>NC_086107.1:71543830-73010915 GCF_963921235.1 Mobula hypostoma | reverse complement strand
GAGATTGAGACCATGGACCTGCTCCGGGTTTAGCGAATGCGAGATGTGTGATGGACTGAGATTGAGACCATGGACCTGCTCCGGGTTTAGCGAATGCGAGATGTGTGATGGACTGAGATTGAGACCATGGACCTGCTCCGGGTTTAGCGAATGCGAGATGTGTGATGGACTGAGATTGAGATCATGGACCTGCTCCGGGTTTAGCGAATGCGAGATGTGTGATGGACTGAGATTGAGATCATGGACCTGCTCCGGGTTTAGCTGAATGCGAGATGTGTGATGGACTGAGATTGAGACCATGGACCTGCTCCGGGTTTAGCGAATGCGAGATGTGTGATGGACTGAGATTGAGACCATGGACCTGCTCCGGGTTTAGCGAATGCGAGATGTGTGATGGACTGAGATTGAGACCATGGACCTGCTCCGGGTTTAGCGAATGCGAGATGTGTGATGGACTGAGATTGAGACCATGGACCTGCTCCGGGTTTAGTGAATGCGAGATGTGTGATGGACTGAGATTGAGACCATGGACCTGCTCCGGGTTTAGTGAATGCGAGATGTGTGATGGACTGAGATTGAGACCATGGACCTGCTCCGGGTTTAGTGAATGCGAGATGTGTGATGGACTGAGATTGAGACCATGGACCTGCTCCGGGTTTAGCGAATGCGAGATGTGTGATGGACTGAGATTGAGACCATGGACCTGCTCCGGGTTTAGCGAATGCGAGATGTGTGATGGACTGAGATTGAGACCATGGACCTGCTCCGGGTTTAGCGAATGCGAGATGTGTGATGGACTGAGATTGAGACCATGGACCTGCTCCGGGTTTAGCGAATGCGAGATGTGTGATGGACTGAGATTGAGACCATGGACCTGCTCCGGGTTTAGCGAATGCGAGATGTGTGATGGACTGAGATTGAGACCATGGACCTGCTCCGGGTTTAGCGAATGCGAGATGTGTGATGGACTGAGATTGAGACCATGGACCTGCTCCGGGTTTAGCGAATGCGAGATGTGTGATGGACTGAGATTGAGATCATGGACCTGCTCCGGGTTTAGCGAATGCGAGATGTGTGATGGACTGAGATTGAGACCATGGACCTGCTCCGGGTTTAGCGAATGCGAGATGTGTGATGGACTGAGATTGAGACCATGGACCTGCTCCGGGTTTAGCGAATGCGAGATGTGTGATGGACTGAGATTGAGACCATGGACCTGCTCCGGGTTTAGCGAATGCGAGATGTGTGATGGACTGAGATTGAGACCATGGACCTGCTCCGGGTTTAGCGAATGCGAGATGTGTGATGGACTGAGATTGAGACCATGGACCTGCTCCGGGTTTAGCGAATGCGAGATGTGTGATGGACTGAGATTGAGACCATGGACCTGCTCCGGGTTTAGCGAATGCGAGATGTGTGATGGACTGAGATTGAGACCATGGACCTGCTCCGGGTTTAGCGAATGCGAGATGTGTGATGGACTGAGATTGAGACCATGGACCTGCTCCGGGTTTAGCGAATGCGAGATGTGTGATGGACTGAGATTGAGACCATGGACCTGCTCCGGGTTTAGTGAATGCGAGATGTGTGATGGACTGAGATTGAGACCATGGACCTGCTCCGGGTTTAGTGAATGCGAGATGTGTGATGGACTGAGATTGAGACCATGGACCTGCTCCGGGTTTAGCGAATGCGAGATGTGTGATGGACTGAGATTGAGACCATGGACCTGCTCCGGGTTTAGCGAATGCGAGATGTGTGATGGACTGAGATTGAGACCATGGACCTGCTCCGGGTTTAGCGAATGCGAGATGTGTGATGGACTGAGATTGAGACCATGGACCTGCTCCGGGTTTAGCGAATGCGAGATGTGTGATGGACTGAGATTGAGACCATGGACCTGCTCCGGGTTTAGCGAATGCGAGATGTGTGATGGACTGAGATTGAGACCATGGACCTGCTCCGGGTTTAGCGAATGCGAGATGTGTGATGGACTGAGATTGAGACCATGGACCTGCTCCGGGTTTAGCGAATGCGAGATGTGTGATGGACTGAGATTGAGACCATGGACCTGCTCCGGGTTTAGTGAATGCGAGATTGTGTGATGGACTGAGATTGAGACCATGGACCTGCTCCGGGTTTAGTGAATGCGAGATGTGTGATGGACTGAGATTGAGACCATGGACCTGCTCCGGGTTTAGCGAATGCGAGATGTGTGATGGACTGAGATTGAGACCATGGACCTGCTCCGGGTTTAGCGAATGCGAGATGTGTGATGGACTGAGATTGAGACCATGGACCTGCTCCGGGTTTAGTGAATGCGAGATGTGTGATGGACTGAGATTGAGACCATGGACCTGCTCCGGGTTTAGCGAATGCGAGATGTGTGATGGACTGAGATTGAGACCATGGACCTGCTCCGGGTTTAGCGAATGCGAGATGTGTGATGGACTGAGATTGAGACCATGGACCTGCTCCGGGTTTAGCGAATGCGAGATGTGTGATGGACTGAGATTGAGACCATGGACCTGCTCCGGGTTTAGCGAATGCGAGATGTGTGATGGACTGAGATTGAGACCATGGACCTGCTCCGGGTTTAGCGAATGCGAGATGTGTGATGGACTGAGATTGAGATCATGGACCTGCTCCGGGTTTAGCGAATGCGAGATGTGTGATGGACTGAGATTGAGATCATGGACCTGCTCCGGGTTTAGCGAATGCGAGATGTGTGATGGACTGAGATTGAGACCATGGACCTGCTCCGGGTTTAGCGAATGCGAGATGTGTGATGGACTGAGATTGAGACCATGGACCTGCTCCGGGTTTAGCGAATGCGAGATGTGTGATGGACTGAGATTGAGACCATGGACCTGCTCTGGGTTTAGCGAATGCGAGATGTGTGATGGACTGAGATTGAGATCATGGACCTGTGCCGGGTTTAGTGAATGTGAGATGTGTGATGGACTGAGATTGAGACCATGGACCTGCTCTGGGTTTAGTGAATGCGAGATGTGTGATGGACTGAGATTGAGACCATGGACCTGCTCCGGGTTTAGCGAATGCGAGATGTGTGATGGACTGAGATTGAGACCATGGACCTGCTCCGGGTTTAGCGAATGCGAGATGTGTGATGGACTGAGATTGAGACCATGGACCTGCTCCGGGTTTAGCGAATGCGAGATGTGTGATGGACTGAGATTGAGACCATGGACCTGCTCCGGGTTTAGCGAATGCGAGATGTGTGATGGACTGAGATTGAGACCATGGACCTGCTCCGGGTTTAGCGAATGCGAGATGTGTGATGGACTGAGATTGAGACCATGGACCTGCTCCGGGTTTAGCGAATGCGAGATGTGTGATGGACTGAGATTGAGACCATGGACCTGCTCCGGGTTTAGCGAATGCGAGATGTGTGATGGACTGAGATTGAGACCATGGACCTGCTCCGGGTTTAGCTGAATGCGAGATGTGTGATGGACTGAGATTGAGACCATGGACCTGCTCCGGGTTTAGTGAATGCGAGATGTGTGATGGACTGAGATTGAGACCATGGACCTGCTCCGGGTTTAGCGAATGCGAGATGTGTGATGGACTGAGATTGAGACCATGGACCTGCTCCGGGTTTAGCGAATGCGAGATGTGTGATGGACTGAGATTGAGACCATGGACCTGCTCCGGGTTTAGCGAATGCGAGATGTGTGATGGACTGAGATTGAGACCATGGACCTGCTCCGGGTTTAGTGAATGCGAGATGTGTGATGGACTGAGATTGAGACCATGGACCTGCTCCGGGTTTAGCGAATGCGAGATGTGTGATGGACTGAGATTGAGACCATGGACCTGCTCCGGGTTTAGCGAATGCGAGATGTGTGATGGACTGAGATTGAGACCATGGACCTGCTCCGGGTTTAGCGAATGCGAGATGTGTGATGGACTGAGATTGAGACCATGGACCTGCTCCGGGTTTAGTGAATGCGAGATGTGTGATGGACTGAGATTGAGACCATGGACCTGCTCCGGGTTTAGTGAATGCGAGATGTGTGATGGACTGAGATTGAGACCATGGACCTGCTCCGGGTTTAGCGAATGCGAGATGTGTGATGGACTGAGATTGAGACCATGGACCTGCTCCGGGTTTAGCGAATGCGAGATGTGTGATGGACTGAGATTGAGACCATGGACCTGCTCCGGGTTTAGCGAATGCGAGATGTGTGATGGACTGAGATTGAGACCATGGACCTGCTCCGGGTTTAGCGAATGCGAGATGTGTGATGGACTGAGATTGAGACCATGGACCTGCTCCGGGTTTAGCGAATGCGAGATGTGTGATGGACTGAGATTGAGACCATGGACCTGCTCCGGGTTTAGCGAATGCGAGATGTGTGATGGACTGAGATTGAGACCATGGACCTGCTCCGGGTTTAGCGAATGCGAGATGTGTGATGGACTGAGATTGAGACCATGGACCTGCTCCGGGTTTAGCGAATGCGAGATGTGTGATGGACTGAGATTGAGACCATGGACCTGCTCCGGGTTTAGCGAATGCGAGATGTGTGATGGACTGAGATTGAGACCATGGACCTGCTCCGGGTTTAGCGAATGCGAGATGTGTGATGGACTGAGATTGAGACCATGGACCTGCTCCGGGTTTAGCGAATGCGAGATGTGTGATGGACTGAGATTGAGACCATGGACCTGCTCCGGGTTTAGTGAATGCGAGATGTGTGATGGACTGAGATTGAGACCATGGACCTGCTCCGGGTTTAGCGAATGCGAGATGTGTGATGGACTGAGATTGAGACCATGGACCTGCTCCGGGTTTAGCGAATGCGAGATGTGTGATGGACTGAGATTGAGACCATGGACCTGCTCCGGGTTTAGCGAATGCGAGATGTGTGATGGACTGAGATTGAGATCATGGACCTGCTCCGGGTTTAGTGAATGTGAGATGTGTGATGGACTGAGATTGAGACCATGGACCTGCTCCGGGTTTAGTGAATGCGAGATGTGTGCTGGACTGAGATTGAGACCATGGACCTGCTCCGGGTTTAGCGAATTCGAGATGTGTGATGGACTGAGATTGAGACCATGGACCTGCTCCGGGTTTAGTGAATGCGAGATGTGTGATGGACTGAGATTGAGATCATGGACCTGCTCCGGGTTTAGCGAATGCGAGATGTGTGATGGACTGAGATTGAGACCATGGACCTGCTCCGGGTTTAGTGAATGCGAGATGTGTGATGGACTGAGATTGAGACCATGGACCTGCTCCGGGTTTAGCGAATGCGAGATGTGTGATGGACTGAGATTGAGACCATGGACCTGCTCCGGGTTTAGCGAATGCGAGATGTGTGATGGACTGAGATTGAGATCATGGACCTGCTCCGGGTTTAGCGAATGCGAGATGTGTGATGGACTGAGATTGAGATCATGGACCTGCTCCGGGTTTAGCGAATGCGAGATGTGTGATGGACTGAGATTGAGACCATGGACCTGCTCCGGGTTTAGCGAATGCGAGATGTGTGATGGACTGAGATTGAGACCATGGACCTGCTCCGGGTTTAGCGAATGCGAGATGTGTGATGGACTGAGATTGAGACCATGGACCTGCTCCGGGTTTAGCGAATGCGAGATGTGTGATGGACTGAGATTGAGACCATGGACCTGCTCCGGGTTTAGTGAATGCGAGATGTGTGATGGACTGAGATTGAGACCATGGACCTGCTCCGGGTTTAGCGAATGCGAGATGTGTGATGGACTGAGATTGAGACCATGGACCTGCTCCGGGTTTAGCGAATGCGAGATGTGTGATGGACTGAGATTGAGACCATGGACCTGCTCCGGGTTTAGCGAATGCGAGATGTGTGATGGACTGAGATTGAGACCATGGACCTGCTCCGGGTTTAGCGAATGCGAGATGTGTGATGGACTGAGATTGAGACCATGGACCTGCTCCGGGTTTAGCGAATGCGAGATGTGTGATGGACTGAGATTGAGACCATGGACCTGCTCCGGGTTTAGCGAATGCGAGATGTGTGATGGACTGAGATTGAGACCATGGACCTGCTCCGGGTTTAGCGAATGCGAGATGTGTGATGGACTGAGATTGAGACCATGGACCTGCTCCGGGTTTAGTGAATGCGAGATGTGTGATGGACTGAGATTGAGACCATGGACCTGCTCCGGGTTTACTGAATGCGAGATGTGTGATGGACTGAGATTGAGACCATGGACCTGCTCCGGGTTTAGCGAATGCGAGATGTGTGATGGACTGAGATTGAGACCATGGACCTGCTCCGGGTTTAGCGAATGCGAGATGTGTGATGGACTGAGATTGAGACCATGGACCTGCTCCGGGTTTAGTGAATGCGAGATGTGTGATGGACTGAGATTGAGACCATGGACCTGCTCCGGGTTTAGCGAATGCGAGATGTGTGATGGACTGAGATTGAGACCATGGACCTGCTCCGGGTTTAGCGAATGCGAGATGTGTGATGGACTGAGATTGAGACCATGGACCTGCTCCGGGTTTAGCGAATGCGAGATGTGTGATGGACTGAGATTGAGACCATGGACCTGCTCCGGGTTTAGCGAATGCGAGATGTGTGATGGACTGAGATTGAGACCATGGACCTGCTCCGGGTTTAGCGAATGCGAGATGTGTGATGGACTGAGATTGAGATCATGGACCTGCTCCGGGTTTAGCGAATGCGAGATGTGTGATGGACTGAGATTGAGACCATGGACCTGCTCCGGGTTTAGCGAATGCGAGATGTGTGATGGACTGAGATTGAGACCATGGACCTGCTCCGGGTTTAGCGAATGCGAGATGTGTGATGGACTGAGATTGAGACCATGGACCTGCTCCGGGTTTAGCGAATGCGAGATGTGTGATGGACTGAGATTGAGACCATGGACCTGCTCCGGGTTTAGCGAATGCGAGATGTGTGATGGACTGAGATTGAGATCATGGACCTGCTCCGGGTTTAGTGAATGTGAGATGTGTGATGGACTGAGATTGAGACCATGGACCTGCTCCGGGTTTAGTGAATGCGAGATGTGTGATGGACTGAGATTGAGACCATGGACCTGCTCCGGGTTTAGCGAATGCGAGATGTGTGATGGACTGAGATTGAGACCATGGACCTGCTCCGGGTTTAGCGAATGCGAGATGTGTGATGGACTGAGATTGAGACCATGGACCTGCTCCGGGTTTAGCGAATGCGAGATGTGTGATGGACTGAGATTGAGACCATGGACCTGCTCCGGGTTTAGCGAATGCGAGATGTGTGATGGACTGAGATTGAGACCATCGACCTGCTCCGGGTTTACTGAATGCGAGATGTGTGATGGACCAGGATTGAGACCATGGACCTGCTCCAGGTTTAGCGAATGCGAGATGTGTGATGGACTGAGATTGAGACCATGGACCTGCTCCGGGTTTAGCGAATGCGAGATGTGTGATGGACTGAGATTGAGACCATGGACCTGCTCCGGGTTTAGCGAATGCGAGATGTGTGATGGACTGAGATTGAGACCATGGACCTGCTCCGGGTTTAGTGAATGCGAGATGTGTGATGGACTGAGATTGAGACCATGGACCTGCTCCATGTTTAGTGAATGCGAGATGTGTGATGGACTGAGATTGAGACCATGGACCTGCTCCGGGTTTAGTGAATGCGAGATGTGTGATGGACTGAGATTGAGACCATGGACCTGCTCCGGGTTTAGCGAATGCGAGATGTGTGATGGACTGAGATTGAGACCATGGACCTGCTCCGGGTTTAGCGAATGCGAGATGTGTGATGGACTGAGATTGAGACCATGGACCTGCAATGCGTGTGGGTTTAGACTGATGCGAATGTGTGATGGACTGAGATTGAGACCATGGACCTGCTCCGGGTTTAGCGAATGCGAGATGTGTGATGGACTGAGATTGAGACCATGGACCTGCTCCGGGTTTAGCGAATGCGAGATGTGTGATGGACTGAGATTGAGACCATGGACCTGCTCCGGGTTTAGTGAATGCGAGATGTGTGATGGACTGAGATTGAGACCATGGACCTGCTCGGGTTTACTGAATGCGAGATGTGTGATGGACTGAGATTGAGACCATGGACCTGCTCCGGGTTTACTGAATGCGAGATGTGTGATGGACTGAGATTGAGACCATGGACCTGCTCCGGGTTTAGCGAATGCGAGATGTGTGATGGACTGAGATTGAGACCATGGACCTGCTCCGGGTTTAGCGAATGCGAGATGTGTGATGGACTGAGATTGAGACCATGGACCTGCTCCGGGTTTAGCGAATGCGAGATGTGTGATGGACTGAGATTGAGACCATGGACCTGCTCCGGGTTTAGCGAATGCGAGATGTGTGATGGACTGAGATTGAGACCATGGACCTGCTCCGGGTTTAGCGAATGCGAGATGTGTGATGGACTGAGATTGAGACCATGGACCTGCTCCGGGTTTAGCGAATGCGAGATGTGTGATGGACTGAGATTGAGACCATGGACCTGCTCCGGGTTTAGTGAATGCGAGATGTGTGATGGACTGAGATTGAGACCATGGACCTGCTCCGGGTTTAGTGAATGCGAGATGTGTGATGGACTGAGATTGAGACCATGGACCTGCTCCGGGTTTAGCGAATGCGAGATGTGTGATGGACGAGATTGAGACCATGGACCTGCTCCGGGTTTAGCGAATGCGAGATGTGTGATGGACTGAGATTGAGACCATGGACCTGCTCCGGGTTTAGCGAATGCGAGATGTGTGATGGACTGAGATTGAGACCATGGACCTGCTCCGGGTTTAGTGAATGTGAAATGTGTGAAGGACTGAGATTGAGACCATGGACCTGCTCCGGGTTTAGTGAATGCGAGATGTGTGATGGACTGAGATTGAGACCATGGACCTGCTCCGGGTTTAGTGAATGCGAGATGTGTGATGGACTGAGATTGAGACCATGGACCTGCTCCGGGTTTAGCGAATGCGAGATGTGTGATGGACTGAGATTGAGACCATGGACCTGCTCCGGGTTTAGTGAATGTGAGATGTGTGATGGACTGAGATTGAGACCATGGACCTGCTCCGGGTTTAGCGAATGCGAGATGTGTGATGGACTGAGATTGAGACCATGGACCTGCTCCGGGTTTAGCG
This sequence comes from Mobula hypostoma, assembly GCF_963921235.1. Taxonomy (NCBI): domain Eukaryota; kingdom Metazoa; phylum Chordata; class Chondrichthyes; order Myliobatiformes; family Myliobatidae; genus Mobula; species Mobula hypostoma. The sequence goes on along the minus strand of NC_086107.1, from coordinate 73,001,753 downwards.
AATTCGAGATGTGTGATGGACTGAGATTGAGACTATGGACCTGCTCCGGGTTTAGTGAATGCAAGATGTTTGATGGACTGAGATTGAGATCATGGACCTGCTCCGGGATTAGCGAATGTGAGATGTGTGATGGACTGAGATTGAGACCATGGACCTGCTCCGGGTTTAGCGAATGCGAGATGTGTGATGGACTGAGATTGAGACCATGGACCTGCTCCGGGTTTAGTGAATGCGAGATGTGTGATGGACTGAGATTGAGACCATGGACCTGCTCTGGGTTTAGCGAATTCGAGATGTGTGATGGACTGAGATTGAGACCATGGACCTGCTACGGGTTTAGCGAATGCGAGATGTGTGATGGACTGAGATTGAGATCATGGACCTGCTCCGGGTTTAGTGAATGTGAGTTGTGTGATCGACTGAGATTGGGACCATGGACCTGCTCCGGGTTTAGCGAATGCGAGATGTGTGATGGACTGAGATTGAGACCATGGACCTGCTCCGGGGTTGGCGAATTCGAGATGTGTTATGGACTGAGATTGAGACCGTGGACCTGTTCCGGGTTTGGCGAATGCGAGATGTGTGATGGACTGAGATTGAGATCATGGACCTGCTCCGGGTTTAGCGAATGCGAGATGTGTGATGGACTGAGATTGAGATCATGGACCTGCTCCGGGTTTAGCGAATGCGAGATGTGTGATGGACTGAGATTGAGATCATGGACCTGCTCCGGGTTTAGCGAATGCGAGATGTGTGATGGACTGAGATTGAGACCATGGACCTGCTCTGGGTTTAGCGAATGTTAGATGTGTGATGGACTTAGATTGAGACCATGGACCTGCTCCGGGTTTAGCGAATGCGAGATGTGTGATGGACTGAGATTGAGATCATGGACCTGCTCCTGGTTTAGCGAATGCGAGATGTGTGATGGACTGAGATTGAGACCATGGACCTGCTCCGGGTTTTGCGAATGTGGGATGTGTGATGGACGGCGATTGAGAACATGGACCTGCTTCGAGTTTACTGAATGCGAGATGTGTGATGGACTCAGATTGAGACCATGGACCTGCTCCGGGTTTACTGAATGCGAGATGTGTGATGGACTGAGATTGAGACCATGGACCTGCTCCGGGTTTAGCGAATGCGAGATGTGTGATGGACTGAGATTGAGACCATGGACCTGCTCCGGGTTTAGCGAATGCGAGATGTGTGATGGACTGAGATTGAGACCATGGACCTGCTCCGGGTTTAGTGAATGCGAGATGTGTGATGGACTGAGATTGAGACCATGGACCTGCTCCGGGTTTAGCGAATGCGAGATGTGTGATGGACTGAGATTGAGACCATGGACCTGCTCCGGGTTTAGCGAATGCGAGATGTGTGATGGACTGAGATTGAGACCATGGACCTGCTCCGGGTTTAGCGAATGCGAGATGTGTGATGGACTGAGATTGAGACCATGGACCTGCTCCGGGTTTAGCGAATGCGAGATGTGTGATGGACTGAGATTGAGACCATGGACCTGCTCCGGGTTTAGCGAATGCGAGATGTGTGATGGACTGAGATTGAGACCATGGACCTGCTCCGGGTTTAGTGAATGCGAGATGTGTGATGGATGAGATTGAGACCATGGACCTGCTCCGGGTTTAGTGAATGCGAGTTGTGTGATGGACTGAGATTGAGACCATTGACCTGCTCCGGGTTTAGAATGCGAGATGTGTGATGGACTGAGATTGAGACCATGGACCTGCTCCGGGTTTACTGAATGCGAGATGTGTGATGGACTGAGATTGAGACCATGGACCTGCTCCGGGTTTAGCGAATGCGAGATGTGTGATGGACTGAGATTGAGACCATGGACCTGCTCCGGGTTTAGCGAATGCGAGATGTGTGATGGACTGAGATTGAGACCATGGACCTGCTCCGGGTTTAGTGAATGTGAGATGTGTGATGGACTGAGATTGAGACCATGGACCTGCTCCGGGTTTAGTGAATGCGAGATGTGTGATGGACTGAGATTGAGACCATGGACCTGCTCCGGGTTTAGTGAATGCGAGATGTGTGATGGACTGAGATTGAGACCATGGACCTGCTCCGGGTTTAGCGAATGCGAGATGTGTGATGGACTGAGATTGAGACCATGGACCTGCTCCGGGTTTAGTGAATGCGAGATGTGTGATGGACTGAGATTGAGACCATGGACCTGCTCCGGGTTTAGCGAATGCGAGATGTGTGATGGACTGAGATTGAGACCATGGACCTGCTCCGGGTTTAGCGAATGCGAGATGTGTGATGGACTGAGATTGAGACCATGGACCTGCTCCGGGTTTAGCGAATGCGAGATGTGTGATGGACTGAGATTGAGACCATGGACCTGCTCCGGGTTTAGCGAATGCGAGATGTGTGATGGACTGAGATTGAGACCATGGACCTGCTCCGGGTTTAGCGAATGCGAGATGTGTGATGGACTGAGATTGAGACCATGGACCTGCTCCGGGTTTAGTGAATGCGAGATGTGTGATGGACTGAGATTGAGACCATGGACCTGCTCCGGGTTTAGCGAATGCGAGATGTGTGATGGACTGAGATTGAGACCATGGACCTGCTCCGGGTTTAGCGAATGCGAGATGTGTGATGGACTGAGATTGAGACCATGGACCTGCTCCGGGTTTAGCGAATGCGAGATGTGTGATGGACTGAGATTGAGACCATGGACCTGCTCGGGTTTAGCGAATGCGAGATGTGTGATGGACTGAGATTGAGACCATGGACCTGCTCCGGGTTTAGCGAATGCGAGATGTGTGATGGACTGAGATTGAGACCATGGACCTGCTCCGGGTTTAGCGAATGCGAGATGTGTGATGGACTGAGATTGAGACCATGGACCTGCTCCGGGTTTAGCGAATGCGAGATGTGTGATGGACTGAGATTGAGACCATGGACCTGCTCGGGTTTATGAATGCGAGATTGTGATGGACTGAGATTGAGACCATGGACCTGCTCCGGGTTTACTGAATGCGAGATGTGTGATGGACTGAGATTGAGACCATGGACCTGCTCCGGGTTTAGCGAATGCGAGATGTGTGATGGACTGAGATTGAGACCATGGACCTGCTCCGGGTTTAGCGAATGCGAGATGTGTGATGGACTGAGATTGAGACCATGGACCTGCTCCGGGTTTAGCGAATGCGAGATGTGTGATGGACTGAGATTGAGACCATGGACCTGCTCCGGGTTTAGTGAATGCGAGATGTGTGATGGACTGAGATTGAGACCATGGACCTGCTCCGGGTTTAGCGAATGCGAGATGTGTGATGGACTGAGATTGAGACCATGGACCTGCTCCGGGTTTAGTGAATGTGAGATGTGTGATGGACTGAGATTGAGACCATGGACCTGCTCCGGGTTTAGCGAATGCGAGATGTTGATGGACTGAGATTGAGACATGGACCTGCTCCGGGTTTAGGAACGAGTGTGTGATGGACTGAGATTGAGACCATGGACCTGCTCCGGGTTTAGTGAATGCGAGATGTGTGATGGACTGAGATTGAGACCATGGACCTGCTCCGGGTTTAGCTGAATGCGAGATGTGTGATGGACTGAGATTGAGACCATGGACCTGCTCCGGGTTTAGCGAATGCGAGATGTGTGATGGACTGAGATTGAGACCATGGACCTGCTCCGGGTTTAGCGAATGCGAGATGTGTGATGGACTGAGATTGAGACCATGGACCTGCTCCGGGTTTAGCGAATGCAGATTGTGATGTGTGAATGGGCTGAGAATTGAGGGACTATGAGACCATGGACCTGCTCGGGTTTAGCGAATGCGAGATGTGTGATGGACGACTGAGATTGAGACCATGGACCTGCTCCGGGTTTAGCGAATGCGAGATGTGTGATGGACTGAGATTGAGACCATGGACCTGCTCCGGTTTAGCGAATGCGAGATGTGTGATGGACTGAGATTGAGACCATGGACCTGCTCCGGGTTTAGTGAATGCGAGATGTGTGATGGACTGAGATTGAGACCATGGACCTGCTCCGGGTTTACTGAATGCGAGATGTGTGATGGACTGAGATTGAGACCATGGACCTGCTCCGGGTTTACTGAATGCGAGATGTGTGATGGACAGAGATTGAGACCATGGACCTGCTCCAGGTTTAGCGAATGCGAGATGTGTGATGGACTGAGATTGAGACCATGGACCTGCTCCGTGTTTAGCGAATGCGAGATGTGTGATGGACTGAGATTGAGACCATGGACCTGCTCCGGGTTTAGTGAATGTGAGATGTGTGATGGACTGAGATTGAGACCATGGACCTGCTCCGGGTTTAGTGAATGCGAGATGTGTGATGGACTGAGATTGAGACCATGGACCTGCTCCGGGTTTAGTGAATGCGAGATGTGTGATGGACTGAGATTGAGACCATGGACCTGCTCCGGGTTTAGTGAATGCGAAATGTGTGATGGACTGAGATTGAGATCATGGACCTGCTCCGGGTTTAGTGAATGTGAGATGTGTGATGGACTGAGATTGAGACCATGGACCTGCTCCGGGTTTACTGAATGCGAGATGTGTGCTGGACTGAGATTGAGACCATGGACCTGCTCCGGGTTTAGCGAATTCGAGATGTGTTATGGACTGAGATTGAGACCATGGACCTGCTCCGGGTTTAGTGAATGCGAGATGTGTGATGGACTGAGATTGAGATCAAGGATCTGCTCTGGGTTTTGCGAATGTGAGATGTGTGATGGACTGCGATTGAGACCATGGACCTGCTCCGGGTTTACTGAATGCGAGATGTGTGATGGACTCAGATTGAGACCATGGACCTGCTCCGGGTTTAGTGAATGTGAGATGTGTGATGGACTGAGATTGAGACCATGGACCTGCTCTGGGTTTAGCGAATTCGAGATGTGTGATGGACTGAGATTGAGACCATGGACCTGCTACGGGTTTAGCGAATGCGAGATGTGTGATGGACTGAGATTGAGATCATGGACCTGCTCCGGGTTTAGTGAATGTGAGTTGTGTGATCGACTGAGATTGGGACCATGGACCTGCTCAGGGTTTAGTGAATGCGAGATGTGTGATGGACTGAGATTGAGACCATGGACCTGCTCCGGGGTTGGCGAATTCGAGATGTGTTATGGACTGAGATTGAGACCGTGGACCTGTTCCGGGTTTGGCGAATGCGAGATGTGTGATGGACTGAGATTGAGATCATGGACCTGCTCCGGGTTTAGCGAATGCGAGATGTGTGATGGACTGAGATTGAGATCATGGACCTGCTCCGGGTTTAGCGAATGCGAGATGTGTGATGGACTGAGATTGAGATCATGGACCTGCTCCGGGTTTAGCGAATGCGAGATGTGTGATGGACTGAGATTGAGACCATGGACCTGCTCTGGGTTTAGCGAATGTTAGATGTGTGATGGACTTAGATTGAGACCATGGACCTGCTCCGGGTTTAGCGAATGCGAGATGTGTGATGGACTGAGATTGAGACCATGGACCTGCTCCGGGTTTAGCGAATGCGAGATGTGTGATGGACTGAGATTGAGACCATGGACCTGCTCCGGGTTTAGCGAATGTGAGATGTGTGATGGACTGAGATTGAGACCATGGACCTGCTCCGGGTTTAGCGAATGCGAGATGTGTGATGGACTGAGATTGAGACCATGGACCTGCTCCGGGTTTACTGAATGCGAGATGTGTGCTGGACTGAGATTGAGACCATGGACCTGCTCCGGGTTTAGCGAATGCGAGATGTGTGATGGACTGAGATTGAGACCATGGACCTGCTCCGGGTTTAGCGAATGCGAGATGTGTGATGGACTGAGATTGAGACCATGGACCTGCTCCGGGTTTAGTGAATGCGAGATGTGTGATGGACTGAGATTGAGACCATGGACCTGCTCCGGGTTTAGCGAATGCGAGATGTGTGATGGACTGAGATTGAGACCATGGACCTGCTCCGGGTTTAGCGAATGCGAGATGTGTGATGGACTGAGATTGAGACCATGGACCTGCTCCGGGTTTAGCGAATGCGAGATGTGTGATGGACTGAGATTGAGACCATGGACCTGCTCCGGGTTTAGTGAATGGAGATGTGTGATGGACTGAGATTGAGACCATGGACCTGCTCCGGGTTTAGCGAATGCGAGATGTGTGATGGACTGAGATTGAGACCATGGACCTGCTCCGGGTTTAGCGAATGCGAGATGTGTGATGGACTGAAATTGAGACCATGGACCTGCTCCGGGTTTAGTGAATGCGAGATGTGTGATGGACTGAGATTGAGACCATGGACCTGCTCCGGGTTTAGTGAATGCGAGATGTGTGATGGACTGAGATTGAGACCATGGACCTGCTCCGGGTTTAGTGAATGCGAGATGTGTGATGGACTGAGATTGAGACCATGGACCTGCTCCAGGTTTAGCGAATGCGAGATGTGTGATGGACTGAGATTGAGACCGTGGACCTGCTCCGGGTTTAGCGAAGGCAAGATGTGTGATGGACTGAGATTGAGACCGTGGACCTGCTCCAGGTTTAGCGAATTCGAGATGTGTGATGGTCTCAGATTGAGACCGTGGACCTGCTCCGGGTTTAGCGAATTCTAGATGTGTGATGGACTGAGATGGAGACCGTGGTCCTGCTCCGGGTTTAGTGAATGCGAGATGTGTGATGGACTGAGATTGAGACCATGGACCTGCTCAATTTAGTGAATGCGAAATGTGTGATGGACTGAGATTGAGATCATGGACCTGCTCCGGGTTTAGTGAATGCGAGATGTGTGATGGACTGAGATTGAGACCATGGACCTGCTCCGGGTTTACTGAATGCGAGATGTGTGATGGACTGAGATTGAGACCATGGACCTGCTCCGGGTTTACTGAATGCGAGATGTGTGATGGACCAGGATTGAGACCATGGACCTGCTCCAGGTTTAGCGAATGCGAGATGTGTGATGGACTGAGATTGAGACCGTGGACCTGCTCCGGGTTTAGTGAATGCGAGATGTGTGATGGACTGAGATTGAGACCGTGGACCTGCTCCGGGTTTAGCGAATGCGAGATGTGTGATGGACTGAGATTGAGACCGTGGACCTGCTCCAGGTTTAGCGAATTCGAGATGTGTGATGGACTGAGATTTAGACCGTGGACCTACTTCGGGTTTTGCGAATGCGAGATGTGTGATGGACTGAGATTGAGACCATGGACCTGCTCCGGGTTTAGCGAATGCGAGATGTGTGATGGACTGAGATTGAGACCATGGACCTGCTCCGGGTTTGGCGAATGCGAGATGTGTGATGGACTGAGATTGAGATCATGGACCTGCTCCGGGTTTAGCGAATGCGAGATGTGTGATGGACTGAGATTGAGATCATGGACCTGCTCCGGGTTAAGCGAATGCAAGATGTGTGATGGACTGAAATTGAGACCATGGACCTGCTCCGGGTTTAGTGTATGCGAGATGTGTGATGGACTGAGATTGAGACCGTGGACCTGCTCCGGGTTTAGCGAATTCGAGATCTGTGATGGACTGAGATTGAGACCGTGGACCTGCTCCGGGTTTAGCGTATTCTAGATGTGTGATGGACTGAGATTGAGACGGTGGAGCTGCTCCGGGTTTAGTGAATGTGAGATGTGTGATGGACTGAGATTGAGTCCATGGACCTGCTCAATTTAGTGAATGCGAAATGTGTGATGGACTGAGATTGAGATGATGGACCTGATCCGGGTTTAGCGAATGCGAGATGTTTGATGGACTGAGATTGAGACCATGGACCTGCTCCGGGTTTAGCGAATGCGAGATGTGTGATGGACTGAGATTGAGACCATGGACCTGCTCCGGGTTTAGCGAATGCGAGATGTGTGATGGACTGAGATTGAGACCATGGACCTGCTCTGGGTTTACTGAATGCGAGATGTGTGATGGACTGAGATTGAGACCATGGACCTGCTCCGGGTTTACTGAATGCGAGATGTGTGATGGACTGAGATTGAGACCATGGACCTGCTCCGGGTTTAGCGAATGCGAGATGTGTGATGGACTGAGATTGAGACCATGGACCTGATCCGGGTTTAGCGAATGCGAGATGTTTGATGGACTGAGATTGAGACCATGGACCTGCACCGGGTTTAGTGAATGCGAGTTGTGTGATGGACTGAGATTGAGACCGTGGACCTGCTCCAGGTTTAGCGAATGCGAGATGTGTGATGGACTCAGATTGAGACCGTGGACCTGCTCCGGGTTTAGCGAATTCAAGATGTGTGATGGACTGAGATGGAGACCATGGACCTGCTCCGGGTTTAGTGAATGTGAAATGTGTGATGGACTGAGATTGAGACCATGGACCTGCTCAATTTAGTGAATGCGAGATGTGTGATGGACTGAGATTGAGACCATGGACCTGCTCCGGGTTTAGTGAATGCGAGATGTGTGATGGACTGAGATTGAGACCATGGACCTGCTCCGGGTTTAGCGAATGCGAGATGTGTGATGGACTGAGATTGAGACCATGGACCTGCTCCGGGTTTAGTGAATGCGAGATGTGTGATGGACTGAGATTGAGACCATGGACCTGCTCCGGGTTTAGCGAATGCGAGATGTGTGATGGACTGAGATTGAGACCATGGACCTGCTCCGGGTTTAGCGAATGCGAGATGTGTGATGGACTGAGATTGAGACCATGGACCTGCTCCGGGTTTAGCGAATGCGAGATGTGTGATGGACTGAGATTGAGACCATGGACCTGCTCCGGGTTTAGCGAATCGAGATGTGTGATGGACTGAGATTGAGACCATGGACCTGCTCCGGGTTTGTGAATGCGAGATGTGTGATGGACTGAGATTGAGACCATGGACCTGCTCCGGGTTTAGCGAATGCGAGATGTGTGATGGACTGAGATTGAGACCATGGACCTGCTCCGGGTTTAGCGAATGCGAGATGTGTGATGGACTGAGATTGAGACCATGGACCTGCTCCGGGTTTAGCGAATGCGAGATGTGTGATGGACTGAGATTGAGACCATGGACCTGCTCCGGGTTTAGCGAATGCGAGATGTGTGATGGACTGAGATTGAGACCGTGGACCTGCTCTGGGTTTACTGAATGCGAGATGTCTGATGGACTGTGATTGAGACCATGGACCTGCTCCGGGTTTACTGAATGCGAGATGTGTGATGGACCAGGATTGAGACCATGGACCTGCTCCAGGTTTAGCGAATGCGAGATGTGTGATGGACTGAGATTGAGACCATGGACCTGCTCCGGGTTTAGCGAATGCGAGATGTGTGATGGACTGAGATTGAGACCATGGACCTGCTCCGGGTTTAGCGAATGCGAGATGTGTGATGGACTGAGATTGAGACCATGGACCTGCTCCGGGTTTAGCGAATGCGAGATGTGTGATGGACTGAGATGGAGACCGTGGTCCTGCTCCGGGTTTAGTGAATGCGAGATGTGTGATGGACTGAGATTGAGACCATGGACCTGCTCAATTTAGTGAATGCGAAATGTGTGATGGACTGAGATTGAGACCATGGACCTGCTCCGGGTTTAGTGAATGCGAGATGTGTGATGGACTGAGATTGAGACCATGGACCTGCTCTGGGTTTACTGAATGCGAGATGTCTGATGGACTGTGATTGAGACCATGGACCTGCTCCGGGTTTACTGAATGCGAGATGTGTGATGGACCAGGATTGAGACCATGGACCTGCTCCAGGTTTAGCGAATGCGAGATGTGTGATGGACTGAGATTGAGACCATGGACCTGCTCCGTGTTTAGCGAATGCGAGATGTGTGATGGACTGAGATTGAGACCATGGACCTGCTCCGGGTTTAGTGAATGTGAAATGTGTGATGGACTGAAATTGAGACCATGGACCTGCTCAATTTAGTGAATGCGAAATGTGTGATGGACTGAGATTGAGATCATGGACCTGCTCCGGGTTTAGTGAATGCGAGATGTGTGATGGACTGAGATTGAGACCATGGACTTGATCCGGGTTTAGCGAATGCGAGATGTTTGATGGACTGAGATTGAGACCGTGGACCTGCTCCGGGTTTAGTGAATGCGAGTTGTGTGATGGACTGAGATTGAGACCATGGACCTGCTCCGGGTTTAGTGAATGCGAGATGTGTGATGGACTGAGATTGAGACCATGGACCTGCTCCGGGTTTAGCGAATGCGAGATGTGTGATGGACTGAGATTGAGACCATGGACCTGCTCCGGGTTTGGCGAATGCGAGATGTGTGATGGACTGAGATTGAGACCATGGACCTGCTCCGGGTTTGGCGAATTCGAGATGTGTGATGGACTGAGATTGAGACCATGGACCTGCTCCGGGTTTAGCGAATGCGAGATGTGTGATGGACTGAGATTGAGATCATGGACCTGCTCCGGGTTTAGCGAATGCGAGATGTGTGATGGACTGAGATTGAGATCATGGACCTGCTCCGGGTTTAGCGAATGCGAGATGTGTGATGGACTGAGATTGAGACCATGGACCTGCTCCGGGTTTAGCGAATGCGAGATGTGTGATGGACTGAGATTGAGACCGTGGACCTGCTCCGGGTTTAGCGAATTCGAGATGTGTGATGGACTGAGATTGAGACCGTGGACCTGCTCCGGGTTTAGCGTATTCTAGATGTGTGATGGACTGAGATTGAGACGGTGGAGCTGCTCCGGGTTTAGTGAATGTGAGATGTGTGATGGACTGAGATTGAGACCATGGACCTGCTCAATTTAGTGAATGCGAAATGTGTGATGGACTGAGATTGAGATGATGGACCTGCTCCGGGTTTAGTGAATGCGAGATGTGTGATGGACTGAGATTGAGACCATGGACCTGCTCCGGGTTTAGCGAATGCGAGATGTGTGATGGACTGAGATTGAGACCATGGACCTGCTCCGGGTTTAGCGAATGCGAGATGTGTGATGGACTGAGATTGAGACCATGGACCTGCTCTGGGTTTACTGAATGCGAGATGTCTGATGGACTGTGATTGAGACCATGGACCTGCTCCGGGTTTACTGAATGCGAGATGTGTGATGGACCAGGATTGAGACCATGGACCTGCTCCAGGTTTAGCGAATGCGAGATGTGTGATGGACTGAGATTGAGACCATGGACCTGCTCCGGGTTTAGCGAATGCGAGATGTGTGATGGACTGAGATTGAGACCATGGACCTGCTCCGGGTTTAGTGAATGTGAAATGTGTGATGGACTGAGATTGAGACCATGGACCTGATCCGGGTTTAGCGAATGCGAGATGTTTGATGGACTGAGATTGAGACCATGGACCTGCTCCGGGTTTAGTGAATGCGAGTTGTGTGATGGACTGAGATTGAGACCATGGACCTGCTCCGGGTTTAGCGAATGCGAGATGTGTGATGGACTGAGATTGAGACCATGGACCTGCTCCGGGTTTAGTGAATGTGAAATGTGTGATGGACTGAGATTGAGACCATGGACCTGCTCAATTTAGTGAATGCGAAATGTGTGATGGACTGAGATTGAGACCATGGACCTGCTCCGGGTTTAGTGAATGCGAGATGTGTGATGGACTGAGATTGAGACCATGGACCTGCTCCGGGTTTAGCGAATGCGAGATGTGTGATGGACTGAGATTGAGACCATGGACCTGCTCCGGGTTTAGCGAATGCGAGATGTGTGATGGACTGAGATTGAGACCATGGACCTGCTCCGGGTTTAGTGAATGCGAGTTGTGTGATGGACTGAGATTGAGACCGTGGACCTGCTCTGGGTTTACTGAATGCGAGATGTCTGATGGACTGTGATTGAGACCATGGACCTGCTCCGGGTTTACTGAATGCGAGATGTGTGATGGACCAGGATTGAGACCATGGACCTGCTCCAGGTTTAGCGAATGCGAGATGTGTGATGGACTGAGATTGAGACCATGGACCTGCTCCGTGTTTAGCGAATGCGAGATGTGTGATGGACTGAGATTGAGACCATGGACCTGCTCCGGGTTTAGTGAATGTGAAATGTGTGAAGGACTGAGATTGAAACCATGGACCTGCTCCGTGTTTAGCGAATGCGAGATGTGTGATGGACTGAGATTGAGACCATGGACCTGCTCCGGGTTTAGCGAATGCGAGATGTGTGATGGACTGAGATTGAGACCATGGACCTGCTCCGGGTTTAGCGAATGCGAGATGTGTGATGGACTGAGATTGAGATCATGGACCTGCTCCGGGTTTAGCGAATGCGAGATGTGTGATGGACTGAGATTGAGACCATGGACCTGCTCCGGGTTTAGCGAATGCGAGATGTGTGATGGACTGAGATTGAGACCATGGACCTGCTCCGGGTTTAGCGAATGCGAGATGTGTGATGGACTGAGATTGAGACCATGGACCTGCTCCGGGTTTAGCGAATGCGAGATGTGTGATGGACTGAGATTGAGACCATGGACCTGCTCCGGGTTTAGCGAATGCGAGATGTGTGATGGACTGAGATTGAGACCATGGACCTGCTCCGGGTTTGCGAATCGAGATGTGTGATGGACTGAGATTGAGACCATGGACCTGCTCCGGGTTTAGCGAATGCGAGATGTGTGATGGACTGAGATTGAGATCATGGACCTGCTCCGGGTTTAGCGAATGCGAGATGTGTGATGGACTGAGATTGAGACCATGGACCTGCTCCGGGTTTAGCGAATGCGAGATGTGTGATGGACTGAGATTGAGACCATGGACCTGCTCCGGGTTTAGCGAATGCGAGATGTGTGATGGACTGAGATTGAGACCATGGACCTGCTCCGGGTTTAGCTGAATGCGAGATGTGTGATGGACTGAGATTGAGATCATGGACCTGCTCCGGGTTTAGCGAATGCGAGATGTGTGATGGACTGAGATTGAGACCATGGACCTGCTCCGGGTTTAGCGAATGCGAGATGTGTGATGGACTGAGATTGAGACCATGGACCTGCTCCGGGTTTAGTGAATGCGAGATGTGTGATGGACTGAGATTGAGGACCATGGACCTGCTCCGGGTTGCGAATCGAGATGTGTGATGGACTGAGATTGAGACCATGGACCTGCTCCGGGTTTAGCGAATCGAGATGTGTGATGGACTGAGATTGAGACCATGGACCTGCTCCGGGTTTAGCGAATGCGAGATGTGTGATGGACTGAGATTGAGACCATGGACCTGCTCCGGGTTTAGCGAATGCGAGATGTGTGATGGACTGAGATTGAGACCATGGACCTGCTCGAAGGGTTTAGCGAATGCGAGATGTGTGATGGACTGAGATTGAGACCATGGACCTGCTCCGGGTTTAGCGAATGCGAGATGTGTGATGGACTGAGATTGAGATCATGGACCTGCTCCGGGTTTAGCGAATGCGAGATGTGTGATGGACTGAGATTGAGACCATGGACCTGCTCCGGGTTTAGCGAATGCGAGATGTGTGATGGACTGAGATTGAGACCATGGACCTGCTCCGGGTTTAGCGAATGCGAGATGTGTGATGGACTGAGATTGAGACCATGGACCTGCTCCGGGTTTAGCGAATGCGAGATGTGTGATGGACTGAGATTGAGACCATGGACCTGCTCCGGGTTTAGCGAATGCGAGATGTGTGATGGACTGAGATTGAGACCATGGACCTGCTCCGGGTTTGCGAATGCGAGATGTGTGATGGACTGAGATTGAGACCATGGACCTGCTCCGGGTTTAGCGAATGCGAGATGTGTGATGGACTGAGATTGAGATCATGGACCTGCTCCGGGTTTGCGAATGCGAGATGTGTGATGGACTGAGATTGAGACCATGGACCTGCTCCGGGTTTAGCGAATGCGAGATGTGTGATGGACTGAGATTGAGACCATGGACCTGCTCCGGGTTTAGTGAATGCGAGATGTGTGATGCCTGAGATTGAGACCATGGACCTGCTCCGGGTTTAGTGAATGCGAGATGTGTGATGGACTGAGATTGAGACCATGGACCTGCTCCGGGTTTATGAATGCGAGATGTGTGATGGACTGAGATTGAGACCATGGACCTGCTCCGGGTTTATGAATGCGAGATGTGTGATGGACTGAGATTGAGACCATGGACCTGCTCCGGGTTTAGCGAATGCGAGATGTGTGATGGACTGAGATTGAGATCATGGACCTGCTCCGGGTTTAGCGAATGCGAGATGTGTGATGGACTGAGATTGAAACCATGGACCTGCTCCGGGTTTAGCGAATGTGAGATGTGTGATGGACTGAGATTGAGACCATGGACCTGCTCCGGGTTTAGCGAATGCGAGATGTGTGATGGACTGAGATTGAGACCATGGACCTGCTCCGGGTTTAGCGAATGCGAGATGTGTGATGGACTGAGATTGAGACCATGGACCTGCTCCGGGTTTAGCGAATGCGAGATGTGTGATGGACTGAGATTGAGACCATGGACCTGCTCCGGGTTTAGCGAATGCGAGATGTGTGATGGACTGAGATTGAGACCATGGACCTGCTCCGGGTTTAGTGAATGCGAGATGTGTGATGGACTGAGATTGAGACCATGGACCTGCTCCGGGTTTGCGAATGCGAGATGTGTGATGGACTGAGATTGAGACCATGGACCTGCTCCGGGTTTGCGAATGCGAGATGTGTGATGGACTGAGATTGAGACCATGGACCTGCTCCGGGTTTAGCGAATGCGAGATGTGTGATGGACTGAGATTGAGATCATGGACCTGCTCCGGGTTTAGCGAATGCGAGATGTGTGATGGACTGAGATTGAGACCATGGACCTGCTCCGGGTTTAGCGAATGCGAGATGTGTGATGGACTGAGATTGAGACCATGGACCTGCTCCGGGTTTAGCGAATGCGAGATGTGTGATGGACTGAGATTGAGACCATGGACCTGCTCCGGGTTTAGCGAATCGAGATGTGTGATGGACTGAGATTGAGACCATGGACCTGCTCCGGGTTTGGCGAATGCGAGATGTGTGATGGACTGAGATTGAGACCATGGACCTGCTCCGGGTTTAGCGAATGCGAGATGTGTGATGGACTGAGATTGAGACCATGGACCTGCTCCGGGTTTAGCGAATGCGAGATGTGTGATGGACTGAGATTGAGACCATGGACCTGCTCCGGGTTTAGCGAATGCGAGATGTGTGATGGACTGAGATTGAGACCATGGACCTGCTCCGGGTTTAGTGAATGTGAGATGTGTGATGGACTGAGATTGAGACCATGGACCTGCTCTGGGTTTAGCGAATGCGAGATGTGTGATGGACTGAGATTGAGACCATGGACCTGCTCCGGGTTTAGCGAATGCGAGATGTGTGATGGACTGAGATTGAGACCATGGACCTGCTCCGGGTTTAGCGAATGCGAGATGTGTGATGGACTGAGATTGAGATCATGGACCTGCTCCGGGATTAGCGAATGCGAGATGTGTGATGGACTGAGATTGAGACCATGGACCTGCTCCGGGTTTAGCGAATGCGAGATGTGTGATGGACTGAGATTGAGACCATGGACCTGCTCCGGGTTTAGCGAATGCGAGATGTGTGATGGACTGAGATTGAGACCATGGACCTGCTCCGGGTTTAGTGAATGCGAGATGTGTGATGGACTGAGATTGAGACCATGGACCTGCTCCGGGTTTACTGAATGCGAGATGTCTGATGGACTGTGATTGAGACCATGGAACGGCTCCGTGTTTACTGAATGCGAGATGTGTGATGGACTAGTTGAGACCATGGACCTGCTCCGGGTTTAGCGAATGCGAGATGTGTGATGGACTGAGATTGAGTCATGGACCTGCTCCGGGTTTAGCGAATTCGAGATGTGTGATGGACTGAGATTGAGACCATGGACCTGCTCCGGGTTTAGCGAATGCGAGATGTGTGATGGACTGAGATTGAGACCATGGACCTGCTCCGGGTTTGGCGAATTCGAGATGTGTGATGGACTGAGATTGAGACCATGGACCTGCTCCGGGTTTAGCGAATGCGAGATGTGTGATGGACTGAGATTGAGACCATGGACCTGCTCCGGGTTTAGCGAATCGAGATGTGTGATGGACTGAGATTGAGACCATGGACCTGCTCCGGGTTTAGCGAATGCGAGATGTGTGATGGACTGAGATTGAGATCATGGACCTGCTCCGGGTTTAGCGAATGCGAGATGTGTGATGGACTGAGATTGAGACCATGGACCTGCTCCGGGTTTAGCGAATGCGAGATGTGTGATGGACTGAGATTGAGACCATGGACCTGCTCCGGGTTTGGCGAATGCGAGATGTGTGATGGACTGAGATTGAGACCATGGACCTGCTCCGGGTTTAGCGAATGCGAGATGTGTGATGGACTGAGATTGAGACCATGGACCTGCTCCGGGTTTAGCGAATTCGAGTGATGTGTGATGGACTGAGATTGAGACCATGGACCTGCTCCGGGTTTAGCGAATGCGAGATGTGTGATGGACTGAGATTGAGACCATGGACCTGCTCCGGGTTTAGCGAATGCGAGATGTGTGATGGACTGAGATTGAGATCATGGACCTGCTCCGGGTTTAGCGAATGCGAGATGTGTGATGGACTGAGATTGAGACCATGGACCTGCTCCGGGTTTAGCGAATGCGAGATGTGTGATGGACTGAGATTGAGACCATGGACCTGCTCCGGGTTTAGTGAATGCGAGATGTGTGATGGACTGAGATTGAGACCATGGACCTGCTCCGGGTTTAGTGAATGCGAGATGTGTGATGGACTGAGATTGAGACCATGGACCTGCTCCGGGTTTACTGAATGCGAGATGTGTGATGGACTGAGATTGAGACCATGGACCTGCTCCGGGTTTAGCGAATGCGAGATGTGTGATGGACTGAGATTGAGACCATGGACCTGCTCCGGGTTTGGCGAATGCGAGATGTGTGATGGACTGAGATTGAGATCATGGACCTGCTCCGGGTTTAGCGAATGCGAGATGTGTGATGGACTGAGATTGAGACCATGGACCTGCTCCGGGTTTTGCGAATGTGGGATGTGTGATGGACGGCGATTGAGAACATGGACCTGCTTCGAGTTTACTGAATGCGAGATGTGTGATGGACTGAGATTGAGACCATGGACCTGCTCCGGGTTTAGCGAATGCGAGATGTGTGATGGACTGAGATTGAGACCATGGACCTGCTCCGGGTTTAGCGAATGCGAGATGTGTGATGGACTGAGATTGAGACCATGGACCTGCTCCGGGTTTAGCGAATGCGAGATGTGTGATGGACTTAGATTGAGACCATGGACCTGCTCCGGGTTTAGTGAATGCGAGATGTGTGATGGACTGAGATTGAGACCATGGACCTGCTCCGGGTTTAGCGAATGCGAGATGTGTGATGGACTGAGATTGAGACCATGGACCTGCTCCGGGTTTAGCGAATTCGAGATGTGTGATGGACTGAGATTGAGACCATGGACCTGCTCCGGGTTTGGCGAATGCGAGATGTGTGATGGACTGAGATTGAGACCATGGACCTGCTCCGGGTTTGGCGAATGCGAGGTGTGTGATGGACTGAGATTGAGACCATGGACCTGCTCCGGGTTGGCGAATCGAGATGTGTATGGACTGAGATTGAGACCATGGACCTGCTCCGGGTTTGCGAATTCGAGATGTGTATGGACTGAGATTGAGACCATGGACCTGCTCCGGGTTTAGCGAATGCGAGATGTGTGATGGACTGAGATTGAGACCATGGACCTGCTTCGGGTTTGGCGAATGCGAGATGTGTGATGGACTGAGATTGAGACCATGGACCTGCTCCGGGTTTAGCGAATGCGAGATGTGTGATGGACTGAGATTGAGACCATGGACCTGCTCCGGGTTTAGCGAATGCGAGATGTGTGATGGACTGAGATTGAGACCATGGACCTGCTCCGTGTTTAGCGAATGCGAGATGTGTGATGGACTGAGATTGAGACCATGGACCTGCTCCGGGTTTAGTGAATGTGAAATGTGTGAAGGACTGAGATTGAAACCATGGACCTGCTCTGGGTTTAGCGAATTCGAGATGTGTGATGGACTGAGATTGAGACCATGGACCTGCTCCGGGTTTAGTGAATGTGAAATGTGTGATGGACTGAAATTGAGACCATGGACCTGCTCAATTTAGTGAATGCGAAATGTGTGATGGACTGAGATTGAGATCATGGACCTGCTCCGGGTTTAGTGAATGCGAGATGTGTGATGGACTGAGATTGAGACCATGGACCTGATCCGGGTTTAGCGAATGCGAGATGTTTGATGGACTGAGATTGAGACCGTGGACCTGCTCCGGGTTTAGTGAATGCGAGTTGTGTGATGGACTGAGATTGAGACCATGGACCTGCTCCGGGTTTAGTGAATGCGAGTTGTGTGATGGACTGAGATTGAGACCGTGGACCTGCTCTGGGTTTACTGAATGCGAGATGTCTGATGGACTGTGATTGAGACCATGGACCTGCTCCGGGTTTACTGAATGCGAGATGTGTGATGGACCAGGATTGAGACCATGGACCTGCTCCAGGTTTAACGAATGCGAGATGTGTGATGGACTGAGATTGAGACCATGGACCTGCTCCGGGTTTAGCGAATGCGAGATGTGTGATGGACTGAGATTGAGACCGTGGACCTGCTCCGGGTTTAGCGAATGCGAGATGTGTGATGGACTGAGATTGAGACCGTGGACCTGCTCCGGGTTTGGCGAATTCGAGATGTGTGATGGACTGAGATTGAGACCGTGGACCTGCTCCGGGTTTGGCGAATTCGAGATGTGTGATGGACTGAGATTGAGACCATGGACCTGCTCCGGGTTTAGCGAATGCGAGATGTGTGATGGACTGAGATTGAGACCGTGGACCTGCTCCGGGTTTAGTGAATGCGAGTTGTGTGATGGACTGAGATTGAGATCGTGGACCTGCTCCGGGTTTAGCGAATGCGAGATGTGTGATGGACTGAGATTGAGACCGTGGACCTGCTCCAGGTTTGGCGAATGCGAGATGTGTGATGGACTGAGATTGAGACCATGGACCTGCTCCGGGTTTGGCGAATTCGAGATGTGTGATGGACTGAGATTGAGACCGTGGACCTGCTCCGGGTTTGGCGAATGCGAGATGTGTGATGGACTGAGATTGAAACCATGGACCTGCTCCGGGTTCGGCGAATTCGAGATGTGTTATGGACTGAGATTGAGATCATGGACCTGCTCCGGGTTTGGCGAATTCGAGATGTGTGATGGACTGAGATTGAGACCATGGACCTGCTCCGGGTTTAGCGAATTCGAGATGTGTGATGGACTGAGATTGAGACCGTGGACCTGCTTCGGGTTTGGCGAAGGCGAGGTGTGTGATGGACTGAGATTGAGACCATGGACCTGCTCCGGGTTTAGCGAATTCGAGATGTGTTATGGACTGAGATTGAGACCATGGACCTGCTCCGGGTTTGGCGAATGCGAGATGTGTGATGGACTGAGATTGAGATCATGGACCTGCTCCGGGTTTGGCGAATTCGAGATGTGTGATGGACTGAGATTGAGACCATGGACCTGCTCCGGGTTTAGCGAATTCGAGATGTGTGATGGACTGAGATTGAGACCGTGGACCTGCTCCGGGTTTGGCGAATTCGAGATGTGTGATGGACTGAGATTGAGACCATGGACCTACTCCGGGTTTGGCGAATGCGAGATGTGTGATGGACTGAGATTGAGACCATGGACCTGCTCCGGGTTCGGCGAATTCGAGATGTGTTATGGACGGAGATTGAGACTATGGACCTGCTCCGGGTTTGGCGAATTCGAGATGTGTGATGGACTGAGATTGAGACCATGGACCTGCTCCGGGTTTGGCGAATGCGAGATGTGTGATGGACTGAGATTGAGATCATGGACCTGCTCCGGGTTTAGCGAATTCGAGATGTGTGATGGACTGAGATTGAGACCATGGACCTGCTCTGGGTTTTGCTAATGTGAGATGTGTGATAGACTGAGATTGAGACCACAGACCTGCTCCGGGTTTACTGAATGTGAGATGTGTGATGGACTGTGATTGAGACCATGGACCTGCTCCGGGTTTACTGAATGCGAGATGTGTGATGGACTGAGATTCAGACCATGGACCTGCTCCGCGTTTAGCGAATGCGAGATGTGTGATGGACTGAGATTGAGACCATGGACCTGCTCCGGGTTTAGCGAATTCGAGATGTGTGATGGACTGAGATTGAGACCATGGACCTTCTCCTGGTTTAGTGAATGCGAGATGTGTGATGGACTGAGATTGAGACCAAGGACCTGCTCCGGGTTTAGTGAATGCGAGATGTGTGATGGACTGAGATTGAGACCATGGACCTGCTCCGGGTTTAGCGAATTCGAGATGTGTGATGGACTGAGATTGAGACCATGGACCTGCTCCGGGTTTAGTGAATGCGAGATGTGTGATGGACTGAGATTGAGACCAAGGACCTGCTCCGGGTTTAGTGAATGCGAAATGTGTGATGGACTGAGATTGAGACCATGGACCTGCTCCGTTTTTACTGAATGCGAGATGTGTGATGGACTGAGATTGAGACCATGGACCTGCTCCGGGTTTAGCGAATGCGAGATGTGTGATGGACTGAGATTGAGAACATGGACCTGCTCCGGGTTTAGCGAATGCGAGATGTGTGATGGACTGAGATTGAGATCATGGATCTGCTCCGGGTTTAGCGAATGCGAGATGTGCGATGGACTGAGATTGAGATCAGGACCTGCTCCGCGTTTAGCGAATGCGAGATGTGTGATGGACTGAGATTGAGACCCTGGACCTGATCCGGTTTAGCGAATGCGAGATGTGTGATGGACTGAGATTGAGACCATGGACCTGCTCCGGGTTTAGTGTATGCGAGTTGTGTGATGGACTGAGATCGAGACCGTGGACCTGCTCCGGGTTTGGCGAATGCGAGATGTGCGATGGACTGAGATTGAGACCGTGGACCTGCTCCGGGTTTGGCGATTTCGAGATGTGTGATGGACTGAGTTTGAGACCGTGGTCCTACTCCGGGTTTGGCGAATGCAAGGTGTGTGATGGACTGAGATTGAGACCATGGACCTGCTCCGGGCTTGGCGAATTCGAGATGTGTTATGGACTGAGATTGAGACCATGGACCTGCTCCGGGGTTGGCGAATGCGAGATGTGTGATGGACTGAGATTGAGATCATGGACCTGCTCTGGGTTTAGCGAATGCGAGATGTGTGATGGACTGAGATTGAGATCATGGACCTGCTCCGGGTTTAGCGAATGCGAGATGTGTGATGGACTGAGATTGAGACCATGGACCTGCTCCGGGTTTAGTGAATGCGAGATGTGTGATGGACTGAGATTGAGACCATGGACCTGCTCCGGGTTTAGTGAATGCGAGATGTGTGATGGACTGAGATTGAGACCATGGACCTGCTCCGGGTTTACTGAATGCGAGATGTGTGATGGACTGAGATTGAGACCATGGACCTGCTCCGGGTTTAGCGAATGCGAGATGTGTGATGGACTGAGATTGAGACCATGGACCTGCTCCGGGTTTAGCGAATGCGAGATGTGTGATGGACTGAGATTGAGACCATGGACCTGCTCCGGGTTTAGTGAATTCGAGATGTGTGATGGACTGAGATTGAGACCATGGACATGCTCTGGGTTTAGCGAATGCGAGATGTGTGATGGACTGAGATTGAGACCATGGACATGCTCCGGGTTTAGCGAATGCGAGATGTGTGATGGACTGAGATTGAGACCATGGTCCTGATCCGGGTTAAGCGAATGCGAGATGTGTGATGGACTGAGATTGAGTTCATGGACCTGCTCCAGGTTTAGTGAATGCGAGTTGTATGATGGACTGAGATTGAGACCATGGACCTGCTCCGGGTTTAGTGAATGCGAGATGTGTGATGGACTTAGATTGAGGCCATGGATCTGCTCCGGGTTTAGTGAATGCGAGATGTGTGATGGACTGAGATTGAGACCATGGACCTGCTCCGGGTTTAGTGAATGCGAGATGTGTGATGGTCTGAGATTGAGACCATGGACCTGCTCCGGGTTTAGTGAATGCGAGTTGTGTGATGGACTGAGATTGAGACCGTGGACCTGCTCGGGCAGCTCCAGACTTCGGATTTATGGACTGAATTTTGCTCTGAATTCTTTGTTTCCTTTTATTGTTTGCTCGAGTTGTGCTTCCCTCTCTCTCTGTATATTGGGTGTTCGTATTGTTTTAAATTGGGTTCTTTCTGGTTTCTTGTTTTGTGGCTGCCTGTTAACAAACGAATCTCAAGGATGTATAACTTATACATACTTAGATAATAAATGTTGTTTGAATTTTCAGTTTTAGGTAATTACTTTGCAAGTAGCTTAATCAATATGTTGCTGTTTTTCGCTAGTAAGTTCTGTTGACTAAGGAATTATTTTAATCATAAGAGAGAATAGAGTGGAGGAGACACAGTATTTATCCTCCAGTTCAGATATCATCCACAGTGTATTGTTAATGGGAAGGAAAGCAGTGGGAGGTTTACAAATACAGATTTATCATGTTGCAAAACAGTTTATATCCTGGACAGTCATAAATTAAACAAGCTAAGGAATATTAGTTAGTGCCAACAAAAGTAGCAATGAAGCAAAAGAAAATATATCGATAGATTTGTACAATATACACTTCTCCATGCCAATTAGGATGCCTATCTATGCTAGTCCCATTTGTGTACATTTGCCCATATCCCTCTATTTCAAAGTTCAAAGTAAATTTACTATCAAAATACATATGTCACCATACACACTACTGTGCTAAAGTCTTAAGTACACACACACTCACACACATATTGCACAGTATGCACAGACTTTTGCACAGTAATGCATGTACTTTGATTAAAAATTTGCTTTGAACTTTGATGTATGCATCTTCACTGTCCAGATGTTCCAGGGTTGGGCGGAGAGCCAATGATGATAGCTTTCAAGGTAGATTACCACGGGCACCAGAACTCTGCTTGACCTGCACAGTGGGTACCTCAGACTGCCGAAGCAAAGTGTTATTGATCTCGGTGAACACTCCAGCCAGTTGATCAGCACAGGTCTTTACTACTTGGCCAGGTACGCTGTCTGGGCCGAATATTTTCTGTGGCTTCACCCTCCTGCAGGATGCTGTCACGTCGGCTCAGAGACTGAAATCACAGAACCATCAGGGGCTGTTGGAGTTCGTGAAGGCTCCTTCATGTTTTGATGATCAAAGTGAGCGTAGAAGGCATTGAGTTCATCTGGGAGTGCCATGCTGTCACCAATGTCACTTGATTTCACTTTGTAGGAGGTGATAGCACGCCATCCCTGCCAAAGTGTCGAGCATCCTTCAGTGATTCAAGTTTAGTCCACGATTGCCACTTGGCATGTGAGAAGGCTTTCCCAAGATTGTAACTGGACTTCTATTTTACTTGGTCAACAGACCTGAATGCCTCTGATCTCGCCTTCAGCAGACTGTGGATCTCAGGGTTCATCCAGGGCTTCTGGTTGGTGAAGACTTTGAATGATTTTGTGAGGACACACTTATCTATGATTGTTTTTCTAAAGTCCATGACAACTGTGGTGTATTCATAGAGATCTTCTGATGAGTCCTTGAACAGGCCCAGTCCACTGACTCGAAGCAATCCTGTCGTCGCTGCTCAGCCTCTCTCAACCACCTCTTTGATTTCCTTCCCTCTGGTGCCTTCCTTTAGCCTCTGTCTAGGAGAAGGACAGCCAAATGACCAGATTTCCCAAAATGCGGACAAGGCATGGAATGGTAGGTATTCCCAATTGTAGTCTAACAGTGTTTAGAGCCCTGGTGTTGCAGGTGATATGTTGATGAGAAATGGGCAGAGATTTCTTCATACAAGCCTGATTGAAGTCCCTGACATTGATTTGAAGGGTGTTGGGGGAGGCTGAATCTTGTTTGCTCAATTCATTGAGTTCCTTCTTGATGTTGGCCTTTGGAGGTAAGTAAACTGTGGATAGGATCATGGAGAAGAACTTAATCATTGGATGTTCCAGGTCTGGGAAACAGGAGTGCACCAAGACTGTTGTATCTAACCACCATTAGGAGTTTATCATGAAACACAGATCCACACCTTTTGCATTTTCCAAATCAGCAGTCAATCCAACCGGAGTGTCAAGAAGCCTTCAGGTCTTACCAATGTATCTGGTGTGTCTGGAGTCTGCGAAACAGAGATGCAGCAATTCCTCACTCTCCTCCAATACAGTAAACTTACCACAGGTCTCCAGCAACTAGTTAGTATATTTGCTAACAACATGCTGGGTAGAGGGAGTTTCATTCCTCTGTGCTTCAGTTTGGCTTGGACCTGTCCCTCCAGCCTCTCACCTGACCATGGTGACGAACCTCCACCCACTTAAAGCTGCTGCACTAGCATGCTTAATAGCTAGGTCTGCTGGCTCCTTCAGAAGATTGTGAAATCACTACTTCATTAAGATAGTTCAGAAGTACATTACTGAGAGGGAAATTACAGGCTGCGGATCACTGAGAGTAATTCAGAATAGGTATACTTAGAAAATTTGTAAGCTGTTCACAACATGTCACTGTGATTCACTAGTGTCATCTTGCCATGTCCTTTCTACATTCTTGTCCAAGTGTTTTTTTAAAGGTTACAATTGGACCTGACTGTACACTTCCTCTGGCAGCCCATTCCAAATACTCACCACCCTCTGTGTGGAAAAAGATCCTCTTTAAATCCTTACCCTCTCACCTTAAATCTGTGCCTCCTAGTTTTAGGATCTCCTACCCTGGGAAAACAACCATGATTATCGACACTGTCTATGCCCCTCACAGTTTCATGCAGGAAAAAACTGCCCCGGCCTATCCCCTCAGCCTCCCTCACTCCAGGAGAAACTGCCTTGGCCTATCCCCGCAGCCTTCCTCACTCCAGGAAAAACTGCCCCAGCCTATCCCCGCAGCCTCCCTCACTCCAGGAAAAACTGCCCCAGCCTATCCCCGCAGCCTCCCTCACTCCAGGGGAAACTGCCTTGGCCTATCCCCTCAGCCTCCCTCACTCCAGGAAAAACTGCCCCAGCCTATCCCCGCAGCCTCCCTCACTCCAGGGGAAACTGCCTTGGCCTATCCCCTCAGCATCCTTCACTCCAGGAAAAACTGCCCCGGCCTATCCCCGCAGCCTCCCTCACTCCAGGGGAAACTGCCCCGGCCTATCCCCTCAGCATCCTTCACTCCAGGAAAAACTGCCCCGGCCTATCCCCGCAGCCTTCACTCCAGGAAAAACTACCCCGGCCTATCCTCTCAGCCTCTCTCACTCCAGGGGAAACTGCCCCGGCCTATCCCCACAGCCTCCCTCACTCCGGGGAAACTGCCCTGGCCTATCCCCGCAGCCTCCCTCACTCCAGGGGAAACTGCCCTGGCCTATCCCCACAGCCTCCCTCATTCCAGGGGAAACTGCCCCGGTCTATCCCCGCAGCCTCCCTCACTCCAGGGGAAACTGCCCTGGCCTATCCTCCCAGCCTCTTTCAGTCCAGGAAAAACTGCCCCGGCCTATCCCCGTAGCCTTCACTCCAGGAGAAACTGCCCTAGCCTATCCCTTCAGCCACCTTCACTCCAGGAGAAACTGCCCTGGCCTATCCCCTCAACTTTCACTCCAGGAAAAACTGCCCCGGTCTATCCAGCTGCTCTTTGTAACAAAGCCCTCCAATCCAGACAACATTCTTCTGGATCTTTTCTGCACCCTCTCTAGCTTCAATGGACACAACAGTTTAAGTTCTTGGAGAGGAGGAGACACAAGAACAGAAGGTCATGGAGCTACAAAATAGAGTATATAAAGAAATTTACCAAAAGTATCAAAAATCAGAGTTGTTGCTAATCACTCTGAGTCAACTGTTGGGTTGGAAGTGGGGGATTTCCTGGAATGGTAGGGTCTCAAGGGAATTAAATTGGCTTTTTTATAGTCAGAAATAATCATATTTTAATTTGAATTTGTTCACTGTCTTGTAAGTAACTGATGTTTGTATTTCATGTACTTTTGTGTTAATAAACTTTTGTAGTTTTGTAAAACAAAGCCTGATATGTTGGAGGGAGGGGGGGCTGTAAAACCTCACAGCAAATAACGTCACTGTACTAGAAAGCAGTGGAGGAATTCCCCAGCAACATTGCCCCAAAGGAGGGGTATTACCTCCAATAAAATGTCATGAATGGAGGAGAGTTTTATGCAAGCTTAGTCCAAGTGTAGTTACCAAGCTTGACTGTGAAATTTCTCAATCATTTCAAAGATTCAAAGGTTCATTTATTATCAAAACATTTATCCATATACAACTCTGAAATTCGTCTTCTCCAGATAGCCACGGAACAAAGAAAGAACAAGAAAGTCATTCAGAGGGAAACACCCCCCCACTATACAAAAAAGAATGACATCCCGATCATCAAACCCCCAAAATCCCCCTCCCCCCATGCACAAATGGAACAGGAACATCAACCCCAAAAAATAACCCCTTCCCTGCACAAAAAACTAACAGAACAGCAATACCTAAAAACACCCTCCCCTCACACAACAAAACAGAAAGGAACAGGCAATAAAACACACAGAATATGAAAACCTTAAGTCTGAAAAATAGTCCAATCCATAAAAGGAGAATCATGATACTATCCTATGATATCACTGACATTATTCATCGAAAGAAAGGGACACCACACGAGGCAGAGAGGCCTACCCGCCTGCCACAGCAAGCCACACGGTGATAGGCCGCTCGCAGACTCCTTCCCGCCTGCCACAGCAAGCCACACGGTGATAGGCCGCTCACAGACTCCTTCCCGCCTGCCACAGCAAGCCACACGGTGATAGGCCGCTCACAGACTCCTTCCCGCCTGCCACAGCAAGCCACACGGTGATAGGCCGCTCACAGACTCCTTCCCGCCTGCCACAGCAAGCCACAAGGTGATAGGCTGCTTGCAGACTCCTTCCCACCTGCCACAGCAAGCCACACGGTGATAGGCCGCTCACAGACTCCTTCCCGCCTGCCACAGCAAGCCACAAGGTGATAGGCTGCTCACAGACTCCTTCCCGCCTGCCACAGCAAGCCACAAGGTGATAGGCTGCTTGCAGACTCCTTCCCGCCTGCCACAGCAAGCCACACGGTGATAGGCTGCTCGCAGACTCCTTCTCCGGCAGCGATCCAAAGGCAGGCGGTTGGTGTTGAAAATCTCACTCGCCTTCTGGGTTCACCGAGATGTCTCAGTCTTCCTTTAATGATGGACGCTTTAAACAGCGAAATGGAGTCAAACATCGGCTTGCAGCCTGTCTCGAAGTTTCTTCACATCGAGGCCGTCTGAGTACACACTCGCTTCCCGGAATCCTCTCAGAGCCAGCAAAGTGCTGGTTACTCAAACGATCTCTAAACTGTAAATAACAGGCTCTAACTGTCCCAGAAACACATTTAAGGTGAAAAACAGAAGAAAAAGAAGTGAAAAAGCTACTTTCATTTGCTACCTGGAAGATGTCGACCAAGGGAGCGTTGTACGCTGACGCCATCTTGACAGGATGATCTCTCTCCAGATGGGCTTTGTTATCATCACTGCGCAGAGAGAATGTGGTTAAGAGGCCATATGGGTCACTGCTCCTCAGCAATCAGAGCACTGAATACAGAATTATGGGAGTTATGCTCCAGATTTGGAAAACCTTGGTCAGGCTTGGTCTGGAGTACTGTGTACAGTTCTGGTCACCATCTAAAGGAACGATGTGATATCGTTGAAGAGGGTTTAGAGGAGATACACCAGGACGTTGGCTGAATTATGAATGTGAACAGGAGGGTCTGTGAATGGCCGGGTGGAAAGTCGATAATGTTGGACGAGGGTAAATGTACAGAGCAGTGGCTGGGACCGCAGCGGGAGGGGGAGCTCAAAGGGTTACTTCGCTGCTCAGAGCAGAAGGATTTCAGTTTGACAGGGACTATGGAACAGTTTACTTCCTACATTCCTCCCGCTGAACTATGACAGAAGTTTACCGCAGTCCTTGGGTACATAGCTTTAATCTAAGCATTGGTACCACCCGGTCAGTCACAGACCCTCCTGTGAGCTATACAGTACATTGTTTTTCATCCCAATCAATATGAACAGACACAGAGATGAAGTGGTAGCTCTGTTCCCCTCCCAACACACACACACTCACACCTCACACACACAGACACACACAAACACACAGAGACCCACGTGCACTGGCTGACCTGCTGAGAATCTCCAGACTCCCTATGTAATTTACACTCGGAACCCCTGCACTAGATAGAAAAAGTGCACTCTGAGCCCACAGACTCCTGCAGCTCCTCTTGCAGCCCTTCCAGTAAGGCCTCCATTTCATTCTCCACAGTTGATCCGACTCGACTACCTCTGTTCCACATGGCTGTTTCTGAGCTGTGCTTGCCTCTTCAGCATTGCGGCCCTCCACTACAGTTGACAGGGTTCCCAGTAGTGTCTGTCCCATTGCCCACAATCCCACTCCTCCCACTGCAGGCCACCCTCACTCCCAGTCGTTTTCTGCCTCACCAGCCTCCACATTCAAAGGATCATCCTTGATAACTATAGCCACATTGCAACCACCAGACAGATCTTCCCCCACCCTCCCCTTTCACTATTGAAGATGGGCTATGTCCTCCACAAATCCACTCTCCCTCTCATAGTCTCTCCCTTGCAACTGCAAGTTGTGCACCCCGTCTTCCCACCCCATTGATTATGGAGTCAATGTTCCTTCCAGGTTAATCAGTGAGGCACTGCTTCTATTCTGGTCTGCTGCATTCAGAGTTCATAATGTGGCCTCCACGACAGGGATTGTTGCTGTGGAGCACCTTTGGTCATTCCACAGGGGCTATGCCAAGCTTCAGTTACCTGCCATATTCATCCTCTTCCCATTCTCACTCAGACTGTGTAAAGCTCCATGTCTGTCTGATGAACTTACAGCCCTCAGGAGTCAGCACTGACTCCAACAATTTCAGATAACCCACCTTTGCAGTTTGTGTCACAACCAGCCAGTTCAGACGATAGGTCACTAACCTGTAGTTTTTATCTCTCTACTGATGCTACCTGACCTGCTGAGTATTTCTAGCATTTTCTGTTTTAGTTTGTAATACCATACCACCAAATATTCTGACTTCTGCAGATGCACTGTTGGAAGTTTCCTGTCCAGTTGCACCATTGCCTAGTGTGACCATTGCAATGCACAGGAATGCAAGAGGGTTCAGAGAGCAGTGGACACGGCCCAGTCCATCACAGGAACTGCTCTCCCACCAGTGGCAGCATCTACAGGAGCCCCTGCCTCAGGAAGGCAACATCCATCATCAAGGATCCCCACCATCTGGTCATGCCGTCTTCTCAAAGCTATCATCAGCCAAGATATTCAGAAGCCTCCAGGTCCCACATCACCAGGTTCAGGAACAGGTACTTTCCTGCAAACACCAGGTTCTTGAAACAACCTGCACAGCCCTACCCCTACCTCAGCAACAGAAACCGACATACACTATCATGGACTTGTCTACACCAAGACCTTTCTTTTACAGAGCCTTTTCTACTTCGCTGTGTAGTGTAATTTATATTCTGTGTGCTGCTTGTACCAACCTGCAAGCAGGTATTTCATTGTACCTGTACCTCACCATGCCTGTGCCCATGGTAATTAACTTGTTTGACTTCAGTCATCCCACAACCAACCAGCTCCTCTCCCTCTCCCGTTCCTGGTTCTATTTGACAGCTTTGTATATACTGTATATGTTGGGCTGGCAGTAGGAAGGAAGATCTGAAGAAACTCGGATTTGAATACACCCGGAAATCTGGAGCCCCACGGGCAAGTAGAAGACTACCCTGAGTGGGCAGCCCCTTGTCTGAGTGTCGAGTTTGCACTGCCAGTTTCACTCTCTGCAAACTCAATTAGCCAGACACTGGGTTGCTACGATACAGAGCAGCAGGAAAAGGAGAGCTCCAAAAAGGTGTTAATGTTTGCATTGTTGTTGAAACTCTTGGAGTTAAAAGGTTTGGAAGTGAAGTCTGTTAGAGGCCAGTTGCCAATGAAAATCAAAAGCGTGAACACTGGAAATCTGTAATAAATGCAGAAAATGGCACAGGTCAGACAGCATGTGTGGGAGGAGATACAGGGTTAATGAGATCGGACCATATTAGCTCACCATTGACAAGGCTTTCCCTGAACCAGTCTTTACCCTGTCGAGGAAAAGTTGTGGAGGTAAAAAAATGGACAGCACTTTCGGTCCGAACCTTGTATCAGGACTGAAGAGCGTAGCGGGAAGATAGCCAATAAAAAGATGACGGAGAGGGGCAATATAGGGACGAGGAGGTTTACAGGGTGTAACTGAGTGAGCAGGCAGACGATCGACAGTAGGAGCTTCATAGATAGAAGAGAGATTACAGTGGAAAAAAAAGGCTGGTGGGGGACAGGTAGAGCAGTATGGGGGGGGTGGGGATCATGAGCAGACGAAATCAGTCAGTGGGACAGGTAGAGCAGTATGGGGGGGAGATGATGGGCAGACGGAATCAGTCAGAGGGACAGGTAGAGCAGTATGGGGGGGAGATGATGGGCGGATGGAATCAGTCAGAGGGACAGGTAGAGCAGTATGGGGGGGAGATGATGGGTGGATGGAATCAGTCAGAGGGACAGGTAGAGCAGTATGGGGGGGGAGATGATGGGCGGATGGAATCAGTCAGAGGGACAGGTAGAGCAGTATGGGGGGGATGATGGGCGGATGGAATCAGTCAGGGGGACAGGTAGAGCAGTATGCGGGGGGAGATGATGGGCGGATGGAATCAGTCAGTGGGACAGGTAGAACAGTATGGGGGGGAGATGATAGGCGGATGGAATCAGTCAGTGGGATAGGTAGAGGAGTATAGGGGGGAGGTGATGGGAAGAGGGAATCAGTCAGTGGGACAGGTAGAGCAGTATGGGGGGGGATGATGGGCGGATGGAATCAGTCAGTGGGACAGGTAGAGCAGTATGGGGGGGATGATGGGCAGATGGAATCAGTCAGTGGGACAGGTAGAGCAGTATGGGGGGGAGATGATGGGCGGATGGAATCAGTCAGTGGGACAGGTAGAGCAGTATGGGGGGGAGATGATGGGCGGATGGAATCAGTCAGAGGGACAGGTAGAGCAGTATGGGGGGGAGATGATGGGCGGATGGAATCAGTCAGAGGGACAGGTAGAGCAGTATGGGGGGGAGATGATGGGCGGATGGAATCAGTCAGAGGGACAGGTAGAGCAGTATGGGGGGGAGATGATAGGCGGATGGAATCAGTCAGTGGGATAGGTAGAGGAGTATAGGGGGGAGGTGATGGGAAGAGGGAATCAGTCAGTGGGACAGGTAGAGCAGTATGGGGGGGGGATGATGGGCGGATGGAATCAGTCAGGGGGACAGGTAGAGCAGTATTGGGGGGAATGGGCAGACGGAATCAGTCAGTGGGACAGGTAGAGCAGTATGGGGGGGGATGATGGGCAGACGGAATCAGTCAGTGGGACAGGTAGAGCAGTATGGGGGGGAGATGATGGGCAGATGGAATCAGTCAGTGGGACAGGTAGAGCAGTATGGGGGGGAGATGATGGGCAGATGGAATCAGTCAGGGGGACAGGTAGAGCAGTATGGGGGGGATGATGGGCAGATGGAATCAGTCAGTGGGACAGGTAGAGCAGTATGGGGGGATGATGGGCAGAAGGAATCAGTCAGAGGGACAGGTAGAGCAGTATGGGGGGGAGATGATGGGCAGAAGGAATCAGTCAGAGGGACAGGTAGAGCAGTATGGGGGGGATGATGGGCAGATGGAATCAGTCAGTGGGACAGGTAGAGCAGTATGGGGGGGAGATGATGGGCAGATGGAATCAGTCAGGGGGACAGGTAGAGCAGTATGGGGGGGAGATGATGGGCAGAAGGAATCAGTCAGAGGGACAGGTAGAGCAGTATGGGGGGGATGATGGGCAGATGGAATCAGTCAGTGGGACAGGTAGAGCAGTATTGGGGGGAATGGGCAGACGGAATCAGTCAGTGGGATAGGTAGAGCAGTATGGGGGGGGATGATGGGCAGATGGAATCAGTCAGTGGGACAGGTAGAGCAGTATGGGGGGGAGATGATGGGCGGATGGAATCAGTCAGAGGGACAGGTAGAGCAGTATGGGGGGGAGATGATGGGCGGATGGAATCAGTCAGAGGGACAGGTAGAGCAGTATGGGGGGGAGATGATAGGCGGATGGAATCAGTCAGTGGGATAGGTAGAGGAGTATAGGGGGGAGGTGATGGGAAGAGGGAATCAGTCAGTGGGACAGGTAGAGCAGTATGGGGGGGGGATGATGGGCGGATGGAATCAGTCAGGGGGACAGGTAGAGCAGTATTGGGGGGAATGGGCAGACGGAATCAGTCAGTGGGACAGGTAGAGCAGTATGGGGGGGGATGATGGGCAGACGGAATCAGTCAGTGGGACAGGTAGAGCAGTATGGGGGGGAGATGATGGGCAGATGGAATCAGTCAGTGGGACAGGTAGAGCAGTATGGGGGGGAGATGATGGGCAGATGGAATCAGTCAGGGGGACAGGTAGAGCAGTATGGGGGGGATGATGGGCAGATGGAATCAGTCAGTGGGACAGGTAGAGCAGTATGGGGGGATGATGGGCAGAAGGAATCAGTCAGAGGGACAGGTAGAGCAGTATGGGGGGGAGATGATGGGCAGAAGGAATCAGTCAGAGGGACAGGTAGAGCAGTATGGGGGGGATGATGGGCAGATGGAATCAGTCAGTGGGACAGGTAGAGCAGTATGGGGGGGAGATGATGGGCAGATGGAATCAGTCAGGGGGACAGGTAGAGCAGTATGGGGGGGAGATGATGGGCAGAAGGAATCAGTCAGAGGGACAGGTAGAGCAGTATGGGGGGGATGATGGGCAGATGGAATCAGTCAGTGGGACAGGTAGAGCAGTATTGGGGGGAATGGGCAGACGGAATCAGTCAGTGGGATAGGTAGAGCAGTATGGGGGGGGATGATGGGCAGATGGAATCAGTCAGTGGGACAGGTAGAGCAGTATGGGGGGGATGATGGGCAGAAGGAATCAGTCAGAGGGACAGGTAGAGCAGTATGGGGGGGGATGATGGGCAGATGGAATCAGTCAGTGGGACAGGTAGAGCAGTATGGGGGGGGATGATGGGCAGATGGAATCAGTCAGTGGGACAGGTAGAGCAGTATGGGGGGGGATGATGGGCGGATGGAATCAGTCAGTGGGACAGGTAGAGCAGTATGGGGGGGCGATGATGGGCAGATGGAATCAGTCAGTGGGACAGGTAGAGCAGTATGGGGGGGAGATGATGGGCAGAAGGAATCAGTCAGAGGGACAGGTAGAGCAGTATGGGGGGGGAGATGATGGGCAGATGGAATCAGTCAGTAGGACAGGTAGAGCAGCATGGGAGGGAGATGATGGGCGGATGGAATCAGTCAGTGGGACAGGTAGAGCACTATGCGGGGGGGAGATGATGGGCAGAGGGAATCAGTCAGGGGGACAGGTAGAGCAGTATGGGGGGGAGATGATGGGCAGATGGAATCAGTCAGTGGGACAGGTAGAGCAGTATGGGGGGGGATGATGGGCAGATGGAATCAGTCAGAGGGACAGGTAGAGCAGTATGGGGGGGGGAGATGATGGGCAGATGGAATCGGTCAGTGGGACAGGTAGAGCAGTATGGGGGGAGATGATGGGCAGATGGAATCGGTCAGTGGGACAGGTAGAGCAGTATGGGGGGGAGATGATGGGCAGTCGGAATCAGTCAGTGGGACAGGTAGAGCAGTATGCGGGGGGGAGATGATGGGTGGATGGAATCAGTTAGTGGGACAGGTAGAGCAGTATGGGGGGGGATGATGGGCAGATGGAATCAGTCAGAGGGACAGGTAGAGCAGTATGGGGGGGGATGATGGGAAGAGGGAATCAGTCAGTGGGACAGGTAGAGCAGTATGGGGGGGGATGATGGGCTGATGGAATCAGTCAGTGGGACAGGTAGAGCAGTATGGGGGGGAGATGATGGGCAGACGGAATCAGTCAGTGGGACAGGTAGAGCAGTATGGGGGGGAGATGATGGGCAGATGGAATCAGTCAGTGGGACAGGTAGAGCAGTATGGGGGGGGGATGATGGGCAGATGGAATCAGTCAGAGGGACAGGTAGAGCAGTATGGGGGGGGATGATGGGAAGAGGGAATCAGTCAGTGGGACAGGTAGAGCAGTATGGGGGGGGGGATGATGGGCAGATGGAATCAGTCAGAGGGACAGGTAGAGCAGTATGGGGGGGATGATGGGCTGATGGAATCAGTCAGAGGGACAGGTAGAGCAGTATGGGGGGGGATGATGGACAGATGGAATCAGTCAGTGGGACAGGTAGAGCAGTATAGGGGGGGTATGATGGGCAGATGGAATCGGTTAGTGGGACAGGTAGAGCAGTATGGGGGGGGATGATGGGCAGACGGAATCGGTCAGTGGGACAGGTAGAGCAGTATGTGGGGGGAGATGATGGGCGGATGGAATCAGTCAGTGGGACAGGTAGAGCAGTATGGGGGGGGAGATGATGGGCGGATGGAATCAGTCAGTGGGACAGGTAGAGCAGTATGGGGGGGAGATGATGGGCGGATGGAATCAGTCAGTGGGACAGGTAGAGCAGTATGGGGGGGGGGGGGTTGATGGGCAGACGGAATCGGTCTGTGGAGCAGATAGGGAAGAAGCACCAATGGAAAGGACGCCCTGGTGGATGGGCACGTGGATCATGGGGAGACAGAATCGGGAGGGGGAGGGCAATGTCTGGGAAGCTTTCGGGGTGGATAGGAATGGAACAGGAGAAAGACTCTGGTCAACTGGTGAGTGTGGGAAAGTAGCTGGGTGTGTTTTATTGGAATGGGAAAATCCAATGTTCATACCATTGGATTGTAAACTAACCAAATGGAATGTGGGGTCTGTCCCTCCATGGAGAGGTCAGATCAGTGTGGGAATTGGAGGGAGAGCTGAAATGAGATGTATCCTAAGCTCAAGATGATCATTGTGGACACAGCTGAACTACTCCGTCTTCACATGGTCCTCACTGAATGTGATAGAGTTAGTTGGAAGAGGTAGAGGTGAACCTTCCACCCATTCCTCTGTCTCTGCCGATGCTGCTCATCTGACTGAACTCCTCCAGCAGCCTGCCTTTCACTTCAGCTTGCAGCATCTGCCATCTCTTGTGACTCCATCCTCAACCTATCAGAGATGTCCTTCCCCCTCCTTGTGAGCTAACACTAATGCTTTCTCTCTTTCCCAGTTCTAACAAAGAATCCCAGGCCTGACACTGTTCCCCTCTCCGCAGGTACTTGTCAGAACGGCCCAGATCTGGAGAGAGAGGAGACACTGAAGTGGGCCGACAGATCACTGACTCTAAGGAGAACTGTTGTTGAATTTAGACGAAGAGGAAAACAATAAATGTTAGGCCAACATGGCCACTAACTAAAACTCTCAAACTGAAAGTTAAACGCCAGCCCAGCTGCAGGAAGCAATCACTAATACTAAATGAATAACGCCCCTTTACATGTGTCAGTCAAAATGGCCATCCTTTTTCCTGGACAAGGATAAATGAAAGCAGGGAGTGTAAACGTTGCTGTGCTTTTGGTCAACATCTCAGCAAGACTAGAAGGTTCAAAGGTTAATTTATTATCAAAGGACAGAACTCTGAAATTCTTCCTCCCTGGATAGCCATTAAACCAAGAGAGGAAAGAAAGGTAGCACAGTCATCAACCCAGACATCCCACCCTGCAAAAACTCATTTCAGGGAGGTAGCACCCCGCCCCCCAACACCATATTCCCTCCCACCTGTCGATCTCCAAGGGTGTATGTAATACTTTGTTTAGTGATTTTGTCTAATCTGTAAACCAAGTCGGGTATATGTAGAAAATGAGACACTATAATATGTACTTATGTTATATTATCATGTTTATTCTATTACAACTTTAAGCAAATCTACAGGGAGTTTGGTCTCATCACGTAGGACATCAATAGCATAGCTCCTTAGCAGCCCACCAGCTATTTTAAATAACATTAGTTACGCTAATGAACGAATGACACGTGTTAAACTCACTTCAACATGTCTTTTACATTTTAACCCACCATG
The DNA here is from genome assembly GCF_963921235.1 of Mobula hypostoma. NCBI lineage: Eukaryota > Metazoa > Chordata > Chondrichthyes > Myliobatiformes > Myliobatidae > Mobula > Mobula hypostoma. Next base: position 72,965,609 of record NC_086107.1, on the reverse strand, counting down.
GGCAATAGAAAAGTCACTGTTACAAACAGTGCAATGAGCAACACTGTCATTATTTTTGAGGTCGACTGTAAAGCCTGCCCACAGAGAAAACTGATAGGTCTACTTAGCAGGGGTCCCCAACCTTTCTCGCACCACGGACCAGCTTAATATTGACAATATTCTTGCGGACTGGCTGACCCGGGGGTGGGATGTGGTGTTAATCACTACTGGAATATAGGTGATAAGTCAACTATGTCACTTATAAGTGGCTAATACATTCAATTTCGTTTCTAAAAGGGTTTATCTAACGAATTTAGTATTAAACACACAGAGCATATTTTCCTCGCATGAATATAGTGAAAAGTCAATTATAAGTCAGTAGCATCATAACATTTTAAGTAACATTTGGATATTAAACACACAACACATATTTTCCTCGTATGAACATATAAAATCATTGCAACACACCAATATCGCTGAATCAGTGGGAGCCCTGGGCTTGTTTTCCTGCAATAAGACATTGCCATTGAGGGGTGATGGGAGACAGCGATACTCGAAGGGGGTTCCTTATGTCCAGTCTATTCCGCAATTTAGTTTTCGTTGCATTCATTGCAGAAAAGCCCGGTTCACAGCGCTATGATGTTGGAAATGAAAGCAACGTTTTCAGTGCTTTCGTGGCTGTCTTAGGATATTGAGCCTTGACTTTGATCCAGAATGCCAGCAGAGACATTTTTGTCAAACATACTTTTCAGCCCGCCATCATTTGCAAGCTCGTGGGGTTGATCTTCCCGCGCTGACATGGATGATGCGTGCGTTCAAGTTCAAAAATGCGTGACAGGGAATGAGGAAAGGTGCAGCTGACTCATATCGTCTCATATCACCAAATCATATTGTTTCCTCGTGGCCTGGTGGTTGGGGACCACTTTTAGCATGAAGAGAGACCAATCAGGATGCTTGCTCTCCCTTTCCCTCTCTTTCTCAAAAAATCAATTTGCAGGATATTGTATATAATTTCCGGGCATCAGGGAGCCACTATCGATATGTGGGAAACTCCCGGAACTTTCGGGAGAGGTGGGATGTCTGTCAATCTCCAAATCCCACCTCACTGCACAAAAAAAATGAATAAAAAAGGGACAAGTGCATTAACTGGCAAATTCCTCCACCCAAACAAAAAACAAACAGAATAGAACAGGCACATCGTCTGCCCCCAAATCCGCCTCTCCCTACAAACAAAAAATGAGAAAGTTTGGATGAAAAACACTGTATAAAAACTGTAAGACTGACAAAGGTCTATAGTCCCAGTCCACATCCAAAAATGCAGAAAACTTGGGAAATACTCTTCAGGCAGAGTGGTAGGCTCTCCCCAGGGTGATCAACAGACAAACCGCCTGTGCTCACCCTCCGCATTTGCCTTAATGTTTCAGTCTCCTTCATCGCTTTAATCGGTAAACAATGGAAGCTGTAATCATGGAAATGGAGTCAATCATTGGCTTGCACCCCATCCCGCAGCCTGCCCGCTACGAGGTTCACACACACTGCCTCTGTCTCCTGGAATCCTCTCGGAGACTGCAGAGTGCTGAAGCACTCAAACGATCTCCAAACTTCTGCATTTGCCTTGGTGTTTCCATCTCCCTCAATGTTTTAATCAGTGAACGATGGAAGCTTTAATTGGCGAAATGGAGCCAAACATGGGCTCGCTTGCATCCTCAGCTTGAGGTTCACCCACACTGCTTCTGCCTCCTGAAATCTTCTCGGAGACTGCAGAGTGCTGAAGCACCCAAACAATCTCCAAACAGCAAATCACAGGGTCCAACAGTTCCAGAATCACATCCAAAACAAAAAAAAACAAACGTTAAAAGACACAAAAGAAGTGAAGTATAAAGTTTCATGATCTGTCCAGAAGATGTTGACTGAATGAGCGTTGTATGCAGGTGCCATCTAGATCAGAAGGGAGTCACACACCACTGGAATGAAACAGTGATTAGCTGGAACGTGCATACACACCAACACAGTTGTCGAATCTGCTGCCCAGCCTGCCTGTGGTAAAGGCCCTGCGGTGGAGTCCGTGGTTGTGACAAAACTGCCTGACCTGCTGATTCTTTGCATTAATCCTGTTTGTCACCAAAGGTGTGTCTCACACGCTGACATCTGATTAGAAGCTACCCTCCTCACGGCGCACTGCTTCACAAGGGCTAAGCATCACCAGTATTGCCTGCTACCCTGGCCATTCCCTTTTCTCTCTTCTACCTTCTCGGAGAAGACAGAGGAACTTTAAAACTCACGTGACCAGAATCAAGAACTGCTTTTTCCCCACTGCTGTCGGACTTATGATCTAATCACCTGTTCCACCTCTCTCACTTACGAGCTGCTGTCACTTTTGCATTTCTTCTTGCAGCATTCCAGTCAGGTTGCACTACAATCTTTGCACCATTTTGTTGTTCTGTGCTTATTTATTGTTGTATTTACTGTTTACCATGCGTACTGTTTATTGTGTAAGCTCCACACAAGCAAAGGATTTGATTGCACCCTGGTGTGTATGACACTGAGCTGGTCGGAGTACTGAATGTGACACTTTGACAGAGAGCCTAGAGGCTAGAAGACCGGAATCTCAGCCAAGACAGAAGCTCCATTTGAACTCGTTGCAGCCAGATACCCTCCTGCCCCCATGGAGACAATTGATCTGTAAGTTGTATACTGGGATCGGCATATATCAGTCCCTGTTGCCCTGTTGATAATCAGCTTTACTGCCTCACGTCAGGTCAGGTACACCGTGGGTCAGTTATGATAGCTAATCAAACGAAAGCTTGGTCGATGATGGGAGGAGAGGGGGATTAGCCGGGGAGGCTGTCACCCTCATGGGAAGGGGTGGGCAGGTGAAAAACCTCAACATTCAGTACCTAACATGAGCATGGAGAGGAGTTCAAAGTGTATGAAGAGTGGATTTTCTTTAATACGGCATTCCTGGTAATGATTTATTGCAACTCTTGCTTAAATATCTCCTCAGGCACTTTCAGCCTGAATAAAATATGAAAGCTGAAGCTGCTGTCAGAGCAGAGCCTGCAACTGTGAGAGCTTCCAACCAGATGTCAGGGTGTGAGACAGCAGGATGACTGGGCTTCTTGACAGCAACAAGCACAAAATCAATGCTTTATTTCTCCAAGGGTCGAGAGGGTGAGGCCACTATACTGTATCCTAGCAACCAGTTGCCCTGTAATTGGGTGTTTCTGGCGGACTATGATGTTGCTGTGATCAGCATATCCTGTGCAGCGTTCACAGTTCTGATCTGCCGATGTCATTTTGTGTCATGGGACTCTCGGACTGTGAATCTCAATCATCTACAGCTCGTGTAGGCAGAGTGTAATGAGAAAGAAACAAGAGTAACTCTGGGGAACTTGAACCATGTGTCCACCATCGTGAATATTCACTCCTGCCTGCATCTCCACCTCCACCGCACAGTAACTGCAACGTGTACCCTTTACAAACCTCACTGCAGTTACTCAACTAGGCTCCTCCAATGGCATCGAGTGATCATTCGCTTCAAGGTAATTAGATTGGATCAGATTCAACCTTATTGTCATTGTGCCAAGTGCAGTTAGCATCTGACCAGAAATGCAAAGAATAGTCTTATTTACAAAATAACTGCAATAAAAAGTAAGTGCTACAGCACACAAATATAAAAGTACTGAGACAGTACAATACGGATGCAATACTGCTTAGCGCTGTGATGTGAGGTTCAGCGGGGTCACAGCCTCAGGGAAGAAGCTCTTCCTGTGCCTGCTGGTGTGGGAGCGGAGGTTCCTGTAGCACCTTCCGGATGGGAGGAGAGTAAAAAGTCCATGGTTGGGGTGAGATGCATCCCTGTCTCTTCCTTCAGTTAGTCCTGACGAAGGGTCTCGGCCTGAAACGTCGACTGCACCTCTTCCTAGAGATGCTGCCTGGCCTGCTGCGTTCACCAGCAACTTTGATGTGTGTTTCTTGAATCTCCAGCATCTGCAGAATTCCTGTTGTTTGCATCCTTGATAATGCTTTTCGCCTTGCCAAGGCAGCATTTATGGTAGATGTTCTCAATGGTGGGCGATTGGGTGCTGATAATCTGCTTGGCAGTTTTCACCACACGCTGGAGTGTTTTGCAGTCCGATACCGGACAATTGCCATACCACACTGAGATGCAGTTGGTGAGTATGCTCTCAATGGTACAGCAGTAAAAGTCCTTCAGTATTCTGGGACAGAGGTGAGCTTTCTTCATGCTCCGCAGGAAATAAAGGTGCTGTTGCGTCTTTTTGATCAGGATGGAGAGTTCAGGGACCAAATGAAATCCTCGGAAATGTGGACACCAAGGAATTTGAAGCTTGATACACGCTCCACTACAGCTCTGTTGAAGTAGATGAGGGCGTGAGTGTGGCTCCTAGCAAGCCTGAAGTCCACAATGATCTCCTTGGTCTTTTGGGTGTTAAGGGCCAGGTTGTTGTCACACACCACATGGCCAGGTGCTGGACCTCGTCCCTGCAAGCCGTCTCGTCATCCCCTCTGATCAGACCAACCACGGTGGTGTCGTCTGCGAACTTGATTATGGAGTTAGAACCATGTGCAGGAACGCAGTCATAGGTGAAAAGGGAGTACAGAAGAGGGCTCAGCACACAGCCTTGAGGCACGCCGGTGTTCAGGGTGAGAGTGGAGGAGGAGAGGTTGTCTAACTTAACTGATTGGGGTCTGTTAGTCAGAAAGTCCAAGGTCCAATTGCAGAGGGATGAGCTGATACCAAGCTGGCGAAGTTTGATGATCAGCTTGGAGGGGATCACAGTATTGAATGCCGAACTAAAGTCAATGAACAGCATTCTGATGTAAGAGTTGGGTGTGTCCAGGTGGGTGAGGGCAGAGTGAAGTGCCATGGAGATGGCGTCCTCTGTTGACCTGTTGTTGCGATAGGCAGATTGATGGGGGTCCAGGCTAGAGGGCAGACAGGATTATGGAAAAGGATATGTCGGTCCTTGGGTTAAGATTCTAAATTGCAAAAAGGTCAATTTTGATGGTCTCAGAAAAGATCCAGCAAGTGTGGATTAGGACATAGTTTTCTGGCAGAGTCGTTCTTGGCCATCAAAAGTGAAATTTGGAGAGTGCTGAGTTTGTATGTTCCTGTCATTGTAAAAGGCAGGGATAACAGTTCTAGGCAACCTTGGTTTTTTGAGGGATATTGAGGCCCTGGTTAAGAAAATGAAGGAGGTGGAGAGCAGGTATAGGCAGTCAGGAACAAATGAGATACTTGAGGAGAATGAGAAATGTAAGAGGACACTTAAAAAGGAAATCAGGAGGGCTAAAGATAGCATGAAGTTCAGAAGATAGTGAAGGAGAATCCTAAAGGATTCTACAAATATATTAAGAACAAAGGGATAGCAAGAGAAAAAACTGGTCCCCTGGAAGGTCAGATTGGTAATCTATGTGTAGAACTGAAAGAGATGTGGGCCCCCAGGGCCTGACAAGGTGTACCCTTGGACCCTGAGGGAAGCAAGTGCAGAAACTGCAGGGGCACTAAAAGAGATACTTAAAACACTCTTAGCCAGAGGATTGGAGGATAGCTAAAGTTGTTCTGTTGTTTAGGAATGAGCCAGGAAATGATAGGCCGGTGAGGCTGGCATCATGAATGGGGAAGTTATCATAATAATAATAATAATAACAGTAAATCCTCCCGCACCTCACTGGCGCATCGGGTGGCAACCCTGCCATTTCTTCAGTGTTTGTCTGTTTCACGAGGCTGAGCTGCTAGCTCGGTGCTCAATCCGCGTGGATAGAAAGCGTGCAAGGAGCCAGCTGGGACTACTCACCCTGAAGTCCGGAGACACTAAACCATCAGCCGGTCAACAGGAAAGTTATCGGAGGATATTCTAAGTTCAAAGGTCAAAGAAAATTTATAATCAAAGTACATATATGGGTATCGAGGCCAAGGTTTTGAAGCTTATTGATTAGTGTTGAGGGGATGATAGTATTAAATACCAAGCTGTAGTCTATAAAGAGCATCCTGATGTCTGCATCTTTGCTGTCCAGATGTTCCAAGGTTGAGTGGAGAGCCAGTGAGATGGCATCTGCTGTGACCCTGTTGTGCCTCTAGGCAAATTGGAGTGGATCCAAGTCACTTCTCAGGCAGGATACGTTTCATCACCAACCTCTCAAAACACTTCATCACAGTGGATGTACAGTAAGTGCTGCTGGATTATAGTCATTGAGGTAGGTTACCACATTCTTCTTAGGAACAGTATAACTAAATCCTGCTTGGAGCAGGTGGGTATCTCAGACTGCCGAAGCGGGAGGTTAAAGATCTCAGTGAACGCTCCAGCCTGTTGATCAGTACAGGTCTTTAGTACGTGGCCAGGTTCACCGTCTCGGCTGGATGTTTTCGGTGGGTTCACCCTCCTGAAGGATGCTACCACACCAGTCTCAGAGACTGAAACCGCAGGACCATCGGGAGCTATGGAAATTTGTGAAGCTTCTTCCATGTTTTGACAGTCAAAGTGAGCATAGAAGGCATTGAGCTCATCTGGGGGTGAAGCCTTGTTACTGATGTTGTTCAGTTTCACTTTGTAAGAGGTGATTACATTCAAGCCTGCCAGATTTGTTGAGCATCCTTCAGTGATTCAAGTTTAGTCTGGAAATGTCTCTTTGCACATGAGATCTTAACTGGTGTCTTACTTGGTCGTCAGACCTGAATGCCTCTGATCTGGCCCTCAGCAGACTGTGATCTCAGGGTTCATCCAAGGATTTTGGTCGGAGAAGACTCTGTGAATGATTTTGTGGGGACACACTTGTCACAGATGTAAATAAGTTTGAAAGAGTGCAGAGAAAATTTACAATGAAGTTGCCAGGACTTGAGGCCCTGAGTTATAGTATAGGGAAAGATTGACTTTATTCCCTAGATTGAGAGGTGATTTGATAGAGCTATAGAAAATTATAAAGGGTAATTGCAGGCAGGCTTTTCCCATTGATGTTGAATGGAACTACAACCAGAGGTCACGGTTAAGGGTGAAAGGTGAGATGTTTAAGGGGAACATGAGGGGGAACTTCTTCACTCAGAGGGTGGTGAGGGTATGGAATGAGCTGCCAGTGCAGGTTCGACTTCAACTCAAGAAAAATTGGATAGGTACATGGATGGGAGAGGTATGGAGGTGCTTGTTGATGGGACTAGGCAGATTAGTAGTTCAGCATGGACTAGATGGGCCAAAGGGCCTGTTTCTGTTATGTAGTGTTCTATGACTCTACATCTCTATGTTCCACAACCACAGCTTGCAGCACCCAGAAGCACAGGCACACACAGGCACTCACAGATCCACCAGCACCCTCAGGTTCCCACCCGTAAGACATCCGCCATCTATCCTGACTAGGAATTGTATCAGCAGTTCTTCATGGTCACTAGTCTAAATCCTGCAACTCCCTCTACTTCACTGGAAGACAGCACCAGTTCTCCACCACCTTCTCAAGGGTAATCAGGAACGGGTAATAAACACTGGTCTTGACAGGGATGTCTCCACAATAACGAATGCTCGGATTGCTGTGACTGGGTTTGAGTAGACGACGGGAGTGAGCTGCAGCTTTTTACGGACCTTTACAGAATGTTCGTGCTGCAGTTTATTCTCAGCGATGCTTGTGCCTTGTGACTATACAAATGGTGGAAAGCAAACAAGTCACCTTTTACCTGTTATTTTCTACATTGATTTGGATGAGGATGTACGTCACATGGTTAGTTGTGGTGATGCAGAGGTCAGTGAAGAAGGCTACCGAAGATTACAACAGGACTTTGATCAGCTGGGTCAGAATGGCAGAAGGAGCTTATTTCAGATAAGTGTGTGGTGTAACATTGTGGTAAGTTAAACCAGGACAGGGTTTACACAGTAAATAGCGGGGTTCTGGGGAATGTCGTAGGACAGAGAGATCTTGGGGCACAGCTACATAGTCCCCTGCAAGTGATGACACAGGTTGATAAGGTGTTGGAGAAGGCATTTGCCGTGCTTGCCTTCCTTGGTCACGATGTCTTGAATGCTATTACCACTACTACAGAGGCAGTGATCACCGATCGGGCGAATTCCCGCTACCGCCTGCTCCGCCTGTGAACGCGTGGGCTCGTCCACGTGCTTCGCTTTCCTCCTGCGTTCCACCGACGTACAGTTCGGATTAGAGAGCTGTGGACGTGCTATGTTGGTGTCAGAATTGTGGCAACACCTGCAACCTGCTGAGCACTATCCTCGCTGATTAGATTTGATGCAAATGGCATATTTTGCTGTATGCTTTGATGTACATGTGTTAAATAAAGGTAAACTTTAATCTTTAATACTGAGTACAGGAGTTGAAACGGCATGTTACAGCTGTACAAGATATTATTAAGGCCACATTTGGAGTACTAACACAGTACTCCGACCCGGTGCTGGAAAGGATGGTATTAAACCAGAAAGGCTACAAGAAAGATTTATGAGGAAGTTACCAGGACTTGGAGAACTTGGGTTATAAGCAGATGCTGAATAGATTGGGGATTTTTCTTCCAGATCATAGAACATTGAGAGATAATCTTAGAGAGGTTTATAAAGTCATGAAGGGCATAGATCGGGTGAAGAGCCAAAGCTTTTCCCCAGGGTAGGGGATCCGATGTAGGTTTAAAGTGAGAGGGAAAAGACCTGACAGGCAACTTCTTCACATGGAGGGTGGTGGTTACGTGGAACGATCTGCCGCAGGAAATGATAGAACTGTTACAATGATGATATTTAAAAGATAATTAGACAGGCAAATGGATAACAAAGGTTCAGAGAGATATGGGCCAAATGCAGGTAATTGGGACTAGGTGGTTTGCCTGAGTGAGCTGGGCCCCATGACTTTGTGACATTGCTATAAACACCTGGCAGGCAACATTGCTGTCAAGCAAGACCCATTCAACAATGATTTGTTCATCAATACAGAGACACGAGAGATCCTGAAGATGCTGGAAATCCAGAGGAACACACACAAAATGCTGGCAGAACTCGGCAGGTCAGGCAGCACCTGTGGTGGGGAATGAACAGCCAACACGTTGGGTTCTGATGAAAGATCTAGGCCCGAAACTTCAACTGGTTATTCCCCTCATGGATGCTGCCTGACCTGCTGAGTTCCTCCAGCATTTTGTGTGTTACTGCTGCTTGGTTTGGGTTTCAACAGGCCCACCTAGCTGCAGACCTTGGTTCTAACACACACCATAGAGTTGAATTTCATGAGCGAAGGGTGAGTGACTGCCCTTGAGGTCACAAAAACATTTGACTGAGTGTGAAATCTGTTGAAATCTGTTGAAACCAAAGTCAATTGACATCAAGGGGAAAACATGCCAGGGTCTAAACTCACACTTGGTTGTGGTTGTTGGAGGTCAATTATTCCAGCTCCAGAAACTTCGTTGAGCAGCTTATTTTAATTAGACTTCCTATTCTCATTTTGACATGCCTGTCCATGGCCTCCTCTACTGCCATAATGAGGCTAAATTCAGATTGGAAAAGCAAAACCTGATATTCCGGCTTGGTAGCTTCCAGACTGGTGGCATGAAATTCAATTTCTGTAACTCTGGTAATCCACCCCACCTTTTTCTTTTTGTCACCCCTTCTCTTCTCACGTCCCCTTCACTTTCTTCAAGTTCACCCCCCTTCCCTTTCTTCCATGGTCCACTGTCCTCCCCTATTAGATTCATTCTTCTTCATCCCTTTACCTCTTCCACCTATCCCCATCTAGCTTCTTCCTTCATCCCCTCTCCGGATCTGGTCTCACCTATCTCCTGCCTGCCTGTACTCCTTTCCTTCCCCCACCACCTTCTCCTCTCCTTTTCAGTGAAGAAGGGTCTCGGCCCGAAACATTGACTGTTTATTCATTTTCATAGATGCTGCCTGACCTGCTGAGTTCCTCCAACATTATGTGCATGTCACCTATGTCAGGATGCTGTTCATCGACTATAGCTCAGCATTTAATACCATCATTCCCACAATCCTGTGAGAAGTTGCAGAACCTGGGCCTCTGTACCTCCCTCTGCAATTGGATCCTCGACTTCCTAACCAGAAGACTACAATCTCTATGGATTGGTGATAACATATCCTCCTCACTGATGATCAACACTGGTGCACCTCAGGGGTGTGTTCTTACCCACTGCTCTACTCTTTGTATACACATAACTGTGTGGCTAGGCATAGCTCAAATACCATCTATAAATTTGCTGACAATACAACCATTGTTGGTAGAATCTCAGGTGGTGACGAGAGGGCGTACAGGAGTGAGATATGCCAACTAGTGGAGTGGTGCCACAGCAACAACCTGGTACTCAATGTCAGTAAGACGAAACAGCTGATCGTGGACTTCAGGAAGGGTAAGACGAAGGAACACATACCAATCCTCATAGAGGGTTCAGAAATGGAGAGAGTAAGCAGCTTCAAGTTCCTGTGTGTCAAGATCTCTGAGGATCTAACCTGGTCCCAACATATCAATGTAGTTATAAAGAAGGCAAGACAGCGGCTATACTTTATTAGGAGTTTGAAGAGATTTAGCATGTCAACAAATTCACTCAAAGCTTCTATAGATGTACCGTGGCAAGCATTCTGACAGGCTGCATCATTGTTTGATATGGAGGGGCTACTGCATAGGACCGAAAGAAGCTGCAGAAGGTTATAAATTTAGTCAGCTTCATCTTAGGTACTAGCCTACAAAGTACCCAGGACATCTTCTAGGAGCGGTGTCTCAGAAAGGCAGCATCCATTATTAAGGACCTCCAGCACTCAGGGCAGGCCCTTTTCTCACTGTTACCATCAGGTAGGAGATACAGAAGCCTGAAGGCACACACTCAGTGATTCAGGAACAGCTTCTTCCCCTCTGCCATCTGATTCCTAAATGGACATTGAACCCTTGGACACTACCTCACTTTTTTAATATACAGTATTTCTGTTTTTTGCACGTTTTTTAACCTATTCAATATACGTATACTGTACAGTAATTGATCTACCTATTTATTTATTATTATTATTTTTATTTTATTTATATTTTTTCTCTTCTATATTACATATTGCGTTGAACTGCTGCTGCTAAGTTAAGAAATTTCACATCACATGCTGGTGATAATAAACCCGATTCCGATTCTGTTGCTCTGGATTTCTAGCATCTGCAGAATTTCTTATGTCGAGAAGATTACGGTGCAGGTTCCTCAGTGGGGATGTTGGTTGATGTTTCAAGAATCGATAGATTCTGGCATTGTACCAGAGGACTGAAAAATTGCAAATGTTACTCTGCTATTTAAGAAGGGTGGGAGGCAGCAAAAAGGAAACTATAAACCTGTTAGCTTGACATCAGTGGTTGGGAAGTTGTTGGAATCGATTGTTAGGGATGAGATTACAGAATACCTGGAGGCACATGACAAGGAATTTTCCTGAAAGGAAAATGCTGTCTGACAAACCTACTGCAAATTTTTGAGGAAATTACAAGCAGGGTAGACAAAGGAGATGCAGTAGACATGGTGTACTTGGATTTTCAGAAGGCCTTTGACAAGGTGCCGCACATGAGGCTGCTTAGCAAGATAAGAGCCCATAGAATTACAGAGGAGTTACGAGCATGGATGGAGAATTGGCTGGTCAGCAGAAAACAGAGAGTGGGAATAAAGGGATCTTATTCTGGCTGGCTGCCGGTTACCAGTGGAGTTCCACAGGGGTCGGTGTTGGGACCACTGCTTTTTATATGTATGTCAATGATTTGGACTATGGGATTAATGGAATTGTGTCTAAATTTGCCAATGATACAAAGATAAGTGGAGGAGCAGGTAGTGTTGAGGAAACAGAGAACCTAAGATACTTTAGGAGAATGGGCAAAGTAGTGGCAAATGAAGTACAATGTTGGCAAGTGTATGGTCATGCACTTTGGTGGAAGAAATAAATGGGAAGACTATTATTTAGGTGGGGAGAGAAGTCAAAATGCAGAGATGCAAAGGGACTTGGGAGTCCTTGTGCAGGATACCCTAAAGGTTAACCTCCAGGTTGAGTCAGTGGTGAAGAAGGCGAATGCACTTTTGGAATTCATTTCTAGAGGTATAGAATATAAGAGCAGGGATGTGATGTTGAGGCTCTAGAAGTCACTTGTGAGACCACACTTGGAGTATTGTGTGCAGTTTTGGGTTCCTTAGTTTAGAACTTAGTTTACTGACAGTGGAGAGGGTTCAGAGAAGATTCACGAGAATGATTACAGGAGTGAAAGGGTTACTGTATGAGGAACATCTGGCAGCTCTTGGGCTGTATTCCTTGGAGCTCAGGAGGATGAGGGGAGATCTCCTAGAAACATTCTGAATGTTAAAAAGCCTGAACAGATTAAATACGGCAAAGTTATTTCCCATGGTAGGAGAGCCTAGGACAAGAGGGCACAACTTCAAGGTTGAAGGACGTCCATTTAGAACAGAGATGCAGAGAAATTACTTTAGTCAGAGGGTGGTAAATCTGTGGTACTTGCTGACACGAGCAGCTGTGGAGGCCAAGTCATTGGATGTATTTAAGGCAGAGATAGATAGGTTCTTGATTAGCCAGGGCATCAAAGGTTATAGGGAGAAGGCAGGGGAGTGGGGATGACTGGAAGAATTGGATCAGCCCATGATTGAATGGCGGAGCAGACTCGATGGGCTGAATGGCCCACTTCTGCTCCTATACCTTATGGTCTTATGTTTGCACAATGTTCACAGCTCCTCTGTAAATGGAGCAGACAACGTCTGCATGCCACAGGACCCAGACACCGCCGCAGGATGGGCTTTAAATGTCAAACACCACTCACTGGAGGCACTGCAATGGTTTGAGAATGGCTCATTGTCAGCTTCCTAGGGACAATTAGGGATTGGCAACAAGTGCTGGCCTTGACCGCTATGCCCTTCATTTTATTGAAATAAAACTTGCCTCTGTACTCCACCTAATGAATCATGTCACCTGAAAGTTGTTGGACTTGGTGGAGAAGCAGCATTGTATCGTAAGGGCCTGGCTGTGCTCACAGATGGCGGTGAGAGAATGGGTTGGAGGGTGCTCTTTCCCGATGTTGGGTGATGAAGGGGTGTGCTAAATCTTCACCCACCAGCATTGTGGGATCCTTCTCATCCTGTGAGCTACGGTGCCAGAACGGGCCCTTTGGCTACGTGCTAACTGTTAACAACTAATTTCTATTAATATTACGTAACCGTACTTCATTCTCCCCATACTTCCCTCAACCACACCCCCGCCCCCTGCCTTCATCCCTGGATACAAGCAGCCATCCTTGCTCTCGGGGCCAATTACAACAGCCGGTGACCCTACTAACCCTCATGTCTTCAGGATGTTGTGGTGGGAGGTGGGGGGACAAGGAGATGCGGGAAACTCATTTCATCACTGGATGTGCAATTTCACATAGAGAGCACCCAGAGAGCAGCCTCAAGACGTTACAGTGGGGAGAGCGTGACTTCCGGCAGAGGTCAGGATCGGAATGCTGGATGGGTTGTGGAAGAGTGAGAGGGGACAATGAAAACCAAACTATTCCTGAGAGCTCATGGCAGGGTGGGTGTGGAAAGGCTGCTTCCTCCTGGCTGAAATCTAGAACCAGGAATCACTCGTCAAGGTGTAGAGAGGGTGCTTCCTTATGGCTGAGAATCTAGAACTAATAGTCACTGTTTAAAAGTGCAAAATCATCAAGTTAGCACCAAGATGAAGGGAATTGTTTTTCTGTCAAGAGGTCATGAGGCTCTGGAAAGGTACTGGAAAAAGAATTTTAAGCCAGTTTTAAGGGGAAGTGTGAAAGATTATTGGAGTAAGCAAGGGTACAGAACTGAGGGTACAGTCAAAGGCAGGTTTGATGGGTCGAGTGGCTTACACTTGCCTTCAATTTGACCAACACTGCATTGGAATGTTGAACTTGAATATCTTCTCATGTTTCTGGAGTGGGGCTCGAACCCTTGACCTGTGGCTTGGCTCTGAGGTCACTCCATCTGAACTAAGGCAGAACAAAGAATTGATTGGAGAGACATTACACTAGGTTGGCCGTGTGTATGAATTGTCTTGCAGGAGACTCCCTGGGCTCAGAGAGAACAGGCGCTCTCTGAGAATGCCTGACAGTCATCGGCGGTTCGTGGCGTGTCAGCAACTTGCTCTTCCGTTTACCCGCACACGGGATGTGGATTGCCACCATTCCTCATCGGCTATGCACTGAGCTTGTCAGGAGCCAACCACGTCCATGGGTCTGGAGTCACATATAGTTCTGAGTGGGATAAGGACACCGGATGTCTTTCCCTGAAGCAGATGTATTTTTAAAACAACCTGTCATTAAACGGTTACTGCTACTGAGACTTTCTCTTCTTCCATATAATAACTTGGATTTTTATATTCCCTGGCTGCGAAAGTGCCATTTGAACACGTATCCCAAGATGGCCCAGAATTCTGGCTGCCACTCCACCCCTTCACTGTGTGCCAGTAAATTTATTTAGATGGCCCGATCTGTACACAGTGCAGCTGATCTGCCAAAGCACCTCCACTGATCAGGTATCCATGCACACAGAGACCTTCTGTGAACATTCAGCATGAGATCCCAGCTCAGCAAAACCAATTATCTTTTGCCAGTGGCTGGATCATTAGAGGTCATGAGACTGTAAAACCTGATTAAATAGCCTAAAACTTTCCTGCTCAGCCTGCTGTATAGTTTGATACACTTATATATGCATGACAAAAAGTAAAGAATATTGGGACTCAGAATGAGAAAGCAGCTTCACTTTGCGCTGTTATTCTGATATTTGGGTGTTCATTGTGATTTTTCAGAGAGACGGAGGATTGGAATTTGCATCAAGATGTGTTGCTGCTACAGTTCTCTTCAGGGTGGGTAGATGGATCAGGCAGCTGCAAGCAGAGAACATGGGCCAGAGTTCAGATCAAGCGTTCAGCCAGGGTGCAGTGTTGTGACTGTGAACGTGTCACTGGAAGATTGGGCAACAGATCGAACAAAACAGGGAGCAAGCATACCAAAGGACCTGGGCAGGAGTCACTCTTGGTTGAACCTTTTGAAGGGATCCCTAAGATGGGAAACAGAGCGAGCTTTCCTATCACTGACCTATGATGTGAAATGTGCTGTTTTGTGGCAGTGGTACAGTGTAAAGACAAAAAATTACACCAATCAATGAACAGTGTTTAAAAAAGGAATAAAGAGGTGGTATTCATGGGTTTGTGGAATGTTTAGAATCTGATGGCAGGGAGGAGGAAGCTGTTTCTGAATCACTGAGTGCGGGCCTTTGGGTTCCTGTACCTCCTCCCTGATTGTAGCAATGAGAGGAGGGCACGTGCTGGATGTGAGGGTCCTTAACAATGGTATTGTCTCCAGAAGATGTTCTTGATGCTGGGGAGGGTTGTGCCCAAATGGATCTGTCTGAATCTACAACCCTCTGCAGCTCCTTGTGATCCTGTGCACGGGAACCCCCATTCCAGACAGTGATACAATCAGACAGAATGCCTGTGCACAGGAACCCCCATACCAGACAGTGATACAATCAGACAGAATGCCTGTGCACGGGAACCCCCATTCCAGACAGTGATACAATCAGACAGAATGCCTGTGCACAGGAACCCCCATTCCAGACAGTGATACAATCAGACAGAATGCCTGTGCACTGGAACCCCCATACCAGACAGTGATACAATCAGACAGAATGCCTGTGCACTGGAACCCCCATTCCAGACAGTGATACAATCAGACAGAATGCCTGTGCACGGGAACCCCCACTCCAGACAGTGATACAATCAGACAGAATGCCTGTGCACGGGAACCCCCATACCAGACAGTGATACAATCAGACAGAATGCCTGTGCACGGGAACCCCCACTCCAGACAGTGATACAATCAGACAGAATGCCTGTGCACGGGAACCCCCATACCAGACAGTGATACAATCAGACAGAATGCCTGTGCACGGGAACCCCCACTCCAGACAGTGATACAATCAGACAGAATGCCTGTGCACGGGAACCCCCATACCAGACAGTGATACAATCAGACAGAATGCCTGTGCACGGGAACCCCCATTCCAGACAGTGATACAATCAGACAGAATGCCTGTGCACGGGAACCCCCATACCAGACAGTGATACAATCAGACAGAATGCCTGTGCACGGGAACCCCCATACCAGACAGTGATACAATCAGACAGAATGCCTGTGCACGGGAACCCCCACTCCAGACAGTGATACAATCAGACAGAATGCCTGTGCACGGGAACCCCCATACCAGACAGTGATACAATCAGACAGAATGCCCTCCACTCTACATCTGGAGAGTTCTGGTGGAGTCTTTGGTGATGTACATAACATATCATAAACATAACAACAGAAGGGTAATGAGTTTCTGTTGTTACATTTACAGTTCATGTCCATCTGTGTGTAAACTATTAGCACTGTAGAGTTACACATTTACAACAGGAGCAAATCCCAACTGAAAAGAACATCTCTAAATATTCAGAAAACTTTGTGGATAATTCAGACACAAAACCTTCTCATCGTTTATACCTGTATTTCCTTCCCCCGTACATATTTTAACACTGTACTTCCTTTGACCCTGTACTGCCTTAACCCCTGTTGTTCCTTTACCCTGTTGTTCCTTTACCCCTGTCAATCCTTTACTCCGTCGTTCCTTTACTCTCTATGTTCTTTTTACCCCTGTCATTCCTCTACCTCTGTACTTCCTTTACCCCTGAACTTCCTTTACCCCTCAACTTCCTTTACCCCTGTTGTTCCTTTACCCTGTACTTCCTTTACCCCTGTCAATCCTTTACTCCGTCGTTCCTTTACTCTCTATGTTCTTTTTACCCCTGTCATTCCTCTACCTCTGTACTTCCTTTACCCCTCAACTTCCTTTACCCTGTACTTCCTTTACCCCTGTACTTACTTTACCCCTGCACTTCCTTTACCCGTCGTTCCTTTACTCTCTACGTTCTTTTTACCCCTGTCATTCCTCTACCCCTGCACTTCCTTTACCCCTCAACTTCCTTTACCCCTCAACTTCCTTTACCTCTGTACTTCCTTTACCCCGTACTTCCTTTACCCTGTACATCCTATACCCATGTACTTCCTTTACCCCTGCACTTCCTTTACCCCTGCACTTCCTTTACCCCTGCACTTCCTTTACCCTGTACTTCCTTTACCCTGTACTTCCTTTACCCCTGTACTTCCTTTACCCTGTACATCCTTTACCCTGTACTTCCTTTACCCCTGTACTTCCTTAACCCCTGAACTTCCTTTACCCCTGTACATCCTTTACCCCTGTCCATCCTTTATCCCTGAACTTCCTTTACCCCTGTACTTCCTTAACCCTGTACATCCTTTACCCCTGTACTTCCTTTACCCCTGTACGTCCTTTACCCTGTACTTCCTTTACCCCTGTACTTCCTTTACCCTGTACATCCTTTACCCATGTACTTCCTTTACCCCTAAAGTTTCTTTACTCCTGTACTTCCTTTACCCATGCACTTCCCTTACCCCTGTACTTCCTTTACCCCTGTACGTCCTTTACCCTGTACTTCCTTTACCCCTGTACTTGCTTTACCCCTGTACTTCCTTTACCCCTGTACTTGCTTTACCCCTGTACTTCCTTTACCCCTGTACTTCCTTTACCCCTGTAACTCCTTTACCTCCATACTTCCTTTACCATGTACTTCCTTTACCCATGTACTCCCTTTACCACTGAACTTCCTTTACCCCTGCACATCCTTTACCCATGTACTTCCTTTACCACTGAACTTCCTTTACCCCTGCACATCCTTTACCCATGTACTCCCTTTACCCCTGAACTTCCTTTACCCCTGCACATCCTTTACCCATGTACTTCCTTTACCACTGAACTTCCTTTACCCCTGTAACTCCTTTACCTCCATACTTCCTTTACCCCTGTACTTCCTTTACCCCTGTAACTCCTTTACCTCCATACTTCCTTTACCCATGTACTTCCTTTACCCCTAGTTTCTTTACTCCTGTACTTCCTTTACCCATGCACTTCCCTTACCCCTGTACTTCCTTTACCCCTGTATGTCCTTTACCCCTGTACTTCCTTTACCCCTGCACTTCCTTTACCCCGTACTTCCTTTACCCCGTACTTCCTTTACCCCTGTACTTCCTTTATTTCTGCACTTCCTTTACTCCTGTACATCCTTTACCCATGTACTTCCTTTACCCCTAGTTTCTTTACTCCTGTACTTCCTTTACCCATGAACTTCCCTTACCCCTGTACTTCCTTTACCCCTGTACGTCCTTTACCCTGTACTTCCTTTACCCCTGTACATTCTTTACCCCTGTACTTCCTTTACCCATGTACTTCCTTTACCCCTAAAGTTTCTTTACCCTGTACTTCCTTTACCCCTGTTGTTCCTTTATCTCTGTACATCCTTTACTTCTGTACTTCCTTTACCATGTACTCCCTTTACCCCTGAACTTCCTTTACCCCTGCACATCCTTTACCCATGTACTTCCTTTACCACTGAACTTCCTTTACCCCATGCACATCCTTTACCCATGTACTTCCTTTACCACTGAACTTCCTTTACCCCTGTACTTCCTTTACCCCTGTACATCCTTTACCACTGAACTTCCTTTACCCCTGTACTTCCTTTACCCCTGTACATCCTTTACCACTGAACTTCCTTTACCCCTGTACTCCCTTTACCCCTGAACTTCCTTTACCCCTGCACATCCTTTACCCTGTACTTCCTTTACCCCTGTACTTCCTTAACCCCTGAACTTCCTTTACCCCTGTACATCCTTTACCCCTGTCCATCCTTTATCCCTGAACTTCCTTTACCCCTGTACTTCCTTTACCCCTGAACTTCCTTTACCCCTGTACTTCCTTTACCCCTGTACTTCCTTTACCCCTGAACTTCCTTTACCCTGTACTTCCTTTACCCTGTACTTCCTTTACCCCTGTACTTCCTTTATCTCTGTACTTCCTTTACCCCTGAACTTCCTTTACCCTGTACTTCCTTTACCCCATACATCCTTTACCCCTGAACTTCCTTTACCCCTGTACATCCTTTACCCTGTACATCCTTTACCCTGTACTTCCTTAACCCCTGAATTTCCTTTACCCCTGTACATCCTTTACCCTGTACTTCCTTAACCCCTGAATTTCCTTTACCCCTGTACATCCTTTACCCCTGTCCGTCCTTTATCCCTGAACTTCCTTTACCCTGTACTTCCTTTACCCTGTACTTCCTTTACCCCTGTACTTCCTTTACCCCTGTAACTCCTTTACCTCCATACTTCCTTTACCCTGTACTTCCTTTACCCCTGAACTTCCTTTACCCTGTACTTCCTTTACCCTGTACTTCCTTTACCCCTGTACTTCCTTTATCTCTGTACTTCCTTTACCCCTGAACTTCCTTTACCCTGTACTTCCTTTACCCCATACATCCTTTACCCCTGAACTTCCTTTACCCCTGTACTTCCTTTACCCCTGTACTTCCTTAACCCCTGAATTTCCTTTACCCCTGTACATCCTTTACCCCTGTCCGTCCTTTATCCCTGAACTTCCTTTACCCTGTACTTCCTTTACCCTGTACTTCCTTTACCCCTGTACTTCCTTTACCCATGTACTTCCTTTACCCCTAGTTTCTTTACTCCTGTACTTCCTTTACCCATGCACTTCCTTTACCCCTGTACTTCCTTTACCCCTGTATGTCCTTTACCCCTGTACTTCCTTTACCCCTGCACTTCCTTTACCCCTGCACTTCCTTTACCCCTGTACTTCCTTTACCCCGTACTTCCTTTACCCCTGTACTTCCTTTATTTCTGCACTTCCTTTACTCCTGTACTTCCTTTACCCCTAGTTTCTTTACTCATGTACTTCCTTTACCCATGAACTTCCCTTACCCCTGTACTTCCTTTACCCCTGTACGTCCTTTACCCTGCACTTCCTTTACCCCTGTACTTCCTTAACCCCTGAATTTCCTTTACCCCTGTACATCCTTTACCCTGTACTTCCTTAACCCCTGAATTTCCTTTACCCCTGTACATCCTTTACCCCTGTCCGTCCTTTATCCCTGAACTTCCTTTACCCTGTACTTCCTTTACCCTGTACTTCCTGTACCCCTGTACTTCCTTTATCCCTGTACTTCCTTTATCCCTGTACTTCCTTTACCTCTGAACTTCCTTTACCCTGTCGTTCCTTTACCCTGTACTTCCTTTACTCCTGTACATCCTTTACCCCTGAACTTCCTTTACCCCTGAACTTCCTTTACCCTGAACTTCCTTTACCCCTGAACTTCCTTTACCCTGTACTTCCTTTACCCCGTACATCCTTTACCCCTGTCGTTCCTTTACTCCCGTATGTCCTTTACCTCTGAACTTCCTTTACTCCTGTACTTCCTTTACCCCTGTACTTCCTTTACCCCTGAACTTCCTTTACCCTGTACTTCCTTTACCCTGTACTTCCTTTACCCCATGTACTAGGAAGGATCCTTTACCCCTGTACGCCCTTTACCTCCGTACTTCCTTTACCCCTGCACTTCCTTATGTAAACTTTATTATGGAAACTCATTTAGATGTAGAGGAGTCTGTAAGTCAGGCATCTAATCCGTGGAAGGCCAATTCACCCATAATTCCAGAGGTATGGTCTATGCGTAGAGGTGCCTAACAGCATCCAGCAATTACCCACCATTGATACTGACACTGTCACCAAGTGAGCAATGACGTATCTTAGCACAAGAGCTCTGCTCCAAGAACCCACATTTTCTTCTTGTTTGGAGATCGTGGCCCCTGGTTCTGGACTCCTCAGGCAGGCAAAACACCCTCCCTGCCTCCCAACCTGTCGATCCCTGTAGGGGCTTTGTAAGTTTCCATAATTCTTATAAACTCTAGAATGTAGAAGCATATTTTACTCAATCTTTCCTCATAGGATGGACCTGTTGGTAAAGTAGACTGCAGGAATGAGTTTATTGTTCAGAGTCATGAGAGACTGTCGATGCTGAAGTCTTGAGCAAAGAAAAAAGCTTGAGTCAGGGGCATCTGTGGGGCGAAATGGGGAGTTGATGTTTTGGGTTGAAAGAGTAGAGGGAAGTTAGCCTTTATAGAGAGAAGGGGAGGAGGTGGAGCAAGAGCTGGTGGCTGATAGGTGACTGCAGGTAAGAATATGGCCACTCTTTACACTGACTATCTGCCCCCTACTCCTTCAGTTTTTGGGTTTACTGGGGATGCTTTAGAATAAGTCAATGGAAAATGAAATCTACTCGGACTGAACATCCACACAGCTTGACTACAAATACAAAGGGTTTTAATGATTCATGCCATGCCTCATCTCTGCAGGTAATGAACCATCTGCTTTTTAAATTAACGCAAGAAGCAGGAGGTAGAATTGGCCAAATGGTGGATGAACGTCACAGGTGTTGAGTAAGATCAGGGCAGACAATCAACCTTAGAGAATTGGAAGATTTGTGCTGAAGCTTGTTTCTGCCCTATCTGAGCTTCTCATAATTTTATAAACTTCTATCAGGTCTCCTCTCTGAATTGAAATGTCACCTACTTTTTCCAGTGTTCCAAAGACCCATGGCTGTCTCATTATAACAGAAATTCAAAATGCACTGAGTCACAGCACAAAAACAGGCCCTTCATTCCAATTTGTCCTTGCTGACCAAGATGGATATCCAAACCTGTTGGCCCATATCACTCTAAACCTTTCCTATCTCTGTACCTGTCCAAATGATTTTTCTTCATTGTAACTGTATCTATCATGACTACTCCATCTGGTAGCTCAACCCCCACTCAACCCCCTGACCTTTCACCCTCTGTGCTCCCCAGTAACTCAGCCCACTGACCTTTCACCCTCTGTGCTCCCCAGTAACTCAGTCCACTGACCTTTCACCCTCTGTGCTCCTCAGTAACTCAGCCCACTGACATTTCACTCTCTGTGCTCCCCTCTAACTCTTTTCCTCTCATCCTAAACTTATGCCTTTTGGTTTTATATTTCTCTACCCTGGGAAAAGACAGTGACCATTCACTTTATCTATGCTCCTCATGATTTTACATACTTCAATAGCAGGGGTTCCCAATCTGGGGTCCACTGACCCCCCAGTTAATGGTAGGGGCCCATGGCATAAAAAAGGTTGGGAACCCCTGTTCAAAAAAGTCATTCCCCATCCTCCTACACTTCAGAGAGAAAATACATCCAGACACTCCTGCCTCTCCTTACAACTCAAGCCTCCCAGTCCTGGTAACACACACACAAATCTTTCCTGCACTCTCTCCAGTTGAATGGTACCCTTTCTGTAGCGAGATGACTAGAGATGCAGATGTACCTTGCACGGATGTACTTTTCCACGTCCAGCTTTTCACAAGGTAAGCTCTTGATACCAAGGGGACATTGCTGTGAGGGGTGGAGAGAACTTTGCTAATATATGTCAATCAACGTGTGTCAAGTGTGCGTGTACCTCTAAGATGTTTGGTACGTTGTTGCACCACCAGGCTTTGCTTTTAGTGGGGAGTCTGCAGAGGACAGAGGATGTTCAATTAGTCAGTCAAACTCTATTCTTTACCTTTCCTGCCAATATTTGATGTCCCTTAGCACAACACATCACATTTGTCTGCATTTAGTTCTATCTGCACTGCCCCACCCACCTTTCCACCTGCTGTCTCCTTTCATAACCTTCATGATCCATTTTTTGTGTCTGGTGCACACTTACGAATCAGACCATCTCCGTTCTATCCGAGTCATTGACATGCACCCAGTGGCCACTTTTTCAGGCGCCTCTGCTTGTTAACGCAACCATCTAACCAGCCAATCATGCAGCAACTCAATGCATAGAAGCATGCAGACATGGTCAAGAGGTTCAGTTGATCAAGATGAAGATTGATTGTATATCAATGGTACAGGCAGGCCAGCAACATATGCAAGGTAGGCATTATGGATTTGTATATATCTATCATCGTCATCATCATCAGGTGCCGTGCCCAGTTTGAGCTTTGACTGCCATGGCCCACACACTCCTGTTTCGGGCCAAGTGGATCAATTCATTGGTATTCATTTCCAGTTCTCTAGCTGCTGTCTCCATCAGCATTTGTCCTCGTCTTCCTCTTGCTTTCTTCCCTTCAATCTTTCCCATAATTACTGTGCATTCTAACTCCTCTTTCCTAATCACATATCCAATGAAGTTACGTTGCCTATTCATGATCTCATACATTATTTCTCTTTTTGTGTTTGCTCTGTTCATGACATTCTCGTTAGATATTCAAATTGTCCATGATATTCTTTGCATCCTCCTCAAAAACCACATCTCTGCCGCAACAATTCGTTTCCTCATGTTACAAGATATTGTCCAACATTCTGAGCCATACAACATAACTCTATACAAAAGGTTCAAAAGATCCAGTGACAGATCTTCACGTGTTCCTGTTTATTTTCCAAAGTTTCAAGTGACTATTAAGAAAAGATTACCAGACAAAGTATTAGTATTCACTATGGTTGCTATCATTTTAGCCTTGGAATGGGCAAAGAAGGTGCACCCTGATTATGTGCTTCTATACTTTGATTTTTTCTTGGTTTTGACATCCATTAAAATGAGTATTTCAAATTGTAGGCCAGATATTCTTCTTGAGATTGGACAACGTCTGTGGAGGCTGCAGGGTCCAGGTCTGTGTGTACATTTCATATGGGTTCCTGCCCATGTTGGGTTGAATGAAATGAAATCCTTACCAAACCATCACTTAATATCAAGGATATAAATGTCGTGGTGCCTTTGCATATAAGGGAGGTGAAAGCCATCATTAGAAAGTGTATCTGATCACTGTAGCAACAAAGCTGGAACAAGGAAAAGAAAGGATGGTATCTATATAAAATTCAGAAGATGGTGGGAGATGAGTATAAAAGGAGGGAAGAGATTATACCTACAGTATTGGATGTGTTTGGTGTTCCTTGTTCAGAATTAATATGCATGATTCGGACATTTGTAGGGAGTGCACTTGTCAAGAAATGGTGCAGCATATACTGTTTCAATGCAGTTCCTGTGAGGTGCAAAGGAAACATCTTCTTGCTAAATTGAGATCTTTGGGACAGACAGTTCAACATGGAAAGTTTGTTAGGATATAATTGCTATTGTAATGTACATAATTGAGTATTTGACTTTCTGCAAAGCATTAGACTTTTTGATATTACTTGAATTTTTTTGGGAAGGGATTCAATGGGTATACTGCCTGTCTCTTTGCTCCACATTCCAACTCAGATAATTCACCTTACATTGGTCTGCCTACCGCCATTACACTTTGTAAGAAGGTGTTCAGTTGTTGCTCAAACCAAACATCAGAATGGGGAAGAATTGTGATCTGTTACCTTTCCCATGGAATAATTGTTGGTGCCAGATGGGGAGGTTTGATTACCTCAGAAACTGCAGATCTCCTGGGGTTTTCACACACCACAGTCCCTAGAGCTTACAGAGAATGGTATGAAAAACATCCAGTGATTGGCAATATTATCTTGTTAATGACGGAGGCCAGACAGGTTCGAGCTGACAGGAAGGTGACAGTAACTCAGATAACCACACGTTACAACAGTGGTGAGCAGGTGAGCAGCCCCGAAAGCACAGCACATCAAAACTTGAAGTCACTGGGCTACAGCAGCAGAAGCCCTCGGCCACTCAGTGCTCACTTTATTAGGTACAGGGGGTGAGGGGTATCTAATAACGTGGCCACTGAGTGTACATGACCAACAACACATGTCCCAGCACCGATCCCTGCATTATGCCATGATGTACAGACTTGCAGTCAGACCATACACTGCTGTCCCCTTCCTCCTATCACCAAGCCCATTTTGGATCCAGACTGCGAATGGACCTTGGATCCTTGTGCGCTAACCTTTTAGACTAGCCTCTGAACATGATCTTGTCAAAAGCCTTGCAGAGTAGATTCAATGGGCTGAATGGCCTAATTCCGCTCCTATGTCTATGTCTTATGGTCTAGAGTCTATGTGTACATCTACCACCTTGTCTTCATCAATTTTCTTAGCAACATCCTAAAAAAACTCAAATCGGATTTGTTGCTGCTGTTCCTCTTAGCGCCTCGTGGCACCTCGAACGTCCTTTTTGCTGTTTCCATAGCATTCGACTGTTGTTGATGAGGCGGAGTTGCTAGCTTGATGCTGCACCCAACACAAATGGAAAGCTGGCTGGTCGAACCCGGGACCATTCGCCATGCCACTGCACCACTGGCCGGCAAATCAGATTTGTGAGATAAGATTTCTCATCCTGGCTTGCATTTCAATAAGGCTCTCCTCCAGTCTTCTGGCACCTCACCTGTGGTTAGTAAAGTTGCAATAATCTCCGCTTGAGTCCTTTGCTCCTAACAACAATCCAGGATGGATTCCATCAGGTCCTGGGGACCTTACTGTGTGCC
Organism: Mobula hypostoma; assembly: GCF_963921235.1. Lineage (NCBI taxonomy): Eukaryota > Metazoa > Chordata > Chondrichthyes > Myliobatiformes > Myliobatidae > Mobula > Mobula hypostoma. The sequence continues at coordinate 72,940,259 of NC_086107.1, read as the reverse complement.
AAAGTCTTCAACAATTCCTCCTTCCTGAAACACCACCAGAGGGAAGACTGTCCACGAGCTCAACTGGACACAGATGATCCCGAAGCAGCTCTCAGTCCGGTGAGGTCCTGACCTGAGATGCTGTCTGTGTAGAGTTTCACGTTCACCCTGTGGGTTTCCTCCATGTGTTCCTGTTTGTGCCAGAGACCCAGAGATGAGTCAGTCAGTGGACAGAGGCAAACTTTGAAGGAAGATCTTAAAACCCCCTTGAAGAAACGCAATATCCCCACTGATTCCTGAGCATCTCCGACCTTTGACTAAGAGCGAGGCAGCAGTGGGGAAGATATTAAGAAGCTTGAGACTGTGCACCGGGATCATGTAGAGGTCCTGGGTTATAAGGGGGAGAGATGGCAGCCTGTCCGACAAGGATATGGTGCTGACGTAGCTGAGTGGAATGGGTGTACGTGGCTGGCTGCCATGGGCTGAAAATCTTGCTGCTCAATTGAACGACCCAAGTACTCTGTCAGCCTCTTCTAGCACCTCTCCGCTGTTATTCAGCTTGGTGTGCCTGCACCGAGCCCTTCTGTGCTCACCCATTAGCCAATGAATCCACACGGGCTTCATCGAAAGAACAAGATGGAGAGGTCCTTCCCTTTAGTGGTCTGACGGTGGACTTCAGACAGCCCTGCCTCAGCGGGGGACACACATCTACAGCTCATAGACTGCAGGCAGGAGCCGCGTGCTCCAGGATGGGAAGGGCAGGGGTTGGGGGCTGGTGGCGGGATGAGGGGGAAGGTACTGCTGATCCACCTGTCTTGGAACACTGGACGTGAACAAGGAGAAGCCCAGTCATCATCAAAACCAGTCTGTACCCTGGGGTAAATTATTGTGCTACCTGGTGTAAGCAGTATGCGTCCAAGGAGAAACACTGGGTATCCAGAGGTAAGCTAGTCCATAACGCAGGGGAAATTAATCAGTATCCAGTGGGAACCAGACTCCATCCAGGGGAATCAGTCTGTACCTGGAGTAAACTGATAGCATACAGGACTAGGACACACAGCACACCAGGAACACCAGTTAGCGCACAGGGATACGCCAGTCTGTACGCAGGATACACTAGTCAGTACACAGGGATACATCAGTCAGTACACAGGGGTACATCAGTCAGTACAAAGGAATTCACCAGTCATTACACAGAGATACATCAGTCAGTACACAGGAATACATCAGTCAGTGTACAGGGATACATCAGTCATTACACAGGGATACATCAGTCTGTACACAGGGATTCACCAGTCTGTACACGGGGATTCACCAGTCTGTACACAGGGATACACCAGTCTGTACTCAGGATACACCAGTCTGTACACAGTTTACATCAATCTGTACACAGGCATACACCAGTCAGTGCACCGGGATACATCAGTCATTACACAGGGATACATCAGTCAGTGTACAGGGATGCATTAGTCATTACACAGTGATACACCAGTCATTACACAGGGATACATCAGTCAGTGTACAGGGATACATCAGTCATTACACAGGGATACACCAGTCATTACACAGGGATACATCAGTCAGTACACAGGGATACATCACTCATTACACAGGAATGCCTCAGTTATTACACAGGGACACATCAGTCATTACACAGGGATACATCAATCTGTACACAGGGATTCACCAATTTGTACACGGGATTCACCGGTCTGTACACAGGTATACACCAGTCTGTACGCAGGATACACCAGTCTGTACACAGTTTACATCAATCTGTACACAGGCATACACCAGTCAGTGCACAGGGATTCACCAGTCAGTACACAGGGATACATCAATCTGTACACAGGGATTCACCAATTTGTACACGGGATTCACCGGTCTGTACACAGGTATACACCAGTCTGTACGCAGGATACACCAGTCTGTACACAGTTTACATCAATCTGTACACAGGCATACACCAGTCAGTGCACAGGGATTCACCAGTCAGTACACAGGGATGCATCAGTCATTACACAGGGTTGAATCAGTCAGTACACAGGAATACACCAGTCTGTACACAGGGATTCACCAGTCTGTACACAGGGATTCACCAGTCAGTACACTGGTTTACATCAGTCAGTACACAGGGATACATCAGTCATTACACAGGGATACACCAGTCATTACACAGGTTTACATCAGTCAGTACACAGGGATACATCAATCTGTACATAGGGATTCACCAGTCATTACACAGGGATACACCAGTCAGTGCACAGGGATACATCAGTCATTACACAGGTTTACATCAGTCAGTACACAGGGATACATCAATCTGTACATAGGGATACATCAGTCATTACACAGGGATTCACCAGTAAATACACAGGGATACACCAGTCAGTACAAAGGGATTCCCCAGTCATTACACAGGAATACATCAGTCAGTACACAGGGATACACCAGTCAGTACAAAGGGATTCCCCAGTCATTACACAGGGACACATCAATCTGTACACAGGGATTCACCAGTTTGTACACGGGATTCACCGGTCTGTACACAGGTATACACCAGTCTGTACGCAGGATACACCAGTCTGTACACAGTTTACATCAATCTGTACACAGGCATACAACAGTCAGTGCACCGGGATACATCAGTCATTACACAGGGATACATCAGTCAGTGTACAGGGATACATCAGTTATTACACAGGGATACACCAGTCATTACACAGGGATACATCAGTCTGTACACAGGGATAGATCAGTCATTACACAGGGATACATCAGTCAGTACACAGGGATACATCACTCATTACACAAGGTACATCAGTTATTACACAGGGACACATCAGTCATTACACAGGGATACACTAATCTGTACACAGGGATACATCAGTCATTACACAGGGATACATCAATCTGTACACAGGGATTCACCAGTTTGTACACGGGAGTCACCGGTCTGTACACAGGTATACACCAGTCTGTACGCAGGATACACCAGTCTGTACACAGTTTACATCAATCTGTACACAGGCATACACCAGTCAGTGCACAGAGATACATCAGTCATTACACAGGGATACATCAGTCTGTACACAGGGATACAACAGTCAGTACACAGGGATACACCAGTCATTACACAGGGATACATCAGTCTGTATACAGGGATTCACCAGTCAGTACACAGGGTTACATCAGTCATTACACAGGGATACACGAGTCAGTACACAGGGATAGATCAGTCATTACACAGGGATACATCAGCAATTAGACAGGCATACACAGTCTGTACACAGGGATTCACCAGTCAGTATACAGGGATGCATCAGTCATTACACAGGGTTGAATCAGTCAGTACACAGGGATACACCAGTCTGTACACAGGGATTCACCAGTCTATACACAGGGAATCACCAGTCAGTACACAGGTTTACATCAGTCAGTACACAGGGATACATCAGTCATTACACAGGGATACACCAGTCATTACACAGGTTTACATCAGTCAGTACACAGGGATACATCAATCTGTACATAGGGATTCACCAGTCATTACACAGGGATACACCAGTCTGTACACAGGGATACACCAGTCTGTACGCAGGATACACCAGTCTGTACACAGTTTACATCGATCTGTACACAGGCATACACCAGTCAGTGCACCGGGATACATCAGTCATTACACAGGGATACATCAGTCAGTGTACAGGGATACATCAGTCATTACACAGGGATACACCAGTCATTACACAGGAATACATCAGTCAGTACACAGGGATACATCAGTCATTACACAGGGATACATCAGTTATTACACAGGGACACATCAGTCAGTACACAGGGATACACTAATCTGTACACAGGGATACACCAGTCATTACACAGGGATACATCAGTCTGTACACAGGGATAGATCAGTCATTACACAGAGATACATCAGTCAGTACACAGGGATACATCAGTCAGTGTACAGGGATACATCAGTCATTACACAGGGATACATCAGTCTGTACACAGGGATTCACCAGTCTGTACACGGGGATTCACCAGTCTGTACACAGGGATACACCAGTCTGTACTCAGGATACACCAGTCTGTACACAGTTTACATCAATCTGTACACAGGCATACACCAGTCAGTGCACCGGGATACATCAGTCATTACACAGGGATACATCAGTCAGTGTACAGGGATGCATTAGTCATTACACAGGGATACACCAGTCATTACACAGGGATACATCAGTCAGTGTACAGGGATACATCAGTCATTACACAGGGATACACCAGTCATTACACAGGGATACATCAGTCAGTACACAGGGATACATCACTCATTACACAGGAATGCCTCAGTTATTACACAGGGACACACAGGGATACATCAATCTGTACACAGGGATTCACCAATTTGTACACGGGATTCACCGGTCTGTACACAGGTATACACCAGTCTGTACGCAGGATACACCAGTCTGTACACAGTTTACATCAATCTGTACACAGGCATACACCAGTCAGTGCACAGGGATTCACCAGTCAGTACACAGGGATACATCAATCTGTACACAGGGATTCACCAATTTGTACACGGGATTCACCGGTCTGTACACAGGTATACACCAGTCTGTACGCAGGATACACCAGTCTGTACACAGTTTACATCAATCTGTACACAGGCATACACCAGTCAGTGCACAGGGATTCACCAGTCAGTACACAGGGATGCATCAGTCATTACACAGGGTTGAATCAGTCAGTACACAGGAATACACCAGTCTGTACACAGGGATTCACCAGTCTGTACACAGGGATTCACCAGTCAGTACACAGGTTTACATCAGTCAGTACACAGGGATACATCAGTCATTACACAGGGATACACCAGTCATTACACAGGTTTACATCAGTCAGTACACAGGGATACATCAATCTGTACATAGGGATTCACCAGTCATTACACAGGGATACACCAGTCAGTGCACAGGGATACATCAGTCATTACACAGGTTTACATCAGTCAGTACACAGGGATACATCAATCTGTACATAGGGATACATCAGTCATTACACAGGGATTCACCAGTAAATACACAGGGATACACCAGTCAGTACAAAGGGATTCCCCAGTCATTACACAGGAATACATCAGTCAGTACACAGGGATACACCAGTCAGTACACAGCAATACGTCAGTCATTACACAGGGATTCACCATTCTGTACACAAGGATTCACCAGTCTGTACGCAGGATACACCAGTCTGTACACAGTTTACATCAATCTGTACACAGGCATACAACAGTCAGTGCACCGGGATACATCAGTCATTACACAGGGATACATCAGTCAGTGTACAGGGATACATCAGTTATTACACAGGGATACACCAGTCATTACACAGGGATACATCAGTCTGTACACAGGGATAGATCAGTCATTACACAGGGATACATCAGTCAGTACACAGGGATACATCACTCATTACACAAGGTACATCAGTTATTACACAGGGACACATCAGTCATTACACAGGGATACACTAATCTGTACACAGGGATACATCAGTCATTACACAGGGATACATCAATCTGTACACAGGGATTCACCAGTTTGTACACGGGATTCACCGGTCTGTACACAGGTATACACCAGTCTGTACGCAGGATACACCAGTCTGTACACAGTTTACATCAATCTGTACACAGGCATACAACAGTCAGTGCACCGGGATACATCAGTCATTACACAGGGATACATCAGTCAGTGTACAGGGATACATCAGTTATTACACAGGGATACACCAGTCATTACACAGGGATACATCAGTCTGTACACAGGGATAGATCAGTCATTACACAGGGATACATCAGTCAGTACACAGGGATACATCACTCATTACACAAGGTACATCAGTTATTACACAGGGACACATCAGTCATTACACAGGGATACACTAATCTGTACACAGGGATACATCAGTCATTACACAGGGATACATCAATCTGTACACAGGGATTCACCAGTTTGTACACGGGATTCACCGGTCTGTACACAGGTATACACCAGTCTGTACGCAGGATACACCAGTCTGTACACAGTTTACATCAATCTGTACACAGGCATACACCAGTCAGTGCACAGAGATACATCAGTCATTACACAGGGATACATCAGTCTGTACACAGGGATACAACAGTCAGTACACAGGGATACACCAGTCATTACACAGGGATACATCAGTCTGTATACAGGGATTCACCAGTCAGTACACAGGGTTACATCAGTCATTACACAGGGATACACGAGTCAGTACACAGGGATAGATCAGTCATTACACAGGGATACATCAGCAATTAGACAGGCATACACAGTCTGTACACAGGGATTCACCAGTCAGTATACAGGGATGCATCAGTCATTACACAGGGTTGAATCAGTCAGTACACAGGGATACACCAGTTTGTACACAGGGATTCACCAGTCTATACATAGGGAATCACCAGTCAGTACACAGGTTTACATCAGTCAGTACACAGGGATACATCAGTCATTACACAGGGATACACCAGTCATTACACAGGTTTACATCAGTCAGTACACAGGGATACATCAATCTGTACATAGGGATTCACCAGTCATTACACAGGGATACACCAGTCTGTACACAGGGATACACCAGTCTGTATGCAGGATACACCAGTTTGTACACAGTTTACATTAATCTGTACACAGGCATACACCAGTCAGTGCACCGGGATACATCAGTCATTACACAGGGATACATCAGTCAGTGTACAGGGATACATCAGTCATTACACAGGGATACACCAGTCATTACACAGGAATACATCAGTCAGTACACAGGGATACATCAGTCATTACACAGGGATACATCAGTTATTACACAGGGACACATCAGTCAGTACACAGGGATACACTAATCTGTACACAGGGATACACCAGTCATTACACAGGGATACATCAGTCTGTACACAGGGATAGATCAGTCATTACACAGGGATACATCAGTCAGTACACAGGGATACATCACTCATTACACAAGGATACATCAGTTATTACACAGGGACACATCAGTCAGTACACAGGGATACACTAATCTGTACACAGGGATATATCAGTCATTACACAGGGATACATCAATCTGTACACAGGGATTCACCAGTTTGTACACGGGATTCACCGGTCTGTACACAGGTATACACCAGTCTGTACGCAGAATACACCAGTCTGTACACAGTTTACATCAATCTGTACACAGGCATACACCAGTCAGTGCACAGGGATACATCAGGGTGTATACAGGGATTCACCAGTCAGTACACAGGGTTACATCAGTCATTACACAGGGATACACGAGTCACTACACAGGGATACATCAGTCATTACACAGGGATACATCAGTAATTACACAGGCATATACAGTCTGTACACAGGGACTCACCAGTCAGTACACAGGGATGCACCAGTCATTACACAGGGTTGAATCAGTCAGTACACAGGGATACACCAGTCTGTACACAGGGATTCACCAGTCTGTACACAGGGATTCACCAGTCAGTACACAGGTTTACATCAGTCAGTACACAGGGATACATCAGTCATTACACAGGAATACACCAGTCATTACACAGGTTTACATCAGTCAGTACACAGGGATACATCAATCTGTACATAGGGATTCACCAGTCATTACACAGGGATACACCAGTCAGTGCACAGGGATACACCAGTCATTACACAGGTTTACATCAGTCAGTACACAGGGATACATCAATCTGTACATAGAGATACATCAGTCATTACACAGGGATTCACCAGTAAATACACAGGGATACACCAGTCAGTGCACAGGGATACATCAGTCAGTACGAAGGGATTCCCCAGTCATTACACAGGAATACACCAGTCATTACACGGGGATACATCAGTCAGTACGCAGGGATTCACCAGTCAGTACACAGGGATACATCAGTTATTACACAGGGATACATCAGTCAGTACACAGGGATACACCAGTCAGTACACAGTGATACATCAGTCATTACACAGGGATTCACCATTCTGTACACAAGGAATCACCAGTCAATACACAGGGATACATCAGTCATTACACAGGGATACACCAGTCTGTACACAGGGATACAGCAGTCAGTACACAGGGATTTCCCAGTCATTACACAGGTATACATCAGTCATTACACAGGGATACACCAGTCTGTACACAGGGATACACCAGTCATTACGCAGGGATACATCAGTCTGTACACAGGGATACACCAGTCATTACACAGGGATACATCAGTCATTACACAGGGATTCACCAGTCTGTACAGCGGGATACATCAGTCATTGCGGGATACATCAGTGCGGGCTGCGGAATGAGCCGGGAGCAGAGTGAAGACTTAAGGGCTTCGGCTCACCGGTCTTAGGCGGAAGCAGGCGAAGCGAGGAAGGTTTGACGTTCATTTTCTGTTGTTTTTTGAGGAGAAGGGCAGTATGAGTGTGAGGGCAGTTTGCTGTTCTCGGTGTCGGATGTGGGAGGCCCTGGAGTCTCCAAGCCTCCCGGACGTCTACATCTGCGCCAAGTGCATCGAGATGCAGCTCCTAAGGGACCGCGTTACGGAACTGGAGCTGCAGCTCGATGACCTTCGTCTGGTCAGGGAGAGCGAGGAGGTGATAGAGAGGAGTGGAAGGCAGGTGGTCACGTCGGGGCCACGGGAGGCAGACAAGTGGGTCACGGTTAGGAGGGGGAAGGGGAAAAGTCAGGTGATGGGGAGTACCCCGGTGGCTGTGCCCCTTAACAACAGGTACTCCTGTTTGAGTACTGTTGGGGGGGACAGCTTACCCGGGGGAAGCGACAGTGGCCGTGCCTCCGGCACAGAGTCTGGCCCTGTAGCTCAGAAGGGTAGGGCAAGGAAGAGGAGGGCAGTTGTGATAGGGGACTCGATAGTAAGGGGGTCAGATAGGCGATTCTGTGGACGCAGTCCAGAGACCCGGATGGTAGTTTGCCTCCCTGGTGCCAGGGTCCGGGATATTTCTGATCGTGTCCAAGATATCCTGAAGTGGGCGGGTGAGGAGCCAGAGGTCGTGGTACATATAGGTACCAATGACATAGGTAGGAAAAGGGATGAGGTCCTGAAAGGAGAATATAGGGAGCTAGGAAGGGAGTTGAGAAAAAGGACCGCAAAGGTAGTAATCTCGGGATTACTGCCTGTGCCACGCGACAGTGAGAGTAGGAATGCGATGAGGTGGAGGATAAATGCGTGGCTGAGGGATTGGAGCAGGAGGCAGGGATTCAAGTTTTTGGATCATTGGGACCTCTTTTGGCGCAGGCGTGACCTGTACAAAAAGGACGGGTTACACTTGAATCCTAGGGGGACCAATATCCTGGCAGGGAGATTAGCAGGGGCGACTGAGGTGACTTTAAACTAGAATGGTTGGGGGGTGGGAATCAAATTAAAGAGGCTAGGCGAGAGGCCGTTAGTTCACAACAGAGGGATGGGAACCAGTGCAGAGAGACAGAGGGGTGTAAAGTGAGGGTAGAAGCAAAAAGTACAAAGGAGAAAAGTAAAAGTGGCAGGCCGACAAATCCAGGGCAAGCATCAAAAAGGGCCACTTTTCAACATAATTGTATAAGGACTAAGAGAGTTGTAAAAGAGCGCCTGAAGGCTTTGTGTGTCAATGCAAGGAGCATTCGTAATAAGGTGGATGAATTGAAAGTGCATATTGTTATTAATGATTATGATATAGTTGGGATCACAGAGACATGGCTCCAGGGTGACCAGGGATGGGAGCTCAACGTTCAGGGATATTCAATATTCAGGAGGGATAGATATGAAGGAAGGGGAGGTGGGGTGGCGTTGCTGGTTAAAGAAGAGATTAACGCAATAGAAAGGAAGGACATAAGCCGGGAAGATGTGGAATCGATATGGGTAGAGCTGCGTAACACTAAGGGGCAGAAGACGCTGGTGGGAGTTGTGTACAGGCCACCTAACAGTAGTAGTGAGGTGGGAAATGGTATTAAACAGGAAATTAGAAATGCGTGCAATAAAGGAACAGCAGTTATAATGGGTGACTTCAATCTACATGTAGACTGGGTGAACCAAATTGGTAAAGGTGCTGAGGAAGAGGATTTCTTGGAATGTATGCGGGATGGTTTTTTGAACCAACATGTCGAGGAACCAACTAGAGAGCAGGCTATTCTAGACTGGGTTTTGAGCAATGAGGAAGGGTTGATTAGCGATCTCGTTGTGAGAGGCCCCTTGGGTAAGAGTGACCATAATATGGTGAAATTCTTCATTAAGATGGAGAGTGACATAGTTAATTCAGAAACAAACGTTCTGAACTTAAAGAGGGGTAACTTTGAAGGTATGAGACGTGAAAGCTAAGATAGACTGGCAAATGACACTTAAAGGATTGACAGTGGATATGCAATGGCAAACATTTAAAGGTTGCATGGATGAACTACAACAATTGTTCATCCCAGTTTGGCAAAAGAATAAATCAAGGAAGGTAGTGCACCCGTGGCTGACAAGGGAAATTAGGGATAGTATCAATTCCAAAGAAGAAGCTTACAAATTAGCCAGAAAAAGTGGCTCACCTGAGGACTGGGAGAAATTCAGAGTTCAGCAGAGGAGGACAAAGGGCTTAATTAGGAAGGGGAAAAAAGATTATGAGAGAAAACTGGCAGGGAACATAAAAACTGACTGTAAAAGCTTTTATAGATATGTAAAAAGGAAGAGACTGATAAAGACAAATGTAGGTCCCCTGCAGACAGAAACAGGTGAATTGATTATGGGGAGCAAGGACATGGCAGACCAATTGAATAATTACTTTGGTTCTGTCTTCACTAAGGAGGACATAAATAATCTTCCAGAAATAGTAAGGGACAGAGGGTTCAGTGAGATGGAGGAACTGAGCGAAATACATGTTAGTAGGGAAATGGTGTTAGGTAAATTGAAGGGATTGAAGGCAGATAAATCCCCAGGGCCAGATGGTCTGCATCCTAGAGTGCTTAAGGAAGTAGCCCAAGAAATAGTGGATGCATTAGTGATAATTTTTCAAAACTCGTTAGATTCTGGACTAGTTCCTGAGGATTGGAGGGTGGCTAATGTAACCCCACTTTTTAAAAAAGGAGGGAGAGAGAAACCGGGGAATTATAGACCAGTTAGCCTAACGTCGGTGGTGGGGAAACTGCTGGAGTCAGTTATCAAGGATGTGATAACAGCACATTTGGAAAGCGGTGAAATGATCGGACAAAGTCAGCATGGATTTGTGAAAGGAAAATCATGTCTGACGAATCTCATAGAATTTTTTGAGGATGTAACTAGTAGAGTGGATAGGGGAGAACCAGTGGATGTGGTATATTTGGATTTTCAAAAGGCTTTTGACAAGGTCCCACACAGGAGATTAGTGTGCAAACTTAAAGCACACGGTATTGGGGGTAAGGTATTGGTGTGGGTGGAGAATTGGTTAGCAGACAGGAAGCAAAGAGTGGGAATAAACGGGACCTTTTCAGAATGGCAGGCGGTGACTAGTGGGGTACCGCAAGGCTCAGTGCTGGGACCCCAGTTGTTTACAATATATATTAATGACTTGGATGAGGGAATTAAATGCAGCATCTCCAAGTTTGCGGATGACACGAAGCTGGGTGGCAGTGTTAGCTGTGAGGAGGATGCTAAGAGGATGCAGGGTGACTTGGATAGGTTGGGTGAGTGGGCAAATTCATGGCAGATGCAATTTAATGTGGATAAATGTGAAGTTATCCACTTTGGTGGCAAAAATAGGAAAACAGATTATTATCTGAATGGTGGCCGATTAGGAAAAGGGGAGGTGCAACGAGACCTGGGTGTCATTATACACCAGTCATTGAAAGTGGGCATGCAGGTACAGCAGGCGGTGAAAAAGGCGAATGGTATGCTGGCATTTATAGTGAGAGGATTCGAGTACAGGAGCAGGGAGGTACTACTGCAGTTGTACAAGGCCTTGGTGAGACCACACCTGGAGTATTGTGTGCAGTTTTGGTTCCCTAATCTGAGGAAAGACATCTTTGCCATAGAGGGAGTACAAAGAAGGTTCACCAGATTGATTCCTGGGATGGCAGGACTTTCATATGAAGAAAGACTGGATGAACTGGGCTTGTACTCATTGGAATTTAGAAGATTGAGGGGGGATCTGATTGAAACGTATAAGATCCTAAAGGGATTCGACAGGCTAGATGCAGGAAGATTGTTCCCGATGTTGGGGAAGTCCAGAACGAGGGGCCACAGTTTGAGGATAGAGGGGAAGCCTTTTAGGACCGAGATTAGGAAAAACTTCTTCACACAGAGAGTGGTGAATCTGTGGAATTCTCTGCCACAGGAAACTGTTGAGTCCAGTTCATTGGCTATATTTAAGAGGGAGTTAGATATGGCCCTTGTGGCTACGGGGGTCAGGGGGTATGGAGGGAAGGCTGGGGCGGGGTTCTGAGTTGGATGATCAGCCATGATCATAATAAATGGCGGTGCAGGCTCGAAGTGCCGAATGACCTACTCCTGCACCTATTTTCTATGTTTTCTATGTTTCTATTCTACGGGGATAAACCAGTCTGCACACAGGGACACACCAGTCAGTACACAGGGATACACCAGTTATTACACTGGGATACACCAGTAATTACACGGGGATACATCAGTCTCTGCACTGGGATACACAGTCTGTACATAGGGATTCGCCAGTCTGTACACAGGGATACACCAGTCAGCTCACAGGGATACACCAGTCAGCTCACAGGGATGCACCAGTCATGACACAGGGTTGCATCAGTCATTACAACAGGGATACACCAGTCTGTACACAGGGGTTCACCAGTCATTACACGGGGATTCACCAGTCTGTACACAGGGATTCACCAGTCTGTACACATGGATTCACCAGTAAATACACAGGGATTCACCAGTCATTACACAGGGATTCACCAGTCTGTACACAGGGATTCACCAGTATATATACAGGGATTCACCAGTCTGTACACAGGGATTCACCAGTATATACACAGGGATTCACCAGTCTGTACACATGGATTCACCAGTCTGTACACAAGGATTCACCAGTCAGTACACAAGTTTACACCAGTCATTACACAGCGGTACATCAGTCAGTACACAGGGATACACCAGTCATTACACAGGGATACACCAGTCAATACAAAGGGATAAATCAGTCATTACAGAGGGATTCACCATTCTGTGCACAGGGATACATCAGTCACTACACAGGGATACATCAGTCTGTACACAGGGATACATCAGTCAGTACACAGGGATACACCAGTCAGTACACAGGAGTACACCAGTCAGTACACAGCGATACGTCAGTCATTAAACAGGGATACACCAGTCTGTACACAGGGATACAGCCGTCAGTACACAGGGATTTCCCAGTCATTACACAGGGATACACCAGTCATTACACAGGGATACACCAGTCTGTACAGCGGGATACATCAGACATTATACAGGGATACACCAGTCTGCACACAGGGACACACCAGTCAGTACACAGGGATACACCAGTTATTACACAGGGATACACCCGTCTGTACACCGGGATACATCAGTCATTACACAGGGATACAGCAGTCAGTGGACAGGGATACACCAGTCTGTACACAGGGATACAGCAGTCAGCACACAGGGATTTCCCAGTCATTACACAGGTACACATCAGTCATTACACAGGGATACACATCAAAGTTGCTGGTGAACGCAGCAGGCCAGGCAGCATCTATAGGAAGAGGCGCAGTCGACGTTTCAGGCCGAGACCGACTGCGCCTCTTCCTATAGATGCTGCCTGGCCTGCTGCATTCACCAGCAACTTTGATGTGTGTTGCTTGAATTTCCAGCATCTGCAGAATTCCTGTTGATTACACAGGGATACACCAGTCTGTACACAGGGATACACCAGTCAGTACACAGGGATACATCAGTCATTACACAGGGATTCACCAGAAAATACACAGGGATTCACCAGTCATTACACAGGGATACCTCAGTCTGTACACAGGGATTCACCAGTCTGTACAGTGGGATACATCAGTCATTATACAGGGATAAAGCAGTCTGCACACGGGGACACACCAGTCAGTACACAGGGATACACCAGTTATTACACTGGGATACACCAGTAATTACACGGGGATACATCAGTCTCTGCACTGGGATACACAGTCTGTACATAGGGATTCACCAGTCTGTACACAGGGATACACCAGTCAGCTCACAGAGATGCATCAGTCATTACACAGGGTTGCATCAGTCATTACAACAGGGATACACCGGTCTGCACACAGGGGTTCACCAGTCTGTACACAGGGATACATCAGTCAGTACACAGGGATACACCAGTTATTACACATTGATACAGCAGTCTGTACACTGGGATACATCAGTCATTACACAGAAATACAGCAGTCAGTACACAGGAATACACCAGTCATTACATGGGGATACACCAGTCAGTACGCAGGGATTCACCAGTCAGTACACAGGGATACATCAGTCTGTACACAGGGATACATCAGTCATTACACAGGGATACATCAGTCAGTGTACAGGGATACACCAGTCAGTACACAGGAGTACACCAGTCAGTACACAGCGATACATCAGTCATGACACAGGGATTCACCATTCTGTACACAAGGATTCACCAGTCAGTACATACGTTTACACCAGTCATTACACAGCGATACGTCAGTCAGTACACAGGGATACATCAGTCTGTACACAGGGATACACCAGTCAGTACACAGGGATACACCAGTCAATACACAGGGATACATCAGTCATTACAGAGGGATTCACCAGTCAGTTCACAGGGATACATCAGTCATTACACAGGGATACACCAGTCTGTGCACAGGGATACAACAGTCTGTACACAGGGATACACCAGTTATTACACATGGATACAGCAGTCTGTACACCGGGATACATCAGTCATTACACAGGGATACAGCAGTCAATACAGAGGGATACATCAGTCATTACAGAGGGATTCACCAGTCAGTTCACAGGGATACATCAGTCATTACACAGGGATACACCAGTCTGCACACAGGGACACACCAGTCAGTACACAGGGATACACCAGTTATTACACTGTGATACACCAGTAATTACACGGGGATACATCAGTCTCTGCACTGGGATACATAGTCTGTACATAGGGATTCACCAGTCTGTACACAGAGATACACCAGTCAGTTCACAGGGATGCACCAGTCATTACACAGGGTTGCATCAGTCATTACAACAGGGATACACCAGTCTGTACACAGGGGTTCACCAGTCTGTATGCAGGGATACATCAGTCAGTACACAGGGATTCACCAGTCATTACACGGGGATTCACCAGTCTGTACACAGGGATTCACCAGTCTGTACACATGGATTCACCAGTAAATACACAGGGATTCACCAGTCATTACACAGGGATACAGCCATCAGTACACATGGATTCACCAGTCATTACACAGGGATTCACTAGTCAGTACACTGGGATTCACCAGTGTATATACACAGGGATTCACCAGTCTGTACACATGGATTCACCAGTCTGTACACAAGGATTTACCAGTCAGTACACAAGTTTACACCAGTCATTACACAGGGATACACCAGTCAATACACAGGGATAAATCAGTCATTACAGAGGAATTCACCATTCTGTGCACAGGGATACATCAGTCACTACACAGGGATACATCAGTCTGTACAGAGGGATACATCAGTCAGTACACAGGGATACACCGGTCAGTACACTGGAGTACACCAGTCAGTACACAGCGATACGTCAGTCATTAAACAGGGATACACCAGTCTGTACACAGGGATACAGCCGTCAGTACACAGGGATTTCCCAGTCATTACACAGGGATACACCAGTCATTACACAGGGATACACCAGTCTGTACAGCGGGATACATCAGACATTATACAGGGATACACCAGTCTGCACACAGGGACACACCAGTCAGTACACAGGGATACACCAGTTATTACACAGGGATACACCCGTCTGTACACCGGGATACATCAGTCATTACACAGGGATACAGCAGTCAGTGGATAGGGATACACCAGTCTGTACACAGGGATACAGCAGTCAGTACACAGGGATTTCCCAGTCATTACACAGGTACACATCAGTCATTACACAGGTTTATATCAGTCATTACACAGGGATTCACCAGAAAATACACAGGGATTCACCAGTCATTACACAGGGATACATCAGTCTGTACACAGGGATTCACCAGTCTGTACAGCGGGATACATCAGTCATTATACAGGGATAAAGCAGTCTGCACACGGGGAAACACCAGTCAGTACACAGGGATACACCAGTTATTACACTGGGATACACCAGTAATTACACGGGGATACATCAGTCTCTGCACTGGGATACACAGTCTGTACACACGGATACACCAGTCAGCTCACAGGGATGCATCAGTCAGTACACAGGGTTGCATCTGTCATTACAACAGGGATACACCAGTCTGTACACAGGGGTTCCACCAGTCTGTACGCAGGGATACATCAGTCAGTACACAGGAATACACCAGTCATTACACGGGGATACACCAGTCAGTACGCAGAGATTCACCAGTCAGTACACAGGGATACATCAGTCTGTACACAGGGATACATCAGTTATTACACAGAGATACATCAGTCAGTGTACAGGAATACACCAGTCAGTACACAGGAGTACACCAGTCAATACACAGCGATACATCAGTCATTACACAGGGATTCACCATTCTGTACACAAGGATTCACCAGTCAGTCCATAGTTTACACCAGTCATTACACAGCGATACGTCAGTCAGTACACAGGGATACATCAGTCTGCACACAGGGATTCACCAGTCAGTACACAGGGATTCACCAGTCAATACACAGGGATACATCAGTCATTACAGAGGGATTCACCAGTCAGTTCACAGGGATACATCAGTCTGTACACAGGGGTTCACCAGTCTGCACACAGGGACACACCAGTCAGTACACAGGGATACACCAGTTATTACACTGTGATACACCAGCAATTACATGGGGATACATCAGTCTCTGCACTGGGATACACAGTCTGTACATAGGGATTCACCAGTCTGTACACAGAGATACACCAGTCAGTTCACAGGGATGCACCAGTCATTACACAGGGTTGCATCAGTCATTACAACAGGGATACACCAGTCTGTAAACAGGGGTTCACCAGTCTGTATGCAGGGATACATCAGTCAGTACACAGGGATACACCAGTTATTACACATGGATACAGCAGTCTGTACATCGGGATACATCAGTCATTACACAGGGATACAGCAGTCAGTACACAGGGATTCACCAGTCATTACACAGGGATTCACCAGTCTGTACACATGGATTCACCAGACTGTACACAGGGATACAACAGTCAGGACACAGGGATGCATCAGTCATTACACAGGGTTGAATCAGTCAGTACACAGGGATACACCAGTCAGTACACACGGATACATCAATTATTTCACAGGGATACATCAGTCATTACACAGGGGTTCACCAGTCTGTACGCAGGGATACATCAGTCAGTACACAGGGATACACCAGTTATTACACATGGATACAGCAGTCAGTACACAGGGATACACCAGTCAGTACACAGGGATTTCCCAGTCATTACACAGGGATGTCCCAGTCATTACACAGGTATACATCAGTCATTACACAGGGATAAATCAATCTGTACACAGGGATACACCAGCCAGTACACAGGGATACACCAGTCATTACACAGGGATACATCAGTCTGAACACAGGGATTCACCAGTCTGTACAGCGGGATACATCAGTCATTATACAGGGATAAAGCAGTCTGCATACGGGGACACACCAGTCAGTACACAGGGATACACCAGTTATTACACTGGGATACACCAGTAATTACACGGGGATACATCAGTCTCTGCACTGGGATACACAGTCTGTACATAGGGATTCACCAGTCTGTACACAGGGATACACATGTCAGTTCACAGGGATGCATCAGTCAGTTCACAGGGTTGCATCAGTCATTACAACAGGGATACACCAGTCTGTACACAGGGGTTCACCAGTCTGTACGCAGGGATACATCAGTCAGTACACAGGGATACACCAGTTATTACACATGGATACAGCAGTCTATACACCGGGATACATCAGTCATTACACAGAGATACAGCAGTCAGTACACAGGAATACACCAGTCATTACACGGGGATACACCAGTCAGTACGCAGGGATTCACCATTCGGTACAGAGGGATACATCAGTCTGTACACAGGGATACATCATTTATTACACAGGGATACATCAGTCAGTGTACAGGGATACACCAGTCAGTACACAGGAGTACACCAGTCAGTACACAGCGATACATCAGTCATTACACAGGGATTCACCATTCTGTACACAACGATTCACCAGTCAGTACATACGTTTACACCAGTCATTACACAGCGATACGTCAGTCAGTACACAGGGATACACCAGTCAATACACAGGGATACATCAGTCATTATAGAGGGATTCACCAGTCAGTTCACAGGGATACATCAGTCATTATAGAGGGATTCACCAGTCAGTTCACAGGGATACATCAGTCATTACACAGGGATACACCAGTCTGTACAGCGGGATACATCAGTCATTATACAGGGATACAGCAGTCAGTACACAGGGATTCACCAGTTATTACACAGGGATTCACCAGTCATTACACAGGGAGTCACCAGTCAGTACACAGGGATGCATCAGTCATTACACAGGGTTGAATCAGTCAGTACACAGGGATACACCAGTCAGTACACACGGATACATCAATTATTTCACAGGGATACATCAGTCTGTACCAGGGAAACACCAGTCATTACACAGGGATTCACCAGTCTGTACAGCGGGATACATCATTCATTATACAGGGATACACCAGTGTGCACACAGGAACACATCAGTCAGTACACAGGGATACACCAGTTATTACACAGGGATACACCAGTAATTACATGGGGATACATCAGTCTCTGCACTGGGATAGACAGTCTGTACACAGGGATTCACCAGTCTGTACACAGAGATACACCAGTCAGTTCACAGGGATACATCAGTCATTACACAGGAATACACCAGTAATTACACGGGGATACATCAGTCTCTGCACTGGGATACACAGTCTGTACATAGGGATTCACCAGTCTGTACACAGGGATACACCAGTCTGTACAGTGGGATACATCAGTCATTATACAGGGATAAAGCAGTCTGCACACGGGGACACACCAGTCAGTACACAGGGATACACCAGTTATTACACTGGGATACATCAGTAATTACACAGGGATACATCAGTCTCTGCACTGGGATACACAGTCTGTACATAGGGATTCACCAGTCTGTACACAGGGATACACCAGTCGGCTCACAGGGATACAACAGTCAGTACACAGGGATTCACCAGTCATTACACAGGGATTCACCAGTCAGTACACAGGGATGCATCAGTCATTACACAGGGTTGAATCAGTCAGTACACAGGGATACACCAGTCAGTACACACGGATACATCAATTATTTCACAGGGATACATCAGTCTGTACCAGGGAAACACCAGTCATTACACAGGGATTCACTAGTCTGTACAGCGGGATACATCATTCATTATACAGGGATACACCAGTCTGCACACAGGGACACACCAGTCAGTACACAGGGATACACCAGTTATTACACAGGGATACACCAGTAATTACATGGGGATACATCAGTCTCTGCACTGGGATACACAGTCTGTACACAGGGATTCACCAGTCTGTACACAGGGATACATCAGTCATTATACAGGGATAAAGCAGTCTGCACACGGGGACACACCAGTCAGTACACAGGGATACACCAGTTATTACACTGGGATACATCAGTAATTACACGTGGATACATCAGTCTCTGCACTGGGATACACAGTCTGTACATAGGGATTCACCAGTCTGTACACAGGGATACACCAGTCAGCTCACAGGGATGCACCAGTCATGACACAGGGTTGCATCAGTCATTACAACAGGGATACACCAGTCTGTACACAGGGGTTCACCAGTTATTACACATGGATACAGCAGTCTGTACACCGGGATACATCAGACATTACACAGGGATACAACAGTCAGTACACAGGGATTCACCTGTCATTACACAGGGATTCACCAGTCAGTACACAGGGATGCATCAGTCATTACACAGGGTTGAATCAGTCAGTACACAGGGATACACCAGTCAGTACACACGGATACATCAATTATTTCACAGGAATACATCAGTCTGTACCAGGGAAACACCAGTCATTACACAGGGATTCACTAGTCTGTACAGCGGGATACATCATTCATTATACAGGGATACACCAGTCTGCACACAGGGACACACCAGTCAGTACACAGGGATACACCAGTTATTACACAGGGATACACCAGTAATTACATGGGGATACATCAGTCTCTGCACTGGGATACACAGTCTGTACACAGGGATTCACCAGTCTGTACACAGGGATACACCAGTCTGTACAGCGGGATACAACAGTCATTATACAGGGATAAAGCAGTCTGCACACGGGGACACACCAGTCAGTACACAGGGATACACCAGTTATTACACTGGGATACATCAGTAATTACACGGGGATACATCAGTCTCTGCACTGGTATACACAGTCTGTACATAGCGATTCACCAGGCTGTACACAGGGATTCACCAGTCAGCTCACAGGGATGCACCAGTCATGACACAGGGTTGCATCAGTCATTACAACAGGGATACACCAGTCTGTACACAGGGGTTCACCAGTCTGTACGCAGGGATACATCAGTCAGTACACAAGGATACACCAGTTATTACACATGGATACAGCAGTCTGTACACTGGGATACATCAGTCATTACACAGAGATACAGCAGTCAGTACACAGGGATACACCAGTCAGTACACAGGGATTTCCCAGTCAGTACACATGTTTACACCAGTCATTACACAGCGATACACCAGTCAATACACAGGGATACATCAGTCATTACAGAGGGATTCACCATTCTGTGCACAGGGATACATCAGTTAGTACACAGGGATACATCAGTCTGTACACAGGGATACATCAGTCAGTACACAGGGATACACCAGTCAGTACACAGGAGTACACCAGTCAGTACACAGCGATACATCAGTCATCAAACAGGGATACACCAGTCTGTAGACAGGGATACAGTCGTCAGTACACAGGGATTTCCCAGTCATTACACAGGGGTACATCAGTCTGCACAGCGAGATACAGCAGTCATTATACAGGGATACACCAGTCTGCACACAGAGACACACCAGTCAGTACACAGGGATACACCAGTCAGCTCAAAGGGATGCACCAGTCATTACACAGGGTTGCATCAGTCATTACAACAGGGATACACCAGTCTGTACACAGGGGTTCACCAGTCTGTACGCAGGGATACATCAGTCAGTACACAGGGATACACCAGTTATTACACTGTGATACACCAGCAATTACATGGGGATACATCAGTCTCTGCACTGGGATACACAGTCTGTACATAGGGATTCACCAGTCTGTACACAGAGATACACCAGTCAGTTCACAGGGATGCACCAGTCATTACACAGGGTTGCATCAGTCATTACAACAGGGATACACCAGTCTGTAAACAGGGGTTCACCAGTCTGTATGCAGGGATACATCAGTCAGTACACAGGGATACACCAGTTATTACACATGGATACAGCAGTCTGTACATCGGGATACATCAGTCATTACACAGGGATACAGCAGTCAGTACACAGGGATTCACCAGTCATTACACAGGGATTCACCAGTCTGTACACATGGATTCACCAGACTGTACACAGGGATACAACAGTCAGGACACAGGGATGCATCAGTCATTACACAGGGTTGAATCAGTCAGTACACAGGGATACACCAGTCAGTACACACGGATACATCAATTATTTCACAGGGATACATCAGTCATTACACAGGGGTTCACCAGTCTGTACGCAGGGATACATCAGTCAGTACACAGGGATACACCAGTTATTACACATGGATACAGCAGTCAGTACACAGGGATACACCAGTCAGTACACAGGGATTTCCCAGTCATTACACAGGGATGTCCCAGTCATTACACAGGTATACATCAGTCATTACACAGGGATAAATCAATCTGTACACAGGGATACACCAGCCAGTACACAGGGATACACCAGTCATTACACAGGGATACATCAGTCTGAACACAGGGATTCACCAGTCTGTACAGCGGGATACATCAGTCATTATACAGGGATAAAGCAGTCTGCATACGGGGACACACCAGTCAGTACACAGGGATACACCAGTTATTACACTGGGATACACCAGTAATTACACGGGGATACATCAGTCTCTGCACTGGGATACACAGTCTGTACATAGGGATTCACCAGTCTGTACACAGGGATACACATGTCAGTTCACAGGGATGCATCAGTCAGTTCACAGGGTTGCATCAGTCATTACAACAGGGATACACCAGTCTGTACACAGGGGTTCACCAGTCTGTACGCAGGGATACATCAGTCAGTACACAGGGATACACCAGTTATTACACATGGATACAGCAGTCTATACACCGGGATACATCAGTCATTACACAGAGATACAGCAGTCAGTACACAGGAATACACCAGTCATTACACGGGGATACACCAGTCAGTACGCAGGGATTCACCATTCGGTACAGAGGGATACATCAGTCTGTACACAGGGATACATCATTTATTACACAGGGATACATCAGTCAGTGTACAGGGATACACCAGTCAGTACACAGGAGTACACCAGTCAGTACACAGCGATACATCAGTCATTACACAGGGATTCACCATTCTGTACACAACGATTCACCAGTCAGTACATACGTTTACACCAGTCATTACACAGCGATACGTCAGTCAGTACACAGGGATACACCAGTCAATACACAGGGATACATCAGTCATTATAGAGGGATTCACCAGTCAGTTCACAGGGATACATCAGTCATTATAGAGGGATTCACCAGTCAGTTCACAGGGATACATCAGTCATTACACAGGGATACACCAGTCTGTACAGCGGGATACATCAGTCATTATACAGGGATACAGCAGTCAGTACACAGGGATTCACCAGTTATTACACAGGGATTCACCAGTCATTACACAGGGAGTCACCAGTCAGTACACAGGGATGCATCAGTCATTACACAGGGTTGAATCAGTCAGTACACAGGGATACACCAGTCAGTACACACGGATACATCAATTATTTCACAGGGATACATCAGTCTGTACCAGGGAAACACCAGTCATTACACAGGGATTCACCAGTCTGTACAGCGGGATACATCATTCATTATACAGGGATACACCAGTGTGCACACAGGAACACATCAGTCAGTACACAGGGATACACCAGTTATTACACAGGGATACACCAGTAATTACATGGGGATACATCAGTCTCTGCACTGGGATAGACAGTCTGTACACAGGGATTCACCAGTCTGTACACAGAGATACACCAGTCAGTTCACAGGGATACATCAGTCATTACACAGGAATACACCAGTAATTACACGGGGATACATCAGTCTCTGCACTGGGATACACAGTCTGTACATAGGGATTCACCAGTCTGTACACAGGGATACAACAGTCTGTACAGTGGGATACATCAGTCATTATACAGGGATAAAGCAGTCTGCACACGGGGACACACCAGTCAGTACACAGGGATACACCAGTTATTACACTGGGATACAACAGTAATTACACGGGGATACATCAGTCTCTGCACTGGGATACACAGTCTGTACATAGGGATTCACCAGTCATTACACAGGGATTCACCAGTCAGTACACAGGGATGCATCAGTCATTACACAGGGTTGAATCAGTCAGTACACAGGGATACACCAGTCAGTACACACGGATACATCAATTATTTCACAGGGATACATCAGTCTGTACCAGGGAAACACCAGTCATTACACAGGGATTCACTAGTCTGTACAGCGGGATACATCATTCATTATACAGGGATACACCAGTCTGCACACAGGGACACACCAGTCAGTACACAGGGATACACCAGTTATTACACAGGGATACACCAGTAATTACATGGGGATACATCAGTCTCTGCACTGGGATACACAGTCTGTACACAGGGATTCACCAGTCTGTACACAGGGATACACCAGTCTGTACAGCGGGATACATCAGTCATTATACAGGGATAAAGCAGTCTGCACACGGGGACACACCAGTCAGTACACAGGGATACACCAGTTATTACACTGGGATACATCAGTAATTACACGGGGATACATCAGTCTCTGCACTGGGATACACAGTCTGTACATAGGGATTCACCATTCTGTACACAGGGATACACCAGTCAGCTCACAGGGATGCACCAGTCATGACACAGGGTTGCATCAGTCATTACAACAGGGATACACCAGTCTGTACACAGGGGTTCACCAGTCTGTACGCAGGGATACATCAGTCAGTACACAGGGATACACCAGTTATTACACATGGATACAGCAGTCTGTACACCGGGATACATCAGACATTACACAGGGATACAACAGTCAGTACACAGGGATTCACCTGTCATTACACAGGGATTCACCAGTCAGTACACAGGGATGCATCAGTCATTACACAGGGTTGAATCAGTCAGTACACAGGGATACACCAGTCAGTACACACGGATACATCAATTATTTCACAGGAATACATCAGTCTGTACCAGGGAAACACCAGTCATTACACAGGGATTCACTAGTCTGTACAGCGGGATACATCATTCATTATACAGGGATACACCAGTCTGCACACAGGGACACACCAGTCAGTACACAGGGATACACCAGTTATTACACAGGGATACACCAGTAATTACATGGGGATACATCAGTCTCTGCACTGGGATACACAGTCTGTACACAGGGATTCACCAGTCTGTACACAGGGATACACCAGTCTGTACAGCGGGATACAACAGTCATTATACAGGGATAAAGCAGTCTGCACACGGGGACACACCAGTCAGTACACAGGGATACACCAGTTATTACACTGGGATACATCAGTAATTACACGGGGATACATCAGTCTCTGCACTGGTATACACAGTCAGTACATAGCGATTTACCAGTCTGTACACAGGGATACACCAGTCAGCTCACAGGGATGCACCAGTCATGACACAGGGTTGCATCAGTCATTACAACAGGGATACACCAGTCTGTACACAGGGGTTCACCAGTCTGTACGCAGGGATACATCAGTCAGTACACAGGGATACACCAGTTATTACACATGGATACAGCAGTCTGTACACTGGGATACATCAGTCATTACACAGAGATACAGCAGTCAGTACACAGGGATACACCAGTCAGTACACAGGGATTTCCCAGTCAGTACACATGTTTACACCAGTCATTACACAGCGATACACCAGTCAATACACAGGGATACATCAGTCATTACAGAGGGATTCACCATTCTGTGCACAGGGATACATCAGTTAGTACACAGGGATACATCAGTCTGTACACAGGGATACATCAGTCAGTACACAGGGATACACCAGTCAGTACACAGGAGTACACCAGTCAGTACACAGCGATACATCAGTCATTAAACAGGGATACACCAGTCTGTAGACAGGGATACAGTCGTCAGTACACAGGGATTTCCCAGTCATTACACAGGGGTACATCAGTCTGCACAGCGAGATACAGCAGTCATTATACAGGGATACACCAGTCTGCACACAGAGACACACCAGTCAGTACACAGGGATACACCAGTTATTACACAGGGATACACCAGCAATTACATGGGGATACATCAGTCTCTGCACTGGTATACACAGTCTGTACATAGGGATTCACCAGTCTGTACACAGGGATACACCAGTCAGCTCACAGGGATGCACCAGTCATTACACAGGATTGCATCAGTCATTACAACAGGGATACACCAGTCTGTACACAGGGGTTCATCAGTCTGTACGCAGGGATACATCAGTCAGTACACAGGGATACACCAGTTATTACACATGGATACAGCAGTCTGTACACTGGGATACATCAGTCATTACACAGAAATACAGCAGTCAGTACACAGGAATACACCAGTCATTACATGGGGATACACCAGTCAGTACGCAGGGATTCACCAGTCAGTACACAGGGATACATCAGTCTGTACACAGGGATACATCAGTCATTACACAGGGATACATCAGTCAGTGTACAGGGATACACCAGTCAGTACACAGGAGTACACCAGTCAGTACACAGCGATACATCAGTCATTACACAGGGATTCACCATTCTGTACACAAGGATTCACCAGTCAGTACATACGTTTACACCAGTCATTACACAGCGATACGTCAGTCAGTACACAGGGATACATCAGTCTGTACACAGGGATACACCAGTCAGTACACAGGGATACACCAGTCAATACACAGGGATACATCAGTCATTACAGAGGGATTCACCAGTCAGTTCACAGGGATACATCAGTCATTACACAGGGATACACCAGTCTGTGCACAGGGATACAACAGTCTGTACACAGGGATACACCAGTTATTACACATGGATACAGCAGTCTGTACACCGGGATACATCAGTCATTACACAGGGATACAGCAGGCATTACACAGGGATTCACCAGTCAGTACACAGGGATGCATCAGTCATTACAACAGGGATACACCAGTCTGTACACAGGGGTTCACCAGTCTGTACGCAGGGATACATCAGTCAGTGCACAGGGATACACCAGTTATTACACATGGATACAGCAGTCTGTACACCGGGATACATCAGTCATTACACAGGGATACAGCAGTCAGTACACAGGGATACACCAGTCAGTACACAGGGATACACCAGTCAGTACACAGGGATTCACCAGTCTGTACACATGGATTCACCAGTCTGTACACAGGGATACAACAGTCAGTACACAGGGATTCACCAGTCATTACACAGGGATTCACCAGTCAGTACACAGGGATGCATCAGTCATTACACAGGGTTGAATCAGTCAGTACACAGGGATACACCAGTCAGTACACACGGATACATCAATTATTTCACAGGGATACATCAGTCTGTACCAGGGAAACACCAGTCATTACACAGGGATTCACTAGTCTGTACAGCGGGATACATCATTCATTATACAGGGATACACCAGTCTGCACACAGGGACACACCAGTCAGTACACAGGGATACACCAGTTATTACACAGGGATACACCAGTAATTACATGGGGATACATCAGTCTCTGCACTGGGATACACAGTCTGTACACAGGGATTCACCAGTCTGTACACAGGGATACACCAGTCTGTACAGCGGGATACGTCAGTCATTATACAGGGATAAAGCAGTCTGCACACGGGGACACACCAGTCAGTACACAGGGATACACCAGTTATTACACTGGGATACATCAGTAATTACACGGGGATACATCAGTCTCTGCACTGGGATACACAGTCTGTACATAGGGATTCACCAGTCTGTACACAGGGATACACCAGTCAGCTCACAGGGATGCACCAGTCATGACACAGGGTTGCATCAGTCATTACAACAGGGATACACCAGTCTGTACACAGGGGTTCACCAGTCTGTACGCAGGGATACATCAGTCAGTACACAGGGATACACCAGTTATTACACATGGATACAGCAGTCTGTACACCGGGATACATCAGTCATTACACAGGGATACAACAGTCAGTACACAGGGATTCACCAGTCATTACACAGGGATTCACCAGTCAGTACACAGGGATGCATCAGTCATTACACAGGGTTGAATCAGTCAGTACACAGGGATACACCAGTCAGTACACACGGATACATCAATTATTTCACAGCGATACATCAGTCTGTACCAGGGAAACACCAGTCATTACACAGGGATTCACTAGTCTGTACAGCGGGATACATCATTCATTATACAGGGATACACCAGTCTGCACAGAGGGACACACCAGTCAGTACACAGGGATACACCAGTCAGTACACAGGGATACACCAGTTATTACACAGGGATACACCAGTAATTACATGGGGATACATCAGTCTCTGCACTGGGATACACAGTCTGTACACAGGGATTCACCAGTCTGTACACAGGGATGCACCAGTCTGTACAGCGGGATACAACAGTCATTATACAGGGATAAAGCAGTCTGCACACGGGGACACACCAGTCAGTACACAGGGATACACCAGTTATTACACTGGGATACATCAGTGATTACACGGGGATACATCAGTCTCTGCACTGGGATACACAGTCTGTACATAGCGATTCACCAGTCTGTACACAGGGATACACCAGTCAGCTCACAGGGATGCACCAGTCATGACACAGGGTTGCATCAGTCATTACAACAGGGATACACCAGTCTGTACACAGGGGTTCACCAGTCTGTACGCAGGGATACATCAGTCAGTACACAGGGATACACCAGTTATTACACATGGATACAGCAGTCTGTACACTGGGATACATCAGTCATTACACAGAGATACAGCAGTCAGTACACAGGGATACACCAGTCAGTACACAGGTATTTCTCAGTCAGTACACATGTTTACACCAGTCATTACACAGCGATACACCAGTCAATACACAGGGATACATCAGTCATTACAGAGGGATTCACCATTCTGTGCACAGGGATACATCAGTTAGTACACAGGGATACATCAGTCTGTACACAGGGATACATCAGTCAGTACACAGGGATACACCAGTCAGTACACAGGAGTACACCAGTCAGTACACAGCGATACATCAGTCATTAAACAGGGATACACCAGTCTGTAGACAGGGATACAGTCGTCAGTACACAGGGATTTCCCAGTCATTACACAGGGGTACATCAGTCATTACACAGGGATACACCAGTCAGTACACACGATTACATCAATTATTTCACAGGGATACATCAGTCTGTACCAGGGAAACACCAGTCATTACACAGGGATACACCAGTCTGTACAGCGAGATACAGCAGTCATTATACAGGGATACACCAGTCTGCACACAGAGACACACCAGTCAGTACACAGGGATACACCAGTTATTACACAGGGATACACCAGCAATTACATGGGGATACATCAGTCTCTGCACTGGTATACACAGTCTGTACATAGGGATTCACCAGTCTGTACACAGGGATACACCAGTCAGCTCACAGGGATGCACCAGTCATTACACAGGGTTGCATCAGTCATTACAACAGGGATACACCAGTCTGTACACAGGGGTTCACCAGTCTGTACGCAGGGATACATCAGTCAGTACACAGGGATACACCAGTTATTACACATGGATACAGCAGTCTGTACACTGGGATACATCAGTCATTACACAGCGATACAGCAGTCAGTACATAGGGATTCACCAGTCATTACACAGGGATTCACCAGTCTGTGCACAGGGATACAACAGTCTGTACACAGGGATACACCAGTTATTACACATGGATACAGCAGTCTGTACACCGGGATACATCAGTCATTACACAGGGATACAGCAGGCATTACACAGGGATTCACCAGTCAGTACACAGGGATGCATCAGTTATTACACAGGGTTCAATCAGTCAGTACACAGGGATACACCAGTCAGTACACACGGATACATCAATTATTTCACAGGGATACATCAGTCAGTACACAGGTATTTTCAAGTCATTACACAGGTATACATCAGTCTGTACACAGGGATACATCAGTTATTACACAGGGATCCATCAGTCAGTGTACAGGGATTCACCATTGTGTACACAAGGATTCACCAGTCAGTACATACGTTTACACCAGTCATTACACAGGGATACATCAGTCATTACAGAGGGATTCACCAGTCAGTTCACAGGGATACATTAGTCATTACACAGGGATACACCAGTCTGTACAGCGGGATACATCAGTCATTATAGAGGGATACACCAGTCTGCACACAGGGACACACCAGTCAGTACACAGGGATACACCAGTTATTACACTGTGATACACCAGTAATTACACGGGGATACATCAGTCTCTGCACTGGGGTACACAGTCTGTACATAGGGATTCACCAGTCTGTACACAGAGATACACCAGTCAGTTCACAGGGATGCACCAGTCATTACACAGGGTTGCATCAGTCATTACAACAGGGATACACCAGTCTGTAAACAGGGGTTCACCAGTCTGTATGCAGGGATACATCAGTCAGGACACAGGGATACAGCAGTTATTACACATGGATACAGCAGTCTGTACATCGGGATACATCAGTCATTACACAGGGATACAGCAGTCAGTACACAGGGATTTACCAGTCATTACACAGGGATTCACCAGTCTGTACACAGGGATACAACAGTCAGTACACAGGGATTCACCAGTCATTACACAGGGATTCACCAGTCAGTACACAGGGATGCATCAGTCATTACACAGGGTTGAATCAGTCAGTACACAGGGATACACCAGTCAGTACACACGGATACATCAATTATTTCACAGGGATACATCAGTCTGTACCAGGGAAACACCAGTCATTACACAGGGATTCACCAGTCTGTACAGCGGGATACATCAGTCATTATACAGAGATAAAGCAGTCTGCACACGGGGACACACCAGTCAGTACACAGGGATACACCAGTTATTACACTGGGATACACCAGTAATTACACGGGGATACATCAGTCTCTGCACTGGGATACACAGTCTGTACACAGGGATTCACCAGTCTGTACACAGGGATACACCAGTCAGCTCACAGGGATGCATCAGTCAGTACACAGGGTTGCATCTGTCATTACAACAGGGATACACCAGTCTGTACACAGGGGTTCACCAGTCTGTACGCAGGGATACATCAGTCAGTACACAGGGGTACACCAGTTATTACACATGGATACAGCAGTCTGTACACCGGGATACATCAGTCATTACACAAAGATACAGCAGTCAGTACACAGGGATACACCAGTCAGTACACAGGTATTCACCAGTCTGTACACATGGATTCACCAGTCTGTACACAGGGATACATCAGTCAGTACACAGGGATACACCAGTTATTACACATGGATACAGCAGTCTGTACACTGGGATACATCAGTCATTACACAGAGATCAAGTAGTCAGTACACAGGGATACACCAGTCAGTACACAGGGATTTCCCAGTCAGTACACATGTTTACACCAGTCATTACACAGCGATACATCAGTCAGTACACAGGGATTCACCAGTCATTACACAGGGATACACCAGTCAATACACAGGGATACATCAGTCATTACAGAGGGATTCACCATTCTGTGCACAGGGATACATCAGTTAATACACAGGGATACATCAGTGAGTACACAGGGATACACCAGTCAGTACACAGGAGTACACCAGTCAGTACACAGCGATACATCAGTCATTAAACAGGGATACACCAGTCTGTAGACAGGGATACAGTCGTCAGTACACAGGGATTTCCCAGTCATTACACAGGGATACATCAGTTATTACACAGGGATACACCAGTCAGTATACACGATTACATCAATTATTTCACAGGGATACATCAGTCTGTACCAGGGAAACACCAGTCATTACACAGGGATACACCAGTCTGTACAGCGAGATACAGCAGTCATTATACAGGGCTACACCAGTCTGCACACAGAGACACACCAGTCAGTACACAGGGATACACCAGTTATTACACAGGGATACACCAGCAATTACATGGGGATACATCAGTCTCTGCACTGGTATACACAGTCTGTACATAGGGATTCACCAGTCTGTACACAGGGATACACCAGTTATTACACAGGGATACACCAGTCATTACATGGGGATACATCAGTCTTTGCACTGGTATACACAGTCTGTACATAGGGATTTACCAGGCTGTACACAGGGATTCACCAGTCAGCTCACAGGGATGCACCAGTCATTACACAGGGTTGCATCAGTCATTACAACAGGGATACACCAGTCTGTACACAGGGGTTCACCAGTCTGTATGCAGGGATATATCAGTCAGTACACAGGGATACATCAGTCATTACACAGGGATACAGCAGTCAGTACACAGGGATGCATCAGTCATTACACAGGGTTGAATCAGTCAGTACACAGGGATACACCAGTCAGTACACACGGATACATCAATTATTTCACAGGGATACATCAGTCTGTACCAGGGAAACACCAGTCATTACACAGGGATTCACCAGTCTGTACAGCGGGATACATCAGTCATTATACAGGGATAAAGCAGTCTGCACACGGGGACACACCAGTCAGTACACAGGGATACACCAGTTATTACACTGGGATACACCAGTAATTACACGGGGATACATCAGTCTCTGCACTGGGATACACAGTCTGTACACAGGGATTCACCAGTCTGTACACAGGGATACACCAGTCAGCTCACAGGGATGCATCAGTCAGTACACAGGGTTGCATCTGTCATTACAACAGGGATACACCAGTCTGTACACAGGGGTTCACCAGTCTGTACGCAGGGATACATCAGTCAGTACACAGGGGTACACCAGTTATTACACATGGATACAGCAGTCTGTACACCGGGATACATCAGTCATTACACAAAGATACAGCAGTCAGTACACAGGGATACACCAGTCAGTACACAGGTATTCACCAGTCTGTACACAGGGATACATCAGTCATTACACAGAGATCAAGCAGTCAGTACACAGGGATACACCAGTCAGTACACAGGGATTTCCCAGTCTGTACACATGTTTACACCAGTCATTACACAGCGATACATCAGTCAGTACACAGGGATTCACCAGTCATTACACAGGGATACACCAGTCAATACACAGGGATACATCAGTCATTACAGAGGGATTCACCATTCTGTGCACAGGGATACATCAGTTAATACACAGGGATACATCAGTGAGTACACAGGGATACACCAGTCAGTACACAGGAGTACACCAGTCAGTACACAGCGATACATCAGTCATTAAACAGGGATACACCAGTCTGTAGACAGGGATACAGTCGTCAGTACACAGGGATTTCCCAGTCATTACACAGGGATACATCAGTTATTACACAGGGATACACCAGTCAGTATACACGATTACATCAATTATTTCACAGGGATACATCAGTCTGTACCAGGGAAACACCAGTCATTACACAGGGATACACCAGTCTGTACAGCGAGATACAGCAGTCATTATACAGGGCTACACCAGTCTGCACACAGAGACACACCAGTCAGTACACAGGGATACACCAGTTATTACACAGGGATACACCAGCAATTACATGGGGATACATCAGTCTCTGCACTGGTATACACAGTCTGTACATAGGGATTCACCAGTCTGTACACAGGGATACACCAGTTATTACACAGGGATACACCAGTCATTACATGGGGATACATCAGTCTTTGCACTGGTATACACAGTCTGTACATAGGGATTCACCAGGCTGTACACAGGGATTCACCAGTCAGCTCACAGGGATGCACCAGTCATTACACAGGGTTGCATCAGTCATTACAACAGGGATACACCAGTCTGTACACAGGGGTTCACCAGTCTGTATGCAGGGATATATCAGTCAGTACACAGGGATACATCAGTCATTACACAGGGATACAGCAGTCAGTACATAGGGATTCACCAGTCATTACACAGGGATTCACCAGTCTGTGCACAGGCATACAACAGTCTGTACACAGGGATACACCAGTTATTACACATGGATACAGCAGTCTGTACACAGGGATACAGTCAGTCATTACACAGGGATACAGCAGTCAGTACATAGGGATTCACCGTCATTACACAGGGATTCACCAGTCTGTGCACAGGCATACAACAGTCTGTACACAGGGATACACCAGTTATTACACATGGATACAGCAGTCTGTACACAGGGATACAGTCAGTCATTACACAGGGATACAGTCAGTCATTACACAGGGATACAGCAGTCAGTACATAGGGATTCACCAGTCATTACACAGGGATTCACCAGTCTGTGCACAGGCATACAACAGTCTGTACACAGGGATACACCAGTTATTACACATGGATACAGCAGTCTGTACACAGGGATACAATCAGTCATTACACAGGGATACAGCAGTCATTACACAGGGATTCACCAGTCAGTACACAGGGATGCATCAGTTATTACACAGGGTTCAATCCTCAGTCAGTACACAGGGATACACCAGTCAGTACACACGGATACATCAATTATTTCACAGGGATACATCAGTCAGTACACAGGTATTTCCAAGTTATTACACAGGTATACATCAGTCATTACACAGGGATATACCAGTCTGTACACAGGGATACTCCAGTCAGTACACAGGGATACACCAGTCATTACACAGGGATACATCAGTTTGTACAGCGGGATACATCAGTCATTATACAGGGATACACCAGTCTGCACACAGGGACACACCAGTCAGTACACAGGGATACACCAGTTATTACACAGGGATACACCAGCAATTACATGGGGATACATCAGTCTCTGCACTGGGATACAAAGTCTGTACATAGGGATTCACCAGTCTGTACACATGGATACAGCAGTCTGTACACCGGGATACACCAGTCATTACACAGGGATACAGCAGTCCGTACACAGGGATTCACCAGTCATTACACAGGGATACACCAGTCAGTACACAGGGATACATCAATCTGTACATAGGGATACATCAGTCATTACACAGTGATACACCAGTCTGTACAGCGGGATACATCAGTCATTTTACAGGGATACACCAGTCTGCACACAGGGACACACCGGTCAGTACACAGGGATACACCAGTCATTACACAGGGATACATCAGTCTGTACACAGGGGTTCACCAGTCTGTACGCAGGGATACATCAGTCAGTACACTGGGATACACCAGTTATTACACATGGATACAGCAGTCTCTACACTGGGATACATCAGTCATTACATCAGGGATACAACAGTCTGTACACAGGGGTTCACCAGTCTGTATGCAGGGATACATCAGTCATTAAACAGGGATACACCAGTCTGTACACAGGGATACAGCAGTCAGTACACAGGGATTAACCAGTCATTACACAGGGATTCACCATTCTGTACACAAGGATTCACCAGTCAGTACACAGATATACATCAATCATTACACAGGGGTACATCAGTCATTACACAGGGATACATCAGTCTGTACACAGGGATACACCAGTCAGTACACAGGGATACACCAGTCATTACACAGGGATACATCAGTCTGTACACAGGGATTCACCAGTCATTACACAGGGATTCACCGGTGAGTACACAGGGATGCATCAGTCATTACACAGGGTTAAGTCAGTCAGTACACAGGGATACATCAGTCAGTACACAGGGATACATCTTTCTGTACATAGGGATACACCAGTCAGTACACAGGGATACACCAGTTATTACACTGGGATACACCAGCAATTACATGGGGATACATCAGTCTCTGCACTGGGATACACAGTCTGTACATAGGGATTCACCAGTCTGTACACAGGGATACACCAGTCAGCTCACAGGGATTCACCAGTCTGTACACAGGGATACACCAGTCAGCTCACAGGGATGCACCAGTCATTACACAGGCTTGCATCAGTCATTACAACAGGGATTCATCAGTCTGTACACTGGGATACATCAGTCATTACACAGGGATACAGCAGTCAGTACACAGGGATTCACCAGTCTGTGCACATGGATTCACCAGTCTGTACACAGGGATACAACAGTCAGTACACAGGGATTCACCAGTCATTACTCAGGGATTCAACAGTAAATACACAGGGATTCACCAGTCATTACACAGGTATACAGCAGTCAGTAGACAGGGATACATCAATTATTACACAGGGATACACCAGTCAGTACACAGGGATTCACCAGTCAGCACAAAGGGATTCCCCAGTCATTAAACAGGAATACACCAGTCATTACACAGGGATACACCAGTCAGTACGCAGGGATTCACCAGTCTGTACACAGGGATACACCAGTCTGTACACAGATATACAAGAGTCAGTTCACAGGGATACATCAGTCTGTATACAGGGATACACCAGTCAGTACACAGCGATACATCAGTCATTACACAGGGATACATCAGTCGGTACACAGAGATACACCAGGGATTACACAGGGATACAGCAGTCTGTACACATGGATTCATCAGTCATGACACAGGGATACACCAGTCTGTACACAGGGACACACCAGTCATTACACAGGGATACATCGGTCTATATACAGGGATTCACCAGTCAGTACACAGGGTTACGCCAGTCAGTACATAGGGATTCACCACTCAGTACACAGGGATGCATCAGTCATTACACAGGGATACACCAGTCTGTACACCGGGATACACCAGTCATTACACTGGGATACACCAGTCTGCACACAGGGTTACATCAGTCATTTCAGGGATTCACCATTCTGTACACAAGGATTCACCAGTCAGTACACAGGGATACATCAATCATTACACAGGGATACATCAGTCATTACACAGGGATAAATCAATCTGTACACAGGGATACACCAGTCAGTACACAGGGATACACCAGTCATTACACAGGGATACATCAGTCTGTACACAGGGGTTCACCAGTCTGTACGCAGGGATACATCAGTCAGTACACTGGGATACACCAGTTATTACACATGGATACAGCAGTCTCTACACTGGGATACATCAGTCATTACATCAGGGATACAACAGTCTGTACACAGGGGTTCACCAGTCTGTATGCAGGGATACATCAGTCAGTACACAGGGATACACCAGTTATCACACATGGATGCAGCAGTCTGTACACCGGGATACATCAGTCATTACACAGGGATACATCAGTCAGTACACAGGGATACACCAGTCAGTGTACAGGGATACATCAGTCATTACACAGGGATTCACCAGTCATTACACATGGATTCACCAGTCTGTACACAGGGATACAACAGTCTGTACACATGTTTACACCAGTCATTACACAGCGATACATCAGTCAGTACACAGGGATACACCACTCTGTACACAGGGATTCACCAATCATTACACAGGGATACACCTGTCAATACACAGGGATACATCAGTCATTACAGAGGAATTCACCATTCTGTGCACAGGGATACATCAGTCACTACACAGGGATACATCAGTCTGTACACAGGGATACATCAGTCAGTACACAGGGATACACCAGTCAGTACACAGGAGTACACCAGTCAATACACAGCGATACATCAGTCAGTACACTGGGATACACCAGTTATTACACATGGATACAGCAGTCTCTACACTGGGATACATCAGTCATTATAACAGGGATACATAAGTCTGTACACAGGGGTTCACCAGTCTGTATGCAGGGATACATCAGTCAGTACACTGGGATACACCAGTTATTACACATGGATACAGCAGTCTCTACACCGGGATACATCAGTCATTACAACAGGGATACACCAGTCTGTACACAGGGGTTCACCAGTCTGTATGCAGGGATACATCAGTCATTACACAGGGATACATCAGTCAGTACACAGGGATTCACCAGTCATTACACATGGATTCACCAGTCAGTACACAGGATTCACCTGTCATTACACAGGGATACACCAGTCAATACACAGGGATACATCAGTCATTACAGAGGGATTCACCATTCTGTGCACAGGGATACATCAGTCACTACACAGGGATACATCAGTCTGTACACAGGGATACATCAGTCAGTACACAGGGATACACCAGTCAGTACACAGGAGTACACCAGTCAATACACAGCGATACATCAGTCATTAAACAGGGATACACCAGTCTGTACACAGGGATACAGCAGTCAGTACACAGGGATTCACCAGTCATTACACAGGGATTCACCAGTCTGTACACATGGATTCACCAGTCTGTAACAGGGATACATCAGAATGTACCCGGGTTTACACCAGTCTGTACCCAGGGATACATCAGTCTGTACACAGGGATACACCAATCTGTACGCAGGTTTTCATCAGTCTGTACACAGGGATACATCAGTCTGTTTTACAGTGGTACATCAGTCTGTACACAGGGACACACCAGTCAGAACACTGGGATACACTGGTCAGTACTAGTCTGTATTTACAGTACTCCAGCACCTGCTGATTGTTGGAGGAAATGGATGAGAGATGTGGAGAGCACTCGGTATTATCAGCAAACCATTGTCATGGCAGAAGCACTCAGCACAAGACAGTGTTGTCATTCCAGGTGCTCCAATTCCACCCAAATCTCACTTATGCGAGGCTTCGTAGGACAATTGGCTGCTGTAACTTTGTCCTGGTGTGTGGGTTTGTGATAGAATCCGAGGAGTGTTGGTGGGAATGTGGGTGCATAGGTTGTAGGACAGAATAGTTGGGAATGGGATTGTTCTGTGACCAGGCCTACACTCTGTGTAATCTGGTCAATAGTGTGTGCAAGTTATTGTGACGGTGTACCGGGCAGTACACTCATCTGCTAACTCCCCAAAACCTGTCCAGCATCTACACAGCTCAAGTCAGGAGTGCGAGGGAACTCTCCCCACGTGTATGGTGGGGTGTGAGGGAACTCTCCCCACGTGTATGGTGGGGTGTGGGGGAACTCTCCCCACGTGTATGGTGGGGTGTGGGGGAACTCTCCCCACGTGTATGGTGGGGTGTGGGGGAACTCTCCCCACGTGTATGGTGGGGTGTGGGGGAACTCTCCCCACGTGTATGGTGGGGTGTGGGGGAACTCTCCCCACGTGTATGGTGGGGTGTGGGGGAACTCTGCCCACGTGTATGGTGGGTTGCTGCATTCAGGAGTTTGAACACCACAGAGGACAAGGTAGCCCTTCACCCACTCCAGCGCCCACACACCGTCACGGGATCCACTGCTCCGACTCACCGAGACAGCACCTTCCAAACCCACCACTCTACCAGCTGAAAAGGACGAGAGCAGAGAAGCACGGGGAATACCCTCGCCTCGAAGTTGCCCTCCAAACCACACTCCTTTCTGACTTGGGTCAAAATCCTCGAACTCTTTCCCTAACACCACCACCCGCGCCACAAGGAATGCGACGGTTCGAGGAACTAGCTCGCCTTCTCAGGGGCAGCTGGTGATGGACAATTCCATGCCCGCAACCCTCGAGTGAAAGTGAAAAGGCGTCGTTATATCGACGGCACACAGAGACAGCGTTAAAATAAGCAGAGGCTATGTTGCTCTTTGTGCATCGCAAGCAGACTTGCGAGGATCTGTGTTTACAGTGAGCCCACGCTCGGATCTGAGAGGTGGCAGCCACGGAGTAGGCGTTCTCCTGGTTTGGGGTGTTATCAGGTAATTCCTGGGACTGTGTCAGCCAGCTCGTTCCCAGGTTTTGGAATGAACCACGGCCCCGGTGGGATGGTGTTCGGTCACTGGCTGCGCGCTGATTCCGTCCCACCCACCGCTCCTCGCCGGCTGCCTGCGCCCCGCCCCGTCCCTACCGCATTCATCCCGAGTAGCGAGCGCTCCTTCCACCTGCAGCAGCGCGCTCTTCCAGCCAGGACCCGGGAACTCAGCCCCTTTCTTCCCCAGCTCGGCAGGACACTGCTGACCACTGAGGTAAGAGGGAAGCGGCCGCTGGCGCTCCGAGGAGTCTCTGGGGTCTGTCTCCATACCCGGGAAATAGGTGACAGACAATTCCCAACATCGCCGCCGCTGTAGCCCGGGGCTTCCCCTCTATGACTGGATTCGGAGAACAGGGCACTTTCAGTTGCGGGTTGGAGAGGTGCGCCCGTATGTCCGAGCTCATTTTGGGTTGGAGCCAGGGGTGTGGTGTGGGTGGACCTACTCCCTCTGTAAACCCAGAGACGTATACCCCATCCCGACCTGTAGACAGTGAATCTCCATCATCGGGGCGTAACGACCACCCCAGCCGGCTGGATGGTGTCACAAAATGGTGCTGTCGATGTGTGTAGAAGTGGATGAAAGCCTGCTCTCTGCCCCATCACTCCCCACTCTCTCCCTCCCTGCTCCCCCACACCCCTACCTTTCCCAGCCGGTCTCTCTGTGTCTCTGTGGCCCCGTCCGTCTGACCCACAACAGCTTGCAGGCACAAATCAGTCCTTGGCAGGGGAAAGACGGGCACAAAGTGATGGGGATGTAAAGGGGAGACGATCTTCATTCTTTCCGTCTCTGCTTCTGTTAAACAGTCCTCTCCCCGCAATTTCCTCTCTCTCACCCCCTCCCCTTTGGAAAGCACCCCTCTCCGTTCACTGTGCTCTGTGTCGAAGTTAAGGATCATTCCGAACCCGCTGGTATCAGTCTGTTGCCGGTTGTAACAGTTGGCCTTTTGTGTAAAGCAGCAGGCAGACGAAGAGCAAAGAGATGGAGGGCTCTTTCATCACAAGATGCAAGCGGGCGCCGGCGTACTCCTCTCTGCTGGGTTCTTTGTGTTCCGAATATCTGCGTGTCGTTCCCCTTCCACCGGTTGTTGTAGAACACCTTCTGACGACTGTGATGGGTGTCTGAAACACCTGGTCCACTTGTACTGGGCGTCCGCCCCTGCCCCGACCCCCCAACCTCTGTCCCCGACCCCCCCCAACCTCTGCCCGACCCCCCCCAACCTGTCCCCGATCCCCAACCTCTGCCCCAACCCCTCAATGTAGATAGGTGGATCATCACCCCCTCATTGATCCAGCCCTACCCTCATGTCTCCCTGCCCTGGCTAGTGTCTTGCCGCCCCCCACCCCACCAACCGAAGGATAGTCAGAGTATACTAGACCAGCAGAGCAGAGCAGGGCACATCTGACCTCGAAGGCACAGTATTCAGGGGGGTTACAGACGAGAAGGAGGCACGGAACCAATAGGGAGCATTAGTCAGGGAGAGGCGACCAGACCAGGGGAGAGCACCGACTGGAAGGAAGCAGCTGGCGGATGCACCAGGCGCGTTCAGCACACCGGGCCAGCAGAGCGGGACAGTACACGAGAGAGGAGAGTACACCAGGGCCAAGTAGCCGACACTGGTAGGATATATCAGCGGCATTGGTGGGTGTAAATCAGTGGCTGTCAGAAGGTTAAAGTCAGATTGAATAAATGTGTATTGATGATTCAGAAATGGTGATAGAATAACTGGGTTTTTTTCCCATGGGTGGAAGTGTCAGGAATTGGAAGAGACAGGAAGGGATTATGCAGGAGTCGGTGTAGATCGTCCATACCAGTTAACTGTGCAGGTCAGACATGCAGCTGGAGAACACTTACAGAGGAACCATGCACAAGTCCGTGGTTGTGTCTGGAAGGGTGGGAGAGCAACTGAGCTGTGAAGATCTGTTCAAAGAGTTAGTCTGACCTAATGAATGGATCACTCTGTGGTGGCCAGAGTGTTGACGATTAGCAGAACGAAAGGGGATAAATTGCAATTTGTACTGCAACTTCATCGTTCTTGCAGGCACAGAGACGGCAGATGCTGGAATCTGGACCAACAAACAATCTTCTGGAGGAGCTCAGTGGGTTGAATAGCATTTACTTTTTATCTGTCTATCTGGCTACCCAGACGATCCACCTATCTACATTATCTCTTGAAACGTTGTCCATTTCCCCGCTCTGATGCTGAGCGGCAGTTCCTCAGATGTCTCGCGTGTTGCCTCATCGTACACGGTGGTGCATGTGGAGTCTGTATGCAGCAATGATCAGCCAGTGTTCCTCAGCGAGGTGATGCAGGAAAGGGCGGAAATGCCTAGCAGGTCTGGCAGCATCTGAGGAGTTAAAGTTGCAGGTTGCATTTTCTGTTTTTGTGTTGGATTTCCAGCGTCTGTGCTGTTTCCATTTTGCACGCGAAGATAGATGCCCCAGTTTGATATTTGAATGATATTTTATCAGTGTAACTGCTGGCGTGAACACACGGAAGATGCTGCTCTTTCTCAGTGTGAGAGGTGAAGGGAGCTCCAGTCTATCCACTTCTGAAAAGACAACCCTGACTGGCGACAGAGAGGGGCGTGCAGATCACAATCAGTGTCACATTATTGTTGTGGGAGCAAATTAGCTGGCAGGTCTTCTACCACTGACTAGACCTCCAGCAGCCCTCATTGGCTGGAAAGCGCATTCGGATGAAAGGTGCCGCAGTTTTTCCCTTCCATTCCTCAGAGGAGCAAATAGACCGCGAAACAGTGTGGCACAGGAACAGAATCAGCTCACAATATCATCCTTGATACCAGTCTAAGCTAATCCCATCTCCCGTTTGCCTGCACATAGTCCATATCCCTGCACTACCGCTTGTCGTGAGCCTGTCTAAATGCCTCCTAAATATTGCGATCATACCTGCTTGAGTCGCTTCCCCTCGCAGTGTACCCCACGCACCCACCACTCCTTCTGAACAGAGCAGCACTCCCCACAAATCTGTAAACTTCCCCTGCTGACTTTAAAGCTACACCTTCTACCGTTTGACATTTCTACTCTGGGAAAAAGACCCTGGCGACGCTATCTTTGCTTCGTTATTTTATTTACTTCGATCAAGTCTCCCCTCAGCCTTCAACAGTCCAGGGAGAACAATCCTCATTTGTCAAATCTCTCTTTGTAGCTAACACTGTCTAATCCAGGCTACACAGAACAGTACAGCACTGGTCAGGCCATTTTGTCCACAACCATGTGCCGATTTTGATGCGAAATGTTCTGTGTACCACCCATACCTCTCCATTCCCTTCATATTCATGTATCAGGATAAAAGCCTCTTAAACTCCACTGAACTGCCTGATTCCACCACTATCCCTGGTAACCTTTTCCAGGTACCTACATAGAAAAAACCTTGTCCCTCATGTTGCCTTTAAATTCCCCTCTCTAACCTGAAAGACAGGTCCTCTGATGTTTGATACTTCTACCCCTGAGGAACAGATTCTGACAATATACCCTCTCTATGCCTCTCATAACTTTATAAACCTCTATCAGGTCACCCGTCAGCCCCTGACAACCAAAGTTTGTACAGCCTTTCCTTATAGCTCAAACCCTCTAATCTAGGCACCATCCCGGTGAACCTCCTCTGCACACTCCCCACAGACTCCACACCCTCCAGAACTGTATGCAATACTCCAAGTACAGTCAAACTAAAGTCTTACATAGCTGCCGTATGCCTTTTTATTACAATTACATTCAACACTCCTACCAGTAAAAACACCTTATTTCCCACCTTAACCACTTGTGTAGCTACTCTCAAGATCTTCTGTACCTCCATGTTATTAAGGAGTCTGCCATTAACCAAGCTCCCAACAAGCAGCACCTCACACTTGCCTGTGTTAAACTCCATGTGCTACTCTTCCCTGCCCTTACCTGTAACTGATTTACATCCATTGTATTCTTTGATAGTCACTTAGATTGCCCACAACTCCACCAGGCTTGGTGTCGTACTTGCTCCTCCACCGATCTACATCTTCATCCAAATCATCGATCTATATCACAAACAACAGAGGTCCACCCAAAACCGGAAGATTTGTGCTCAGTGTTGAACAGAGTTCGGTAATGAAATGGTCTAGCGTTTACGCAAGCAAAGTTTGTCTTGGTAAGAACACACAGAATATG
Organism: Mobula hypostoma; assembly: GCF_963921235.1. Taxonomy (NCBI): domain Eukaryota; kingdom Metazoa; phylum Chordata; class Chondrichthyes; order Myliobatiformes; family Myliobatidae; genus Mobula; species Mobula hypostoma. The sequence continues at coordinate 72,896,406 of NC_086107.1, read as the reverse complement.
CATCCCAGCACCAATCCTTGTGGGACACCACTGGTCAGAGAATTTCTGCCAGAATAACAACCTTCCACCCCTTCTCTCTGTTTCCTGAGGAGAACCTGTGACTTGTCTGACAGTAACTGCTTCCAATCGACACCCTCAGCACCTGTCTTACCTTCTCATAAATTGACCTCCCCCGATACAGTACCTCTCCACAAGATCCAATTTTATCCTTACTCATAACTGTATTTGAACTTAATAAGCTGTGGTCACTATTCGAAAAGTGTTCATCCACTATTGTGTCTGGCTGGCTAGCTCATTTTCCAAAACCAAATCCAGTATGTTTACTCTTCTCGTTGGACTCTCCACGTACTATTTCAACAACCCCTCTTGGATGCGCTGAAGAAATCCCATCCCATCTCAAGTTCCAATCACAGACCATAGAACACAGAAGAGTACAGGAACAGGCCATTCAGCCCACAATGTTGTGCCAGACCAACTAAAAAGCAAATCAAAAACACCCGAACACTAATTCCTCCCACCTACACCATGTCCATATCCCTCCACCTTCATGTGCTTATCCAAACCTTTCTTAAAAGCCCCCAATGTATTTGCCTCTACCTCCACACCGGGCAACACATTCCAGGCTCCACCACTCTGAGTAAAAAAACTTTCCCCTCGCATCCCCTTTGAATCTATTCCCTCTCACCTTCAATGCATGTCCTCTGGTATTAGATATTTCAGCCCTGGGAAACAAATTCTCTGTCTACTCTATCTATGCCCCTCATAATCTTGTAAACCTCCATCAGATCTCCCCCCAGCCTCTGATGCTTCAGAGAAAACAACCCAAGTTTATCCAGTCTCTCATGATAGCACATGCTCTCTAAACCAGGCAGCATCCTGATAAACCTCTTCTGCACCCTCTCCAAAGCCTCAACATCCTTCCTATAGTGGGGTGACCAGAACTGTATGCAATACTCCAGATGTCGCCGAACCAGAGTTTTATAAAGTTGCAACATAACCTTTTGACTTTTGAACTCAGTGCCTCGACTAATAAAAGCAAATATTCCATAAGCCTTCTGAACCACCTTATCAACCTGTGTAGCCACTTTCATGAAGCTATGAACTTGGATCCCAAGGTCTCTCTGCTCAGCAACACTGTTAAGGATCTTGCTCTTAACAGTGTACTGTCTCCTTGCATTTGCCCTACCAAGGTGCAACACCTCACATTTATCTGGGTTACACTCCATCTGCCTTTTCTCTGCCCATATCTGCAACTGACCGATATCACGCTGTATTCTTTGCCAGTCTTATACACTATCTACAACTCCACCAATTTTGGTATCATCTGCAAACTTACTAACCCAACATCTACATTTTCATCCAGGTCATTTATATACATTACAGACAGCAGAGGTCCCAGCACAGATCCCTGTGGAACAATACTAATTACAGAACTCCAGCTCAAATAAGTCCTCCAACCACTACCCTCTGGCTTCTATGCGTAAGCCAGTTCTGAATCCAAACAGCCAATTCGCCACAGACCCCATGCATCTTAACCTTTGGATTAGCCTCCCATGAGGGACTTTATCAAATGTCTTACTAAAATCCATGTAGACAACATCCACTGCCCTACCTTCACCAATGTCTCTTATCACCTTGTCAAAACACTCAAACAAGTTGGTAAGACACGACCTGCCCCCCACAAAGCCATGATGGGTCTCCCTAATTGGCCACAGGTTTCCAATGACTCATATATCCTAACCCTAGTAATTTTCCACAGCAATTTCCCTACAACTGACATGAGACTCACTGGTCTAAATTTCCCAGGATTTTCCCTTGATCCCTTCTTAAATACAGGTACAACATTAGCCACTCGCCAGACCTCCGAGACCTCGCCTGTGCCCAGAGGGGACACAAAGATATTGGTCAAGGGCCCAGCAATCTTACCTCTTGCCTCGTTCACTAATCTGGGGAAATCCCATCTTGGTCTGGGGAGTTATCCACCTTGTGGATAATGAAGTAGGTTTTCAAAGCTTGCAGAGAGATTTAGGCCAGTTAGAAGAGTGGGCTGAAAGATGGCAGATGGAGTTTAATGCTGATAAGTGTGAGGTGCTACATTTTGGTAGGACTAATCGAAATAGGACATACATGGTAAATGGTAGGGCATTGAAGAATGCAGTAGAACATAGGGATCTAGGAATAATGGTGCATAGTTCCCTGAAGGTGGAATCTCATGTGGATAGGGTGGTGAAGAAAGCTTTTGGTATGCTGGCCTTTATAAATCAGAGCATTGAGTATAGTAGTTGGGATGTAATGTTGAAATTGTACAAGGCCAAATTTGGGGTATTGTGTACAGTTTTGGTCGCTGAATTATAGGAAAGATGTCAACAAAATAGAGAGAGTACAGAAAAGATTTACGAGAATGTTACCTGGGTTTCATGACCTAAGTTACAGAGAAAGGTTGAACAAGTTGGGCCTTTATTCTTTGGAATGTAGAAGGTTGAAGGGGGACTTGATAGAGGTATTTAAAATTATGAGGGGGATAGATAGAGTTGACGTGGATAGGCCTTTCCATTGAGAGTGGGGGAGATTCAAACAAGAGGACATGAGTTGAGAGTTAAAGGGCAAAAGTTTAGGGGTAACATGAGGGGGAACTTCTTTACTCAGAGAGTGGTAGCTGTGTGGAACGAGCTTCCAGCAGAAGTGGTTGAGGCAGGTTCGATGTTGTCGTTTAAATTTAAATTGGATAGATATATGGACAGGAACGGAATGGAGGGTTATGGGCTGAGTGCAGGTTGGTGGGACTAGGTGATAGTAAGAGTTCGGCAGGGACTAGAAGGGCCGAGATGGCCTGTTTCCGTGCTGTAATTGTTATATGGTTAAAACTCATTAGAAGGCCCAACAGTACCTCCTCCCTGACCTCTAAATATCCTAAAGTATTTATACACTCGGCACTGATCTCCTGGTCCTCCACATCCTTTACCTTGGTAACTACTGAAGCAAAGTACTCATTAAGTACTTCACTCACATTCCTCACATCCAAGCAAATGTTCCCCCTTTATCCTTGAGTGGTTCTACCCTCTCCCTAGTTATCCTCTTACTCTTGATGTATGTACAGAATGCCTTGGGATTCACCGTAATCCTACTTGCCAAGGACTTCCCATGGCCCCTCCTGGCTTTCCTAATCCCCTTTAGTTCTTTTCTGGATCCTTTATACTCTTCATGTGCTTCGTTTGATCCTGACTTCCAAATCTTTACATACTTTTCCATTTTCTTATTGATTAATTTCATCACCTCCCTGGATATCTTCCTAGTCCATCCTTCCTCCTAACAAGAACATAGCTGTCCTGTACTCTGTGCAATTGATCTTTAAACACCCTCCACGTGTCTGATGTGGACTTAGCAGAGAAAAGATTTTTCCAATTAATGTTTCTTAGTTCCAGCCTAATACCCTTAAAATTTGCCTTACTCCAATTTAAAACTCTCCCACAAGGACCATACCTATCCTTATCTATAGCTATCCTGAAAGGTAAGGAGTTGCAGTCACTGTTCACTGAAACGTCAGTCACCTGGCCAGGTCTGTTACTCGACATCAGATCCCGTATGGTCCCTACTCTCGTATTTAAAATCCCTTACTGTAACAACACCATACCTCCTCCACTTCTTGGGGGGATCTGCAGTATAACAATATCAATGTAATTGCACCATTCTTATTTCAAAGCTCCGTTAAGTTGCCTCTCCAGTGAGTCCTCTCGGAGTATTGCTGTGACATGCTCCCTTATCAGTAGTACAATCACTTCAGCTCTTTTACCTCATCCCCCAGCACATCTCAAACAGTGAGGCCCAGGACACCCTCTCCAAACCCTCCACATTCCTTCCTGTAATGGGACAAGCAGAACTGCACACAGTACTCCAAATGCAGCCTAATCAAAGTCTTTTTTAAAAAAGTGTGACTTCCTGACTTTGAAACTCAATGGAGGCTATGTGTGCAAGTATGCTCCTTACAATCCTATCTACTTGTATTACCATTTTCAGGAAACTATAGACACAATCCAATAGGTTTGTGTATGTGAGGTAAATTGGACCAAGGGCCTGTATTACGTAGGGGCAGGTGGGGGAGTGACCAGTTTAATAATAGTTTGAGTTACGGTATCGAACAATGTGATTTTAAGGAAGCAATTGTCTGCTCTGATTATGATGGCAACACTAGATTCTTGCAAAGTCCTATCTGATTCAGCGTGTTGAAGAAAGGAAATCTGCCACCTTAAACCAGTCTGGCCCTTTGTCATTGCATCTTTTCAACAACAGGATGTAAAGCCTCCCTGGGTTGTGGCAGTGTTCCACTCCTCCAGAACCTGAGCAGTTTGTGAGTCAGGACTGTGTCCACAAGTCCGAGTCAGGTTTAATGTCACCAGCATTTGTGATGAAATTTGTTAACTTTGTGGCAGTAGTACAATGCAGTACATGATAATAGAGAGAAAAAGAAAACTGAATTATGTAGATAATTCAGTAAGTAGTGCAAAAGAGAGGAACTAAACAAGGTAGCGAGGTAGTGTTCATGGATTCAATGTCCATTCAGAAACTGGATGGCAGAGGGGAAGAAGCTGTTCCTGAATCGCTGAGTGTCTGCCTTCAGGCTCCTGTACCTCCTTCCCGATGGTAGCAATGAGAAAAGGGCATGTCCTGGGTGATGTGGGTCCGCGATAATGGACACTGCCTTTCAGAGACACCACTCCCTGAAGATGACCTGGATACTATGGAGGCTAGTGCCCATGATGGAGCTGGATAATTTTATGACTCTCTAAGCTTCCACCCAGCAGTAGGTGCCCGGAGCCTTGCAGCAGCCTGTAAGACCTTCTCGCCAGTTTCCCAGACACTCGTTCCTACGTACAGGCTGTACACAAAGTGGGCATTTGTAACTCGGGGAGCACTGTACTAAAATTGTACAGATTTGTACTGTCCTCCCTCAACTGATGAATCAATGTTCTCCATGTGGAACGGCACAGAACGTCCTCTGGGTGGGGACCTCTGTGTCCATCACCAAGAGCAGTGTGGTGGCACCACAAATGACCAAGCTGGCCAACCCTAGAAGGATATGGTTTCCAGACTCTGTCTGTGGCCAATAGTGAGTGACCCAACACTAGAGATCAAACTGCTGGTCCTCGTCAACCAGTAGCAGATGTATTTTAATTGAAAGCAGTGGCCTCTGCACATGCCGGGCACCCTGCTTTGTGCTCTATGGCATGACAAATGTTCTAATGAGATGGACCCAGAACAAATTTGGGATCTCAGCACTCATCATCAGCAGCCGAAATGTACTTCATCGACAGGTGTATCCCTCACTCTGCTATCTCCGTGGACCTGAGCGTAGGAGGGCATGCTGAGAGCAGTGCTAAGCACTCCTAAAAAAGTTATGTCCCAAAACAACTCGGTGGTAAATGGATTTGATCAAAGTTCTAATATGCTGCATCAGGTGAGTGAAGGTGGCTGATTCAAATACTCCAAGGAATTAACATCCCCAGCACTGGTATATCTTGTCTGCAGTGCGTGTTATAGAGTCACACAGCAAGCAAACTGTCCCTTTGGTCATAACCACACACACTAACATTATTTTCTCTACTTTCCCATCAATCCCCCACTGCCCCACCCAGATTCTACCCCTCACAAACTCAATAGGGTCAATCACAGCAATCAATTAACCCACCAAACCACACGTCTTTGGGTTGTAGGAGGAAGCCGGTGGACCCGAGGCAAGCCCACATGATGAAGGGTAACTGGTGCCCATGGTAACTGCGTGCAAACTCCACACAGACCGGGATTGAACCAGGGTCCCTGGAGCAGTGAGTCAGTGCACTGCTGTACCTCCATCACATACACTGCAGCTACCCAGCTGAAGATCTGCCGCAAATCGGGAAATAACCACTAGAATATCAGTCACGGACCACATTCAGTTACTAATCAACTACAATCGCAACTTCCATGATCAAATTTATGTTAGTGTCCCATTGAATAGTAGTCAGGACTTGGGATATAAATTTCAATGGGAAATTGAAAAGGCATGTATTGAGGTCAATGTTATGACAGTCATGGGGGATTTCAATATGCAGGTAGATTGAAAAAATTGGGTTGGTACTAGATCACAAAAGAGTATAATTGCTACGAGATGGCTTTTTAGAGCAGTTTGTGGGGTTGGGCCACTAGGGGAAAGGTTATTCTGGACTGGGTGTTGTGCAATGACCAAGATTTGAAGGAACCCTTAGGAGGCAGTGATCATAATATGTTAGAATTCACCCTGCAGTTTGAGAGGGAGAAGATAAAGTCATACATTGGGAGAAAAGGGAATTATAGAGGCATGAGAGGAGAGATGGCCAAAGCTGATCGGAAGGGGATACTAGCAGGGATGATAGCAGAATAGCAATGGCTGGAGTTCCTGTGGTCAATTCAGAAGGCTCAGGATAGATACATCCCAAAGGTGAAGAAATATTTTAAAGGGAGGATAAGGTAATTGTGGCTGACAAGGGTAGTCAAAGACAGCACAAAAGCAAAAGAGAGGACCTTTAATATAGCAAAAAGTTAGAGGATTGGGAGACTTTTAAAAACCAACAGAAGGCTACTAAAGAGCCATAAGGAGAGAAAACAACCCAACTGGTAGGCATCCAATCCCCAAGCACTTGCTCAACCCTATGTTCACTGATTTACATTGTCTCCAGTCTGGCAACAACTGGTGTGTGAAGGAGATTTATGCAACTGTTGCTAGGACTCAAGGATTCTGTTATAGGGGAGATTGGGTGGCTTTGAACTTATTTCATGGGAGCGTAGGAGACTAATGGAGAGCTTATAGATGTGCACAAAATCAGAAGGGGCATAGATCCAGTTTTTTTCCTAGGGCTGAGGAATCAAGAATTTGAGAGTACAAGGCTAAGATGAGAAGGGAGAGACTTAATAGTTACCTGAGGGGCAATGTTTTCACTCAGAGGGTGGTCCTTATGTGGAATGAGCTGCCAGTAGAAGTGATTAAAGCAGTTACATTAAAAGGTCCTTGGCCATATACATGGATAGAACAGTTTGAGAGGGAACTGAGTCAAACATGAGCAAGTGAGACTAGCTCAGATGTGAAACATGGTCAGCATTAACCAGTTTGGCTGAAGGGCCTGTTTCTATGCCGTGGGAGTCTATGATTCAGCGTTACAAGTCTCATTCGCTTTTTGGTTCTGTTCATGGCTTCATCTCTGCCTCCCTGTTCCTGCCCTCAGGCATAACTACATTACTCCATTTCTACCTTCCTGTGGATGGTGTTGTCTTTAGCTGCCCAGGTACTAGGCCCCTGAATTCAGTCCGAGAAAACCAATTCACTGCCCACCTTCAAGACACTCTATAAAACTTAACTCCTTCAGTAGATGCATGGCAGACTGCCTTAGTACTTCCAAACCTGGCTCAGTGATGTTTACTTGATATCATTCCTGTATTTTGGTGCATTGAAAGTATTACATGTAAATGTGTCGGTGTAATAATTGCACTTAGTAAAGTTAGTAACTATTAATTGGTGATTGGGTTTGGCAAAGTGCTGAAGTAAAACCCGAACTCAACCACTCAGCAGCCAGTGATGAACTGGCAGAAACAACACAAACATTTAACTGGGTATGGTTTGATGGTTAGCTACAGAATGATAACTATATTAAAGCTCTGTCACTGTTGATCAATGAGTGTAAATACAGAAATAACTGCATGATGTTCTGTTTATCATTTCTTCAGTCAACACACAGGAAATGCTGGAGCAACTCAGCCAGCCAAGCAGCATCGATGGAACAGAGTAAACAGTCCTGTTGAAGGTTCTCGGCTCGAAATGTCGACTGTACTCTTTTCCGTAGATACTGTCTGGCTTGCTGAGTTCCCCCAGTATTCTGTGTCTGTTGCTTTAGATTTCCAGCATCTGCAGATTTTCTCCTGTTTCTCGTTTCTTCATTTTTTTTTTGTTTTGGAACGTGGACTTCTCCAGCAAGGCCAGTATCTATTGTCTGTGCCCAATTGCTCTTGAGAAGTTGGCAGTGGGTCCTGTCTTTGACCATTGCAGCCCTCCCGTTCAAGGTGCTCCCGTGGCCGTGCTGCTGATGAGGAGCAGCGTTTGGAATTTAGACCCAGAGCGACACGGTGGCGTGGCGGTCAGCACAACGTTTTACAGTACAGGCGGCCCGGATTCAATTCCTGCTCTTGCCTGTAAGAAATTTGTATGTTCTCCCCATGACTTTGTGGGTTTCTTTTGGGTGCTCTGCTTTTCTCCCACAGTCCAAAGACATACCAGTTGATAGTTTCATTGGTCATTATAAATTGTCCTGTGATTAGGCTAATATTAAGTCAGGGGAAAGCTGGGCAGTGCAGCTCTAAAGGCTGGAGGGGCTGTTCTGTGCTGTATCTCAATAAATATATAATGAAAGGACATTTCCAGCTCAGTACAGCATAATCAAGTGGCCATCTAAATTAATCCCCTCTGCCGACACAATTTTCATATCCTTCCATTTTCCTCACATTCATGTGCTTATCTAAACGTCTCTTAAAAATCCCTAATGTCTCTGCCTTCAGGCACCCACCACTCCCCATGTACAAAAGCTTGCCCCTCACATCTCCTTCGAACTCACCCCTTCTCACTTTAAATGTATGCCCTCAGGTATTAGATATTTCAGCTCTGGGGAAAAGAAGATACCGTCTGTCTACTCGTTCTGTGTCTCTCATAAACTTATAAACCTCTATCAGATCTCCCCTCAGTCTCCACCACTCCAGAAGAAACAACCCAAGTTTGTCCAGCCTCTCATTAGACAGCGCACGTCCTCTAATCCGGGCAACATCCTAAACCTCCTCTGCATCCTCTCTAAAGCCTCAAAATCCCTCTTGTAAGGGGAGATCAGAACTGTATGCAATACTCCAGTTGTGGCCTGACGAAGAGTTTTATAAATCTGCAACACAACTTGCTGACTTTTGAACTCAGTGTCTCAACTAATTAAGTCAAGCACGCCATTTCGATTCTTAACCAACCTTTCAACCTGTGTTGCCACTTTCAGGGAGCTATGAACTTGGACCACAAAATCCCTCTGCTCATCAACACTGTCAAAGGTCTTGTCCTTAACAATATACTGTCTCTTTACATTTGACCTAGACATGTGCAACAGTTCACACGTGGCCGGGTTAAACTCCATCTGCCATTTCTCCACCCATATCTGCAACTGATCTATGTCCCACTGTATTCTTTTCCAGTCTTCTATGCTATCTACAACACCACAAATCCTTATACTATCTGCAAAATTACTAACCCACCCATCTACTTTTTCACCCAGGTCATTTGTATTCATCACAAACTTCAGAGATCCCAGTACAGATCCCCGCTGAACACCACTAATCACAGACCTCCAGCTAGAGTAAGTCCCTTCAACCACTGCCCTCTGCTTTCTGTGGAAAAATCAGTTCTGAGTCCAAACAGCTAATTCACAGTGGATCCCATCTCCTCAATTATCTTCCCATGAGAGACTTGGTCAAATCCATTACTAAGATCCATGTAGACAACACCCACAACTCTACCTTAATCAATTAACCTCATCAAAAAACTCAATCCAGTTAGTAAGACACGACTTGCTCTGTACAAAGTCACTCCCGAATCAGTCTATGGCTTTCTTAATGCTCATAAACCTATTCCCAAGAATTCTTTCCAGTAGCTTCATACCACTGATGTCAGACTCACCAGACTACAATTTCCAAGATTTTTGAGTTGGTTTTGAGGAAGTAGAGAGTCTACAGCATGACTTAGACGGATTAGGAGAACGGACAAACAAGTGGCAGATGGAATACAGTGTCAGGAGGTATATGGTCATGCACTTTCAAAGGGTAGACTATTTTCTAAGTGGAGAGAAAATCCAAAAATCTGAGGTGCAAAGAGACTTGGGAGTCATTTTGCAGGATTCCCTAACTGTTACTTTGCAGGTTGAGTCTGCGGTGAGGAAGGCAAGTGCAATGTTTACGTTCATTCGAGAGGACTAGAATATAAAAACAAGATGTAGTGTTGAGGTTTTATAACGCACTGGTGAGGCCTTAGTTGGAGTATTGTGAGCAGTTTCGGGTCCTTTACCTAAGAAAGGATGAGCTGACATTGGAGAGGGTTCAAAGGAGGTTCACAAAAATGATTCCGGGATTGAAAGGCTTGTCATATGAGGAGCGTTTGATGGCTCTGGGCCTGTATTCACTAGAATTCAGAAGAATGAGGGGTGACTTCACTGAAATCTATCGGAAGTTGAAAGGGCTGAATAGAGTGGATGTGGAGAGGATGTTTCTTATGGTGGGGCAGCCTAAGGCCAGAGGAAGGACACAGCCTCAAAATAGAGGGGCCTCCTTTTAGCAGGGAGATGAGGAGAAATTTCTTTAGCCAGACGGTGGCAAATCTGTGGAATTCATTGCCACAGGCAGCTGTGCAGGCCAAGTCATTGGGTTTATTTAAGGCAGAGGTTGATAGATTCTTGATTAGTCAGGGGGTGAAGGGATGCAGGGGGAAGAGGGAAAATGGATCAGCCATGATGAAATGGCAGAGCAGACTCAATGGGCCAAATGGCCTAATTCTGCTCCTATATCTTATGGTCTAATTATCCCTGGTTCCCTTCTTGAATAATGGAACAATATTAGGTACTCACCAGTGCTCCAGGACTCGCCTGTGGCTAGAGTGGACACAAGGATATTAGTCAGGGCCCCAGCTATCTTATCTCTTGCCTCTCTCAATAACTTCAGTATCTTCTCTCAATTCCATCAAACCCTGGGGACGAATCCACCTTAACACTCTTTAAGAAACCCTACACTACTTCCTCCTTTACCTCGAAATGCCCTAGTGTCTTAATGCTCTCAACACTGATCTCCCTATCCCTTCATGCCCTCCTCCTTGGTAAATACTGATGTAAAGTACTCATTAAGGATGTCATCCATATCCTCTACATCAAAGCAAATGTTCCCCTCTTTATCCCTGAGTGGTCCTACCCTCTCCCTAGTTATCCTCTTGCTTTTGATGTATCTACAGAATGATTGGGTTTCTCTTTAATCCTACTTGCCAAGGACTTTTCCTGTCCCCTCCTGGCTTTCTGAATTCCATTCTTGAGTTCTATTCTAGCTTCTTTATAATCCTCAAGGACTCTGTTTGATTTTAGCTTCTTAAGCTTTACATACTTTTCCCTTTTCTTCTTGACTAAATTCATCACCTCTCTCAATATCCAAGGTATGCTGGAACATATCTGTCCTGTACTCTGTCCAGTTGGTCCTTAACCATGGGACATGGACTTGCCCAAAACAGCAGTTCCCAATGAACTCTCCGAGTTGCTGCCTTGTGCTCTCATAAGTTTCCCTGCTCCAATTTAATACCTCCCGCAGGGTCCACACTTATCCTTATCTATAGGTACAGTATCTTAAAACCTAAGGAGTTGTGGTCACTGTTCCCTAACCACTCACCCACTGAAAGGTTGGTCACCTGGTCAGTCTCATTACCCGACACCAGGTCCAGAACAACCTTTTACTCTCTGCATATTGCACCTAACAAATTCTGCCCCATCTAAACCTCTTGCACAAGGAAGGTCCCAGTTCATATTAGGAAAGGTTGAGATCCCCATGACAACAACCCGATTGTTTTCACACCTCTCCTTAATCTTCCTGCATATCTGTTCCTTGGTGTCCCAGTGGCTACTGGGGAGTCTGCAGTGCAATCCCATCAGAATGATTACATCCTTCCTATTTTTGAGTTCTACCCATATGGATTCAATGGATGTGCGCTCCATGATGTCCCCTCTGAATTGCAGTTGTGATATTGTCCCTGATTAGTAGTGCAACTTTCCCTGCTCTTACCTCTCTCTCTGTCTTCTCTAAAGTATCGACACCCTGGGACATTAAACATCCATTCCTGTCCTTCTCTCAACCAAGTTTCTGTAATGGCCACAACATTGCAGTTCCATGTACCCATCCCTGCTCTAAGTTCATCGCCTTTACCCATAATACTCCTAGCAATAAAATACACACACTTCAAACTATCTGACCCATCATATCTATTACTTTGCTCCTGCCTGTTTTTACTGAGCTTGACATCTAGCTTCCTCTGTATCCCTCCACTTTCTGACCTGGTGCTCTGATTCCCATCCACCTGCCAAACTAGTTTAAAACCTCCTGACTAGCACTAGCGAACCACCCCGCCAGGATATTGGTTCTGCTCCAGTTCAGGTGAAACCCATCTCTCTTGTACAGCGTCACCCCTGCCCCAAGCAAGGTTCCAATGATCCAGGAACCTGAAACACTGTCCCCTTCACCAGTTCATCAGCTGCTCATTCATCTGCACTATTATCCTATTCCTGCCCTGACCAGCAGATGGCACCAGGACTAATCCAGGTCCTAACTCCCTATACTCACTCCACAGGACCCCCTTCCTGCTTTCTACCGATGCCATTGGTGCCAACGTGCACCACGGCCCCCGACTGCTCACCCTTAAGAATATTCTGCAGTCACTCTGAGAAATCATTGACCTTAGCACCTGAGATGCAACACACCATCCTGGCATCTCTTTCATGGTCACAGAATCTTCTGTCCATCCCCACTCCCCCACAATTATTGAGTCTCCTCTGCCGGACTTGACCCTTCCCTGGTGAGCCTCAGGGCTGGCCGCTGTGCTACTGGCCTGGCTGTTGCCGAGCCCTGGTGGGTCATCCCCACCAGCAGTATCCAAAGGGATATACTTGTTGCTGAGGGGGATGACCAGAGGGTAACACTGCACTGACTGCTTACTCTCCTTACTTCTCCTGGTGGTCAGCCATCTACTGTCTGAAGTCTGCGCTCAGTAACAGTTTCATCTATAAAGTTTTCATCCTCCTGGATGGCTCGGAATACATCCAGCTCCAGTTCCAATTCCTTGACCTGGTCAGTAAGGAAACTGAGCGAACTTCCCATGGATGTACAGTAGTCATCAGGGAGACCGTTAATTTGCCCTGAAATATACATCTTACAGGAGGAGCACTCCACCATCTTATCTACCATCCTGCCTACACTGAGCTAAGGACTAAAGATTTATAGACAACAAAAACTTACCCGTGCCTTCTCTCTGAAACCTTTTTTGAGTTTTGCACTCACTGAGATCACTTACTCAACCTCTTCTCGCTGAGCTTATTATGCCTTTGGCTGTAACTTCTCAAGTCTATGCTCTACAATGAAATAAATGATTTCAAATAACTCAGCACTCTTAATATCCACTTTTTCTCACCAAAGCCTGACCTCTCTAACATTAGCCCGCTCCAGCAATGGCCACTCTGCTTAAAGCTTGCTTCTTTTCACTGGTCTTTGCCAAGTGCCCAATAGATCATTATAGTGAGGTCACCAAAAAGGTCACAAGCTCTTTTTAAACCCTGCACTGCCTCTCCTGCAAGCGAATGTTTGTGATGACCGAAGGCTGCCAAAAATGCATTGGGATATCCTTGACGCCTACACCATACCTACATGGAGTCTCCTTTACAGGCAGACACACACCCGTTCACTCTCTTCATGATAGAACCTCCAACCACAATCACTCTCCCAAACCTGTTCCGTGCCTACTTATCAACCACATCCACTGTGCTGCAATAAATTGGTATATTGCTGACATTTTCCTCTGGGAAACCAGTCCCCGCCACCCCCAAACAATGTTAGCAAGAGGAATAGCCACAAGGAACTATCTGATTGCCCTTCCCATCTCGACTCTTTCTGTTCTGTGGTGAGAGCAGCTCGCTGAGCACATTGTCTGCTGTATTCCCTACAGCCTGGATGCTCCAACCCCAGCTCCGGCTGCTACATGCGGTCTGACAGCAGCTATAGCTGAACACACCTCCTATAGGTTTTGTCACCAGGAACACTGGGAATGTCCCTGAACTCCCACATCCTGCAGGAGGAGCAGGCATCTGCCTTCTCCTCCAAAACCTTCATGATGACTCCCTTCAATGAAAGCAGTGCTGGATGGGCGGCAATCAAGAGGGCCGCCTAGTCCAGATTCACATTGGAGCTATGCCCCTCCGGACAAACAGAGTATTCGATCCTGGAGCTACGCCCATCCGGACAAACAGAGTATTCGATCCTGGAGCTACGCTCATCCATCCGGACAAACAGAGTATTCGATCCTGGAACTACGCCCATCCGGACAAACAGAGTATTCGATCCTGGAGCTACGCCCATCCGGACAAACAGAGTATTCGATCCTGGAGCTACGCCCATCCGGACAAACAGAGTATTCGATCCTGGAGCTACGCCCATCCGGACAAACAGAGTATTCGATCCTGGAGCTACGCCCATCCGGACAAACAGAGTATTCGATCCTGGAGCTACGCTCATCCATCCGGACAAACAGAGTATTCGATCCTGGAACTACGCCCATCCGGACAAACAGAGTATTCGATCCTGGAGCTACGCCCATCCGGACAAACAGAGTATTCGATCCTGGAGCTACGCTCATCCATCCGGACAAACAGAGTATTCGATCCTGGAACTACGCCCATCCGGACAAACAGAGTATTCGATCCTGGAGCTACGCCCATCCGGACAAACAGAGTATTCGATCCTGGAGCTACGCCCATCCGGACAAACAGAGTATTCGATCCTGGAGCTACGCCCATCCGGACAAACAGAGTATTCGATCCTGGAGCTACGCCCATCCGGACAAACAGAGTATTCGATCCTGGAGCTACGCTCATCCATCCGGACAAACAGAGTATTCGATCCTGGAACTACGCCCATCCGGACAAACAGAGTATTCGATCCTGGAGCTACGCCCATCCGGACAAACAGAGTATTCGATCCTGGAGCTACGCCCATCCGGACAAACAGAGTATTCGATCCTGGAGCTACGCCCATCCGGACAAACAGAGTATTCGATCCTGGAGCTACGCCCATCCGGACAAACAGAGTATTCGATCCTGGAGCTACGCCCATCCGGACAAACAGAGTATTCGATCCTGGAGCTACGCTCATCCATCCGGACAAACAGAGTATTCGATCCTGGAGCTACGCCCATCCATCCGGACAAACAGAGTATTCGATCCTGGAGCTACGCCCATCCATCCGGACAAACAGAGTATTCGATCCTGGAGCTACGCTCATCCATCCGGACAAACAGAGTATTCGATCCTGGAGCTACGCTCATCCATCCGGACAAACAGAGTATTCGATCCTGGAGCTACGCCCATCCATCCGGACAAACAGAGTATTCGATCCTGGAGCTACGCCCATCCGGACAAACAGAGTATTCGATCCTGGAGCTACGCCCATCCGGACAAACAGAGTATTCGATCCTGGAGCTACGCCCATCCATCCAGACAAACAGAGTATTCGATCCTGACTTGTTTCTTGAAGCAATGGAGCTATTTTCTGGTGTCAAGAGGTGAGATACACTGCAGGGTAATTGTTCCCTGACCTGCTGTTGTACCCGTGGTACATCTGTGGCTGGTCCATTTCAGTTTCTGATCAACTGTGTTGATCATGAGCGACTGGGCAGTGCTAATGCCATTGAATGCTGAGGATGATTTCTTATTTCTTATTGTTGGGCATAGTTGTTTCATGGCACTTTTTCAAAGTAAGTATTGCATGCAACTTATTAGCCCATGCTGAAATATCGCTAAGCCTCGATGCATACAGACGTGGATAGCTTTATTTGCAAATGAAACTGAACCTTGTGCAGTATCAGTGAATATTCCAGCTTATGATGAAAGGCAAGTAAAGCAATTGAAGGTGTTTGGGACAAGGATTTTGCTCTAGCCGTGACATCCTGAGGCTGGAATAATTGAGCTCCAAGAAACACAATCTTTGTCCACGCAAACACGAGGAAATCTGCAGATGCTGGAATTTCAAGCAACACACATAAAAGTTGCTGGTGAACACAGTAGACCAGGCAGCATCTCTAGGAAAAGGTACAGTTGATGTTTCGGGCCGAGACCCTTCGTCAGGACTAACCGAAGGAAGAGCTAGTAAGAGATTTGAAAGTGGGAGGGGGAGGGGGAGATCCAAAATGATAGGAGAAGACAGGAGGGGGAGGGTGATTGGCAAAAGGGATATGAGAGGATCATCGGACAGGAGGCCTAGGGAGAAAGAAAGGGGGGGGGGGAGCCCAGAGGATGGGCAATAATGGATGGGGTACGAGGGGGAGGTGGGGCATTAACGGAAGTTAGAGAAGTCAATGTTCATGCCATCAGGTTGGAGGCTACCCAGACGGAATATAAGGTGTTGTTCCTCCATCCTGAGTGTGGCTTCATCTTTACAGTAGAGGAGGCCGTAGATAGACATGTCAGAATAGGATTGGGATGTGGAATTAAAATGTGTGGCCACTGGGAGATCCTGCTTTCTCTGGCGGACAGAGCGTAGGTGTTCAGTGAAACGGTCTCTCAGTCTGCGTCGGGTCTCGCCAATATATAGAAGGCCACATCGGGAGCACTGGACGCAGTATATCACCCCAGCTGACTCACAGGTGAATTGTCGCCTCACCTGGAAGGACTGTCTGGGGCCCTGAATGGTGGTGAGGGAGGAAGTGTAAGGGCATGTGCAGCACTTGTTCCGCTTACAAGGATAAGTCCCGGGAAGCAGATCAGTGGGGAGGGATGAGAGGACGAATGGACAAGGGATTTGCATAGGGAGTGATCCCTGCCGAAAACGGTGGTGGGGGGGGGGGGAAGGAAAGATGTGCTTGGTGGTGGAAGTTAAGGAGAATTATGTGTTGGACCCGGAGGCTGGTGGGGTGGTAGGTGAGGACAAGGGGAACCCTATTCCTAGTGGGGTGGCGGGAGGATGGAGTGAGAGCAGATGTGTGTGAAATGGGGGAGATGCGTTTAAGAGCAGAGTTGATAGTGGAGGAAGGGAAGCCCCTTTCTTTAAAAAAGGAAGACATCTCCCTTGTCCTAGAATGAAAAGCCTCACCCTGACAGCAGATGCAGTGGAGATGGAGGAATTGCAAGAAGGGGATGGCATTTTTGCAAGAGACTGGGTGAGAAGAGGAATAGTCCAGATAGCTGTGAGAGTCAGTAGGCTTATAATAGACATCAGTAGATGAGCTGTCTCCAGAGACAGAGACAAAAAGATCTAGAAAGGGGAAGGAGGTGTTGGAAATGGACCAGGTAAACTTGAGGGCAGGGTGAAAGTTGGGGGCAAAGTTAATGAAGTCAATGAGCTCATTAAGCTGTTCCCGGCTGTATGCATCAAGGCTTAGTGATATTTCAGCATGGGCTGATAAGTTGCATGCAATATTTACTTTGAAAAAGTGCCATGAAACAACTATCTCCAACAATAAGAAATAAGAAATCATCCTCAGCATTCAATGGCATTAGCACTGCTCAGTTGCTGATGATCAACACAGTTGATCAGAAACTGAAATGGACCAGCCACAGATATACCACGGGTACTACAGCAGGTCAGGGACTGCTTACCCTGCAGTGTGGACAATCTTTGCCCAGATGATTTCAACTAATGGTGCTTTTTCACTTGATGCCTGTTGACAAGTTTTATCAGGGCTCCCTGATGCCACACCGAACCATGGATGCTGAGGGCAGTCTCTCTCACCTCAGCTGCTGAACTCATCCATGTGTGCTCCGAGGTGGTGATGAGGTGTGGACTTGAGCTGCCTTGACAAAACTCAAATGGAGCATCAATGAGGAGGTTATCGGTGAGGCAGTGCCTCTTTTCAGCTGGGTTGACAACAGCTTTCACCCCCTGACTGATGATTGAGAGTGGACTGAGCGGGCAATAATTGGCTGGATTGGATTTGTTCCACATTTAGTGACATGACACACCTGGGCATTGTCAGGTAGATGCTGATGCTGTAGCTGGACCAGCTTGTCCAGAGTTACGTGTGGCTCTGGGGCACAAACTCACAGTAACACAGCTGGGGCATTGATGGACAGCATTGCCTTTGCTGCACCCAGTGCGGTCAACTGTTTCTTGATATCACATGGAATCAAATGGCTGAAAACTGACCTGCACACGGTGGGGATTTCAGAAAGCAGCCAGTTGCGTCAGTCTTGTCTTTAACACTCATGTTTAGCACTATCATAGTTAAGGATGGAGCTATTCGTGGAGAGTTCTCATTTCTGCAGCCATCTAATTGCTTATCCCTGTTCATTGCTAAATGTGGGCAGTTCTGCAGACCTTTGATCTAGTCTGTCATGTGATCACCTGGCTGTGTCCATCATATGCCATTTTTGCCAGTCACATGTGGTCCTGCATTGCAGTTTAACTGGCTGTCACCTCATTGTTCGGGGGCCATTCCCAGAGTGTCCTTGCACATTCATCACTGAACCAGCGTTGGTCACTCAGCTTGATAATAGTGGTGGAATGAGGGACATTCTGGGCCATGAGTTTACATGGCCATGTTGGTGAATATTTCTTGCTGCTGGTCCATCGTATCTTGTGGATAAATTGTTATGATCTGTTCTGAGTCTATCCTACGCAATGGAGGGTGACTTCAGTATGAAGACAAGGCAGTGTAGTGGTCATTTCTACCAGTGCTACAATGGACAGGTGCATCTACCTCAAGGAATTGGTGAGGGCGAGATTAATTAGATTTATCCCCCCTTTTGCTTAAGCACAATGGCAAATGCATTGGGCAGTAACATGATGGTATATGATTAGCTGGAAGTTGAGTAATTAGCCATGAATTAAATAGTAATTGCATTATCATCATTTGCAAATGGGAAGCTGAGACACAGGAGATTCTGCAGATGCTGCTGATCCTGAGCAATACACGCCATGTGCTGGAAGAACTCAGGCAGTAGCTATGGAGGGAAATAATCAGGTTGATCTTTGGGCCAAGACCCCTCATCTAATCATCTGATGAAGTGTCACTGAGTTGTGTGAATTGCTAATATTGAAATCTGAGAGTTCCAGCATTTTGATAGTTGATAACGTGAGCATGATGTAACAATCAAGTTGAAGTTTATGGTTGTCACTGGCATGTCTAGCCAAGGCAGAAATGCTATAAAAATTAGCTTTGTGCAGCAGCACAAGGTATTACAAACAATAGAAGTTAACAATAGTATGTTATGTATACTTTGTCTTAATTTAGAAATGATATACATAACTTAAATATATATGCAAAATTGACAACAAAATAAAAGTAATGGTCTAATTGCAAGTTTGAGAGAGAAAAGAAATATAAGCATCAAAGCAATGGTAAGGTTCGTCAGATCCTGATGGCAGTGGGGAAGAAGATTAATCCTTGAGGAGTGGGTCTTCAGGTTCCTGTACCTCCTTCCTGAAGGCAGCACCAAGAAATGGGGATGGCCTGGATGGCTGGGGTCCCTGATGATGGATGTTGGTTTCCTGAGACATTGCCTCTTGTAGATGTCCTTGATGATGGGGAGAGTTGTATTCCTGATGGAACTGGCTGTCCACCACTGTCTGTAGCATCTTGCATTCCTATGCATTGAAGTTTCTGTGATACAACCAGTCAGAATGCTTTCTGCTGTACATTTACATATGCTTGTCTCCCTTGACCATACCTTCATGGTCCTCTCTACTCTTGATCAAAGGAGCTTGCATGATTATCTAGCAATGATAATTAGTTTATAATCATGTGATAATTGGATATGGTCATCCAGTAAATCCACTTCTTAACGTTTCCAGTGACCTGGATTCAATCTGGAGCTCAGGTGTCAACTGTGTGAAGTTTGTATTTCTCCCTGTGAGTGCACAGGTGTGTCCCAGGTGCTCAGGTCTCCTCCCTTCATTACTCTGTGAGTCAGTGTAAATTATTATGAATGATCTGGGGACATGGAGTTCGGGAGAGCACTTCAATGTATATGCAGTGATCTGAAATGTCTTCCCCTCGAGGCTGTTCAGTGTGGGGACGTGGAGCTGGATTTTGGCACAAGTTCACAGTGAGAAATGTCCCAAGACTGATGTCTGATCCTCCTGGTGCTAACAGTGCATGAGCCTCCCACTCAGACCGGCTGGTTCCCCAACCGAAAAGCTTGTTACCAGAGGAATCAATCAGGACTGGTGTGGAATGGGACAGAACAGGATACACATAAGGGTTTCACACACTGTCAAATCCAGGGGATCAGGCACAGTGTCGGGACATTTCTCTACTCTCTCCCAGGGTCCGGGCTGACCGATACACTTTCCAGTTGAGAACCCTTCTAATCCCAGCAGGGGACCGATAGAGAACCAGAACAAACTTGTCCTGGGAGTCACACATCCATCCCCAGTACAATTGCAAGTAAGCAGCTCAGTATTAACTACGTGGTCCTCTACCCCACTGGCTAGCTCCCAGCTTGCCATTCCCACTTCAGGGTTCCGGGAGTCTCCCTAGTCCCGAGCTCGGAGAGGCATTATTGAGAAGGGAGGGTGCTCGGGTACGGGCAGTCACAGTGCCCGTCTGCCCCCTTCACTGGTTCGCTGTCGTCTGCATCAAGTAAAAGTGGCCAACAAGTTCAACAGGATCTCTGAGGTCCTCATTACCATCTTTTATGATTATTGTGGCAATCAGCACTGGGCTCGTTGTCAGTGGGAGCATCTTAAAGATATTTTAAATCACCAGACCATGTGAAACTGTATTCTGAACAAGTACAATCATTTTAGAGGATGAACTTATTACGTACAGTGCCTATCAAAAAATATTCAACCCCTGTGGATGTTTTCATATTTTTTGTTTTACAATATTGAATCACAGTGGATTTAATTTGGCTTTTTTAGAACAAAAAAAACAGAAAACAGAATCAGCAGATTTGTGTTGTGTTTTTAAAGAAAACAGAAAAAGACTCTTTTGGGTCTAGAGTTTGCCAGAGGGCATGTGGGAGACTGAAGTCAGCTGAAAGAAGGTTCTATGGTCTGATGAAACCAAAATTGAGCTTTTTGGTCATCAGACTAAATATTATGTTTGGTGTAAGGCAAACACTGCACATCATCAAAAACACACCATCCCTACTGTGAAGCATGGTGGTGGGGCATCACACTGTGGGGATGCTTCACTGCAGCAGGCCCTGGAAGGCTTGTGAAGGTAGAGGCTAAAATGAATGCAGTAAAATACAGGGAAATCCTGGAGGAAAACTTGATGCAGTCTGCAAGAGAACTGCGACTTGGGCGAAGATTTGTTTTCCATCAAGACAATGACCCAAAGCATAAAGCCAAAACTACACAGGAATGGCTTAAAAACAACAAAGTTAATGTCCTGGAGTGGCCAAGTCAGAGCCCAGACCTCAATCCAATTGAGAATATGTGGCTGGACTGTTCACTCATGATTCCCATGCAGTCTGAACGAGCTTAAGCAGTTTTCTAAAGGAGAATGGGGAAAATTTGTGGTATCTAGATGTGCAAAGCTGCTAGAGACCTATCCACACAGACTCAAGGCTGTAATTGCTGCCAAAGGTGCATCCACTAAATATTGACTTCAAGGAGGTGAGTAATTATGTGAGGTAGTGATTTTGTGTTTTATATTTGTAATTAATTTAGATCATAGAGATCTGTTTTCATTTTGACACGAAAGAGTCTATTTCTGTTGATCAGTGTCAAAAAAGCCAAATTAAATCCATTGTGATTCAATTTTGTGAAACAATAAAACATGAAAACTTTGAGGGGGGGGTGAATACTTTTAGTAGGCACTGTAACTCTGATGAGTCAGCAATCCTAATTATTCTACTCACAATCCCTCCCACTTGCAGGCCTGGGTACCCATGGGAACTCTGTCCTTTGCACCATGGGTGTCACCCTCCCATTTACCAGGGCCTCGCTTCCCACCCCCTCCCACTTACAGGAGAGAGGGGTGGCTCCCACACTGCCTCAAATCAGCAGGAGCCCTGGTTCCTGTATTTCCTCCCACTATGCGGCCCATTCCAGTGCCCCATTTCCGTTCTATAACTGCGACAGGTGGAGTGCTATTGAGGACTGATATTTCAGCAGTGTTTCTGATCCCCAGGAACAGGGCGCAGAAACTTAGTAGAATTCATAGCTTGGGGGTTGTGGATGAAGATTGCACTCTGGCTCCCCGGTAGGAATGTCTCACCTTCAGCCGGGGATGGGGTGCTGAGCACGGGATGGTATAGGGTGTTGAGCACGGGATGGGATAGGGTGCTGAGCACGGGATGGGTTACTGAGCACAGAATGGGGTGCTGAGCACGGGATGGGTTACTGAGCACAGAATGGGGTGCTGAGCACGGGATGGGTTACTGAGCACAGAATGGGGTGCTGAGCACGGGATGGGGTGCTGAGCATGGGATGGGGTGCTGAGCACAGGATAGGGTACTGATCAGGGAATGGGATGCTGAGCACGGGATGGGGTACTGAGCACAGAATGGGGTGCTGATCACGGGATGGGGTACTGAGCACGGGATGGGGTGCTGAGCACGGAATAGGGTGCTGAGCACGGGATAGGGTGCTGATCAGGGAATGGGGTGCTGATCAGGGAATGGGGTGCTGAGCACAGAATGGGGTGCTGATCACAGGATGGGGTACTGAGCATGGGATGGGGTGCTGAGCACGGGATAGGGTGCTGAGCATGGAATGGGGTGCTGATCAGAGAATGGGGTGCTGAGCACAGGATGGGGTGCTGATCGGAATGGGGTGCTGAGCACGGGATGGGATAGGATGCTGAGCACAGAATGGGGTGCTGAGCACGGGATGGGGTGCTGATCAGGGAATGGGGTGCTGATCAGGGAATGGGGTGCTGAGCACAGAATGGGGTGCTGATCACGGGATGGGGTACTGAGCATGGGATGGGGTGCTGAGCACGGGATAGGGTGCTGAGCACGGAATGGGGTGCTGATCAGAGAATGGGGTGCTGAGCACAGGATGGGGTGCTGATCAGGGAATGGGGTGCTGAGCACGGGATGGGATAGGATGCTGAGCACAGAATGGGGTGCTGAACACGGGATGGGGTGCTGAGCAGGTAATGGGGTGCTGAGCATGGGATGGGGTGCTGAGCACAGGATGGGGTGCTGAGCAGGGAATGGGGTGCTGAGCAGGGAATGGGGTGCTGAGCACAGAATAGGGTGCTGATCACGGGATGGGGTGCTGAGCACGGGATGGGGTGCTGAGCAGGGAATGGGGTGCTGAGCACGGGATGGGGTGCTGAGCACGGGATGGGGTACTGATCAGGGAATGGGATACTGAGCACGGGATGGGGTGCTGAGCACGGGATGGGGTGCTGAGCAGGGAATGGGGTGCTGAGCACAGAATGGGGTGCTGATCATGGGATGGGGTGCTGAGCACGGGATGGGGTGCTGATCAGGGAATGGGGTGCTGATCACGGGATGGGGTGCTGAGCACGGGATGGGGTGCTGAGCAGGGAATGGGGTGCTGAGCACAGAATGGGGTGCTGATCACGGGATGGGGTGCTGATCACGGGATGGGGTGCTGAGCACGGGATGGGGTGCTGATCAGGGAATGGGGTGCTGATCAGGGAATGGGGTGCTGAGCACGGGATGGGATGCTGAGCACGGGATAGGGTGCTGGGCAAGGTTGAGTCCCCAGCAACATTCCTGGCAACTCCACGATTCGTTGGAGCTCTGGAGGCGCAAGTTAATCGGCAGACCAATCCCTGCCGCTCTGCTCCTTCGCACAGTGACAGCTCCTGGACAAAGATGTGGAGACAGCGAGATGGATAGAGATCTGCCCAAGAACAGGCAGGACTCCAGTACCAAGGCCTCAGACAGAACTGCAATGTTGTGACATCCAGTGGGGAATTGGATGTGCAACTGCGCGATCGGAGCCCCGCCGCGTCTCTTCACGTGCACGCTGTTCCCGCCGCGTCCCTCCACGTGCGCCCTGTTCCCAGAGGGTCCCTCCACGTGCACGCTGTTCCCAGTGGGTCTCTCCATGCGCACGCTGTTCCCGCTGCGTCCTGCCACGTGCACGCTGTTCCCGCCGTGTCCCTCCACGTGCACGCTGTTCCCGCCACGTCCCTCCATGTGCACGCTGTTCCTGCCGCGTCCCTCCACGTGCACGCTGTTCCCGCCGTGTCCCTCCATGTGCACGCTGTTCCTGCCGCGTCCCTCCACGTGCACGCTGTTCCCGCCGTGTCCCTCCATGTGCACGCTGTTCCTGCCGCGTCCCTCCACGTGCACGCTGTTCCCGCCGCGTCCCGCCACGTGCACGCTGTTCCCGCCGCGTCCCTCCACGTGCACGCTGTTCCCGCCGCGTCCCGCCACGTGCACGCTGTTCCCGCCGCGTCTCTCCACGTGCACGCTGTTCCCGCCGCGTCCCTCCACGTGCACGCTGTTCCTGCCGCGTCCCTCCACGTGCACGCTGTTCCCGCCGCGTCTCTCCACGTGCGCCCTGCTCCCAGAGGGTCCCTCCACGTGCACGCTGTTCCCGCCGTGTCTCTCCACGTGCACGCTGTTCCCGCCGCGTCCCTCCACGTGCACGCTGTTCCCGCCGTGTCTCTCCACGTGCACGCTGTTCCCGCCGCGTCTCTCCACGTGCGCCCTGCTCCCATAGGGTCCCTCCACACGCGCACCACCACCCATGCACCTCCTTTGCTTGTCTGGCGCAGTCTAACGGCAGTGTGTGTGTGTACTCCACAGGGATGATGCCAGCCTGGGTTCCGCTGCTGGTGGCCATGCTGTGGCAGACGACGAGCCAGGCAGCGACAGTGGAGGATCTGCGCTCAGCCTTCTCGGCGGCACGCACCCGCAGCATGATGGGCGGCCCGCGGATGGCCGTCACCTTTGACCGCGTGTACGTCAACGTGGGCCGCGACTTCGACGGGCGTAGGGGCGTGTTCACGTGCCGCATCCCCGGTGCCTACTACTTCTCCTTCACGGTGGGCAAGCACCCGGACAGAGGCCTGTCGGTGATGCTGATGAAGGATGGCAGCCAAGTGCAGGCTATCGCCTATGACGAGCACCAAGGCCCTGAGCGCCGGACCCGCAGCCAGAGCGCCATGCTGCGGCTGGCCCGCGGCGACACCGTCTGGCTGCGGCTTCACGGCCACCCCCAGTACGCCCTTTACAGCGAGACCGGTCCTTACACCACCTTCAGCGGCTGCCTGGTCTACCCCGATCCCGAGGTGGAGGCCGAGGCCCACCCGGCCCGAATCCCACCGCCGCCCCGCTCTGCCTTCTCGGCGGCCCGCACCCAGAGTGTGGTGGGCAGCAGCGGGCAGCGCTACCGTCACGACCCGGTGGCTTTCGACACTGAGCTGGTCAACATTGGCGGCGACTTCAACTCGTCGCTGGGCGTCTTCACCTGCCGCGCAGCCGGCGTCTACTACTTTGCTTTCAACATGGGTAAGCTGCCCTACAAGACCATGTCGGTGAAGCTGATGAAGAACGAGGATGAGGTGCAGGCCATGATTTATGACGATGGGACGACCGAGCAGCGGGAGGTGCAGAGTCAGAGTCTGATGCTGTCCCTCCGGCCGGGCGACCGCATCTGGCTGTACAGCTACCAGCACGACGGCTACGGCGCCTACAGCAACCACGGCAAATACATCACCTTCTCCGGTTTCCTGGTATACCCTGAGACCGACTGGGACTTGAACCCCGCCACCAACAGACTCTGACTGGCCCGCAGCCCACTGGGCCCCGCTTCCCCTTCTCCCCGTCTGTCCGTGTTACCAATGTCTTGTGTCAGTCCGAGTCCTTGGAAAATTAATATTTTGTTGGAGGAAGTGGAGTCCACCTCTTCTGTTCGTGTCAAGGGCGGGGCCTGGGGCCAAGAAACGAACAAGAAATGGAAGTGGGCCTTTTGGCTGCTCCAGCCTGGTCCACCAGTCACTGTGGTGCTTGCTTTTCCATCTCAAGGCCATTTTCCTGCAGATCCCAGAACATACAGCATGCAAACGAGCCCTTCACCCGCCAGTCTTTCACTGATCCTGCCTTTTTTTCATTCACATCAACTCCCCCCTCCACCCAGATTCAACCTCTCTTCAACACGCTGGGGGAAGTCTATAGCCACTACCCAACCCGCCTTTGGCATGTGGGAGAATGCACACGCTTCACACACAGTCAGAGTCTGAAGTCAGGGTTGGATCCGGGTCCCTGAAGATGTGAGAAAGTGTGTACCGTGTGTGCGTGCCTTGTTACTTCAACAGAAACCTACCAGTCTCCGCATTGAAAATATAATCAATTCCAAAGATTCGCCATCACCCAAGAGCGCTCTAGTTGGTTATTGGGAGATTCTCACCAAGTCACTTACTTATTCAGGTCTAAAGAATTCTGAAGCACTGCATGCTACAAACAATACTCTGTGAGGCAAATGACTGCAGTAGTTCAGGAAGGCGGCTCCCAATCTTTCATCTCCTCAGCAACAGGTAATAAACAATGGATTCCCAGAAATTAATATATGTGAAACTCCTGCATTGGGAGAAGATCAGAGAAGCGATGCATTTTCAGTTAAAGTGCAGCATTGGTTTTGGCATGGGGAGGGCCAAGGCTGAGCGGGGAGTTGCCAGATCCAGGGTCCGGTCCAGAGCTGGGAATGGTGCTCACACGTCAATGCTAATTCTTATCATGAGCCTTTTGCAGGATCACACCCACAGGTTGGTCCCTACATCCGAGAGCGCCAAAGATAATCCGAGAGGATATACTGGGAGAAACCTATGAAGGAAGGAAGAATGAAAAGCAAGTAACTACCTACATGGACGAAACTACAATTTCTGATGATTCAATGGGATTTGGAGATTCTAGTACACTAAACACAGAATTCACATGTAGGAAAGGCAAGTGAAGCAGTGATGGTCTCATTGCAAAGAGAATGGAATATGAAAGTCGGGAATTTTTACAGGGCATAGTTTTGGTCTGCATATTTAAGTTACTGAAACATCGGAAGGAGATTGACAGGGTGGATGCTGAGAGAATTTTTCCCTTTACTGGGATATCCAGATCTAGATGCACTGTTTCAGAAATAGGCCACTCATTGTCTACGTTAGGTGAAACGTACCCCATCCTAGCATTGTGTAATGCACGCATGTCACCCTCCTCTTGCCCCACAGACAATGTCTGTGACCTTACTTCCCCCACCTCAGCCAAACCTGCTGCACCTGGGACACGCACCTATGGGTGGACCCAGATAGTTGATACTTATTTTCTCTCGAGGGGAACTATCTTCACAAGTAAGAGTATGGAAATTGCTGGTGAACGCAGCAGGCCAAGCAGCATCTATAGGAAGAGGCGCAGTCGACGTTTCAGGCCGAGACCCTTCATCAGGACTAGTCCTGACGAAGGGTCTCGGCCTGAAACGTCGACTGCGCCTCTTCCTATAGATGCTGCTTGGCCTGCTGCGTTCACCAGCAACTTTGATGTATGTTGCTTGAATTTCCAGCATCTGCAGAATTCCTGTTGTTTAAGAGTATGGAAATGTTTCTTTTCAAAGTTCACAGAATGGCCACAGAGCTGAAGAGTGACACTTGTATTAGGTGGGTAATCTTGATGTCCCCTGCTCCCTGTACCCAGTATCCCGTGGGGAGATGGCTCTGGGCCTGACTTCCTTCACTTCTCCCCATCCCTGCTGCTCTTTCCCTCTCCTTGGCTGTGGGAGAGAACGCCCAACACCCTGTGTTGATCACTGTTGTAACTGCATCGTCTCAGCAAGCTGCTCAAACACAGGCTCGGCTACCAGAGGCCGGAATCCTTTCTCCACATATCAGTGGCAGGCCTTCACCTACCCATTCCGAGACAAGGTTGGCCCACCATGGCTTCCCTTCCTCACTCTAAACCTAGTTATACAATACTTCGTGCCCAGGTTAACAGGCGCCATGTCCTGGGTCTCTGTGAATGGGCTCAGTGGGTCAATATTCCCAGTGCCCATGTTTTAGGCTGAACAGAAACCAATCCATACAAACTCTATAGTGGGAAGGTTGGCCTTGGTATTCTGACAGGAAGTAGGCAAGGCCAGCGTTGTCCGGAATTCCCTACCAAGGCATTTTACAGAGCAGGTGGGTGGTCCCCAGAGAAGAGGTGCCCTGTCAACTGCTGATGGCCACATTCCACCATAAGGCATAGGAGCAGAATTAGGCCATTCAGCCCAGTGAGTACACTTCGCCATCCCAGATCCTGCTCAACCCCATACACCTGCCCTTCTCAGCAGATCCTTTGATGCCCTGACCAATCAGGAAATGATCAACTTCTGCCTTAAATATACCCACGGACTTGGCCCCCATCACATTCTGTGGCAGAGCAGTTCACAGATTCACTATGCTCTGGTTAAAAAAAACATTCCTCCTTACCTTCGTTCTGAAGGGTCGCCCCTCAATTTTGAGGCTGTGCCCTCTAGCTCTGGATACCCCCACCATCCTCTCCACATCCACCTTAACTAGTGTTTTGGTAGGTTTCAATGAGATCCCCTCGCATTCTTCTAAATTCCAGTGAGTACAGGCCCAGAGCTGCCAAACATTCCTCATATGTTAACCCCTTGAAATCTGGAATCATCCTGCTGAATCTCCTTTGGACTCTGTCCAAAGACAACACATCCTTTCTGAGATATGGGGCCCAAATGATGAAAGTGAGTACCCTGAGAAGTGGCAGAGCCCAGGAATGGGTTGCCTTCATGGGGTAGAGACTGATGTATTGTGGCCATACCTATAATCGCCAAAGTTGGTGTGCTCCAGATCCACTCCTTTAATTTGCAACACACAAGAATTGTTGGAGGAACTCAGCAGTTCAGTTGGCATGTATAGCGGAAAGTTAACAGTTGATGTTTCAGGCCGAGATCCTTCTGGAGTGGAAAGGAAGAGTGCAGAAGCAGATCCCCCTGCTGGGGCCTTTGGTTGAGACCCATTGTTGGGGATTACTCTATCAGAATAATCTTCAATCTGGAGACAAGCCACTCTCATTCCCTCATCTCCACCATTACCTCATTAGATGTTAATTTTAGTGAATTTTCATCTCTGATTCGACATTAGCTGACATGGCCAGTTCTACAGCTTTTCTCCATTTCGTTCCCAACTCCTGGTGAAGCACTTTAGGGATGGACACAGAGTGTGGATGGGGGTTTAACCGAGTTGGGTGGAGAGACGGGGTGGGTGGGGGGTCGATCAGAGAGAGACCGTGGGATGGGTCATGCTGGTAAACTTTCAGGAGAGGTGTGATGAAGGCAGCTTGGTGACAGAGATCGGTAATACCCTCAGCACCCAAGACCTGGCTCGTAGCACGAGGGGAAGCTATTGAACTGGCTAAGACAATGATCAAAGAACGCCGGGCAGACCACGGATAGTAAACAACTCGGAATGGTAGGGTGTGCCTCCAGATGTTCAGCAGAGCGGTAACTAATCCCTGCATTATAAATGTGATTCTGGTGTGCAGACCAAACACAAACCCACACAAATTCACCACGACATCCTTACCTTTTCTATCCCTTACGGATCTCTCAACATGTCGCCTCCTGTGGAATTGGTTCAAATTTACAGATTGACGATGGTGAATCTGCACTTTGTGGAGTAAACAGAGATACAGCTAACCCTGAGCCGCATTTTGTCAGCACCCATTATATAAGCAGCAGGTTTAATATTGCAGATGTCCTGATAGGTTCCTGCTTTAATTCCCTGAGGTAATCCTCTGGTCCTGGTGATGGAGGGCCTGTTTCTGGGCAGTATAGCTCTTGTTTAGGAATGAAGGAAAGACAAGGAGCCGTGGCAGGCACTGTCCACGGAAGGGCAGTGAATGGATTGTGCTGACAGCTGATAGTCAGGCACAGGAGCCGAAGCAGCTGGATGCAACCACTCACGTTATCAGCTGGTCACTTTAAAATTGCAAAATAAAAACAAACTGAAAATGCTGGAAACTCGTCAAAACCGTTAAGGGACCCTAGGCCGGAAGTGTTAACTTTTGCCCGACCTGTTGAGTGTTTCCAGCATCCGCAGGTTTGATATTAATCTTCACTTTCTCTGTGCAGGAGTGTAGAAGTGCAGAAAGGCTGCAGAGACTCGGGCAGGAATTGATTAGGAAGTGACCACAATGTCCGATGAAAGGGCGCATGGAGCGTGGGTGGGGGGGCATGATTTGGACCACTGGGGGCCAGACGGCGGGAGATAGGGGAAGGGGAGCAGCGGGAAATAAGCACCAGTGATCTAATAGGAACTGTAGTTCCCCCCCAACCCCCACCCCCACTGGAGGAACGCGAGGTGTCGCCGATTTCTGGACACAAGTCCTTTAACAAGGGTGGCACAACGCAAACTGTTACAACCACAGGTCAGATGAATCCTGACTGGGAATCATGGTTAGATGATCTCGGTTACAGAATCTGGGCTTGGTCTGCACTCTCCAATGCCAGCTCTCGCTCTCCGTGGAGAATCTCCAACCTCGTGTCCCTCGGGGATGATTGCCCTTTTCCTTTGCCTTCTCTCACCTGCCGGCAGTCTGGGTCACCCAAACACCCACTCACTCCCAAGTCCCCGTCACTTCCATCGGCCCCGTGCCCAGTTCAGGGCAATTCTGCCTCGCTTCATGTGTGCTTCAGACCCCAGTTGCAACCGTTGTCACTTAGATGGGTGCTGGCGGCCTATTTAGGAGTAAGAACTGGTCTATCGGCCCTTCTCGGCTGTTCTATCATTCAATATGACTCGGCATCACTTTTGCAGTAAAGTCAGGGCACATTTATTGCATGTTCTCCTGCTTTGCTCGTGATATCCTTTCACCCGATTCCTGCTTCCCTGGAACTCGTCTACCTCTGCCTTTGGGGAGAAGAGAATTTTAAAGCCTCCCAGTGCTATTACTGACAACCCTACGCCTGCCCTCTCTCCCCAGTCAGTGATCCCTTATAAGGAAGCTGCAACATTCCAAACGTCAGGACTTTTCCTCCTCAAACCATTCCTGCTCCTCGACAGGAGATGGCAGCAGCGACTGGCAGGGAGCTCCCAGAGGGGGCTGGACAAGGGGAAGAGGACGCTTTCACCCTCCCCTGGCGTAACTGCCGCCTTGCGTGCCCCTCTGTTCATCAGATGGAATGAAATGCTCACTTGTGGGACGGCCTGTCTTGATGGCATGTAAACAAAGATTTTCACTGTATATGAGTACATGTGAGAATAATAAATCAGTCACCAAATTAGGGCTGCTTAGGATAAAGGAATTCCACAGCGTCCTCTTTTGGGAGAATTAATTACTAACGTTTAATTAATCTGAAATACCCACCATCCCCTGTCGCAGGACCATATCCCCTGTTGTCCTGTTCCTGAACTGCATCTGCCCAAAATCTCTCAAAGCTGATAACTTCACCGACTGCCACCTCTGCTTCCTGCAGACAATTATCCTCCCACTGCAAATACATTCTCTTCCACACCCCATTTCTCACCTGTACCTTTCATTGGTAACTACAGTCACAGGTTTAAACCCAAATTTCCCCACCCCTTCAATGTGTTATGGCAGTTCCAACACCAGTTCCTTGTCAATGCTTTCAGTCAGTTATGTCTCCAGAACTCCCCAGACAGAACACTGTAAACAAGGTTTTGCAATATTAAAATGTTCAAATAAAACTAATTGTTCTGCTACTTTTGGTCTCCATTTTCTGATTCACCTCTGATAGTGGAAACTAATTCCCTGCCAATAGCCCTCCCCAATTTCCTTCACTCCTGTCTCCTCCGCACCATTCCCCTCACTGAGGACTTCGCCCCAGGTGCTTTACATCAGAGGAGACTGTGTGATGAAGTGACATTGGGGGTCCTGGTGACGGAACTGTGATTTGTTTGGCTTTAAAGAGAAAGAACTTGTATTTACACAGAGCCATTGCTGACCGTAGAATGACCCAGAGTGGTTTACAGTCAGTGAAGTACTTACAAAGTTGTTGATATAAAATTGAAAATGTGTTTTATAGCATGTGGAAGGAGCGAAGAAAGATTGAATCCAGGCAAAAGGCTGGCTGACCTTTGTCATTACATTCAGTGTGCATAGCAAGCAGATTTATGAGTAAAACACTAAAACCTTGCCATAACAATGGAAACAGCCTGTTGCCTGGCAACATCAGCTCTGGTTTTATGGAAAAGAATCTTTGCAACAACAGCAGCATTTTGTGGAGATGGGAGACTGACTGGATGACCAAATTGCTGGGCACATCCATAGGGCAGGAAGCATCTTTGGAGAGGGAACCGTGAGGCACCATATCTTAGGGTGCAGATGGATGAGAGAGTGAGAGGCCATAACTGGGCAATGGTTGGACTAATTAAATGACTGAGGTGCATGTAAGAGCCGAGAGTGGGACTGGGCAGCTCCATGCCCAGTCTCTGCTTCAGGCTCGAATGCTCTCCCACCAAAGCTCAACAGAGGTTGAGGGCAGAAAAACGAACAATGCTGGAAACACTCAGCAGGTCAGGCAGCATCTGTAAAGAGATAAACAGTCAATACTTCGGGTCGGAGACTCTGTCAGAACTGAGGAAAGAGCAAAAACAGTCTCTGGGAGAGAAGGTGAGGGAGGGAGGTATAGAATAGAGGGAATGGCATAATTTGGTTTAACACTTTCAATACTTTATCTTCCCTTCTAGTACTGACCAAGATTCATTCCCTATTAAGCCATGTAGTCATCAGAAACATTCCCTCTGTTCTCCATATATCCTACTCCCCCACCGTCTCTCCTGCTGAAAACTAAATGTTTTCTCTCTTTGCCAGATCTGAAGAAGACTCTCAAACCCGATACATTAACCAATTCTCTCTCCACAGATTCTCTGTTTTTATTTTAAGTTGCCAACATCTGAAATTGTTTATGTATTTATGTTGGTTGAGTGACTTGGCATATTCAGATGTTGTTTCTGCTGTTCCCGCTGGTGATTCCTCCTTGCCTGTTTTTCATTGGAGAGATTAGATAATGTCTTTGGCTGAGTACCATTGTCAAAGGCCTGCATGCACTTCCCACTGCCCTCCCTTTCTCTGCATCCCAAAATGTGATTACCCCTAACCTTCCCACTCCTTTAACGAGGCACGGACACCTTCTCTCGCCACAGCTACAACCACCTTCCTAACATTTCCATTCCAGAATTCCTGTGTGTCGTTTCCTGCTTTGCAGTAACTGGGTTGTAGCTGCAGGCGATGGAAGGGGCCAGTAGCCATGAGTCTCAACACCGGACTTTCAGCTGTGACAGGTCATAGGTGATAGCGGCCACCAGGCGGCAGAACAGTTGGCCCCAGTCCTGGCGACTCTCCACGGGGCTGTGCCGAGCTTTATGGGCGCTGAACACTGAAGCCAACAGCAGCTGCTCGAAAGTGTCCATTTCCAGCACTTCTCCCATGTTGGACACTTTGGCCAGGGTCTTGTTGATGCTGGAGGGAGTTCTTGGAACGCGTGTGTTGAATATGCGGTGGAAGGTTTTGGCTGGACGCGTTGAAGCTAATTCCTCGTCCTGCAGAGTTATCGTGTGGTTTTTCCCAATCACCAAGCCCTCTGACAAGAACTGAGGAAACAGCAGCAAAGTCAAAATCCGGTTTGCTGTCACATACACAAACCCGGGTACACACAGGTGCAATGAAAAACTTACTAGCAACAACACCACAGGTACATAGCATCAGATAAGCAACATTCTCCAAGATAAGCATAAATTATGCACAATTTTTATAAGAGAGATCACAAATAGAACAAAAAATGAGGCCCATTTCAATGCAGAAGGTGGCATGGCCCAGCCGATTGTGGGGAAGGATGTGCCTGTAATGTATTGGTGGAGTATACTGCTCTCTGTGGCTTCTTATGTACTACAGTACCAGACCATGATGTAACTGGTCAGGAAACTTAACAGTACAGCTGTAGAAGTTTGTGAGAGTGTTCAGTGACAAGCCAAACCTCCTCAACCTCCTAGGAGAGTAAAAGTGCTGGTGTGCCTTCCTTGTGTTTCATCCATGTGCCAGGCCCAGGCCCAGGCCCAGACAGGAGATCCCATTTGCTAACGCCCAGGAATTAAAGCAGCTGACAGTCACACAGACAGAGAGCAGCAAGCAATCTGCCTGAGAGATGATGTGGGTCAAACAGCTTCTGAGGCGAAAAAGAAATTGTTGATGTTTCAGGTTGAAAATTTGCATCAGGACTGAGAGTGGAGGTAGGAGATGGTCAGTACGAAGAAGGAAAGGGGAGTGGTGAGACAGGAGTCAAGGTGTTCGTGCATGAAGAGGGATAAGAGATGACGGGCACGCTGTGTTAGGTTAGGGGAGGGAAGGATGGTAGATTTGGGAGACAGTGACATGTGAATGAAAGATGGAGACAAAGAGCGAGAAAGGAAAAATGTGGAAGGGAGTGTGAAGACTGGAGACACAAAGGGCTACCAGTGAAAGACTCTGATATTGGGAACCATTATTTCTTTGACCACACAGACAGAGAGACACGTTCTTGACACAGGCATTTTGACAACACAGTGATGAAACAGGTTCAGTACCCTCACTCATTCTGTGCACTATGTTAGACCCACAGTACACTGTGTTTCACTGGTTCAATACACTGTGAGCTGTGAACCAAGGTCACATTTAATACTTTAATAATATGGTGCATTCCAACAGAAATGTTGGATCACTTTATAAAATTGTGTCCTTTCTTCCAAAAGAATTATTTAGTACTTTAGAGTACACCCTCATTCATTAATGGAGAGTCTACTGTGATTGATAGCTGCGTTCAGAACTTGTAGAGCGCAGAGACTCCAAAAGTTCAGCTTCGTACATTGGTAGTAGCTTCTCCTATAAAATCTTGACATACAGTGTCTGTGCGTGCTTTTATTTGTGTAAATGACACTATATCTGTCTATCTGTCTGATTGCGTGCATCTGTGAGCGAGTGCCTTCGAGTGTGCGTCTCTGAGTGTGAATGTGTACGTCTGTGTGTGTGTATCTGTAAGTTCTTTTGTCTTTCAGCTTGTACATTTGTGAGCGAGTGTCTGTGAGTTTGTAAGTGTATCCATGAATGTGGTGTGCGTGTGTTACACTGATGATTTGTGTGTATTTACACATATAAGTGTACCTGAGCAGTTGTTTATCTGCAGGTATGCAGCGTATTTGCATCTGTGAGCATGTGTACCTGTGGGCACGTGTGTCTGTGACATGTAAACGTGTGTTGGAGTGTGTGCGTGCATGTGTATGTGTGCTGTACCCTGTGAATGCCTCAGGGCACATTCTGGGTGTACGTAAGTTCCTGGTCTGTATCTGTCTGTGAGTGTGAACGTTTGTGACCATGATTGATGTTGTTTCATGGCTTTTCACGGCTTCCCGAGGCCTGTGGGAATCTACAGCACAGGAGGCATTTTACATACATTGCCTGTGAATTTGAGTGTGGTGTGTATTTATAAGCAGGGTTGTATGACTGTGTAGGTATGTGTGTGCATATCTTTGAATTGAGCATGTGAGGTCGGTGTGTATGCTGTGAGATTATGTCAGTGTGCAGCTCTTCTCTGTGGGCAGAAGTATCTGACGTGTGTAAAATTGTGAGGAACATGGGCAGGATGGAAGGTCACAATCTTTTGCCCAGGGAAAGAGCCCAAAAGCAAGAAGGCAGAGTCGTTAGGGAAAGATTTAAAGGGGACCCGAGGGTCAACTTCTCCAGGCAGAGGATGGTGTCTGTACGGAACGAGCTGCCAGAGGATGTGGTAATGGTGAGTACAATCAACACACATCAAAGTTGCTGGTGAACGCAGCAGGCCAGGCAGCATCTATAGGAAGAGGTGCAGTCGACGTTTCGGGCCGAGACCCTTCGTCAGGACTAATTGAAAGAAGAGCTAGTAAGAGATTTGAAAGTGGGAGGGGGAGGGGGAGATCCAAAATGATAGGAGAAGACAGGAGGGGGAGGAATGGAGCCAAGAGCTGGACAGTAGATTGGCAAAAGGGATATGAGAGGACCATGGGACAGGAGGCCTAGGGAGAAAGATGGGCGGGGGGGTGACCCAGAGGATGGGCAGGAGGTATATTCAGAGGGACAGAGGGAGAAAAAGGAGAGTGAGAGATAGAATGTGTGCATAAAAAGGAGTAACAGCTGGGGTACGAGGGGGAGGTGGGGCCTAGCGGAAGTTAGAGAAGTCAATGTTCATGCCATCAGGTTGGAGGCTACCCAGACGGAATATAAGGTGTTGTTCCTCCAACCTGAGTGTGGCTGCATCTTTACAGTAGAGGAGGCCGTGGATAGACATGTCAGAATGGGTATGGGATGTGGAATTAAAATGTGTGGCCACTGGGAGATCCTGCTTTCTCTGGCGGACAGAGCATAGGTGTTCAGCAAAGCGGTCTCCCAGTCTGCGTCGGGTCTCGCCAATATATAAAAGGCCACATTGGGAGCACCAGACACAGTATATCACCCCAGCCGACTCACCGGTGAAGTGTCGCCTCACCTGGAAGGACAGTCTGGGGCCCTGAATGGTGGTGAAGGTGGAAGTGTAAGGGCATGTGTAGCACTTGTTCTGCTTACAAGGATAAGTGCCGGGAGGGAGATCGGTGGGGAGGGATGGGGGAAACGAATGGACAAAGGAGTCGCGTAGGAAGCAATCCCTGTGGAAAGCAGAGAAAGGGGGGAGGGAAAGATGTGCTTAGTGGTGGGATCCCATTGGAGGTGGCGGAAGTTACGGAGAATAATATGTTGGACCCCGAGGCTAGTGGGGTGGTAGATGAGGACCAGGGGAACCCTATTCCTAGTGGGGTGGCGGGAGGATGGAGTGAGAGCAGATGTACGTGAAATGGGAGAGCTGCGTTTGAGAGCAGAGTTGATGGTGGAGGAAGGGAAGCCCCTTTCTTTAAAAAAGGAAGACATCTCCTTCGTCCTGGAATGAAAAGCATCATCCTGAGAGCAGATGCGGCAGAGACGGAGGAATTGCGAGAAGGGGATGGCATTTTTGCAAGAGACAGGGTGAGAAGAGGAATAGTCCAGATAGCTGTGAGAGTCAGTAGGCTTATAATAGACATCAGTGGATAAGCTGTCTCCAGAGACAGAGACAGAAAGATCTGAAAAGGGGAGGGAGGTGTCAGAAGTGGACCAGGTAAACTTGAGGGCAACCTTATAGTTCCCACACCCCGCACTTCCCGTTTCTACCTCCTACCCAAGATCCACAAACCAGCCTGTCCTGGTAGACCCATTGTCTCAGCTTGCTCCTGCCCCACCGAACTCATTTCTGCATACCTCGACACTGTCTTATCCCCCCTTGTTCAATCCCTTCCTACATATGTTTGTGACACTTCCCATGTTCTGAAACTTTTCAATGATTTTAAGTTCCCTGGCCCCCACCGCTTTATTTTCACCATGGATGTCCAGTCCCTATATACTTCCATCCCCCACCAGGAAGGTCTCAAAGCTCTCCGCTTCTTTTTGGATTCCAAACCTAACCAGTTCCCCTCTACCACCACTCTGTTCCGTCTAGCGGAATTAGTCCTTACTCTTAATAATTTCTCCTTTGACTCCTCCCACTTCCTCCAAAAACTAAAGGTTCCTCCATGGGCACCCGTATGGGTCCCAGCTATGCCTGCCTTTTTGTTGGCTTTGTGGAACAATCCATGTTCCAAACCTATACTGGTATCTGTCCCCCACTTTTCCTTCGCTACATCGACGACGGCATTGGTGCTGCTTCCTGCACACATGCTGAGCTCATTGACTTCATTAACTTTGCCTTCAACTTTCACCCTGCCCTCAAGTTTACCTGGTCCATGGTCATGGTGATATACTGTGTCCGGTGCTCCCGATGCAGCCTTCTATATATTGGCGAGACCCGACGCAGACTGGGAGACCGTTTCGCTGAACGCCTATGCTCTGTCCCCAGAGAAAGCAGGATCTCCCAGTGGCCACACATTTTAATTCCACGTCCCATTCCCATTCTGATATGTCTATCCACGGCCTCCTCTACTGTAAAGATGAAGCCACACTCAGGTTGGAGGAACAACACCTTATATTCCGTCTGGGTAACCTCCAACCTGATGACATGAACATCGACTTCTCTAACTTCCACTAATGCCCCACCTCCCCCTCGTACCCCATCCATTATTTATTTTTATACACACATTCTTTTTCTCTCTCCCTCTCCTTTTTCTCCCTCTGTCCCTCTCACTATACCCCTTGCCCATCCTCTGGGTTTCCCCCCCCCTTTCTTTCTCCCTGGGCGTCCTGTCCCATGATCCTCTCATATCCCCTTTGCCAATCACCTGTCCAGCTCTTGGCTCCACCCCTCCCCCTCCTGTCTTCTCCCATCATTTTGGATCTCCCCCTCCCCCTCCCACTCCCACTTTCAGATCTCTTACTAACTCTTCCTTCAGTTAGTCCTGACAAAGAGTCTCGGCCCAAAACGTTGACTGTACCTCTTCCTAGAGATGCTGCCTGGCCTGCTGTGTTCACCAGTAACTTTGATGTGTGTTGCTTGAATTTCCAGCATCTGCAGATTTCCTCGTGTTTATGGTGAGTACAATGATGACATTTAAGATAATTTTGGACAGACACATAGAATGATTTAGAGGAAGATGGGCCAAATGTGAGCAAGTGGGACGAATTCAGTTCAGCAACTTGGTCAGCATGGACCATTTGGGCCAATGGGCCTGATTCTGTGGTGAACGACTCTATGGTCTCCATGAGTGCAAGTTGTTTCTGTGGGTATACATTGCTGTGAGTGTCTGTGTGAGCTACTGAGTTTGCACAATTGTACGTCTGTATCGGAGTGGCTCTGTGACAGTGAGCACGTACATATGTTGTCTCTTCACTCACCATGAACGCACTCTGTCTAAGTACACCCTTGTGTCTGTAAGAGTGTAGCTTTGTGTGCCGTGCTCATAGTTATCTGTGATGTGTGTGTGTGTTTGTCTGTGTGTGTGTCTCAGGGAGTGTGCCTGTGAATATTTGGCTCTGAGTGTTTGGGTGTGTGTATGTGTGTGAGGAAGGAGTAGTTAATAATTTCATAGAATGGTCACAGTTTGAACGAATTCATTTTAATTCAATGCCATCTGGAATTTGTGTTCAGCCTTTAATGAGAGGTTTAGGTAATGACTGAGGGAGACGGAAAAATTAAATCAAATGTTTTTCAAGTGGATAAACAAAAGCAGCATCTGAAATATCTTAAGTTCTCAGCAAATCTACATGCTACTGAGAAATAAACAATCCAAGGCAAAAGTAATCAATCTGTGGTTAATTGAGAAGGTTAAGTTTGATATTAGTTTGAGCAGAATCTTGTAAAGTTGCCGAGAATGAGTCTGGGACAGAGAGCTTAAGGGTTAAGTGATCACAAAATGCAAGAGAGTGACAAGTAACATTAAATAACAGGATTTTCAGCTTCCACAACTGTGTAAAAATAAATCGCTCTACAGGAGAAAATCAGAAACTGTTTGTGTACAGTACAGAAGGCTATGTAAAGGGTATAAAACGTAATAATATCAGATAATATATAGTGGTAAAAGGGAGTCCCTACATATTGCAGGGGTTCGTGTTCCTGAGACTATCTGTGAGCTGATTTTTCTGTGTCAGAGATGTTCGTTCATCTTCTACGGTGTCTCTGTACGTACACCTGCTATGAATCACCCTAACACGACCCATTATTAAACTAAGGGAATATATATTGTATCCAGCCATTAATGAATGCTAGGAAACATTCTAGACATCTGCTTTAAGAATATTCAGGAGAATTTACATAAAGTCCAATATCCATAATTCCAGCTGTCCATAATCTGGGAAAATGAAGTGGACTGAAACCGACTGGACGTAGCAGAATGTGTCCCAGGGATGGTTGCTCAGGAACTGCAATCCAAATATGTTGGATGGTAGGAGAGGCACCACACCTCTATTCAAGAAGGCATTGAGTGAGGAGATGGGTGGCGACAGGCACTGAGCCTGGTAGGAGTGGTTAGGCAAGAGAACCTGCTGATGCTGGAAATCCAAAGCAACACACACAAGATGCTGGAGGAACTCAGCAGGCCAGGCAGCATCCATGGAAAAGAGTACAGTCGACGTTTTGGGCCAAGACCCTTCAGGATAGTCCTGATGAAGGGTCTTGGCTGGAAACGTTGACCGTACTCTTTTGCTGTGGTGGCTGTGGTGGCTGTGAGAGTCGACTGGAATTAGAATTGGTTTATTATTGTCACATGCACTGAGATATAGTGAAAAGCTAGTGTGTGTACTGATCACATGGATAAGATCATTACGAGGTCAAATAACAACAATGCAGAACAAAGTGTAACATAAAGAGCTAGCAGCTACAGACACTGTCGGTAAAACTGTCTGAGATTGTGAGTTTCCAGTCTGTTTGCTGAGAGTGTGATTGTCCGCGAGTGTGAGATTCAGGAGCATGGTATTCCACTCAGAGTGCCGGTCCGTCTCTGCAATCTCTGCAGGAGGTGCATTGGCATTCACTTTATGCACTGGCAGCTGTCTGTGTGGAAGTTTGGTCTGTGTATCAGGATGTCTTGTGTTGCGTGCTTGCTTGTGCCTGGTTCTGTCGATGTCCACACCACACTGCGTCACTATAGAGACTGAGAGACCTTACCTCGTACATCAGGTAGATCTCTGCTGCATCCTGTAGAAAAATACTTCTTTCTTCTTCGTGCTTTGTCCAAGTTGAATCTGCAATCAAACAACATTCACAATGTTCATTAATTTGTTTTTGTGATCCAGTACAGACACTGGATAGCATCCCCTTGTGTTGTGAGGGCTACTCCAGTCTCGTGACGAAGGACGGTCCGACACACCTGCGAATGCTGAGCCCATCAGAATGAACGAGGAGGCTGTGTGTTTGCTACCATTGTAACTGGCCAGAACTGAGCAGGCAGTTTCTGTGTGAGATGATGAAAGGCCTTGCTGTGAGTCACAGACGAACACAAAGGAAACAAGCACCTAAGCAATGTGAAGCCAGCGGGAAAGAACTGGTATTGTACACATGGAGCTAGGTGTGCAGGACAAAGAACGTAGATAGATAGATCATTGAGACTATTCACACTAAGTCAAGTGTCTACTGAACCCTCAAACACAAACACACCGCACCAGCCAAATGTGCACACGTCTCCTCATTCTCCATTTGCTCTAGTGAAGAGTCCTGATAAACCCAAGGCACCAAGAGCCAGTTGTCCTGTAACTGCCCGTACCTTTCTGTTTGTATTTGCTCCAGTTAACATGCGCCAAGCCCCTCACTAATAGACATGAAAGGAAAGCTCCTCACCATGCTGATACTGGTTGGGGGCGGCTCACACTGAACCTTGTGGATCAGCGCAGTTAGTGGGGAAAAAAATCTCACACACATTAACAACCCCAGGTCAGTCAGCTGGCAAACCTCTGCCCTACATCTGTCAGTGATTAGTAATTAATGTAAGTGAATAAATAGGCTCAGTAATTTCAATTAGTGAATAAATACGACCTGTAGAGTGTTCGTACACCAGCATTGGTGCTATCATCAGAGCTATTAATGGAAGGCCATAAGACATACAGACATATGAGTCCATCCATGGCCCATCAAGTCTGCCATTCCAACATGACTGATTCCTCAGAAACTGATCAGAAAGCTGAGCCTACTGGGCCTGAACACCTCCCTCTGCAGCTGGATCCTAGACTTCCTGACTGGGAGACCCTAGTCAGTCCGGATTGGAAGCAGCATGTCCAACACCATCACACTGAGCACGGGCCCCCCCAGGGCTGTGTGCTCAGTCCACTGCTGTTCACTCTCCTGACCCACAACTGTACTGCAACACACAGCTTGAACTACATCATCAAGTTCGCCGATGACACGACCGTGGTGGGTCTCATCGGCAAGAACGATGAGTCAGCATACAGAGAGGAGGTGTAGCGTCTAATGGACTGGTGCAGAGCCAACAACCAGTCTCTGAATGTGAACAAAACAAAAGAGATGGTTGTTGACTTCAGGAGGACATGGAACAACCACTCTCCCCTGAACATCGATGACTCCTCTGTAGAGATCGTTAAGAGCACCAAATTTCTTGGTGTTCACCTGGTGGAGAATCTCACCTGGTCCCTCAACACCAGCTCCATAGCAAAGAAAGCCCAGCAGCATCTCTACTTTCTGCGAAGGCTGAGAAAAGTCCATCTCCCACCCCCCATCCTCACCACATTCTACAGAGGTTGTATTGAGAGCATCCTGAGCAGCTGCATCACTGCCTGGTTCGGAAATTGCACCATCTCGGATCACAAGACCCTGCAGCGGATAGTGAGGTCAGTTGAGAAGATCATTGGGGTCTCTCTTCCCGCGATTTGAAACATTTACACCACAAGCTGCATACACAAAACAATCAGCATTATGAAGGACCTCACACACCCCTCATACAAACTCTTCTCCCTCCTGCCATCTGGCAAAAGGCACCGACGTATTCAGGCTCTCATGACCAGACTATGTAACAGTTTCTTCCCCCAAGCCATCAGGCTCCTCAATTCCCAGAGCCTGGACTGACACCAACCTACTGCCCTCTACTGTGCCTATTGTCTTGTTTATTATTTATTGTAATGTCTGCACTGTTTTGTGCACTTTATGCTGTCCTGGGTAGGTCTGTAGTCTAGTGTAGTTTTTGTGTTGTTTTACGTAGTTCAGTGTAGTTTTTGTATTATTCACGTAACACCATGGTCCTGAAAAACTTTGTCTCATTTTTACTGTGTACTGTACCAGCAGTTATGGTCTAAATGACAATAAAAAGTGACTTGACTTGACTTGACTTAATATTCCTCTGAACCTCACTCTCCTGTCTTCTCCCCATTACCTTTGATGCCCGGACTGATCAAGAACCCATCAAGCTCTGCTTTAGATATACCAATGACTTGGCCTCCACAGCTGTCAGTAGCAATGAATTCCACAGATTCTCCACTCTTGGCTTAAAACAATTCCTACTCATTTCTGCTCTAATGGAACGTCCTTCTATGTTGAGACTGTGCTCTCTGGTCCTAGACCCTCCCACTATAGGAAACATCCTCTCCATGTCCACTCTATCTAGGCCTTTCAATATTCAATAGGTTTCAATGAGAACCCCCTCATTCTTCCAAACTCCAGCAAGTATAGGCCCAGAGCTATCAGACATTCTTCATATACTAGTGCCTGCATTCCCAGGATAATCCTTGTGAACCCTCTCCAATAGATATAAAACTGCTCACGATACTCTATGTGTGGTCTGACCAACACCTCATCATTACATCCTTGCTTTTATATTCTAGTCCTCTTGAAATGAATGCTAACATTGCATTTGCCTTCCTTACCACCGACTCATCCTGCAAGCTAGCCTTTAGAGTTTCATGCATGAGGACTTCCAAGTCCTTTTGTTCCTCTGATTTCTGAATTTTCTCCCTTTTAGAAAATAGCGTAAGCCTTATTCCTTCTACCAAAATACACAACCATACATTTCCCTACTCTATATTCCAATGGCCACTTTATTGCCTGTTCTCCTAATTGGTCTAAGTCCTTCTGCAGACTTGCTACCTCCTCAACACCATCTGCCCCTCCACTTATACTTGTATTATCAGGAAGCCTGGCCGCTTGGCCACAAAGCCATCAATTTGTCATCCAAATCATTGACATATAACATGAAAAGGAGCATTCCCAACACCGACCCCTGCGGAACATCACTAGTTGCCCGGAGCCATCAGAAAAGGCCCCCTTTATTCCCACTCATTGCCTCCTGCCAATCAACCAATCTTCCGTCCATGCTAGTATCTTTCCTATAATGCCATGGCTCTTATCTTGTCTAGCAGCCTCACGTGTGGCATCTTGTCAAAAGGCTTCTGAAAATCCAAGTGAACAACATCCACTGACTCTGCTTTGTCTATCCTGCCTGTTATTTCCTCAAAGAATTCCAACAGATTCTTTGGGCAAAATTTCCCCTTAAGGAAACCATGCTGACTTGTAGACTATTTTATCATGTGCCTCCAAGTACCCTGAAACATTATCCTTAGTAATAGACTCCAGCATCTTCCCAACCACTGAAGTCAGACTAACTGGCCTATAATTTCCTATCTTTTGCCTCCCTCCCTCCTTAAAAAATGAAGTGGTATGTGCAATTTTCCAGTCCTCAGGAACCATTCCAGAATCTATTGATTCTTGAAAGATCAATACTAATGTTGCCACAATC
Source organism: Mobula hypostoma (assembly GCF_963921235.1). Taxonomy (NCBI): domain Eukaryota; kingdom Metazoa; phylum Chordata; class Chondrichthyes; order Myliobatiformes; family Myliobatidae; genus Mobula; species Mobula hypostoma. Next base: position 72,852,530 of record NC_086107.1, on the reverse strand, counting down.
TGTTCAGCCAGCTCTCTCAGAACCCTGGGGCTAATCAGGGAGTCATAGAATCATAGGCAACTACAGTGTAGAACCAGGGCCTTTGACCCATCTAGTCCATGCTGAGCCATTTAAACTGCCTGCTTCCATTGACCATAGCCCTGCTACCCATGTACCTGTCCAAACTTCTCTTAAAGATTGAAGTTGAGCTCACGTGCACCACTTGCACCGGCAGCTTATTCCACACTCTCACCACCCTTTGAGTGAAGAGGTTTCCCTCATGTTCCCCTTAAACCCCACCTTTCACCCTTAAGCCATGATCTTTAGTTGCAGTCCCACCCAACCTCAGTGGAAAAAGCCTGCTTGCATTTACCCTATCTATACCTCTTATAATTTTGTATACATCTATCAGATCTCCTCTCAATCTTCTACGTTCCAAGGAATAAAGTCCTAACCTATTCAATCTTTTCTTACAACTCAGTACTGGCAACATCCTTGTAAATTTTATCTCTACCCTTTCACCTTATTTACATCTTTTCTGAAGGTAAGTGACCAAAACTGTACACAATACTCTAAATTAGGCCTCACCAATGTCTTAAGGCCAATTTATACTTGTGCGTCAAATCGACACCGTAGGTACGGCGTAGCTGCGAACCCTACACCGTACCCTATGCTGTACCCTACGCCAAACCCTACGCCGTAGCCTGATGTGCACCTCCCCAAAAACGTAACTACACGTTGCGGCAACGCAGACCGCAACAATTGTGATTGGTCCGCTTGGTAGCATTGCATTTCCCCCTACACTGCAATGCTTCCCATTGGGTGACTGAAGGGCAGGGAAGGAACTCTGGCTGCAATGCTTTCCATAAAGCTTTACAGACCTCCAAATTTATGGAGGACCCTGTGCTTGACGCCAGTTTGTAGCTAGCTGCTACAGCCTGTTGACTTCCACTGGAAGCTAAAACTCGAATGGTGATTGCCAGTCTCTGGGTATACTGTGTGTACACTGATGGAAAATAAATGGTTGGAGACAATGAACCAAATCGTCAAATCTACCTGCTGACATCTGAAAATATTTGAAATGCATTTCCTCGTCTATGTCTCTCAGTGTCCGGACAAGCACAGGAAATTCACCCTCCTTCAGTTTCAGTCGCCATTGTTCGAAGTTTGAGTTTCTTCGTGTTGAGTTTCAACACGAAGAAACTCAACACAGTGGCACAGAAACCCCACCGCCAACTAGTGTTTTGGTGGTGAATTGCAGAGCGACGCAGACACACCAACGCACAAGTATAAATGCTGACAATAGCGTAGCCCACTTGGGTAGGCTATAGCAAAAGCTAGTATGCACAAGTATAAATCAGCCTTTATACAACTTCAACATAAAATACCATCTCCTGTACTTAGCGCTTTGTTTTATGAAGGGCAATGTGCCAAAAGCTTTTACCGGTGCCACACTTTCAATGAATTATAAAACTGTTATTCCCAGATCCCGTTGCCCTACCACACTCTTGAGTGCCCTACCATTCACGGTGTAAGACCTACTCTGACTGGTCCTACTGAAGTGCAACACCTTGCACATGTTTGCATTATATTCCATCTGCCATTTTCAGCCCATTTTTCCAGCCAGTCAGATCCTGCTACAATCTCTGACAGTCTTTCTTGCTGTCTACTACACCCCCAATTTTGGTGTCATCTGCAAATTTCCTGATCCGGTTAACCACATTATCATACAGATCATTGATACAGATGACAAACAACAATGGACCCAGCACTGATCTCTGCGGCACTCCACTAGCCACAGGCTTCCAGTCAGAGAGGTAACCATCTACTACCACACTCTGACTTCTTCCACAAACCAACGTCTAATCCAATTCACTACCGAATGCCGAGAAACTGAACCTTCTTGACCAACCTTCCATGCGGGATCTTGTCAAATGCCTTAAAGTCCATCCAGACAACATTCACTGTCTTGCCTTCATCAACCTTCCTGGTAACCTCCTCAAAAAACTCTTTGTTTGGTTAGACATGACCTACCATGCACAAGGCCATGCTGACTGTCCTAATCAGTCCATGTCTATCCAAGTACTATATAAGCAGTCTCTTAGAATACCTTTCAATAACTTTCCCACAACTGACCTATATTTTCCTGGTTTATTTTTAGAGTTTATTTTAGAGTCTTTGTTCAAAAGATGGAATAACATTGACTACCCTCCAATCCTGGAGAATTATCCTCCCTAATTTGTCTCAAGATAGCAAACTCCTCCTCTATCGTAATCTGTATGGAGTCCATGACTTCACTGCATCTTTGCTTCACCTATAGACTCTATGTCCATCTCCTGAGTAAGTTACAGATGCAACAAATCCATTTAAGATCACCACTATTTCTTTTGGCCCCACACATAGATTACAATTCTGATCTTCCAGAAGATCAGTTTTGTCCCTTGCAATCTTTTCTATATATCCGTTGAATCCCTTGGGATTCTCTTTCACTTTGTCTGCTTGGGCAACCTCATGTCTTCTTTTAGCCCTCCTGATTTCTTTCTTAAGTGTTCTCTTGCATTCCTTATGTTCCATAAGTACCTCATTTGTTCTTACCTGCTAAGTACCTCCTTTTTTCCTTAACTAGATCCTCAATATCTGTTGAAAACCAAGGTTCCCCAAATCTGTTATCTCTACCTTTTATTCTGATATACAAGCTTTGTACTCTCAAAATTTTACTTTTGAAAGCCTCCCACTTACTAAGTACACCTTTGCCGGAAAACACTCTGTCCCAATCCACACTTGCCAGATCCTTTCTGGTACCAACAAAATTGGCTTTTTTCCAGTTAGAATCTTAACCCGCATCCAGACTTATATTTTTGCATACGTACTTTGAAACTAATGGCATTGATCACTAGATGCAAAGTGTTCTACACAAACTTCTGTCACTTGCTTTGTCTCATTACCTAATAGCAGATCAAGTATTGCACACTCTCTCATTGAGGCTTCTACGTACTGATGAAGGAAACTTTCCTGAACACATTTGACAAACTCTATCCCATCTAGTCCTTTCAAACTATGGGAGTCCCAGTCAATATGTGCAAAGTTAAAATCACCTGCTATGACAATCTTATTTTCTTTGCAACAGTCTGCAACCTTCCTACAAATTTGTTCCTCTAAATTCCTCAAACTGTTGGGTGGTTTGTAATGTAGCCCTAATTATGTGGTCATACATTTATTATTCCTCATAAAGCCTCACTAAACAAGCTCTCTAGTCCATCCTGACAGAGCACTACCATGACATTTTCTCTAGTAACACCACTTCTTCATCTTTAATCCCTGTTGCATCTAAAACAATGGAGCCCCAAAACACTGAGCTGCCAGTCCTGCCCCTCCTGCAACCAAGTCTCACTGATGGCTACAATATCATAATTCGATGTGTTGATCCATGCTCTGAACTTGCCTGCCATTCATACAAAACCCCTTGCATTGACAGTCTGGTCAAGATGACTAATCTATCTTCAGATCTTTCAACTTCTCAAGGATCTTCTCCTTAGTAATAGCAACTACACTCACTTCTGCCCCCTGAAACTCTTGAATTTCTAGCATACTGCTAGGGTCTTCTACAGCGAAGAATGAGGCAAAATTCTTACTTGGTTCGTCAGTCATTTCTTTGTAACTCCAAAACATAAAGCTAACCAGAAGGCAAACAAGGAATCTGAGACATAACTTGTCTAGCTTCATTTTGACTTTAAGTGAGGCACGCACATATGACGCGGTGGCGTGATGATGTATGCCATTTACATACTTTTACATACAACCCACAATGCGTTATGCACACAACAAAGAGTATTTAATCAAATAATATATTTAAAATATTACTCAAATATTACAGAAATATTAAATCCACAACACTTTTATAAACTCCAACTCAATATAGAATGCATCTTAACTTATATACTGTATATATATACACAGTATACTGAATACACACTGGTTCTCCCGCCTCACCCATCTCACAATGGGTGTGCATTGATGTCACCCTCCCAGTGATTTCATACTGTGCACCAGATTCCCCTGCACTCAATTCTTGTTGATTGTGCCCTAGTTCACACCCGTGCACAAATTTCACTCTCACACTCACTCTATAGTTTTACCATAGAACATAGAAGAGCACAACTCAGGAAAAGGCCCACAATGTCTGTGTCAGCATTTGATCCCTATCCCTCCATTCACTTGGACAGGAGAAGGTGGAATATGTAGAAACTTAACTATACAACATCCACAGCATTGTCAATTTTAAATTGTCCCATTCAGGCCTAAACATTTAATCGCCGTGGAGGATTTCTTACTCTTGTGAGATAATGTCTTTCCCGACCTGGGGGTGGGGTCATTCTGCTTGGCAGATGAGACTTGTGGCTGAGAAACAATCTCAGGTTCTGGGGTCTCCACCATGGTGGTTGTAGGAGTTGACTCTGGGACTGCAGGAAGTGGTTCTGATAGATCTGGGCACCTTTCTTCTCTAACAACGGACTCTGCTGTCCTCAACTGATTGATATGTTGTTCCCAGATAACATCAGACACAATCTCTACTGTATAGGAGAGTGATCCTTAATCTTTCTGGGTACCCACTTTTGATCAGCTCTGTAGTCCCTCGCCAGGACTGAAACATTGAACCTCCTCCGTAGTCCCTCGCGAGGACTGAAACATTGAACCTCCTTGTTTGTCTCAGCTGATGGTCCTGCACACTCCTTCTGAGATTGGGCTTGAGGAGGCCCAAGTGTGAACACAAAGGATGGCCCAGGAAGAGCAGAGCTGGTGAGCTGTTGGTTGTGGAGTCTGCTGCATTGCCATATGCAAAGAGGAAATTTGTGAGCTTCTGATCCAATGTCACTGCAGTGTGTTCTGCTGACGTTGTTCATAGTGCATTTTTAGACAAATCTTTCCGCCAAGCCATTTGTAGCTTGGTGGTACAGTCTTATTCCATTCATTTTCAGGAATGACTGAAACTGCTTCACCACTATCTGTAGACTAATATCACTGTCTAATTGTTCTGGAACACCAGTCCTCAAGAAAAGGTTTCTCAACACACCAGCAGGGTGCAAAACTGTAGAGGAGGCTATTAGGAATACTTCTGGCCACTTTGTAGCTGCATCCACTACTAAGAAATGGTCCAGCAAAATGCACACAAATCCTCTGCCAGGGCAATTCAGACCATTCCCAAGGATGGAGAGGTGCCACTCTCGGCGTCTTCTGGATGTGATGGCATCCTGAGCAGTGCATGGCAAGCTGCTCGATCTGCTGGTCCATCCCAGGCCACCAGACAAAGCTTTGAGCCAAGCATTTCATTTTGACCATGTCTAGATGATTGGCATGTAGCTCCTTCAACACTTTATCTCTCAGCTTAGATAGTACAACTCTCAATCCCCACATAAGGCAATTTCATCAAGAGCAAGTTCATCCCGGTGCTGGTAAAAATGGGGGAACTGTTTCTTTCTGCTGCACATTCCAGCCATTTTGGGAGGCCACGAAGACCTGACACTTGTAGCTGGGTGGTACGGTGCAGATGTAATATGTCATACTCCATTCACTTTCAGGAATGACTGAAACTGTTTCACCACAATCTGTGGTCCATTGTCACAGTCTCAGTGTTTTGGAAAACCACTCCTTGAGAAGAGGCTTCTTTTCTGGTTTCCCTTTGAATCATCTCTGCCATGATAGGTAGAATTGCGATTAACATTAGGGAGACCACATCAAGAGGAGTGTTCTCTTTTGTAAATTTTTCAGGTATTTCTTTTTCCGAGGGTAAATGGGATGATCCATCAGCATTTCCATAATTAGCTGCCCTTTTGAATTCGATCTTGTAATTGTGTCTTCTGAGAAACAGAGCCCATCGTGCTGCTGCTGTTAGCGGCATGCCCTTCTGCAGACTGAAAATGGAGACTAGTGGTTGGTGGTCAGTAATGGGGGTAAACTCTCTCCCATTCGGGTACCGGTTGAAATGTTTCACATTTCACACCATAAACCAGACTCAAGGCCTCTCTCCAATCTGTGCGTAATTTCTTTCTGCAGCAGTAAGGGAATGTGATGCATCCATTACTCATGTGACATGACTGCACCGATACCACAAGATGAGCTGTCACAGGCAAGCTTCACTGGATGGTATGGATCATAATGAGTGCAGTGTCTGACAGCACCATCCCTGTTATCTTCCTGAAAGCCACCTCACACTGTTCTACCCATTGCCATTTCCCCCCGATCTGTAGCGATCAGTTCAAGGGGTGGAGCACAGTAGCCAGGTTTGGCAGGAATCTGTTTTACTAATTGACAAATCCTACAAAGAACCACAACTGTGACACATCCTTTGGCCTTGGGGCATCCATCACTGCTTGAATTTTCTCAGCATACGTGTAAGTCCTTGTGCATCAATGGTGACGCCTGGTTAAAGAATTCACACATGTTGCATCATTCTCTGTCTGAGCACTTAATCTTCTAACACCATCTTGAGATTCTGGAGAAGTTCCTTGTCATCTTTACTGGTAACAATGATGTCACCCAGGTAACACTCAGTACCTGGACAGCCTTGCAGTACCTGGTGCATGGCTTTCTGTCAGAGTGTGGTACAGGTGCAGATGCTACTCCAATGATAGTGATGAAACGTTTTGTGGATGTTGATGTTGAGAAACGCTTTGGGCTCTTCTCCCACCTCCATTTGTAGGAACGCCTCAGCTGAGGTGTTTTCCTTTAGAAAGGTTTGCAAAGATATCCTCTGTCCTGGGCAGAGGGTATTGATCTGCTTTCAGTACTGCATTGATGGTGACCTTAAAATTACCACAGATCCAGACAGACCCATTCTTCTTGGCTACTGGGACCACTGGCATTGCCCATGGGCTCCACTCAACCTTGAAGGAATTCCTTCAGCCTCCATGCGATCTAACTTATTGGCTGCTTTATCATGGATAGTATAAAGAAGCAGACAGGTTTTGCAAAACTTGGTTGTGGCATTTTCATTTCACACAACTTTACCCTTGATATGTTTGAGTTTTCCAATGCCATCCTTGAAAATAGCTGTGGTATCATCCTGTACCTTTCTTAATTCACCTTCAGTTGCTTCTATTACAGGGAACTGGCATGCAAATGGTGGATGGATCTCCAATCAAGTTATAGTTGTCTTGGCCAATTACAATCCCACAATGCTGGCCCTCCTGTTTTTACCACATACAAGCCCAATGTGGCTTGTTGGTTGTTGTATTTCACTGTTACGAATGTCATTCCCACAGGAGTTCTCTCTTCTCCAGTTTAAGTTCATAGTTGGATATCTGCAGGCTTCAGTTCAGAATCTTTGAAATGCCATTCAAGCTCATTATATGGAGTGACTGAAACAGCTGAGCCAGTGTCCAATTCCATTTTAATTAAGACCATAAGACAGCAGCATAATTAGGCCATTTGGCCCATTGAGTCTGCTCCACCATTTAATCGTAGCTGTTATTTCATTCCCCCTCCTCAACCCCACTCCCTGGCATCCCCATAACCTTTGATGCTGTGTCTAATCAATCTCTGCCTAAAATACACCCAATGACCATGCCTCCACAGCTGCCTGTGGTTCCAAAGTCCACAAATTCACCACCCTCTGGCTAAAGAAATGTCTCCGCATCTTGTTTTATATGGACGCCCCTCTATCCAGAGGCTGTGCCCTCTTGTCCTAGACCCTCCCACCATGGGAAACATCCTTTCCACATCTACTCTGTCTAGGCCTTTCAACATACAAGAAATTTCAATGAGATGGCCCCTCACCCTTCTAAATTCCTGCGAGTACAGACCCAGAGCCATCAAACATCCCTCGCATGATAACTCTTTCATTCCCAGAATCATCCTTGTGAACCACCTTTGAACCCTCTCCAATGCCAGCCTATCTTTTCTTAGATGAGGAGCCCAAAACTGTTCACAATACTCAAGATGAGGCCTCACCAGTGTCTTACAAAGCCTCAGCATCACATTCCTGCTCTTGTATTTTAGACTTCTTGAAATGAATGTTAACATCGCAGTTGTCTTCCTCACCATCGACTCTACCTGCAAGTTAACCTTCAGGGTATTCTGCACAAGGGCTCCCAAGTCCATCTGCATCTCAGATTCCTGGATTTTCTCCCCGTTTAGAAAACAATTTGCACATTTATTTCTACTACCAAAGTGCATGATCATGCATTTTCCAACATTGTATTTCATTTGTCACTTTCTTGCCCATTCTCCTAATCTGTCTTAAGTCCTCCTGCAGCCTACCAGTTTCCTCAACACTACCTGCTCCTCCACCAATCTTTGTAACATTTGCAAACTTGGCAACAAAGCCATCTATCCCATGATCTATATCATTGATATATAGTGTAAAAAGAAGCTGTCTCAACACCGGCCCTTGCAGAACACCACTAGTCACTGGCAGCCAACCGGAAAAGGATCCTTGTATTCCTACTCCCTGGCTCCTACTAATCAGCCAATGCTCTAACCATACCAGTAACTTTCTATGGGTCCTTAACTTGGTAAGCAGCCTCATGTGTGACACTTTGTCAAAGGCCTTCTGAAAGTCCAAATATACAACATCCACTGTATCTCCTTTATCTATCCTACTTGTAATCTCTTCTGAGAATTCCAACAGGATTGTCAGGCAAGACTTTCTCTTAAGGAAACCATGCTGACTTTGACCTATCTTACCCTATGTCACCAAGTACTCCATAACCTCATCCTTAACACTTGACTCCAACATCTTCCCGACGACTGAGGTCAGGCTAACTGGTCTATAATTTCCTTTCTGCTGCCTTCCTCCTTTCTTAAACAGTGAAATGACATTTTAAATTTTCCAGTCCACTTGCACCATGCCAGAGTCCAGTGATTTTTGAAAGATAATTACTAATGCCTCCACAATGTCTACCGCTACCTCTATCAGAACCCTACGGTGCAGTTCATCTGGTCTGTGTGACTTATGTACCCTTAGGTCTTCCAGCTTTTTGAGCTCCTTCTCCCTTGAAATACTAACTGCACTCACTTCTCTTCCCTCACAACCTTCAACCTCTGGCACGCTGCTAGTGTCTTCCACAGTGAAGACTGATGCAAAATACTCATTTAGTTCATCTGCCGTCTCCTGTTCTTTGTCATTATTTCTCTGGCCTCATTTTTTATGGTCCTATATCCACTCTCATCTCTCTTTTATTTTTTACATACTTGAAAATGCTTTTACTATCCACTTTGATATTGTTTGCTAGCTTGCTTTCAAATTTTATCTTTTCCCTTCTAATGATTCTTTTAGTTGTTCTCTGTAGGTTTTTTAAAACTTCCCAATCCTCTACCTTCTCGTTAATTTTAGCTTTGTTGTATGCCCACTCTTTTGCTTTTACATTGGCTTCGACTTCCCTTCCGTCAGCCACGGTTGTACTATTTTGCCATTTGAGTATTTCTTTGTTTCTGGAATACATCTATCCTGCACCTTCCTCATCTTCGCTAGAAACTCACTTCATTGCTGCTCTGCTGACATCCCTGCCAGCATCCCCTTCCAATTTACTTTGACCAACTCCTCTCTCATACCACTGTAATTTCCTTTACTCCACTGAAATACTGCTACGTCAGACTTTACTTTCTCCCAATCAAATTTCAAGTTGAACTCAATCATATTGTGATCACAGACTCCTAAGGGTTCCTGTACCTTCAGCTCCCTAATCACTTCCACTTCATTACATAACACCCAATCCAGTATAGCTGATCCCCTAGTAGGCTCAACAACAAACTGCTCTAAAAACCATCTCATAGGCATTCAACAGACTCACTCTCTTCAGATCCATTACCAACCTGATTTTCCCAATCAACCTGCATGTTGAAATCTCCCATGACTACCATAACATTGCTCCTTTGACATGCCTTTTCTATTTCCCATTGCAAATTGTGCTTCACATCCTAGCTACTGTTTGGAGGCCTCTATATAACTGCCATCAGGGTCCTTTTACCCTTACAGTTTCTTAACTTAACCCACAAGGATTCAACATCTTCTGATCCTATGTCATACTTTTCTACTGATTTGATGTCATTCTTTGCCACAGAGTCACATCACACCCTCTGCCTACCTTCCTATCCCTCTAATACAACATGTAACCTTGGACATCCAGCTCCCAAAAACCTTCAGCCACGATTCAGTGATGGCCACAACATCATACGTGACAACCTGTAATAATGCAACAAGATCATCCACCTTATTTCTTATACTCTGTGCATTTGAGTTCTGTATTTTTTACCCTATTTGACTCTGTATCCCTAATGCACTGATACTCACTCTGCTGGCTGCAATTTTGTCCTATCATCTACCTGCCCTTCCTGTCAGTCTGATTGCATGCTGTCTTTGCTTTTTTACCATCCATCCTATCCTGAGTCCCTTCACTCTGGTTCCCACCCGTCAATTGAGTTTCTGTCTGCTATTGATAAAACTATTACAACTACTTATTTAAATGTAAGTTGTGTTACAGTTAGGAGCTGTTTTTGAATGCTTTCTTGTAAGATTCCACAAATGAAATAATCTCTCAGTGCTTCATTAATCCCAGCACTAATCTGATAGTGCTCAGACAATCTCTTCAATTCTGCCATGTGTGCTGGGTGGACTCCCCTTCCTTTTGATTCCGCTTGTGAAACCTAAAGAGTTCTGCAATCAACAATCGTTTTGGTTCTAACTGTTCCTGCATTACTTTCATGATATCAACAAAGCTCATTTCGGCTAGTTGTGGTGGAGCAGTCAAACTTCCAAGCAACCTGTATGCTTTTCCGCCCAATGCACTTTGCAAAACTGGTTTCTCATTGGCTACTCAATTTGCTTAGTATACAATATCCAGTCATATCTTGTGCAATCAAAAGTGTCTATCATTCTGACATAGCCAGCTATTTCTACTTCTTTTTAAATTTATGATTATTATAGCCTGGTACTCACTGTTTATGAGCCTGTGAATTTATTTTCTATCTTTTTTTCAACTCAACCATCTTCTCTTTTCTGAAGAAGCATGTGCTGTGCTGTCTGTTTTTTGATCAAATGTCTCATTGTCCTTTTTTAAAAACTGGTATGTTTTGCTGCTTTTCAACAAGTAGGTATTCATCTTAGGTTCATTTAAAACTTCCTCATTGCCACTGTTATGTTTTGTAACTCAAAAACATAAAACTAATTGAAAGGAAAACAAGGGGCCAAGAGATAATTTGTTTAGTTTCGATTTCTCACTTGAAGTAAAGAGGTCTGGTTGGTTTGGCCTGCAGCATTCTTTTGTTCTACTTTAAATTTTGAACGCAGCTGCTTGTATAACTTACAGGAGCCGCAAAGGAATTTTTTTCTGGCCTATGTCTTGTTTTGGGTAGCCGTTTCTTCTGCCTTTGCATAAGCAGTTTATTAGCTCTTGCGGTAATAGAGGCACGGCGTGTTTTTCAAAGAAAAAAGTGAACCGATAATTAGAATAGTGGCAAAGTTGTTATAGGCCTAACAATGCGGGACTAAGAATCGCTTTGCGGTATAGTTCACCGGCAGAGAGAGCGGAGTCTACTGACTTTAGCTCAAGAGGCTTCGGTGAGGAGGCGCAGGTGAGTAGCGGGTAAAGCTTTTGTAGTGGTTGAATAAAAGTGTCACCAAACTACAACAAATTAAATAAAGTAAGGAAGATGCAGGATGAGATGATGAGCTGTAGCTGCATGATGTGGCAGCTGGTGGGCTCCATTGTGGTTCCTGGTGACCACATCTGCAGCAAGTGTTGGCGGCTTGAGGAACTCAGGCTGAACGTTAACGACCTGGACTCTGAGCTTCAAACACTGCGGCACCTCAGGGAGGGGGAGAGTTACCTGAATTCTCTGTTTCAGGAGGTAGGCACACTCATTAGATTAGCTACCTCAAATTTGGTCTGTGGTCAGGGACAAGAGGGTGTGACTGCGAGTGAGGTGGGTAGTGGGATCCAAGAGACATGGCTGGAGGAGCCTCAGCCCTTGAGCTTGTCCAGCAGGTCTGAGATTCTTGCTCCCTGTGTGGGTGAGAGTGGGGGCAGTAGGAAGAAACCTAACTGTAGCACCACAGTTCAGGGAGCCATTCAAGAGGGAGGAGAGAAGAGAAATGTAGTGATAATTGGGGATAGTACAGTCAGGGGAATGGACAAGAGTTCTCTGTTGCGAGGACAGAGCTGTGTTACTGCCTGGTGCCTGGATTTGGGACATCTTATCTGACCTGGAGAGGAATTTGCAGTGGGAGGGGAAAGATCCAGTTGTCGTGGTCCATGTGGGTACCAATGATGTAGGTAGAATGAGGAAAGAGGTACTGCTGAGGGAATTTGAGCAGCTAGAGGCTAAATTAAAAAGTAGAACCAAAAAATTGGTAATCTCTGGATTACCACCTGAGCAATGTGCAAATTGGCACAGGGTCAAGAAGATTAGAGAGTTAAATGCGTGGTTCAAGGATTGGTTGGGAGAAGTGGGTTTGAATTCATGGGAAACTGGCACCAGTATTGGGGAAGGAGGGAGTTATTCTATTGGGACGGGCTCCACCTGAACTGTGATGGGACCTGGAGCTTGGTGAATCACATAACTAGGGCTGTTGATAAGGCTTTGAACTAAATAGCAGGGGCATGGTTCAACAGATTGGAGAAGTATGAATAAAGAAAAAGAGAAAAGCGTGGATAAAGAAAAAGTAAAAGCAAAAGTTAAAAAAGATAAAAGGGTGGAGTGCAGAAAAGACCAAGTGCATAAGAGACAAAGATGACTAGATTTTAAAAGCACAATGAGTGTAAGGGTACTTTATCTGAATGCCTGTAGTATTCGAAACAAGGTCGGTGAACTTGTGGCACAAATCAATACAAAGGGGAATGATTTAGTGGCCTTTACAGAGACATGGTTGCAGGTTGGAGAGGATTGGGAATTAAATATCCAAGGATATCAGGTAATACGGAAGGATAGGCAGGAAGGTAAGGGAGGTGGGGTAGTGCTCTTAATTAAAGATGAGATTAGGGTGATAGCGAGAGATAATATAAGATCAAGGAGCAGAATGTTGAATCCATCTGGGTAGAGATTAGGAATAGTAAATGGAAAAAGTAACTGGTGGGAGTTGTCTATAAGCCACTAACTTTACAGTGGCACAGGCAATAAACTGAGAAATATCTGAGGCATGTAAGAATGGAACAGTAGTTATCGAGGGGGACTTCAACTTGCACGTAGACTGGATGAATCAAGTTGGTTGAGGCAAGCTAGAGGAGGACTTCATGGAGTGCACCCATGATAGCTTTCTTGAACAGCATGTTACTGAGCCTACAAGGGAACGTGTTATCTTGGATCGGGTCCTCTGCAATGAGACAGGTAAAATTAGTGATCTTGTAGTTAAGGATCCTCTTGGAAAGAGTGATCACAGTATGACTGAACTTCTCGTACAAATGGAGGGTGCAATACTCAATCTTAAACCAGTGTCTTATGCCTAAACAATGGAGACTACAATGGGATGAGGGAGGATTTGTCTAGTGTAGACTGGAAACACAGGCTATATGGTGGGATGGTTGAGGAACTGTAGAAGACTTTCAAAGAGATTTTTCATAGTGCTCAATAAAAGTATGTTCCAGTTAAAAACAAGGACAGTTAGGGTGGGGAAGGCGGAACCAGCCATGGATAACTAAGGAAATAAAGGAAGGCATCAAACTAAAAGATTGGGAAAACTTTAAAAAACAGCAAAATACCACTAAGTGAGCAATAAAGAAAGGGAAGATAGATTATGAAAATAAACTAGCACAAAATATAAAAATGGTTAGTAAAAGTTTTAATAATTATATAAAGCAGAAAAGGGTGGCTAAAGTGAATGTAGGTCCCTTGGAGGATGAGAAGGGAGAATTGATATTGGGTAATGAGGAAATGGCTGAGGCTTTGAATGACTATTTTGTGTCGGTTTTCACGGTGGAGGATACGTCTAAAATGCCGAAGAGAGAAGATATGGATGCGATGGGAGGTGAGGACCTCACTATAATAGCTATCACTAAAGAGATAGTGCTGAGCAAACTTGTGGGCCTAAAGATTAACAACTCCCCTGGTCCTGATGGAACGCATCCCAGGGTACTGAAAGAAATGGCAGAGGTCATTGTAGAGCCTTTGCTGATAATTCACCAAAATTTTCTGGACCCTAGGCAGGTCACAGCAGATTGAAAGAAGGCAAATGTTATGCCACAGTTCAAAAAGGGATGTAGGCAACAGGCAAGTAACTATAGGCCAGTTAGTTTAACATCTGTAGTTGGGAAAATTATTAAAGTTATTATTAAAGAAGAAATAGCGAGGCATCTGGAAAGAAATGGATCCATCAGGCAGGCGCAGCATGAATTCAGCAAAGGCAGGTCCTGTTTGACAAGCTTACTGGAGTTCCTTGAGGAATAATGAGCGCAGTGATAGAGGGGAACAGATGGACGTTATTTACTTGGATTTCCAGAAGGCATTCAATAAGGTGCCACATAAAAGACTTATACATAAGATAGGATGCATAGAGTTGGGGGTGATGTATTAGCATGGATAGAGAATTAGTTAACCAATAGAAAGAGGGGCGGAGAAGACGGTGTGACGCAGCGCGCACGGCTGCTCTGAAATGGTATCGTATTTGTTAAGTAGGGGCTGTGCACAATCCTGATTTGATGGAGACAGACGTGAGAAGCATGGAGGAACATCTGGAAAAACTTCTGAAATGCCTGCTTTGCTGCCGCTGCTACTGTGCGATCGAGAATCTCCGGAGAGGAAGGCCCCAGATCCTCGGCTTTGCCTATTGCCTGTTGCTGGGGCCGGGGTTGAAGTGCTTGGCAGAGATGGTGCTCGGTGCTCGGTGTCGGAGGGCTGGTCGGAGGCTTGGAGTTTTCGGACGGACTCAAGAGTTGGCTGTGGTCAGGTGCTTCCAGGATGCTGCACCAGCAAGTTTGCGGTGCTGAAGGTTCATGGCAGGAAGAGAGTTTCTCTTCCTTCTACCATCTGCGTGAGATGATACGACTTTCGAGAGACTTTGAGACTTTTTTTTAACCGTGCCCATGGTCTGTTCTTTATCAAATTACAGTATTGCTTTGCACTGTTGAAACTATACGTTATAATTATGTGGTTTTTGTCAGTTTTTCAGTCTTGATTTGTCTTGTGTTTCTGTGATATCACACTGGAGGAACATTGTATCATTTCTTAATGTATGCATTACTAAATGACAATAAAAGAGGACTGCGTAAACTCATAATCTAAAGTTAGGATACATGGGTGTTTCTCTGTTTGGTAATCAGTGGTGAGTGGTGTGCCACAGGGGTCGGTGCTGGGCCTGCAACTGTTCACGATATACATTAATGATCTGGACGAGGGGACTGAGTATAGTGTATCTAAGTTTGCTGATGACACTAAATTGAGTGGAAAAGCAAATTGTGCAGAGGGTATGCAGAGTCTGCAGAGAGATATAGATAGGTTAAGTGAGTGGGCAAGGGTCTGGCAGATGGAGAGATAAATGTGAGGTCATCCATTTTGAAAGGAAAAATGGAAGATCAGATAATTATTTAAATGGTAAAAGATTGCAGCATGCTGCTGTGCAGAGGGACCTGGGAGTGCTTGTGCATGAATTGCAAATGGTTGGTTTGCAGGTTCAACAGGCTATCAAGAAGGCAGATGGGATGTTGGCCTTCATTGCTAGAGGGATTGAACTTGAGAGCAGGGAGATTATGCTGCAACTGTACAGGGTACTAGTGAGGCCACACCTGGAGTACTGTGTGCAGTTCTGTTCTCCATACTTGAGGAAGGATATACTTTCTTTGGAGGCGGTGCAGAGGAGGTTCACCAGGTTGATTCCAGAGATGAGGGGGTTAGACTTTGAGGAGAGATTGAGTTGCCTGGGACTCAGAAGGATGACAGGAGATCTTATGGAAACATATAAAATTATGAAAGGGATAGATAGAGGCAGGAAATTTGTTCCCACTGGTAAGTGAGACTAGAACTAGGGGACATAACCTCAAGATTTGGGGGAGTAGATTTAGGTGGAGATGAGGAGGAACTGCTTGTCCCACAGAGTGGTGGATCTGTGGAATTCTCTGCCCAATGAAGCAGTGGAGGCTAACTCAGTAAATATATTTAAGATAAGGTTGGATAGATTTTTGCATAGTTGGGGAATTAAAGATTATGGGGAAAAGGCAGGTAGGTGGAGATGGGTCCATGGTCAGATCAGCCATGATCTTATTGAATGGTACTATTCCTGCTCCTATTTCTTGTATTCTTAAGTTCTATGCACGTAGGACGTGGCAGCGTAATGACATATGTCATTTACGTATTTTTACATATAACCAACAGTGCATTATATAATCAATAAAGAATGCTTAAGCAAACAATATATTTACAATATTACTCAAATATTACTCAAATATTAAATACACATCAGGACCGATATCCAATCTCACCTCTTTAAGATATCTGAAAAAATGTCTGGTATCCTCTTTTATATTATTGGCCAACCACCTTCATATTTCATGTTTTTTTCCCTTTTAGTTGCACTTGGTTTAGAAACATAGAAATATAGAAAATAGGTGCAGGAGTAGGCCATTTGGCCCTTCGAGCCTGTACCGCCACTCAGTATGATCATGGCTGATCATCCAACTCAGAACCCCGTACCAGCCTTCCCTCCATACCCCTTGATCCCATTAGCCACAAGGGCCATATCTAACTCCCTCTTAAATATAGCCAATGAACTGGCCTCAACTGTTTCCTGTGGCAGAGAATTCCACAAATTCACCACTCTCTGTGTGAAGAAGTTTTTCCTAATCTCGGTCCTAAAAGGCTTCCCCTTTATCCTCAAACTGTGACCCCTCGTTCTGGACTTCCCCAACATCGGGAACAATTTTCCTGCATCTAGCCTGTCCAATCCCTTTAGGATTTTATACGTTTCAATCAGATCCCCCCTCAATCTTCTAAATTCCAACGAGTATAAGCCTAGTTCACCCAGTCTTTCATCATACGAAAGTCCTGCCATCCCAGGAATCAATCTGGTGAACCTTCTTTGTACTCCCTCTATGGCAAGGATGTCTTTCCTCAGATTAGGGGACCAATCCCAATCCTCTAGCTTCCCACTAATTTTTGTTATATTTTCTCTCTTTTGCTTTTGCTCTGTCTTTGACTTAGTTTGTCAGACTGTTGCCTCATTCTCCCTTTGGACTATTTCTTCTTTGGGATGTATCTGTCCCGCATCTTCCAAGTTGCTCCCAGAAACTCCAGCCATTGCTGTTCCGCCATCATTCCTGCTAGTGTTCCCTTCCAATCAACTTTTTCCAGCTCTTCTTTCATGCCTCTGTAATTGCCTTAACTCCACTGTCATACTGGTACATCTGATTTTAGCTTCTCCCTCTCAAACTGCGGGGTGGATCCTATCATATTATGATCACTATTTCCTCAGTCCTTTTACCTTGATGCCCTAATCAAATCTGGTTCAATACACAATTCTCAATCTAGAATTGCCTTTTCCCTAGTGGGCTCAACCAAAAGCTGCTCTAAACGTCATCTCATATAGGCATTCTACAAATTCCCTCTCTTGGGATTCACACCAATCTAGCTGCATATTGAAATCCCCTATGACTAGAGTAACATTGCCCTTTTTATCTCTCAATGTGATTTGTACCCTACATCCTGACTACTGTTTAGAGGCCTGTACGTAACTCCCATCACGACCTTTTTAGACTTGCAGTTTCTTAACTTTTCCCACAAGGATTCTACATCTTCTGATCCTATGTCACCTCTTTCTAAGAAAGTACTAATGCATTTGAATACTGTTAAAAAGCAAAACCTGGACATCAACATAGTTTATGCTACTGGCTGAGTGTGGTCGGTCATATGGCTAACTAGTCCAATAATTAGTAGGTAGCATCGAGTCAGTAATTTACACCTGAGAGTCACTTGTTTTGAAAATTAGAATAAATTTAGTCAAACTAAACAGGTTGATGTTGAACCTCCTCTTATCTTTTGGGGGACATTCCCACAGCTTGGCTGGTAACCCAGAGAGATGTAATTCCCACCCGTGGAAGCTGTGAACTTAAATTCCCCAAATTGAATAATTCTGCACTTAAACATTTGTGTCTGTGTGGTGACCAGGCAACTATTAGATCAACAAATAAATAAAAACATCTGCTTCTTCCATGTCCTTGAGAAAAATGAGCAGGACGGTTTCGGCGTGACCTCAATTGTCAAAAGACTGAGATTCCCTTCCTGCAGGCACTGTGGGGGCACCTTCACCTGACGAACTTCTGTGGTGCCAGGTGGCAGCACCCCCAACACCTCGATGGCACTTAGCAATTAACGAGGGCTGGCACTACCCACACAGACACTTCAGCAAAAAGGGAAGTGGTGGAGCTTACCCGCAACGTGGAACAGACTGATGATCATGCACAGCTTCAAGATGACCGAGAGGCAAATGGTCAGTGACCCACACAGTAAAACTCCCGTCCTCATCCTCTGCACAGTCCTGGAAGCTTACAGCACATCAGCGTCTCCCTGCCCTTCTTCTGTTGCCACACACTGGCTTATCAGCACGTTCGGAAGGCGAGGTCTGCTTCAGCTAACTTCAACTGAAATTCAAGACGAGGTCCTGGCAAGCATTAGGGGCTTCTTTCTCTCTGTCTGTCTCTCTGTCTCTCTGTCTCTCTCTCCCTCTCTCTTTCTCCCCCCTCTCTCTTTCTCTCTCTCTCTTTCTTTCTTTCTCTCTCTCTCTCTCTCTCTCTCTCTCTCTCTCAGCTCTGCTTCCAGTAACAAATTTCCCCATAGTTTCTGGCAGGGGTACAACCTCAGCAACAGAATACGTGAGATGTGCTGTGTGGAAGGTAGAGTGAGAGTGGAAAATGCTTACTGATATCCCAGTGAAAATTCTAAGGCACATAAATATGGTATTGAGATATGGAAAGTACGATCTGCAGACATGCTCTTCAGCTTACTGGATTTTTGCCGGCCACCAAACGTCCCACTTTATTGTTGATCCACTCTCCCTCCGCCCTCCCCACTACTGAATTGGTCAAGATGGAACAATGTGAAGTAGAGCCTCTAGCAGCTGGATCGCAGGGCTCTCTCCGAAGTGGAGTCTCTTCAGAACCCTCAGCATGAGTATGTGGCACATTCAGTGCTAGCCCCGGCTGTTAAAGCTGGGGCTGCATCTGCTGGGGGATGAAGAGCCAGAGACCTGTGGACCTGAGCATGGGTCTCTGCCGTGAGCAGGGTGGGATGTTAACACAGGGGATAGGGAAGGCTGAACCATTAGTACACCTGGGACACTCTTGGCAACAGTCGAGCTGCCCGAGGGGAAGAATTTGGAGAAAGAGATGGGAAGTAAAACAATTAAAAACAAAAGGAAGAATGTGAATGTTTTCATGTGTCGCGCAGGAAAGGCGACCATCTGGCAGTGCTGGGGTATGCAAAGACTGGCCTGCTTCCAGCATCCCTCATCTCCAGCCAGGGCTCCCGGGGACCAGGCCAGCTGAAATCGAGTTTCATTCCAGTGCTGTCTGCTCCACATTAACACAGCAGTGGCAAACAAAAGTAGAGGAAGTAGCCGGCTCCAGCCATGACTGTATTACAGCACAGGGGAATGTAGTGGGACCATAAACTGACATTATTACAATACAGGGGAATGTAGTGGGACCATACAATGATTGTATTACAGTACAGGTCAATGTAGTGGGACCAAAACTGAGTGTAATACAGTACAGACCTTTTAGTGGGACCATAGACTGACTGTATTACAGTACAGGGGAATGTAGTGGGAGCATACACTGACTGTATTACAGTACAAGGGAATATAGTGGGACCATACACAGTGTTATAGTACAGGGGAATGTATAGACCGTGTAATGGGACTGAACACTGGCTGTTTTATAGTACACAGGGTGGGGAATGAATGATTGGCTCTAGGGAGTACTGAGGATCAGTGAACCTGGTGTATTTCCAAGGGACCCTGAAGGTAGACAGAGCTGTGAAGAAGGAGTACAGGCATAAAATATAAGAGAAGGGTGGCATTGCTATGATATTATAAAACACTGGTTAGGCCACAGCTGGAATACTATCTGCAGTTCTGGTCACTGCACTATAAGCAAGAGGGTACAGAGGAGGTGTATCAAGATGTGGCCTGAGATAGAATATTTCAGTTACAATGAGACATTGGTTAGGGTGGGATTAATATCCTTGGAACAGGAGTGGTTTTGGCAGTGGGAGAGGGTCGGTCATAACCGAAGTACACAAAATTATGAGATGCATAACTTTCGGTAGATGGTTTTAGCCTATCCCCGCGATCGAGCACTAATTCCAGCAGGAAGAGGTTAAAGGGGTGAGGAGTACAAGGTTAGAGGAGATGTGAAGAAGAATTTTTTTCACTCAGAGTGAGGTTGGGATTCAGGGCCTTAGCCCTGAGGGTATGTTTTTCTTTCCACCCAGAGTGAGATTAGGGAGCGGGGTCCTCTAACTGAGGGGTTGGTGGAGGCAGTGACTCCAACAGTCACTAAGAAGAAATTTGACAAGCATTTGAACTGCAAAGGCATCAGTAGCTTCAGATCCTGCTATAGGATGGGATTGGTGGGGATGGATGGACACTTCCTGTAGGATGGGATTGGTGGAGATGGAAGGACACTTCCTGTAGGATGGGATTGGTGTAGATGGATGGACACTTGCTGTAGGATGGGATTGGTGGAGATGGATGGACTCTTGCTGTAGGATGGGATTGGTGGAAATGGATGGACACTTGCTGTAGGATGGGATTGGTGTAGATGGATGGACACTTCCTGTAGGATGGGATTGGTGTAGATGGATGGACACTTCCTGTAGGATGGGATTGGTGTAGGTGGATGGGTACATGATGCAGTTGGGATTTTAGGAGATTGATGACTTCTTGTTGCATGTGCATGCTGGGTCTTAGGGTCTGCAATCATGCTGCATGACAGGATGATAACATAAATTAGCAGCACTCCTTCTAATAACCCCCACCCCAAAACCCCCTCCCACATTTTATCAGCACATAGCAGATTTAAGTGTAATCTGAACACATACCCACCATCCCCTCGGTAACGACACCCTTTCACTAATCAGGATTCCATCCACTCTTACCTTAAAAATATCAATGATTCTGCTCTTGCCACCCTAGAAAATGAGAGCTCCAAGGCTCTCTGGCCTCTGAGAGTAGAAATTTCACCCTATCTTGGTCTTAAATGAGTGACACCTTATTTTTAAATGATAATTTTTCAGATAAGACCCTTCTCACTCTTCTGAACCCCAGCAGATACAAGGTTAATCTGATTACCCCTTCTCCTACAGACTACTCACCCAGCGCAAGGTATCTGTTTAGTAAATCTCATCTGAACTGCTTCCAACACATCTTTCTTTAAATAAGAAGACCAATACTGCCCACAGAAATCCAGATGTGGTCTCACTAATGTCCTCTTTAACTTAAGCATAACCTTCTTGCATTTGTTTTCAATTTCCATTGCAATAAAACATTAACATTTTGTGGGCTGTCCTTATTTTTTCCTGCACCTTCACACTGCGACAGATTGCTGTAGATCCTTCTATATCTCAGAACTCAACAATCACTCACCAACTGAAGAATCTGCTCTTTTTAATTTTTTTCCCGACATGATGAATTTTCCATCTTCCCCACTGCATTCCATCTGCCAGATCTTTGCCCACTGACCTGAAGCCTCTGTAAATATTTAGCCCTCCATGTGATTTCTCCGCAACTTAATATCCCACCTATTCTCAGCATCTAAAAATGAGTCAGTCTCTGCAATGGATACACTCAGTAAACAAACCTCCACTGCCCTCCAATGGGTAGAAAGATCTGCTCACCTTTGTCCTCAATGCCTGAGTCCTTATGCTGGTTCTGTAAGACAATCGGCTATAGGAGCAGGATTACACTATTCAGCCCATCGAGTCTGTCCACCATTCAACCATGCCTGATTTTTTTCAACCCAATTTTCCTGCCTTCTCTCCATAAGCCTTAACACTCCATAACCCTTAAATAAAAATCTACTAATCTTTCCTCAAATTTACCCAATGATTTGGCCTCCTCTCTGTCAATGAATTCCACAGATTCATGTGGCATGCTCTGTAAGAAAGTTTGTATGTTCTTCCAGTGTATGCATGGATTTCCTCCAGGATCTCTGGTTCCCTCTAACAGTCCAAAGACACACCAGCTGGTTGGTCATTGTAAATTGTCCTGTGATTAGGCTGGACTCTGGGCCAGAAGGGCACGATCCCCACTGTATCTCTAAATAAAATACGAATCCTCCCCACATCCAATCTCTCCAGGCCTGTCAGAATCTGATAGGTTTGAGTGGGATCTCCCTCAGAATCAGGTTTATTATCACATAATATTTTGCAGAAACTGGAGTGGGCTTGGAGCATCAGCACTCAGGCAGTCAAACCTGTTCTGTTCAGTCTTTTTGATTACATCTGCCAACCTTTCCAATGCACACACCCACCCTTCCAGAAGTAACACTATCACTTAATTACTGATCTATTCAGCCACTGCATTCCTGAGAATGACATTACATCATCATGCCAACCCCAGGGATTTTGGTGTTCCTTTCCCCCAATCACACATACACGATGCTCCTGAGTTCCGATGAAGGATTCTGACCCAAAATGCTGACTGTCCACTTCCCTCCACAAATGCTGCCTGATCTACTGAGTTCCTCCAGCACTTTTTGTGCATTGACACACACCATCCTCCTCTCTGCAGTTCCACAGCACTCTCACCCATCCAGAGGAGCATCTGGAAAAAATTTGCCTAATTTCAGTATCACTGCACGTTTACCTGAACTCAGGAGAGCACAGGCCTATTCTACTTGACCTCATCATATGACACCATCCAATTCCAGGAGTCGGTTTGGTGACTCTTTGCTCCACTCCCTCCACTGCACCCACACCATCTTCACCTCACAGCTCTGCAGTCTCTCACTTTCTTTTCAGTTTTCCTGTCAAAATGGCCAATTCCCATCCCTCCTTGGGTAGGACGACCAGAGTTCCAAGTGGTATTTCACTGGGACTCCATATAATTGGCCTCAGACTGTACCCCTGCATTCCAATTCTCCACTCTTCTGCTTTCTTAGAAGCTTAGGAAGATTCGGCTTCTCACAAAATACACCAGTGGTCCCCAGCCTCCGGGCCACAAACTGATACCGGACCACGAAGCATGCCGGGACGCACCCAGCACATCTTTAAGAAAAAAGCCGAAATAAACAAGCTAATTAATTAGGTGCCGCCCGGCACGTAAATGTCGGCCCAGATCAGAGGCGATTGCCGATTGCTTTTTTCTTAAAGATGTCCTGGGTGTGTCCTGGCTACCACTACACCCCTGCATGCTTCACGGCCTGGTATCGGGCTGCGGCCCGGAGGTTGGGGACCACTGAAATACTCTACCAAGCTACTACAGATGCACTGTTAAAAGTATCCTGACTGGTTGCTTCATAGTCTAGTATGACAATTCCAATGCAAGAGGCTGCAATCTGGTCTATCATGGGCACAACCCTCCGCACTATTGACAGCTTCTGCCTCAAGAAGATGACATCTATCACCAAAAAACCCCATCATCCATGTCATTACCTCTTCTCGCTTCTACCATTAAGTAGGAGCTGCAGAACCCTGAAGTCCCATAATACCAGGTTCAGAAGTTACTTTCAGAATTTCGATGCACTGCTTAACCCTAACTCATCACCAGAGCACTACGGACTACCTCTTGGTTTTCCATGGACTTGTCTGTAACTGTTTATTGCTCTAATGTGTTGTTTACCAGTCTGTTTTATCTTTCCTGTCTCTATAAATTATGTATAATTTATATTCTGTGTGTTGTCTGAATCTATTACCTGCAATACTGCTGAAAATGGGCTTTCATTGTACGTGTACCTCATTGTACTTGAGCACATGACAATAACTGTTATATTTGTTATATGGTTATATTATGGACAGGAAAGGAATGGAGGGTTATGGGCTGAGTGCAGTTTGGCGAGACTAGGTGAGAGTAAAAGTTCAGCACGGACTAGAATGGCCGAGATGGCCTGTTTCCGTGCTGTAATTGTTATATGGTTATAACTTCCACTTGACCTGAGATATACTTGCTTCCATGACTAATGTACCATTTGCTTTTCTCAATGCTTGCTGTTCCTCCTTACTAACCTTCAGTGATTAGTGTACATCCGAGTCCCTCTGAATTTGAACACCTTTCAATGTCTCGCCGTTAAAACCCCTCTTTCCAACAATGTAGATGACCTCACATTTTTCATTCATTTAGCCCGGCTATACCCTCTGCTTCTTCCACACAGCCACTCTACATCCAGCTTGGCTGTTCTTCCTTTCTGTGCTTTGTGGCGCATCGGGCGGCAAGCTTGCCATCTCTTTTGTCCAGGCGGAGTTGCTAGCTCGACACTCAACCCAGCATGGATGGAATGCGTGCAAGGAGCTGGCCAGATTTGAACCAGGGATTACTCACCTCAAAGTCCGGGGCAGATGCCACTAAATCACCAGCTTGGTATCAGCATCTAATCTACCTGATACCCTGCTGGTACGCTGTCAACTGCTGAGGTCACCAGTACTGATCCCTTGCCACACTGCAGTGGTAACACCCTCACAACCCCAGAGAAATCCATTAACTCCTACTTCTTTTGTAAGTCAACCAATCCTCAGGTCTTGCCAAAAAATTCCCATCTCCCCTCACCCCCAAGACCATGCACTCTAAATATGATTAATCTCTTGTAAATCCAAGAGAAAATAGCTGGCTCACTCTCATCCATAATGTTAGTTATAAAAATTCTCAGCGGATTTGTCGAACATGATTTCCTATTTCATAAATCCCTGTTGACTTTGCCCTTTCCTGTTATTATCTTCCAAGGGTCTGTTACCACTTCTATAATAATAGATTCCAGTAATTTTCCTCTTGCTGATGACAAGCTGGCTGATGTGTAGCTCCTGGATTTCTCTCTCTCTGCTCACTTTAAACAGTCGAGTTATGTTAAACCATTCTGTGACCTATGAGATTGTGGAAGATAACATCCAATGCAAGAACTGCCTCCATCACCAATTCCTTCAGAGCGCTGAAATGTAAAGCACCTGTACAATCACAGAAAAGTACAGCACCAAAACAGGCCCTTCGGCCCATCTAGTCCATGCAGAACCACTTAAGCTGTCTACTCCCATCGACCTGCGCTGGGACCATATCCTTCCATATCCCTACCATCCATGTACCTATCCAAATTTCTCTTTAACGTTGAAATCAAGCTTAAATGCACCATTTGTGTTGGCAGCTCATTCCACACTCTCACAATCCTCTGAGTGAAGAAGTTTCCCCTCATGTTCCCCTTAAACTTCTCACCATTCATTCTTAACGCATGACCTCTCATTGTAGTCCCAACCAACCTCAGCAGTAAAAGCCTTCTTGCTTTTACCCGATCTATCATTCTCAAAATTTTGTATACTGTACCTCTATCAAATCTTCTCTCAACCTTCTACCAGGGGTGATTGATAAGTTTGTGGCCTAAGGTAGAACCTAGCACATTTATTTTTCAACATAGTCCCCTCCTACATGTACAACTTAGTGCAGCGGTCGTGGAGCATACGGATCCCGTCTTTGTAGAAGTGGTCCACAGCAGGGGTGATTGATATATTTGTGGCCTAAGGTAGAAGGAAATGAGTTATTAACTTCAAACTTTCTGCATTATCACTCAAAGAGTTGAACTGCATGTGCATGTAATGAGAGTGTCTTGGACATCCAGGTGGTCCACAGCAGGAGTGATTGATAAGTTTGTGGCCTTAGGTAGAAAGAGATGAGTTATACAGCTCTATACGGGTCCCACCTTCCCAGGACAGGAGCCTAATGATCCAAAATCTTATGCCCTCTCTGCTACACCATCTGCTTAGCCACATGTTAATCTGTATAATATTCCTAGTTCTGGCCTCACTAGCATGTAACAATCCTGAGATCACAACCCTGGAGCACCTGCCCTTTAACTTAGCGTCTAACTCCCCGAACTCACTTTACAGAACCTCATCACTCTTCCTACCCATGTCATTGGTACCTACATGGACTACAGCTTCTGGCTGTTCACCATCCCACTTAAGAATGCTGAAGACCTGATCTGAGGTGTCCTGGACCCTGCCACCTAGGAGGCAACATACCATCAAGGAATCTCATTCTCGTCCACAGAACCTCCTTTTTGTTTCCCTATCACCACAGCTCACCTTTCTCCATCCTTCCCTCCTGAGTCGCAGAGTCAGACTCAGTACGAGAGACCTGACGGCTGTGACTTTCCTCTACTAGGCCATTTCACACCCCCCAGTTTTGAATATGAGCATCAACGGATAATTACTCTGTTAGAAAGCAATAGAATACTCAGGGAGGAAAAACACTACACCAGCAAAAGTTTTCTGCAAGTTCAACAGGTAAATTAACTGTGTTCCCCCAACCTTCTGAGAACAACCTCCCTTCTGTAGCAAGGGTGGGAAAGCGAGGACATAGTTACAAAGCTAAAAACAGTCACTTATAACTGAAGTACTTATAATTATTTTTCAAGTTTAAGTTTGTCGTTGTCAAAGGTTTTCCTGGGATGGACAGGGTATAAATGGCATGAAAATTAACTTTCTGTGACAGAAACACAGTTCATTATAAGACAAGAACCAACATAAATTACACATAACTTACGCATGTGCAGGAGTAAATGACAAACTAAGCAACGGCACTAGTGCAAGTTTGAGAGAGAAAAAATATAGTCCGAGATAGTGTTAGGGGTTCTTAGGCTATTTTAAGAACCTCATGGCACTGGGGAGGAAGCTGTTTTTCACCCTTGAGGTGTGGATCCTGAGGCTCCTGTACCTCCTGACTGACGGCAGCATGAAGAAAAGAGTGTAGCTTGGATGGTGAGCGTTCCTGATGATGGATGCCACATTCTTGAGATGTTGCCTCTTGGAGATGTCCTTGTTGGAGGGAGAACTGTATCCATGATGGAACTGGCTGAATGCAAAACTCTTTGCAACTTCTTGTGTTTCTGCGCATTGGAGCTTCCATACCAGATCAAGATGTAGGCGGTTGGAAAGCTTTCCACTATACATCTACAAGTTTGTCAGGGTGCACAATGGCATGTCAAATCTTCTTAAACTTCTAAGAAAGTAGAGATACTAGCTCCTTTCTTCATGGTTGCAAGTATGTGCTGGGCCAGGATAGGTCCTCAGAGATGTTAACACCGAGGAGCTTGCCAACACAGACATCGCAATAAGAATAGTATATATTTGCCTGACCTCCCCTTCCTAAAATCCACAATTAGCTCCACAGCCTTGTTAACATTGAGTGCAAAATTTCTGGTTAAACACCACTGAACCAGCTGACCCATGTCACTCCTGTATGGTGGTTCATCATCATAGAAGGTGATGGATGTCTGATATTCTCTTCCTAGAGCATTACAGAGGTTGGGTCATATGAAGGCTTTAAAGAGAAGATAGATACATTTTGAGAAGATTGGGGGATTGAGGGCCAAGGGGATCTGGCACAGAAGGGCAAATGAGAGCAGACTACATCTGCCATGATCATATTGAATGACAGGACAGTTTTGCAAAGGTTGAGTGGCCCTACCTCTGCTCCTATTCTCTTGTGAGGTGAGATAGGAATCTATAGACCAGTGAGCCCAATGTCAATGGTCGGAACAACACTGAAGTCTATTACTATGGAAGAGGTATCAGAACACTTAGGAAGTAATAACGTTATTGGGCAAGTCAGTCTTGACTCATGAAAGGGAAAATGCATCTGACAAATCTTTTTGGGGTTGCACACATCAAGATTGATAAGTTTGCACATTTGGGCTTGCAGGAGGTCTTCAATAAGATGACACAGCTGGGACTATTAAACAAAATTAGAACACAGTGGAGCTATCCACCATTGAAGGCACCCCCAACAAGTCCCACACCCCTGATTTGTGAGCACTTCTGGCTTTAGGAATCCCTGGGTGGAATGGAAGTCCTGCAGAACTGTTGTGATGGACAGGGAAGTGATGAGTGGGCTGTTAGTAGTTACTGGCCCTTGTGTAGGCAAGGGCGAGCAAGCAACTGGCTGTTCCCATGCATGGGTCAAGCAAGGTAGGAAAGGGGTGCAGTGGGGGAGGGGAGTGGGTGTAAGGTGAAGATTCGGATGTTGGTAGCGCAAATGTAGCCCAGATCTGTAGTGTTGGAATTCGCCAGCACAAGTGGCAAAGAAAGAGCTGTCAATCAAACATCATTTACTGAAGCCAGGGAGTCAGTATTGACGTAGGTAGGGCCTGGTACAACAATGAACCATTGTTATATCAGATTAGACCAGAGATTTTAAAGGTTCACTCACACTCAGATATACTCGAAGACAAGAAGTGTGTAGGGGAAGTGAGCATAGAACCATTCAGGTCCTTCAGCCCACCATGTCTGAGCTGAACACAATGACAAAATAAACTAAGCGTGCCTGTACACGACCCACATCCCTCCATTCCCTGTCTGTACGCGACCCACATTCCCCCATTCCCTGCCTGTACGCGACCCACATCCCCCCATTCCCTGCCTGTACGCGACCCACATCCCCCCATTCCCTGCCTGTACGCGACCCACATCCCCCCATTCCCTGTCTGTACGCGACCCACATCCCCCCATTCCCTGCCTGTATGCGAACCACATCCCCCCATTCCCTGCCTGTACGCGACCCACATCCCCCCATTCCCTGTCTGTACGCGACCCACATCCCCCCATTCCCTGCCTGTACACGACCCACATCCCCCCCATTCCCTGCCTGTACGCGACCCACATCCCTCCATTCCCTGTCTATCTACAACCCTCTTAAACACCATTGTACAAACGTTTGTAAGATTTTCCTACAGCTTCACACCAGGGAGCCAGCTCCAGGCGCTCACCACTCTGGGTGAAAAGCTTGCCCCACACCTCATCTGTAAACTTTCCCTCTCTCATCGTATGCTCGAGTATTAGACATTTCTACCCTGTGTACAAGATTCTGTCTACATCACCCCTGCTTCTCATCATTTTATCATTCTCCTCTCGGCCTGCGGCATTCCAGAGAAAGCAACCCCAGTTTGTCTAACCTCTCCTTACCCTTTAATCCACACACCATCCTGGTAAACTGCTTCTGCACCTTTACAATGTCTCCACGTAGTGGGACGACCAGAAATGCACACAGTACTCCAAGTGGGGCCTAACCAGAGTTTTGTACAGCTGCAACATGCTTTCCTTACTCTTCACTCTGTATCCTGACCAGTGAAACATGTCGAACGGCTCTTTATCATCCTACCTACTTGTGAGGCCATTTCAGGGAACCTCTGCACTTGGACTTTAAACTCTCCTCAGCTATGAGTTACTTGGACTGGTCCTCAGCCCACACATCACAGCACACAAGGTACGACCAGAGGGGTTCAAATCACACACAGCTCCAAAAGAATAATTGCAGGGATCTGCTCATGTCGTCAGAGAGCCACCAGCAGGTCTAGCTGCAGTAAGGGCAGATATTGGGAGTGGCTGGATGAAGAGGGAGAAGAGGAACTTGTATTGACGCAGTGACTTCCACCATGGAGCCTGCACCAAGAGATTCCAAACCACAGCAGGAGCACATCGTAGGCACTGCAACAAGTCTGCACTTGGCTCCTGGGGTAGGGTGGGGTGTGGAATTGAAACCAGAACTAGGAAGAGGAAATGTATTTCAGGGCCCACCCAGGGCAAAGGAAAACAGGCCCAAGGAATCTGAGTGTCACCAGTCAGCCTCCTTCCTCACCGGGTGACTCTCTCTCTCTGGGAGATCCCCCTCACTGGGCGACCATCCTTTACTGGGTGACTCTCCCTCACTGGGTGACCCTTCTGCACTGGGATACCCTCATCTCTCTTATTCTGTGACCCTCCCTCACCGGCTGACTCTCCCTCAGCGGTTGACCCTCCCGTAGCTGGGTGTCCCTCCCTCACTGGGTGACCCTCCCTCTCCGGGTGACTCTCCCTCACCAGGTGACTCTCCCTCACTGGTTGACACCCTCAATGAGTGACCTTCCCTCACTGGGTGACCCTCCCTCACTGGTTGACACCCTCAATGAGTGACCTTCCCTCACCGGGTGACTCTCCCTCACTGGTTGACACCCTCACTGAGTGTCCCTCCCTCACTGGATGACTCTCTCTCACCGGGTGTCCCTCTCTCACTAGGTGTCCCTCCCTCACCGGGTGACCCTCTCTCACCGGGTGACCCTCCCTCACTGGGTGACCCTCTCTCACCGGGTGACCCTCTCTCACTGGATGACTCTCTCTCACTGGGTGTCCCTCCCTCACTGGGTGACCCTCTGTCACTGGATGACTCTCTCTCACCGGGTGACCCTCCCTCACCGGGTGACCCTCTCTCACTGGGTGACTCTCTCTCACCGGGTGACCCTCTGTCACTGGATGACTCTCTCTCACCGGGTGACCCTCTCTCACTGGATGACCCTCCCTCACTGGGTGACCCTCTCTCACTGGATGACTCTCTCTCACCGGGTGACCCTCCCTCACTGGGTGACCCTCCCTCACCGGGTGTCCCTCTCTCACTGGGTGACCCTCTCTCACTGGGTGACCCTCTCTCACTGGATGACTCTCTCTCACTGGGTGTCCCTCCCTCACCGGGTGTCCCTCTCTCACTGGGTGACCCTCCCTCACTGGGTGTCCCTCCCTCACCGGGTGACCCTCCCTCACTGGGTGACCCTCTCTCACTGGGTGTCCCTCCCTCACCGGGTGTCCCTCTCTCACTGGGTGACCCTCCCTCACTGGGTGTCCCTCCCTCACCAGGTGACCCTCCCTCACCGGGTGTCCCTCTCTCACTGGGTGACCCTGCCTCACTATGTAATGCCTTTCTCTTGCCCTGTGGAGCATCAGTCTGTGTGTCAGCCATGCTCTGTTTGTGCGTCTATCTGTGGAACAGGGTCCGTCTCAGTGACGGGACACAGTGCAAGCAGCAGATCAGTGTGCAGGGTGTGCTGGACCCTAAGGTTGGGACAGGTCCTCACCAGCAAAATGCACCCCACCCCTCCAGCTGCTGTCCCGCAAAATAACCCAGCCCTGCTCACTTCAAACTATTGCCTGTCACTCTTCTATCAGCCCCATGTCCCTGCCCTCTCTCACTCCTTTCCGTCAATCCCTCCACTCCTGCTCACACCCCTGCACTACCCTATTCCCCTCATCCCCACCCACATGGCCCCTCCCCACAGACCTCAGCCCCTCTCCCTTCCCCTATACCGCTAGGGTAATTGATCAGCAAGTAAATGCATTGCAGAAAGTGTTACCACTTGATTTCTGTTCACCCGTTCAACTGCAGAGGACAGGATGTGTGTGACATGAAGTGAGCTACAGAAGACTCTTGGTGGGTCTGGGGTTCTACATTTCTCAGAGCCCAGTGACAGGGTAATCAGCCCCACCCCCTGAGGATAGACACCACTGACAGGGCAAGGGCATGTTCATTTGGGGACTTCTTTGGCTTCAAAATGAGTCATCCTCCAACTCACAGACAGAGACTCCAGGCCCCAGGGACTATTGTATGAGGAGGAAGCCAACCAACACTCAAGAGAAGGAATGGTGTAGAATGGAGGGAGCACAGGCCTCAGCTGAAACCACACTGCTATTGGAGTAGATGAACAGCCAATGACAGGGGTGCTTACAGCGCCACAGGTTGGGAAGGCGAGAGAGGCAGGTGTCCTCCATTGCATCGGGAGGGTGAGTAGAGCATGACTCCTGGCAAAGCACTGAAGTGTCGACCAGACTCAGTGAGCGAGGCTGCAGAATTATCGTGTCCACGCTAGGAGTCTGGGTGAGATTGTTTTCGAAGAGAAAAGAAGGGTTGTGCAAATGCAGGAGAGGCATAGTAGAAACCCTGGTACCAAGCTACGGGATCCAGCCCTTTGGTGGGATCACCCCGTTTGGGGAAAGTGCTGGGCAGATTCCTCCAGCCAGGGCCATCCACAGAGGGAGGGTGTGACAGTGGTTAGCGTCTGGAAGCATGAATGAAGGAAGATTTGTGAGATGGCTCCCAATCTTGGCTGGTACCTTGGAGACCTCATGCTGGTCAGAGACGGAAGCTGGTGTCATAAAACTGCCCAGATTAGAGGACATTCAGTCTACTGAGGCTGGAGTACCCAAATATTCTCACTACACTTTCCCTCATCTTTCTGTTTATCTAGTTCCTTGCTGAGAGTATCTAATGAACATGCAAACATCTTTACTTCAGTTAAATGAACTCACTGCACCAAGGAAGTCCCTTGGCTTGAAAATCTAGTCAAGAAGAAAAAAAAAGCCTACGGAAGGTTCAAAAAACGAGGTAATGATAGAGATCTAGACAATTATAAGGCCAGCAGGAAGGAGCTTAAGAATGAAATTAGAAGAGCCAGAAGGGGCCATGGGAAGGCCTTGGCGAGCAGGATTAAAGAAAACCCCCAAAGCATTCTACAAGTATGTGAAGAGCAAGAGGACAAGGCTTGAGAGAATAGGACCAATGAACTGTGACAGTGGAAAAGTGTGTATGGAACTGGAAGAGATAGCAGAGGTACTTAATGAGTACTTTGCTTCAGTATTTACTATGGGAAAGGATCTTGGCGATTGTTGGGATGACTTATCGTTGATTGAAAAACTTGAGCATATAGACATTAAGAAAGAGGATTTGCTGGAGCTTTTGGAAAGCATCAAGTTGGATACGTCTCTGGGACCGGATGAGATGTACCCCAGGCTACTGTGGGAGGCGAGGGAGGAGATCGCTGAGCCTCTGGCAATGAACTTTGCATCATCAATGGGGACAGGAGAGGTTCCAGAGGATTGGAGGGTTGTGGATGTTGTTCCCTTATTCAAGAAAGGGAGTAGATATAGCCTAGGAAATTATAGACCAATGAGTCTTACTTCAGTGGTTGGTAAGTTGATGGAAAAGATCCTGAGAGGCAGGATTTATGAACATTTGGAGAGTCATAATATGATTAGGAATAGTCAGCATGGCTTTGTTAAAGGCAAGTCGTGCCTTACGAGCCTGATTGAAGTTTTTGATCATGTGACTAAACACATTGATGAAGGTAGAGCTGTAGATGTAGTGTATATGGATTTCAGCAAGGCATTTGACAAGGTACCCCATGCAAAGCTTATTGAGAAAGTAAGGAGGGATGGGATTCAAGGGGACATTGCTTTGTGGATCCAGAATTGGCTTGCCACAGAAGGCAAAGAGTGGTTGTAGACAGGTCATATTCTGCATGGAGGTCGGTCACCAGTGGTGTGCCTCAGGGATCTGTTCTGGGATCCCTTCTGTTTGTGATTTTTATAAATGACCTGGATGAGGAAGAGGAGGGATGGGTTAGTAAATTTGCTGATGACACAAAGGTTGGGGGTGTTGTGGATAGTGTGGAGGGCTGTCAGAGGTTACAGCGGGATAGCAATAGGATACAAAACTGGGCTGAGAAGTGGCAAATGGAGTTCAACCCAGGTAAGTGTGAGGTTGTTCATTTTGGTAGGTGAAATATGATGGCAGAATATAATGTTAATGGTAGGACTCTCGGTAGTGTGGAGGATCAGGGGGATCTTGGGGTCCAAGTCCATAGGACACTCAAAGCTGCTGCTCAGGTTGACTGTGTGGTTAAGAAGGCATACGGTGCATTGGCCTTCTTCAATCATGGGATTGAGTTTAAGAGCCAAGCGGTAATGTCAGAGCCGACATGGAGGACTGTGCTCAGTTCTGGTTGCCTCACTACAGGAAGAATGTGGAAACCATAGAACGGGTGCAGTGGAGATTTACAAGGATGTTGCCTGGATTGGGGAGCATGCCTTATGAAAACAGGTTGAGTGAATTCGGCCTT
The DNA here is from genome assembly GCF_963921235.1 of Mobula hypostoma. NCBI lineage: Eukaryota > Metazoa > Chordata > Chondrichthyes > Myliobatiformes > Myliobatidae > Mobula > Mobula hypostoma. Next base: position 72,818,739 of record NC_086107.1, on the reverse strand, counting down.
TTCTCCTTGGAGTGACGGAGGGTGAGAGGTGACCTGACAGAGGTGTATAAGATAATGAGAGGCATTGATCGTGTGGATAGTCAGAGGCTTTTTCCCAGGGCTGAAATGGCTATCATGAGAGGGCATAGTTTTAAGGTGCTTTGAGGTAGGTACAGAGGAGATGTCAGGGGTAAGTTTTTCACTCAGAGAGTGGTGAGTGCGTGGAATGGGCTGCCGGTGACAGTGGTGGAGGCGGATACAATAGGGTCTTTGAAGAGACTCCTGGATAGGTACATGCAGCTTAGAAAACTAGAGCGCTATGGGTAACCCTAGGTACTTTCTGAAGTAAGTACATGTTCGGCACAGCAGTGTGGGTCGAAGAGCCTGTATTGTGCCATAGATTTTCTGTGTTTCTCTGTTTGTATGTTCCTGGTCCTTCCCTCAGATTAGGGATCCTCACCATATCCCATTGGCAATGACTGGAACATCGACCTCCCAACAACAAGCAGATGATATGACCAAAGCATTCTCGTTCCGAAATTCAAGTTGTGGATTCTGCTGTAATCCCAGTCACTTCCCACTGCCGTGGAGCACTTTGCCAGGATGAAGTGGAAGTGGAGGTGAGAACCTAGAATGAGGTTGCTGTCGAAGATCAGGGGTTTCCAGTTACAATCAGAAATGAGACGAAGTACCGTATTACTTTGACAAATCTTTTGAGCTCTCTTCCTCGAAGGGCAGCAAAGAGCCTGGGAATATTTTTAAGACAGGCAAACAGACCCAGATCGGGTTGATTGTCAGGGACAGCTGTTTTGTATCTGCAGTACATTGTTGGCATTACAAATCACTTACTTACACTAAATACAAACGTTTGTAAATAGAGCAGTATTTATAGTTCATGGACCGTTCAGAACTCTAATGGCAGTGGGGAAGAAGCTGTTCCTAAAATGTTGAGTGTGGGTTTTCAGGCTCTTCCCTGACAGTAGTAACAAGGGGGCTGCATGACCTGGATAATGATGGTCCCCAATGATGGAAGCAGCCTTCTTGATGCACCAACCTTTGAACCTGTCCTCAGCTTTTGCCCTTGATGGAGGTGGCAGAGTCTACAACCTTCTGAAGTCTTTATGATCCTGTGCCTTGGCACCTCCACACTTGATGTTCAATCAGCTTCAGATCACAGGAATTCTGTCCATCCAGGACATTGGTGGCCTTGCCCCTACTTTTTAATTTTCTCTGAAAGATACAGGCCTGTGAGGGTGTTCCATGGTGATACAGGCCTGTGAGGGTGTTTCATGGTGATACAGGCTTGTGAGGGTGTACCACAGTGATACAGGCATGTGAAGGTGTACCATGGTGATACAGGCCTGTGAGGGTGTACCACGGTGATACAGACCTCTGTGGGTGTACCACGGTGATATAAGCTTGTGAGGGTGTACCATGTTGATACAGGCCTGTGAGGGTGTACCATGTTGATATAGGCTTTTGAGGGTGTACCACAGTGATACAGGCCTGTGAGGGTGTTCCACGGTGATACAGACCTGTGAGAGTGTACCACGGTATACATGCTTGTGAGGGTGTACCCAGACATACCACCCTGCAAAAACTCATTTCAGGGAGGTAGCACCATCAATTTGCGAGAGACTCCCGGAACTTCCGGGAGAGGTGGGATGTCTGCAATAGAGTAGCTCCTTAGCAGCTATCCAGCTAGTTTAAATAATGTTAGCTATGCTAATGAACGACTGACACCTGTTAAACTCACCTCAACATGTCTTTTACAGTCTTAACGCAGCATGAACAATAGAAAAGTCACTGTTGTAAACAGTGCAGCGAGCAACACTGTCATTATTTTGACCCCTATTAGGCAGGGGTACACTTTAGTGTAGTCTGGGGTGACGTACGTTTTATATTTTCTTGCCATGGCGTGCTCTCGCTCACGCGCTCTCTCGCGCTTTTGCTTGCTTTCTCTCTTGCTCTCTCACTTGCTTGCTCTCACTCTCTCTCTCGTGGTCACTCTTGCGCTCTCTCTTGCTTTCTCTCGCTCGTTCTCAAAAAAATTGATTTCCGTGATATTGTATGTAATTTGCGGGCATCAGGGAGACACTATTAATATGCGGGAAACTCCTAGAACTTCCGGGAGAGGTGGGATGTCTGGTGTACCACAGTGATACAGGCCTGTGACGGTGTACCATGGTGATACAGGCCTGTGAGGGTGTTCTGTGGTGATACAGGCCTGTGAAGGTGTTCCACGGTGATACAGGCCTGTGAGGGTGTTCTGTGGAGATACAGGCCTGTGAGGGTGTTCTGTGGTGATACAGGCCTGTGAGGGTGTTCCACGTTGATACAGGCCTGTGAGGGTGTTCCGTGGTGATACAGGCCTGTGAGGGTGTTCCATGGTGATACAGGCTTGTGAGGGTGTTCCATGTTGATACAGGCCTGTGAGGGTGTTCCATGGTGATACAGGCCTGTGAGGGTGTTCTGTGGAGATACAGGCCTGTGAGGGTGTTCTGTGGTGATACAGGCCTGTGAGGGTGTTCCACGTTGATACAGGCCTGTGAGGGTGTTCCGTGGTGATACAGGCCTGTGAGGGTGTTCCATGGTGATACAGGCTTGTGAGGGTGTTCCATGTTGATACAGGCCTGTGAGGGTGTTCCATGGTGATACAGGCCTGTGAGGGTGTTCCATGTTGATACAGGCCTGTGAGGGTGTTCCGTGGTGATACAGGCCTGTGAGGGTGTTCCATGTTGATACAGTCCTGTGAGGGTGTTCCACTGTGTTAGAGGCATGTGAGGGTGTACCACAGTGATACAGGCCTGTGAGGGTGCTCCACGGTGATACAGGCCTGTGAGGGTGTACCACAGTGATAGAGGCCTGTGAGAGTGTACCACAGTGATATGGACTTGTGAGGGTGTTCCATGTTGATACAGGCCTGTGAGGGTGTTCCACGGTGATACAGGCCTGTGAGGGTGTTCCATGGTGATACAGGCTGTGAGGGTGTTCTGTGGTGATACAGGCCTCTGAGGGTGTTCCATGGTGATACAGGCTGTGAGGGTGTTCCGTGGTGATACAGGCCTGTGAGGGTGTTCCACGGTGATACAGGCCTGTGAGGGTGTTCCATGGTGATACAGGCTGTGAGGGTGTTCTGTGGTGATACAGGCCTCTGAGGGTGTTCCATGGTGATACAGGCTGTGAAGGTGTTCCGTGGTGATACAGGCCTGTGAGGGTGTTCCATGGTGATACAGGCTTGTGAGGGTGTACCACAGTGATACGGGCCTGTGAGAGTGTACCACAGTGATATGGACTTGTGAGGGTGTTCCATGTTGATACAGGCCTGTGAGGTTGTTCCATGCTGATACAGGCCTGTGAGGGTGTTCCACGGTGATACAGGCCTGTGAGGGTGTTCCATGGTGATACAGGCTTGTGAGGGTGTACCACAGTGATACGGGCCTGTGAGAGTGTACCACAGTGATATGGACTTCTGAGGGGGTTCCATGGTGATACAGGCCTGTGAGGGTGTTCCACAGTGATACAGGACTGTGAGGGTGTTCCGTGGTGATACAGGCCTGTGAGGGTGTTCCATGGTGATACAGGCTGTGAGGGTGTTCCGTGGTGATACAGGCCTGTGAGGGTGTTCCATGGTGATACAGGCTTGTGAGGGTGTACCACAGTGATACGGGCCTGTGAGAGTGTACCACAGTGGTATGGACTTGTGAGGGTGTTCCGTGGTGATACAGGCCTGTGAGGGTGTTCCATGGTGATACAGGCCTGCGAGGGTGTTCCACGGTGATACAGGCCTGTGAGGGTGTTCCGTGGTGATACAGGCCTGTGAGGGTGTTCCACGTTGATACAGGCCTGTGAGGGTGTTCCGTGGTGATACAGGCCTGTGAGGGTGTTCCACGGTGATACAGGCCTGTGAGGGTGTTCCATGGTGATACTGGCTTGTGAGGGTGTTCCATGTTGATACAGGCCTGTGAGGGTGTTCCATGGTGATACAGGCCTGTGAGGGTGTTCCATGTTGATACAGGCCTGTGAGGGTGTTCCGTGGTGATACAGGCCTGTGAGGGTGTTCCATGTTGATACAGTCCTGTGAGGGTGTTCCACTGTGTTAGAGGCATGTGAGGGTGTACCACAGTGATACAGGCCTGTGAGGGTGTACCATGGTGATACAGGCCTGTGAGGGTGTTCCACAGTGATACAGGCCAGTGAGGGTGTACCATGGTGATACAGGCCTTTGAGGGTGTACCACAGTGACATGGGCCTGTGAGGGTGCTCCACGGTGATACAGGCCTGTGAGGGTGTACCACAGTGATACAGGCCTGTGAGAGTGTACCACAGTGATATGGACTTGTGAGGGTGTTCCATGTTGATACAGGCCTGTGAAGGTGTTCCACGGTGATACAGGCCTGTGAGGGTGTTCCATGGTGATACAGGCTGTGAGGGTGTTCCGTGGTGATACAGGCCTGTGAGGGTGTTCCGTGGTGATACAGGCCTGTGAGGGTGTTCCATGGTGATACAGGCTGTGAGGGTGTTCCGTGGTGATACAGGCCTCTGAGGGTGTCCCATGGTGATACAGGCTGTGAAGGTGTTCCGTGGTGATACAGGCCTGTGAGGGTGTTCCATGGTGATACAGGCTTGTGAGGGTGTACCACAGTGATACGGGCCTGTGAGAGTGTACCACAGTGATATGGACTTGTGAGGGTGTTCCATGTTGATACAGGCCTGTGAGGTTGTTCCATGCTGATACAGGCCTGTGAGGGTGTTCCACGGTGATACAGGCCTGTGAGGGTGTTCCGTGGTGATACAGGCCTGTGAGGGTGTACCACGTTGATACAGGCCTGTGAGGGTGTTCCACGGTGATACAGGCTTGTGAGGGTGTTCCGTGTTGATACAGGCCTGTGAGGGTGTTCCGTGGTGATACAGGCCTGTGAGGGTGTTCCACGTTGATACAGGCCTGTGAGGGTTTTTCACAGTGATACAGGCCTGTGAGGGTGTACCATGTTGATACAGGCCTGTGAGGGTGTTCCACGTTGATACAGGCCTGTGAGGGTGTTCCATGGTGATACAGGCCTATGAGGGTGTTCCGTGTTGATACAGGCCTGTGAGGGTGTTCCGTGGTGATACAGGCCTGTGAGGGTTTTTCACGGTGATACAGGCCTGTGAGGGTGTTCCGTGGTGATACAGGCCTGTGAGGGTGTTCCACGTTGATACAGGCCTGTGAGGGTGTTCCACGTTGATACAGGCCTGCGAGGGTGTTCCATGGTGATACAGGCCTATGAGGGTGTTCCGTGTTGATACAGGCCTGTGAGGGTGTTCCGTGGTGATACAGGCCTGTGAGGGTGTTCCACGTTGATACAGGCCTGTGAGGGTTTTTCACGGTGATACAGGCCTGTGAGGGTGTACCATGTTGATACAGGCCTGTGAGGGTGTTCCACGTTGATACAGGCCTGTGAGGGTGTTCCATGGTGATACAGGCCTATGAGGGTGTTCCGTGTTGATACAGGCCTGTGAGGGTGTTCCGTGGTGATACAGGCCTGTGAGGGTGTTCCACGTTGATACAGGCCTGTGAGGGTGTTCCATGTTGATACAGGCCTGTGAGGGTGTTCCATGGTGATACAGGCCTATGAGGGTGTTCCGTGTTGATACAGGCCTGTGAGGGTGTTCCGTGGTGATACAGGCCTGTGAGGGTTTTTCACGGTGATACAGGCCTGTGAGGGTGTTCCGTGGTGATACAGGCCTGTGAGGGTGTTCCACGTTGATACAGGCCTGTGAGGGTGTTCCACGTTGATACAGGCCTGTGAGGGTGTTCCATGGTGATACAGGCCTATGAGGGTGTTCCGTGTTGATACAGGCCTGTGAGGGTGTTCCGTGGTGATACAGGCCTGTGAGGATGTTCCACGTTGATACAGGCCTGTGAGGGTTTTTCACGGTGATACAGGCCTGTGAGGGTGTACCATGTTGATACAGGCCTGTGAGGGTGTTCCACGTTGATACAGGCCTGTGAGGGTGTTCCATGGTGATACAGGCCTATGTGGGTGTTCCGTGTTGATACAGGCCTGTGAGGGTGTTCCGTGGTGATACAGGCCTGTGAGGGTGTTCCACGTTGATACAGGCCTGTGAGGGTTTTTCACGGTGATATAGGCCTGTGAGGGTGTTCCGTGGTGATACAGGCCTGTGAGGGTCTTCCACGTTGATACAGGCCTGTGAGGGTTTTTCACGGTGATACAGGCCTGTGAGGGTGTACCATGTTGATACAGGCCTGTGAGGGTGTTCCACGGTGATACAGGCCTGTGAGGGTATTCCATGGTGATACAGGCCTGTGAGGGTTTTTCACGGTGATACAGGCCTGTGAGGGTGTTCCACGGTGATACAGGCCTATGAGGGTGTCCCACGTTGATACAGGCCTGTGAGGGTGTTCCATGTTGATACAGGCCTGTGAGGTTGTTCCATGGTGATACAGGCCTGTGAGGGTGTTCACAGTGATACAGGCCTATGAGGGTGTTCCACGGTGATACAGGCCTATGAGGGTGTTCCACGTTGATACAGGCCGGTGAGGGTGTTCCATGGTGATACAGGCCTATGAGGGTGTTCCGTGTTGATACAGGCCTGTGAGGGTGTTCCATGTTGATACAGGCCTGTGAGGTTGTTCCATGGTGATACAGGCCTGTGAGGGTGTTCACAGTGATACAGGCCTATGAGGGTGTTCCACGGTGATACAGGCCTATGAGGGTGTTCCACGTTGATACAGGCCGGTGAGGGTGTTCCATGGTGATACAGGCCTATGAGGGTGCACAGAAACTCGGGCCTTGCAAAATGCCAATTGTCAGTGCTGTCCCTTTAAGTGCAGGAGAGTGGAAATGACTATCTGTGTCTGACTGAGCTCTGGGCATTGACTTACCAGAAGTGTTAACAGAAAGCTTCCTTGTACTTGCACAAACTGTGGATTATTTATGATATCATTTGACCTCTTCCTGGTATTTGTTAGTTTGGTTTGAGCTGGCGAATGTTGAGTGGATCAGACCTCTTTTAAGGGTTATCTGGATCAATAGACAGAAGCACATGACCTTGTCAGATGTTGGGAACTGCTGTTTCCCTGTACACAGTGTCTTTTCGGGCAGCCGGTGATGAAAAAGACCACGCAAAACAAATAAAACTGCAAATGCCAGACACCCAGAACAAAAGCTGAACATGATGGATCATTCAGTAGATCAAGCAGCTCCTGTGGAGAGAGAAACAGTTAATGGTGCAGGTCAAAGATCGCAGTGTGTTACAAAGTCACAGAGAATGGAATCATGCCCTTCAGCCCGCTGAGTGGGTGCTGCCCATCAAAAAGCCATCTACACTTTTATTACCTGAATCCCATTTTATTCCATCTCCCAAGAAAAGGTGATGATGTAGTGGTATTGTTACCTGACAACCCTGGGTATACTGTTGAGTCCCACCATAGGCAGAAATTCTAATTTGGGAATTAAAAGTTCTAATGATGACTGTGAAAACCATTGACGATTCTGATGTCCTGTAGGGGAAGAAGTCTGCCATCCTTAATTGGTTTTGTCTACATCTGACTCCAGACCCACAGTAATGTGGTTGACTCTCAGCTGCCCTCTGAAAATACCCCAGCAAGCCATTCAACTGTAACAAAGCATGAAGAATCAACACCGAATGGATCACCAAAACAAAAACAGTGAACGGATCACCCAGAATCAACCTAAACAATGGCTGTGGACCTATAGATTGTCCTTTCCACCACTTGGGAACTTGTGCCAAAACTGGGAGAACTGTCTCTCAGCTAGGCAGGCACCAGCCTGGCACAGTCACACCTCCAGGAATCATTTCCTCCAGCCAATGTCCCAGACAGAACCATCTCCACCCCTGGAGTGGCTCGTCCCACAGGGAGACAAGTCCAGTAGAGTCAGTGACACAGTGGAATGCAGTTTGGAGGGAGCTGCCCTCGGAGTCCTCAACAATGTCTCTGGATTCTACAGAACCTCATGGCATTTGGCCCTGCAGTTGAGTTTATTGTCATGACAAGTACAACAAGGTACAGGTACAAAGAAACACTTGCCTGCAGTAGCATCAAAGGCAGAGAGGTACAAACAATACTCAGAATATAAATTATTCATAATTTACAAAAGACAGTGAAGAGGTGGTCCATAGTGTCCCATTACTGAGTAGGGTTAGGGTAGTTCAGGAACCTGGTGGTGTGGGATTTCAGTACCTCCTGTCTGACAGTAGCAACAAGACCTTGATGATGTGGGACTTCAGTACCTCCTGCCCGATGGTAGTAACGAGAAGAGGGCATGAACCAGATGGTATGGGTTTGCGATGATAGATGTTGTCTTCTTGAGGAAGGACCTCATGTAGAAACCATCAGTGGTGGAGAGGGCTGGGCCCATGATGGAGTAGGCCATGTTCACTATTCTCTACAGCTTTTTGTGCTCCTGGGCATTGGAGTTGATGCAACCAGTCTGGATATTTCCAACAGAGCATTTATAGATGTCTGTTAGTGTTCAGTGATATGCCAATCTCCTGTAGTTTCTAAGAAAGTAGAGATTATTGGGCAAGGAAGCTTTCTGCCGATTAGCACCTACTACCCCCTCAGCTGATGAACTAATGCTACTCAGAGGAGAGCATCGCTGACTGGGGAAGATCCATCACCAAGTGTGCCTCATATACCACAACCATCCAGATGGACGAGTGCTGAAGACAATGCTGCTAGAGCGGGCTGCAAAAGCTGTTGAGGGAACCATCAAGAGGGGAAAATCTACTTGATCTCCTCCCCACCAATCTATCTATCTACAGGTCTCCTCCCCACCAATCTATCTGTCTACATGTCTCCCCCCCCACCAATCTATCTGTCTACATGTCTCCCCCCCACCAATCTATCCGTCTACATGTCTCCCCCCCCACCAATCTATCTGTCTACATGTCTCCCCCCCCACCAATCTATCTATCTACAGGTCTCCTCCCCACCAATCTATCTGTCTACATGTCTCCCCCCCCACCAATCTATCTATCTACAGGTCTCCTCCCCACCAATCTATCTGTCTACATGTCTCCCCCCCCACCAATCTATCTGTCTACATGTCTCCCCCCCCACCAATCTATCTGTCTACATGTCTCTCTTGGTCCTGAGCTTCTTGGTCCCAACTTCATCATCGTTACCAGGGAGGAGCAGCCCTCCTACACCAGGATAGCTTGAGGGCCCTCCACTTCTTCCTCCACCACTCCCCTTCCTGCTGGCTGAACTTGTTCTCACATTTGACATCTACAGGCACCACCCTCCCCCCACTCACTTGCTCCATGTCCAAAGTGGGACCCTATTGGGATCCAAGCCGTGTTCATCCCTTTGTTTGACACATGGGACACTTCTTACTTCAGCCTCAAGAGGGCGATAGAGATGGAGGCGATAACATTGACAGCAAGGAGCAGGGCTAAGAGGGATTTTATGAGTGAGGTGCTACCCAACTGAAGGCTTATATGGAACAGGGTGTATGGGGTGGGGGTTAATGCGAGGTACAGTTGGGTCAGGGAATTGAGATGATGAGGGTTAGATGACTGAGATGGTGAGGGGGGTCAGGTTATTATGATTAGGAAGACACACAGTCCTCTTTTATTGTCATTTAGTAATGCATGCATTAAGAAATGATACATTATTTCCTCCGGTGTGATATCACAAAACACAGGACAAACCAAGACTGAAAAAACTATCAAAACCACATAATTATAACATATAGTTACAAACAGTGTAACAATACCATAACTTGACGAAGAAGTCCATGAGCACAGTAAAGTTCAAAGTTTCTCAAATGTCCCACATTTCACGCAGACGGGAGAAGGAAGAAAAACTCTCCCTGCCATGCCGACCACAATCCGACTCTGTCATCCGAAAACGTCGAGCTCTGATCAGCTCTCCGACACTGAGTACTGAGCGCCATCTCTGTCCGAACAATTCGACCTCCTTCTTGGTCGCCAAAAGCAGGCAAGGCCGGGGATTTTGAGGCCTACCCTCTGAAAGATTCCCGACCACACAGTAACGACAGCAGTGAACGGGTGTTTCAGTAATTTCTCCGAATATTCCTCTGTGCTTTCACGTCCATTCTCCATCAAATCAGAATTGTCCACGGCCCCTATTTAACAGATACAATATCATTTTTCACTGGAGGGCTGTGCACGCGCAGGTGCGCCGCCATCTTCTTCTCCCGACAGTTATTGGGACGGTGGAGATCAGATTATTGGGATGATGGGGATAAGGTTATTAGGATGATGGGGGTTAGAGTATAGACATTGGGGGTCAGGTTATTGGCATGGTGGGGTTGGGTTATAACGACAGTGGGGGTGAGGTTATTGGCATGGTAGGGTTGGGTTATAACGACAGTGGGGGTGAGGTTATTGGCATGGTGGGGTTGGGTTATAACGACAGTGGGGGTGAGGTTATTGGCATGGTGGGGTTGGGTTATAATGACAGTGGGGGTCTGGTTATTGATTGATAGGGGGTCAGTTTATTGGGTCAGTGGGGGTCAGATTATCAGAACAGTGGGAGTCAGTTTATTGTGCTGGTGGGATCAGATTATCAGCTGGTAGGGTTAGGTTAAGTCACTTTGAAGGCGAGAATAAAACCACAGCTATGAGGATCCCTGCAGCGATCTGTATTTTGGGAACTGCAAGCTGGATTCAAAGAAGGAGCTAGTAATCCTTGGTGTTAATATTAACAGCAAGTTGGTGTGGGATAAACACCTTTCCACTATTTCAAACAAGGCTGGACAAAGGCTTGGAGCTCTGCGGAAAGTAGCAGCCAAGCTAAACAAAGAGGGCAGAGCCACGGTTTACAAAGCCCAGGTACGAAGTATCATGGAGAATGCCTGCTTATCATGGATGAATGCCTCACAGAGTGTCCTCAGCCAGCTTGATTCCATTCAAAGAAAGGCTCTCAGGATTATAGGTGTAGATGAAGCACAGCTCGTGAGAAGCTAGCCATCAGTAGCTTACACCACAGATGACAGGTTGCTGCAGCTACTGTGCTATACAAAATACACACCAGCCACAGCCCTGCAGACCTTCACGCCGTGCTGCCTTCACCTTATGAGAGACGGTGCACCACACGGTCAAGTTTATCTGTGCCTGCTCATGCTGTTTCTGTGCCTGATGCGAGAACCTACACACTGGATAGAAGCTTCCTTCACTGTGCTATCAGAATTTGGAACAGCCTTCCAGATGCTGTGGTTGGAAACATCTGCGACGATAGGGTCCAAGCCTTCAAGAGTCGAGTGCACAAACACCTATCGTCTCTGGGAGGGAAGTCACATGTTTCTTCATAAGCTATCATGAAGGGGACTAGGATGGCAATTCTTGGTTGTTGGTAGGTAGGGTTAATACCTGACTTTCAAGAGCACTTGTGAGTTATGCTCCGGCTGGACCTAGTCCTTAAACTGCTGGAGAACAGTGCAGAAAGAACAGGTGCTGTTTTTTCCCGGTAGGGATTAGTTTTTAGTTCCAAGTGCTCCTGCCATGTTTTGTCACCCTGCAACCTTATCCTTCAATCTCTTTGAATTATGGAGGACAGCATGTGTATAAATGTCTCTCTCCAGTAGACATCATCATGATCATCATGACTCCAGTATTTCTAGTATTTTTTAATGTTTCTTAATTGTACATATGATTTTTTTTGTGTTCTATCGCTGAGCAGCAGTGAACCATCTGATTGGCCTATCAGAGTTGTCTTTGGGAACGAGTTGACTTGATCAGCATTTCTGATCTGCCTATTGTTCACGATTGCACTTAATAAAAAAAAATCCGATCACCTTGTGATCTCTGCCTTGGAAGCCAGTATCAAGTTGTCTTTCAACAGGATGAACCCTCGCAAGGTGGCAGAGCCCAATGGACTACCTGGTAAGGCTTTGAAAACCTGTGCCAACCAATTCGCAGGGGTATTTAATGACATTTTCAATCTCTTGCTGCTACAGTTGTAAATTCCCACCTACTTCAAAAAGCCATCAATTATACGAGTGCCCAAGAAGAGCAGCATGAACTGCCTCGATGATTACTGTCCAGTAGCAATCACATCTATCATGATGAAATGCTTTGAGGTTGGACGTGGCTCGAATCAACACCTGTCTCAGGTAGGATTGTAGATTTACTGCAATTTCCCTATTGCCGCAATAGGTCTACAGCAGACACGATCTCAATAGTTCTTCACACAGCCTTGGATCACCTGGGGCAATGCAAATACCCATATCAGGATGCCATTTATTGACCATAGCTCAGCATTCAACACCATCATTCCTACAGTCCTGATTGAAAAGCTACAGAACCTGGGCCTCTGTACCTCCCTCTACAACTGGATCCTCGACTTCCTAACAATCTGTGCAGACTAGAACTGACATCTCCACCTCATTGACAATCAACGCCGGCACCTCAGGGGCGTGTGCCTAGACCACTGCTCTACTCTCTTCACACCCATGACTGTTGCTGGGCACAGCACAAATACCATCTATAAATTTGCTGATGATACGACTATTGTTGGCAGAGTCTCAGATGGTGACGAAAGGGCGTACAGGAGCGAGAAATACCAGTCAGTTGAGTGGTGTCGTAGCAACAACCTGGCACTTAATGTCAGTAAGACCAAAGAGCTGTTTGTGGACTTCAGAAAGGGTAAGACAAGGGAACACGAACCAATCCTCATAGAGGGATCAGAAGTGGAGAAAGTGAGCAGTCAATAGCTCTGAGGACCTAAGCCAAGCACAACAAATTGATGCAGCTATAAAGAATGCAAGACAGCAGTTATATTCATTAGGGGTTTGAGGGGATTTGGATTGTCAACTAAAACACTCGAAAACTTCAGCAGGTGTACCATGGAGAACATTCTGACAGGCTGGATCACTGTCTAGTATTGTGGGGGCGGGGGGGGGGTGGGGAAGAAGGCCACTGCACAAGATTGAAATAAATTGCAGAAACTTGTAAAATTATTCAGCTCAATCATGGGTACTAGCCTCTGTAGTATCCAAAACACCTTTAAGGAGCGGTGCCTCAGAAAGGCAGCGTCCATCATTAAGGACCCCCAGCACCCAGGACATGCCCTTTTTTCACATCAGGTAGGAGGTACAGGAGCCTGAAGGCACACACTCAGCGATTCAGGAACAGCTTCTTCCCCTCTGCCATCCGATTGCTAAATGGGCATTGAACCTGTGAACACCACCTCTCTGCTTTATTATTTCTGTTGTTTCGCAATATTGATTTTAATTTAACTGTTTAATAGACATATATATACTTCATAGAACTCAGATTTTTTCTCTATATTTATTTATCATGCACTGCAGCTGTAAAGTGAACAAATTTCATGACATGTGCCGGTGATATTAAACCTGATTGTGAGCTGTAGGTATCAGGTTATTGGAACGGTGGATGTCAGATTATTGGGTTGATGGGTCAGTGGGTCCAATTTTCAGGCTGTTGGGGGTCAGGTTGCAGGGGACAGATTCTGGATGAGCTGAGGCTGGAAGATGGGTGTCAGGCAGATGTGGATGGAATGGTCATCGAGAGACACAGGCATGGAAACAAGCCCCTTGCCCCTTGACTCTCTGGCTTGGCACCAGTCACTGACCACTAATTTTCACTCATTGATCTTTCCCCAACCATCTCTTCCGCCTCACACTCAGAGGTGACAAGGACAGGAAGGGGTGATTTAGGAGCAGAGAAGATGGAGCGGACATGTGTGATGACACAGAGAAGCAACGGTAAGCAGGTTGGTGCAGATCCTTGGTGGCAGTTCATTACAGGGGCTAACACAAGAAGTATCAAGATGTATTCAATGCAAGAAGAACCATAGGAAAGGCAGGTGAATTCTGGGCATGGATCAACTCGTGGAATTATGACACTGTAGCCGTTGCAGGAGGAACAGGACTGGCAGCTCAGTATTCTGGGTTTCCGCTGTTTTAGGTGTGACAGTGTGGGAGGGATTAAAGGGGGAGGGGCAGTGTTACTTTTCAGGGAAAATGTCACGGCAGTCAGGACAGACTGGAGAACTCACCTAGTGAGATGTTTTGGGTGGAACTGAGAAGTAAGAAGGACAATAACATACAGGAGCAGAATTAGGGCATTTGGCCCATCAAGTCTGCTCTGTCATTTCATCATGGCTGATCCAATTTTCCTGTCAGCCCCAATCTCTGCCTTCCTCCCCATATCCCTTACGCCCTGACCAATTGAGAATCTATCAGCTTCTGCCTTAAATATGCAAAATGACTTGGCCTCCACAAGTGTCCATGGCGAAGAATTCCACAGATTCACCACTCTCTGGCTAAAGAAATTCCTTCTCACCTCTGTTCCAAAAGGAACCCCCCCCTATTCTGAGGCTGTATCCTCCAGTCCTAGACTCTCCCACCATAGGATGCATCCTCTCCACATTCACTCTACCAAGGCCTTTCACCATTTGATAGGTTTCAATGAGGTCATCCGTCATTCTTCTGAATCCCAGTGAATACAGGCTCAGAGCCATCAACTCTCTTCATATGACAAGCCATTCAAACCTGGAATCATTTTCGTCAACCTCCTTTGAACCTTCTCCAGTTTCAGCACATCCTTTCTAAGATAAGGGGTATAAAACTGCTCACAATACTCCAAGTGAGGCCTCACCAGTTCTTAATAAAGTTTCAAAATAACATCCTTGTTTTTATATTCTAGCCTAGGTATGACCAGCCGGCTGGTGGTGTAGTGGCATCAGCGCTGGACTTCGGAGCGAAGGCTCCCGAGTTCGAATCCAGCCGGCTCCCTTGCATGCTTTCCATCCATGCTGGATTGAGCATCGAGCTAGCAACTCAGCCTCATAAAAATAAGAAAGCCTGCTAAAAAAATGCTATCATGACAGCATTCCGATGACTCTACTCAGAGTCTTCTTCTTAGCGTGTCCACGGACAGTCTATACATGGCTCAGCCAGAACTGGACTCCTTTTTATGCCTTGTTGTCGAATTCAGCAAGATCTGCAGCCGTTCAGGGTTCCTCTAGCGATGGGCTGTCATAAGGAGGTGGCTGGGAATGGACCCAAGTGCAAGACACAGACACTGTACTAGGGGCAGAACTAGGATACAGGGTGAGGGCTAGGAGATGGACACGAAAAATCAGGAACCCAGAACAGGACTGGACATGAGAGAGCTAGGAGCCCAGGCTTGGACTCCGAGCCAGAGACTGGACAAGGACCCAGAACCTGGGTCTTGCCTCTGGCTCAGACCCCAGAACAAGGCAAGGACGTGACTTGGCTGGCAGGCAGGATGAGGCTGGAGTCTTCAGGCTTGAGACTCAAGACGAGGCTGGGGACCAGAGACTTGAGACTAGAGGCTTGAGACTTGGGATCTTGAAGCTTGGCTTGGAGCGAGGGTCGGCTAGAGACTTGAGGCGAGGCGAGGCTAGAGACTTGAGGCGAGGCTGGAGAACAGAGACTTGAGGCGAGGCTGGAGACTTGGAATCTTGAAGATTGGCTTGTGGTGAGGCTCAGCTCGGTTAGAGACTTGGGGTCTTGAAGCTCCTCTTGGGCAGGGTGTGGATCACCTGGGCAGGGCACAGATCTCCACCAATGGAGGCAAGGGACAGGAAGGGACAGGACCCACCGCAGGGTAATGGAAATCTGGCCTAGCTTACCCAACAGAGGCAAGGGACAGGAAGGGACAGAACCAACCGCAGGGTAATGGCAATATGGCCTGACTTACCCAGCAGAGGCAAGGGACAGGAAGGGACAGAACCGACCGCAGGGTAATGGCAATCTGGCCTGGCTTACCCAGCAGAGGCAAGGGACAGGAAGGGACAGAACCCACCGCAGGGTAATGGCACTATGGCCTGACTTACCCAGCAGAGGCAAGGGACAGGAAGGGACAGAACCGACCGCAGGGTAATGGCAATCTGGCCTGGCTTACCCAACGAAGGCAAGGGACAGGAAGGGACAGGACTCACTGCAGGGTAACGGCAATCTGGCCTGGCTTACCCAACAGAGGCAAGGGACAGGAAGGGACATAGATACAGGGTGGCTCCAAGACAAGATTACAGGCGAGGCAATGTGGGAGTTACTGGCAAGACAAGGCAAGGCTTCAGGCAATGCAGGGCGAGACAAGAACTTCAGGCAAGACAAGAGTTGCCGGCAAGACAAGGCAAGGCTTCAGGCAAGGAAACAGAAGGCAGGGGAAGGGATACGAGGAGTAAGAACATGCACAATCCAGCACCCCGCCCTGGTCTCTGGAGGTATTTATGCAGCCAGACCCAATGAGAATCAGCTGCCTCAATTAGTGCTCAACAGGAACAGAAACAGGGTAGACAGGAAAACCTGGAGCAAGGGTCGATGGACCGGACCGTGAACCAGAATGCGGACTTCACAGACCAGACCATGACATGGGCATTGCAGGAGATGTTGCATAATTTGTGGCTCAGTTCCACATTCACAAGTTGTTGGGCTGGTTGTATATCCCCATTTGCTTAGTGACATCTTTGAAGACCTACACCAGTCCTAAGTCTGTTAAGGCACTTGCAGGTTGCCCAGTTGCAATTAGCTCCTGGGGGAAGCCTTTCATCGGGTGGAATTTCCATCGTTGGGGGTTGTTTGAGACTGGCGAGCCGGTCTTTCCACAAGGCGATGCGGGCTTCAGGTGGGGTTGATTGTAAAGGAACAACACTGTTCATGAAGCTCTTCCTTGACTTTAGATGGCTGGGTGTAGGTGTATGACCATGTAGAGGGTGCCTCTCATCTGATGTTTGATGGAGTCATTCTTTCTTGCTGGCTACCGATCTTCTTATATCAGGGGGAGCGATGCCCACCAGGATGTATAGACTGTTGGTGTTTGTTGGTTTTGAACAAGTCAGCAGCTTGCATTCAGAACGGCATCCATCTTCTTAGCATGAGTAGATCTTTCCCATGCAGGGCTGGCGTATTCGGCAGTGGAATAGCAAAGAGCAAGTGCACTGGTTCGCAATGTTTTCGAGCTTGCTCCCCATTTTGTGTTAGTGAGCTTATTCAGGATGTTGTTTCGTGTGCTCACTTTTGCCTTTGTCTTATTGATGTGGTTCTTGAAAGTGAGGCACTTGGAGGTAAGGGCTTTCTTCTAGGTATGACCATATTATTGGGGCTATATTGCACACCACCCAACAGTCTGAGAGATTTAGAGGAACAAATTTGCAGAGAGATCGCAGACTTCTGCAAGGTACTTAATGTTGTTATGATTTTAACTTTCCACATATTGACTGGGGCTCCCGACTGTAAAAGAACTAAATGGGATAGAGTTTGTTAAATATGTTCAGGAAAGTTTCCTTCATCAGTACGCAGAAGTCCCAATGAGAGAATGTGCAATACTTGATCCACTATTAGGGAATGAGACAGGGCAAATGACAAAGTTTGTGTAGGAGAGCACTTTGCATTCAGTGATCACAATGCCATTGGTTTCAAAGTACGTATGCAAAAAGATAGGTCTGCTCTGTTGGTTAACATTCTACATTGGAGAAAGGTCAATTTTATGGTATCAGAAAGGATCTAGCAAGAGTGGATTGGGACAGGCTGTTTACTGGCAAAAATGTACTTGGTAAGTGGGAAGCATTCAAAGGTGAAATTTTAAGAGTACAAAGCTTGCCTCTGCCTGTCAGAATGAAAGGTAAAGATAACGGGTGTAGGGAGCCTTGGTTTTCTAGAGATATTGAGGTCCTGGTTAAGAAAAAAAGGCGGTGCATAGCAGGTACAGGCAGGTAGGAACAAATCTGGGGCTTATGGAGTATACGAAATGCAAGAGAACACTTAAGAAAGAAATCACGAAGGGTAAAAGAAATCATAAGGTTTCCCTAGCAAACAAGGCGAAGGAGAATCCTAAGGGATTCTACAGATATGTTAAGAGCAAAAGGATAGCAAGGAACTAATTGGCCCTCTGGAAGATCAGAATGGTAATTCATGTGTGGAGCCAAAAGAGATGGGAGTGATCTTAAATGATTTTTTTTTGCATTTGTTATTTACTTAAGAGATGGACACAGAGTTTATAGAAGTGAGACAAAGTGGCATCAAATTCAGTGTGGAAGGTTATCATGGCTTGCGGTGGGATCTGGGCCAGCTTAAAAAATGGCCTGAGAAATGACAGATGGAATTTAACACAGACAAGTGTGAAGTGTTGCAGTTCGTTAAAATCAACCAGGGTGGGTCTTACACAATTCATGGTAGGGCACCAAGGAGTGTGGTAGAACAAAGCGATCGGGGAATACAGGTCGTGAAGAAAGTTTTTGGCACATTGGCCTTCATAGATTAAAGTACTGAGCATTAGGGTGAGCATGGGACTTCTATAAGGCATTGGTGAGGCCTAATTTTGAGTATTGTGAGCAGTTTTGGTCACCCACCTACAGGAAAGATATAAATAAGGTTGAAACAGTACAGAGAAAATTTACAAGGATGTTGCCGAGACTGTGGGACCTGAGTTTTAAGGAAAGATAGAATAGCTTAGGCGACGACATAGAAGACTGAGAGGAGATTTGATAGAGGTATACATAATTATGAGGAGTATAGATAGGGTAAATGCAAGCAGGCTTTTTCCACTGAGGTTGGGTGGGACTACAACTGGAGGTCATGGGTTAAAGATGAAAGGTGAAAAGTTTAAGGGGAACACGAGAGGAATCTTTTTCATAGGTCATGAGTGTGGAATAAGCTGCCAGCATAGGTGGTGTATGCAAACTCAATTTCAACATTTAAAAGAAGTTGGATAGATACATGGATGTTAGGGGTATGGAGGGCTATGGTCCCAACACAGACTGATGGGAATAGGCAGTTCGGCACAGACTAGATGGGCTGAAGGGCCTGTTTCTGTGCTGTACTTTTGTATGACTTCTAATGAGAGAGAGCAACTGGGAGTCTATGTCACACACCAAGGCAGGAAGAGGGAGAGGCGGTGATGGCACTCAAAGATATTGCCTTTTGTCTTCTCATTTCTGCATTCTCGGTGGTGGGACAACTTGGAGGGAGTGGGCTGGGTGTAGAGGAGCTGTGTAACGATGGGAACCATTAGCTGAGGAGAAAGAGGAGTGAGTGAGTGTGTGGAAAGAGGAAGAGCAGTACTGCAGCTAAATGATGAGTGGTTAATTTACCAGATTAGCAATCCTGGACGAACCATCCAAAAACAGGTTCAAATCCCGCCATAGCAGTTGTCAAAGTCAAATCAGATCATTGGAATCAGAATCGAGTCTATAACGCTGTCACATTGTGAAATTTGTTGTCCTTTGGCAGTGGTACTGTACATGCCATCAACATCACTATGGGCCTTTAGGTTGTTGTACCTCTTCCCCGATGATGGTAATGAAACGATGCATGTCACGGATCGATAATAATGGATGCCTGCTTTTGAAGCAGCACCTTTTGCGAGGAGGATGGTGCTGGTGATGGAGCTGGTTGAGACTACAACCCTCCGCAGATCCTTGAAATCCTGTGCAAAGGATCTCAATGCCAGGCGGTGATGCAGTTAGTCATAAAGATTTTCACTGCGCATCTGTAGAACAACAACCGGCCACAATAACCATGGCCACAGAACTACTGGATTACTCAAGGTGTCGAGCACCTCCGCTCCGTCCACAATAAGTGGAATTTCCCAGTGGCCAACCATTTTAATTCCTATCCCCATTCCTGTCCTGACGCATCAGCCCATGGCCTCCTCTTCTGCCATGATGAGGCCTCTCTCAGGTTGGAGGAGCAACACCTCGTATTCTCCCTAGGCAGCCTCCATCCTGATAGCATGAACATCAATTTCTCTTTCTGGTAATTATTTTCCTCTCCCCTTTCCCTCTTCTTCTATTACCCACTCTGGCCTGTTACCTCTGCTCCTCACTTGACTATCACTTTCCGCACCCCCCCCTGCCCCCGGTACACCTCCTCCTTCCCTTCCCCCATGATTCACTCTCCTCTCCTATCAGATTCCTTCTCCTCTACCCCTTTGCCTTTTACAATGATCACTTCTCAGTTTCTACATCCTCCCTCGCCACCCACCCAGCTTTACCTATCACTTTCTAGCTTGTTCTCCTTCCCCTCCCCTACCTTTTTATTCTGGCTTCTCCCTTCCTTTGAGTCCCGATGAAGGAGATCCGCCTGAAATGTCAACTGGTGCCTCATTTCCCCAGATGCTGCCTGATCTGCTGAGTTCCTCCAGCATTTGTGTGTGATGCTCTGGATTACTGGAGGGCAGGTTCACTAACGCCCTCTGGAGAGGAATCCTGTCCTCCTCATGCTCCCTGCTCTCTGGCAACTCCAGATAACTCTCCCTCTATCAACTATATCCTTTTCCTGATGCAGGATTTCGACCCGAAATATCGGCAATTCTTCCCCCAACAAATGCGGTTCCACTCACTGAGTTCCTCCACCAATTTGTTTGTTGGTTCAGATTCCAGCATCTGCTGTCTCTTCACTATTTATCAGCTTGCTCCTGCCCCACCGAACTCGTTTCTGCATACCTCGACACTGTTTTATCACCCCTTGTTCAATCCCTTCCGACCTATGTTCGTGACACTTCTCACGCTCTTAAACTTTTCGATGATTTTAAGTTCCCTGGCCCCCACCGCTTTATTTTCACCATGGATGTCCAGTCCTTATATACTTCCATCCCCCATCAGGAAGGTCTCAAAGCTCTACGCTTCTTTTTGGATTCCAGACCTAATCAGTTCCCCTCTACCACCACTCTGCTCTGTCTAGCGGAATTAGTCCTTACTCTTAATAATTTCTCCTTTTGCTCCTCCCATTTCCTCCAAACTAAAGGTGTAGCTATGGGCACCCGTATGGGTCCTAGCTATGCCTGCCTTTTTGTTGGGTTTGTGGAACAATCTATGTTCCGTGCCTATTCTGGTATCTGTCCCCCACTTTTCCTTCGCTATATCGACGACTGCATTGGCGCTGCTTCCTGCACGCATGCAGAACTCATTGACTTTATTAACTTTGCCTCCAACTTTCACCCTGCCCTCAAGTTTACCTGGTCTATTTCCGACACCTCCCTCCCCTTTCTAGATCTTTCTGTCTCTGTCTCTGGAGACAGCTTATCCACTGATATCTACTATAAGCCTACTGACTCTCACAGCTATCTGGACTATTCCTCTTCTCACCCTGTCTCTTGCAAAAACGCCATCCCCTTCTCGCAATTCCTCCGTCTCCGCCGCATCTGCTCTCAGGATGAGGCTTTTCATTCTAGGACGAGGGAGATGTCTTCATTTTTTAAAGAAAGGGGCTTCCCTTCCTCCACTATCAACTCTGCTCTTAAACGCATCTCCTCCATTTCACGTACATCTGCTCTCACTCCATCCTCCCACCACCCCACTAGGAATAGAGTTCCCCTGGTCCTCACCTACCACCCCACCAGCCTCCGGGTCCAACATATTATTCTCCGTAACTTCCGCCACCTCCAACGGGATCCCACCACTAAGCACATCTTTCCCTCCCCCCCTCTCTCTGCATTCCGCAGGGATCGCTCCCTACACAACTCCCTTGTCCATTCGTCCCCCCCATCCCTCCCCACTGATCTCCCTCCTGGCACTTATCCGTGTAAGCGGAACAAGTGCTACACATGCCCTTACACTTCCTCCCTTACCACCATTCAGGGCCCCAAACAGTCCTTCCAGGTGAGGCATCACTTCACCTGTGAGTCGACTGGGGTGATATACTGCGTCCGGTGCTCCCGATGTGGCCTTTTATATATTGGTGAGACCCGACGCAGACTGGGAGACCGCTTTGCTGAACATCTACGCTCTGTCCGCCAGAGAAAGCAGGATCTCCCAGTGGCCACACATTTTAATTCCACATCCCATTCCCATTCTGACATGTCTATCCACGGCCTCCTCTACTGTAAAGATGAAGCCACACTCAGGTTGGAGGAACAACACCTTATATTCTGTCTGGGTAGCCTCCAACCTGATGGCATGAACATTGACTTCTCTAACTTCCGCTAGGCCCCACCTCCCCCTCGTACCCCAGCTGTTACTCATTTTTTTGCACACATTCTTTCTCTCACTCTCCTTTTTCTCCCTCTGTCCCTCTAAATATACCTCTTGCCCATCCTCTGGGTCACCCCCCCCCCGTCTTTCTCCCTAGGCCTCCTGTCCCATGATCCTCTCGTATCCCCTTTTGCCTATCACCTGTCCAGCTCTCGGCTCTATCCCTCCCCCTCCTGTCTTCTCCTATCATTTTGCATCTCCCCCTCCCCCTCCAGCTTTCAAATCCCTTACTCACTCTTCCTTCAGTTAGTCCTGACGAAGGGTCTCGGCCTGAAACGTCGACTGCGCCTCTTCCTATAGATGCTGCTTGGCCTGCTGCATTCATCAGCAACTTTGATGTATGTTGCTTCACTATTTATCTGTTTGCTATTGATTGATTGACTATAACATAGTAATTTTTGGTTTGCACTGTCCTGCTGCCACAAAACAACAAATTTTGTGATCTATCTAGTTGCTTCTGTCCTTCACCTCTCCCCCAGTGGTTCCCATTGTAACCTCCCTCACTTATCAGATTCCATTGAGGATGAGAGTTCTATGACTGAGAACACACTGAGAGAAAAAAAAAATCACCTCATCTGTTTTAAGTTGTCCATCCCTTATTTTTGAACCTTGACCCCCAAGTTTGAAATTCTCCAGGGAAACCTCTCAGATTGTTGTACTTTTTGAGATGGTTGAGGGATAATAACTGTTCCTGAACCTGGTGCTGTGAGTCCTGAGGCTCCTGTACCTCCTTCCTGATGGCAGCAACAAGAAGAGAGCATGGTGGCAGCTCTTGACAATGGACGTTGCTTTCCTGTGACAGCACTCCATGTAAATGTGCTCAGTGGCGGGGACAGCTTTACCCCTGATGGACTGGGCTGTATCCACTATGTTTTCTGTTCGAGGATATTGGTGTTTCCATGCCAGGCTGTGATGCAACCAGTCAACATACTCTCCACTACACATCTAAAAAGTTTAGTTGACGTGCTGAATCTTCACTAACTTCTAAGAAAGTAGAGGTGCTGCTGTGCTTTCTTCAAAATGGCAGGGCTTAGGACAGATCCTCTGAAATGACAACATCGAAGAATTTTAAATTGCTAACCTCCTTTCATCCCCCAGTGAGGACTGGCTCA
The DNA here is from genome assembly GCF_963921235.1 of Mobula hypostoma. NCBI lineage: Eukaryota > Metazoa > Chordata > Chondrichthyes > Myliobatiformes > Myliobatidae > Mobula > Mobula hypostoma. The sequence goes on along the minus strand of NC_086107.1, from coordinate 72,795,690 downwards.
TGGACATTCGGTTTCCTCCTCCTGAAGTCAATAATCAGCTCCGTGGTCTTGCTGACATTGAGTAAGAGGTTGTTGTTGTGGGAGCACTCAGTCAGATTTGACTTGGCCAACAACAGTGGCACTGGAACAGTACTTTAGCCTCACAGTCATAAGTACAAAGCAAGTAGAGCAGGGAGCTAAGCTCAAAGCCCTGTGTTGAACTGCTCCACCAGTTTTGACGGAGATTGTGAGGGAGATGTTGTTGCCAATCTGAACTGACTAGGGATCGAGGACCCAGTTGCACAAGAAGGTATTGAGGTCTAGGTCATGAAGCTTATTGATTAATTTTGAGGGGATGAGAGTATTAAACGCTGAGCTATAATCCTGATTTATGCATCTTCACTGTCCAGAGTTGAGTGAAGAGCTAGTAAAATGGCATCAACTATCGGCCTCCTGAACCAGAGGGTATAACTTCACTCACCCCATCACTGAACTGTTCCTACAACCTATGGGCCCACTTCCAAGGACTTCTCATCTCATGTTCTTAATATTCATTGTTCATTTATTTATTTACTTATTTCCTTTGCATTTCTGTACAATTTGTTGTCTTTTGCACATTGGTTGTTTAATTTGTCCTGTTGGGTACAGTCTTTCATTGATTTGATTGTGTGTTTTGTATTTACTATGAATGCCGGAAGAAAATGGGTCTTATATAGTGAGATACATGTACTTTGATAATAAATTTACTTTGAACTTTTGAACATTGAACTTTGAGTTAGGCCGGGTTCCACACTGATTCTGGAACAGCAGGACGTGTTTGAAGAGGGCATGGCATGATCATGTGCTTGGGGTCCCTCCACGTGGGCTCTGGTCTTTATAAGGCCAAGTGTAGGCTGTGTCGAGAGGGCATCAGGGTGAAGGAGCAAAGGCATCAGACATAGAGGTGAGCGCAAGAGTTGGCAAGAGTGAAGGTAGAACACTGGACATTGGAAGCTCATTTCTGAGTGAAATGGAATTCAGGTTCTTTTGGGGTGGACAGCAGAAAAATTCACGGGCAGTATCTTCTCTCATCCCTGCACCGAGCACCCTCTCTGCCTCTGTCTCTGTCCTCACCCTCTCTGTCAATCTTACTCTTCTCTCTCTCTCTCTCTCTCTCTCTGTTCCTATAGTACAGATACATTCCATTCCTCCTTTCTTCAGTAGAGGTAAGTGTGAGTTGATGCATTTAGGAAAGTCAAATCAGCATAGGATTTATACTATGAATGGTAGGGTATTTGTCATCAGCCCTGTGTTTGTTAATTGTCCTATCTAGCATCGTTAACCCCTTGTGCTTTCTATTTAATCTTGTCAAGTTCATTTTGACTAGCACGGGTTTCAATTTAAGTGGACTCCCAATGAGCACTTCTCACGGGGTCCTTGTGTGTTTCGAGAAGGAATTGCCTCGTACTGCCTCTTGGTTGAGCCACCAATGTTCTGTTGAAATTCCTGTGGATAAACTTTTATTTCTGTCTCTATCTGCCGTCCCTGGGTTCAGTCATTTGTCAGTGCACACCGTGACAGGCATTAAGGGATGCCAGAGTACAAGAACATAGATTGTTGAAAGCAGCATCACGAATAGGGATGGTGAAAAATATGCTTAACACGCTGGTCTTCACCAGTCAGGGCACTAAGTATATCAATCGGACATCATGTTGCATTTGTACAAGTTGCTGGTGAGGCCACACTTGGAGTACTGGGTACAGTGTTGTTCACCCTGTTGTGGTTAAACTGGAGAGAGTGAAGAAAAGATTTATGAGGATGTTGCCCTGGGCTAGGAGGCCTGAGATATAGTGAGAGGTTGGCCAGGGTTGGTCTTTGTTCCTTGCAATGTAGGAGAATTCAAGAAGGACTTTCGGAAGTGTTTAAAGTGATGGGAGGTATAGATAAGGTAACAATATTTTCCCCAGGGTAATGAGTCCCAAACTAGGGGCACATATTTATGGCGAGAGGGAAAAAATGAAAGGGGCACTGAGGGGCATCAATTTCATGCAGAGGGTGGTGAGTGTATGAAACAGGCTGCCAGAGGAAGTGGCTGAGGTAGGGGCAATTCTATCATTCAAGGGGCACTTGGATACAGGGAAGCATTGGGTTCAGAGGGAAATGGGTCAAATGCAGGAAACTGGGACTAGCTGGATGGACACTGTGGTAGGGACGGACACTGCGGTATGGATGGACACTGTGGTATGGACGGACACTGTGGTATGGATGGACACTGTGCTATGGACGGACACTGTGCTATGGATGGACACTGTAGTAGGGATGGACACTGTGGTATGGATGGACACTGTGATATGGATGGACAATGTGGTATGGATGGACACTGTGGTATGGACGGACACTGTGATATGGATGGACACTATGGTATGGATGGACACTGTGATATGGACGGACACTGTGGTATGGACGGACACTGTGGTAGGGATGGACACTCTGGTATGGACGGACACTGTGGTAGGGACGGACACTCTGGTATGGACGGACACTGTGGTATGGATGGACACTCTGGTAGGGATGGACACTGTGGTATGGACGGACACTGTGGTAGGGACGGACACTCTGGTAGGGATGGACACTGTGGTATGGACGGACACTGTGGTAGGGATGGACACTCTGGTAGGGATGGACACTGTGGTATGGACGGACACTGTGGTATGGATGGACACTGTGGTAGGGATGGACAATGTGGTATGGACGGACACTGTGGTATGGACGGACACTGTGGTAGGGACGGACACTGATATGGATGGACACTGTGATATGGACGGACACTGTGGTATGGAAGGACACTGTGGTATGGAGGGACACTGTGGTATGGATGGACACTGTGATATGGAGGGACACTGTGGTATGGACAGACCCGTCGGGCTGAAGGGCCTGTATCCATGTTGCTTTGTTTTATCACTCCTCTCCCCCTTTCCTCCTAGGTCCCCCCTTTTGTCTGTCTCCCCCTTCCTCCCTACCTGCACCACTGGCCCTTGTCTCCCATTTCTCCCCTCTCCCAACCGCCCCCACTCCTCTTTCTTCCCTACCTGTACTTCTCTCTCTCTCTGCTATCCCTTCCTTCCCCCCATCCGTATCCCTTTCCCGTCTCCCCCACTTCCTGCTTTCTCCACCCATCACTTACTACGTATCTCTCTCCCCTCCGTCTCCCCGTTACAACCTCCCTCGCTGGATCCATGTTTCCGACCCCTCCAGGAACGGTAGAGTGTGGGGTGAGGTGAGGGGGAGAGAGGGCAATAGAACAGAGGAACTCCGGGGTAGAAGCATTGGACTGTACGTTTCAATGTACACGTGATAATAAAATCAAATCTTGAACAAACTTTAATCTCTCTCCCTCTCCTCCTCCCTTCTCCCACTCCCCATCTCTTCAATTCCTCCCCCTCTCTCCTCCCCTCCCCTCACTCTCTCCTTCACCCCACCCCGTCTCCGCCTCTTACTTGGTTTCGCTGCCGAGTGAACACTTCCTCTCTCTCTCTCTCTCTCCCTCGGTCAGCCCTCCCCTCTCGTTGACATCAGGTGCCGTGCCCCGAACGGGAAGTCCCGTTCCGCTCCGCGGCGCAGCGCTGCTTGCTGAGAGGGCCCTCCGGTCAGTGTCCGAACCGCTGTCCTTCCGGTAAGTGCCGGCGGACTCTCGCCACCCTCCCCATCCCACCGCCCGCGGCTCCGGTCGGGGAGACGGCGCCGTTCGTCCGGGCCGACCCTCCGCCCGCGCTATCCCGGGACCAGACATTGGAATGATACTGCGATTTCTCGGGACACGGGCAGCGGGATATCCCGGGACACGGAGATCGCACGCGATGTAGTTGGGATCAGTGATATCCCTGCGTACAGGGATCGGGACGGGATATCCCGGGACAGTGGTATCGGGACGGGATATCCCGGGTCACCAGGAACAGGGATATTCCAGGTAACTGATCACACTGGGAAATCCCTGGGTTACTGGAGTGAGGACGTGGGAACCCAGACATTCCGGTCACAGTGATGGGAATGTCCTGGGACAACTGTGACCAGTCCACGATCGGGGTACTGGGGATCAGTAACACTGCAGAGTTATGGAAGTGCCGTGCGTTGTTTCAGGACCTGATTGGAATATCTGGCATTGGATGTGGAATTCCCGTGCGTGGGATGCCACTGGAATAGCGCGGGATCACGGGTATTTTACTGAGATTCCTCAGGATCCCCGGCTGGAGAATTTTGTGTTCGGGATGTGGGCACTGAATGGATTTGGCATTCGGTGGGGTTAGGATGTGTTCCTATCGTGTTTCTGTAAGATTCATGTTACTCTGGCAGTATTGTAAGGTGAGAATTACCGTATAGTTACAATAGGCTTAGACTTTCAGTAGGCATTGAGCTTAAGTTTACATTAGGTTTATGGTATGACCAGAGTTGCTGCAGGGTTTTCGGGTTTAAAGCATTATGGCTATGGTTAATTTTGGTCTACAGACCCCTCGGTAGGCGGTCCAGGGTATAAAAAGTGTAGATTCAGGGATACTTTAGGGTTATAATGGTGTTAGAGTTGCTGTGGGGTTCAAGTGTCTGTGGCACTACAATGGATTGGGGTTGTTGTAGGGTTACTGGGTGAGTGTGAGGTTATTGTACATCCTTGGGTCAGTGAGGAGTTTGGAAGAAGGCAGCTTCATATTGCTGCTTTTGGGATATCTGATGACCAGTGGGGTCAGACAGTATCTTGAGGTCACATCCGTATCATTGTGTCAGGAGGGAGTGTTTTGGGTCACTGTGATTCTACCAAGATGTCCATAGACCATGGAATCAAATCAACATAGGCTTTGGTTTATTGCAGCAGATTGGATTAAATGGATCAGATGGTGTCTTTTCTGACAGGATGTCCACAATATGCAAAAACTGACGTTATATGCATGGTACAGCGGACAGAACCACTGCTTTACAGCCCCGGTGACCTGGGTTCGATCCTCACCTCAGGTGCTCTCTCTGTGGAGTCTGTAAGTTCAGCCCGAGACTGTGAGGGTTCCTCCACATCCGGGTGCTCCGGTCCCCTGTATCCGGGTGCTCCATTTCCCCGTATCCAGGTGTTCTGGTCTCCCGTATCCGGGTGCTCCGGTTCCCCATATCCGGGTGCTCTGGTCTCCCACTTCCGGGTGCTCCAGTCCCTTGGTTCCCCCAGATGCTCTGGTCCCCCAGGTGCTCCGTTTCCCCGTATCCAGGTGTTCTGGTCTCCCGTATCTGGGTGCTCTGGTCTCCCGTTTCTGGGTGCTCCGGTCCCCCGTATCCGGGTGCTCTGGTCTCCCACATCCGGGTGCTCCAGTCCCTTGGTTCCCCCAGATGCTCTGGTCCCCCATATCCGGGTGCTCCAGTCCTCCGTATCTGGGTGCTCTGGTCCCCGGTATCCGGGTGCTCCGGTTCCCCGTATCCGAGTGCTCTGGTCCCCCACATCCAGGTGCTCTGGTCTCCTGTATCTGGGTGCTCCGGTTCCCTATATCCGGGTGCTCTGGTCCCCCACATCCAGGTGCTCTGGTCCTCTGTATCCGGGTGCTCCGGTTCCCCGTATCTGGGTGTTCTGGTCTCCCACATCTGGGTGCTCCGGTTCCTCGTATCCGGGTGCCCCGGTTCCCCGTATCCGGGTGCTTGGTTCCCCCAGGTGCTCTGGTCCCCCACATCCGGGTGCTCTGGTCCCCCGTATCTGGGTGCTCTGGTCTCCCCGTATCTGGGTGCTCTGGTTTCTCACATCCGGGTGCTCCGGTCCCCCGTATCTGGGTGCTCTGGTCCCCTGTATCCAGGTGCTCCGGTTCCCTGTATCCGGGTGCTTGGTTCCCCCAGGTGCTCTGGTCCCCTACATCCGGGTGCTCCGGTTCCCCAGGGTGCTCTGTTTCCCCCCCATCTCGAAGGTGGCCACTTTGGACTGTGCGAAGAAACCACTGGCAGGAAACTGTGGGAGGCCACTGTAGGTTGTGCAGATGGGGGGTGGGGGGGCATTGAAGAAAATGTGGGAAGGAGAGAGTGTAAAATGAAGTTAGTGTTGGTTTACTGGTGAAGGTTGTTTGATAACCCTTGCTGATCTTGGTGTGATTACGCAAAGGGAAGCCAGTGGGGCAGCTTTGTGTGATACAAGGAAAGCAGCAGCATTCTAGGTGTATGATTGATAGAAATAGTATTAACAGAGGTCAGTTTTTGGAAAGCCCTCACAAAAAACAGTTTGTCCCCTCCTCGTCCTGTTTATTTGTAAACTAACATCATGAGCAAAATAATGCTAGGAACCTCAGATAAAAACAGAGGCCGGGCAGCATCTCTGGAGATAGAAACAGATTTAACATTTGAGGCCAATAACTTTTCATCAGAACCGGGCAAGGTTAAAGACTTTTTCCTAGTTTTTCCCATGTCATGCCTCTGCTAAGTTGTGCTGTGAGTTTCCTGACTGAAAAGATTAAGGAGGAGTGTTATTTAAGTATTGAGAAATTAGGTGTTAGTGTCCAGTGGTACCTGAGTATCTCTGTATGTGAAACACTGAAAGTTAACATGTGATTCGGGAGGCAAACTGTTTGTTCCACTTGCAAGAGGACTTTAGGACAAGAGTAGAAATATCTTAGTCCAGTTATACTGGGTTCTGAGAGACTGCGTGTGCAGAATTGTGGACTGGCACTGTCTAAGGAAGGAAACTCCTGAAGTAGAGAAGGACTTTGAAAGTTCACCAGATTCATTCCTGGGAAGAGTAGGTGGAATTCGTCTACTCGCTCTGAAGTTTAGAAGAATGAGAGAAGATCTTGCTGAACTATCCATGCCTCTCTAGGGTTATTGGGCAGATGTCGTTATTCACTTGTCCACTCCTTGTGTTATAAAGTGAAAACCTTCACCTTTCTGTCCTCGTTTAAAGTTGCTTAATTGGTGTGTCATTGTCACCTTATCTGAGGTACAGTGAGAAACTTCATTTTACATGTCATGCATGCAGGTCAATTAATCACTTCTGTGCATTGAGATAATGCAAAAGGAAACAAAAACAGAATGCAGAATAAAGGTGCAAACACGAGAAAATCTGCAGATGCTGGAATTTCAAGCAACACACACAAAATGCTGGTGGAACGCAGCAGGCCAGGCAGCATCTATAGGAAGAAGTACAGTCGACGTTTCGGGCCGAGACCCTTCATCAGGACTAATGGAAAAAAGAGATAGTAAGAGGTTTGAAAGTGGGAGCAGCTGGAGAGAAAGTGCAGTGCAGGCAGACAGTAAGATACAAAGATCATAATGAGGTAGACTGTGAGCGAAGGAGCCTGTTTTGTCATACTAGGGGACTATTCAATAGTACTATAGCTAGGCATAGAAGCTGTCCTTAATCCTGGTGGTTTGTGCTTTTAGGCTTTTGTATCTTCTATGCATTGGGAGGGGAGAGAAGTGAGAATGTCCAGGTTGGGCAACCCTTTTTGTCCAAGAACTGCTTTGGGGTGTCCTCTCTGTAGAAGATGCCTCATCAATGCAGACGGGCACACGAGGCTGCTGACTTCCATGTATCCATACCGACAGCTTGGGCTTCCACCTCAGTAATCTGGGGCTCAGACTGAAGCAGGAACAGGCTCTTTCAGACTCTGTGACTCCTCCAACATCACGACCAGTCTTTTACCTCAGCACTACTTCGTTCCACCAAATCCATCTATCTCCATCTCCAGTATAAACACCAACCGAGCCTCCACAATCCTGCTTGGCGGAAAGTTCCAAAGACTCAAGAAATGTCTTCCCATCTTTGTCCTTAATCTTTAGCCTGGGTGCCACGGTAGCATAGAGGTTGGCACAACGCTATTAGAGCTCGTGGAGTCAGAATTCAGAGTTCAATTCCGGCATGCTCTGGAATAAAGTTTTTATATTCTTCCCGTGTGAGCATGTGTTTCCTCCAGAATCTCTGGTTTCCTCCCACAGTCCAAAGATATACTGGTTAGTAGGTTAATTGGTCGTTGTAAACTGTCCTGTGGTTATGCTAGGGTTATAGATGGGTTGCTGGGTGCTATGGCTTACTGGGCCAAAAGAGCCTGTTCGCACTGCGTCTCCAGTAGATGGAAAAGTCACCTCAGCATTGACCCTGTCAAAACCTGCAAGATTTTCACAGTTCAATAACATTGCTTGTCATTCCCCAAGGCTCTCGCGAGTATAGACCAGGTCTGGTTAACCTCACATCATGGTGCGGACTCTTCCATCGCAGTCAGGCGAGCCTTTGATCCACTCCCTCTGTCACATGGGGACATTACCATCCGTGGAAAGCCTGATTACCATGTCATGAGCCTTGAGGCACTATATGGTCTCATACAGCAGAGATGCAGGCCTTTGGCCCATCGAATCTATGCCAAGCACCAACGTCCCATTTACACCAATCCCATGTTTTATTTGAAAGAAGAGATAGTAAGAGATTTGAAAGTGGGAGGGAGAGGGGGGAGATTTTGGATCTCCCCCTCCCCCTCCCACTTTCAAACCTCTTACTATCTCTTCTTTCAGTTAGTGCTGACGAAGGGTCTCAGCCCGAAACATCGACTGACCCTCTTCCAATAGATGCTGCCTGGCCTGCTGCATTCACCAGCATTTTGTGTGTCTTGCTTGAATTTCCACCATCTACAGATTTCCTCGTGTTTCCATTTTTTATTTGCTGCTTTAAGTGCTTCTGAGACTCAGTGAGTCAATTTTCACACAGTGGTTTGAAACTCACCCAGCAGGGGAGAGGCGGTGATCAAAAAGGCCATTCTCTCAGCATGAGGCTAGCCCACTACCACAGCATGCCTCGTTCGTGTTAGTGAGGGATGGTTTTCTGCTCCGTTCGTGGTGGTGAGGGATGACCCCCCTCTCCCGTTTACAGTAGTGAGGGATGACCACCTGTCCCATTTACAGTAGTGAGGGATGGTCACTTGTCCCATTTACAGTAGTGAGGGATGGTCACTTGTCCCATTTACACCAGTGAGCGATGACCCCTGTCCCATTTACAGTAGTGAGCGATGACCCCTGTCCCATTTACAGTAGTGAGGGATGACCCCTGTCCCATTTACAGTAGTGAGGGATGGTCACCTGTCCCATTTACAGTAGTGAGGGCTGACCCCTGTCCCATTTACGGTAGTGAGGGCTGACCCCTGTCCCATTTACAGTAGTGAGGGATGACCACCTGTCCCATTTACAGTAGTGAGGGATGGTGACCTGTCCCATTTACAGTAGTGAGGGATGGTCACCTGTCCCATTTACAGTAATGAGGGCTGACCCCGTCCCATTTACAGTAGTGAAGGATGACCCCTGTCCTATTTACAGTAGTGAGGGCCGACCCCGTCCCATTTACAGTAGTGAGGGATGACCCCTGTCCCATTTACAGTAGTAAGGGATGGTCACTTGTCCCATTTACAGTAGTGAGGGATGGTCATCTGTCCCATTTACAGTAGTGAGGGCTGACCCCTGTCCCATTTACAGTAGTGAGGGATGGTCATCTGTCCCATTTACAGTAGTGAGGGATGGTCACCTGTCCCATTTACAGTATTAAGGGCTGACCCTGTCCCATTTACAGTAGTGAAGGATGACCCCTGTCCCATTTACAGTAGTGAGGGATGGTCACCTGTCCCATTTACAGTAGTGAGGGATGGTCATCTGTCCCATTTACAGTAGTGAGGGATGATCACCTATCCCATTTACAGTAGTAAGGGCTGACCCCTCTCATTTACAGTAGTGAGGGATGACTCCTGTCCCATTTACAGTAGTGAGGGATGGTCACCTGTCCCATTTACAGTAGTGACAGATGGTCACCTGTCCCATTTACAGTAGTGAGGGATGGTCACCTGTCCCATTTACAGTAGTAAGGGCTGACCCCGTCCCATTTACAGTAGTGAGGGCTGACCCCTGTCCCATTTACAGTAGTGAGGGATGGTAACCTGTCCCATTTACAGTAGTGAGGGATGGTCACCTGTCCCATTTACAGTAGTGAGGGATGACCCCTGTCCCATTTACAGTAGTGAAGGATGACCCCTGTCCCATTTACAGTAGTGAGGGATGGTCACCTGTCCCATTTACAGTAGTGAGGGATGGTCATCTGTCCCATTTACAGTAGTGAGGGATGATCACCTGTCCCATTTACAGTAGTAAGGGCTGACCCCGTCTCATTTACAGTAGTGAGGGATGACTCCTGTCCCATTTACAGTAGTGAGGGATGGTCACCTGTCCCAGTTACAGTAGTGAGGGATGGTCACCTGTCCCATTTACAGTAGTGAGGGTTGGGCACCTGTCCCATTTACAGTAGTAAGGGCTGACCCCGTCCCATTTACAGTAGTGAGGGCTGACCCCTGTCCCATTTACAGTAGTGAGGGCTGACCCCTGTCCCATTTACAGTAGTGAGGGATGGTAACCTGTCCCATTTACAGTAGTGAGGGATGGTCACCTGTCCCATTTACAGTAGTGAGGGATGACCCCTGTCCCATTTACAGTAGTGAGGGATGACCCCTGTCCCATTTACAGTCGTGAGGGATGACCCCTCTCCCATTTTCAGTAGTGAGGGATGGTCACCTGTCCCATTTACAGTTGTGAGGGATGGTCACCTGTCCTATTTACAGTAGAAAGGGCTAACCCCGTCCCATCTACAGTAGTGAAGGATGACCCCTGTCCCATTTATGGTAGTGAGAGATGACCCCTGTCCCATTTACAGTAGTGAGGGATGGTCACCTGTCCCATTTACAGTAGTGAGGGATGACTCCTGTCCCATTTACAGCAGTGAGGGATGGTCACCTGTCCCATTTACAGTAGTAAGGGCTGACCCCGTCCCATCTACAGTAGTGAAGGATGACCCCTGTCCCATTTACAGTAGTGAGGGATGACTCCTGTCCCATTTACAGTAGTGAGGGATGGTCACCTGTCCCATTTACAGTAGTGAGGGATGGTCACCTGTCCCATTTACAGTAGTGAGGGATGGTCACCTGTCCCATTTACAGTAGTGAAGGATGACCCCTGTCCCATTTACAGTAGTGAGGGATGGTCACCTGTCCCATTTACAGTAGTGAGGGATGACCCCTGTCCCATTTACAGTAGTGAGGGCTGACCCCGTCAAATTTACAGTAGTGAGGCCTGACCCCTGTCCCATTTACAGTAGTGAGGGCTGACTCTGTCCCATTTGCAGTAGTGAGCGATGACCCCTGTCCCATTTACAGCAGTGAGGGATGACCCCTGTCCCATTTACAGTAGTGAGGGCTGACCCTGTCCCATTTACAGTAGTGAGGGATGGTCACCTGTCCCATTTACAGTAGTGAGAGATGACCCCTGTCCCATTTACAGTAGTGAGGGATGGTCACCTGTCCCATTTACAGTAGTGAGGGATGACCCCTGTCCCATTTTCAGTAGTGAGGGATGGTCACCTGTCCCATTTACAGTCGTGAGGGCTGACCCCTGTCCCATTTACAGTAGTGAGGGATGACCTCTGTCCCATTTACAGTCGTGAGGGATGGTCACCTGTCCCATTTACAGTAGTGAGGGATAGTCATCTGTCCCATTTACAGTAGTGAGGGCTCACTCCGTCCCATTTACCGTAGTGAGGGCTGACCCCGTCCCATTTACAGTAGTGTGGGATGACCCCTGTCCCATTTACAGTAGTGAGGGATGGTCACCTGTCCCATTTACAGTAGTGAGGGATGGTCACCTGTCCCATTTACAGTAGTGAGGGATGACCCCTGTCCCATTTACAGTAGTGAGGGATGGACCCCTGTCCCATTTACAGTAGTGAGGGATGGTCACCTGTCCCATTTACAGTAGTGAGGGATGGTCACCTGTCCCATTTACAGTAGTGAGGGCTGACCCTGTCCCATTTACAGTAGTGAGGGATGACCCCTGTCCCATTTACAGTAGTGAGGGATGACCCCTGTCCCATTTACAGTAGTAAGGGATGGTCACCTGTCCCATTTACAGTAGTGAGGGATGACCACCTGTCCCATTTACAGTAGTGAGGGATGGTCACTTGTCCCATTTACAGTAGTGAGGGATGGTCACTTGTCCCATTTACAGTAGTGAGGGATGGTCACCTGTCCCATTTACAGTAGTGAGGGTTGGGACCCTGTCCCATTTACAGTAGTGAGGGATGACCCCAGTCCCATTTACAGTAGTGAGGGATGGTCACCTGTCCCATTTACAGTAGTGAGGGATGGTCATCTGTCCCATTTACAGTAGTGAGGGATGATCACCTGTCCCATTTACAGTAGTGAGGGATGACCCTGTCCCATTTACAGTAGTGAGGGATCCTGTCCCCTGTCCCAGTTACAGTAGTGAGGGATGGTCACCTGTCCCATTTACAGTAGTGAGGGTTGGGCACCTGTCCCATTTACAGTAGTAAGGGCTGACCCCGTCCCATTTACAGTAGTGAGGGCTGACCCCTGTCCCATTTACAGTAGTGAGGGCTGACCCCTGTCCCATTTACAGTAGTGAGGGATGGTAACCTGTCCCATTTACAGTAGTGAGGGATGGTCACCTGTCCCATTTACAGTAGTGAGGGATGACCCCTGTCCCATTTACAGTAGTGAGGGATGACCCCTGTCCCATTTACAGTCGTGAGGGATGACCCCTCTCCCATTTTCAGTAGTGAGGGATGGTCACCTGTCCCCTGTCCCATTTACAGTAGTGAGGGATGGTCACCTGTCCTATTTACAGTAGTGAGATACCTGTCCATTTACAGTAAGGACTAACCCCGTCCCATCTACAGTAGTGAAGGATGACCCCTGTCCCATTTACGGTAGTGAGAGATGACCCCTGTCCCATTTACAGTAGTGAGGGATGGTCACCTGACCCATTTACAGTAGTGAGGGATGACTCCTGTCCCATTTACAGCAGTGAGGGATGGTCACCTGTCCCATTTACAGTAGTAAGGGCTGACCCCGTCCCATCTACAGTAGTGAAGGATGACCCCTGTCCCATTTACAGTAGTGAGGGATGACTCCTGTCCCATTTACAGTAGTGAGGGATGGTCACCTGTCCCATTTACAGTAGTGAGGGATGGTCACCTGTCCCATTTACAGTAGTGAAGGATGACCCCTGTCCCATTTACAGTAGTGAGGGATGGTCACCTGTCCCATTTACAGTAGTGAGGGATGACCCCTGTCCCATTTACAGTAGTGAGGGCTGACCCCGTCAAATTTACAGTAGTGAGGCCTGACCCCTGTCCCATTTACAGTAGTGAGGGCTGACTCTGTCCCATTTGCAGTAGTGAGCGATGACCCCTGTCCCATTTACAGCAGTGAGGGATGACCCCTGTCCCATTTACAGTAGTGAGGGCTGACCCCTGTCCCATTTACAGTAGTAAGGGATGGTCACCTGTCCCATTTACAGTAGTGAGGGATGACCCCTGTCCCATTTTCAGTAGTGAGGGATGGTCACCTGTCCCATTTACAGTCGTGAGGGCTGACCCCTGTCCCATTTACAGTAGTGAGGGATGACCTCTGTCCCATTTACAGTCGTGAGGGATGGTCACCTGTCCCATTTACAGTAGTGAGGGATAGTCATCTGTCCCATTTACAGTAGTGAGGGCTCACTCCGTCCCATTTACCGTAGTGAGGGCTGACCCCGTCCCATTTACAGTAGTGTGGGATGACCCCTGTCCCATTTACAGTAGTGAGGGCTGACCCCTGTCCCATTTACAGTAGTGAGGGATGGTCACCTGTCCCATTTACAGTAGTGAGGCCTGACCCCTGTCCCATTTACAGTAATGACGGCTGACCCCGTCCCATTTACAGTAGTGAGGGATGGTCACCTGTCCCATTTACAGTAGTGAGGGATAACCCCTGTCCCATTTTCAGTAGTGAGGGATGGTCACCTGTCCCATTTACAGTAGTGAGGGATGACCCCTGTCCCATTTACAGTAGTGAGGGATGGTCACCTGTCCCATTTACAGTAGTGAGAGATGACCCCTGTCCCATTTACAGTAGTGAGGGCTCACTCCGTCCCATTTACCGTAGTGAGGGCTGACCCCGTCCCATTTACAGAAGTGTGGGATGACCCCTGTCCCATTTACAGTAGTGAGGGCTGACCCCTGTCCCATTTACAGTAGTGAGGGATGGTCACCTGTCCCATTTACAGTAGTGAGAGATGACCCCTGTCCCATTTACAGTAGTGAGGGATGGTCACCTGTCCCATTTACAATGGTGAGGGATGGTCACCTGTCCTATTTACAGTAGTGAGGGATGGTCACCTGTCCCATTTACAGTAGTGAGGGCTGACCCTGTCCCATTTGCAGTAGTGAGCGATGACCCCTGTCCCATTTACAGCAGTGAGGGATGACCCCTGTCCCATTTACAGTAGTAAGGGATGGTCACCTGTCCCATTTACAGTAGTGAGGGATGACCCCTGTCCCATTTTCAGTAGTGAGGGATGGTCACCTGTCCCATTTACAGTCGTGAGGGCTGACCCCTGTCCCATTTACAGTAGTGAGGGATGACCTCTGTCCCATTTACAGTCGTGAGGGATGGTCACCTGTCCCATTTACAGTAGTGAGGGATAGTCATCTGTCCCATTTACAGTAGTGAGGGCTCACTCCGTCCCATTTACCGTAGTGAGGGCTGACCCCGTCCCATTTACAGTAGTGAGGGATGACCCCTGTCCCATTTACAGTAGTGAGGGCTGACCCCTGTCCCATTTACAGTAGTGAGGGATGGTCACCTGTCCCATTTACAGTAGTGAGGGATGGTCACCTGTCCCATTTACAGTAGTGAGAGATGACCCCTGTCCCATTTACAGTAGTGAGGGATGGTCACCTGTCCCATTTACAATGGTGAGGGATGGTCACCTGTCCTATTTACAGTAGTGAGGGATGGTCACCTGTCCCATTTACAGTAGTGAGGGCTGACCCTGTCCCATTTGCAGTCGTGAGCGATGACCCCTGTCCCATTTACAGCAGTGAGGGATGGTCACCTGTCCCATTTACAGTAGTGAGGGATGGTCACCTGTCCCATTTACAGTAGTGAGGGATGACCCCTGTCCCATTTACAGTAGTGAAGGATGACCCCTGTCCCATTTACAGTAGTGAGGGATGGTCACCTGTCCCATTTACAGTAGTGAGGGATGGTCATCTGCCCATTTACAGTAGTGAGGGATGACCACCTGTCCCATTTACAGTAGTGAGGGATGGTCACCTGTCCCATTTACAGTAGTGAGGGATGACCCCTGTCCCATTTACAGTAGTGAGGGATGGTCACTTGTCCCATTTACACCAGTCAGCGATGACCCCTGTCCCATTTACAGTAGTGAGCGATGACTCCTGTCCCATTTACAGTAGTGAGGGATGGTCACCTGTCCCATTTACAGTAGTGAGGGTTGGGCACCTGTCCCATTTACAGTAGTAAGGGCTGACCCCGTCCCATTTACAGTAGTGAGGGCTGACCCCTGTCCCATTTACAGTAGTGAGGGCTGACCCCTGTCCCATTTACAGTAGTGAGGGATGGTAACCTGTCCCATTTACAGTAGTGAGGGATGGTCACCTGTCCCATTTACAGTAGTGAGGGATGACCCCTGTCCCATTTACAGTAGTGAGGGATGACCCCTGTCCCATTTACAGTCGTGAGGGATGACCCCTCTCCCATTTTCAGTAGTGAGGGATGGTCACCTGTCCCATTTACAGTAGTGAGGGATGGTCACCTGTCCTATTTACAGTAGAAAGGACTAACCCCGTCCCATCTACAGTAGTGAAGGATGACCCCTGTCCCATTTACGGTAGTGAGAGATGACCCCTGTCCCATTTACAGTAGTGAGGGATGGTCACCTGACCCATTTACAGTAGTGAGGGATGACTCCTGTCCCATTTACAGCAGTGAGGGATGGTCACCTGTCCCATTTACAGTAGTAAGGGCTGACCCCGTCCCATCTACAGTAGTGAAGGATGACCCCTGTCCCATTTACAGTAGTGAGGGATGGTCACCTGTCCCATTTACAGTAGTGAGGGATGGTCACCTGTCCCATTTACAGTAGTGAGGGATGGTCACCTGTCCCATTTACAGTAGTGAAGGATGACCCCTGTCCCATTTACAGTAGTGAGAGATGGTCACCTGTCCCATTTACAGTAGTGAGGGATGACCCCTGTCCCATTTACAGTAGTGAGGGCTGACCCCGTCAAATTTACAGTAGTGAGGCCTGACCCCTGTCCCATTTACAGTAGTGAGGGCTGACTCTGTCCCATTTGCAGTAGTGAGCGATGACCCCTGTCCCATTTACAGCAGTGAGGGATGACCCCTGTCCCATTTACAGTAGTGAGGGCTGACCCTGTCCCATTTACAGTAGTGAGGGATGGTCACCTGTCCCATTTACAGTAGTGAGAGATGACCCCTGTCCCATTTACAGTAGTGAGGGATGGTCACCTGTCCCATTTACAGTAGTGAGGGATGGTCACCTGTCCCATTTACAGTAGTGAGGGCTGACCCCTGTCCCATTTGCAGTAGTGAGGGCTGACCCCGTCTCATTTGCAGTAGTGAGGGCTGACCCCTGTCCCATTTACGGTAATGAGGGCTGACACCGTCCCATTTACAGTTGTGAGGGATAGTCATCTGTCCCATTTACAGTAGTGAGGCCTGACCCCTGTCCCATTTACAGTAATGACGGCTGACCCCGTCCCATTTACAGTAGTGAGGGATGGTCACCTGTCCCATTTACAGTAGTGAGGGATAACCCCTGTCCCATTTTCAGTAGTGAGGGATGGTCACCTGTCCCATTTACAGTCGTGAGGGCTGACCCCTGTCCCATTTACAGTAGTGAGGGATGGTCACCTGTCCCATTTACAGTAGTGAGGGATAGTCATCTGTCCCATTTACAGTAGTGAGGGCTCACTCCGTCCCATTTACCGTAGTGAGGGCTGACCCCGTCCCATTTACAGTAGTGTGGGATGACCCCTGTCCCATTTACAGTAGTGAGGGCTGACCCCTGTCCCATTTACAGTAGTGAGGGATGGTCACCTGTCCCATTTACAGTAGTGAGAGATGACCCCTGTCCCATTTACAGTAGTGAGGGATGGTCACCTGTCCCATTTACAATGGTGAGGGATGGTCACCTGTCCTATTTACAGTAGTGAGGGATGGTCACCTGTCCCATTTACAGTAGTGAGGGCTGACCCTGTCCCATTTGCAGTAGTGAGCGATGACCCCTGTCCCATTTACAGCAGTGAGGGATGACCCCTGTCCCATTTACAGTAGTGAGGGCTGACCCTGTCCCATTTACAGTAGTGAGGGATGGTCACCTGTCCCATTTACAGTAGTGACGGATGGTCATCTGTCCCATTTACAGTAGTGAGAGATGACCCCTGTCCCATTTACAGTGGTGAGGGATGGTCACCTGTCCCATTTACAGTAGTGAGGGATGGTCAGCTGTCCCATTTACAGTAGTGAGGGATGGTCACCTGTCCCATTTACAGTAGTAAGGGCTGACCCCGTCTCATTTACAGTAGTGAGGGATGACTCCTGTCCCATTTACAGTGGTGAGGGATGGTCACCTGTCCCATTTACAGTAGTGAGGGATGGTCACCTGTCCCATTTACAGTAGTAAGGGCTGACCCCGTCCCATTTACAGTAGTGAAGGATGACCCCTGTCCCATTTACAGTTGTGAGGGATGGTTACCTGTCCCATTTACAGTAGTAAGGGCTGACCCCGTCCCATTTACCGTAGTGAAGGATGACCCCTGTCCCATTTACAGTAGTGAGGGATGGTCACCTGTCCCATTTACAGTAGTGAGGGATGGTCATCTGTCCCATTTACAGTAGTGAGGGCTGACCCCTGTCCCATTTACAGTGGTGAGGGCTGACCCCTGTCCCATTTTCAGTCGTGAGGGATGGTCACCTGTCCCATTTACAGTAGTGAGGGATGGTCACCTGTCCCATTTACAGTAGTGAGGGCTGACCCCGTCCAATCTACAGTAGTGAGGGCTGACCCCTGTCCCAGTTACAGTTGTGAAGGACGGTCACCTGTCCCATTTACAGTAGTGAGGGCTGACCCTGTCCCATTTACAGTAGTGAATGCTGACCCCTGTCCCATTTACAGTAGTGAGGGCTGACCCCTGTCCCATTTACAGTAGTGAAGGTTAGTCACCTGTCCCATTTACAGTAGTGAGGGCTGACCCTGTCCCATTTACAGTAGTGAGTGCTGACCCCTGTCCCATTTACAGTAGTGAGGGATGACCCCTGTCCCATTTACAGTAGTGAGGGCTGACCCTGTCTCATTTACAGTAGTGAGGGATGACTCCTGTCCCATTTACAGTAGTGAGGGATGGTCACCTGCCCATTTACAGTAGTGAAGGATGACCCCTGTCCCATTTACAGTAGTGAGGGATGGTCACCTGTCCCATTTACAGCAGTGAGGGCTGACCCCTGTCCCATTTACAGTAGTGAGGGATGACCCCTGTCCCATTTACAGTAGTGAGGGCTGACCCCTGTCCCATTTACAGTCGTGAGGGATGACCCCTCTCCCATTTTCAGTAGTGAGGGATGGTCACCTGTCCCATTTACGTAGTGAGGGATGGTCACCTGTCCCATTTACAGTAGTAAGGGCTGACCTCGTCCCATCTACAGTAGTGAAGGATGACCCCTGTCCCATTTACAGTAGTGAGGGATGACTCCTGTCCCATTTACCGTAGTGAGGGATGGTCACCTGTCCCATTTACAGTAGTGAGGGATGACTTCTGTCCATTTTCAGTAGTGAGGGATGGTCACCTGTCCCATTTACAGTAGTGAGGGATGACCCCTGTCCCATTTACAGTAGTGAGGCCTGACCCCTGTCCCATTTACAGTAGTGAGGGATGGTCACCTGTCCCATTTGCAGTAGTGAGGGAAGGTCACCTGTCCCATTTACTGTAGTAATGGCTGACCCCGTCCCATTTACAGTAGTGAAGGATGACCCCTGTCCCATTTACAGTAGTGAGTGATGGTCATCTGTCCCATTTACAGTAGTGAGGGATGGTCACCTGTCCCATTTACAGTAGTAAGGGCTGACCCCGTCCCATCTACAGTAGTGAAGGATGACCCCTGTTCCATTTACAGTAGTGAGGGATGACTCCTGTCCCATTTACAGCAGTGAGGGATGGTCACCTGTCCCATTTACAGAAGTGAGGGATGACCACCTGTCCCA
This sequence comes from Mobula hypostoma, assembly GCF_963921235.1. Lineage (NCBI taxonomy): Eukaryota > Metazoa > Chordata > Chondrichthyes > Myliobatiformes > Myliobatidae > Mobula > Mobula hypostoma. Next base: position 72,776,619 of record NC_086107.1, on the reverse strand, counting down.
TTTACAGTAGTGAGGGATGGTCACCTGTCCCATTTACAGTAGTGAAGGATGACCCCTGTCCCATTTACAGTAGTGAGGGATGACCCCTGTCCGATTTACAGTAGTGAGGGCTGACCCCGTCCCATTTACAGTAGTGAGCGATGACCCCTGTCCCATTTACAGTAGTGAGGGCTGACCCTGTCCCATTTGCAGTAGTTAGCGATGACACCTGTCCCATTTACAGCAGTGAGGGATGACCCCTGGCCCATTTACAGTAGTGAGGGCTGACCCCGTCCCATTTACAATAGTGAGGGATGACCCCTGTCCCATTTACAGTAGTGAGGCTGACCCTGTCCCATTTGCAGTAGTGAGCGATGACCCCTGTCCCATTTACAGCAGTGAGGGATGTCCCCTGTCCCATTTACAGTAGTGAGGGCTGATCCTGTCCCATTTACAGTAGTGAGGAATGGTCACCTGTCCCATTTACAGTAGTGAGGGATGGTCATCTGTCCCATTTACAGTAGTGAGAGATGACCCCTGTCCCATTTACAGTAGTGAAGGATGACCCCTGTCCCATTTACAGTGGTGAGGGATGGTCACCTGTCCCATTTACAGTAGTGAGGGATGGTCATCTGTCCCATTTACAGTAGTGAGAGATGACCCCTGTCCCATTTACAGTAGTGAAGGATGACCCCTGTCCCATTTACAGTGGTGAGGGATGGTCACCTGTCCCATTTACAGTAGTGAGGGATGGTCATCTGTCCCATTTACAGTAGTGAGGGATGGTCACCTGTCCCATTTACAGTAGTGAGGGCTGACCCCTGTCTCATTTACAGTAGTGAGGGATGACTCCTGTCCCATTTACAGTGGTGAGGGATGATCACCTGTCCCATTTACAGTAGTGAGGGATGGTCACCTGTCCCATTTACAGTAGTGAGGGCTGACCCCTGTCCCATTTACAGTAGTGAGGGATGGTCACCTGTCCCATTTACAGTAGTGAGGGCTGACCCCTGTCCCATTTACAGTAGTGAGGGATGACTCCTGTTCCATTTACAGTAGTGAGGGCTGACCCCTGTCCCATTTACAATAGTGAGGGATGGTCACCTGTCCCATTTACAGTAGTGAGGGATGGTCATCTGTCCCATTTACGGTAGTGAGGGATGGTCACCTGTCCCATTTACAGTAGTGAGGGATGGTCACCTGTCCCATTTATAGTAATGAGGGCTGACCCCGTCTCATTTACAGTAGTGAAGGATGACCCCTGTCCCATTTACAGTAGTGAGGGCTGACCCCGTCCCTTTTACAGTAGTGAGGGATGACCCCTGTCCCATTTACAGTAGTGAGGGCTGACCCTGTCCCATTTGCAGTAGTGAGCGATGACCCCTGTCCCATTTACAGCAGTGAGGGATGACCCCTGTCCCATTTACAGTCGTGAGGGCTGACCCTGTCCCATTTACAGTAGTGAGGGATGGTCACCTGTCCCATTTACAATCGTGAGCGATGACCCCTGTCCCATTTACAGTTGTGAGGGATGGTCACCGGTCCCATTTACAGTAGTGAGTGATGGTCACCTGTCCCATTTACAGTAGGGAGGGCTGACCCCTGTCCCATTTGCAGTCGTGAGGGCTGACCCCGTCCCATTTACAGTAGTGAGGCCTGACCCCTGTCCCATTTACAGTAATGAGGGCTGACCCCGTCCCATTTACAGTAGTGAGGGATGGTCACCTGTCCCATTTACAGTAGTGAGGGATGACCCCTGTCCCATTTACAGTAGTGAGGGATGGTCACCTGTCCCATTTACAGTAGTGAGGCCTGACCCCTGTCCCATTTACAGTAGTGAGGGATGACCCCTGTCCCATTTACTGTAGTGAGGGATGGTCACCTGTCCCATTTACAGTAGTGAGGGCTGACCCTGTCCCATTTGCAGTAGTGAGCGATGACCCCTGTCCCATTTACAGCAGTGAGGGATGACCCCTGTCCCATTTACAGTCGTGAGGGCTGACCCTGTCCCATTTACAGTAGTGAGGGATGGTCACCTGTGCCATTTACAATCGTGAGCGATGACCCCTGTCCCATTTACAGTAGTGAGGGATGGTCACCTGTCCCATTTACAGTAGTGAGGGATGGTCACCTGTCCCATTTACAGTAGTGAGGGCTGACCCCTGTCCCATTCGCAGTCGTGAGGGCTGACCCCGTCCCATTTACAGTAGTGAGGCCTGACCCCTGTCCCATTTACAGTAATGAGGGCTGACCCCGTCCCATTTACAGTAGTGAGGGATGGTCACCTGTCCCATTTACAGTAGTGAGGGATGACCTCTGTCCCATTTACAGTAGTGAGGGATGGTCACCTGTCCCATTTACAGTAGTGAGGCCTGACCCCTGTCCCATTTACAGTAGTGAGGGATGACCCCTGTCCCATTTACAGTAGTGAGGGATGGTCACCTGTCCCATTTACAGTAGTGAGGGCTCACTCCGTCCCATTTACCGTAGTGAGGGCTGACCCCGTCCCATTTACAGTAGTGTGGGATGACCCCTGTCCCATTTACAGTAGTGAGGGCTGACCCCTGTCCCATTTACAGTAGTGAAGGATGGTCACCTGTCCCATTTACAGTAGTGAGGGGTAGTCACCTGTCCCATTTACAGTAGTGAGGGCTGACCCTGTCCCATTTACAGTAGTGAGTGCTGACCCCTGTCCCATTTACAGTAGTGAGGGATGACCCCTGTCCCATTTACAGTAGTGAGGGATGGTCACCTGTCCCATTTACTGTAGTGAGGGATGACCCCTGTCCCATTTACAGTAGTGAGGGATGGTCACCTGTCCCATTTACAGTAGTGAGGGCTGACCCCTGTCACATTTACAGTCGTGAGGGATGGTCACCTGTCCCATTTACAGTAGTGAGGGATGGTCACCCGTCCCATTTACAGTAGTGAAGGATGACACCTGTCCCATTTACAGTAGTGAGGGATGGTCACCTGTCCCATTTACAGTAGTAAGGGCTGACCCCGTCCCATCTACAGTAGTGAAGGGTGACCCCTGTCCCATTTACAGTAGTGAGGGATGACTCCTGTCCCATTTACAGTAGTGAGGGATGGTCACCTGTCCCATTTACAGTCGTGAGGGATGACTCCTGTCCCATTTACAGTAGTGAGGGATGGTCACCTGTCCCATTTACAGTAGTGAGGGCTGACCCCTGTCCCATTTATAGTAGTGAGGGATGACCCCTGTCCCATTTACAGTAGTGAGGGCTGACCCCTGTCCCATTTACAGTAGTGAGGGATGGTCACCTGTCCCATTTACAGTAGTGAGGGATGGTCACCTGTCCCATTTACAGTAGTAAGGGCTGACCCCGTCCCATTTACAGTAGTGAAGGATGACCCCTGTCCCATTTACAGTAGTGAGGGATGGTCACCTCTACCATTTACAGTAGTGAGGGATTGTCATCTGTCCCATTTACAGTAGTGAGGGATGGTCACCTGTCCCATTTACAGTAGTGAGGGATGGTCACCTGTCCCATTTATAGTAATGAGGGCTGACCCCGTCTCATTTACAGTAGTGAAGGATGACCCCTGTCCCATTTACAGTAGTGAGGGCTGACCCCGTCCCATTTACAGTAGTGAGGGATGACCCCTGTCCCATTTACAGTAGTGAGGGCTGACCCTGTCCCATTTGCAGTAGTGAGCGATGACCCCTGTCCCATTTACAGCAGTGAGGGATGACCCCTGTCCCATTTACAGTAGTAAGGGATGGTCACCTGTCCCATTTACAGTAGTGAGGGATGACCCCTGTCCCATTTTCAGTAGTGAGGGATGGTCACCTGTCCCATTTACAGTCGTGAGGGCTGACCCCATCCCATTTACAGTAGTGAGGGCAACCCCTGTCCCATTTACAGTAGTGAGGGATGGTCACCTGTCCCATTTACAGTAGTGAGGGATAGTCACCTGTCCCATTTACAGTAGTGAGGGATGACCCCTGTCCTATTTACAGTAGTGAGGGCTGACCCCGTCCCATTTACAGTAGTAAGGGCTCACTCCGTCCCATTTACAGTAATTAGGGCTGACCCCGTCCCATTTACAGTAGTGAGGCCTGACCCCTGTCCCATTTACAGTAATGAGGGCTGACCCCGTCCCATTTACAGTAGTGAGGGATAGTCACCTGTCCCATTTACAGTAGTGTGGGATGATCCCTGTCCCATTTACAGTAGTGAGTGCTGACCCCTGTCCCATTTACAGTAGTGAGTGCTGACCACTGTCCCATTTACAGTAGTGAGGGATGACCCCTGTCCCATTTACAGTAGTGAGCGATGGTCACCTGTCCCATTATAGTAGTGAGTGCTGACCCCTGTCTCATTTACAGTAGTGAGTGCTGACCCCTGTCTCATTTACAGTAGTGAGGGCTGACCCCTGTCCCATTTACAGTAGTGAGTGCTGACCCCGTCCCATTTACAGTAGTGAGCGATGGTTCGTGGTAGTGAGAGCTGACCATCTGTCCTGTTGACAGCGGTGAGGGATGGTGTTTGTGCTCGGTCTCTGAGCGCTGTCCTGTTTGTGACCTGGTGCAGCCCATATCAGCCCCTGCCCGTTGGCATGTCTGGTGCACTTGACTGGTGAGGTACTGGCCATGTGATCATGGCGCCAGCCAATGAAATGTATGGGTTTCCTGAGGGGAGGGAGCTTCAGAAGCTGATGGGTACTGCGCCCTGGGGGAATGATACCCTGTCAGTAGCTGGTGTACTGAACTGGTTTACTTTATACACAACATGAGGGCAGCAGTCTGGCTTGCAGTGTCTTCCCCTGAGATCAACACTAGTGCTACCTTCACCTTCACACCTTCACCAGCATCTCTCCTCAGTCCCAGTAACTGTATGCCTGCTGCCCTGTTCGCAGACAGAATTCCCTGGAGTGGGAGCCTCTTGTTCTTTTGACTATTGAATTAGACAGCATGGAGAGAGGCCTTTCGGACTACAATGGCAGCCATCGAACACTTAGCCATACTGCTTTCATTTCCCAGCATTTGTCCCGTAGCTTCCGTACTGTGGTGATTTAAGTGCTCAGATAGATACTGTTAAATGTAACAGTCCCTGCTTCCACCACCTTCTCAGGCAGCATGTTCGGGTTCCGACCAGCTTCTCTAGGTGAAAAAAATCATCGGAATCTGTCTGCTTCCTCTTTACATCTTAAAGCTCCAGCTTTAGGTACCTCTATTATGGGTGAGAGTTCCTCACTTTCACCTTACTGGGCTCTCCTAGATACCTACAGTCTTCCTTTACCTGTAAAAAGTGGCTAACTCTTAAAACCGGAATAACCTTCCAGAACTGCCCATCTTGAGCTGTGTACTGTACTCATTTTTCACACTATGTACGTATTCTCCATTGAAGCACTGAACTTGACTGAATCTTATCAATTTCCCACAGAGAAGGACTGATTAAAGTCAACTGTATACCTGTGAGATGAGAACAAGCCCATTCACTGAGGTACTTCACCAATAGGAATGACAGCAGTAATTGTACCTGACAATGAGAGATTGAAGCTCCAGAGAAATGTTAACAATGGGGTAAAACTAATGAAGAATTGCCCAAATCAGTGAGCATTAAGTTGTCTGTGGAGAGAATATCAGGGAGCACATTTCCTTTGGGAATGTAAGAGGGGCAGGTACAAGGTCTTGGGTTTGCTTTTCTCGGATAGGGTGTGTGAGGCAAAGTGAGAATGTGCCCCTCGAATTATAGCGAAATAGAGTCATAAAGCACAGAAGCAGGCCCTTCGGAACATGTACCAATCCTCATAGAGGGATCAGAAGTGGAGAGAGTGAGCAGTTTCAAGTTCCTGGTGGTCAAGATCTCTGAGGACCTAGCCTGGTCCCAACATATCGATGTAGTTATAAAGAAGGCAAGACAGCAGCTATACTTCATTAGTAGTTTGAAGAGATTTGCTATGTCGACAAATACACTCTATAGATGTACCGTGGAGAGCGTTCTGACAGGCTGCATCACTGTCTGGTATGGAGGGGCTATTGCACAGGACCAAAAGAAGCTGCAGAGGGCTGTAAATCTAGTCAGCTTCATCTTAGCTACTAGCCTACAAAGTACCCAGGACATCTTTAGGGAGTGGTGTCTCAGAAAGGCAGTGAGCATTATTAAGGACCCCCAGTACCCAGGAAATGCCCTTTTCTCACTGTTACCATCAGGTAGGAGGTACAGAAACCTGAAGACACACACTCAGCGATTCAGGAACAACTTCTTCCCCTCTGCCATCCGATTCCTAAATGGACAGTGAACCCATTAACTCTACCTCACTTTTTTCTTTCTTTCTTTTTAAATCTTTTTATTAAATAAGTATACAAAAAGGTAAGCCATATAGACACTAATACATTGTTAGAATATAATAAAATTACAGAAGATATTAATACAAAAAAAAACTACAAACAATGTAATTTAAGCATAACATACCAAGGTAACATAATAGTATACTAATTTTATATATATATCAATAGAGAAAAAGAAACCCCCCCCCAAAAAAACCCCACCGTGCAACTAACTAAAAGCAAAGCAAAGCAATGGGCTAACTTGAAACCAAACAGAGTTAAACTTAAAATCATGTCCTCAATCCCGACCTCCATTAAAAACAGTAAAAAAAAACAAGAAGGGTATATATTACATTAAATGAAAATATTGAATAAAAGATCTCCAAGTCTGTTCAAATTTAAATGAGGAGTCATAAAGATTGCTTCTAATTTTCTCCAGATTCAAGCATAATATCGTCTGAGAAAACCAAAAAAAGGTAGTTGGAGCATTAAGCTCTTTCCAATGTTGTAAGATACATCTTTTCGCCATTAAAGTAAGAAATGCAATCATTCCACGGGCTGAAGGGGAGAGATTACTGGAAATTTTAGGTAGTCCAAAGATAGCAGTAATAGGGTGAGGAGAGATATCTATATTTAATACCTTAGAAATAATATTAAAAATGTCTCTCCAAAAAGTTTCCAAAGTAGGGCAAGACCAAAACATATGAGTTAAAGAGGCTATCTGCCCCGGACATCTATCACAAAAAGGATTAATATGAGAATAAAAGCGCGCTAACTTATCTTTGGACATATGTGCTCTATGAACAACTTTAAATTGAATTAGGGAATGTTTAGCACAGATAGAGGAAGTATTGGCTAATTGTAAAATCTGCCCCCAGTCATCCACAGAAATGATAAACCCCAATTCCTGTTCCCAATCTACCCTAATCTTATCAAATGGAGCTTTCCTAAGTTTCATAATAATATTATAAATCATAGCCGATGCACCTTTCTGACATGGATTAAGGTTGATTATAGTATCTAAAATGTATGTAGGAGGAAGCATTGGAAAGGAAGAAAGTATAGTACTTAGAAAATTTCTAACTTGTAGATATCTAAAAAAATGTATTCTTGATAAGTTATATTTATTAGATAATTGTTCAAAAGACATAAGGGAACCATCTAAAAATAAATCCAAAAACCGTGAAATACCCTTAGTCTTCCAAGTTTGAAAAGCACGATCCGTAAAAGAGGGAGGAAAAAATATGTTACCTAAAATAGGAATCGCTAACCCAAATTGATTAAGATCAAAAAATTTTCTGAATTGAAACCAAATACGCAAAGCATATTTAACTATCGGGTTAGAGACCTGCTTAAGGCGTTTCGAATCAAAAGGAAGAGATGAACCTAAAATAGAGCCAAGTGTAAAACCCTGAACAGATTGTAATTCCAATACTACCCATTTAGGAATGGATAGTATATCCTGGTCCAGTAACCAGAATTTCATATGTCGAATATTAATTGCCCAATAATAAAATCTAAAGTTAGGTAATGCTAAGCCTCCATCTCTCTTAGCTTTCTGTAAATGTATTTTACCCAGTCTCGGGTTTTTATTCTGCCAAATAAATGAAGAAATTTTAGAGTCAACTTTGTCAAAAAAGGATTTTGGAACAAAGATTGGTAATGCCTGAAATATATATAAAAATTTTGGCAAAAAAAACATCTTAACTGCACTAATAAGACCAATCAAAGTTAAATATAAAGGAAGCCATTTAGATGAAAGTTGAGTAATATGGTCTATTAATGGTAAAAAGTTAGTCTTAAATAAATCTTTGTATTTACAAGTAATTTTAATCCCAAGATATGAAAAATAATTATTAATCAATTTAAATGGAAATTTATAATATAAGGGAAGTTGTTTATTAATCGGAAAGAGTTCACTCTTACTAAGATTTAATTTATAACCTGAAAAAAGACCAAATTGTGCTAATAACTCTAAAACAGCCGGGATGGATTTCTGAGGATTAGAAATATATAAAAGTAAATCATCAGCATAGAGTGATAATTTATGGGACTTTAAGCCCCGAGTTATCCCAGTAATATTTGGAGATTCTCGAATGGCAATTGCAAGAGGTTCTAATGCAATATCAAATAATAAGGGACTAAGAGGACAGCCTTGTCGAGTACCTCGAAAAAGAGGGAAAAAAGGTGAACTTAAAGAGTTAGTACGGACCGAGGCCACAGGAGAATAATATAAGAGTTTAATCCAGGATATAAATTTCGAGCTGAAATTAAACCTTTCAAGCACCTTAAATAAATAAGGCCATTCTACTCTATCAAAAGCTTTCTTGGCATCTAAAGAGATAACACACTCAGGAACATTTTGTGAGGGAGTATAAACGATATTTAACAGTGTACGAATATTATAAAAAGAGTAACGACCTTTAATAAAACCCGTTTGGTCTTCCGAAATAATAGAGGGAAGTACTTTTTCTAATCTATTTGCTAATAACTTAGAAAAAACTTTAGAATCAACATTTAATAAAGATATTGGTCTATAAGATGCACATTGAGCAGGATCTTTATCCTTCTTTAATATTAAAGAGATTGATGCTCTATTAAAAGATTCAGGAAGTTTACCAAGTTTCAATGAAGCCTCAAAAACCCTACAGAGCCAAGGGATTAATGAAGGAGCAAAACATTTATAAAATTCTACGGTAAACCCATCAGGACCAGGAGCTTTCCCCAAATTCATAGAGAAAATAACATTCTTAATCTCATCCATGGTAATAGGAGTATCTAACATAGAAGCCATATCCTGTGAAATCTCAGGGAAGTCTAAATTATCTAAAAAATCATTCATATATTTAGAATCTCGAGGAGACTCTGATTGATATAAGGAAGAGTAAAAATCACAGAAGGTTTGATTAATCCCCACATGATCAAGTATTAGTCGATCATTTTGGTTATAAATCTGATTAATTTGAGATTTAGCATAATTAGACTTCAATTGATTAGCCAGCAGTTTACCAATTTTGTCACTGTGTACATAAAATTCACTTCTTGTTTTCTTCAATTGGTTTACAATCGAGGACGAGAGTAATAAACTGTGTTCCATTTGAAGTTCAGTTCTTTGTTTATATAACTCCTCAGAAGGAGCTATAACATATTTCCTATCAATTTCCTTAATCTTGTCCACAATTACCAACTCCTCCTGCTTCTGCTTCTTCCTCAAAGCAGCAGAATACGAGATAATCTGACCACAAATATAAGCTTTAAAAGTATCCCAAAGAGTGTTAACAGAAATATCCTCTGTATGGTTAATTGTAAAAAAAAGATCAATCTGTTCATTCATAAAGTTAACAAAGTCCGAGTCCTGAAGCAACAGCGAATTAAAACGCCATTGTCTATTATTTTGTATATTGGCCAGAATTTTAATAGAAAGCTTAAGTGGAGCATGATCCGAAATGGTTATAGAATCATAATCACATTTAATCACTGAGGGAATAAGACGAGAATCAATAAAGAAATAATCAATTCTTGAATAGGAATGATGAACATGTGAAAAAAAAAGAAAAATCTTTTTCCTGAGGATGCAAAAAGCGCCAAATGTCCGTCGACCCAGAATCAGAAAGAAATGAATTAATCAAAGTTGCAGATTTATTAGGTAAGGTCCGTAAAGGAGCCGAACGGTCCAAAGCTGGAGACAAACAGGTATTAAGATCTCCGCCCCAGATCAATGAAAACTCATTCAAATTCGGAAACTGATTAAATAATGATTTATAAAATTCCGGACAATCCATATTAGGAGCATAAACATTAACCAAAACTACTTTTTTATTAAATAGTAAACCACTAACCAGTAGAAATCTACCATTCGGATCAGAAATAATATCATGTTGTATAAAAGTAACTGAGGAGTCTATAAAAATAGAGACGCCTCGAATCTTAGCATTGGAGTTCGAATGAAACTGTTGTCCCTTCCAGAATTTAAAAAAACGTAGTCTGTCCCCCCTCCGCACATGGGTCTCTTGTAAGAATAAAATTTGTGCTTTAAGTCTCCGGAACACTTTAAAAACTTTTTTCCTTTTAATAGGATGATTAAGCCCATTAGTATTCCAGGAGACAAAATTAATAATAGACTCCATAAACCCTAAAGTCAACCCACAACAAGGAGGATTGACGATAGGCTCGACCCACGAACCCGGAGAGGGAACAGAACATACAAGAGATACCGGGAAGAAGAACGCAACCAATACTTCAATAATGTATATAGCCCAAGAAGAAAGAAACTAAAACGTGAAGCCCCTCCCACCACCCACCACCCCATGACCCCAAAGCTAAATCTAACGCAGACCAGCCCGAAAGAAGCAAGCACTAAAACTACCCCCATGACTTCTGGTATACGCTCCCTAAAAAAAATGTAAATATAAAAAAGATCAGCTGATTATAAAACAGTAAAAGAATAAAAAAAGATAACTCAATTAAAATAAACACATAACAGAATAAAAGCCAGAAAATATATAAAAAAACCGCAATAAACCCCAGACCCATGAATAAACAGAACAACAAAAAAAAATAAGATTATTAACATAAACTAGTTATAAAAACCTACAAAACAAAATAGATTTTAAAAAAACTACAAAATTTAAGGCCACAAAGGAAATACGTAAAATGACAATAAGGAAGTAAGCACCACTTTTTTAATATATGTTATTTCTGTTCTTGCACAATTTTTGACCTATTCATTATACATATACTGTAAAGATTTACTTATTATTATTTACTATTATTACTTTTTTTCTTCTTTATTATGCACTGCATTGAGCTGTTGCTGCTAAGTTAACAAATTTCACGACACATGCCGGTGATATAAACCCGATTCTGATGCCATGTAAGCTCGTTTCATGTGCCTACGTTTGACTCATATCTCTGTAACCCTTTCCTGTTCACGTACACATTCACGTGTCTTCTAAATGTCGTAAATGTATGTGGGCCTGCCACTTCCTCTGATGTACACCACACTCTGCATGAAGATGTCTCCTCTCAGTGCCCTCTTCAGTGATTCACCTTCTGCCCTCTCGTCTTTGGATTCCTTCCCCTGGGGGGGGGGGAGTGGGGGGTAAGCTGTGTGCATTCAGATTCCGCGTGCCCCTCATGGTTTCTCCGAAATAGGTGCTCATGGTCCAGGTTTTGACGTAGATGTCAGGGTAGTCACAGCACGTTTTGTCGTAGAAGGAGCCCAGGGTGGTGGGTGGGGAGGGGACGGCTGTGGTAAACAGTCCGTGTCTTTCCCTTGGAGAACAGAGTGAAGTTTGGTCTGGCTCAGTGTTTATAGTTTTCCAGCTGAGTGGGTCCAGCTGTCACCCAGTCAGCTTTCAATACCCCGGGTTGTACACTTCCTACCTCATGACCCTTGTCTGATGCTCTGCAATAATTCTCTAATGCTGAAAACATGCTGTTCCTATACTTTGGGGTTTAGCAGTGCAGAATCCTTTCTTGTCACAGTGCTGGCTTGCTGCCTGGCTGTTTCACACCTTCCTGGGTCCCTGCTGTGGACGTTGCTCAGCTCTTCCCGTCATGGTGGCCCCTCTGCTCCCTAAGCAGGCCCAACTGCCCCTTCAGGGCCGACGTCCCGCATCCTTATGACAGACACACTCTCTATACAGCTTCCCTTCTGTTTGCTTCCAATCCTTCTATCTGCGTTCCATATGCTGGCATCATCACAGGCTTTGTTGCACAATTCCACAAACTCAGATCATCTCTCTGTGATCTCCCTGGTCTACCACCGGCTTGTTCTGTTTGTTCACTCTGTACTGGGGTGTAGGGTGTAGACTCTGGGATCATGGCCTGGATTACTGCGTGGTCTTCCGGCTCCAGCTGCAGTGAGGCTTTCGAGTGTGGAGAATGAGGAGACAGAACGACAGGGATTGATAAAGCAGCTTCTGGAATCGGGGCAGTGGGCAACAGCTGTCAGGTTAGTACACTCATTCTTGCCGTGACAAAGTGGCACGGGGACTCTTGATAGTCCTTGACTGGCTGTTGAATTCTCCTGACTCTGCCTCAACCTTTTGGATGCCATGTAAACAAGTAAAGTGTTTGCTGCTGAAGGAGAGAGTGATGACGTGGTACTTAACTCTGAGACTGAGTGAGGGACTGGACCAGAATCCAGGCCAAGGACGATGGGCACTGAAACTTGAGCAATACACACGGAACACTGGAAGAACGTCAACAGGTCAGGTAGCATTTGCTGAAGGAAATGGGACAGTTAGCATCTCAGGATGGGGACTGGTCAGGTTGAAGTTCTTTAGTTTGGACTGGGTGAGGAGTGGGGACTGGTCAGGTAATGACTGGGCTTGGTGTGAGGACTGGACAGGTTTGGACTGGGTGAGGTGTGGGGACTGGTCAGGTTTGGACTGGGTTTGGTGTTGCTACTGGTCAGGTTTGGACTGGGTGAAGAGTGGGGACTGGTCAGGTTTGGACTGGGTTTGGTGTGGGGACTGGTCAGGTTTGGAATGGGTTTGGTGTTGCTACTGGTCAGGTTTGGACTGTGTGAGATGTTTGGACTGGGTGAGGTGTGGGGACTGGTCAGGTTTGGACTGTCTGAGGTGTTTGGACTGGTCAGGTTGGATTGGGTGAGGTGTGGGGACTAGTCAGGTTTGGACTGGGTTTGGTGTGAGGACTTGTCAGGTTTGGACTGGGTGAGGTGTGGGGGACTGGTCAGGTTTGGACTAGGTTTGGTGTGGGGACTGGTCAGTTTTGGACTGGATTTGCTGTGGGGACTGGTCAGATTTGGACTAGGTTTGGGGTTGGGACTGGTCACGTTTGGACTGGGTCAGGTGTTGGGACTGGTCTAGTTTGGACTGGGTCAGGTGTGGGGACTGGTCAGGATTAGACTGGGTGAGGTGTGAGGAGTAGTCAGGGTTGCACTGAATTTGGTGTGAAGACTGGTCAGGTTTGGACTGGGTTTGGTGTGGGGACTGGTCTGGTTTGGACTGGGTTTGGTGTGGGGACTGGTCAGGTTTGGACTGGCTTTGGTGTTGGGACTGGTCGGGTTTGGAATAGGTTTGGTGTGGGGACTGGTCAGGTTTGGACTGGGTGGGATGTGTGGACTGGTCAGGTTTGGACTGGATTTGCTGTGGGGACTGGTCAGATTTGGACTAGGTTTGGGGTTGGGACTGGTCACGTTTGGACTGGGTTTGGTGTTGGGACTGGTCTAGTTTGGACTGGGTCAGGTGTGTGGACTGGTCAATTTGGACTAAGTTTGCTGTGGGGACTGGTCAGGTTCGGACTGGGTGAGGTGAGGGGACTAGTCAGGTTCGGACTGGGTGAGATGTGGGGACTGGTCAGGTTTGGACTGAGTGAGGTGAGGGGACTAGTCAGGTTCGGACTGGGTGAGATGTGGGGACTGGTCAGGTTTGGACTGGGTTTGGTGTGGGGACTGGTCTGGTTTGGACTGGGTTTGGTGTGGGGACTGGTCAGGTTTGGACTGGCTTTGGTGTTGGGACTGGTCGGGTTTGGAATAGGTTTGGTGTGGGGACTGGTCAGGTTTGGACTGGGTGAGGTGTGGGTCTGGTCAGGTTTGGACTGGGTGAGATGTTGGAACTTGGTCAGGTTTGGACTAGGTTTGGTGTGGGGACTGGTCAGCTTTGGACTGTGTGAGATGTTTGTACTGGTCAGGTTGGACTGGGTGAGGCGTGTGGACGGGTCAGGTTTGGACTGGGTTTGGTGTGGGGACTGGTCAGATTTGGACTAGGTTTGGTGTTGGGACTGGTCAGGTTGGACTGGGTGAGGTGTGAGGACTGGTCAGGTTTGGACTGTGTGAGGTGTTTGGACTGGTCAGGTTGGATTGGGTGAGGTGTGGGGACTGGTCAGGTTTGGACTGGATTTGGTGTCGTGACTGGTCAGGTTTGGACTGGGTGAGGTGTGGGGACTGGTCAGGTTTGGACTGGGTATGGTGTGAGGACTTGTCAGGTTTGGACTGGGTGGGATGTGTGGACTGGTCAGGTTTGGACTGGATTTGCTGTGGGGACTGGTCAGATTTGGACTAGGTTTGGGGTTGGGACTGGTCACGTTTGGACTGGGTTTGGTGTTGGGACTGGTCTAGTTTGGACTGGGTCAGGTGTGGGGACTGGTCAGGTTTGGACTGGGTTTGGTGTTGGGACTGGTCAGGTTTGGACTGGGAAAGATGTGGGGACTGGTCAGGATTGGACTGGGAAAGGTGTGGGGACTGGTCAGGTTTGGACTGGGTGAGGTGTGTGGACTGGTCAGGTTTGGACTGGGTTTGGTGTGGAGACTGGTCAGGTTTGGACTGGGTTTGGTGTGGGGACTGGTCTGGTTTGGACTGGGTGGGATGTGGGGACTGGTCAGGTTTGGACTAGGTTTGGTGTAGGGACTGGTCAGGTTTGGACTGGGTGAGGTGTGGGGACTGGTCAGGTTTGGGCTAGGTTTGGTGTGGGGACTGGTCAGGTTTGGACTGGGTTTGGTGTGGGGACTGGTCAGGTTTGGACTGGGTTTGGTGTGGGGACTGGTCAGGTTTGGACTGGGTTTGGTGTGGGGACTGGTCAGGTTTGGACTGGGTTTGGTGTTGGGACTGGTCAGGTTTGGACTGGGTTTGGTGTGGGGACTGGTCAGGTTTGGACTGGGTGGGATGTGGGGACTGGTCAGGTTTGGACTAGGTTTGGTGTAGGGACTGGTCAGGTTTGGACTGGGTGAGGTGTGGGGACTGGTCAGGTTTGGGCTGGGTGAGGTGTAGGGACTGGTCAGGTTTGGACTAGGTTTGGTGTGGGGACTGGTCAGGTTTGGACTGGGTGAGGTGTGGGGACTGGTCAGGTTTGGGCTGGGTGAGGTGTAGGGACTGGTCAGGTTTGGACTGGGTGGGATGTGTGGACTGGTCAGGTTTGGACTGGATTTGCTGTGGGGACTGGTCAGATTTGGACTAGGTTTGGGGTTGGGACTGGTCACGTTTGGACTGGGTTTGGTGTTGGGACTGGTCTAGTTTGGACTGGGTCAGGTGTGGGGACTGGTCAGGTTCGGACTGGGTGAGGTGTGCGGATGGTCAGGTTTGGACTGGGTTTGGTGTGAGGACTGGTCAGGTTTGGACTGAGTGAGGTGAGGGGACTAGTCAGGTTCGGACTGGGTGAGATGTGGGGACTGGTCAGGTTTGGACTGGGTTTGGTGTGGGGACTGGTCTGGTTTGGACTGGGTTTGGTGTGGGGACTGGTCAGGTTTGGACTGGCTTTGGTGTTGGGACTGGTCGGGTTTGGAATAGGTTTGGTGTGGGGACTGGTCAGGTTTGGACTGGGTGGGATGTGTGGACTGGTCAGGTTTGGACTGGATTTGCTGTGGGGACTGGTCAGATTTGGACTAGGTTTGGGGTTGGGACTGGTCACGTTTGGACTGGGTTTGGTGTTGGGACTGGTCTAGTTTGGACTGGGTCAGGTGTGTGGACTGGTCAGTTTGGACTAAACTTGCTGTGGGGACTGGTCAGGTTCGGACTGGGTGAGGTGTGCGGATGGTCAGGTTTGGACTGGGTTTGGTGTGAGGACTGGTCAGGTTTGGACTGAGTGAGGTGAGGGGACTAGTCAGGTTCGGACTGGGTGAGATGTGGGGACTGGTCAGGTTTGGACTGGGTTTGGTGTGGGGACTGGTCTGGTTTGGACTGGGTTTGGTGTGGGGACTGGTCAGGTTTGGACTGGCTTTGGTGTTGGGACTGGTCGGGTTTGGAATAGGTTTGGTGTGGGGACTGGTCAGGTTTGGACTGGGTGGGATGTGTGGACTGGTCAGGTTTGGACTGGATTTGCTGTGGGGACTGGTCAGATTTGGACTAGGTTTGGGGTTGGGACTGGTCACGTTTGGACTGGGTTTGGTGTTGGGACTGGTCTAGTTTGGACTGGGTCAGGTGTGTGGACTGGTCAATTTGGACTAAGTTTGCTGTGGGGACTGGTCAGGTTCGGACTGGGTGAGGTGTGCGGATGGTCAGGTTTGGACTGGGTTTGGTGTGAGGACTGGTCAGGTTTGGACTGAGTGAGGTGAGGGGACTAGTCAGGTTCGGACTGGGTGAGATGTGGGGACTGGTCAGGTTTGGACTGGGTTTGGTGTGGGGACTGGTCTGGTTTGGCCTGGGTTTGGTGTGGGGACTGGTCAGGTTTGGACTGGCTTTGGTGTTGGGACTGGTCGGGTTTGGAATAGGTTTGGTGTGGGGACTGGTCAGGTTTGGACTGGGTGAGGTGTAGGGACTGGTCAGGTTTGGACTGGGTGAGGTGTGGGTCTGGTCAGGTTTGGACTGGGTGAGATGTTGGAACTTGGTCAGGTTTGGACTAGGTTTGGTGTGGGGACTGGTCAGCTTTGGACTGTGTGAGATGTTTGTACTGGTCAGGTTGGACTGGGTGAGGCGTGTGGACGGGTCAGGTTTGGACTGGGTTTGGTGTGGGGACTGGTCAGATTTGGACTAGGTTTGGTGTTGGGACTGGTCAGGTTGGACTGGGTGAGGTGTGAGGACTGGTCAGGTTTGGACTGTGTGAGGTGTTTGGACTGGTCAGGTTGGATTGGGTGAGGTGTGGGGACTGGTCAGGTTTGGACTGGCTTTGGTGTCGTGACTGGTCAGGTTTGGACTGGGTGTGGTGTGGGGACTGGTCAGGTTTGGACTGGGTATGGTGTGCGGACTTGTCAGGTTTGGACTGGGTGGGATGTGTGGACTGGTCAGGTTTGGACTGGATTTGCTGTGGGGACTGGTCAGATTTGGACTAGGTTTGGGGTTGGGACTGGTCACGTTTGGACTGGGTTTGGTGTTGGGACTGGTCTAGTTTGGACTGGGTCAGGTGTGGGGACTGGTCAGGTTTGGACTGGGTTTGGTGTTGGGACTGGTCAGGTTTGGACTGGGAAAGATGTGGGGACTGGTCAGGATTGGACTGGGAAAGGTGTGGGGACTGGTCAGGTTTGGACTGGGTGAGGTGTGTGGACTGGTCAGGTTTGGACTGGGTTTGGTGTGGAGACTGGTCAGGTTTGGACTGGGTTTGGTGTGGGGACTGGTCTGGTTTGGACTGGGTGGGATGTGGGGACTGGTCAGGTTTGGACTAGGTTTGGTGTAGGGACTGGTCAGGTTTGGACTGGGTGAGGTGTGGGGACTGGTCAGGTTTGGGCTAGGTTTGGTGTGGGGACTGGTCAGGTTTGGACTGGGTTTGGTGTGGGGACTGGTCAGGTTTGGACTGGGTTTGGTGTGGGGACTGGTCAGGTTTGGACTGGGTTTGGTGTGGGGACTGGTCAGGTTTGGACTGGGTTTGGTGTTGGGACTGGTCAGGTTTGGACTGGGTTTGGTGTGGGGACTGGTCAGGTTTGGACTGGGTGGGATGTGGGGACTGGTCAGGTTTGGACTAGGTTTGGTGTAGGGACTGGTCAGGTTTGGACTGGGTGAGGTGTGGGGACTGGTCAGGTTTGGGCTGGGTGAGGTGTAGGGACTGGTCAGGTTTGGACTAGGTTTGGTGTGGGGACTGGTCAGGTTTGGACTGGGTGAGGTGTGGGGACTGGTCAGGTTTGGGCTGGGTGAGGTGTAGGGACTGGTCAGGTTTGGACTGGGTGGGATGTGTGGACTGGTCAGGTTTGGACTGGATTTGCTGTGGGGACTGGTCAGATTTGGACTAGGTTTGGGGTTGGGACTGGTCACGTTTGGACTGGGTTTGGTGTTGGGACTGGTCTAGTTTGGACTGGGTCAGGTGTGGGGACTGGTCAGGTTCGGACTGGGTGAGGTGTGCGGATGGTCAGGTTTGGACTGGGTTTGGTGTGAGGACTGGTCAGGTTTGGACTGAGTGAGGTGAGGGGACTAGTCAGGTTCGGACTGGGTGAGATGTGGGGACTGGTCAGGTTTGGACTGGGTTTGGTGTGGGGACTGGTCTGGTTTGGACTGGGTTTGGTGTGGGGACTGGTCAGGTTTGGACTGGCTTTGGTGTTGGGACTGGTCGGGTTTGGAATAGGTTTGGTGTGGGGACTGGTCAGGTTTGGACTGGGTGGGATGTGTGGACTGGTCAGGTTTGGACTGGATTTGCTGTGGGGACTGGTCAGATTTGGACTAGGTTTGGGGTTGGGACTGGTCACGTTTGGACTGGGTTTGGTGTTGGGACTGGTCTAGTTTGGACTGGGTCAGGTGTGTGGACTGGTCAGTTTGGACTAAACTTGCTGTGGGGACTGGTCAGGTTCGGACTGGGTGAGGTGTGCGGATGGTCAGGTTTGGACTGGGTTTGGTGTGAGGACTGGTCAGGTTTGGACTGAGTGAGGTGAGGGGACTAGTCAGGTTCGGACTGGGTGAGATGTGGGGACTGGTCAGGTTTGGACTGGGTTTGGTGTGGGGACTGGTCTGGTTTGGACTGGGTTTGGTGTGGGGACTGGTCAGGTTTGGACTGGCTTTGGTGTTGGGACTGGTCGGGTTTGGAATACGTTTGGTGTGGGGACTGGTCAGGTTTGGACTGGGTGGGATGTGTGGACTGGTCAGGTTTGGACTGGATTTGCTGTGGGGACTGGTCAGATTTGGACTAGGTTTGGGGTTGGGACTGGTCACGTTTGGACTGGGTTTGGTGTTGGGACTGGTCTAGTTTGGACTGGGTCAGGTGTGTGGACTGGTCAATTTGGAGTAAGTTTGCTGTGGGGACTGGTCAGGTTCGGACTGGGTGAGGTGTGCGGATGGTCAGGTTTGGACTGGGTTTGGTGTGAGGACTGGTCAGGTTTGGACTGAGTGAGGTGAGGGGACTAGTCAGGTTCGGACTGGGTGAGATGTGGGGACTGGTCAGGTTTGGACTGGGTTTGGTGTGGGGACTGGTCTGGTTTGGACTGGGTTTGGTGTGGGGACTGGTCAGGTTTGGACTGGCTTTGGTGTTGGGACTGGTCGGGTTTGGAATAGGTTTGGTGTGGGGACTGGTCAGGTTTGGACTGGGTGAGGTGTAGGGACTGGTCAGGTTTGGACTGGGTGAGGTGTGGGTCTGGTCAGGTTTGGACTGGGTGAGATGTTGGAACTTGGTCAGGTTTGGACTAGGTTTGGTGTGGGGACTGGTCAGCTTTGGACTGTGTGAGATGTTTGTACTGGTCAGGTTGGACTGGGTGAGGTGTAGGGACTGGTCAGGTTTGGATTGGGTGAGGCGTGTGGACGGGTCAGGTTTGGACTGGGTTTGGTGTGGGGACTGGTCAGATTTGGACTAGGTTTGGTGTTGGGACTGGTCAGGTTGGACTGGGTGAGGTGTGAGGACTGGTCAGGTTTGGACTGTGTGAGGTGTTTGGACTGGTCAGGTTGGATTGGGTGAGGTGTGGGGACTGGTCAGGTTTGGACTGGATTTGGTGTCGTGACTGGTCAGGTTTGGACTGGGTGAGGTGTGGGGACTGGTCAGGTTTGGACTGGGTATGGTGTGAGGACTTGTCAGGTTTGGACTGGGTGGGATGTGTGGACTGGTCAGGTTTGGACTGGATTTGCTGTGGGGACTGGTCAGATTTGGACTAGGTTTGGGGTTGGGACTGGTCACGTTTGGACTGGGTTTGGTGTTGGGACTGGTCTAGTTTGGACTGGGTCAGGTGTTGGGACTGGTCTAGTTTGGACTGGGTCAGGTGTGGGGACTGGTCAGGATTAGACTGGGTTTGGTGTGAGGAGTAGTCAGGGTTGCACTGAATTTGGTGTGAAGACTGGTCAGGTTTGGACTGGGAAAGATGTGGGGACTGGTCAGGATTGGACTGGGAAAGGTGTGGGGACTGGTCAGGTTTGGACTGGGTGAGGTGTGTGGACTGGTCAGGTTTGGACTGGGTTTGGTGTGGAGACTGGTCAGGTTTGGACTGGGTTTGGTGTGGGGACTGGTCAGGTTTGGACTGGGTGGGATGTGGGGACTGGTCAGGTTTGGACTAGGTTTGGTGTAGGGACTGGTCAGGTTTGGACTGGGTGAGGTGTGGGGACTGGTCAGGTTTGGGCTGGGTGAGGTGTAGGGACTGGTCAGGTTTGGACTGGGTGGGATGTGTGGACTGGTCAGGTTTGGACTGGATTTGCTGTGGGGACTGGTCAGATTTGGACTAGGTTTGGGGTTGGGACTGGTCACGTTTGGACTGGGTTTGGTGTTGGGACTGGTCTAGTTTGGACTGGGTCAGGTGTGTGGACTGGTCAGTTTGGACTAAATTTGCTGTGGGGACTGGTCAGGTTCGGACTGGGTGAGGTGTGCGGATGGTCAGGTTTGGACTGGGTTTGGTGTGAGGACTGGTCAGGTTTGGACTGAGTGAGGTGAGGGGACTAGTCAGGTTCGGACTGGGTGAGATGTGGGGACTGGTCAGGTTTGGACTGGGTTTGGTGTGGGGACTGGTCTGGTTTGGACTGGGTTTGGTGTGGGGACTGGTCAGGTTTGGACTGGCTTTGGTGTTGGGACTGGTCGGGTTTGGAATAGGTTTGGTGTGGGGACTGGTCAGGTTTGGACTGGGTGGGATGTGTGGACTGGTCAGGTTTGGACTGGATTTGCTGTGGGGACTGGTCAGATTTGGACTAGGTTTGGGGTTGGGACTGGTCACGTTTGGACTGGGTTTGGTGTTGGGACTGGTCTAGTTTGGACTGGGTCAGGTGTGTGGACTGGTCAATTTGGACTAAGTTTGCTGTGGGGACTGGTCAGGTTCGGACTGGGTGAGGTGTGCGGATGGTCAGGTTTGGACTGGGTTTGGTGTGAGGACTGGTCAGGTTTGGACTGAGTGAGGTGAGGGGACTAGTCAGGTTCGGACTGGGTGAGATGTGGGGACTGGTCAGGTTTGGACTGGGTTTGGTGTGGGGACTGGTCTGGTTTGGACTGGGTTTGGTGTGGGGACTGGTCAGGTTTGGACTGGCTTTGGTGTTTGGACTGGTCGGGTTTGGAATAGGTTTGGTGTGGGGACTGGTCAGGTTTGGACTGGGTGAGGTGTAGGGACTGGTCAGGTTTGGACTGGGTGAGGTGTGGGTCTGGTCAGGTTTGGACTGGGTGAGATGTTGGAACTAGGTCAGGTTTGGACTAGGTTTGGTGTGGGGACTGGTCAGCTTTGGACTGTGTGAGATGTTTGTACTGGTCAGGTTGGACTGGGTGAGGTGTAGGGACTGGTCAGGTTTGGATTGGGTGAGGCGTGTGGACGGGTCAGGTTTGGACTGGGTTTGGTGTTGGGACTGGTCAGGTTGGACTGGGTGAGGTGTGAGGACTGGTCAGGTTTGGACTATGTGAGGTGTTTGGACTGGTCAGGTGGGTTTAGGTGAGGTGTGGGGACTGGTCAGGTTTGGACTGGGTGAGGTGTAGGGACTTGTCAGGTTTGGACTGGGTGAGGTGTGGCTCTGGTCAGGTTTGGACTGGGTGAGATGTTGGGACTTGGTCAGGTTTGGACTAGGTTTGGTGTGGGGACTGGTCAGCTTTGGACTGGGTGAGGTGTCGGGACTGGTCAGCTTTGGACTGGGTGAGGTGTAGAGACTGGTCAGGTTTGGACTGGGTTTGGTGTGAGGACTGGTCAGGTTTGGACTGGGTGAGGTGTGTGGACGGGTCAGGTGGGTTTAGGTGAGGTGTGGGGCTGGTCAGTATTGGACTGGGTGAGGTGCAGGGACTGGTCAGGTTTGGACTGTGTGAGATGTTTGGACTGCTCAGGTTGGACTGGGTGAGGTGTGGGGACTGGTGAGATTTGGACTGGGTTTGGTGTGGGGACTGGTCTGGTTTGGACTGGGTTTGGTGTGGGGACTGGTCTGGTTTGGACTGGGTTTGGTGTGAGGACGGGTCAGCTTTGTACTGGGTGCGGTGTGGGGTCTGGTCAGGTTTGGACTGGGTTTGGTGTGCAGACTGGTCAGGTTTGGACTGGGTTTGGTGTGGGGACTGGTCAGGTTTGGACTGGCTTTGGTGTTAGGACTGGTCGGGTTTGGAATAGGTTTGGTGTGGGGACTGGTCAGGTTTGGACTAGGTGAGGTGTAGGGACTGGTCAGGCTTGGACTGGGTGAGGTGTGGGTCTGGTCAGGTTTGGACTGGGTGAGATGTTGGAACTTGGTCAGGTTTGGGGTGGGTGAGGTGTAGGGACTGGTCAGGTTTGGACTGGGTTTGGTGTGGGGACTGGTCAGGTTTGGATTGGGTGAGGTGTGAGGACTGGTCAGGTTTGGACTGGGTGGGATGTGTGGACTGGTCAGGTTTAGACTGGATTTGCTGTGGGGACTGGTCAGATTTGGACTAGGTTTGGGGCTGGGACTGGTCACGTTTGGACTGGGTCAGGTGTGTGGACTGGTCAGTTTGGACTAAATTTGCTGTGGGGACTGGTCAGGTTCGGACTGGTGAGGTGTGCGGATGGTCAGGTTTGGACTGGGTTTAGTGTGAGGACTGGTCAGGTTTGGACTGGGTGGGATGTGTGGACTGGTCAGGTTTGGACTGGATTTGGTGTGGGGACTGGTCAGATTTGGACTAGGTTTGGGGTAGGGACTGGTCAGGTTTGGACTGGGTGATGTGTAGGGACTGGTCAGGTTTGGACTGGGTGAGATGTTGGAACTTGGTCAGGTTTGGACTAGGTTTGGTGTGGGGACTGGTCAGCTTTGGACTGGGTGAGGTGTGGGGACTGGTCAGCTTTGGACTGGGTGAGGTGTGGGGACTGGTCAGCTTTGGACTGGGTGAGGTGTGGGGACTGGTCAGCTTTGGACTGTGTGAGATGTTTGTACTGGTCAGGTTTGGACTGGGTGAGGTGTAGGGACTGGTCAGGTTTGGATTGTGTGAGGCGTGAGGACTGGTCAGGTTTGGACTGGGTGAGGTGTTTGGACTGGTCAGGTGGGTTTAGGTGAGGTGTGGGGACTGGTCAGGATTGGACTGGGTGAGGTGCAGGGACTGGTCAGGTTCAGACTGGGTTTGGTGTGGGGACTGGTCTGGTTTGGACTGGGTTTGGTGTGGGGACTGGTCAGGTTTGGACTGGCTTTGGTGTTGGGACTGGTCGGGTTTGGAATAGGTTTGGTGTGGGGACTGGTCAGGTTTGGACTGGGTGAGGTGTAGGGACTGGTCAGGTTTGGACTGGGTGAGGTGTGGGTCTGGTCAGGTTTGGACTGGGTGAGATGATGGAACTTGGTCAGGTTTGGACTAGGTTTGGTGTGGGGACTGGTCAGCTTTGGACTGGGTGAGGTGTGGGGACTGGTCAGCTTTGGACTGAGTGAGGTGTGGAGACTGGTCAGCTTTGGACTGTGTGAAATGTTTGTACTGGTCAGGTTGGACTGGGTGAGGTGTAGGGACTGGTCAGGTTTGGATTGGGTGAGGCGTGGGGACTGGTCAGCTTTGGACTGAGTGAGGTGTGGAGACTGGTCAGCTTTGGACTGTGTGAGATGTTTGTACTGGTCAGGTTTGACTGGGTGAGGTGTAGGGACTGGTCAGGTTTGGACTGGGTGAGGTGTGTGGACGGGTCAGGTTTGGACTGGGTTTGGTGTGGGGACTGGTCAGATTTGGACTAGGTTTGGTGTTGGGACTGGTCAGGTTGGACTGGGTGAGGTGTGAGGACTGGTCAGGTTTGGACTGTGTGAGGTGTTTGGACTGGTCAGGTGGGTTTAGGTGAGGTGTGGGGACTGGTCAGGATTGGACTGGGTGAGGTGCAGGGACTGGTCAGGTTTGGACTGGGTGAGGTGTGAGGACTGGTGAGATTTGGACTGGGTTTGGTGTGAGGACTTGTCAGGTTTGGACTGGGTGAGGTGTGGGTCTGGTCAGGTTTGGACTGGGTGAGATGTTGGGACTTGGTCAGGTTTGGACTAGGTTTGGTGTGGGGACTGGTCAGCTTTGGCCTGGGTGAGGTGTGGGGACTGGTCAGGTTTGAACTGGGTGAGGTGTAGGGACTGGTCAGGTTTGGACTGGGTTTGGTGTGGGGACTGGTCAGGTTTGGACTGAGTGAGGTGAGGGGACTAGTCAGGTTCGGACTGGGTGAGGTGTGGGGACTGGTCAGGTTTGGACTGGGTTTGGTGTGGGGACTGGTCTGGTTTGGACTGGGTTTGGTGTGGGGACTAGTCAGGTTTGGACTGGCTTTGGTGTTGGGACTGGTCGGGTTTGGAATAGGTTTGGTGTGGGGACTGGTCAGGTTTGGACTGGGTGAGGTGTAGGGACTGGTCAGGTTTGGACTGGGTGAGGTGTGGGTCTGGTCAGGTTTGGACTGGGTGAGATGTTGGAACTTGGTCAGGTTTGGACTAGGTTTGGTGTTGGGACTGGTCAGGTTTGGACTAGGTTTGGTGTTGGGACTGGTCAGGTTGGACTGGGTGAGGTGTGTGGACGGGTCAGGTTTGGACTAGGTTTGGTGTTGGGACTGGTCAGATTTGGACTAGGTTTGGTGTTGGGACTGGTCAGCTTTAGACTGTGTGAGATGTTTGTACTGGTCAGGTTGGACTGGGTGAGGTGTAGGGACTGGTCAGGTTTGGACTAGGTTTGGTGTGGGGACTGGTCAGGTTTGGACTGGGTGAGATGTTTGTACTGGTCAGGTTGGACTGGGTGAGGTGTAGGGACTGGTCATGATTGGACTGGGTGAGGCGTGAGGACTGGACAGGTTTGGACTAGGTTTGGTGTAGGGACTGGTCAGATTTGGACTGGGTGAGATGTTTGGACTGGTCAGGTTGAACTGGGTTTGGTGTAGGGACTGGTCAGATTTGGACTCGGTTTGGTGTGGGGACTGGTAAGGTTTAGACTGGGTGAGGTGTGGCGGACTGGTCAGGTTTGGACTAGGTTTGGTGTGGGGACTGGTAAGGTTTAGACTGGGTGAGGTGTGGCGGACTGGTCAGGTTTGGACTAGGATTGTTGTAGGGACTGGTCAGGTTTGGCTTGTGTTTGGCGTGAGGACTGGTCAGGTTTGGACTTGGTGAGGTGTAGGGACTGGTCAGGTTTGGACTAGGTTTGGTGTGGGGACTGGTAAGGTTTAGACTGGGTGAGGTGTGGCGGACTGGTCAGGTTTGGACTAGGATTGTTGTAGGGACTGGTCAGGTTTGGCTTGTGTTTGGTGTGAGGACTGGTCTGGTTTGGACTTGGTGAGGTGTGGGGACTGGTCAGGTTTGGACTGGGTTTGGTGTTGGGACTGGTCAGGTTTGGACTAGGTTTGGTGTTGGGACTGGTCAGGTTGGACTGGGTGAGGTGTGTGGACGGGTCAGGTTTGGACTAGGTTTGGTGTTGGGACTGGTCAGATTTGGACTAGGTTTGGTGTTGGGACTGGTCAGCTTTAGACTGTGTGAGATGTTTGTACTGGTCAGGTTGGACTGGGTGAGGTGTAGGGACTGGTCATGATTGGACTGGGTGAGGCGTGGGGACTGGTCAGGTTTGAACTGGGTTTGGTGTAGGGACTGGTCAGATTTGGACTCGGTTTGGTGTGGGGACTGGTAAGGTTTAGACTGGGTGAGGTGTGGCGGACTGGTCAGGTTTGGACTAGGTTTGGTGTGGGGACTGGTAAGGTTTAGACTGGGTGAGGTGTGGCGGACTGGTCAGGTTTGGACTAGGATTGTTGTAGGGACTGGTCAGGTTTGGCTTGTGTTTGGCGTGAGGACTGGTCAGGTTTGGACTTGGTGAGGTGTAGGGACTGGTCAGGTTTGGACTAGGTTTGGTGTGGGGACTGGTAAGGTTTAGACTGGGTGAGGTGTGGCGGACTGGTCAGGTTTGGACTAGGATTGTTGTAGGGACTGGTCAGGTTTGGCTTGTGTTTGGCGTGAGGACTGGTCAGGTTTGGACTTGGTGAGGTGTAGGGACTGGTCAGGTTTGGACTAGGTTTGGTGTGGGGACTGGTAAGGTTTAGACTGGGTGAGGTGTGGTGGACTGGTCAGGTTTGGACTAGGATTGTTGTAGGGACTGGTCAGGTTTGGCTTGTGTTTGGCGTGAGGACTGGTCAGGTTTGGACTTGGTGAGGTGTGGGGACTGGTCAGGTTTGGATTGGGTTTGGTGTTGGGACTGGTCAGATTTGGACTAGGTTTGGTGTTGGGACTGGTCAGGTTGGACTGGGTGAGGTGTGGGGACTGGTCAGGTTTGGACTGGGTGAGGTGTGAGGACTGGTCAGGTTTGGACTGGGTTTGGTGTGTGGACGGGTCTGGTTTGGACTAGGTTTGGTGTTGGGACTGGTCAGATTTGGACTAGGTTTGGTGTTGGGACTGGTCAGGTTTGGACTGTGTTTGGCGTGAGGACTGGTCAGGTTGTATTGGGTTTGGTGTGGGGACTGGTCAGGTTTGGACTGAGTGAGGTGTGGGGACTGGTCAGATTGGACTGGGTGAGGTGTGGGGACTGGTCAGATTGGACTGGGTGAGGTGTGGGGACTGGTCAGGTTTGGACTGGGTTTGGTGTTGCTACTGGTCAGGTTTGGACTGTGTGAGGTGTGGGGACTGGTCAGATTGGACTGGGTGAGGTGTGGGGACTGGTCAGGTTGGACTGGGTGAGGTGTGTGGACGGGTCAGGTTTGGACTAGGTTTGGTGTTGGGACTGGTCAGATTTGGACTAGGTTTGGTGTTGGGACTGGTCAGGTTTGGACTGGGTTTGGCGTGAGGACTGGTCAGGATTGGACTGGGTGAGGTGTGGGGACTGGTCAGGTTTGGACTGGGTGAGGTGTGAGGACTGGTCAGGTTTGGACTGGGTTTGGTGTGTGGACGGGTCAGGTTTGGACTAGGTTTGGTGTTGGGACTGGTCAGATTTGGACTAGGTTTGGTGTTGGGACTGGTCAGGTTTGGACTGGGTGAGGTGTGAGGACTGGTCACGTTTGGACTGGGTTCGGTGTTGGGACTGGTCTGGTTTGGACTGGGTCAGGTGTGTGGACTGGTCAGTTTGGACTAAATTTGCTGTGGGGACTGGTCAGTTTTGGACTGTGTTTGGCGTGAGGACTGGTCAGGTTGTATTGGGTTTGGTGTGGGGACTGGTCAGGTTTGGACTGAGTGAGGTGTGGGGACTGGTGAGGTTTGGACTGGGTTTGGTGTTGCTACTGGTCAGGTTTGGACTGTGTGAGGTGTTTGGACTGGTCAGATTGGACTGGGTGAGGTGTGGGGACTGGTCAGGTTTGGACTGTCTGAGGTGTTAGGACTGGTCAGGATTGGACTGAGTGAGGTGTGGGGACTGGTGAGGTTTGGACTGGGTTTGGTGTTGCTACTGGTCAGGTTTGGACTGGGTGAGATGTTTGGACTGGTCAGGTTGGACTGGGTGAGGTGTGGGGACTGGTCAGGATTGGACTGGGTGAGGTGTGAGGACGGGTCAGGTTTGGACTGGGTTTGGTGTGAGGACTTGTCAGGTTTGGACTGGGTGAGGTGTGGGGACTGGTCAGGTTGGACTGGGTTTAGTGTGG
This sequence comes from Mobula hypostoma, assembly GCF_963921235.1. Taxonomy (NCBI): domain Eukaryota; kingdom Metazoa; phylum Chordata; class Chondrichthyes; order Myliobatiformes; family Myliobatidae; genus Mobula; species Mobula hypostoma. The sequence continues at coordinate 72,749,111 of NC_086107.1, read as the reverse complement.
GGACTGGTCAGTTTTGGACTGGGTTTGGTGGTGGGGACTGGTCAGGTTTGGACTGAGTGAGGTGTTAGGACTGGTCAGGTTTGGACTGAGTGAGGTATGGGGACTGGTCAGGTTTAGACTGGGTGAAGAGTGGGGACTGGTCAGGTTTGGACTGAATGAGGTGTGGGGACTGGTGAGGTTTGGACTGGGTTTGGTGTTGCTACTGGTCAGGTTTGGACTGTGTGAGATGTTTGGACTGGTCAGGTTGGACTGGGTGAGGTGTGGGGACTGGTCAGGTTTGGACAGGGTGAGGTGTGAGGACTGGTCAGATTTGGACTGGGTTTGGTGTGAGGACTTGTCAGGTTTGGACTGGGTGAGGTGTGGGGGACTGGTCAAGTTTGGACTAGCTTTGGTGTGGGGACTGGTCAGGTTTGGACTGTGTTTGGCGTGAGGACTGGTCAGGTTTGGACTTGGTGAGGTGTGGGGACTGGTCAGGTTGGATTCGGTTTGGTGTGTGGACTGGTCAGTTTTGGACTGGGTTTCGTGGTGGGGACTGGTCAGGTTTGGACTGAGTGAGGTGTGGCGACTGGTCAGGTTTGGACTGGGTGAGGTGTGGGGACTGGTCAGGTTTGGACTGGGTGAGGTGTAGGGACTGGTCAGGTTTGGACTGGGTTTGGTGTGGAGACTGGTCAGATTTGGACTAGGTTTGGGGTAGGGACTGGTCACGTTTGGACTGGGTTCGGTGTTGGGACTGGTCAGTTTGGACTAAATTTGCTGTGGGGACTGGTCAGTTTTGGACTGGGTTTGGTGTGGGGACTGGTCAGGTTTGGACTGAGTGAGGTGTGGGGACTGGTGAGGTTTGGACTGGGTTTGGTGTTGCTACTGGTCAGGTTTGGACTGTGTGAGGTGTTTGGACTGGTCAGATTGGACTGGGTGAGGTGTGGGGACTGGTCAGGTTTGGACTGTCTGAGGTGTTAGGACTGGTCAGGATTGGACTGAATGAGGTGTGGGGACTGGTGAGGTTTGGACTGGGTTTGGTGTTGCTACTGGTCAGGATTGGACAGGGTGAGGTGTGAGGACTGGTCAGATTTGGACTGGGTTTGGCGTGAGGACTGGTCAGGTTTGGACTTGGTGAGGTGTAGGGACTGGTCAGGTTTGGACTAGGTTTGGTGTGGGGACTGGTAAGGTTTAGACTGGGTGAGGTGTGGCGGACTGGTCAGGTTTGGACTAGGATTGTTGTAGGGACTGGTCAGGTTTGGCTTGTGTTTGGCGTGAGGACTGGTCAGGTTTGGACTTGGTGAGGTGTAGGGACTGGACAGGTTTGGACTTGGTGAGGTGTGGGGACTGGTCAGGTTTGGACTAGGTTTGGTGTAGGGACTGGTCAGGTTTGGACTTGGTGAGGTGTTGGGACTGGTCAGGTTTGGACTTGGTGAGGTGTGAGGACTGGTCAGGTTTGGACTGGGTGAGGTGTGAGGACTGGTCAGGTTTGGACTGGGTTTGGTGTGTGGACGGGTCAGGTTTGGATTGGGTTTGGTGTTGGGACTGGTCAGATTTGGACTGGGTTTGGTGTTGGGACTGGTCAGGTTGGACTGGGTGAGGTGTGTGGACGGGTCAGGTTTGGACTAGGTTTGGTGTTGGGACTGGTCAGATTTGGACTGGGTTTGGTGTTGGGACTGGTCAGGTTTGGACTGGGTGAGGTGTGGGGACTGGTCAGGTTTGGACTGGGTGAGGTGTGAGGACTGGTCAGGTTTGGACTGGGTTTGGTGTGTGGACGGGTCAGGTTTGGATTGGGTTTGGTGTTGGGACTGGTCAGATTTGGACTAGGTTTGGTGTTGGGACTGGTCAGGTTGGACTGGGTGAGGTGTGTGGACGGGTCAGGTTTGGACTAGGTTTGGTGTTGGGACTGGTCAGATTTGGACTGGGTTTGGTGTTGGGACTGGTCAGGTTTGGACTTGGTGAGGTGTGGGGACTGGTCAGGTTTGGACTGGGTTTGGTGTTGGGACTGGTCAGGTTTGGACTTGGTGAGGTGTGGGGACTGGTCAGGTTTGGATTGGGTTTGGTGTGGGGACTGGTCAGGTTTGGACTAGGTTTGGTGTTGGGACTGGTCAGGTTGGACTGGGTGAGGTGTGAGGACTGGTCAGGATTGGACTGGGTGAGGTGTTGGGACTGGTCAGGTTTGGACTTGGTGAGGTGTTGGGACTGGTCAGGTTGGACTGGGTGAGGTGTGTGGACGGGTCAGGTTTGGACTAGGTTTGGTGTTGGGACTGGTCAGATTTGGACTGGGTTTGGTGTTGGGACTGGTCAGGTTTGGACTGGGTTTGGTGTGTGGACGGGTCAGGTTTGGATTGGGTTTGGTGTTGGGACTGGTCAGGTTGGACTGGGTGAGGTGTGTGGACGGGTCAGGTTTGGACTAGGTTTGGTGTTGGGACTGGTCAGATTTGGACTGGGTTTGGTGTTGGGACTGGTCAGGTTTGGACTGTGTTTGGTGTGGGGACTGGTCAGGTTTGGACTGGGTTTGGTGTGGGGACTGGTCAGGTTTGGACTAGGTTTGGTGTTGGGACTGGTCAGGTTGGACTGGGTGAGGTGTGAGGACTGGTCAGGATTGGACTGGGTGAGGTGTGGGGACTGGTCAGGTTTGGACTGGGTGAGGTGTGAGGACTGGTCAGGTTTGGACTGGGTTTGGTGTGTGGACGGGTCAGGTTTGGACTAGGTTTGGTGTTGGGACTGGTCAGATTTGGACTAGGTTTGGTGTTGGGACTGGTCAGATTTGGACTAGGTTTGGTGTTGGGACTGGTCAGGTTGAACTGGGTGAGGTGTGAGGACTGGTCAGGATTGGACTGGGTGAGGTGTGAGGACTGGTCAGGTTTGGACTGGGTGAGGTGTGAGGACTGGTCAGGTTTGGACTGGGTTTGGTGTGTGGACGGGTCAGGTTTGGACTAGGTTTGGTGTTGGGACTGGTCAGATTTGGACTAGGTTTGGTGTTGGGACTGGTCAGGTTTGGACTGTGTTTGGCGTGAGGACTGGTCAGGTTGTATTGGGTTTGGTGTGGGGACTGGTCAGGTTTGGACTGAGTGAGGTGTGGGGACTGGTGAGGTTTGGACTGGGTTTGGTGTTGCTACTGGTCAGGTTTGGACTGTGTGAGGTGTTTGGACTGGTCAGATTGGACTGGGTGAGGTGTGGGGACTGGTCAGGTTTGGACTGTCTGAGGTGTTAGGACTGGTCAGGATTGGACTGAATGAGGTGTGGGGACTGGTGAGGTTTGGACTGGGTTTGGTGTTGCTACTGGTCAGGTTTGGACTGGGTGAGATGTTTGGACTGGTCAGGTTGGACTGGGTGAGGTGTGGGGACTGGTCAGGTTGGACTGGGTGAGGTGTGGGGACTGGTCAGGTTTGGACAGGGTGAGGTGTGAGGACTGGTCAGATTTGGACTGGGTTTGGTGTGAGGACTTGTCAGGTTTGGACTGGGTGAGGTGTGGGGGACTGGTCAAGTTTGGACTAGCTTTGGTGTGGGGACTGGTCAGGTTTGGACTGTGTTTGGCGTGAGGACTGGTCAGGTTTGGACTTGGTGAGGTGTGGGGACTGGTCAGGTTGGATTGGGTTTGGTGTGTGGACTGGTCAGTTTTGGACTGGGTTTCGTGGTGGGGACTGGTCAGGTTTGGACTGAGTGAGGTGTGGCGACTGGTCAGGTTTGGACTGGGTGAGGTGTGGGGACTGGTCAGGTTTGGACTGGGTGAGGTGTAGGGACTGGTCAGGTTTGGACTGGGTTTGGTGTGGAGACTGGTCAGATTTGGACTAGGTTTGGGGTAGGGACTGGTCACGTTTGGACTGGGTTCGGTGTTGGGACTGGTCTGGTTTGGACTGGGTCAGGTGTGTGGACTGGTCAGTTTGGACTAAATTTGCTGTGGGGACTGGTCAGTTTTGGACTGGGTGAAGTGTGCGGACTGGTCAGGTTTGGACTGGGTTTGGTTTGAGGACTGGTCAGGTTTGGACTGAGTGAGGTGAGGGGACTTGTCAGGTTTGGACTGGGTGAGGTGTGGAGACTGGTCTGGTTTGGACTGGGTTTGGTGTGCAGACTGGTCAGGTTTGGACTGGGTTTGGTGTGGGAACTGGTCAGGTTTGGACTGGCTTTGGTGTTGGGACTGGTCACGTTTGGACTGGGTGAGGTGTTTGGACTGGTCAGGTGGGTTTAGGTGAGGTGTGGGGACGGTCAGGATTGGACTGGGTGAGGTGCAGGGACTGGTCAGGTTTGGACTGGGTGAGGTGTGGGGACTGGTCAGTTTTGGACTGGGTTTGGTGTCATGACTGGTCAGGTTCGGACTGGGTGAGGTGTGGGTACTGGTCAGGTTTAGACTGGGTTTGGTGTTGCTACTGGTCAGGTTTGGACTGTGTGAGATGTTTGCACTGGTCAGGTTGGACTGGGTGAGGTGTGGGGACTGGTCAGGTTTGGACTGTTTGACGTGTTTGGACTGGTCAGGTTGGATTGGGTGAGGTGTGAGGACTGCTCAGGTTTGGACTGGGTGAGGTGTGGGGACTGGTCAGGTTTGGACTGGGTTTGGTGTGGGGACTGGTCAGGTTTGGACTGGGTTTGGTGTGCAGACTGGTCAGGTTTTGACTGGGTTTGGTGTGGGGACTGGTCAGGTTTGGACTGAATCAGGTGTGGGGACGTGAGGTTTGGACTGGGTTTGGTGTTACTACTGGTCAGGTTTGGACTGTGTGAGATGTTTGGACTACTCAGGTTGGACTGGGTGAGGTGTGGGGACTGGTCAGGTTTGGACTGTCTGAGGTGTTAGGACTGGTCAGGATTGGACTTGGTGAGGTGTGAGGACTGGACAGGTTTGGACTGGCTTTGGTGTTGGGACTGCTCAGGTTTGGACTAGGTTTGGTGTGGGCACTGGTAAGGTTTGGACTGGGTGAGGTGTGGGGGACTGGTCAGGTTTGGACTTTGTTTGGCGTGAGGACTGGTCAGGTTTGGACTTGGTGAGGTGTGTGGACTGGTCAGGTTCGATTGGGTTTGGTGTGGGGACTGGTCAGTTTTGGACTGGGTTTCGTGGTGGCGACTGGTCAGGTTTGGACTGAGTGAGGTGTAGGGACTGGTCAGGTTTGGACTGGGTTTGGTGTGGAGACTGGTCAGGTTTGGACTGGGTTTGGTGTGGAGACTGGTCAGGTTTGGACTGGGTTTGGTGTGTGGACTGGTCAGGTTCGATTGGGTTTGGTGTGGGGACTGGTCAGGTTTGGACTGGGTGAGGTGTAGGGACTGGTTAGGTTTGGACTGGGTTTGGTGTGGAGACTGGTCAGGTTTGGACTGGGTTTGGTGTGGAGACTGGTCAGGTTTGGATTGGGTGAGGTGTGAGGACTTGTCAGGTTTGGACTGGGTGGGATGTGTGGACTGGTCAGGGTTGGACTGGATTTGGTGTGGGGACTGGTCAGATTTGGACTAGGTTTGGGGTAGGGACTGGTCACGTTTGGACTGGGTTCGGTGTTGGGACTGGTCTGGTTTGGACTGGGTCAGGTGTGTGGACTGGTCAGTTTGGACTAAATTTGCTGTGGGGACTGGTCAGGTTTGGACTGGGTGAGGTGTGCGGACTGGTCAGGTTTGGACTGGGTTTGGTTTGAGGACTGGTCAGGTTTGGACTGAGTGAGGTAAGGGGACTTGTCAGGTTTGGACTGGGTGAGGTGTGGAGACTGGTCAGGTTTGGACTGGGTGAGGTGTTTGGACTGGTCAAGTGGGTTTAGGTGAGGTGTGGGGACTGGTCAGGATTGGACTGGGTGAGGTGCAGGGACTGGTCAGGTTTGGACTGGGTGAGGTGTGAGGACGGGTGAGATTTGGACTGTGTTTGGTGTGGGGGCTGGTCAGTCTTGGACTGGGTTTGGTGTCATGACTGGTTAGGTTCGGACTGGGTGAGGTGTGGGTACTGGTCAGGTTTAGACTGGGTTTGGTGTTGCTACTGGTCAGGTTTGGACTGTGTGAGATGTTTGTACTGGTCAGGTTGGACTGGGTGAGGTGTGGGGACTGGTCAGGTTTGGACTGTTTGAGGTGTTTGGACTGGTCAGGTTGGATTGGGTGAGGTGTGAGGACTGCTCAGGTTTGGACTGGGTGAGGTGTGTGGACGGGTCAGGTTTGGACTGGGTTTGGTGTGGGGACTGGTCAGGTTTGGACTGGGTTTGGTGTGCAGACTGGTCAGGTTTGGACTGGGTTTGGTGTGGGGACTGGTCAGGTTTGGACTGTGTGAGATGTTTGGACTGCTCAGGTTGGACTGGGTGAGGTGTAGGGACTGGTCAGGTTTGGACTGTCTGAGGTGTGAGGACTGGTCAGGTTTGGACTGGGTTTGGTGTGAGGACTTGTCAGGTTTGTACTGGGTGAGGTGTGGGGGACTGGTCAAGTTTGGACTAGGTTTGGTGTTGGGACTGGTCAGGTTTGGACTTGGTGAGGTGTGGGGACTGGTCAGGTTGGATTGGGTTTGATGTGGGGACTGGTCAGTTTTGGACTGGGTTTGGTGGTGGGGACTGGTCAGGTTTGGACTGAGTGAGGTGTGGGGACTGGTCAGGTTTAGACTGGGTTTGGTGTTGCTACTGGTCAGGTTTGGACTGTGTGAGATGTTTGTACTGGTCAGGTTGGACTGGGTGAGGTGTGGGGACTGGTCAGGTTTGAACTGGGTGAGGTGTGGGGACTGGTCAGGTTTGAACTGGGTGAGGTGTGGGGACTGGTCATGTTTGGACTGGGTTTGGTGTGGAGACTTGTCAGGTTTGGACTGGGTGTGGTGTGAGGACTGGTCAGGTTTGGACTAGGTTTGGTGTTGAGACTGGTCAGGTTTGGACTTGGTGAGGTGTGGGGACTGGTCAGGTTGGACTGGGTTTAGTGTGGGGACTGGTCAGTTTTGGACTGGGTTTGGTGGTGGGGACTGGTCAGGTTTGGACTGAGTGAGGTATGGGGACTGGTCAGGTTTAGACTGGGTGAAGAGTGGGGACTGGTCAGGTTTGGACTGAATGAGGTGTGGGGACTGGTGAGGTTTGGACTGGGTTTGGTGTTGCTACTGGTCAGGTTTGGACTGTGTGAGATGTTTGGACTGGTCAGGTTGGACTGGGTGAGGTGTGGGGACTGGTCAGGTTTGGACAGGGTGAGGTGTGAGGACTGGTCAGATTTGGACTGGGTTTGGTGTGAGGACTTGTCAGGTTTGGACTGGGTGAGGTGTGGGGGACTGGTCAAGTTTGGACTAGCTTTGGTGTGGGGACTGGTCAGGTTTGGACTTGGTGAGGTGTGGGGACTGGTCAGATTGGATTGGGTTTGGTGTGGGGACTGGTCAGTTTTGGACTGGGTTTGGTGGTGGGGACTGGTCAGGTTTGGACTGAGTGAGGTGTGGGGACTGGTCAGGTTTAGACTGGGTTTGGTGTTGCTACTGGTCAGGTTTGGACTGTGTGAGATGTTTGTACTGGTCAGGTTGGACTGGGTGAGGTGTTTGGACGGGTCATGTTTGGACTGGGTTTGGTGTAGGGACTGGTCAGGTTGGACTGGGTGAGGTGTGTGGACGGGTCATTTTTGGACTGGGTTTGGTGTGGGGACTGGTCAGATTTGGACTGGGTTTGGTGTTGGGACTGGTCAGGTTAATACTGGGTTTGGTGTGGGGACTGGTCTGGTTTGGACTTGGTCAGGTGTGTGGACTGGTCAGGTTTGGACTAAATTTGCTGTGGGGACTGGTTAAGTTTGGACTGGGTGACGTGTGCGGACTCGTCAGGTTTGGACTGGGTTTGGTGTGGGGACTGGTCAGATTTGGACTGGGTTTGGTGTTGGGACTGGTCAGGTTAGGACTGGGTTTGGTGTGGGGACTGGTCTGGTTTGGACTTGGTCAGGTGTGTGGACTGGTCAGGTTTGGACTAAATTTGCTGTGGGGACTGGTTAGGTTTGGACTGGGTGACGTGTGCGGACTCGTCAGGTTTGGACTGGGTTTGGTATGAGGACTGGTCATGTTTGGACTGGGTTTGGTGTGGGGACTGGTCAGGTTTGGACTGTGTGAGATGTTTGTACTGGTCAGGTTGGACTGGGTGAGGTGTTTGGACGGGTCATGTTTGGACTGGGTTTGGTGTAGGGACTGGTCAGGTTGGACTGGGTGAGGTGTGTGGACGGGTCATTTTTGGACTGGGTTTGGTGTGGGGACTGGTCAGATTTGGACTGGGTTTGGTGTTGGGACTGGTCAGGTTAGGACTGGGTTTGGTGTGGGGACTGGTCAGGTTAGGACTGGGTTTGGTGTGGGGACTGGTCTGGTTTGGACTTGGTCAGGTGTGTGGACTGGTCAGGTTTGGACTAAATTTGCTGTGGGGACTGGTTAGGTTTGGACTGGGTGACGTGTGCGGACTCGTCAGGTTTGGACTGGGTTTGGTATGAGGACTGGTCATGTTTGGACTGGGTTTGGTGTGGGGACTGGTCAGGTTTGGACTCGGTGAGGTGTGGGGACTGGTCAGGTTTCGATTGAGTGAGGTGTGGGTCTGGTCTGGTTTGCACTGGGTGAGGTGTGAGGACTGGTCAGGTTTGGACTGGGTGAGGTGTGGGGACTGGTTAGGTTTGGACTGGGTGAGGTGTGGGGACTGGTTAGGTTTGGACTGGGTTTGGTGTGAGGACTTGTCAGGTTTGTACTGGGTGAGGTGTGGGGGACTGGTCAAGTTTGGACTAGGTTTGGTGTTGGGACTGGTCAGGTTTGGACTTGGTGAGGTGTGGGGACTGGTCAGGTTGGATTGGGTTTGATGTGGGGACTGGTCAGTTTTGGACTGGGTTTGGTGGTGGGGACTGGTCAGGTTTGGACTGAGTGAGGTGTGGGGACTGGTCAGGTTTAGACTGGGTTTGGTGTTGCTACTGGTCAGGTTTGGACTGTGTGAGATGTTTGTACTGGTCAGGTTGGACTGGGTGAGGTGTGGGGACTGGTCAGGTTTGAACTGGGTGAGGTGTGGGGACTGGTCAGGTTTGAACTGGGTGAGGTGTGGGGACTGGTCATGTTTGGACTGGGTTTGGTGTGGAGACTTGTCAGGTTTGGACTGGGTGTGGTGTGAGGACTGGTCAGGTTTGGACTAGGTTTGGTGTTGAGACTGGTCAGGTTTGGACTTGGTGAGGTGTGGGGACTGGTCAGGTTGGACTGGGTTTAGTGTGGGGACTGGTCAGTTTTGGACTGGGTTTGGTGGTGGGGACTGGTCAGGTTTGGACTGAGTGAGGTATGGGGACTGGTCAGGTTTAGACTGGGTGAAGAGTGGGGACTGGTCAGGTTTGGACTGAATGAGGTGTGGGGACTGGTGAGGTTTGGACTGGGTTTGGTGTTGCTACTGGTCAGGTTTGGACTGTGTGAGATGTTTGGACTGGTCAGGTTGGACTGGGTGAGGTGTGGGGACTGGTCAGGTTTGGACAGGGTGAGGTGTGAGGACTGGTCAGATTTGGACTGGGTTTGGTGTGAGGACTTGTCAGGTTTGGACTGGGTGAGGTGTGGGGGACTGGTCAAGTTTGGACTAGCTTTGGTGTGGGGACTGGTCAGGTTTGGACTTGGTGAGGTGTGGGGACTGGTCAGATTGGATTGGGTTTGGTGTGGGGACTGGTCAGTTTTGGACTGGGTTTGGTGGTGGGGACTGGTCAGGTTTGGACTGAGTGAGGTGTGGGGACTGGTCAGGTTTAGACTGGGTTTGGTGTTGCTACTGGTCAGGTTTGGACTGTGTGAGATGTTTGTACTGGTCAGGTTGGACTGGGTGAGGTGTTTGGACGGGTCATGTTTGGACTGGGTTTGGTGTAGGGACTGGTCAGGTTGGACTGGGTGAGGTGTGTGGACGGGTCATTTTTGGACTGGGTTTGGTGTGGGGACTGGTCAGATTTGGACTGGGTTTGGTGTTGGGACTGGTCAGGTTAATACTGGGTTTGGTGTGGGGACTGGTCTGGTTTGGACTTGGTCAGGTGTGTGGACTGGTCAGGTTTGGACTAAATTTGCTGTGGGGACTGGTTAAGTTTGGACTGGGTGACGTGTGCGGACTCGTCAGGTTTGGACTGGGTTTGGTGTGGGGACTGGTCAGATTTGGACTGGGTTTGGTGTTGGGACTGGTCAGGTTAGGACTGGGTTTGGTGTGGGGACTGGTCTGGTTTGGACTTGGTCAGGTGTGTGGACTGGTCAGGTTTGGACTAAATTTGCTGTGGGGACTGGTTAGGTTTGGACTGGGTGACGTGTGCGGACTCGTCAGGTTTGGACTGGGTTTGGTATGAGGACTGGTCATGTTTGGACTGGGTTTGGTGTGGGGACTGGTCAGGTTTGGACTGTGTGAGATGTTTGTACTGGTCAGGTTGGACTGGGTGAGGTGTTTGGACGGGTCATGTTTGGACTGGGTTTGGTGTAGGGACTGGTCAGGTTGGACTGGGTGAGGTGTGTGGACGGGTCATTTTTGGACTGGGTTTGGTGTGGGGACTGGTCAGATTTGGACTGGGTTTGGTGTTGGGACTGGTCAGGTTAGGACTGGGTTTGGTGTGGGGACTGGTCTGGTTTGGACTTGGTCAGGTGTGTGGACTGGTCAGGTTTGGACTAAATTTGCTGTGGGGACTGGTTAGGTTTGGACTGGGTGACGTGTGCGGACTCGTCAGGTTTGGACTGGGTTTGGTATGAGGACTGGTCATGTTTGGACTGGGTTTGGTGTGGGGACTGGTCAGGTTTGGACTCGGTGAGGTGTGGGGACTGGTCAGGTTTCGATTGAGTGAGGTGTGGGTCTGGTCTGGTTTGCACTGGGTGAGGTGTGAGGACTGGTCAGGTTTGGACTGGGTGAGGTGTGGGGACTGGTTAGGTTTGGACTGGGTGAGGTGTGGGGACTGGTTAGGTTTGGACTGGGTTTGGTGTGAGGACTTGTCGGGTTTGGTGTGAGGACTTGTCAGGTTTGGACTGGGTGAGGGGTGGGGACCGGTCAAGTTCGCACTGGGTGAGGTGTGGGGACTGGTCAGGTTTGGACTGGGTTTGGCGTGAGGACTGGTCAGGTTTGGACTGGGTTTGGCGTGAGGACTGGTCAGGTTTGGACTGGGTGAGGTGTGGGGACTGGTTTGGTTTGGACTGTGTGAGGTGTTTGGACCTGTCAGGTTGGATTGGGTGAGGTGTGGGGACTGGTCAGGTTTGGACTGGGTGAGGTGTGAGGACTGGTCAGGTTTGGACTGGGTTTGGTGTGAGGACTGGTCAGGTTTTGACTGTGTGAGGTGTTTGGACTGGTCAGTCTGGATTGGGTGAGTTGTGGGGATGGTCAGGTTTGGACTGGTTGAGGTGTGAGGACTGATCAGGTTTGGACTGGGTTTGGTGTGGGGACTGGTCAGGTTTGGACTGGGTTTGGTGTGTGGACTGGTCAGGTTTGGACTGGGTTTGGTGTGGGTACTGGTCAGGTTTGGACTGGGTTTAGTGTGGGGACTGGTCAGGCATAGACTGGGTTTGGTGTGAGGACTGGTCAGGTTTGGACTGGGTGAGGTGTGGGCACTGGTCAGGTTCGAACTGCAAGAGTGGGAGAGGTGGTTGGAGCCACAGGGATTATGTATGATGGCAGTTCAGGAAAGGGACAGCCGATGCAGTTCACCAAAAGGTAACGTCAGAGTACGGAAGGTGAGAGTGGGGCCTGGACACCCTGCAATGGTTGGACAGTTTGGAAGAGCAACGATTTGCTTCTTCTCTTGACAGGGAGTGCTGAGGTATGGTTGGTGTTCAAGTCTATTTGCTTGCAGGTATAACTGGGCCCACGAGGTACAAGTCTAAAGTATTCCAGATTCTTCTCGGTGGTTTCTCCAAACAATCTGACAGCACTGTCCTACACAGAGTGCAGGACAACCATTCTGCTCCAGGTCCTCAGGGAACGCGAGTCTGTTGATGCTGCAGTTGGTCACCCAGTCATATTTTGTGAAATCCAGAGGAAGGCCAAGTCTGCCATAAGATACAGAGAGTAATGTTCAGTTTGTTGGGGGGTAATGACAGCTTCTGATTATAACGCCATGTTGAAGTCATCACTGTCTGGTTTCTATTTGTAACACTGTTCTGAAACTGACCCTGTCTGTAGTCCCAGTAGAGCACTGTACTGAAACGGATTCTGGCGCCAGCTAGGAAAGACTGGCACCGGGGGTGTCGGGATTGGCATTCTGGGCACCAGCTCAGAAGATCACCCACCTCTTGAAGCTTTTAGTTTACACGGAGAAACATACCCTTGGGGTCCTCCGAGAGTGAGGGAGAATGATGGACCCGATCAGATGGATACAGTTAATTACAGGGAACGACTACGACCAAGAGCTATGATAAGAAGCTCTGAGTGTCCAGTGTGTTGGTGTGGGAGAACGTTTTCCAGCATTAAAGGTTTATGAGTCCACCAAGCAAAGTTGAAGTGTTATTCCATCCTAGTGGATGAAGATGAAATTAATTCACCAAGCACAGATGATGTGGTCTTTTCAACCACTGATTCACAAGCCACAGCAATTCGCTCTGGAGAGAGTCATCATACTCCAGGTCAGACGAGAGATAACCCAGGTCAGGTTTCAGACCACAGTACCCAGGTAGATCCTTCGCATGGTCGCAGTGGTGTGGTGGTAGAGAAGAAGAGGAAGGTCAAGTGGCCAGCAATGGCAGATGAGAAGACTTGGCGTGTATTTGATGAGGATATCAGTATAATGTTGGAGAGCACTCTCAGGGGAACATCAAAGAGAAAGTTGGAAGTGATGGGCGATATGATTTACGATGTTGGAAAGTACCAGTTTTGTTTGGTTGAGTTGAAGAAAACAAAGCCTACACAGACACCAAGCAGGTGCCAGAAGGAGATTAGTAGGTTGAGGAGAGAGCTTAGATCGTTGAGACAGAGGTGGAAGGTAGCAAATGAGGGTGACAAGCCAGGGCTTGCTGATCTCTGAGAGCATTTTTGATTAAAGTTAGCATCACTCCGTTGTGCAGAGTCACAACGTAAAAAGAGAAAGAAGGCAAGAAAGTTGTTCTTTGAGAACCCTCACCAGTTCACAAAGAAATTGTTTGAACAAAGTAAGAGTGAGCAGCTTAACATTTCTCAACAACAGCTTGAGGATCACCTGGCAAACACTTAATCTAGCGAACAACGGGAGGCTCCTTTGCTTGACATTTCAGGACCTGTGAAGCCTACCAAGCCAGGAGTGAAGTTCGATCTGTCAGAACCCAAATTGGCAGAAGTCGAATGGTTCATCAGAAAGGCAAGGTCAGGTTCAATTCCAGGACCTAATGGAGTTCCGTATAAGGTGTTCAAGAAGTGTGAAGAGCTGAGGAAATACTTGTGGAGATTGTTAAAGGTGGTGTGGAGACAAGGTGTTGTTCCTTTGTCATGGAGTGAGGCTGAAGGAGTATACATCCCGAAGGAAGAGAATTCTACTACATTGAATCAGTTCCGACCAATTTCACTCCTGAATGTAGAGGGGATGATCATGTTTGGCATTCTGGCAGAAAGAATATCTTCATTTGTGATAGAGAATGGATTGGTAAATATATCTGTGCCGAAGGCAGGAATACCAGGCTTCCCAGGATGCCTTGAACATACTAGTATGATATGACATACCATCCAGGAGTCAAAAAGATTGGGAAGAAATCTGGCTGTAGCTTGGCTTGATCTTGCAAATGTGTATGGTTCTGTTCCCCATGCCCTGATTGAGTTTGCGATGGAATTCCTATGGATTCCTGCTAAGGTGAGGAACTTTGTTATGCAGTACTACAATGATCTCCGGATGAGATTTTCCACTCAGCAGTTTACAACTAGGTGTTAGAGCTTGGATGTTGGAATCCCAATGGGATGTGCAATTTCACCCATCCTTTTTGTGTTAGCCATGGAGGTCATTGTGAGGGCTGCAGAATCAGTGGGACCAGGTGTCGCACTTGATGGAGGAGAGGAGTTACCACCAATGTGAGCGTTCATGGACGATCCCACCCTTTTGGGTCCTAGCACAGAGGACTCGAGGAGCTAATGGACTGGGGAAGAATGAAGTTCAAGACCAAGAAGTCAAGGAGCTTGTTCTTAGGAGAGGAAAGCTGGTTGACTTTCATTTCCCCTTTTGCGGAGAGGAGATTCCATCCATTCAGGACCAACCAGTTGAGAGCCTCGGGCGATGGTACACAGAGGAACTGAGGGACACCAAGAGGGTTCAAGAGATAGGAGAACAGATCAGCAGAGGTCTAATGTCTGTCGACAAGTGTGGCTTGCCTGGCAGGTTGAAGTTGTGGTACTTGTAGTATGGACTGATGCAACAGACAATGTGGCCACTAACTGTCTATGAAGTGGCAATGTCCCATGTTGAGGCAATGGAATGGAAGATCAACAAGTATGTGAAGAAGTGGCTTGGAGTACCGAGCAGCCTCACCAATGTTGCATTTCACAGCAGGCAGACAAAGCTTACCATCCCAGTGCAATCCCTTGTTGAAGAGGTCAAGGTAGCCAAGGTAAGATCATTCTTGATGCTTCGAGACTCAAAAGACCCTGCCATTAAGAACACCCAGCCGGATGTGAGATCAGGCAGGAAGTGGTCAGCCCGTGTAGCAGTTGATGAGGCAGAGTCTAGATTGAAGCACAAGGAGACGGTTGGAGCTATCCAGCTAGGCTGCCAGGGACTTGGGTGGACAACCCACAAGTGGTGGTCATCTTCTACAGGTAAGGAGCGCCGTGAGCTTGTAGCACAAGAAATACGAGAGGTAGAAGAGGAGAAGGAGTTAGCTAAAACAGCTGGCATGGCCAAACAAGGGGCTTGGACCTGGTGGGAAAGTGTTGAACGACAACTTCTATCTTGGAACGTTCTGTGGCAGATGGAATTGCTCCGCATTTCTTTTCTATGCAGAGCAGCATACGATCTGCTCCCAACACCTGCCAAACTCAGCACCTAGTATGAAGATAAGACAGACAGATCTGCTGCTTGTGGTGAGAAGGGAACACTTCAACATATTTTAAGTGCTTGCAGAGTCAATCTTTCCAGCGGCATGTACACTTGGAGACATAACAACGTTCTCAAAGTTGTAACAGAAGCGGTTGAGCAGAGAGCACTGGAGCACAACTTATCTCATGCCCCATGTTGCACAGAACATCGCGTATCATTTGTGAAAGAAGGCTCCAAGTCAAGGGTGTACAGCACAGGCTCATGATCAAGCATACTTTCTTCAGCCAATGATTGGTGTGTCGAGGCCGACCTGGACGGGAAAGGCAGTTCCCCGGAGCAAATAGCTTTCACAACATTGCGTCCAGATATAATCATATGGTCTGACACCAGTAGAGAAGTGGTTATTGGTGAAATCACAGTCCCCTGGGAAGACAACATCGATGGAGCCCATGAGCGCAAGTTAACCAAGTATGCAGAATTAAGATCAGAGTGCAGAGACAGAGGGTGGAAGGTCTCATGCTATCCATTCGAAGTAGGCTGCCGTGGGTTTATTGTGTTCACTTTCCAGAAGTGGCTGCTTGACCTTGGCTTCACTAGAAGAGAGATCAAGTCAACCAGCAGGGCTGTAGCTGAGGCAGCAGAGAAAGGATCAGCATGGATGTGGACCAAGTATGTCCAGAGGGGCAGATAGTCAGACAGTGTATACATATCTTGCAAACCTTTCAGTAGTTGCATAGACACCTGAAGAGCAGACTATCTGTTGGATAGAAGTGACTGATAGAGGCAGATGCCAAGTTTTTAAGCTCAGCAGTGGGAGGTGGTGCTTTAGCACTGCTGGCCCACCACCTGGAGGGAGTCTTGATCATAAGCGGGCCGAAACTCCTGAAGACAGGTGGCAGATCAACTGATGATCCCACTGGTGATAGCACAGGACAGTTAACATCTTAGTCCACGTGTATTTTCAATTCAATTCTGTGTGTAGTCCCAGTGTAACACTGTATTGAAACTGACCCTGTGTGGTCCCAGTGTAACACTGTACTGAGACTGACCCTGTGCGTACTCCCAGTGTAACACTGTACTGAAACTGACCCTGTGTGTTGTCCCAGTGTAACGCTACACAGAAACTGACCGTATGTGTAGTCCCAGTGTAACACTGTACTGAAACTGACCCTGTGTGGTCCCAGTGTAACACTGTACTGAGACTGACCCTGTGTGTACTCCCAGTGTAACACTGTACTGAAACTGACCTGTGTGTTGTCCCAGTGTAACGCTACACAGAAACTGACTGTATGTGTAGTCCCAGTGTAACACTGTACTGAAACTGACCCTGAGTGAGCCTTGCATGGGGGTCCTTATCAAATGCCTTACTGAAATCCATATACACTACATCCACTGCTCTACCTTCATCAGTGTGGTTTGTTACATCCTCAACGAATTCTAAGGATCCCCATGCAAGGTTCATTCAGAAAGTAACGAGGCATCCAAGGAGACCTTGCTTTGTGGGTCCAGGATTGGCTTGCTCACAGAAGGCAAAGGGTGGTGTAGATGGTTCGTATTCTGCATGGAGGGAGGTGACCAGTGGTGTTCCGCAGGGATCTGTTCTAGGACTCCGCCTCTTTGTGATTTTTATAAGTGACCAGGATGAAGAAGTTGGTTAGGAAGTTTGCTGATGACACAAAAGTTGAGAGTGTTGTGGATAGTGTGGAGGACTGTCAGAGGTTACAGCGGGACATCGATGCAGAACTGGGTTGAGAAGTGTTAGATGGAGTTCAACCCAGATGAGTGTGGAGTGTTTCATTTTGGTAGGTTACGTTCGAAGACAGAATATAATATTAATGGTAAGATTCTTGGCAGTGTGGAAGATCAGAGGGATCTTGGGGTCCAGGTCCATAGGACACTCAAAGCTGCTCCACAGGTTGACAGCATTGTTAAGAAGGCATACGGTGCTTTGGCCTTCATCAGCCGTAGGACTGAGTTCAAGACCCGTGTGTTAATGCTAAAGCTCTATAAAACCTTGTTCAGACCCCACTTGGAGTATTGTGTTCAGTTCTGGTCACTTCACTACAGGAAGGATCTGGAAACTATAGAAAGGGTGCAGAGGAGATTTACAAGGATGTTGCCTGGACTAGGGAGCATACCCAATGAGAGTAGGTTGAGTGAACTCGGCCTTTACACCTTGGAGCGGCGGAGGACGGAGGTGTATAAGATGATGAGAGGCATTGATCGTGTGAGTAGTCAGAGGCTTTTTCCCAGGGCTGAGGTGGCTAACATGAGGGGGCATAGTTTTAAGGTGCTTGGAAGTAGGTACAAGGGGAATGTCAGGGGAAAGTTTTTCACACGGAGTTTAGTGAGTGCATGGAATGTGCTGCCAGTGATGCTGGTGGAAGCGGATACAATAGGGTCTTTAAGAGCCTCTTAGATAGGTACGTGTAGCTTAAAAAAATAGAGGGCTATGCGGTAGGGAAATTCTGGGCTGTTTCTAGAGTAGGTTACATGGTTGGCACAACATTGTGGGCCAAAGGGCCTCTAATGTGCTGTAGATTTCTATGTTCTGTTCTATGTTCTGTGTAACACTGTACTGAGACTGACCCTCTGTGTACTCCCAGTGTAATACTGTACTGAAACTGACATGGTCATGGTGATTACTCCCAGTGTAACATGGTATTGAGATCATCCCTGTGTTCACTCTCAGTGTAACACTGTACTGAAACTGACCCTGTGTGTACTCCGAGTGTAACACTGTACTGAAACTGACCCTGTGTGTACTCCCAGTGTAACACTGTACTGAGACTGACCCTGTGTATGCTCCCAGTATAATACTGTACTGAAACTGACATGGTCATGGTGTTTATTCCCAGTGTAACACGGTATTGAGATCTTCCCTGTGTTCACTCTCAGTGTAACCCAGTACTGAAATTGACCCTGTGTGTACTCCCAGTGTAACACTGTAATGAAACTGACCCTGTGTGCACACCCTGTGTAACAATATACTGAAACTGACCCTGTGTGTGCTCCCAGTGTAACACTGTATTGAAACCGACCCTGTGTGTACTCCCAGTGTAACACTATACTGAGACTGACCCTGTGTGTAGTCCCAGTGTAACACTGTACTGAGACTGACCCTGTGTGGTCCCAGTGTAACACTGTACTAAGACTGACCCTGTGTGGTCCCAGTGTAAACACTGTACTGAAACTGACCCTGTGTGCACTCCCCGTGTAACAATGTACTGAAACGGACCCTGTGTGTACTCCCAGTGTAACACTGTACTGAAACTGACCCTGTGTGTACTCCCAGTGTAATACTGTACTGAGACTGACCCTGTGTGCAGTCCCAGTGTAACACTGTACTGAGACTGACCCTGTGTGTGCTCCCAGTGTAACACTGTATTGAAACCGTCCCTGTGTGTACTCCCAGTGTAACACTGTACTGAGACTGACCCTGTGTGTAGTCCCAGTGTAACACTGTACTGAGACTGACCCTGTGTGTACTCCCAGTGTAACACTGTATTGAGATTGTCACTCTGTGTACTCCCAGTGTAACACCGTACTGAGACTGACCCTGTGTGGTCCCAGTGTAACACAGTACTGCAACTGACCCTGTGTGCACTCCCCGTGTAACAATGTACTGAAACGGACCCTGTGTGTACTCCCAGTGTAACACCGTACTGAAACTGACCCTGTGTGTACTCCCAGTGTAACACTGTACTGAAACTGACCCTGTGTGCACTCCCCGTGTAACACTGTACTGAAACCGACCCTGTGTGTACTCCCAGTGTAACACTGTACTGAGACTGACACTGTGTGTACTCCCAGTGTAACACTGTATTGAGACTGTCACTCTGTGTACTCCCAGTGTAACACTGTACTGAGACTGACACTGTGTGTGCTCCCTGTGCAACACTGTACTGAAACTGACAGTGTGTGTGTGCTCCCCGTGTAACACTGTACTGAAACTGACCCAATTTGTACTCCCAGTGTGACACTCTACTGAGACTGACACTGGGTTTACTACCTGTGTAGCACTGTACTGAGACCAACCGTGTGTACTCACAGTAGAACACACTGACACTGCGTACCCCAGCATAACACTGTGGTGAGGCCGACCCTGTGTGTACTCCCAGTGTAATACTGTACTGAAACTGACATGGTGTTTACTCCCAGCATAACATGGTCTTGAGATCATCCCTGTGTTCACTCTCAGTGTAACACAGTACTGAAATTGACCCTGTGTGTGCTCCCAGTGTAACACTGTACTGAAACTGACCCTGTGTGTACTCCCAGTGTAACACTGTACTGAGTCTGATCCTGTGTGCAGTCCCAGTGTAACACTGTACTGAGACTGACACGGTGTGTACTCCCAGTGTAACACTGTACTGAAATGGACCTTGTGTGTAGTCCCAGTGTAACACTGTACTGAAACGGACCCTGTGCGCAGTCCCAGTGTAACACTGTACTGAGACTGACCCTGTGTGTACTCCCAGTGTAATACTGTACTGAAACTGACATGGTCATGGTGTTTACTCCCAGTGTAACATGGTATTGAGATCATTCCTGTGTTCACTCCCAGTGTAACACAGTACTGAAATTGACCCTGTGTGTACTCCCAGTGTAACACTGTACTGAAACGGACCCTGTGTGGTCCCAGTGTAACACTGTACTGAGACTGACCCTGTGTGTACTCCCAGTGTAATACTGTACTGAAACTGACATGGTCATGGTGTTTACTCCCAGTGTAACATGGTATTGAGATCATTCCTGTGTTCACTCCCAGTGTAACACAGTACTGAAATTGACCCTGTGTGTACTCCCAGTGTAACACTGTACTGAAACGGACCCTGTGTGGTCCCAGTGTAACACTGTACTGAGACTGACCCTATGTGTAGTCCCAGTGTAACACTGTACTGAAACCTACCCTGTGTGTACTCCCAGTGTAACACTGTACTGAGACTGACACTGTGTGTACTCCCAGTGTAACACTGTATTGAGATTGTCACTCTGTGTACTCCCAGTGTAACACTGTACTGAGACTGACACTGTGTGTGTGCTCCCTGTGTAACACTGTACTGAAACTGACCCAATTTGTACTCCCAGTGTGACACTCTACTGAGACTGACACTGGGTTTACTACCTGTGTAGCACTGTACTGAGACCAACCGTGTGTACTCACAGTAGAACACACTGACACTGCGTACCCCAGCATAACACTGTGGTGAGGCCGACCCTGTGTGTACTCCCAGTGTAATACTGTACTGAAACTGACATGGTGTTTACTCCCAGCATAACATGGTATTGAGATCATCCCTGTGTTCACTCTCAGTGTAACACAGTACTGAAATTGACCCTGTGTGTACTCCCAGTGTAACACTGTACTGAAACTGACCCTGTGTGCACTCCCCGTGTAACACTGTACTGAAACTGACCGTGTGTGCACTCCCTGTGTAACACTGTACTGAAACGGACCCTGTGTGTACTTCCAGTGTAACACTGTACTGAGACTGACACTGTGTGTACTCCCAGTGTAACACTGTATTGAGATTGTCACTCTGTGTACTCCCAGTGTAACACTGTACTGAGACTGACACTGTGTGTACTCCCAGTGTAACACTGTATTGAGATTGTCACTCTGTGTACTCCCAGTGTAACACTGTACTGAGTCTGACCCTGTGTGCAGTCCCAGTGTAACAGTGTACTGAGACGGACACGGTGTGTACTCCCAGTGTAACACTGTACTGAAACGTCCCTGTGTGTAGTCCCAGTGTAACACTGTACTGAAACTGACCGTGTGTGCACTCCCCGTGTAACACTGTACTGAAACGGACCCTGTGTGTAGTCCTAGTGTAACACTGTACTGAAACCGACCCTGTGTGTACTTCCAGTGTAACACTGTACTGAGACTGACACTGTGTGTACTCCCAGTGTAACACTGTATTGAGATTGTCACTCTGTGTACTCCCAGTGTAACACTGTACTGAGACTGACACTGTGTGTGCTCCCTGTACAACACTGTACTGAAACTGACAGTGTGTTTGCTCCCCGTGTAACACTGTACTGAAACTGACCCAATTTGTACTTCCAGTGTGACACTCTACTGAGACTGACACTGGGTTTGCTACCAGTGTAGCACTGTACTGAGACCAACCGTGTGTACTCAGTAGAACACACTGACACTGCGTACCCCAGCATAACACTGTGGTGAGGCCAACCCTGTGTGTACTCCCAGTGTAATACTGTACTGAAACTGACATGGTGTTTACTCCCAGTGTAACATGGTATTGAGATCATCCCTGTGTTTACTCCCAGTGTAACACTGTACCGAGACTGACACTGTGAATCCCGGAGAGAATCGGTCCACTTGAAGATTGGTTTGGTGATCTATGTATGAAGCCAAAAGAGATGGGGGAGATATTAGAAGTAACTTTTGCATCTGTATTTACTTGTTAGATAGATTAGATTAGATTATGAAAACACACAGTCCTCTTTTATTGTGATTTAGTAATGCATGCATTAAGAAATGATACAATATTTCCTCCAGTGTGATGTCACAAAACACAGGACAGACCAAGACTGAAAAAACTGACGAAACCACATAATTATAACATATAGTTACAACAGTACAACAATACCATAACTTGATGAAGAAGTCCATGAGCACAGTAAAAAGTTCAAAGTCTCTCAAATGTCCCACATCTCACGCAGACGGGAGAAGGAAGAAAAACTCTTCCTGCCACGCCCAACCATAATTCGTCTCTGAGTCATCCAAAAACTTCGAACCTCCGAATCAGCTCTCCGACACCAAGTACTGAGCGCCATCTCTGCCCGAACGATTCGACCTCATTCTCGGTCGCCAACAGCAGGCAAAACTGGGGATTTTGAGGCCTTCCCTCTGGAAGGTTCCTGACCGCGCAGTAACGACAGCAGCGAATGAGCATTTCAGAAATTTCTCCAGATGTTCCTCTGTGCTTTCACATCCGTCTCCATCAAAGGGTTAGTACAAGGGTTTGTCAGCAAACACAAAAACCTGGTGAGCTCATCGACCATTTTAGATTACAGAAAAGAGGTATTTGCTGACTTGAGGCAAATTAGGGGGGTAACTCTGCAGGGCCTGACAAGCTTTCCCCTGGGACTCTGTAGGATGTGAGTGCAACAATTGCTGGGGCCCTGGTAGCAGAGATATTTAAAACATCTTTAGCCGCAGGTGAGGTGCCAGAGGATTGGACGACAGTAGATGTTGTCCTGTTGTTCAAGAGCAGTTCTTAGGATACTCCCGAAAATTATAGGCTGGTGAGTCTGACGTTGGTAGTGGGTAAATGATTCTGAGGTATTCTAAAGTACAGGATGTATTTGAATGCATGGGGCCTGATTAGGCATGGTCAACATGGTAGGTCATGTCTAACCAGTCTTCTAGAGTATTTTGAGGATGTTACCAAGAAACAGAGGAAGGGAAGCACTGACGATATCTTCCTGGAGTTTAGCAAGCCCTTTGACAAAGTCCTGCTCGGGAGGCTGGTGCGGACATTGCTTGGCATTCAGGATGAGGTAGTAAATGGGATTCAGCGTTGGTTTCGAGGTAGAACTCAGAGAGTGTAGTAGATGGTTGTCTCTCTGACTGGGGGCCTGTGACTAGTGGTGGGCACAGGGATTAATACTGGATCCTTTGTTGTTTATCGTCTATATGAATGGTCTGGATGATAATGTGGTTAACTGGATCAGGAATTATGTGGATGACACCAAGACTGGGGAAATAGTGGACAGTGAGGAAGGCTATCAAAGCTTGCAGCAGGATCTGGACCAGCTGGGAAAATGGCAGATGGAATTTAATGCAGACAAGTGTGAGGTGTTGCATTTTGACAGGACAAACCAGGATAGGACTTGCACGGTGAATGATAGGGCACCAACATACGTGGTAGAACAAAGGGATCTGGGAATACAGATCCAGGTGGGCTGGATCTTAAAGAGAGCTTATGATAGATTGGCCTTCATAAATCAGCACTGAGTACTGGAGTTGGGATGTTATGTTGAAGTTATATAAGACATTGGTCAAACCGAATTTGCAGTATTGCATGCTGTGTTGGTCACCTGCCTTCAGGAAAGATGTAAGTAAGCTTGAAAAAATGCAGAGAAAATTTATTCAGCTGTTGCAGGTCCTGAGTTATAGGGAAAGGTTGAACAAGTTAGGAGTTTATTCACTGGAGAGTGAGAGGAGATGCTCCAAAGGAGTACAAAAGTATGAGGGATATCATTCGGGTGAATCAGTGTAGGCTTTTCCGCTGAGCTTGGCTGGGGTTAGAAATAGAGTTAATAGGTGCAGGGTGAAAGGTGAAATATTTAAGGGGAACCTGACGGGGTGTGAGTGTGAAATGAGTTGCCAGTGGAAATGGTAGGTGTGTGTTCAATTGCAATATTTACGAGAAGTTTGCGTCAGTGGAAAATTGGGAACTGGGGCCCGGGTGTGTGTGGATGGGTCTAAGGAGAGAAACAGGCTGACACAGACTAGATGGGCTGAAGGACCTGTTCCTGTGCTCTGTGTAACACTGTGGTGATCCTGTTTAAAGAAGATTTGTGAGGCAAGCTGAGAGTGGCAGGTGCCTGGCAAGCGGTGGAAGCAGGCATGCGAACAAAAAGTTTCTGAAGCATTGAGGCAGAGCTGTGAATGGGCAGATGCGATTAGTTTGGATTGGCATTGTGGTCGGGACTGATATGGTGGGCGGAAAGCTTGTTTCTGTCCTGTGTTCTATGGGTTACACAGTTTTGTTGGGAAAGAGTTGAGTAAAATCAGGTGCCCTGAGAAGAAATGATTGGCTTGTTCTTTGATCAGTGAGTTTTTAAGACTCATTTTACCTGTTTGAACAACATTTTTTTCATTTGTGAGTGTTGCCCGTGAAGAAGGAGCTTTGCTGGGTAATATCCCTGGAATAAAGTTGTCTCCAGCTTCTTAGGGGAATGTCGACTCAGACCATGAGAGGCCTGCGTCAGGCATTTTCATGCCTTACAAGGCGCACATTGGAAGTCTGTGTGGGGCACCACTCCTCGCACAGACGAGAGCAATGTGTGATTAAGTGCCTTGCTCAAGGACACAGACACGCTGCCACAGCTGAGGCTCGAACTAGCGACATTGAGGTAACTAGATGAATGTCTAAACCACTTGGCCACGTGCCCAACACTAGCTTCTTAGGTAGCAGGAAATGTGCACAAATTCATTCTGCTCTGGTTGAAAGTGAAGTTGAACTGTGTTTGCCTCACATTCAGGAGTTGTCCAAAGGTTATTCTGTGCTTGGATCTATTTGTTCTGTGTGCACAGTAAGAGGTCACGTGGAGTAGGATTGAAAAGGTTTTCGTTACTGGAGCAGTTGGAGACTATGAACCGTAGCAGCCATTAGGACATGAGAGGAAATACGGAGTTGGAGAGGTGTGGAACTGAGGAAAGACTGAGCACTGATCCGTGGGAACTGCTCCTTCCCACACACTTGACCAATATTCACAAGCACGCTCCTTATTAAATATGAGACAGACAGAGGCAGTTCAGCCCATTGGGTTCAGGCTAGACCCCCAAAGTGGCATGGATGTGTAGTGGTTAGTTATGAAAGCACCAAGGATCTGGTTTCAATTCCGCTGTTGTCTGTAAGCGGTTTGTATGCTCCCTCCGTGGGTGTGTCAGTTTCCTCCAGGTGCTGCATCTTCCTCCCACAGGGCAAAGCTGTACAGAATAGTCGGTTAATTGGCCACATGGGAGTAATTGGGCATCATGGGGCCTTTGCGAAGGCTTGTTACCAATCTGTATCTCTAAATAAAATGGTCATTCCCATCAGCTCCCACTGTTCACTGCCCCTCTAGTCATTACCACAAAGCCCATGCCTGTCAGCTCCCACTGCCCACTCTCCCTCTCATTACCCCAAAGCCCATGTCTGTCAGCTCCCACTGTCCACCCTCCCTCTCATTACCCTGAAGCCCATGTCCGTCAGCTCCCACTGCCCACACTCCCTCTCATTACCCCGAAACCCATGCCTGTCAGCTCCCACTGTCCACTCTCCCCCTCATTACCCTGAAGCCCATGTCTGTCAGCTCCCACTGTCCACTCTCCCTCTCATTACCCCGAAGCCCATGTCTGTCAGCTCCCACTGCCCACTCTCCCTCTCATTACCCCGAAGCCCATGTCTGTCAGCTCCCACTGCCCACTCTCCCTCTCATTACCCGAAAGCCCATGTCTGTCAGCTCCCACTGTCCACTCTGCCTCTGGTCATTACCCTGAAGCCCATGTCTGTCAGCTCCCACTGCCCACTCAAGAAGCAATAACCCATATTGTGTCTGGGTAGCCTCCAACATGATGGCGTGAACACTGATTTCTTGAACTTACGGTAATATCTCCCCTTCCCCTCACTTCTCTGTTTTTACATTCCAACGTGCCTCTCCTTCCCTACTGATCACCTGCCCATCTCCTCCCTCTGGTTCCCCTCTTCCCTCCCTTTCCCCCATGGTCCGCTCTCCCCTCCTATCAGATTCCTTCTTCTCCAACCTTTACCTTCTCCCAGCTTCTTAATTCATCCCCCCACCCACCCACCTTATTTTAACCTGGTTTCACTTATCATATACTGTTCACCCCAACCCTATTACTCTGGCTTCTTCCCTTTCTGTCCAGTCCTGATGAAGGATCTTAACCCAATTGTCAACTGTTTATTCATCTCCATAGATGCTGCCTGACCTGCAGGGTTTTGTGTGATTTGCCATGGATTTCAGCATCTACAGAATCCCTTGTGTAAATGATTAAATGCCTGTTTAGCAAGAAGCAATTAGAGCAAGCTCATACAGACCTGTGTACACCATGTATCTGTAATTTATTTGTAGCAGGATATTACAGAGCCATAAAGAAAACTGCTGGAGGAAATTGCGGCTGGAGCTAAAGGGACAGTCCGCTCAACGACCTTCGTTAGGACTGAGTGTGTCCAGGTAAGATACCTGGGGTAAAGAGGTGAGGTGTGGGCTGGTGGATCCAGCTGAGAAGGCAGGGATGAGGAAATGAACCCAGGTGGTGGGGGGGTGTGCGAGATGGTGACGGATGCTAGGAGCTGATTACTGGAGACAAAACCGCCCCTTTATCATGGTACTGTTCTGAAGAGTTTGACCAGGGATTCCTGTAAACTGATGGCGACAAGTTCATTCAGCTGCAGATCAGAGATGAGGAGAGTGACCCAAGCTGAGCCCTGCTGCCAACGTATGCTGAGCTCTAGACTTCCCACCGGTGCAGCCTTGCTCATTTGATTGCCGGAACATTCTCCTGGGTTGCTGCACCAGCAGTGAGGCTGCATTGCAGAACAAGTGGCAGCAGGGATAAATTGGAGAGGAGCAAGACTGCTGGGCTGAGACCCACACAGTCCGACCCCTCACCCCGATAGACACACACAGTCCGACCCCTCACCCCGATAGATACACACAGTCCGACCCCTCACCCTCAATAGACCCACACAGTCCGACCCCTCACCCCGATAGACACACACAGTCCGACCCCTCACCCCGATAGATACACACAGTCCGACCCCTCACCCTCAATAGACCCACACAGTCCGACCCCTCACCCCGATAGACACACACAGTCCGACCCCTCACCCTCAATAGACCCACACAGTCCGACCCCTCACCCCGATAGACACACACAGTCCGACCCCTCACCCTCAATAGACCCACACAGTCCGACCCCTCACCCCGATAGACACACACAGTCCGACCCCTCACCCTCAATAGACCCACACAGTCCGACCCCTCACCCCGATAGACACACACAGTCCGACCCCTCACCCTCAATAGACCCACACAGTCCGACCCCTCACCCCGATAGACACACACAGTCCGACCCCTCACCCTCAATAGACCCACACAGTCCGACCCCTCACCCCGATAGACACACACAGTCCGACCCCTCACCCTCAATAGACCCACACAGTCCGACCCCTCACCCCGATAGACACACACAGTCCGACCCCTCACCCTCAATAGACCCACACAGTCCGACCCCTCACCCCGATAGACACACACAGTCCGACCCCTCACCCTCAATAGACCCACACAGTCCGACCCCTCACCCCGATAGACACACACAGTCCGACCCCTCACCCTCAATAGACCCACACAGTCCGACCCCTCACCCCGATAGACACACACAGTCCGACCCCTCACCCTCAATAGACCCACACAGTCCGACCCCTCACCCCGATAGACACACACAGTCCGACCCCTCACCCTCAATAGACCCACACAGTCCGACCCCTCACCCCGATAGACACACACAGTCCGACCCCTCACCCTCAATAGACCCACACAGACCGACCCCTCACCCCGATAGACACACACAGTCCGACCCCTCACCCTCAATAGACCCACACAGTCCGACCCCTCACCCCGAAAGACACACACAGTCCGACCCCTCACCCTCAATAGACCCACACAGTCCGACCCCTCACCCCGACAGACACACACAGTCCGACCCCTCACCCTCAATAGACCCACACAGTCCGACCCCTCACCCCGACAGACACACACAGTCCGACCCCTCACCCTCAATAGACCCACACAGTCCGACCCCTCATCCCGACAGACACACACAGTCCGACCCCTCACCCTCAATAGACCCACACAGTCCGACCCCTCACCCCGATAGACACACACAGTCCGACCCCTCACTCTCAATAGACCCACACAGTCCGACCCCTCACCCCGATAGACACACACAGTCCGACCCCTCACCCTCAATAGACCCACACAGTCCGACCCCTCACCCCGATAGACACACACAGTCTGACCCCTCACCCGCAATAGACCCACACAGTCCGACCCCTCACCCTGACAGACACACACAGTCCGACCCCTCACCCCGATAGACACACACAGTCCGACCCCTCACCCCGATAGACACACACAGTCCGACCCCTCACCCCGATAGACACACACAGTCCAACCCCTCACCCCGATAGACACACACAGTCCGACCCCTCACCCTCGATAGACCCACACAGTCCGACCCCTCACCCCTTTAGACACACACAGTCCGACCCCTCACCCCAATGGACACACACAGTCCGACCCCTCACCCTCACACAGTCCGACCCCTCACCCCGATAGACCCACACAGTCCGACCCCTCACCCCGACAGACACACACAGTCCGACCCCTCACCCCGATGGACACACACAGTCCAACCCCTCACCCCGATGGACACACACAGTCCGACCCCTCACCCTCACACAGTCCAACCCCTCACCCCAATGGACACACACAGTCCGACCCCTCACCTCAATAGACCCACACAGTCCGACCCCTCACCTCAATAGACACACACAGTCCGACCCCTCACCCTAATGGACACACACAGTCCGACCCCTCACCTCAATAGACCCACACAGTCCGACCCCTCACCCCGATGGACACACATAGTCCGACCCCTCACCCCGATAGACACACACAGTCCAACCCCTCACCCCAATGGACACACACTCTCTGACCCCTCAACCTCGACCCCTCACTCCTGACAGACCCACACCAACTGACCTCTCACCCTCGCCTCCTCACCCCAATGGTCCCACACCATCTGACCCCTCACCCTCGCCCATTCACCCTGATGAACTCACACCGTCCAACCCCTCAGCCCCAACAGACACACATCATCTGACCCCTCATTCAGTGTGTGACCCACATGGATCAAACCCTCACCTACTGGGAAACCCAAGCTTTCTGACCCATCACCCAATGGGAGAGAGATATTAACTGACCCCTCACCCAATAGGAGAGAGGTACTCCCTGACCCATCGTCCAATGGGAGAGAGATACTCTCTGACCCATCAACCAATGGGAGAGAGATACTCTCTGACCCATCAACCAATGGGAGAGAGATACTCCCTGACCCATCACCCAATGGGAGACCCATACTCTCTGACCCATCAACCAATGGGAGAGAGATACTCCCTGACCCATCACCCAATGGGAGACCCATACTCTCTGACCCCATCACCCAATGGGAGAGAGATACTCACTGACCCCTCACCCAATGGGAGAGAGATACTCCCTGACTCATCGCCCAATGGTAGAGAGATAATGTCTGACCCATCAACCAATGGGAGAGAGATGCTCTCCGACCCCTCAACCAATGGAAGACCCACAATGCCTGACAATTCACCCATTGAGAGAACCACAATGCCTGACGCCTGACACATTGGGAAACACACATCGTCTCATATCTCATCCATTGACAATGCACCCTGCATGCTGCCCTGCACCCTCTCACTGTCCCAACTGTGTCCCTTCTCACTGTGTGATCCTGACCTCTCACTGCCCCAACCCTGATCTCTCTCTGCCCCGACTCCGATCTCTCACTGCCCCAACCCTGACCCTTCACTGTCCCGACCCTGACCCTTCACTGTCCCAACCTTGACCTCTCACTGTCCCAACCCTGACCTCTCACTGTCCCAACCCTGACCTCTCACTGCCCTGACCCTGAGCTCTCACTGTCCCAACCCTGACCTCTCACTGTCCCAACCCTGACCTCTCACTGCCCTGACCCTGACCTCTCACTGTCCCAACCTTGACCTCTCAATGTCCCAACCCTGATCTCTCACTGTCCCGACCCTGACCCTTCACTGTCCCAACTCTGACCTCTCACTGCCCCGACCCTGATCTCTCACTGTCCTGACCCTGACATCTCACTGTCCCGACCCTGACCTCTCACTGTCCTGACCCTGACATCTCACTGTCCCAACCCTGACCTCTCAATGTCCCAACCCTGACCTCTCACTGTCCCGACCCTGACCTCTCACTGTCCCAACACGGACCTCTCCTCACTGTGTGACCCTGGCATCTCACTCAGTGACCCTGACCTCTCCTCACTATGTGACCCTGACCTCTCACTGCTCCGACCGTTCCCGAGAGCCAACCCCAGCTTCTCCCCTTCACCACACACTGAGTGGTCTGCAGATTGCTGCTAGCAGTGTGTGGGTGTGAGGAGGGAGGGGTTAATCCTGTGGTTGTGGTGACTCCTGGTCTTGTGTGGGCATGAAGGGGAAGCCAGCGAATGTTCCGTCACACCTTGTGCAATCGGCCGGGTTTTCCTGACTGGCTTAGGTAATCCCATCCGGACTTTGCTGCCTGAAACACCTTGTTACCTGAGGGACACAGGAGGTGTGAACGGAACATTGCTCAAGATCTTCAGCAACCGTAGAGTCTCAGGGAGTGTGGCTGTCTCATTAACCTTTGACTGCTTTCTCAGTCGCTAGCGTTCACAGCATGAGCAGAACAACAAGGTTCCTGCTCTCAGCTGGGGCAGGATGAGCCTGCAGGTACGCGGGTAGATGGCCTGTTCCCAGGGGAAGCAGAGTTGCTATGGTACGGTGTGAGAAGATTCCCCTGGGACGGAGAGTGATTTAACAACATGGGCTGTGGGACCAGCACCTCATAGCGGAGAACTCTCCGAGTTCCCGTGCGTGATGCCTTGGCTCTACTCAAAGCCTGGGGCCATTCTCTGTCCACGTGGGACACCAGTGGTCTGGTCACATGTTCTGGGCAAGGAGGGGCTGAGGGTTAGGCTCAGGATAGGGGAGGGAGTGGGGAGGGGTGGTTTAGAGAGCCGTGGAGGAAAGGGTTTAGTCAGGGACAAGCCAGAGGTGGGGGATGAGGGGCAGGGGAGGGGGGGAAGAGAGGGCGAGCTGGAAGTGTTGGGAATACTGGTGGGAGTGGAGGAGGGAGGAGGTTGGGGAGGGAGATGGTAGGGGGGAGATTGAGGAATTAAGACTAAGGGACGGGGCTCTTGGGGGTCAGGAAGGGGGTAAGGCAATGGGGAGGGAAGGTCGAGGAGTAGGAAGGGAGGGGTTGGGGGTAGAAGAATCAGGATTATTTTGTGTAGGGAGC
This sequence comes from Mobula hypostoma, assembly GCF_963921235.1. NCBI lineage: Eukaryota > Metazoa > Chordata > Chondrichthyes > Myliobatiformes > Myliobatidae > Mobula > Mobula hypostoma. The sequence continues at coordinate 72,718,409 of NC_086107.1, read as the reverse complement.
TAGATGGTGTGTGTATGTGTGTGTGTGTGTGTGTGTGTGTGTGTGTGTGTGTGTGCGCGCGCGCGCGCGCGTTGGTGTGAATGTGTATTTGGGTAGGGGGTGATTGTGTGTGTATGAGTGGGTGGGGGTTGTGTGTGAATGGGGGTGTGTGTGAGAGTGTGTGTGTGTGTTTCTGTGGGGATGTGTGTGTCTGTGTGTGATCTGCAGACCCCTATGTCCCTGAGCTTACATCTGTCCACAGGACAAGACTTGCCCAATGCACAGGTCAATGAACTAGTTGCCAGCGACTTGTCGCGAGGACAGAGTCCAACTGCCCAATGCGGAACTGGCCATTGACACGTACTGCAAACCGAAAATCTCAGCAGCAAAGTTACCCTGAAGTAACTTCCTTTACTTCTGTTTCCACAGACCGCAGGCTGTAAAACATGGGGAAAGGTTGCATTAAAGCCACCAAATATTTCCTTTTCCTCTTCAACCTCCTCTTCTTTGTGAGTACATTTTCTTTATGTTTTTGAGGCATTGTTTATTTGTATGAAATAGATTGGAGTGATTTAGTACAGGTATGTGCCTTTCATTCCATGTAACAGATCCCACCTGCCTGCATGTGGTCCATATACAGTACTGTCACCCCTGACTCTTTCTGAGTCTGTCTCAGAGACTGTTAAACTTTGCTGTCATGTCTGTTTCCACCACTTGCCCCAACAGTGTGTTTCAGGCACTGGACGCTTTCTGTGTGACAAAATATCTTTAAACCTGAAACTTTCCCCCTCTCAATTTGACATTTCCTCCCTGGGAGATGGGGTCTGACTGTCAACCCTGTCTACACCCTCGTAGTTTTAAGTGCCAGCTCTCTCCTCAGCCTCCAAAGAAAGCAATCCACACTTTACATAGAACATAGAACATAGAATAGTACAGCACAGTACAGGCCCTTCGGCCCACAATGTTGTGCCAACCTTTAAACCCTGCCTCCCATATAACCCCCCACCTTAAATTCCTCCATATACCTGCCTAGTAGTCTCTTAAACTTCACTAGTGTATCTGCCTCCACCACTGACTCAGGCAGTGCATTCCACGCACCAACCACTCTCTGAGTAAAAAACTTTCCTCTAATATCCCCCTTGAACTTCCCACCCCTTACCTTAAAGCCACATCCTCTTGTATTAAGCAGTGGTGCCCTGGGGAAGAGGCACTGGCTATCCGCTCTATCTATTCCTCTTATTATCTTGTACACCTCTATCATGTCTCCTCTCATCCTCCTTCTCTCCAAGGAGTAAAGCCCTAGCTCCCTTAATCTCTGATCATAATCCATACTCTCTAAACCAGGCAGCATCCTGGTAAATCTCCTCTGTACCCTTTCCAATGCTTCCACATCCTTCCTATGGTGAGGTGACCAGAACTGGACACAGTACTCCAAGTGTGGCCTAACCAGAGTTTTATAGAGCTGCATCATCACGTCACGACTCTTAAACTCTATCCCTTGACTTATGAAAGCTAACACCCCATAAGCTTTCTTAATTAGCCTATCTAACTGTGAGGCAACTTTCAGGGATCTGTGGACATGTACCCCCAGATCCCTCTGCTCCTCCACACTACCAAGTATCCTGCCATTTACTTTGTACTCTGCCTTGGAGTTTGTCCTTCCAAAGTGTAACACCTCACACTTCTCTGGGTTGAACTCCATCTGCCACTTCTTAGCCCACTTCTGTATCCTATCAATGACTCTCTGCAATCTTTGACAATCCTCTACACTATCTACAACACCACCAACCTTTGTGTCATCTGCAAACTTGCCAACCCACCCTTCTACCCCGACATCCAGGTCGTTAATAAAAATCATGAAAAGTAGAGGTCCCAGAACCGATCCTTGAGGGACACCACTAGTCACAACCCTCCAATCCGAATGTGCTCCCTCCACCACCACCCTCTGCCTTCTGCAGGCAAGCCAATTCTGAATCCACCCGGACAAACTTCTCTGGATCCCATGCCTTCTGACTTTCTGAATAAGCCTACTGTGTGGAACCTTGTCAAATGCCTTACTAAAATCCATATAGATCACATCCACTGCACTACCCTCATCTATATGCCTGGTCACCTCCTCAAAGAACTCTATCAGGCTTGTCAGACACGATCTTCCCTTCACAAAGCCATGCTGACTTTCCCCAATCAGACCATGATTCTCTAAATGCCCATAGACCCTATCTCTAAGAATCTTTTCCAACAGCTTTCCCACCACAGATGTAAGGCTCACTGGTTTATAATTACCTGGACTATTCTTACTACCTTTTTTGAACAAGGGGACAACATTCAGGTACCATTCCCATGGACAACGAGGACATAAAGAGCCTAGCCAGAGACTCAACAATCTCTTCCCTCGCCTTGTGGAGCAGCCTGGGGAATAATCCGTCAGGCCCTGGGGACTTATCCGTCCTAATGTATTTTAGCAACTCCAACACCTCCTCTCCCTTAATATCAACATGCTCCAGAACATCAACCTCACTCATATTGTCCTCACCGTTATCAAGTTCCCTCTTATATGTGAATACTGAAGAGAAGTATTCATTGAGGACCTCACTCACTTCCCAGCCTCCAGGCACATCTTCCCACCTTTATCTCTAATTGGTCCCACCTTCACTCCTGTCATCCTTTTGTTCGTCACATAATTGAAGAATGCCTTGGGGTTTTCCTTTACCCTACTCACCAAGGCCTTCTCATGCCCCCTTCTTGCTCTTCTCAGCCCCTTCTTAAGCTCCTTTCTTGCTACCCTATATCCCTCAATAGACCCATCTGATCTTTGCTTTCTAAACCTCATGTATGCTGCCTTCTTCCACCTGACAAGATTTTCCACCTCACTTGTCACCCATGGTTCCTTCACCCTACCATTCTTTATCTTCCTCACTGGGACAAATTTATCCCTAACATCCTGCAAGAGACCCCTAAACATCGACCACATGTCCACAGTACATTGCCCTGCAAAAACATCATCCCAATTCACACCTGCAAGTTCTAGCCTTATAGCCTAATAATTTGCCTTTCCCCAATGAAAAATTTTCCTGTCCTCTCTGATTCTATCCTTTTCCATAATAATGCTAAAGGCCAGGGAGTGGTGGTCACTGTCCCCCAGATGCTCACCCATTGAGAGATCTGTGACCTGACCCGGTTCGTTACCTAATACTAGATCTAGTATGGCATTCCCCCTGGTCGACCTGTCAACATACTGTGACAGGAATCCGTCCTGGACACACTTAACAAACTCTGCCCCGTCTAAACCATTGGAACTAATCAGGTGCCAATGAATATTGGGGAAGTTGAAGTCACCCATGATAGCAACCCTGTTATTTTTGCACCTTTCCAAAATCTGCCTCCTAATCTGCTCCTCGGTATCTCTGCTGCTATCAGGGGGCCTATAGAATAGAAACATAGAAACATAGAAAATAGGAGCAGGAGTTGGCCATTCGGCCCTTCGAGCCTGCACCGCCATTCAGTATGATCATGGCTGATCATCCAACTCAGAACCCTGCACCTGCCTTCTCTCCATACCCCCTGATCCCTTTAGCCACAAGGGCCATATTTAACTCCCTCTTAAATATAGCCAATGAACTGGCCTCAGCTGTTTCCTGTGGCAGAGAATTCCACAGATTCACCACTCTCTGTGTGAAGAAGTTTTTCCTCATCTCGGTCCTAAAAGGCTTCCCCTTTATCCTCAAACTGTGACCCCTCGTTCTGGAGTTCCCCAACATCGGGAACAATCTTCCTGCATCTAGCCTGTCCAATCCCTTTAGGATTTTATACATTTCAATAAGATCCCCCCTCAATCTTCTAAATTCCAAAGAGTATAAGCCCAGTCGATCCAGTCTTTCATCATATGAAAGTCCGGCCATCCCAGGAATCAATCTGGTGAACCTTCTTTGTACTCCCTCTATGGCAAGAATGTCTTTCCTCAGATTAGGGGACCAAAACTGCACACAATACTCCAGGTGTGGTCTCACCAAGGCCTTGTACAACTGAAGTGGTACCTCCCTGCTCCTGTACTCGAATCCTCTTGCTATGAATGCCAGCATACCATTCGCCTTTTTCACCACCTGCTGTACCTGCATGCCCACTTTCAATGACACCCAGGTCTAGTTGCACCTCCCCTTTTCCTAATCGGCCACCATTCTGTTTTCCTGTTTTTGCCACTAAAGTGGATAACCTCACATTTATCCACATTAAATTGCATCTGCCATGAATTTGCCCACTCACCTGACCTATCCAAGTCACCCTGCATCCTCTTAGCATCCTCCTCACAGCTAACACTGCCGCCCAGCTTCATGTCATCCGCAAACTTGGAGATGCTGCATTTAATTCCCTCGTCCAAGTCATTAATATATATTGTAAACAACTGGGGTCCCAGCACTGAGCCTTGCGGTACCCCACTAGTCACTGCCTGCCATTCTGAAAAGGTCCCGTTTATTCCCACTCTTTGCTTCCTGTCTGCCAACCAATTCTCCACCCACACCAATACCTTACCCCCAATACCGTGTGCTTTAAGTCTGCACACTAATCTCCTGTGTGGGACCTTGTCAAAAGCCTTTTGAAAATCCAAATATACCACATCCACTGGTTCTCCACTATCCACTCCACTAGTTACATCCTCAAAAAATTCTATGAGATTCGTCAGACATGATTTTCCTTTCACAAATCCATGCTGACTTTGTCCGATAATTTCACCGCTTTCCAAATGTGCTGTTATCACATCTTTGATAACTGACTCTAGCATTTTCCCCACCACCGATGTTAGGCTAACCGGTCTATAATTCCCCGGTTTATCTCTCCCTCCTTTTTTAAAAAGCGGGGTTACATTAGCCACCCTCCGATCCTCAGGAACTAGTCCAGGATCTAAAGAGTTCTGAAAAATTATCACTAATGCATCCACTATTTCTTGGGCTACTTCCTTAAGCACTCTGGGATGCAGACCATCTGGCCCTGGGGATTTATCTGCCTTTAATCCCTTCAATTTACCTAACACCACTTCCCTACTAACATGTATTTCCCTCAGTTTCTCCATCTCACTAGACCCTCGGTCCCCTACTATTTCCGGAAGATTATTTATGTCCTTAGTGAAGACAGAACCAAGGTAGTTATTCAATTGGTCTGCCATGTCCTTGTTCCCCATAATCAATTCACCTGTTTCTGTCTGTAGGGGACCTACATTTGTCTTAACCAATCTTTTTCTTTTCACATACCTATAAAAGCTTTTATAGTCAGTTTTTATGTTCCCTGCCAGTTTTCTCTCAATAATCTTTTTTCCCTTTCCTAATTAAGCCCTTTGTCCTCCTCTGCTGGACTCTGAATTTCTCCCAGTCCTCAGGTGAGCTGCTTTTTCTGACTAATTTGTATGTTTCTTCTTTGGAATTGATACTATCCCTAATTTCCCTTGTCAGCTATGGATGCACTACCTTCCCTGATTTATTCTTTTGCCAAACTGGGATGAACAATTGTTGTAGTTCATTCATGCGATCTTTAAATGCTTGCCATTGCATATCCACCATCAAATACTCCCAATAGAGTATCTGCTCCCTTCCTGTTCCTGACTTCCACCCATACTGACTCAAAAGAGGATCCTGCTACATTACCCACCCTTTCTGTAGCTGTAATAGTATCCCTGACCAGTAATGCCACCCCTCCTCCCCTTTTACCCCATCTCTATCCCTTTTAAAGCACTGAAATCCAGGAATATTGAGAATCCATTCCTGCCCTGGTGCCAGCCAAGTCTCTGTAATGGCCACTACATCATAATTCAATGTATGTATCCAAGCTCTCAGTTCATCACCTTTGTTCCTGATGCTTCTTGCATTGAAGTACACACACTTTAGCCCTCCTACCTTACTGTCTTTACACCGTTTATTCTGCTTCTCTTTCCTCAAAGCCTCTCTGTATGTTAGATCTGGCTTTACTCCATGCACTTCTTCCACTGCTCTATCGCTCTGGGTCCCATCCCCCTTTCCAGCCTTTCTTTCTAGCTAATACCCACCCACCGTTCCAGGCAACCTGCCGGTGAGTCTCTCCAAAACTTCAGACTGTTGCAGCTGCCAGAGCAGTGGCAGAGCTGGTTAAGCCACTGGCTCACGGATCCATGGTCCTGGGTTCAATGCTGACCTCAAGTGCTGGGTGTAGAGGGTGCACGTCCTCGTGACCAGTGTGGGCGCTCCATATCTCAGAGATGTGCCGGTGCGGGTAGGCTGGTTGGCCTCTGTGAATTTTCCGGAGCGGTAAAATCTTTGGGACGGGTGGGGGGGGTGGTGGTTGTTGATGGGAATGTGGGGAGAATAAAGTGGGATTACTGCAGGATTAGTGTAAATGGGTGGTTGATAGCCAGAAAGGACTCGATGGGCTGAAGAGTCTTTATTTGTCCTGTATCTGTCTCTGTCTATGATGTTATGACTTATATTTGACCATTTTTAACAATCATTAAAGCAGCTGGTGGCCTTTGGCCGCAGCCGCAGAGGAGTCGTGTGGCTGTTGCTGGCTAGACATGTCTATGCGTATATGCTACCCAAACCTGTCCTAGTGGCTCTACTGGTGAGCTCCAGATTCAGCTACCTCTCAGTCATCAGGGTCAGGAAATCTGCACCTTTTAAGGAGATGAATGCACCTGGAGTGGTTGGGGAGGGTGCAGGGAGGTAGGGTCCTCATGAGTCACTTCAACTCCACTTCGAGCAGGGTGGTCACCCTGTGTCCCATCTTTCCACTCCATGATTACACAAGTTCCGGAACTCAATCCAGGCTGCCTGCTTCACCTCGCTGTGAATCAGGGTGGTGTGCAGATATGTGTTGTAAATGTGTCCCGCACTTCTGATAGGGGCACAAAGTACATGGGCAGGTTGCTCAGGAGATCGACTGATGGGCTTTCACCTGGGCCTAGGCAAGGTGGACATGGTTTTGCTGGCGGATGTTGGAGTGCTGTGCCCGTGCAGACTACTTTTCCTGCTTCTGGGGTTACATATGTGTCTGGGTGTCCTTGGAAAGGGGGCATGTGGCCAGTGCGGGAGTCTTGACAATGATGGGCCCCACGGGGAATTGATGCTCTGTAGATGATAATAGCCATATTTTATTTTGCAATTGTAAACCACTCATCATTTTGTCTGTTTTGCCAGTGAAAAACTTTGTAGTTTTGTATAAAAAATACAGTTCAACAGCAGGTACTGGGGTCTGGACAGGGGACAGTCAGTTGTGGAACAGCTACTGGGGTCTGGACAGGAGACAGTCAGTTGTAGAGCAGGTACAGGAGTCTGCACAGGGGACAGTCAGTTGTAGAGCAGGTACAGGAGTCTGGACAGGGGACAGTCAGTTGTAGAGCAGGTACAGGAGTCTGGACAGGGGAAAGTCAGTTGTAGAGCAGGTACAGGAGTCTGGACAGGGGACAGTCAGTTGTAGAGCAGGTACAGGAGTCTGCACAGGGGACAGTCAGTTGCAGAGCAGGTACAGGAGTCTGGACAGGGGACAGTCAGTTGTAGAGCAGGTACAGGAGTCTGGACAGGGGACAGTCAGTTGTAGAGCAGGTACAGGAGTCTGCACAGGGGACAGTCAGTTGTAGAGCAGGTACAGGAGTCTGCACAGGGGACAGTCAGTTGTAGAGCAGGTACAGGAGTCTGGACAGGGGACAGTCAGTTGCAGAGCAGGTACTAGGGTCTGCACAGGGGACAGTCAGTTGTAGAGCAGGTACAGGAGTCTGGACAGGGGACAGTCAGTTGTAGAGCAGGTACAGGAGTCTGGACAGGGGACAGTCAGTTGTAGAGCAGGTACTGGGGTCTGGACAGGGGACAGTCAGTTGTAGAGCAGGTACAGGAGTCTGCACAGGGGACAGTCAGTTGTAGAGCAGGTACAGGAGTCTGCACAGGGGACAGTCAGTTGTAGAGCAGGTACAGGAGTCTGCACAGGGGACAGTCAGTTGTAGAGCAGGTACAGGAGTCTGGACAGGGGACAGTCAGTTGCAGAGCAGGTACTGGGGTCTGGACAGGGGACAGTCAGTTGTAGAGCAGGTACAGGAGTCTGGACAGGGGACAGTCAGTTGTAGAGCAGGTACAGGAGTCTGGACAGGGGACAGTCAGTTGTAGAGCAGGTACAGGAGTCTGCACAGGGGACAGTCAGTTGCAGAGCAGGTACTGGGGTCTGCACAGGGGACAGTCAGTTGTAGAGCAGGTACAGGAGTCTGGACAGGGGACAGTCAGTTGTAGAGCAGGTACAGGAGTCTGGACAGGGGACAGTCAGTTGTAGAGCAGGTACTGGGGTCTGGACAGGGGACAGTCAGTTGTAGAGCAGGTACAGGAGTCTGCACAGGGGACAGTCAGTTGTAGAGCAGGTACAGGAGTCTGCACAGGGGACAGTCAGTTGTAGAGCAGGTACAGGAGTCTGCACAGGGGACAGTCAGTTGTAGAGCAGGTACAGGAGTCTGCACAGGGGACAGTCAGTTGTAGAGCAGGTACAGGAGTCTGGACAGGGAACAGTCAGTTGTAGAGCAGGTACAGGAGTCTGGACAGGGGACAGTCAGTTGTAGAGCAGGTCCAGGAGTCTGGACAGGGGACAGTCAGTTGTAGAGCAGGTACAGGAGTCTGGACAGGGGACAGTCAGTTGTAGAGCAGGTACTGGAGTCTGGACAGGGGACAGTCAGTTGTAGAGCAGGTACTGGGGTCTGCACAGGGGACAGTCAGTTGTAGAGCAGGTACAGGAGTCTGGACAGGGGACAGTCAGTTGTAGAGCAGGTACAGGAGTCTGCACAGGGGACAGTCAGTTGTAGAGCAGGTACAGGAGTCTGGACAGGGGACAGTCAGTTGTAGAGCAGGTACAGGAGTCTGGACAGGGGACAGTCAGTTGTAGAGCAGGTACAGGAGTCTGCACAGGGGACAGTCAGTTGTAGAGCAGGTACTGGGGTCTGGACAGGGGACAGTCAGTTGTAGAGCAGGTACAGGAGTCTGGACAGGGGACAGTCAGTTGTAGAGCAGGTACAGGAGTCTGCACAGGGGACAGTCAGTTGTAGAGCAGGTACAGGAGTCTGGACAGGGGACAGTCAGTTGTAGAGCAGGTACAGGAGTCTGGACAGGGGACAGTCAGTTGTAGAGCAGGTACAGGAGTCTGGACAGGGGACAATCAGTTGTAGAGCAGGTACAGGAGTCTGGACAGGGGACAGTCAGTTGTAGAGCAGGTACAGGAGTCTGCACAGGGGACAGTCAGTTGACTTCCACTGCATGGTTGACTGTTTTGAGCCTTAGGATGTTTATTCACTTGTTGGGTGTGATTTTGTGGTGCACTCAAGCCAAATCTGTGCTGGAGGGTGCCTAGTTTACGGGAGCATGAGTGATTGGGCTAATGTAGTGATGAGATCATCTCTGGTTGGGATCTTCAGGTGGGATGGGAGGAAGGGTAGATCCAGTTTGTATCAGCACTTTTCTGGTGATCAAACGGCCTACGCACCCGAAACATGTACTGACAATTCCCCCTCCCTCCCCTCTTCCCCCCTCCCCAGGGGGAGGAGACTGCTCACCCAGCCTTGAGCCATGGCTATGGAATCGAATCTTGGGATGGACTACCTATCTCCCTCATTCTCCACACACAGACCCAAACCCCTTCCTATCCCCTCCCCTCCCCTCCTCCTGTGTCTGCTGCTCATGTCTTGCTTATGCTCCTCTGAGCTGCCGTTCCAACAACCAAAGGCCAGTCCTCGCAAAGTGTGTCAGATGTCGAAGGAACTGCACTGCCCAACTCTTCCGTTTCGCACAAACCACAGCCACTTCCTGAGAACTCTCAGTCCAAACTCTGTTTCCTCGCCACACTGCCCCCCCCCGTCCCCCAAGCCCAAGCTTTTGAGAAACCTCTGCTCCTCACTGGATCACAGGAATCAGGGGGGTCCTGGAGGGACGTCGGGAAATAACGTCTCCATCAGGCAGCAATATATTCTGCTGCCGACAAAGAGAAGGACTCCTCGAGGCAGTGGGAAACTCAGCTGTATTCTGACCCACCGAGAGCCCCATCCACAGCTTCTGTCAGCTGCTGTACTCAATACACTGACTGTTAGAACCTTCTCTGTCACCCTGGCTGACAGGATAGGTAAGAAGTGAAACCACCCAGTACTGTTTCTCCAGTCTGGCTGAGTACCTTGACACCCTTACAGTGAAATATCTGACTTTATCAGGCTTTTGACTGGGCTTTACAGACAAACCTAGATCAGCTGGGAAAGTGGGCCAAGGGACTGCAAATGCAGTTTAATTCATAGAAGTGTTAGGTGTTGCATTTTGGGAAGTCAAGTCAAAGGTAGGCTGTTCACAATGAACGGTTGGGTCCTGGGAAGAGTTTGTAGAACAGTGGGACCTAAATGTACATTGCTCCCTGAAAGTGGCACCACAAGTAGAGTTGTATAAGAAGGCTTTCATCAGTTGGGGAACTGAGAATAGAGCGGGGATGTTTTGTAGCAGTTGTTGGTGAGAGGTGAGGCCGCCTTTTGAATATTGTTTTCAGCTTTGGAAAGATGCCATTGAGCTGGAAAGACCTGACGAAGGGTCTCGGCCTGAAACGTCGACTGCACCTCTTCCTAGAGATGCTGCCTGGCCTGCTGCGTTCACCAGCAACTTTGATGTGTGTTGCTTGAATTTCCAGCATCTGCAGAATTCCTGTTGTTTGAGCTGGAAAGAGTGTAGTGGAGATTAACTAGGGTGTTGCCGGACTGGGTTATTGGGAAAGACTGGGCGGGTTCAGACCGTTTTCAGTGGAGTGGAGGAGAATGATGGATGGGTGGACGGCACAATCATAGGCATGAATAGATAAAATACGTCTAGCCCTTTACCTGGAACTGGAGAATGAAGAACTAGAAGGCACAGGTTTAAGGTGAGAGGGGAGAGATTTAATAGGAACCTGAGGGGCAACTTTTACGCCCAGAGGATGATCCATTAATGGAACGAGGAGCCAGAGGAAGTGGTACGCTACAACATTTAAAAGGTACTTTGACAGGTAGATGGATACAAGAGGTTTTGAAGTATATGGGTTAAGTACAGGCAAATAGAACTGGCTTAGATGGACAATTTGGTGTGGTATGTACCAGCAGGATTGAAGGCCCTGTTGTATAATGCTGTTGAGTCCCTGGAATTCCACATATTTCCCAGGGAACCCTGGCCCATCAGAAGGAAGTGCCTCTTGCACTGCATCTCATTGCAGACACCTGGAGACAATCTGAAACGGTGGCTGTGGGGTCACTCAGAGGACTGGGGAGGGCTGTATCCCATCTCCTGCTGCTAGACTAAACCCTTCAGTCCCAGCTAGTCCCATCACTGAGGCCAGATCCCGGGACAGCCCATAGACAGAGGCCCAGTGAGTGGAAGATCCCGTTATTGGTGACACAGGCGGCGAAAGCTCTCCTACAACACACTCATTCAGCTGGAGGAGCTCTGCAGGTCAGGCAGCATCCATGGAGGGCAAGAAACACGTATGCTTTGGGCTGGGACCCTGGAAACGAAGGGAGCCAGAAAGAAGCCAGAATAAGATTCTTGGGGTGTCTTCTCAGCCTTAACATCATGACACTGGAGTCTCCTCTCTCATAAGATTGGAGCTTCCCTGGAGTAATGGAAACATCAATGCCCTCTGTGGAAGAAAAGTCAAACAAGGGTCCACACGTTATCACATCTCCAAATTTCCACCGTCTGGAATTTATTGATTTTCACCATGGGCAAGTGTTGTTAATATCCAATAGTTTTAACCTCCCCACTTCTCCACAGCGATACAGGGACCCCTCACACACACATCACAGAGACAAAGGAACCCTCATACCCTCCACAGACATAGAGAGACCCCTGTAAACTCCTTGTCTACCTTTCTCAAGGGTCAGACCATGGCTCCAACCTCTGACTCACTCTGCCTTTGGGGACATGTTTGCTAACAGCTTGGCCTTCATACAGTGTCGGGCCCCAGCGTGAGGCAGCTAACAGCGATTTCACTTGTTTGGACAGATTCTGGGTGCAGTGATCCTGGGCTTTGGGTTGTGGATCCTCCTCGACAACACCAGCTTCATCGCTGTCCTGCGTGAGTATCTGTGCATCAGCCTCCCAGTCCCATAGGGAGCAGGTCTTGGGGTAGTGGTGGTTGGGGGATTCATGGCAGGGCTGGACAGTATTGTCCTCATGTGCAATCTGAAAGGATTTGGGATGGGGAGGGGTTGTCAGTGAAGGGAGGTCTGATTTCACTGAAATGGACCGTCACCATTTCTCGATGTGTGTGTGTTGTGTCAAAGACAATGGCACTTGGAGGGGATTCAGGCACTTTGGAGGTGTTAGAGTGGGTCTAGTTGGGGGAGCAGGATTCAGATGGAAGCGGGGAGAGTAGAGTGGGAGAAAGATAGAGTGAGGTTCACTGGGTAGGCATATTGTGGTGAGTTGGGGAGGAGCGATGGAGGGGGAGGAGGGATGGGGTGTATCATGGGGGGAGGGGTGGATGTATTATGGGGAAGGAGTGAGGTGTATCATGGGGGGGTGGGGTGTATCCTGGGATGGAGGATGGGTGGATTGTGGGGGAGGCATTGGGTGTATTATGGAGGAGGGGTGGAGTAGATCATGGAGGAGAGGTATGTTGGTGGAGACAGTGGGACCCCTGACGGACATTGTGAGTGGTGGGTGGGTGGGGGTTGGCAGAGACTTGGCTTAGGGCAGGAGTGACAGACATGAAGATGGGTGGGGTTAGGTATGAGGCCACTCACTTCCTTGGGCCAGAGGTCAGGGGTCAAGCCATGGCCTACTCCTTGCCCCCAGCAACAGAGAGCCTGCAGCTAAAGAGCCTCCATTTCTCTGGGCAGAGTCGTCGTTGTCGGCACTGAGGGTCGGATCCTACATCCTCCTGGGAGTCGGCTCAGTCACCATGCTGATGGGCTTCCTCGGATGCCTGGGAGCAGTCAACGAGGTCAAGTGCCTCCTGGGGCTGGTGAGTGCCACTGGGGTGCGGGATCTGGACTGTTCCCTTCCACACGACGTCTTTTTAAAGGGCGGGGGTTGTCCTGGAGAGCCAGATTAAACCGGGACTGCTGAAGCAGATATACCAGGATCAATGGATCAATGGCCTGATCTTCTTCCCTCAGTGGTTCAGGAGGCAGGAGACACGGACACCTATGGGTCTGGGGGTGGGGGAAGTGGGAGTGTGTCTGACTGTCTGACTGTGGTGGCGTGCTTACTGTGTGGGATGGAAAGTACAAGGTCCTCCCATTGGGACCTCTGTGTTTGTCCTCCCATGTATGACTTGCCCACCCCCTCCTCACTGCAGACCCAGCTCCTGGCACCTCGCTGGCCAAAGGCACCGACCCTTTTCCGTATGGAATCATTCCGCTCTTGGGAAGGCGGTGTGAAGGAGACGAAAGTCCCTCTGCGGTGCGTGTTTCACTGGCTGGGAGATGGTCGCGAAGCCCCGGGTCCGTCACAAGAGGAGCACCTCCCTTCTACCGGACCCTGACAGCAACGTGACACCACTTCCCCAGGGCTCAGGGCTGCTTCTCTTGTTTTGCAGTATTTCACGTGCTTGCTGCTGATCCTGATCGCCCAGGTCACAGCCGGAGTCCTGATCTACCTCCAGAGAGACGCGGTGAGTCGCTTCAGAGGTGTGGACTCAGCAACCCAGGGCTGGGGGCACGACACCACGTGGATGGGAAGCTGGGCTGGACCGATAGTGTGTGCACAAGTGTGTGTGTGTGTGTGTGTGTGTGTGAGAATGGTATGTGTGTGCATTGGTAGGTGTGTAGGTGTAGGAATGGTATGTATGCATTGGTAGGTGTGTGTGTGTGTGTGAGTGAGAGAGAGGGGGTTGGTCATCAGCCAGCACTTGAATGGTGTGCTCCCAAGCTCAGTTCCAGACGAGAACCAGCCTCACCCATGGTGTGACCTGGGCAGACATGGTGTGACCCATGGTGTGACCTGGGCAGACATGGTGTGACCCATGGTGTGACCTGGGCAGATATGGTGTGGCCCATGGTGTGACCTGGGCAGACATGGTGTGACCCATGGTGTGACCTGGGCAGACATGGTGTGACCCATGGTGTGACCCATGGTGTGACCTGGGCAGACATGGTGTGACCCATGGTGTGACCTGGGCAGATATGGTGTGGCCCATGGTGTGACCTGGGCAGACATGGTGTGACCCATGGTGTGACCTGGGCAGACATGGTGTGGCCCATGGTGTGACCCATGGTGTGACCTGGGCAGACATGGTGTGACCCATGGTGTGACCTGGGCAGACATGGTGTGGCCCTGGTGTGACCTGGGCAGACATGGTGTGGCCCATGGTGTGACCTGGGCAGACATGGTGTGACCCATGGTGTGACCTGGGCAGACATGGTGTGACCCATGGTGTGGCCCATGGTGTGTCCTGGGCAGACATGGTGTGGCCCATGGTGTGACCTGGGCAGACATGGTGTGACCTGGGCAGACATGGTGTGGCCCTGGTGTGACCTGGGCAGACATGGTGTGGCCCATGGTGTGGCCCATGGTGTGACCCATGGTGTGGCCCATGGTGTGGCCCATGGTGTGGCCCTGGTGTGACCTGGGCAGACATGGTGTGGCCCATGGTGTGGCCCATGGTGTGGCCCATGGTGTGGCCCTGGTGTGACCTGGGCAGACATGGTGTGGCCCATGGTGTGGCCCATGGTGTGGCCCTGGTGTGACCTGGGCAGACATGGTGTGGCCCATGGTGTGGCCCATGGTGTGACCTGGGCAGACATGGTGTGACCCATGGTGTGACCTGGGCGGACATCCCACAGATTGTTAATGACCAGTCCAGCTGCTGGAGGGGTTGGGAGGCTGGAAGCAAGCTAACAGGGCCCTCGGGATGATCATGCCCTCACACTCACCCTCACCCTCACTTTGTCCCCTCGCCTTCAAACTGCCCTTCCCGCACTTCCAACTCTGTGTGAAGGTGGCCCGACCCACAGACAACACATGATGGCACAGCGGTGATGTGGAAAGTTAGTGACAGGGCCAGTGCTCCAGGCCGCTGAACTACCACTGCAGAGGGGTGGTTCAAATCCCACCTCCCCATCTGTGCAGCTGAAATTCCGTTAATAATCTGCAATGAGTAAAGGATTAGTCAGTGGTAACCATGTCATGCAAACCTGCCAAATTGTTATACAGAGCCTTCTGGCTTCGGGGATGAAATCTCCCAACTGCTCCAAAGGGGCTGACTGAAATATCCTGTAAAAAGTCACAACAGGTGCAGTTCGGAAGAGACGAGAAGAGCTGATCAAAAACCCACAGACCCCAGAAAGCTGAAGCAAGAACTGGGAAAAGCTCAGCAGGTCTGGCAGTGTCAGTGACCCTTCATCAGAAACTGCTCTGAACGGGAAACATTAACGGGCTCCCTCTCCAGCAGAGGCTGCCTGGTCCACTGATCGATTCTGGCATTTGTGTTTTCATTAGCAATAAGCTCTGCCTGAGGCCAGTCCGGCTCAATCCCAAAAACCAAACAATTCTTACTCACATCCATCATCTTCACCTTGGATACGTGGACTGAACCTTGCAGAATGACCTGGAATTGTTTAATTTTCTGAAGCTGGGGCCCATCAGCCTGCAGAAGCTGGGCTGGGAGCTGTGCGGGAGACGGGCCAGCAGCTTGGATGCCTTCCCCGGGAGCAGGAGCTGGAGCCAAGGCTGCATTCTAAGCAGACCTGGTCTCAGGCAGTTCACTGGAACAGATCCGTGTGTTTCCAACAGCTTTTTCCCATCTGTTCAACTTGAACAAGATCCCAGTGTGAGGAATGCAGGCCCTATCTTCCTGTGTACTGTTATGTCTCCTGCTCTACAGCAGGATGTTTTATGTAGGGCTTCAGTGTCCCCGAGTTCATCTGTAGTGAATAGTGTTGGCACCATTCTCCGTGTGTTTCCATCCTTTCAGCGATGGGAGGTGGGGGGGGGGGCAGGGTTGGCTGGAAGAACGGGCATCTCCCTTTCTGCTGGTTGGCACCTCTCTGGGAACGCGGGCGGGTGAGTGGCCGGGTTAGTCCGGAGGTTTGGGGAGGCAGACTACCCTCTGTGTTTCCACCGCTCACCCCTCCGTCCCCGTCCCACTAGCCGGAGTTATCCTTTTGGGTGAAACAGAGAGGGAGACTGTGACCCATCTATTCATTACTCTCCCTTCCCAGCCCAACTCCTCCCTCCTCAGCACCTCCTCTTCCTCCACCCACCTCACTACACTGAAGCCCCTCCTCCTCCTCTGCTGTCTTCCTTCCAGATGCCCCCCAGGTTCTGTGCCCTCCCCTCTTTCCTCCCTCTCCTGCCCTCCTCTCATTCCTCCTTATCTCCCTCCTCCTACACAGTTTTGTCATCCCTGTTCTCTTCTTGACCCTCTTTCCCCCTCCCTCCATCTTTCCCTTTTGTCCCCTCCCTCCCCTTCTCTCCTACCCTCCTCCGTTCCCCTTACCCCTCCTCATTTCCCCTTCCCTGTCGTCTTCCCCATCCCTCATCACCCCTTCCCTCTTCCCCATCCCTCATCACCCCTTCCCTCATCACCCTTCCCTCTTCCCCTTCCCTCATCACCCTTCCCTCATCACCCTTCCCTCTTCCCCATCCCTCATCACCCCTTCCCTCATCACCCTTCCCTCTTCCCCTTCCCTCATCACCCTTCCCTCTTCCCCATCCCTCATCACCCCTTCCCTCATCACCCTTCCCTCTTCCCCTTCCCTCATCACCCGCTTCCACATCCATCACCACCCCTCCTCTCTTCCCCATAACTCATCACGCCTTCCCTCTTCCCCATACTTCATCACCCCTTCCCTCTTCCCCATCCCTCATCACGCCTTCCCTCTTCCTCATCCTTCATCACCCCTTCCCTCTTCCCCATACCTCATCACCCTTCCCTCTTCCCCATCCCTCATCACCCCTTCCCTCTTCCCCATCCCTCATCACCCCTTCCCTCTTCCCCATACTTCATCACTCCTTCCCTCTTCCCCATCCATCATCACCCCTTCCCTCTTCCCCATACCTCATCACCCCTTCCCTCTTCCCCATTCCTCATCAGCCCTTCCCTCTTCCCCATACCTCATCACCCCTTCCCTCTTCCCCATCCCTCATCACCCGTTCCCTCTTCCCCATACCTCATCACTCCTTCCCTCTTCCCCATCCATCATCACCCCTTCCCTCTTCCCCATACCTCATCACCCCTTCCCTCTTCCCCATACCTCATCACCCCTTCCCTCTTCCCCATAACTCATCACCCCTTCCCTCTTCCCCATCCCTCATCACCCCTTCCCTCTTTCCCATCCCTCATCACCCTTCCCTCTTCCCCATCCCTCATCACCCCATTTCCCTTCCCTCACCCTTCTTTCCTACCCACCCCTTTCTCCCCACTTCCTTTCTCCCTTCCCCTTCCCCCTCCTCTCTTCCTCTTCCCTCCTCACCCCTTTTCCTTCACACCATCCTCCCTTTCTTTCCCTTCTCCCTCCTCCCAGTTCTCCCCTTCTCCTTTCCCCCTCCCCTTCCTTCCTGCCTCCTTCTCCTTCCTCCCTGGCTTCCTTCTTTCTTCCTCCCCCTTCTCCCCATTTTCCCTCACCCCTCTTTCCCCCTCCTGCTCCTCTCGGAGGCTGTCCTTCTATCTCATCTCCTTCTCTCTGTTCACCCTCCCCATGCTCCTCCTACTGACTCACATTTCTCCTTTCTCCTGCTCCCAGCACAGATCCGGTGGGACGAATGGCCTCGATTTATGCTGAACAAATCGCAGAGGCCCTTCAGCCGACAAAGTCTAAGATTTGTACCTCCCTGTAATAGTCCATTTTACCTGCATTTAGAGGGTCACTTGGTATCAATATTGGTCCAGATACTTTGTGAGAGTCCCTCCTTCACCCCTCCTCAGACAGTGTCCCAACCACCCCACTGACCAACAGTCAACTTCCTCCTCCTCCTCCTCTTAAACCTCTTGTTCGAGGAGAGGAGGTTGCTCACTATTTGTCCTCACTATGTAGCGCACCTGTGGCCGGTCTCCCCCTGGCTGCCTTCTCTCTAGGCCAGGCTTCTGTTTACATTATATGTCAATGATTTGGTTGATGGAATTGATGGCTTTGTGGCCAAGTTCGTGGAAGATACAAAGATGGATGGAGGGGCAGGTAGTTTGAGGAAGCAGAGAGGCTACAGAAGGACTCAGACACAATAGGAGAATGGGCAAAATGGCAGAAGAAATATAGTGTAGGAAATGCACTTTGGGAGAAGGAATAAAACCATAGACTATTTTCTAAATGAGGAGAAAATTCAAAAATCCAAGATGCAATGGGGCATGGGAGTCCTTGTATGGGATTCATTTGCAATGTTAGCATTCATTTCATGAGGACTAGAATATAAAAGCAAGGTTGTAATGCTGTGGCTTCATCAGGCAGTGGTAATGCCTCACTTGGATACTGTGAGCAATTATGGGCCCCTTATTTAAGAAAGGATGTGCTGACATTGGAGAGGGTTCAGAGGTCGTTCATGAGAATGATTCCAGGATTGAAAGGCTTGTCATTTGAGGAGAGTTTGATGTCTCTGGACCTTTACCTTCCAGAGTTTAGAAGAACGAGAGGGGATCTCATTGAAACCTCAAATGTTGAAAGGCCTTGATAGAGTGGATGTGAAGAGGATGTATCCGTTGGCAGGAGAATCTAGGACCAGAGGGCGCAGCCTCAAATTAGAGAGACGTCCAATTTAAACAGGCAGCTGTGGAGGCCAGGCCTCTGGGTGCCTTTATGGTAGAGGTTCTTGATAAGTCAGGATGTGAAAGGAGAAGGCAGGAGAATGGGGCTGAGAGGGAAAGGATCAGCTGTGATGAAATGGCAGAACAGACTCGATGGGCCAAATTGCCTAATTCTGCTCCTGTGTCCTTCTGGTCTTCTGTCAAATCCCACTGCCTCTCCCCTCTGCTCCCATTCTACGTTGGAGGCAGTGGAAGTGAATGTTGATACTTGTTTGTGGTCCTCACAGAACATATTACCGCAGAGGAAGAGGTCTGGGCTTTGTGTCCCTCTCACTGGACACCTTACCTCTTTCACACGAGCAGTCATGTTAATTGTCTCACAGGGAGCTCGTGCTGAAACATCATCATTTTTGCCTTTCTTCCCAGCTCAAGGCAGAAATCGCCGATGTTATTCATCGGATGATTGTGAACTACAACCCACAGGACATCCAGGATAGAAGCTTTGGGGCCACCTGGGATTACATCCAGAGGGAGGTGAGTGCAGGCCGGGACTGAAGTGGTCCAGGTGACACAGTTACATCCGATGTGGTCTAACACTGGGGAAGGCACGTATGTGTACCTCTGCTGGCCTGAGCTGTGCAAGGAGCCAGACGAATGAAGGCAATTGGGAGAAAGAGAATGCTGGAGCCACTAGAGCCACAAGCCCAGTTTACCCAGAGCAGGTGAGTACTGGAGCAGGGACTGGAGGTGGGCATCCACAAACCTGGACAGAGACCACAGACACAGGAGAGTCTGCAGATGCTGGAGATCCAGAGCAACACACACAAAGCACTGGAGGGACTCAGCAGGTCAGGCAGTAATGAGCAATTCTGGCTTCTGTCTGTTCATTTCCCTCCATGGGTACTGCTCGACCTTCTGAGCATTTCGTGTGTGTTGCTTGGGACATAGAGCAGACGATGAGAAGACAGAAGAAACATTAATCCCACTCTATGCAAGTCAGTTCTGCTTGTGAAGCAGTTAACTGTGCTGGCAGGTTAATTTTTAATCCTTTCCTCACATCTCATTAAATTAACTCCTCTGATTTATAATCTCTGCCTGCCTGGTTACTGTAAACCTTCCTCCCCTCCCCCAGGGGGTGGGTGTTTAACTCTTCCCTCCCTGGGGGACGGGTGAGGATAGCTGAGGTTTCGCACTCATAGGGTCTTTCTCGTCCCCTAGCTCCAGTGCTGTGGCTGGATGGGGCACTCCAATTGGACGGAGAACCTGGTGATAAAGAACAGCTCGATGTTGCTTTACCCCTGCTCCTGTCATCAGAAGGCGAACGACACCATACCTGAGATGGGTTTCTGCGAGGGAGTGGATCCCTACGAGAAGGTGAGTGAGACGCTCTTCGCTCTGGTCCTCCCTGCTCACTCGGGGAGGGTCTCACACCCTCGGTAACCCGGGAGCCTGACCCAGTGCGCAGTGTATCGCGGCCCCTCACCCTATCCTGAGGATGGAGACCGTGCAGGCATTGGGACGGTGGGGAGGAGGGAGTGCTGGCCACTTGCGAGATAACAGGGCCCATGGTGGAGTCCAGGAAAACCAGCCACACATCTCCCTGTGGCTCAGAGTAGAAGGAGCACAGAGTCATCTCTCAGCCCTCCACCCTCCAATGCCTCCTTCCTCCATCCCAACCCTCCCCTACACCCCCCATCACTCCATGTCCCTAAACCCTCACCAGCCCAGGGACTGCCAGAACTCTCATTGCACCCTCATCCCTCTTCCACACTGACTGTCCATCACTCTCAGCCCTCAACCCTTCACCTTCCATCACAATCCACCCTCCCCAGCCTCTCTCCACCCTCAACCCTCCTTCACACACCCACCACTGGTGACCACTCTGCCTCTCTGTCTGAGCCTGGCCTGCACCGTCCCTGCCCCCATGTGGTCAACCGTTTGCAGGAGACTTCAATAATCACAATGC
The DNA here is from genome assembly GCF_963921235.1 of Mobula hypostoma. Classification (NCBI taxonomy): domain Eukaryota; kingdom Metazoa; phylum Chordata; class Chondrichthyes; order Myliobatiformes; family Myliobatidae; genus Mobula; species Mobula hypostoma. The sequence continues at coordinate 72,697,795 of NC_086107.1, read as the reverse complement.
ACGCCCTATAGGGAACTGTTCCCCCCCCTTCCCAATCGGGGTTGCCCCCACCCCAGGCTTTCTGGTGGACGTAGTTGCCTGGGACCCTCTGCCCCAGTTCATTCCCCCTCTTTGCACACCTCCCCCACACAGATGGCAGATACCACAGCACGGAGCCACTGCATGATCCTGGTCTTCTGACCCAACACTGGCATTCTGGATTATCCCTCTGCAGCCACCCACTTCCTAGAACTAGAACCCACCCCCCCAGAGTCTCCCCAGACATAGCCTTCTGGGGAGTGGGGGGATTTGGTCTTCCGGAACTACATAGGGGTGGGGGTGAGATGGGGAAGGACAGGGGTTGGGATGGGGAAGGACAAGGATTGGGATGGGAAAGACAGGGGATGGGGAAGGACAGGGATTGTGATGGGGATGGACAGGGGTTGGGATGAGGAAGGACAGGGGGTGGGATGAGGAAGGACAGGGGATGGGGATGGACAGGGGATGGGATGAGGAAGGACGGAGATGTGGATGGACAGGGGGTGGGATAGGGAAGGACAAAGAGTGGGATGGGAAAGGACAGGGGGTGGGGAAAGACAGGGGATGGGATAGGAAAGGACAGGGAGTGGGATGGGGAAGGACAGGGGGTGGGATGCGGGAGGACGGGATGGGATGGGGATGGATAGGGGGTGGGATAGGGAAGGACAGGGAGTGGGATGGGGATGGACAGGGTGTGGGATGGGGAAGGACGGGGGTGGGATGTGGAAGGACAGGGATTGGGATGGGGAAGGACGGGGTGGGATGAGGAAGGACAGGGAGTGGGATGGGGAAGGACAGGGGGTGGGATGAGGAAGGACAGGGGATGGGATGAGGAAGGACAGGGGATGGGATGGGGATGGACAGGGAGTGGGATGGGGAAGGACAGGGGGTGGGATGGGGAAGGACGGGGTGGGATGAGGAAGGACGGGGTGGGATGTGGAAGGACAAGGATTGGGATGGGGAAGGACAGGGGGTGGGATGAGGAAGGACAGAGGATGGGATGGGGAAGGACAGCGGGTGGGGAAGGGCAGGGTGGGGAAGGACAGGGTGTGGGATGGGGAAAGACAGCGGGTGGGGAAGGACAGGGGGCGGGGAAGTACAGGGAGTGTGATGGGAAAGGGCAGAGGATGGGATGGGGAAGGACAGAGGGTGGGGAAGGACAGCAGGTGGGGAAGGACAGGGGGTGGGGAAGTACAGGGAGTGGGATGGGGAAGGGCAGAGGATGGGATGGGGAAGGACAGGGCGTGGGGAAGGACAGGGCGTGGGATTGGGAAGGACAGCAGGTGGGGAAGGACAGGGCGTGGGATGGGGAAGGACAGGGGGTGGGGAAGGACAGAGGATGGGATGGGGAAGGACAGGGGGTGGGATGGGGAAGGACAGGGGGTGGGGAAGGACAGGGGGTGGGGAAGTACAGTGGGTGGGATGTGGAAGGGCAGGGATTGGGGTGGGGAAGGACGGAGTGGGATAGGGAAGGACAGGGGGTGGGACGGGGAAGGACAGGGGGTGGGATGAGGAAGGTCAGAGGATGGGATGGGGAAGGACAGGGGGTGGGATGAGGAAGGACAGGGGATGGGGATGGACAGGGGATGGGATGAGGAAGGACGGAGATGTGGATGGACAGGGGCTGGGATAGGGAAGGACAAAGAGTGGGATGGGAAAGGACAGGGGGTGGGGAAAGACAGGGGATGGGATAGGAAAGGACAGGGAGTGGGATGGGGAAGGACAGGGGGTGGGATGCGGGAGGACGGGATGGGATGGGGATGGATAGGGGGTGGGATAGGGAAGGACAGGGAGTGGGATGGGGATGGACAGGGTGTGGGATGGGGAAGGACGGGGGTGGGATGTGGAAGGACAGGGATTGGGATGGGGAAGGACGGGGTGGGATGAGGAAGGACAGGGAGTGGGATGGGGAAGGACAGGGGGTGGGATGAGGAAGGACAGGGGATGGGATGAGGAAGGACAGGGGATGGGATGGGGATGGACAGGGAGTGGGATGGGGAAGGACAGGGGGTGGGATGGGGAAGGACGGGGTGGGATGAGGAAGGACGGGGTGGGATGTGGAAGGACAAGGATTGGGATGGGGAAGGACAGGGGGTGGGATGAGGAAGGACAGAGGATGGGATGGGGAAGGACAGCGGGTGGGGAAGGGCAGGGTGGGGAAGGACAGGGTGTGGGATGGGGAAAGACAGCGGGTGGGGAAGGACAGGGGGCGGGGAAGTACAGGGAGTGTGATGGGAAAGGGCAGAGGATGGGATGGGGAAGGACAGAGGGTGGGGAAGGACAGCAGGTGGGGAAGGACAGGGGGTGGGGAAGTACAGGGAGTGGGATGGGGAAGGGCAGAGGATGGGATGGGGAAGGACAGCGGGTGGGGAAGGACAGGGCGTGGGGAAGGACAGGGCGTGGGATTGGGAAGGACAGCAGGTGGGGAAGGACAGGGCGTGGGATGGGGAAGGACAGGGGGTGGGGAAGGACAGAGGATGGGATGGGGAAGGACAGGGGGTGGGATGGGGAAGGACAGGGGGTGGGGAAGGACAGGGGGTGGGGAAGTACAGTGGGTGGGATGTGGAAGGGCAGGGATTGGGGTGGGGAAGGACGGAGTGGGATAGGGAAGGACAGGGGGTGGGACGGGGAAGGACAGGGGGTGGGATGAGGAAGGTCAGAGGATGGGATGGGGAAGGACAGGGGGTGGGGAAGGACAGGGGGTGGGATGAGGAAGGACAGAGGATGGGATGGGGAAGGACAGCGGGTGGGGAAGTACAGGGAGTGGGATGGGGAAGGGCAGAGGATGGGATGGGGAAGGACAGCGGGTGGGGAAGGACAGGGTGTGGGATGGGGAAGGACAGCGGGTGGGGAAGGACAGGGCGTGGGATGGGGAAGGACAGGGGGTGGGATGTGGAAGGACAGGGGATGGGATGGCGAAGGACAGGGGGTGGGATGGGGAAGGACAGGGGGTGGGGAAGGACAGGGGGTGGGGAAGTACAGTGGGTGGGATATGGAAGGACAGGGATTGGGGTGGGGAAGGACAGGGAGTGGGATAGGGAAGGACAGGGGGTGGGACATGGAAGGACAGGGAGTTGGATGAGGAAGGACAGAGGATGGGATGGGGAAGGACAGGGGGTGGGATGAGGAAGGACAGAGGATGGGATGGGGAAGGACAGCGGGTGGGGAAGGGCGGGGTGGGGAAGGACAGGGTGTGGGATGGGGAAGGACAGGGGGTGGGGAAGGACAGGGGGCGGGGAAGTACAGGGAGTGGGATGGGAAAGGGCAGAGGATGGGATGGGGAAGGACAGAGGGTGGGGAAGGACAGGGGGTGGGGAAGGACAGGGGGCGGGGAAGTACAGGGAGTGGGATGGGAAAGGGCAGAGGATGGGATGGGGAAGGACAGAGGGTGGGGAAGGACATCGGGTGGGGAAGGACAGGGTGTGGGATGGGGAAGGACAGGGGGTGGGGAAGTACAGGGAGTGGGATGGGGAAGGACAGAGGATGGGATGGGGAAGGACAGGGGGTGGGATGGGGAAGGACAGGGGGTGGGGAAGGACAGGGGGTGGGGAAGTACGGTGGGTGGGATGTGGAAGGACAGGGATTGGGGTGGGGAAGGACAGGGAGTGGGATAGGGAAGGACAGGGGGTGGGACGGGGAAGGACAGGGGGTGGGATGAGGAAGGACAGAGGATGGGATGGGGAAGGACAGGGGGTGGGGAAGGACAGGGTGTGGGATGGGGAAGGACAGGGGGTGGGGAAGGACAGGGTGTGGGATGGGGAAGGACAGGGGGTGGGGAAGTACGGGGAGTGGGATGGGGAAGGACAGGGGGTGGGGAAGGACAGGGTGTGGGGAGGTACAGGGAGTGGGATGGGGAAGGACGGGATTGGATAGGGAAGGACAGAGAGTGGGATGGGGAAGGACAAGGGGTGAGATGTGTATCATCAAGGCATGTGCCCTCCTTAGTACCTGTGAGCACTGGCAACCTTCCCAGTCGTCTCCCTCCCTTCAAACTCCTTTTCCTGAGCAGCCCTTCCCAACTGCCCTCAAGGCTGGTGTTGCCCCTCGAATGGCCTCCATCCCTCTGGTGAAGGTGCTGGTGTTGCAGTTCCAGGGTCAGGAGACAGTCACGGTGAGGGTTGGGTAGGGAGGGGTTGACTCAGAGAGGAGGCTGCAGCTGGTGGTAATTCCCTGACCCTCAAGCCCTTTGGTGTTGTGCGGTGGGGTATGGGTCTGGTGCTGACTGCAGCCGCCGGGGCCGGAGGTGGTGGGAGTGATGCTGGGGAAGGGGATGTCTTGCAGAGTAGCCGATGGCCTTTGTTTGGGACTATCCACAGGGAGACCTCAGGCCTGGTCTTCACACAGGTCTGCAATTCCAACATCGACCTCCTGCAGAGCACAAGTTAGATTGCGGCTGGGGCAGTGTGTGTAGCTCTGGAAACCGCTCTCTGGCAAGGATGTGGTTCCACTGGATGGAATGCAGTGGCGATTCACCAGGGTGTTACCTGGATGGGAGGAGTTTAGCTATGGGGAGAGATTGGATGGAGTTGAGGGGCTGTAACAAAAGCGCAGGATCCCCTTGAGTTACAAACACCCAAGTCATGGACACCGTGTATGTACGATCGAGTGTTTGTGAGACTCGTGGGATGGACTTTCCAGTAGGTTTCTTCCCCTGATGAGACATGCTCTTTCTCAGCGAGCCTCCATGTTTGTGGACTGGGTTGAGCTGGGTGTGATGAGCAAGCACCCTCACTCTCTCACTGGGTTGGTGAAGCCAGCAGACACTCTCCCTGTCACCACTGATTCTGTGACCTACCCCCACACCCTGCCAGTGTTCACTCCCCACACCCTGCCAGTGTTCACTCCCCCACACACAAACCCTGCCAGTGTTCACCCCCACAACCTGCCAGTGTTCACATCTCCCACACCCTGCCAGTGCTCACCTTCCCCGCACCCTGCCAGTGTTCACTCCCCCCGCACCCTGCCAGTGATCACTCCTCCTGCACCCTGCAAGTAATTACTTCCACCACACCCTGCCACTGTTCACTCCCCCCCACACACACCCTGCCAGTGTTCGCCCCCACAACCTGCCAGTGTTCACTTCCCCCACACCGTCAGTGTTCACCTCCCACACACCCTGCTAGTGTTCACTCCCCGCACGCGCCCTGCCAGTGTTCACTTCTCCCGCACCCTGCCAGTGTTCACTTCTCCCAAGCACTGCCAGTGTTCACCTCCCCACACCCTGCCAGTGTTCACTCTCCCCGCACCCTGACAATGTTCACTCCTCCCACACCCTGAAAGTGTTCACTCATCCTGCACCCTGCCAATGCCCCCCACACACACATCCAGCCAGTGTTCACTTCCACACCCTTCCAGTGTTCACTTCTCCCACACACTGCCAGTGTTCACCTCCCCCACACCCTGCCAGTGTTCACTTCTCCCACATCCATCCAGTGTTCACCTCCCACACACCCTGCTGGTGTTCACTCCCCACATGCACCCTGCCAGTGTTCACTTCTCCCAAGCACTACCAGTGTTCACCTCCTCACACCCTACCAGTGTTCACCCCCCCCCGCACCCTGCCAGTGTTCACCCCCACACCCTGCCAGTGTTCACTCCCCCCCCCCCCGCACCCTGCCAGTGTTCACTTCTCCCACAAACCCGGCCATTGTTCACTTCCCCCACACCCTGACAATGTTCACTTCCCCAACAACCTGCCAGTGTTCACTTCTCCCACATCCAGCCAATGTTCACCTCCCACACACCCTGCCAGTATTCACTCCCCCCACTCCCTGCCAGTGTTCCTTCCCCCCACACCCTGCCAGTGTTCACTCCTCCCGCACCCTGCCAGTGATCACTCTTCCCACATCCAGCCGGTGTTCACCTCCAACACACCCTGCCAGTATTCACCTTCCTCACACCCTGCCAGTGTTCACTTCTCCCACACCCTGCCAGTGTTCACTTCTCCCACAACCTGCAAGTGTTCACGTCCCACAAACCCGGCCATTGTTCACTTCCCCCACACCCTGGCAATGTTCACTTCCCCAACAACCTGCCAGTGTTCACTTCTCCCACATCCAGCCAATGTTCACCTCCCACACACCCTGCCAGTGTTCACTCCCCCACTCCCTGCCAGTGTTCACTCCCCCACACCCTGCCAGAGTTCACTCACCCACACCCTGCCAGTGTTCACTTCTCTCATACCCTGCCAATGGTCACCTCCTCCACACCCTTCCAGTGTTCACCTTCCCCACACCCTGCCAGTGTTCACTCCCATACACCCTGCCAGTGCTCACATCTCCCACACCCTGCCAGTGCTCAGCTCCCCACACCCTGCCAGTGTTCACTCCTCCCGCATCCTGCCAGTGATCACTCCTCCCACATCCAGCCGGTGTTCACCTCCAACACACGCTGCCAGTATTCACCTTCCCCGCACCCTGCCAGTGTTCACTACTCCCGCACCGTGCCAGTGATCACTCCTCCCACATCCAGCTGGTGTTCACCTCCAACACACCCTGCCAGTGTTCACTCCCCCACACCCTGCCAGTGTTCACTTCTCCCACATCCTGCCAGTGTTCACTTCTCCCATACCCTGCCAATGTTCACCTCCTCCACACCCTTCCAGTGTTCACCTTCCCCACACCCTGCCAGTATTCACTTCTCCCACACCCTGTCAGTGTTCACTCCCCCCACACCCTGCCAGTAATCACCGCCCCCACACCCTGACTGTGTTCACTTCCCCCACACCCTGCCAGTGTTCACTCACCCACATCCTGCCAATATTCACTTCCCCCACACCCCGCCAGTGTTCACTTCCCTCACACCCTGCCAATGTTCACCTCCCCCACACCCTGACTGTGTTCACTTCTCCCACACCCTGCCAATATTCACTTCCCCCACACCCCACCAGTGTTCACTCCCCCCACACCCTGTCAGTGTTCACTTCTCCCACATCCAGCCAATGTTCACCTCCCACACACCCTGCCAGTGTTCACTCCCCCCACTCCCTGCCAGTGTTCATTCCCCACACTCCCTGCCAGTGTCCCCCACACCCTGCCAGTGTTCACTTCTCCCACATCCAGCCAATGTTCCCCTACCACACACCCTGCCAGTGTTCACTCCCCCACACCCTGCCAGTGTTCACTTCTCCCACACCCTGCCAGTGTTCACATCTCCCACACCCTGCCAGTGCTCACCTCCCCCGCACCCTGCCAGTGTTCACTCCTCCTGCACCCTGCCAGTGATTACTTTCCCCACACCCTGCCAGTGTTCACCACCCCACACCCTGGCAGTGTTCACTCCCCACACCCTGCCAGTGTTCACACACACACACACACACACACACACACACACTGCCAGTGTTCGCCCCCACTCCCTGCCAGTGTTCACTCCCCCACACCCTGCCAGAGTTCACTCACCCACACCCTGCCAGTGTTCACTTCTCTCATACCCTGCCAATGGTCACCTCCTCCACACCCTTCCAGTGTTCACCTTCCCCACACCCTGCCAGTGTTCACTCCCATACACCCTGCCAGTGCTCACATCTCCCACACCCTGCCAGTGCTCAGCTCCCCACACCCTGCCAGTGTTCACTCCTCCCGCATCCTGCCAGTGATCACTCCTCCCACATCCAGCCGGTGTTCACCTCCAACACACGCTGCCAGTATTCACCTTCCCCGCACCCTGCCAGTGTTCACTACTCCCGCACCGTGCCAGTGATCACTCCTCCCACATCCAGCTGGTGTTCACCTCCAACACACCCTGCCAGTGTTCACTCCCCCACACCCTGCCAGTGTTCACTTCTCCCACATCCTGCCAGTGTTCACTTCTCCCATACCCTGCCAATGTTCACCTCCTCCACACCCTTCCAGTGTTCACCTTCCCCACACCCTGCCAGTATTCACTTCTCCCACACCCTGTCAGTGTTCACTCCCCCCACACCCTGCCAGTAATCACCTCCCCCACACCCTGACTGTGTTCACTTCCCCCACACCCTGCCAGTGTTCACTCACCCACATCCTGCCAATATTCACTTCCCCCACACCCCGCCAGTGTTCACTTCCCTCACACCCTGCCAATGTTCACCTCCCCGACACCCTGACTGTGTTCACTTCTCCCACACCCTGCCAATATTCACTTCCCCCACACCCCACCAGTGTTCACTCCCCCCACACCCTGTCAGTGTTCACTTCTCCCACATCCAGCCAATGTTCACCTCCCACACACCCTGCCAGTGTTCACTCCCCCCACTCCCTGCCAGTGTTCATTCCCCACACTCCCTGCCAGTGTCCCCCACACCCTGCCAGTGTTCACTTCTCCCACATCCAGCCAATGTTCCCCTACCACACACCCTGCCAGTGTTCACTCCCCCACACCCTGCCAGTGTTCACTTCTCCCACACCCTGCCAGTGTTCACATCTCCCACACCCTGCCAGTGCTCACCTCCCCCGCACCCTGCCAGTGTTCACTCCTCCTGCACCCTGCCAGTGATTACTTTCCCCACACCCTGCCAGTGTTCACCACCCCACACCCTGGCAGTGTTCACTCCCCACACCCTGCCAGTGTTCACACACACACACACACACACACACACACACACACACACTGCCAGTGTTCGCCCCCACAACCTGCCAGTGTTCACTTCCCCCACACCCTGACAATGTTCACTCCCCCACACCCTGCCAGTGTTCACTCAACCTGCACCCTGCCAATGCCCCCACACACATCCAGCCAGTGTTCACTTCCACACCCTTCCAGTGTTCACTTCTCCCACATCCAGCCAATGTTCACCTCCCACACACCTTGCCAGTGTTCACTCCCCCCACTCCCTGCCCGTGTTCACTCCCCTCACTCCCTGCCAGTGTCCCCCACACCCTGCCAGTGTTCACCTCCCACACCCTGCCAGTGTTCACTTCTCCCACATCCAGCCAATGTTCACCTACCACACACCCTGCCAGTGTTCACTCCCCCACACCCTGCCAGTGTTCACTTCTCCCACACCCTGCCAGTGTTCACTTCCCCCACACCCTGCCAGTGTTCACATCTCCCACACCCTACCAGTGCTCACCTCCCCTGCACCTTGCCAGTGTTCACTCCTCCCGCACCCTGCCAGTGATTAATTCCCCACACCCTTCCAGTTTTGACTTCTTCCACACCCTGCCAGTGTTCACCACCCCACACCCTGCCAGTGTTCGCCCACACAACCTGCCAGTGTTCACTTCCCCCACACCCTGACAATGTTCACTCCCCCACACTCTGCCAGTGTTCACTCAACCTGCACCCTGCCAATGCCCCCCACACACATCCAGCCAATGTTCACTTCCACTCCCTTCCAGTGTTCAGTTCTCCCACATCCAGCCAATGTTCACCTACCACACACCCTGCCAGTGTTCACTCCCCCCACACCCTGCCAGTGTTCAATCCCCCACACCCTGTCAGTGTCCCCCACACTCTGCCAATATTCACCTCCCACACCCTGCCAGTGTCCACATCCAGCCAGTGTTCACCTCCCACACACCCTGCCACTGTTCACTCCCCCACACCCTGCCAGTGTTCACTTCCCCCACACCCTGCCAGTGTTCACTTCTCCCACACCCTGCCAGAGTTCACTCACCCACACCCTGCCAGTGTTCAGTTCTCCCACATCCTGCCAGTGTTCACTTCTCCCATACCCTGCCAATGTTCACCTCCTCCACACCCTTCCAATGTTCACCTTCCCCACACCCTGCCAGTGTTCACTCCCATACACCCTGCCAGTGTTCACATCTCCCACACCCTGCCAGTGCTCAGCTCCCCACACCCTGCCAGTGTTCACTCCTCCCGCACCCTGCCAGTGATCACTCCTCCCACATCCAGCCAGTGTTCACCTTCCCCACACCCTGCCAGTATTCACTTCTCCCACACCTTGCCAGTGTTCACGTCCCACAAACTCGGCCAGTGTTCACTTCCCCCACACCCTGACAATGTTCACTTCCCCAACACCCTGCCAGTGATCACTTCCCCTGCACCCTGCCAGTATTCACTTCTCCCACACCCTGCCAGTAATCACCTCCCCCACACCCTGACTGTGTTCACTTCCCCCACACCCTGCCAGTGTTCACTCACCCACATCCTGCCAATATTCACTTCCCCCACACCCCGCCAGTGTTCACTTCCCTCACACCCTGCCAATGTTCACCTCCCCCACACCCTGACTGTGTTCACTTCTCCCACACCCTGCCAATATTCACTTCCCCCACACCCCACCAGTGTTCACTCCCCCCACACCCTGTCAGTGTTCACTTCTCCCACATCCAGCCAATGTTCACCTCCCACACACCCTGCCAGTGTTCACTCCCCCCACTCCCTGCCAGTGTTCATTCCCCACACTCCCTGCCAGTGTCCCCCACACCCTCCCAGTGTTCACCTCCCACACCCTGCCAGTGTTCACTTCTCCCACATCCAGCCAATGTTCACCTACCACATACCCTGCCAGTGTTCACTCCCCCACACCCTGCCAGTGTTCACTTCTCCCACACCCTGCCAGTGTTCACATCTCCCACACCCTGCCAGTGCTCAGCTCTCCACACCCTGTCAGTGTTCACTCCCCCCACTCCCTGCCAGTGTTCACTCCCCCACACCCTGCCAGAGTTCACTCACCCACACCCTGCCAGTGTTCACTTCTCCCACACCCTGCCAATATTCACATCCCCCACACCCCACCAGTGTTCACTCCCCCCACACCCTGTCAGTGTTCACTTCTCCCACATCCAGCCAATGTTCACCTCCCACACATTTTGCCAGTGTTCACTCCCCCCACTCCCTGCCCGTGTTCACTCCCCTCACTCCCTGCCAGTGTCCCCCACACCCTGCCAGTGTTCACTTCTCCCACATCCAGCCAATGTTCACCTACCACACACCCTGCCAGTGTTCACTCCCCACACCCTGCCAGTGTTCACTTCTCCCACACCCTGCCAGTGTTCACTCCCCCACACCCTGCCAGTGTTCACGTCTCCCACACCCTACCAGTGCTCACCTCCCCTGCACCTTGCCAGTGTACACCCCTCCCGCACCCTGCCAGTGATCTCTCCTCCTGCACCCTGCCAGTGATTAATTCCCCACACCCTTCCAGTTTTGACTTCTTCCACACCCTGCCAGTGTTCACCACCCCACACCCTGCCAGTGTTCACCACCCCACACCCTGCCAGTGTTCGCCCCCACAACCTGCCAGTGTTCACTTCCCCCACACCCTGACAATGTTCACTCCCCCACACTCTGCCAGTGTTCACTCAACCTGCACCCTGCCAATGCCCCCCACACACATCCAGCCAATGTTCACTTCCACTCCCTTCCAGTGTTCACTTCTCCCACATCCAGCCAATGTTCACCTACCACACACCCTGCCAGTGTTTACTCCCCCACACCCTGCCAGTGTTCAATCCCCCACACCCTGCCAGTGTCCCCCACACTCTGCCAATGTTCACCTCCCACACCCTGCCAGTGTTCACTTCTCCCACATCCAGCCAGTGTCCACCTCCCACACACCCTGCCAGTGTTCACTTCTCCCACATCCTGCCAGTGTTCACTTCTCCCATACCCTGCCAATGTTCACCTCCCCCACACCCTTCCAGTGTTCACCTTCCCCACACCCTGCCAGTGTTCACTTCTCCCACACCCTGCCAGTGTTCACGTCCCACAAACTCGGCCAGTGTTCACTTCTCCCACATTCAGCCAGTGTTCACCTCCCACACACCCCGCCAGCGTTCACTCCCCACACACACCCTGACTATGTTCACTTCTCCCACACCTTGCCAGTGTTCACGTCCCACAAACCCAGCCAGTGTTCACTTCCCCCACACCCTGACAATGTACACTTCCCCAACACTCTGCCAGTGATCACTTCCCCTGCACCCTGCCAGTATTCACTTCTCCCACACCCTGTCAGTGTTCACTCCCCACACCCTGACTGTGTTCACTTCTCCCACATCCTGCCAATGTTCACTCCCTCCACACCCTGCCAGTGTTCATGCCCCCACACCCCACCAGTATTCACTTCTCTCACACCCTGCCAGCGATCACCTCCCCCACACCCTGCCTATGTTCACTTCCCCCACGCCCTCACAATGTACACTTCCCCAAAACCCTGCCAGTGTTCACGTCCTACAAACCCAGCCAGTGTTCACTTCTCCCACATCCAGCCAATGTTCACCTCCCACACACCCTGCCAGTGTTCACATCCCCCACACCCTGCCAGTGTTCACATCTCCTGCACCCTGCCAGTGTTCACTCCCCTTGTACCCTGCCAGTGTTCACTTCTCCCACACCCCGCCAATGTTCACTTCCCCCATACCCTGCCAGTGTTCACTTCTCCCACATCCAGCTAGTGTTCACTCCCCCCACACCCTGCCAGTGTTCACCTCCCACACCCTGCCAGTGTTCACTTCTCCCACATCCAGCCAGTGTTCACTCCCCCCCACACCCTGCCAGTGTTCACCACCCACACCATGCCAGTGTTCACTTCTCCTACATCCAGCCAATGTTCACCTACCACACACCCTGCCAGTGTCCCCCACACTCTGCCAATGTTCACCTCCCACACCCTGCCAGTGTTCACTTCTCCCACATCCAGCCAGTGTTCACTTCCAACACACCCTGCCAGTGTTCACCCCCCACACCCTGCCAGTGTTCACTTCTCCCACATCCTGCCAGTGTTCGCTTCTCCCATACCCTGCCAATGTTCACCTCCTCCACACCCTTCCAGTGTTCACCTTCCCCACACCCTGCCAGTGTTCACTTCTCCCACACCCTGCCAGTGTTCTCGTCCCACAAACTCGGCCAGTGTTCACTTCCTCCACACCCTAACAATGTTCACTTACCCAACACCCTGCCAGTGATCACTTCCCCTGCACCCTGCCAGTATTCACTTCTCCCACACCCTGACAATGTTCACTCCCCCCACACCCTGCCAGTAATAACCTCCCCCACACCCTGACTGTGTTCACTTCCCCACACCCTGCCTGTGTTCACTCCCCCCACACCCTGCCAGTGTCCCCACACCCTGCCAGTGTTCACCTCCCACACCCTGCCAGTGTTCACATCTCCCACATCCAGCCAATGTTCACCTACCACACACCCTGCCAGTGTTCACTCCCCCCACACCCTGCCGGTGTCCCCCACACTCTGCCAATGTTCACCTCCCACGCCCTGCCAGTGTTCACTTCTCCCACATCCAGCCAGTGTTCACCTCCCACACACCCTGACAGTGTTCACCCCCACACCCTGCCAGTGCTCACTTCTCCCACATCCAGCCAGTGTTCACCTCCCACACACCCTGCCAGTGTTCACTTCTCCCACATCCTGCCAGTGTTCACTCTGCCTGCACCCTGCCAGTGTTCACGTCCCACAACCTCAGCCAGTGTTCACTTCCCCCACACCCTAACAATGTTCACTTACCCAACACCCTGCCAGTGTTCACTCCTCCCGCACCCTGCCAGTGATCACTCCTCCCACATCCAGCCGATGTTCACCTCCAACACACCCTGCCATTATTCACCTTCCCCACACCCTGCCAGTGTTCACTTCTCCCACACCCTGCCACTGTTTACTTCTCCCACAACCTGCAAGTGTTTACGTCCCACAAACCCGGCCATTGTTCACTTCCCCCACACCCTGACAATGTTCACTTCCCCAACAACCTGCCAGTGTTTACTTCTCCCACATCCAGCCAATGTTCACCTCTCACACACCCTGCCAGTGTTCACTCCCCCCACTCCCTGCCAGTGTTCACTCCCCCCACTCCCTGCCAGTGTTCACTCCCCCACACCCTGCCAGAGTTCACTCACCCACACCCTGCCAGTGTTCACTTCTCCCACATCCTGCCAGTGTTCACTTCTCCCATACCCTGCCAATGTTCACCTCCTCCACACCCTTCCAATGTTCACCTTCCCCACACCCTGCCAGTGTTCACTCCCATACACCCTGCCAGTGCTCAGCTCCCCACACCCTGCCAGTGTTCACTCCCCCCGCACCCTGCCAGTGATCACTCCTCCCACATCCAGCCAGTGTTCACCTTCCCCACACCCTGCCAGTATTCACTTCTCCCACACCTTGCCAGTGTTCACGTCCCACAAACTCGGCCAGTGTTCACTTCCCCCACACCCTGACAATGTTCACTTCCCCAACACCCTGCCAGTGATCACTTCCCCTGCACCCTGCCAGTATTCACTTCTCCCACACCCTGCCAGTAATCACCTCCCCCACACCCTGACTGTGTTCACTTCCCCCACACCCTGCCAGTGTTCACTCACCCACATCCTGCCAATATTCACTTCCCCTACACCCCGCCAGTGTTCACTTCCCTCACACCCTGCCAATGTTCACCTCCCCCACACCCTGACTGTGTTCACTTCTCCCACACCCTGCCAATATTCACTTCCCCCACACCCCACCAGTGTTCACTCCCCCCACACCCTGTCAGTGTTCACTTCTCCCACATCCAGCCAATGTTCACCTCCCACACACCCTGCCAGTGTTCACTCCCCCCACTCCCTGCCAGTGTTCATTCCCCACACTCCCTGCCAGTGTCCCCCACACCCTCCCAGTGTTCACCTCCCACACCCTGCCAGTGTTCACTTCTCCCACATCCAGCCAATGTTCACCTACCACATACCCTGCCAGTGTTCACTCCCCCACACCCTGCCAGTGTTCACTTCTCCCACACCCTGCCAGTGTTCACATCTCCCACACCCTGCCAGTGCTCAGCTCTCCACACCCTGTCAGTGTTCACTCCCCTCACTCCCTGCCAGTGTTCACTCCCCCACACCCTGCCAGAGTTCACTCACCCACACCCTGCCAGTGTTCACTTCTCCCACATCCTGCCAGTGTTCACTTCTCCCATACCCTGCCAATGTTCACCTCCTCCACACCCTTCCAATGTTCACCTTCCCCACACCCTGCCAGTGTTCACTCCCATACACCCTGCCAGTGTTGACATCTCCCACACCCTGCCAGTGCTCAGCTCCCCACACCCTGCCAGTGTTCACTCCTCCCGCACCCTGCCAGTGATCACTCCTCCCACATCCAGCCAGTGTTCACCTTCCCCACACCCTGCCAGTATTCACTTCTCCCACACCTTGCCAGTGTTCACGTCCCACAAACTCGGCCAGTGTTCACTTCCCCCACACCCTGACAATGTTCACTTCCCCAACACCCTGCCAGTGATCACTTCCCCTGCACCCTGCCAGTATTCACTTCTCCCACACCCTGCCAGTAATCACCTCCCCCACACCCTGACTGTGTTCACTTCCCCCACACCCTGCCAGTGTTCACTCACCCACATCCTGCCAATATTCACTTCCCCTACACCCCGCCAGTGTTCACTTCCCTCACACCCTGCCAATGTTCACCTCCCCCACACCCTGACTGTGTTCACTTCTCCCACACCCTGCCAATATTCACTTCCCCCACACCCCACCAGTGTTCACTCCCCCCACACCCTGTCAGTGTTCACTTCTCCCACATCCAGCCAATGTTCACCTCCCACACACCCTGCCAGTGTTCACTCCCCCCACTCCCTGCCAGTGTTCATTCCCCACACTCCCTGCCAGTGTCCCCCACACCCTCCCAGTGTTCACCTCCCACACCCTGCCAGTGTTCACTTCTCCCACATCCAGCCAATGTTCACCTACCACATACCCTGCCAGTGTTCACTCCCCCACACCCTGCCAGTGTTCACTTCTCCCACACCCTGCCAGTGTTCACATCTCCCACACCCTGCCAGTGCTCAGCTCTCCACACCCTGTCAGTGTTCACTCCCCCTCACTCCCTGCCAGTGTTCACTCCCCCACACCCTGCCAGAGTTCACTCACCCACACCCTGCCAGTGTTCACTTCTCCCACATCCTGCCAGTGTTCACTTCTCCCATACCCTGCCAATGTTCACCTCCTCCACACCCTTCCAATGTTCACCTTCCCCACACCCTGCCAGTGTTCACTCCCATACACCCTGCCAGTGTTGACATCTCCCACACCCTGCCAGTGCTCAGCTCCCCACACCCTGCCAGTGTTCACTCCTCCCGCACCCTGCCAGTGATCACTCCTCCCACATCCAGCCAGTGTTCACCTTCCCCACACCCTGCCAGTATTCACTTCTCCCACACCTTGCCAGTGTTCACGTCCCACAAACTCGGCCAGTGTTCACTTCCCCCACACCCTGACAATGTTCACTTCCCCAACACCCTGCCAGTGATCACTTCCCCTGCACCCTGCCAGTATTCACTTCTCCCACACCCTGCCAGTAATCACCTCCCCCACACCCTGACTGTGTTCACTTCCCCCACACCCTGCCAGTGTTCACTCACCCACATCCTGCCAATATTCACTTCCCCCACACCCCGCCAGTGTTCACTTCCCTCACACCCTGCCAATGTTCACCTCCCCCACACCCTGACTGTGTTCACTTCTCCCACACCCTGCCAATATTCACTTCCCCCACACCCCACCAGTGTTCACTCCCCCCACACCCTGTCAGTGTTCACTTCTCCCACATCCAGCCAATGTTCACCTCCCACACACCCTGCCAGTGTTCACTCCCCCCACTCCCTGCCAGTGTTCATTCCCCACACTCCCTGCCAGTGTCCCCCACACCCTCCCAGTGTTCACCTCCCACACCCTGCCAGTGTTCACTTCTCCCACATCCAGCCAATGTTCACCTACCACATACCCTGCCAGTGTTCACTCCCCCACACCCTGCCAGTGTTCACTTCTCCCACACCCTGCCAGTGTTCACATCTCCCACACCCTGCCAGTGCTCAGCTCTCCACACCCTGCCAGTGTTCACTCCTCCCGCACCCTGCCAGTGATCACTCCTCCCACATCCAGCCAGTGTTCACCTTCCCCACACCCTGCCTATGTTCACTTCCCCCACGCCCTCACAATGTACACTTCCCCAACACCCTGCCAGTGTTCACGTCCTACAAACCCAGCCAGTGTTCACTTCTCCCACATCCAGCCAATGTTCACCTCCCACACACCCTGCCAGTGTTCACATCCCCCACACCCTGCCAGTGTTCACATCTCCTGCACCCTGCCAGTGTTCACTCCCCTTGTACCCTGCCAGTGTTCACTTCTCCCACACCCCGCCAATGTTCACTTCCCCCATACCCTGCCAGTGTTCACTTCTCCCACATCCAGCTAGTGTTCACTCCCCCCACACCCTGCCAGTGTTCACCTCCCACACCCTGCCAGTGTTCACTTCTCCCACATCCAGCCAGTGTTCACTCCCCCCCACACCCTGCCAGTGTTCACCACCCACACCATGCCAGTGTTCACTTCTCCTACATCCAGCCAATGTTCACCTACCACACACCCTGCCAGTGTCCCCCACACTCTGCCAATGTTCACCTCCCACACCCTGCCAGTGTTCACTTCTCCCACATCCAGCCAGTGTTCACTTCCAACACACCCTGCCAGTGTTCACCCCCCACACCCTGCCAGTGTTCACTTCTCCCACATCCTGCCAGTGTTCGCTTCTCCCATACCCTGCCAATGTTCACCTCCTCCACACCCTTCCAGTGTTCACCTTCCCCACACCCTGCCAGTGTTCACTTCTCCCACACCCTGCCAGTGTTCTCGTCCCACAAACTCGGCCAGTGTTCACTTCCTCCACACCCTAACAATGTT
Organism: Mobula hypostoma; assembly: GCF_963921235.1. Taxonomy (NCBI): domain Eukaryota; kingdom Metazoa; phylum Chordata; class Chondrichthyes; order Myliobatiformes; family Myliobatidae; genus Mobula; species Mobula hypostoma. Next base: position 72,680,141 of record NC_086107.1, on the reverse strand, counting down.
CACTTACCCAACACCCTGCCAGTGATCACTTCCCCTGCACCCTGCCAGTATTCACTTCTCCCACACCCTGACAATGTTCACTCCCCCCACACCCTGCCAGTAATAACCTCCCCCACACCCTGACTGTGTTCACTTCCCCACACCCTGCCTGTGTTCACTCCCCCCACACCCTGCCAGTGTCCCCACACCCTGCCAGTGTTCACCTCCCACACCCTGCCAGTGTTCACATCTCCCACATCCAGCCAATGTTCACCTACCACACACCCTGCCAGTGTTCACTCCCCCCACACCCTGCCGGTGTCCCCCACACTCTGCCAATGTTCACCTCCCACGCCCTGCCAGTGTTCACTTCTCCCACATCCAGCCAGTGTTCACCTCCCACACACCCTGCCAGTGTTCACCCCCACACCCTGCCAGTGTTCACTTCTCCCACATCCTGCCAGTGTTCACTCTGCCTGCACCCTGCCAGTGTTCACGTCCCACAACCTCAGCCAGTGTTCACTTCCCCCACACCCTAACAATGTTCACTTACCCAACACCCTGCCAGTGTTCACTCCTCCCGCACCCTGCCAGTGATCACTCCTCCCACATCCTGCCGATGTTCACCTCCAACACACCCTGCCATTATTCACCTTCCCCACACCCTGCCAGTGTTCACTTCTCCCACACCCTGCCACTGTTTACTTCTCCCACAACCTGCAAGTGTTTACGTCCCACAAACCCGGCCATTGTTCACTTCCCCCACACCCTGACAATGTTCACTTCCCCAACAACCTGCCAGTGTTTACTTCTCCCACATCCAGCCAATGTTCACCTCTCACACACCCTGCCAGTGTTCACTCCCCCCACTCCCTGCCAGTGTTCACTCCCCCCACTCCCTGCCAGTGTTCACTCCCCCACACCCTGCCAGAGTTCACTCACCCACACCCTGCCAGTGTTCACTTCTCCCACATCCTGCCAGTGTTCACTTCTCCCATACCCTGCCAATGTTCACCTCCTCCACACCCTTCCAATGTTCACCTTCCCCACACCCTGCCAGTGTTCACTCCCATACACCCTGCCAGTGTTGACATCTCCCACACCCTGCCAGTGCTCAGCTCCCCACACCCTGCCAGTGTTCACTCCTCCCGCACCCTGCCAGTGATCACTCCTCCCACATCCAGCCAGTGTTCACCTTCCCCACACCCTGCCAGTATTCACTTCCCCTGCACCCTGCCAGTATTCACTTCTCCCACACCCTGCCAGTAATCACCTCCCCCACACCCTGACTGTGTTCACTTCCCCCACACCCTGCCAGTGTTCACTCACCCACATCCTGCCAATATTCACTTCCCCCACACCCCGCCAGTGTTCACTTCCCTCACACCCTGCCAATGTTCACCTCCCCCACACCCTGACTGTGTTCACTTCTCCCACACCCTGCCAATATTCACTTCCCCCACACCCCACCAGTGTTCACTCCCCCCACACCCTGTCAGTGTTCACTTCTCCCACATCCAGCCAATGTTCACCTCCCACACACCCTGCCAGTGTTCACTCCCCCCACTCCCTGCCAGTGTTCATTCCCCACACTCCCTGCCAGTGTCCCCCACACCCTCCCAGTGTTCACCTCCCACACCCTGCCAGTGTTCACTTCTCCCACATCCAGCCAATGTTCACCTACCACATACCCTGCCAGTGTTCACTCCCCCACACCCTGCCAGTGTTCACTTCTCCCACACCCTGCCAGTGTTCACATCTCCCACACCCTGCCAGTGCTCAGCTCTCCACACCCTGTCAGTGTTCACTCCCCTCACTCCCTGCCAGTGTTCACTCCCCCACACCCTGCCAGAGTTCACTCACCCACACCCTGCCAGTGTTCACTTCTCCCACATCCTGCCAGTGTTCACTTCTCCCATACCCTGCCAATGTTCACCTCCTCCACACCCTTCCAATGTTCACCTTCCCCACACCCTGCCAGTGTTCACTCCCATACACCCTGCCAGTGTTGACATCTCCCACACCCTGCCAGTGCTCAGCTCCCCACACCCTGCCAGTGTTCACTCCTCCCGCACCCTGCCAGTGATCACTCCTCCCACATCCAGCCAGTGTTCACCTTCCCCACACCCTGCCAGTATTCACTTCTCCCACACCTTGCCAGTGTTCACGTCCCACAAACTCGGCCAGTGTTCACTTCCCCCACACCCTGACAATGTTCACTTCCCCAACACCCTGCCAGTGATCACTTCCCCTGCACCCTGCCAGTATTCACTTCTCCCACACCCTGCCAGTAATCACCTCCCCCACACCCTGACTGTGTTCACTTCCCCCACACCCTGCCAGTGTTCACTCACCCACATCCTGCCAATATTCACTTCCCCCACACCCCGCCAGTGTTCACTTCCCTCACACCCTGCCAATGTTCACCTCCCCCACACCCTGACTGTGTTCACTTCTCCCACACCCTGCCAATATTCACTTCCCCCACACCCCACCAGTGTTCACTCCCCCCACACCCTGTCAGTGTTCACTTCTCCCACATCCAGCCAATGTTCACCTCCCACACACCCTGCCAGTGTTCACTCCCCCCACTCCCTGCCAGTGTTCATTCCCCACACTCCCTGCCAGTGTCCCCCACACCCTCCCAGTGTTCACCTCCCACACCCTGCCAGTGTTCACTTCTCCCACATCCAGCCAATGTTCACCTACCACATACCCTGCCAGTGTTCACTCCCCCACACCCTGCCAGTGTTCACTTCTCCCACACCCTGCCAGTGTTCACATCTCCCACACCCTGCCAGTGCTCAGCTCTCCACACCCTGCCAGTGTTCACTCCTCCCGCACCCTGCCAGTGTTCACTCCTCCCACATCCAGCCAGTGTTCACCTTCCCCACACCCTGCCAGTATTCACTTCTCCCACCCCTTGCCAGTGTTCACGTCCCACAAACTCGGCCAGTGTTCACTTCCCCCACACCCTGACAATGTTCACTTCCCCAACACCCTGCCAGTGATCACTTTCCCTGCACCCTGCCAGTGTTCACTTCTCCCACACCCTGTCAGTGTTCACTCCCCCCACACCCTGCCAGTAATCACCTCCCCCACACCCTGACTGTGTTCACTTCCCCCACACCCTGCCAGTGTTCACTCACCCACATCCTGCCAATATTCACTTCCCCCACACCCCGCCAGTGTTCACTTCCCTCACACCCTGCCAATGTTCACCTCCCCCACACCCTGACTGTGTTCACTTCTCCCACACCCTGCCAATATTCACTTCCCCCACACCCCACCAGTGTTCACTCCCCCCACACCCTGTCAGTGTTCACTTCTCCCACATCCAGCCAATGTTCACCTCCCACACACCCTGCCAGTGTTCACTCCCCCCACTCCTGCCAGTGTTCATTCCCCACACTCCCTGCCAGTGTCCCCCACACCCTCCCAGTGTTCACCTCCCACACCCTGCCAGTGTTCACTTCTCCCACATCCAGCCAATGTTCACCTACCACATACCCTGCCAGTGTTCACTCCCCCACACCCTGCCAGTGTTCACTCCCCCACACCCTGCCAGTGTTCACATCTCCCACACCCTGCCAGTGCTCACCTCCCCGCACCCTGCCAGTGTTCACTCCTCCTGCACCCTGCCAGTGATTACTTTCCCCACACCCTGCCAGTTTTGACTTCTCCCACACCCTGCCAGTGTTCACCACCCCACACCCTGGCAGTGTTCACTCCCCACACCCTGCCAGTGTTCACACACACACACACACACACACACACACACACCCTGCCAGTGTTCGCCCCCACAACCTGCCAGTGTTCACTTCCCCCACACCCTGACAATGTTCACTCCCCCACACCCTGCCAGTGTTCACTCAACCTGCACCCTGCCAATGCCCTCCCACACACATCCAGCCAGTGTTCACTTCCACACCCTTCCAGTGTTCACTTCTCCCACATCCAGCCAATGTTCACCTACCACACACCCTGCCAGTGTTCACTCCCACATCCTGCCAGTGTTCACTTCTCCCATACCCTGCCAATGTTCACCTCCTCCACACCCTTCCACTGATCACCTACCCCACACCCTGCCAGTGTTCACATCTCCCACACCCTGCCAGTGATCTCTCCTCCCACATTCAGCCAGTGTTCACCTCCAACACACCCTGCCAGTGTTCACTCCCCCCCCACACCCTGCCAGTGTTCACTTCTCCCACGTCCTGCCAATGTTCTCTTCTCCCATACCCTGCCAATGTTCACCACCTCCACACCCTTCCAGTGTTCAACTTTCCCACACCCTGCCAGTGTTCACTTCTCCCACACCCTGCCAGTGTTCACGTCCCACAACTCGGCCAGTGTTCACTTCCCCCACACCCTGACAATGTTCACTTCCCCAATACCCTGCCAGTGATCACTTCCCCTGCACCCTGCCAGTATTCACTTCTCCCACACCCTGACAGTGTTCACTCCCCCCACACCCTGCCAGTAATCACCTCCCCCACACCCTGACTGTGTCCCCCACACCCTGCCAATGTTCACTTCTCCTACATCCAGCCAATGTTCACCTACCACACACCCTGCCAGTGTTCACTCCCCCCACACCCTGCCAGTGTTCAATCCCCCACACCCTGCCAGTGTTCACTTCTCCCACATCCAGCCAGTGTTCACCTCCCACACACCCTGCAAGTGTTCACTCCCCACACCCTGCCAGTGTTCACTTCCCCCACACCCTGCCAGTGTTCACATCTCCCACACCCTGCCAATATTCACTACCCCCACACCCCACCAGTGTTCACTCCCCCCACACCCTGTCAGTGTTCACTTCTCCCACATCCAGCCAATGTTCACCTCCCACACACCTTGCCAGTGTTCACTCCCCCCACTCCCTGCCCGTGTTCACTCCCCTCACTCCCTGCCAGTGTCCCCCACACCCTGCCAGTGTTCACCACCCACACCCTGCCAGTGTTCACTTCTCCCACATCCAGCCAATGTTCACCTACCACACACCCTGCCAGTGTTCACTCCCCCACACCCTGCCAGTGTTCACTTCTCCCACACCCTGCCAGTCTACACTCCCCCCACACCCTGCCAGTGTTCACATCTCCCACACCCTACCAGTGCTCACCTCCCCCTGCACCCTGCCAGTGATTAATTCCCCACACCCTTCCAGTTTTGAGTTCTCCCACACCCTGCCAGTGTTCACTTCCCCCACACCCTGACAATGTTCACTCCCCCACATTCTGCCAGTGTTCACTCAACCTGCACCCTGCCAATGCCCCCCACACACATCCAGCCAGTGTTCACTTCCACACCCTTCCAGTGTTCACTTCTCCCACATCCAGCCAGTGTTCACTCCCCCCACACCCTGCCAGTGTTCAATCCCCCACACCCTGCCAGTGCCCCCACACTCTGCCAATGTTCACCTCCTACACCCTGCCAGTGTTCACTTCTCCACATCCTGCCAGTGTTCACTTCTCCCACATCCAGCCAGTGTTCACTCCCCCACACCCTGACAATGTACACTTCCCCAACACTCTGCCAGTGATCACTTCCCCTGCACCCTGCCAGTATTTACTTCTCCCACATCCTGCCAGTGTTCACTCCCTCCACACCCTGCCAGTGTTCATGCCCCCACACCCTGCCAGTATTCACTTCTCTCACACCTTGCCAGCGTTCACCTCCCCCACACCCTGCCTATGTTCACTTCCCCCACACCCTCACAATGTACACTTCTCCAACACCCTGCCAGTGTTCACGTCCCACAAATCCAGCCAGTGTTCACTTCTACCACATCCAGCCAATGTTCACCTCCCACACACCCTGCCAGTGTTCACATCCCCCACACCCCGCCAGTGTTCACATCTCCTGCACCCTGCCAGTGTTCACTCCCCTTGCACCCTGCCAGTGTTCACTTCTCCCACACCCTGCCAATGTTCACTCCCCCCACACCCTGCCAGTGTTCACTTCTCCCACATCAAGCCAGTGTTCACTCCCCCCCACACCCTGCCAGTGTTCACCTCCCACACCCTGCCAGTGTTCACTTCTCCCACATCCAGCCAGTGTTCACCTCCCACACACCCTGCCAGTGTTCACTCCCCACACCCTGCCAGTGTTCACTTCCCCCACACCCTGCCAGTGTTCACTTCCCCCACACCCTGCCAGTGTTCACTTCTCCCACACCCTGCCAATATTCACTTTCCCCACACCCCACCAGTGTTCACTCCCGCCACACCCTGTCAGTGTTCACTTCTCCCACATCCAGCCAATGTTCACCTCCCACACACCCTGTCAGTGTTCACTCCCCCCACACCCTGACAATGTACACTTCCCCAACACTCTGCCAGTGATCACTTCCCCTGCACCCTGCCAGTATTTACTTCTCCCACATCCTGCCAGTGTTCACTCCCTCCACACCCTGCCAGTGTTCATGCCCCCACACCCTGCTAGTATTCACTTCTCTTACACCCTGCCAGCGTTCACCTCCCCCACACCCTGCCTATGTTCACTTCCCCCACGCCCTCACAATGTACACTTCCCCAACACCCTGCCAGTGTTCACGTCCTACAAACCCAGCCAGTGTTCACTTCTCCCACATCCAGCCAATGTTCACCTCCCACACACCCTGCCAGTGTTCACTCCCCCACACCCTGCCAGTGTTCACGTCCCACAAACCCAGCCAGTGTTCACTTCCCCCACACCCTGACAATGTACACATCCCCAACACTCTGCCAGTGTTCACGCCCCACACCCTGCCAGTATTCATTTCTCCCACACCCTGCCAATGTTCACTTCTCCCACACCCTGCCAGTGTTCCCTTCTCTCACATCCAGCCAATGTTCCCTTCTCCCACATCCAGCCAATGTTCACCTCCCACACACCTTGCCAGTGTTCACTCCCCCCACTCCCTGCCCGTGTTCACTCCCCTCACTCCCTGCCAGTGTCCCCCACACCCTGCCAGTGTTCACCACCCACACCCTGCCAGTGTTCACTTCTCCCACATCCAGCCAATGTTCACCTACCACACACCCTGCCAGTGTTCACTCCCCCACACCCTGCCAGTGTTCACTTCTCCCACACCCTGCCAGTCTACACTCCCCCCACACCCTGCCAGTGTTCACATCTCCCACACCCTACCAGTGCTCACCTCCCCCTGCACCCTGCCAGTGATTAATTCCCCACACCCTTCCAGTTTTGAGTTCTCCCACACCCTGCCAGTGTTCACTTCCCCCACACCCTGACAATGTTCACTCCCCCACATTCTGCCAGTGTTCACTCAACCTGCACCCTGCCAATGCCCCCCACACACATCCAGCCAGTGTTCACTTCCACACCCTTCCAGTGTTCACTTCTCCCACATCCAGCCAATGTTCACCTACCACACACCCTGCCAGTGTTCACTCCCCCCACACCCTGCCAGTGTTCAATCCCCCACACCCTGCCAGTGCCCCCACACTCTGCCAATGTTCACCTCCTACACCCTGCCAGTGTTCACTTCTCCACATCCTGCCAGTGTTCACTTCTCCCACATCCAGCCAGTGTTCACTCCCCCACACCCTGACAATGTACACTTCCCCAACACTCTGCCAGTGATCACTTCCCCTGCACCCTGCCAGTATTTACTTCTCCCACATCCTGCCAGTGTTCACTCCCTCCACACCCTGCCAGTGTTCATGCCCCCACACCCTGCCAGTATTCACTTCTCTCACACCTTGCCAGCGTTCACCTCCCCCACACCCTGCCTATGTTCACTTCCCCCACACCCTCACAATGTACACTTCTCCAACACCCTGCCAGTGTTCACGTCCCACAAATCCAGCCAGTGTTCACTTCTACCACATCCAGCCAATGTTCACCTCCCACACACCCTGCCAGTGTTCACATCCCCCACACCCTGCCAGTGTTCACATCTCCTGCACCCTGCCAGTGTTCACTCCCCTTGCACCCTGCCAGTGTTCACTTCTCCCACACCCTGCCAATGTTCACTCCCCCCACACCCTGCCAGTGTTCACTTCTCCCACATCAAGCCAGTGTTCACTCCCCCCCACACCCTGCCAGTGTTCACCTCCCACACCCTGCCAGTGTTCACTTCTCCCACATCCAGCCAGTGTTCACCTCCCACACACCCTGCCAGTGTTCACTCCCCACACCCTGCCAGTGTTCACTTCCCCCACACCCTGCCAGTGTTCACTTCCCCCACACCCTGCCAGTGTTCACTTCTCCCACACCCTGCCAATATTCACTTTCCCCACACCCCACCAGTGTTCACTCCCGCCACACCCTGTCAGTGTTCACTTCTCCCACATCCAGCCAATGTTCACCTCCCACACACCCTGTCAGTGTTCACTCCCCCCACACCCTGACAATGTACACTTCCCCAACACTCTGCCAGTGATCACTTCCCCTGCACCCTGCCAGTATTTACTTCTCCCACACCCTGCCAGTGTTCACTTCTCCCACATCCAGCCAGTGTTCACCTCCCACACACCCTGCCAGTGTTCACTCCCCACACCCTGCCAGTGTTCACTTCCCCCACACCCTGCCAGTGTTCACTTCCCCCACACCCTGCCAGTGTTCACTTCTCCCACACCCTGCCAATATTCACTTTCCCCACACCCCACCAGTGTTCACTCCCGCCACACCCTGTCAGTGTTCACTTCTCCCACATCCAGCCAATGTTCACCTCCCACACACCCTGTCAGTGTTCACTCCCCCCACACCCTGACAATGTACACTTCCCCAACACTCTGCCAGTGATCACTTCCCCTGCACCCTGCCAGTATTTACTTCTCCCACATCCTGCCAGTGTTCACTCCCTCCACACCCTGCCAGTGTTCATGCCCCCACACCCTGCTAGTATTCACTTCTCTTACACCCTGCCAGCGTTCACCTCCCCCACACCCTGCCTATGTTCACTTCCCCCACGCCCTCACAATGTACACTTCCCCAACACCCTGCCAGTGTTCACGTCCTACAAACCCAGCCAGTGTTCACTTCTCCCACATCCAGCCAATGTTCACCTCCCACACACCCTGCCAGTGTTCACTCCCCCACACCCTGCCAGTGTTCACGTCCCACAAACCCAGCCAGTGTTCACTTCCCCCACACCCTGACAATGTACACATCCCCAACACTCTGCCAGTGTTCACGCCCCACACCCTGCCAGTATTCATTTCTCCCACACCCTGCCAATGTTCACTTCTCCCACACCCTGCCAGTGTTCCCTTCTCTCACATCCAGCCAATGTTCCCTTCTCCCACATCCAGCCAATGTTCACATCCCACACACCCTGCCAGTGTTCACATCTCCTGCACCCTGCCAGTGTTCACTCCCCTTCACCCTGCCAGGGTTCACTTCTCTCACACCCTGCCAATGTTCACTTCCCCCACACCCTGCCAGTGTTCACTTCTCCCATACCCTGCCAGTATTCACCTCCCACACATCTGCCAGTGTTCACCCCCCACACCCTGCCAGAGTTCACTCACCCACACCCTGCCAGTGTTCACTCACCCACACCCTGCCAATATTCACTTCCCCCACACCCCACCAGTGTTCACTTCTCCCACATCCAGCCAATGTTCACCTCCTACACACCCTGCCAGTGTTTACTCCCCCACACCCTGCCAGTGTCCCCCACACCCTGCCAGTGTTCACCTCCCACACCCTGCCAGTGTTCACTCCTCCCACATCCAGCCAATGTTCACCTACCACACACCCTGCCAGTGTTCACTCCACCACACCCTGCCAGTGTTCAATCCTCCACACCACGCCAGTGTCCCCCACACTCTGCCAATGTTCACCTCCCACACCCTGCCAGTGTTCACTTCTCCCACATCCAGCCAATATTCACCTCCCACACATCCTGCCAGTGTTCACCCCCCACAGCCTGCCAGTGTTCACTCCCCCACACCCTGCCAGAGTTCACTCACCCACACCCTGCCAGTGTTCACTCACCCACACCCTGCCAATATTCACTTCCCCCACACCCCGCCAGTGTTCACTTCCCTCACACCCTGCCAATGTTCACCTCCCCCACACCCTGACTGTGATCACTTCTCCCACACCCTGCCAATATTCACTTCCCCCACACCCCACCAGTGTTCACTCCCCCCACACCCTGCCAGTGTTCACTTCTCCCACATCCAGCTAATGTTCACCTCCCACACACCCTGCCAGTGTCCCCCACACCCTGCCAGTGTTCACCTCCCACACCCTGCCAGTGTTCACTCCTCCCACATCCAGCCAATGTTCACCTACCACACACCCTGCCAGTGTTCACTCTCCCCACACCCTGCCAGTGTTCACTCCCCACAGCCTGCCAGTGTTCACTCCACCACACCCTGCCAGTGTTCAATCCTCCAGACCCTGCCAGTGTCCCCCACACTCTGCCAATGTTCACCTCCCACACCCTGCCAGTGTTGTCTTCTCCCACATTCAGCCAGTGTTCACCTCCCACACACCCTGACAGCGTTCACTCACCGCACACACCCTGCCTATGTTCACTTCTCCCACACCCTGCCAGTGTTCACGTCCCACAAACCCAGCCAGTGTTCACTTCCCCCACACCCTGACAATGTACACCTCCCCAACACTCTGACAGTGTTCACGCCCCCACACCCTGCCAGTATTCACTTCTCCCACACCCTGCCAGCGTTCACCTCCCCCACACCCTGCCTATGTTCACTTCTCCCACACCCTGCCAGTGTTCCCTTCTCCCACATCCAGCCAATGTTCACCTCCCACACACCCTGCCAGTGTTCACTTCTTTCACACCCTGCCAGTGTTCACGCCCCCACACCCTGCCAGTATTCACTTCTCCCACACCCTGCCAGCGTTCACCTCCCCCACACCCTGCCTATGTTCACTTCTCCCACACCCTGCCAGTGTTCCCTTCTCCCACATCCAGCCAATGTTCACCTCCCACACACCCTGCCAGTGTTCACATCTCCTGCACCCTGCCAGTGTTCACTCCCCTTCACCCTGCCAATGTTCACTTCCCCCACACCCTGCCAATGTTCACTTCCCCCACACCCTGCCAGTGTTCACTTCTCCCACATTCAGCCAATATTCACCTCCCACACATCCTGCCAGTGTTCACCCCCCACAGCCTGCCAGTGTTCACTCCCCCACACCCTGCCAGAGTTCACTCACCCACACCCTGCCAGTGTTCACTCACCCACACCCTGACAATGTACACTTCCCCAACACTCTGCCAGTGATCACTTCCCCTGCACCCTGCCAGTATTTACTTCTCCCACACCCTGCCAGTGTTCACTCACCCACACCCTGCCAGTGTTCACTTCTCCCACACCCTGCAATTGTTCACTTCTCCCACATCCAGCCAATGTTCACCTCCCACATACCCTGCCAGTGTTCACTCCCCCACTCCCTGCCAGTGTTCAATCCTCCACACCCTGCCAGTGTTCACTTCTCCCACATTCAGCCAGTGTTCACCTCCCACACACCCTGCCAGCGTTCACTCCCCGCACACACCCTGCCTATGTTCACTTCTCCCACTCCCTGCCAGTGCTCACGTCCCACAAACCCAGCCAGTGTTCACTTCCCCCACACCCTGACAATGTACACTTCCCCATCAATCTGCCAGTGCTCACTTCCCCTGCACCCTGCCAGTATTTACTTCTCCCACATCCTGCCAGTGTTCACTCCCCACACCCTGTGTTCACTTCTCCCACATCCTGCCAGTGTTCACTCCCTCCACACCCTGCCAGTGTTCATGCCCCCACACCCCACCAGTATTCACTTCTCTCACACCCTGCCAGCGATCACCTCCCACACACCCTGCCATGTTCACTCCTCCTTTACCCTGCCTATGTTCACTTCCCCCACACCCTCACAATGTACACTTCCCCAACACCCTGCCAATGTTCACCTCCCCCACACCCTGCCAGTGTTCACATCCCCCACACCCTGCCAGTGTTCACACCCCACACACCCTGCCAGTGTTCACTTCTCCCACACCCTGCCAGTGTTCACCTCCCACACCCTGCCAGTGTTCACTTCTCCCACATCCAGCCAATGTTCACCTCCCACACACCCTGCCAGTGTTCACTCCCCCACTCCCTGCCAGTGTTCACTCCCCCCACACCCTGCCAGTGTTCACCACCCACACCCTGCCAGTGCTCACTTCTCCCACACCCAGCCAATGTTCACCTCCAACGCACCGTGCCAGTGTTCACTCCCCCCACACCCTGCCGGTGTTCAACCCCCCACACCCTGCCAGTGTCCCCCACACTCTGCCAATGTTCACCTCCCACACACCCTGCCAGTGTTCACTCCCCGCACACACCCTGCCTATGTTCACTTCTCCCACTCCCTGCCAGTGTTCACGTCCCACAAACCCAGCCAGTGTTCACTTCCCCCACACCCTGTCAGTGTTCACTCCCCACACCCTAACTGTGTTCACTTCTCCCACATCCTGCCAGTGTTCACTCCCTCCACACCCTGCCAGTGTTCATGCCCCCACACCCTGCCAGTATTCACTTCTCTCACACCCTGCCAGCGTTCACCTCCCCCACACCCTGCCTATGTTCACTTCCCCCACGCCCTCACAATGTACCTGCCACTCCCCTTGTACCCTGCCAGTGTTCACTTCTCCCACACCCCGCCAATGTTCACTTCCCCCACACCCTGCCAGTGTTCACTTCTCCCACATCCAGCTAGTGTTCACTCCCCCCACACCCTGCCAGTGTTCACCTCCCACACCCTGCCAGTGTTCACTTCTCCCACATCCAGCCAGTGTTCACCCCCCCACACCCTGCCAGTGTTCACCACCCACACCCTGCCAGTGTTCACTTCTCCCACATCCAGCCAATGTTCACCTACCACACACCCTGCCAGTGTCCCCCACACTCTGCCAATGTTCACCTCCCACACACCCTGCCAGTGTTCACTCCCCCACACCCTGCCAGTGTTCACTCCCCCTGCACCCCGCCAGTGTTCACTTCCCCCACACCCTGCCAGTGTTCACTCCCCCACACCCTGCCAGTGTTCACCTCCCACACCCTACCAGTGTTCACTTCTCCCACATCCAGCCAGTGTTCACCTCCCACACACCCTGCCAGCATTCACTTCTCCCATACCCTGCCAGTGTTCACTTCCCCATCACCCTGCCAGTGATCACTTCTCCTGCACCCTGCCAGTATTCACTTCTCCCACACCCTGCCAGTGTTCACTCCCCTCCCACCCTGCCAGTGTTCACTCCCCCCACACCCTGCCAGTATTCACTTCTCCCACACCCTGCCAGTGTTCACTCCCCCCCACACCCTGCCAGTGTTCACTCCCCACAACCTGCCAGTGTTCACCCCACACCCTGCCAGTGTTCACCTCCCACACCCTGCCAGTGTTCACTCCCCCCACAACCTGCCAGTGTTCACTCCCACACACCCTGCCAGTGTTCACCTCCCACACCCTGCCAGTGTTCACCTCCCACACCCTGTCAGTGTTCACCTCCCACACCCTGCCAGTGTTCACCTCCCACACCCTGTCAGTGTTCACCTCCCATACCCTGTCAGTGTTGACTTCCCCCACACCCTGCCAGTGTTCACCTCCCACACCCTGTCAGTGTTCACTTCCCATACCCTGTCAGTGTTGACTTCCCCCACACCCTGCCAGTGTTCACTCCCCACAACCTGCCAGTGTTCACCCCCACACCCTGCCAGTGTTCACCTCCCACACCCTGCCAGTGTTAACTCCCCCCACAACCTGCCAGTGTTCACTCCCACACACCCTGCCAGTGTTCACCTCCCACACCCTGCCAGTGTTCACCTCCCACACCCTGTCTGTGTTCACCTCCCACACCCTGCCAGTGTTCACCTCCCATACCCTGTCAGTGTTGACTTCCCCCACACCCTGCCAGTGTTCACCTCCCACACCCTGTCAGTGTTCACCTCCCATACCCTGTCAGTGTTGACTTCCCCCACACCCTGTCAGTGTTCACCTCCCATACCCTGTCAGTGTTCACTCCCCCACACCCTGTCAGTGTTCACCTCCCATACCCTGTCAGTGTTGACTTCCCCCACACCCTGCCAGTGTTCACTCCCCCACACCCTGCCAGTGTTCACCTCCACACCCTGCCAGTATTCACTTCTCCCACACCCTGCCAGTGTTCACTCCCCCCACACCCTGCCAGTGTTCACTCCCCCCACAACCTGCCAGTGTTCACTCCCCCACACCCTGTCAGTGTTCACCTCCCACACCCTGTCAGTGTTCACCTCCCATACCCTGTCAGTGTTCACCCCCACACCCTGCCAGTGTTCACTTCCCCCACACCCTGCCAGTGTTCACTCCCCCACACCCTGCCAGTGTTCACTCCCCCACACCCTGCCAGTGTTCACTTCCCACACCCTGCCAGTGTTCACTCCCCCCACACCCTGTCAGTGTTCACCTCCCACACCCTGTCAGTGTTCACCTCCCATACCCTGTCAGTGTTGACTTCCCCCACACCCTGTCAGTGTTCACCTCCCACACCCTGCCAGTGTTCACCTCCCACACCCTGCCAGTGTTCACTTCCCACACCCTGCCAGTGTTCACTCCCCCATACCCTGCCAGTGTTCACCTCCCACACCCTGCCAGTGTTCACTTCCCACTTGCAAAGGGTTCCTGGGGGTGCACAGAGTTTAGGAGGATGGCATAACCTCTGCACCCAGTGCCAGTGGCATTTCGCCAGCCAAGCCCTGGAATTCTGGAGCACCTGTGGATCTTTACCCAGCACCCTGCCTACCAGAGGTGCCCACCGTTTTGGACACCAGTGGGCATGGAGCGACCAAATGCCCACCCCTCCTGTTGTAAGACAGGTCGAGAGGGTTGGCTGTCCTCGAACTCTGCACTCCCTCCCCGTCCCGGCAGGATCTCGGACACACTGTCTCCCCATCCGGGCAGGATCTCAGACACGCTATCTCCCCGTCTGGGCAGGATCTCGGACACACTGTCTCCCCGTCCGGGCAGGATCTCGAACACACTGTCTCCACGTCCGGGTAGGATCTCGGACACACTATGTCCCCGTCTGGGCAGGATCTCGGACATGCTTTCTCCCCGTCCGGGCAGGATCTCGGACACGCTATCTCCCCATCCGGGCAGGATCTGAGACACACTCCCTCCCCATCCGGGCAGGATCTTGGACACGCTGTCTCCCTATCTGGGCTCCCTCCCAGTCCGGGCAGGATCTCGGACACACTGTCTCTCCATCCGGGCAGGATCTCGAACACGCTATCTCCCCGTCCGGGCAGGATCTCGGACACACTGTCTCCCCGTCCGGGCAGGATCTCGGACACGCTATCTCCCCGTCCGGGCAGGATGTCGGACACATTCCCTCCCCGTCCGGGCAGGATCTCGGACACACTGTCTCCCCGTCCAGGCAGGATCTCGGACACACTGTCTCCCCGTCCGGGCAGGATCTCGGACACACTCCCTCCCCGTCCGGGCAGGATCTCGGACACACTGTCTCCCCGTCCGGGCAGGATCTCGGACACACTCCCTCCCTATCTGGGCAGGATCTCAGACTGGCTATCTCCCCGTCCGGGCAGGATCTCGGACATGCTATCTCCCTGTCCGGGCAGGATCTCGGACACACTCCCTCCCCGTCCGAGCAGGATCTCGGACATGCTATCTCCCCGTCCGGGCAGGATCTCGGACACACTGTCTCCCCGTCCAGGCAGGATCTCGGACACACTGTCTCCCCGTCCGGGCAGGATCTCGGACACACTCCCTCCCCATCTGGGCAGGATCTCAGACTGGCTATCTCCCCGTCCGGGCAGGATCTCGGACATGCTATCTCCCTGTCCGGGCAGGATCTCGGACACACTCCCTCCCCGTCCGGGCAGGATCTCGGACATGCTATCTCCCCCTCCGGGCAGGATCTCGGACACACTGTCTCCCCGTCCAGGCAGGATCTCGGACACACTGTCTCCCCGTCCGGGCAGGATCTCAGACACACTGTCTCCACGTCCGGGCAGGATCTCGGACATGCTATCTCCCCGTCCGGGCAGGATCTCGGACACACTCCCTCCCCGTCCGGGCAGGATCTTGGACACACTGTCTCCCCGTCCGGGCAGGATCTCGGACACACTCCATCCCCGTCCGGGCAAGATCTCGGACACACTGTCTCCCCGTCCAGGCAGGATCTCGGACACACTCCGTCCCCGTCCGGGCAGGATCTCGGACATGCTATCTCCCCATCCAGGTAGAATCTCGGACACACTGTCTCCCCGTCCGGGCAGGATCTCAGACACGCTGTCTCCCCGTCCGGGCAGGATCTCGGACACACTGCCTCCCCGTCCGGGCAGGATCTCGGACACACTGTCTCCCCGTCCGGGCAGGATCTCGGACACACTCCCTTCCCGTCTGGGCAGGATCTCGGACACACTCCCTGCCCGTCCGGGCAGGATCTCAGGCACACTGTCTCCCTGTCCGGGCAGGATCTCGGACACGCTATCTCCCCATCTGGGCAGGATCTCGGACACACTGTCTCCACGTCCGGGCAGGATCTCGGACACACTGTCTCCACGTCCGGGCAGGATCTCGGACACACTCCCTCCCCGTCCGGGCAAGATCTCGGACACACTGTCTCCCCGTCCAGGCAGGATCTCGGACACACTCCGTCCCCGTCCGGGCAGGATCTCGGACATGCTATCTCCCCATCCAGGTAGAATCTCGGACACACTGTCTCCCCGTCCGGGCAGGATCTCAGACACGCTGTCTCCCCGTCCGGGCAGGATCTCGGACACACTGCCTCCCCGTCCGGGCAGGATCTCGGACACACTGTCTCCCCGTCCGGGCAGGATCTCGGACACACTCCCTCCCCGTCCGGGCAGGATCTCAGACATGCTATCTCCCCGTCCGGGCAGGATCTCGGACACACTCCCTTCCCGTCTGGGCAGGATCTCGGACACACTCCCTGCCCGTCCGGGCAGGATCTCAGGCACACTGTCTCCCCGTCCGGGCAGGATCTCGGACACGCTATCTCCCCATCCGGGCAGGATCTCGGACACACTGTCTCCCCGTCCGGGCAGGATCTCGGACACACTCCCTCCCCGTCCGGGCAAGATCTCGGACACACTGTCTCCCCGTCCAGGCAGGATCTCGGACACACTCCGTCCCCGTCCGGGCAGGATCTCGGACATGCTATCTCCCCATCCAGGTAGAATCTCGGACACACTGTCTCCCCGTCCGGGCAGGATCTCAGACACGCTGTCTCCCTGTCCGGGCAGGATCTCGGACACACTGCCTCCCCGTCCGGGCAGGATCTCGGACACACTGTCTCCCCGTCCGGGCAGGATCTCGGACACACACCCTTCCCGTCTGGGCAGGATCTCGGACACACTCCCTGCCCGTCCGGGCAGGATCTCAGGCACACTGTCTCCCCGTCCGGGCAGGAT
Source organism: Mobula hypostoma (assembly GCF_963921235.1). Taxonomy (NCBI): domain Eukaryota; kingdom Metazoa; phylum Chordata; class Chondrichthyes; order Myliobatiformes; family Myliobatidae; genus Mobula; species Mobula hypostoma. The sequence continues at coordinate 72,662,775 of NC_086107.1, read as the reverse complement.
CTCGGACACGCTATCTCCCCATCCGGGCAGGATCTCGGACACACTGTCTCCCCGTCCGGGCAGGATCTCGGACACACTGTCTCCCCGTCCGGGCAGGATCTCGGACACACTGTCTCCACGTCCGGGCAGGATCTCGGACACACTGTCTCCACGTCCGGGCAGGATCTCGGACACACTCCCTCCCCGTCCGGGCAGGATCTCGGACACACTGTCTCCCCGTCCGGGCAGGATCTCGGACACACTGTGTGTCCGCGCTGTCTCTGCCTTTATCTTAAAGGGGAAGTGATCCAGCAGCAGAGGCCGGGTGGCTGAGGCCCAGGGCTCCTTCCCTTGGCGCCCACTTCTACCACCAGTCTGCTTGGAACTCCTTGGGTGGAAGGGGGTCTTCAGCAGCATCCGGGCCCTGGACTTGTCTGCAAGGAGGTGTCCATGAAGGGATTGGTGGGAGAACTCCTGATGCATTCTTGGCCCAGAATTAAGTGCTCACAGAGTCGTAGAGTTTCACAGCATGGACACAGGCCATTGCCTCCCCAGGAAGGGTTGATGAAGGGCTTTGGCCCAGAACATTGACTGTTTATTCCTCTCCATCGATGCTGACTGACCTGCTGAGTTTCTCCAATGTTTTTTGTGTGTCCTTATCTACCCTCTCGATGCCTCTCATAGCTTCATACAATTCAGATCATCCCTCAGCCACCTCCACTCTGGGAGAGACAAGCCGAGCCCACCCCATGTCTCGCCATAACTGACTTCCTCCCACGTTACTCTGGTGCATCTCCCCTGCACGCTGTCCACTGTGAGCCCATCTGTCCTGGAGTAGCATGCAGCCTGATCTACGGACCAGTGCAGAGAGGGGAGGGGTGATCTCAGACCTCAGGGGCTGGGAGGGAGCAATGGGTGTCAGTCGGGGCTGGTGACACAACAGTGACGAGTGTGTGAACTGCAGGGAGAGTCTTGCCCCGGGTGGAGATCAGCTGGTGTACAGTGACGGCACTCCCTGGCAGAGACCACCACAGTGTCCGGAGTCCCTGGGGCTGCTGGAATCTGAGAGGGTGGTCTTCAGCCCTCGGTATGGGTGTGCTCACCAACCCTGCTGGAGGAGGGAGGAGGAAAGGGAATGGGTGTGGGTTGATGAGGGAAGAGGAAGAGGGGAAGAGGTTGGGGGAGTGGTTTGGAATGGGCTGTAATTCCTCTGCCTGGTTTAGCCTCATTGTATCCTTCTTGTCCTACGGACAGGACTCCTCCCACCTCATAAAATACCACCTCTCCTCCATGAGAATGACTCCCTTGGGGAACATTCAGAGGGATTGGGAGCCCCCACAACCAACCCAGCCCAGGGGTCCTGCACAGAGGCAGGAAAGGGTTGATGGGGTGGGGGTCAGCTCTCTATGGGCCAGTGGGTGTACATCGGGGAGGGGGTGGGAGATACAGAGGGCGACGGGGACTCAGAGCTGGGTGGGAGGGCTTTAGGATGGTGAAAGTGAAGGAAGGGAAACTGGGGCAGTGGAGGGTGCACGGACAAGAGAGAGGGGGAGGGAGGGAATGCAGAGACAGGGCAGGGTGTTTTGATGGTGGTTGGGGTGTTCTGGGTGGAGAGCCCCAGTGGGTGATTTGAATGTGTTAACCAAGTGGGATTTCTCCCCACCCCACCTTACTACAACCCTGTCCCCTTGGCCTGCCCCAGGGATGTGTCTTAAGCGTGCAGGAGTGGCTCTACAGCAACATCGGCCTCATCTTCGGTGTGTGCGTTGGAGTGGCAGTGATCGAGGTAGGTAGACCCTTGTCCGCCCTTGTAGGACACTCCGCAGACCAACTAATGAATCGCTCTCAGTGAGGCCCCCTCCCTCTGTTGTGGCCTGTTTTATTAAATTCAGTCAATTTACAAACATGTGCCTCTCATTACCACAGCACTCTAAACCGCTTATGGGTGCCACAGAGATGAACTTCTCGAGGCTAGGGAACTTCCTCCAGCTGAAGACAACAGTCGGGAGCCAGTCTCATTCTCAGGGCCTGTGTGTTACGGAGGCGAGGAAGGGGAAGGGCAGAGAGGAGGACGGTGAAGGGGAAAGAAGGTTCTAAAGAGAGAAGGAGGGAGACTTCCGGTAGCGCTCATGGAGTGAAGTCGCGTTCTTGACTCGCTCCATTACCTCTGAGTTTTTTCTCTCTATGGTCAGCTATACTTTAATTAACTATTAAGGCATCAATTTTTACAATACTTTGAATTAAACTGAATTCTCTGACAATTGGATGGAACTTAGATCTGCTATGTCTAAGAACGGGAAAGACGGCAAGGATGGTAAACCTCCGGTTAAACCGAAAGCTACGGATCTCCCTCCGACTGAATCACCGGTGACTTTGGAAGCTATATCGGAGTTAATTCAGAGGGAAATTTCAACCTCTGTTAGGGAGATGATTCGTACAGAAATTATGGGCTTTGTTAAAGACCTGATTCATATGGAAATCTCAACTAAGTTCCAGAAAATTGCCGATTTAATTGATAAGATGCAAACATGTATTGCGGAACATCAGTCGGCTATATCTGGTCTTCAAAAATCCGCGCAACAAAGTGAGCTTAAGATGGGGAAAGTCGAAGAAACAATTAATGTAATGAAGAAGAAACTTGACTTTTTGACTTTTAAAAACTCTGACTTGGAATCTAGAATGCGACGGCAGAATTTACGAATGATTGGCGTCAGGGAAGCCGTGGAAGCTAACAACCCTATGAAATATTTCTCCCAACTTTTAAAAGATGCATTCCCTACTGTATTTCCTGACCAACCACCGCTACTGGATCGTGTTCACAGAATCCCATCATACTCGTCTAGGTCAGATAGACCTAGGCATGTTATCTTACGTTTTCATTACTTTCAAGATAAGGAGAGACTGTTTCGATTCGCTCGATCTAAAGGTTTCATTGATTTTTCGGATCTTAAGTTCCGATTCGTGGAAGATTTCAGTAAACCAATCTGGGACCAACGGGTCCGTTACAGATCCGTGATGTCGGAATTCTATAAGATGGATTTAAGACCAGCGCTGCTGTACCCTGCACGTCTAAGGATTCGCATGTTAGATGGAGCTCTTCGTTTTTTTGATTCTCCATCGGATGCCCAGAGTTATCTGGATCAACTTTCATCTTCAACATCTTAATTGCCTTTTTTTAATTTTCTCCGTTGATCGGAGGCTGTGAATTGGTTGGTTTTAACTTTTCTGTGCCCTATTTGGGCAGAAAAGTTTACTTTCGATTTCTTAATATGGCTGCTAAATTTTCTTTTTAACTGCGTCATTTCTTTCTTTTCCCAGGGGATTCTGGGTGGTTACTTCCCTTTTGTCATCTTACGTATTTCCTGTGCGGCCTTAAATTTTGTAGTTTTTTTTAAATTTTATTCTGTTTTGCTTTTTATAATCATTTTATGTTAATAATCCTATTTTTTTTGTTGCTGTGTCTATTCATGAGTTTGAGGTTTATTGTGGTTTTTTTTAATATATACTTTCCGGCTTTTGTTCTGTTCTGTGTGTATTTTAATTGAGCTAACTTTTTTTTACTTATTTTTTACTGTTTTACAATTAGCTGATCCTTTTCATATTTATACCTTTTTTTTAGGGAGCGTATACCGGAAGTCATGGGGGTAGTTTTAGCGCTTGCTTCTTTCTGGCGGGTCTGCTTTAGATTTCGCCTTGGGGTCCTGGGGTGGGGGGCGGTGGGAGGGGCTTCACGTTTTAGTTTGTTTCTCTTTGGGCTATATACATTATTGAAGTATTGGTTACGTCCTTTTCCCCGGTATCTTTTGTATGTTCTGTTTCCTCTCCGGGTCTGTGGGTCGCGCCTATTGTCAATCCTCCTTGTTATGGGTTGACTTTAGGATTTATGGAGTCTATTATTAATTTTGTCTCCTGGAATACTAATGGTCTTAATCATCCTATTAAAAGGAAAAAAGTTTTTAAAGTGTTCCGGAGACTTAAAGCACAAATTTTATTTTTACAAGAGACCCATGTACGGAGGGGGGACAGACTACGTTTTTTCAAATTTTGGAAGGGACAACAATTTCATTCGAACTCCAATGCTAAGATTCGAGGCGTCTCTATCTTTATAGACTCCTCAGTTACTTTTATACAACAGGATATTATCTCTGATCCGAATGGTAGATTTTTATTGGTTAGTGGTTTATTATTTAATAAAAAAGTAGTTTTGGTTAATGTTTATGCTCCTAATATGGATTGTCCGGAATTTTATAAATCATTGTTTGATCAGTTTCCGAATTTGAACGAGTTTTCATTGATTTGGGGCGGAGATCTTAATACCTGTTTATCTCCAGCTTTGGACCGTTCGGCTCCTTTACGGACTTTACCTAATAAATCTGCAAATTTGATTAATTTTTTCCTTTCTGATTCTGGGTCGACGGACATTTGGCGTTTTCTGCATCCTCAGGAAAAAGATTTTTCCTTCTTTTCACATGTTCATCATTCCTATTCAAGAATTGATTATTTTTTCATTGATTCTCGTCTCATTTCTTCAGTGATTAAATGTGATTATGATTCTATAACCATTTCGGATCATGCTCCACTTAAGCTTTCTATTAAAATTATGGCCAATATACCAAACAATAGACAATGGCGTTTTAATTCGCTGTTGCTTCAGGACTCGGACTTTGTTAATTTTATGAATGAACAGATTGAGCTTTTTTTTATAATTAACCATACAGAAGATATTTCGGTTAACACTCTTTGGGACACTTTTAAAGCCTATATTCGGGGTCAGATTATTTCGTATTCCGTTGCTTTGAGGAAGAAACAGAAGCAGGAGGAGATGGTAATTGTGGACAAGATTAAAGAAATTGATAAGAAATATGTTATGGCTCCTTCTGAGGAGCTATACAAACAAAGAACTGAACTTCAAATGGAACACAGTTTACTACTCTCGTCCTCGATTGTAAACCAATTAAAGAAAACAAGAAGTGATTTTTATGTTCACAGTGATAAAATTGGCAAGCTGCTGGCTAATCAATTGAAATCTAATTATGTTAAATCTCAAATCAATCAGATTTATAACCAAAATGATCGATTGATATTGGATCATGTGGGGATTAATCAAACCTTTTGTGATTTTTATTCTTCTTTATACCAATCAGAGTCTCCTCGAGATTCTAAATATATGAATGATTTTTTAGATAAGTTAGACTTCCCTCTGATTTCACAGGATATGTCTTCTTTATTAGATACTTCCATTACAATGGATGAGATTAAGAATGTTATTTTTTCTATGAATCTGGGGAAAGCTCCTGGCCCTGATGGGTTTACCGTTGAATTTTATAAATGTTTTGCTTCTTTATTGATTCCTTGGCTCTATAAGGTTTTTGAGGCTTCTTTGAAACTTGGTAAACTTCCGGAATCTTTTAATAGAGCATCAATTTCTTTAATACTAAAGAAGGATAAAGACCCTGCTCAATGTGCATCTTATAGACCAATATCTTTATTAAATGTTGATTCTAAAGTTTTTTCTAAGTTATTAGCAAATAGACTAGAAAAAGTACTTCCTTCTATTATTTCGGAAGACCAAACGGGTTTTATTAAAGGTCGTTACTCTTTTTATAATATTCGTACATTGTTAAATATCGTTTATACTCCCTCACAAAATGTTCCTGAGTGTGTTATTTCTTTAGATGCCGAGAAAGCTTTTGATAGAGTAGAATGGCCTTATTTATTTAAGGTGCTTGAAATGTTTAATTTTAGCTTGAAATTTATATCCTGGATTAAACTGTTATATTATTCCCCTGTAGCCTCGGTTCGTACTAACTCCTTAAACTCACCTTTTTTTCCTCTCTTTCGTGGTACTCGACAAGGCTGTCCTCTTAGTCCCCTATTATTTGATATTGCATTAGAACCTCTTGCAATTGCTATTCGAGAATCTTTAAATATTACTGGGATAACTCGGGGATTAAAGTCCCATAAATTATCACTCTATGCTGATGATTTACTTTTATATATTTCTAATCCTGAGAGATCCATTCCTGCTGTTTTAGAGTTATTAGCACAATTTGGTCTTTTCTCAGGTTATAAATTAAATCTTAGTAAGAGTGAACTTTTTCCGATTAATAAACATCTTCCCTTATATTATAAATTTCCATTTAAATTGATTAATAATTACTTTTCATATCTTGGGATTAAAATTACTTGTAAACATAAAGATTTATTTAAGACTAACTTTTTACCATTAATAGACCATATTACTCAACTTTCATCTAAATGGTTTCCCTTATATTTAACTTTGATTGGTCGTATTAATGCAGTTAAGATGTTTTTTTTGCCAAAATTTTTATATGTGTTTCAGGCATTACCAATTTTCGTTCCTAAATCTTTTTTTGATAAAGTTGACTCTAAAATTTCTTCATTTATTTGGCAGAACAAGAATCCGAGACTGGGTAAAATACATTTACAGAAAGCTAAGAGAGATGGAGGTTTAGCATTACCTAACTTTAGATTTTATTATTGGGCTATTAATATTCGACATATGAAATTTTGGTTACTTGATCGGGACATACTATTTATTCCTAAATGGGTAGCATTGGAATTACAATCTGTTCAGGGTTATACACTTGGTTCTATTTTAGGTTCCTCTCTTCCTTTTGATTCGAAACGTCTTAAGCAGGTCTCTAACCCGATAGTTAAATATGCTTTGCGCATTTGGTTTCAATTCAGAAAATTTTTTGATCTTAATCAATTCGGGTTAGCGATTCCTATTTTAGGTAACATATTTTTTCCTCCCTCTTTTACGGATCGCGCTTTTCAAACTTGGAAGACTAAGGGTATTTTACGGTTTTTGGATTTATTTTTAGATGGTTCCCTTATGTCTTTTGAACAATTATCTAACAAATATAACTTATCAAGAATACATTTTTTTAGATATTTACAAGTTAGAAATTTCCTAAGTACTATACTTACTTCCTTTCCAATGCTTCCTCCTATATATATTTTAGATTCGATAATTAACCTTAATCCATGTCAGAAAGGTGCATCGGCTATGATTTATAATATTATTATGAAACTTAGGAAAGCTCCATTTGATAAGATTAGGGTAGATTGGGAACAGGAATTGGGGCTTACCATTTCTGTGGATGATTGGGGGCAGATTTTACAATTAGTTAATACTTCCTCTATTTGTGCTAAACATTCCCTAATTCAATTTAAAGTGGTTCATAGAGCACATATGTCCAAAGATAAGTTAGCGCGTTTTTACTCGCATATTAATCCTTTCTGTGATAGATGTTCGGGGCAGATAGCCTCTTTAACTCATATGTTTTGGTCTTGCCCTACTTTGGAAACTTTTTGGAGAGATATTTTCAATATTATTTCTAAGGTATTAAATATAGATATCTCTCCTCACCCTATTACTGCTATCTTTGGACTACCTAAAATTTCTAGTAATCTTTCCCCTTCAGCCCGTAGAATGATTGCATTTCTTACTTTAATGGCGAAAAGATGTATTTTACAACATTGGAAAGAGCTTAATGCTCCAACTACCTTTTTTTGGTTTTCTCAGACGATTTTATGTTTGAATCTGGAGAAAATTAGAAGTAACCTTTATGATTCTTCATTTAAATTTGAACAGATTTGGGGACCTTTTATTCGATATTTTCATTTAATGTAATATTTACCCTTCTTGTTTTCTCTTCACTGTTTTAATGGAGGTCGGGATTGAGGACGTGATTTTAAGTTTAACTCTGTTTGGTTTCAAGTTAGCCCATTGCTTTGCTTTGCTTTTAGTTAGTTGCACGGTGGGTTTTTTTTTGGGGTTTTTTTTTTCTTTTTTTCCATTGATATATATAAAATCTAGTATACTATTATGTTATCTTGGTTTCTTATGCTTAAATTACATTGTTTGTAGTATTTTCTTTTTGGTATTGTTATCTTTTGGAATTTTATTATACTTTAACATTGTATTAATGTTTATATGGCTTACCTTTTTTGTATACTTACTCAATAAAAAGATTTAAAAAGAAGAAAGAAAGAAGAGAGAAGGAGGCAAGGGGAGGGGAGAGGAGGAGGAGGAAGGGGGAATAGGGTGGTAAAGAGAGGGAGGAGAGCAGGGGAAGGGGAAGATGGGGAGGGGTAGAGAGGAGAGGGTGGCACACTCGTCCAGCGGACAAGAGATAGGACTGATAGGTGGTTGGCCCTTAGAATATAAAACAGTACATCACAGAACAGACCCGATGGCCCACGATGTTGTACCATCTTTTTAACCTGCTTATCTCGACGCGGTTGGACTACAGACAGCGGCTGCACAGTGGCCCCACGTAATGTGTAATGTGACCAATGCTGGTTTTTCTGTTCAAGGTGGTTCAGGGCACGTTGACCGGGTAACCCCTGATATTTGACAGGAGTTGTGATGAGACTGACAGGAGCTGAAGTGAGTTACTGAAATGTAATTGCATTGTTAGAGTTAGATGGTAGGCTTGGAGAGACCATTTCTCCTTGATATCACCAGCAAGCTTTCAGACTGAAGCTGATCACTAGTAGCTTTTTGGGACAATTATTACATTTACTCTGAAAGGTTTTCCTTGTGTGGAGCCCTCAGCGAAGCATAACTAGCTGCTAACTAAACGTGTTTAAAACACAATTCTGTGTCTATTTGCAGCTGCTGGGAATGGTCCTGTCGATGTGCCTGTGTAAGAATGTGGAACAAGAGGACTATAGCAAAGTCCCTAGGTACTGAGGATAATCTGCAGTGCAGCTGTGGGTCACCTGAAGTGTGGACAATGAATCAGTGATTAACCAATACACACAGGAATCGATTGTTCAATCTTTGTATTTGCTTCACTGCTTGTTAACTTTACCTTATATACTTCAGCACTTTAGTACTATTATTAAAACTGTTGATCAGTATCTATTTTGTAAAGATGACATTTTCTACTTAGAGAACTTCTAGCATGATATCTCTGTAAGGGGGGAACTGCTATAAAAATTCAAGTATGCATGTGATCATTATACCAAGTCTCTATATTAAATATTGGGGCTAGAACGTGCCTTGAGAGAGCTTTGCTTTGTGTGGCATTGAAGCTCTCACTCTTCCCTGCAGCCTGTAAGAGGTTCGGCAAATCAGTCTTCCGTAAATCTTCAATATTTTCTACCAGTATTTTTAATGCATCTTGAATCATTTTTCTAAAGCTTGTACACAAAGCGCCAGAGTTTTCGCTGGCCGCCGTCCAGCCTCAATAAATACTTTTGAGAAAATGAGTCTGAGCAGACATTGTTTTGTTTCTGAGGATGCAGCCAGCTCTCTCACACCAACACCACCACAGGGGAAGCCGGTGGTCTTCGGTTACCACACCAAGTGCGTCTCTCCCAGGGACCTGTTCTTATCCGGGAGGTGGCAGGAATCCAATTGGGAGCAGCTGCCGAAAACAGTCACAACAAGCTCTCGAGTCACGGAGAGATCCAGCAGGGAAACAGCTCCTTCAGGCCATTGCGTCAACCACTCATTTACACTGATCCCATTTAACTCTCCACACATTCCCATCAACAACCCCTTCCCAGACTCTACCCTTCACCCACACGTCAGGGCCAGTCCACAGCAGTCAATCAACACCTCCTCAACACCCAGGGGAAAACCACTGCGGTCACAGGGAAAATGTGTAAATTCTGCACGTTCAGCGCCCAAGGTCAGAATCGCTGGACCGTGAGGCAGGACCCTCTCTCTCTGCCAGCAACGGGCACTAATGGTTGCAAGAAAGAAGTGACCGGGTTGACGGGTAGGCACCATGGCCCAATATCAGGCCTGGGGGTGTGTTGTCTGAAATTTGGCATAGCTCCAGTGAAGTATCAGTGGAACAGTGACACCAGACACTGCAGTTCCCATCACCACCTCCCAGGCAGATCCCAGCCACACACACCAGATCTTCAGGTTACACTGTTCCTGCGACACCCTGCAACCAATGCAGCTGGGAAACTACCGCTCCAGGCCAGTGCTGTCTGTTTGCAATCCAGCAAGTCCAGACATCCCACCTCTCCTGGAAGTTCCGGCAGTCTCCCGCACATTAATAGCAGCTCCCTGATGCCCACAAATTATATATAATATCCCGGAAATGAGAGGGAGAGCGGGAGCGGGAGCGGGAGCAAGATCGAGAATGGGAGCAAGATCGAGAACGGGAGCAAGATTGAGAACGGGAGCAAGATCGAGAACGGGAACAAGATCGAGAACGGGAGCAAGATCGAGAACGGGAGCAAGATCGAGAACGAGTATCCTGATTGGTCTCTCTTTGTGCTAAGTAGACCTATCAGTTTTCTCTGTGGCTGGGCTTTACAGTGTTTCAAAAAAAGGAAAATATAAAACGTACATCACCCCAGACTACCCTAAAATGTACCCCTGCCTAATAGGGGTCAAAATAATGACAGTGTTGCTCGCTGCACTGTTTGCAACAGTGACTTTTCTATTGCCCATGGTGGGTTAAGACTGTAAAAGACATGTTGAGGTGAGTTTAAAAACGCAAGCATGAGGAATTCTGCAGATGCTGGAAATTCAAGCAACACACATCAAGGTTGCTGGTGAACGCAGCAGGCCAGGCAGCATCTCTAGGAAGAGGTACAGTCGACGTTTCGGGCCGGGACCCTTCATCAGAACTAACTGAAAGAAGAGCTAGTAAGAGATTTGAAAGTGGGAGGGGGAGGTGGGGCATTAGCGGAAGTTTGAGAAGTCAATGTTCATGCCATCAGGTTGGAGGCTACCCAGACAGAATATAAGGTGTTGTTCCTCCAACCTGAGTGTGACTTCATCTTTACGGTAGAGGAGGCCGTGGATAGACATATTAGAATGGGAATGGGATGTGGAATTAAAATGCCTCCAGGTCCAACATACTATTCTCTGTAACTTCCGCCGCCTCCAACGGGATCCCACCACTAAGCACATCTTTCCCTCCCCCCGCTGCTTTCCGCAAGGATCGCTCCCTACGCGACTCCCTTGTCCATTCGTCCCCCCCATCCCTCCCCACTGATCTCCCTCCTGGCACTTATCCGTGTAAGCTGAACAAGTGCTACACATGCCCTTACACTTCCTCCCTCACCACCATTCAGGGCCCCAGACAGTCCTTCCAGGTGAGGCGACACTTCACCTGTGAGTCGGCTGGGGTGATATACTGCGTCCGGTGCTCCCGATGTGGCCTTCTATATATTGGCGAGACCCAACGCAGACTGGGAGATCGTTTTGCTGAACACCTATGCTCTGTCTGCCAGAGAAAGCAGGATCTCCCAGTGGCCACACATTTTAATTCCATGTCCCATTCCCATTCTGATATGTCTATCCACGGCCTCCTCTACTGTCAAGATGAAGCCACACTCAGGTTGGAGGAACAACACCTTATATTCCGCCTGGGTAGCCTCCAACCTGATGGCATGAACATTGGCTTCTCTAACTTCCGCTAATGCCCCACCTTCCCCTCGTACCCCGTCCGTTATTTATTTATATACACACATTCTTTCTCTCACACTCCTTTTTCTCCCTCTGTCCCTCTGAATATACCTCTTGCCCATCCTCTGGGTTTCCCCTCTCCCCCTTTTCTTTCTTCCCGGACGTCCTGTCCCATGATCCTCTCTTATCCCTTTTGCCAATCACCTGTCCAGCTCTTGGCTCCATCCCTCCCCCTCCTGTCTTCTCCTATCATTTTGGATCTCCCCCTCCCCCTCCCACTTTAAAATCTCCTACTAGCTCTTCTTTCAGTTAGTCCTGACGAAGGGTCTCGGCCCGAAACGTCGACTGTACCTCTTCCTAGAGATGCTGCCTGGCCTGCTGCGTTCACCAGCAACTTTGATGTGTGTTGCTTGAGGTGAGTTTAACAGGTGTCATTTGTTCATTAGCATAGCTAACGTTATTTAAACTAGCTGTCTAGCTGCTAAGGAGCTACGCTATTGATGTCCTACGTGATGAGGCCAAACTCCCTGTAGACTTGCTTAAAGTTGTAATAGAATTAAAAAATGACTCCATGATAATATATAAGTACATACTGTATTTTAATGTGACATTTTCTGCATATACCCAGTTTACAGATTACAGATTGGTTTACAGATTAGACAAAATCACTAAACAAGGTATTACATAAGACAATATAGTAAGGATACACCTTATGCTTTTATTTCTTTTAGGGACCACAACATATTAGGGAGGCTAACCGCAGGGAAGGCTGCTCAAATATTTCACAGTTCTTTTCAGCTGAGCCACATCACAGTACAAGGAAAGTTTGCAAAAGAAATAGGAAAGCTATTTGCATTAGCATTGAGATTAAATAGTTTCAATATGTGTCAAATAAATTGTTGTGTTCTTTCATAATCAAATGTCCTGTATACATGCGCCCTTGGAGGTTGACGGAGGGGGGGGGGCGGCGGAGGTGCTACCTCCCTGAAATGAGTTTTTGCAGGGTGGGATGTCTGCAAGTCTGGAAGGTTAGTTCCCATGGAATCCAGGGAGGGCTAGCGAGCTGCCTCGGAGGCAGGAAGCAAAGGGTAGTGGTTGAAGTTTGTTTCTCAAAATGGAAGCTGATGACTTAGTGGGGTTGAGACGCTTGGAATTCATTGTTTATATAAGTGCATTTGTATCTGAATTAAGGCTTCATCAGCAAGTTTGCAGATGATATGAAATTAGGAGATTATGTGAGCACTGATGCCAAACAGACCATCTCTGAAGAGTATTTGCAATGGCTTGTAAAGACACTGCCCAGAAAAAAGCAATGACAAATCACTTCTGTAGAAAAACTTGCCTAAAACAATTTTGGTCATAAGACCACGATCACCTCCGTCATTTGACATGGCACATGATGATGATGTTGATAGTGAAGGAGCTTATCGTAGATCACAGGGGGCTCTTGATCAGTTAGGGAAGTGGGCTAAGGTGTGGCAAATAGATTTCAGTACTGATAAGTGTGAGGTGATGCATTTTGGCGTAGGACTATGAATGGTAGGGAACTCGGGAGTCTACTGGAACAGGAGAACTAGGAATACAAGTGCATAGTTTGTGAAAAGTGGTGTCACAGAGAGGCAGACTGGTGAAAAAGGTTTTCATCAGTTGCTGTTGGAGAGGCCACGCTTGGAGAATTGTGTACATTTGTGGTCACCCTGTGATGGCAAAGATCTGATTAAACTGGAATGAGTGCAGAAAGTTTGATGAGGATGTTGCCAGGACGACAGGGCTTGAGTTATAGGGAGCGACTGACCAGGCTGGTCTATTTCCTGGACTGTAGGAGAATGAGGGTTGACATCAACCCCATTTCTCTGCTTACCAATGACATCTGACCTGCTGGTTCCAGCGTTTTATGCCACAACTGTGGGTATGGACGTTTATTTATTGATTCATTGAGATACAACGCAGATCAGGCTGTTGCGGCCCTTTGATCCACACTGCCCAGTAACCCTGATTTAACCCGAGCCTAACCACGGGACGGTTTACAATGACCAACCGGTATGACTTCGGACACTGGGAGGAAATCGGGCCCCCACACTTCATACCTAGTTCTCATAGTCCTGTGAGGTTGCATGTGATTTTGTAACAAGTAGTTTTAAATACTTGTGATTTTAATGGTAGCATCTTGGTGAGGAAAAAGGTGCCAGGACTTTTGAAATACACAACACATACAAAAAGTGCTGGGGTAATTCAGGCAGCATCTGTGGGCGGTAATAAATGGTAAACATTTTGGGCCAAGACGCTTTGTTGGGGTCTGAAAAGGAAGGGGACAGAAGCATTTGAAATGCATAGGCTAATAACCCTGCATATGACCTCAGCTCCTGATCTGTGCTGTGCATTACCACACTGAGGTCCAAGACCACTCTGTGATCTTGCACTGTTCCCTGGACTCGAGGCTGTGTACGGGGAGGAAGCACCTGAGTAGATCCTCAACCTGGATTGAAAATTCTTTTTTTCATTTCACTAATTATGTTTGATCAATCTATCTGTTAAATTAGTTTTAAAGTATATTTATTATCTTTAAAATTAACCAAAGTTTGCTTTATTTTTGACTCAGTAAGAGAAGACTAAATCCAACTCATCTGGCTCAATGGATAAATTTTAAAATCACTATTTCCATTTTGTTTTGCCTGCACCCAGAGACTGATAGTCATGACATCTCTTGACTGAAGGTTTGTAATAACTGAAATTATTCAATTTTGTTAAACATTAATAAAACTTGAAAATAACCCCCAAAAAAGATCCGAGAGTGAGATCTGTGAAGTGTGTATCCCAAAAAGCCACTTGGAATGGCCCACTGCCCAGCTCAGTGGCACTTCATGAATTGAAATAACAAATACAGGCAATTTCAAAGCAGTGGTGCGTTATAGGGAAATTTCGTGATGATTTTCATGATGAGTAACCCAAAATCCATAAGATGCACCCAAAAGTATTCAGGAAGCAAAATCTTTGTTGTCCAGTGCTGTTTTTCCCCAATGAACTGAGTTTAAGAGAAGCAACACACACAAAATGCTGGAGGTCCTGATGAAGGGTCTTGGCCCAAAATGTTGACTGTTTACTCTTTTCCATAGATGCTGCCTGGCCTGCTGAGTTCCTCCAGCATTTTGTGTGTGTTGCTTGGATTTCCAGCATATACTGATTTTCTCGTGTTTGTGATTGGATTTAAATAGACTAACAGGGCCCAGAAACAGTTACTTCAACACAAAACATTTACACTGACCATCAAGTACCCAGCTCATTTACTACCACTTGGTCTGCAGCCTTCTATGCATTGGGAATTCAAGTGCTTGTCTGGATATTTCAATGTCCAACTGAAACCAACCATTGCAGAGTCAAACAGCTCAGAAACAGGCCCTCTTCATTCAGGCTGAACCTTGACCATCTCTCTGGATTATTCCCAATAATCACCACCTGCTCTGTAGCCTCCTTTGTACTTGTAGTTCAAGGACTTGTCTGGGTACTCCATAGATGTGACAATCTCTTCCTCCATTAACCCCTCAGGCAGTGCATTTCAGATCCTAACCAGCTTTCTTTCAAGATCTTCTCTAAACCTCTTACTCCTATTGTAAGATGTCAGGGGTAAATTTTTGTTACACACTTAATGTATGGAGTGTATGGAAGGTCCTGCCGGGGTGATAGAGGCAGATATGTTAGGAACATTAAAGAAACTTTCAGAAAGGCACATGGATGATCAAGGATGCAGGGCATCTTTGTAGGAGGGAAGGGTTATAATCCGTGAGCCTGTAGCCTATAGGAAGGGTTGGTCGGTACCATCTGAGGGGAATAATGCTCAGAGTGATTTTTGGCAAGGTATACATCTCTACAGTTAGAAAATATGTGATAGCATTGCACCAGTGGTAGCGTTATCACTTCAAATAAGTAATCACTTTTTGTATATATTCCATATTAACATCAGTACAGCAGAAAATGTTACCCCAACCCCAAAAGGTAAAAAAACTTCATTTGGAGAGAATTCTGGAGTTTTATCAATGTCATGATATTTTCCATATTGTTGTATCAAATCAAAACAATCTTAAGCTTTTGTCGTAGCATATAGAATTACAGTACAATAATTCAAATGTGGGGTTCCACACGGCCATAACCTAGGCCCCACTTGGTTGTAAAATGAATATATTTAATCAAAGGCTTTGTTTTCCATACTTTCATAACCTATTAATAATCATAATTTTCCAAGTCTTCCATGTCTTCCACATCTTCATCTGAACTTTCCACACTCTCTGAGGTGGATGCCTGGTTCTCACAGTCTGCCAGTCTACACATGTCAGTACACCTGAGGCCATTTGCAACACACATACATTTTGGGAGTGAACATTTTTTTGGACAGTTACAGGGCAGTAGGTCCAGGACAGCATCAGGTGCTGGCTGGCCTTCCATCCAGTGCACCACCAACTGTTCAGCTTCCTCTTCTCTCTCCATCTTCCATCCTCTGCCAACAGGGCTTGGCACTTGTGAGTCCTTCTCCAAACATCTTCTTCATATACCAGCCCGGTAGTTGGCTCGCTGAGCGTGTTTTGTTAAGCAGTCCTTGCATGGTGGGAGTTGATGACTTTCGATTTCACCTTTTTTGGCACAGAAAAGGTGATACCTGAGCTCATTGACCTTGGTGGTCATGCTTTTGGGGCTTACAGGAGACATGTAAATGCCTCCAGTTTGTCCATCAGTTCTGGGGAGAGGTCCCATTCCTGACCCAACTCTAAGAATGTGTCCTGAGTTTCCCTGTTGCTGGTTTTAGGACACTTGTCCTCCCTTTGCCTGCAAAAGCATTTACAGTGTCACATCCTGTATATGCGTGCAACCCGATGAGAGCCCTACAAACCTCTATGCCAACAGTGACAGCAACCTTCCTGATGTCTACAAGCCTTGTACGGGTTCTAGTGCCACACTTCTGGAACAATGGGGCCTCAATCTTGTCACAAAATGCTAAAGACATGATAAAGACATCTGTGTCTCCTGAGCAGGTCACTACAGACTGGTATCCCTGTCTTGTGGCATGGGCAGCAAGGAGAAGTAGGCGGCCATCTGCTTCTTGTTGACACTGAAGAGCTGACACCTCCTCACTGTCTTGAAATGTGATTCTGTAACATTTGTCATTCACAGTTGCATACAGAATCTTCTCCTGTAGCTTTGCTCTGTACTCCACCTTCCTCCATTCATGGACTATGAAGCTAATGAGACTATTTTTGTTACTGTCTTTGGTCAGGAAGCTCCTCCACTGCCTCACTATCTGTGTGCCAGTGATACCTTGCAACTCATGACCAGGCTCTTCACCCCGTAGAGATCTTTCACTATTCTTGATAGAGTTCTCCTTGTATGTGTCGAACACAACATCTATTCTGCTACTCTGACTGCCTTCCCTCAGAGCCATACCCAGAATTGTTGTGGCAACATCTCTGAAAGTAACTTGATCACCTTTCACTCTTGTGCCATCACTATGATGCATCCAGACAAAGACCTGTCTGCTTTCAAGATGATCGCCCTCCCATTTGATTTCACTTCTCTCTTCTTACACATATCACTGAATGTTTTCAGCTTGTTGGTTTTCATTGAGTCATGAAATTTCTTTGCTGGTGGGTCTTCCCCTCGTCTCTCATCCTTGAAGGAGGCATATCATTGCTCACCAATCTCATATGTGTTCATCAGGTCGGAGGCAATGTCCTTGGGGGCTGCCTTTGCCGTAGAGATGCTAATGGGTTGACCCATTCATGTATGAGGCTAACCACTGCTGAAACTGCTTCCTCATCTTTCTGGATTCTTGGCCGCTGTAGCTCCGTATGACAAAGCTCTGATTTGTTGCCTTGCACCATCTCCCTTAACTGTCCCAGGAATGCACTGCGGTGTTCGGCTGTTATGTAGCAACGCTTGATAGCTCCAGCATTCAGGTTGAACCGTGATGTACCTCCAGGAGTCTGTGTGTCTTTGTTCACTGTGGCTTCAATAGCCTGGTCCACAGGGATCTGCCCAAAGGGGTTGTTACTTGACAGCTGCACTGAGAATTGGCCTGTCTTGCAGGCCTCATACACAGAAGGGTTCTTCTCTGGGAGGTTCATCATCTGAGCAAAGTAAAGGTCAGGTACCTGGCATAATTCATCTTATCATAGGCAAAGCACCATAGGATCACAGAAAGATACCACCACTGCAATGCTATCACATGTTTTCTAGCGCTAGGGGTGTATACCATGCCAAAAATCACTGTAAGAATTATTCCCCCCAGATGGTACCAGTGGCCCAAATTTGGGGTCCTGGCTCACGGACTAAGGTCAATGGTTCAAAAAGTAGATGATATGACCCCACCCCTGGGGATGGTGGGAATTTCTAAAGAGGAAATAAAGGTAAGGGGGAGGTGGTGGGGGGCATGCTAGGTAGCAAGGGGAGTAGTTGAGAGATTATAGGCGTAATGTAACAAATTAATTATTTATGTGCATTTAATCCTCAGTGCCTCATAATTGATTACAATGATCACATAATCACCTCATCTCTTGCTAACCCACCGTTCTGTTAAACTCTGCTTGAAGTGTGTTATGGTTGTTGGTATATTATGAGAAATCTGGACAGAAGAAATTATTTCTGGGCCTGGCCCGTGCATTGTTACTGTTCACTACTGTAGCTAATACAATTCACATACTCTTAATCATGCAGTGTTGCAGTTCCTGTGAATTAGGGTATGACATTCAATGGGGTGAAGTCCAGAATCTGCCGTTTCGATTGGTCTTGACCACATTTCTCTGGCCCATGGCCCACCGAGATATTGCTGCCCTACTTCAAGCACCTTCAGGCAGAGAGTCAGGTTTTGCCTGAGCTATGATGTCATCATAAGGCCATAACACCATAAGATATAGGAGCTGAATTAGGCCACTAATTTGGCTTCCACAGCTGTCTGTGTCAATGAATATCACAGATTTACCACTCTCTGGCTAAAGAAATTCCTCCTCATCTCTGTTTTAAATGGATGTCTCTCTATACTGAGGCTCAGTCCACTTGTCTTAGACTCTCTCACCATGGTCCACTCTTCCACATCCACTCTATCTTTCACCATTCGATAGGTTTTAATAAGATCACCCCTCATTCTTCTGAACTCCAGTGAGTACAGGCCCAGAACCATCAAATGCTCCTCATACGATAAGCCTTTCAATTGCGGAATCATTCGCACAAACCTCCTCTGAACCCTCTCCAATGTCAGTACACCCTTTCTTAGGTAAGGGGCCCAGAACTGCTGACAATACTCCAAGTGAGGCCTCACCAGTGCATTTAACATCACATCCTTGCTTTTGTATTCTAGTCTTCTCAAAATGAATTCTAACATTACATTTGTCTTCCTCACACTGACTCAACCTGCAAATTAACCTTCAGGGAATTCTGACAAGGACTCCCAAGTCCCCTTGCTCCTTGATTTCTACCAAAGTGCACAACCATACACTTCCTGACACTGTGCTCCATTTGTCACTTCTTTGCCCATTCTCCTAATCTGCCTAAGTCCTTCTTGCAGACTCTCTGTTTCCTCAACACTACCTACCCTCCACCTATCTTTGCATCATCCACAAACCTGGTCACAAAGTCATCAATTCCATCATCCAAATCATTGACATGTAACATAAAAAGAAGCAGTCCAACACTGACCCCTGTGGAACACCGGCAGCCAATCAGAAAAGGTTTCCTTTATTGCCAATCTTGATTAATCGCAGCGTTTGAGGTTGGACAAACAACTGGTGATTGACCGTGGTCATTAATCCATAACAAAAATGGCAGAAGAAGACCAAACGAAACAGAAATGTAGAGCGTAATGTGGAGTATCTGAAATATGGATCTATATCAGCGGTCCCCAACCACCGGGCCGCAAGGAGACGATATGATTTGGCAATATGAGTCAGCTGCACCTCTCCTCATTCCCTGTCACGCACTGTTGTGCTTGAACGCATGCGAGGTCATTACCCGCACGTCATCCATGTCAGCACGGGAAGAAGATCAACTCCTCGAGCTTGCAAATGACGACGGGCTGAGAAGTATGTTTGACATAACATCTCTGCCGGCATTCTGGATCAAAGTCAAAGCTAAATATCCTGAGATAACCGCGAAAGCACTGAAAACGTTGCTTCCAAGCACTGAAAACGTTGCTTCCATTTCCAACATATCTGTGCAATGAATGCACCAAAGACTAAATTGGGGAATAGACCGGACATAAGGAACCCCCTTCGAGTATCGCTGTCTCCCATCACCCCTCGATAGGACCGTCTTGTTGCAGGGAAACAAGCCCAGGGCTCCCATTGATTCAGCAATATTGGTGTGTTGCAATGATTTTATATGTTCATATGGGGAAAATATGTGTTGTGTGTTTAATATCCAAACGTTACTTAAAATGTTATGATGCTATTGACTTATATAACCATATAACAATTACAGCATGGAAACAGGCGATCTCTGCCCTTCTAGTCCGTGCCGAACGCTACTCTCACCTAGTCCCACCGACCTGCACTCAGCCCATAACCCTCCATTCCTGTCCTGTCCATTTACCTATCCAATTTTTCTTTAAATGATAATATCGAACCTGCCTCTACCACTTCTACTGGAAGTTCGTTCAACACTTACTTCAAGCTCCTCTGATAATTGACTTATCACTGTATTCATGCGAGGAAAATATGCACTAACACGAGGAATTCTGCAGATGCTGGAAATTCAAGCTACACACATCCAAGTTGCTGGTGAATGCAGCAGGCCAGGCAGCATCTCTAGGAAGAGGTACAGTTGATGTTTTGGGCTGAGACCCTTCGTCAGGACTAACTGAAAGAAGAGCTAGTAAGAGATTTGAAAGTGGGAGGGGGAGGGGGAGATCCAAAATGATAGGAGAAGACAGGAGGGGGAGGGATGGAGCCAAGAGCTGGACAGGTGATTGGCAAAAGGGATATGAGAGGATCATGGGACAAGAGGCCCAGGGAGAAGAAAAAGGGGGAGGGGGAGAAAACCCAGAGGATGGACAAGGGGTATAGTCAGAGGGACAGAGGGAGAAAAAGGAGAGAGAGAGAAAGAATGTGTGTATAAAAATAAATAACGGATGGGGTGTGAGGGGAAGGTGGGGCATTAGCGGAAGTTAGAGAAGTCAATGTTCATGCCATCAGATTGTCGGCTACCTAGACGGAATATAAGGTATTGTTCCTCCAACCTGAGTGTGGCTTCATCTTTACAGTAGAGGAGGCCGTGGATAGACATATCAGAATGGGAATGGGATGTGGAATTAAAATGTGTGGCCACTGGGAGATCCTGCTTTCTCTGGCAGACAGAGCGTAGGTGTTCAGCGAAAAGGTCTCCCAGTCTGCGTCGGGTCTCACCAATATATAGAAAACCACATCGGGAGCACCGGACGCAGTATATCACCCCAGCCGACTCACAGGTGAAGTGTCGCCTCACCTGGAAGGACTGACTGGGGCCCTGAAAGGTGGTAAGGGAGGAAGTGTAAGGGCATGTGTAGCACTTGTTCCGCTTACAAGGATAAGTGCTAGGAGGGAGATCAGTGGGGAGGGATGGGGGGGATGAATGGACAAGGGAGTCGCGTAGGGAGTGATCCCTGCGGAAAGCAGAGAGATGGGGGGAGGGAAAGATGTGCTTAGTGGTGGGATCCCGTTGGATGTGGCGGAAGTTACGGAGAATTATATGTTGGACCCGGAGGCTGGTGGGGTGGTGGGTGAGGATCAGGGGAACCCTATTCCTAGCGGGGTGGCGGGAGGATGGGGTGAGAGCAGATGTGCATGAAAATACGCGCTGTGTGTTTAATATTAAATTTGTTAGATAAACCCTTTTAGAAACGAAATTGAGTGTATTAGCCACTTATCACATATATTTCGGTCGTGATTAACACGCCCCCCCCACCAGAATTGCCAAAAACGATTTGTAGAAAAAAATCGGCACATACACGCATTCGCAAGTCACGCATGCACTGGTGCCACGCAAGGCTTCATGGTCATTGTAGTCTTTCTCGGGGTAAACGCAATGTATTTGACTGCTATTCTTGTCCGTTGGCAGCCCTACCCCTCCTCGACCCCGGTCGGCTGGCCGGTCCGCAGGAATATTGTCAATAATAAACCGGTCCGCGTTGCCAAAAAGGTTGGGGACCCCTGATCTATATTATCACCAAGCAACCAACAACAGCCAATGTGTGTTGGGTGAAAAGGTTTTTTCAAATGAGGCGATGAAACCATTCAGGCTCCTTGAATATTTGAAGAGAATACACTCTGATGAAGCAAACACGACTCTGGCTCAATTTCAGTCCCTTCATGAAAAGTTTCAGGAACGAAAAACATGTGGCTGCTGGATTGCTGCCTGTGCCACGTGCCAGTGAGGGTAGAAACAGGATGATCTGGCAGATTAATGTGTGGCTGAGAAGCTGGTGCAGGGGGCAGGGACTCAGGTTCCTGAATCATCGGGATCTCTTCCGGGGAAGGTATGACCTATTCAAATGTGGCGTGTTGCACCCGAACCAAAGTGGGGCCAGGTTTGTTAGAACTGTTGGAGAGGGTTTAAGCTAATTTGGCAGGGTGGTGGGAACCAGAGTGGCTCAGGACAGGATGGGTGGCGAAAGAGCGAAAAACAGCACGCAGTCAGACTGTAAGGAAGGGCAAGAAGTTATAGGACAAAATTGCAGCCAGCAGGGTATCAGTGTATTAGGTATGCAGGATCAAAAAGGGTAGCAAATACAGTACTCAAAGTGTTATATCTCAATGCAGGGAGTGTAAGAAATAAGCTGCTTGATCTTGTTGCACTGTTACAGATTGTCAGGTATGATGTTGTGCCCACCACTGAATCGTGGTTGAAAGGTGGTTGTGGTTGGGAGCTGAATGTCCAAGGTTACACATTGTATCAGAGGGATAGGAAGGTAGGCAGACAGAGGGGGTGCTGTGGCTCTGCCGGTAAAGAATGGCATCAAATCAGTAGAAAGATATGACATAGGATCGGAAGATGCTGAATCCTTGTGGGTTGGGTTAAGAAACTGCGAGGGTAAAAGGACATTGATGGCACTTATATACAGGGGCTGGGACATGGACCACAGATTACAACAGGAAATAGAAAAGGCGAGTCAAAAGGGCAACGTTATGGTAGTCACAGGAGATTTCAACATGCAGGTCAATTGGGAAAATCAGATTGGTAATGGATCTCAAGAGAGTGAGTTTGTTGAATGCCTAAGAGATGGCTTTTTAGAGCAGTTTGCCTTTGAGCCTATTAGGGGGCCGGCTATACTGGACTGGGTGTTGTGTAATGAACCGGAGTTGATTAGGGACCTTAAGGTAAAAGAACCCTTAGTGATCACAATATGATTGAGTTCAACTTGAAATTTGATAGGGAGAAAGTAAAGTCTGACGTAGCAGAATTTCAGTGGAGTAAAGGAAATTACAAAGGTATAAGAGAGGAGTTAGTCAAAGTAAATTGGAAGGAGATACTGGCAGGGATGTGAGCAGAGCAGCCGTGGCATGAATTCCTGGAAAAATGAGGAAAGTGCAGAATAGATGTATTCCAAAAATGAATAAATATTCAAATGGAAAAATAGTACAACCATGGCTAACAAGGGAAGTCAAAGCTGATGTAAAAGTAAAAGAGAGGGCATACAACAAAGCAAAAGTTAGTGAGGTAATACAGGATTGGGAAGCTATTAAAACCTTCAGAGAGCAACTAAATGAATCATTAGGATGGATAAGATGAAATATGAAAGCAGGCTAGCAAACAATATCAAAGTGGATAGTTAAAGCTTTTTCAAGTATGTGAAAAAATAAGAGATGAGAGTGTTGGGGGTGTTGTGGATAGTGTGGAGGGCTGTCAGAGGTTAGAGTGGGATATTGATTGTTTGCAAAACTGGGCTGAGAAGTGGCAGATGGAGTTCAACCCAGATAAGTGTGAGGTGGTTCATTTTGGTAGGTCAAATATGATGGCAGAATATAGTATTAATGGTAAGACTCTTGGCAGTGTGGAGGATCAGAGGGATCTTGGGGTCCGAGTCCACAGGACACTCAAAGCTACTGCGCAGGTTGACTCTGTGATTAAGAAGGCATACGATGCATTGGCCTTCATCAATCATGGGATTGAGTTTAAGAGCCAAGAGGTACTGTTTCAGCTATATAGGACCCTGGTTAGACCCCACTTGGAGTACTGTGCTCAGTTCTGGTCACCTCACTACAGGAAGGATGTGGAAATCATAGAAAGGATGCAGAGGAGATTTACAAGGATTTTGCCTGGATCGGGGAGCATGCCTTATGAGAATAGGTTGAGTGAACTTGGCCTTTTCTCCTTGGAGCAACAGAGGATGAGAGGTGACCTGATAGAGGTGTACAAAATGATGAGAGGCATTGATCGTGTGGATAGTCAGAGGCTTTTTCCCCTGAGCTGAAATGGCTAACATGAGAGGGCATAGTTTTAAGGTGCTTGGAAGCAGGTACTTTATACTTTATACTTTATTGTTGCCAAACAATTGATACTAGAACGTACAATCATCACAGCGATATTTGATTCTGCGCTTCCCACTCCCTGGATTACAAATATTAAATATTAAAAATAGTAAAAATTAGTAAATATTAAAAATTTAAATTATAAATCATAAATAGAAAATAGCAAAATGGGAAATAAGGTAGTGCGAAAAAACCGAGAGGCAGGTCCGGATATTTGGAGGGTACGGCCCAGATCCGGGTCAGGATCCGTTCAGCAGTCTCATCACAGTTGGAAAGAAGCTGTTCCCAAATCTGGCCGTACAAGTCTTCAAGCTCCTGAGCCTTCTCCCGGACGGAAGAGGGATGAAAAGTATGTTGGCTGGGTGGGTCGTGTCCTTGATTATCCTGGCAGCACTGCTCCGACAGTGTGCGGTGTAAAGTGAGTCCAAGGACAGAACATTGGTTTGTGTGATGTGCTGCGCCGTGTTCACGATCTTCTGCAGCTTCTTTCAATCTTGGACAGGACAACTTCCGTACCAGGTTGTGATGCATCCTAGAAGAATGCTTTCTACGGTGCATCTATAAAAATTGGTGAGGATTTTAGAGGACAGGCCAAATTTCTTTAGTTTTCTCAGGAAGTAAAGGCGCTGGAGGGCCTTCTTGGTACAGAGGAGATGTCAGGGGTAAGTTTTTTACACAGAGAGTGGTGAGTGTGTGGAATGGACTGCCGGCGATGGTGGTGGAGGCAGACACAATAGGGTCTTTTAAGAGACACCTGGATAGGTAAATGGAGCTCAGAAAAATAGAGGGCTATAGGTAACCCTAGATAATTTCTAAGGTAAGAACATGTTCGGCACAGCTTTGTGGGCCGAAGGGCCTGTATTGTGCTGTAGGTTTTCTATGTTTCTATGACAGTGGATATAGGACTGCTAGAAAATGAAGCCAGAGAAATAGTAACAGAGGATAAGGAGACGGCAGATGAACTAAATGAGTACTTTGCATCAGTCTTCACTGTGGAAGACACTAGCAATGTGCCAGGTGTTGAAGGCTGTGAGGGAAGAGTAGTGAGTGAGGTTACTATTTCAAAGGAGAAGGTGCTCAAAAAGCTGAAAAATCTAAAGGTACATAAGTCACCCGGACCAGAGGAACTACACCTTATGGTTCCGAAAGAGGTAGCAGAAGAGATTGTGGAGGCATTAGTAATTATCTTTCAAAATTCACTAGACTCTGGCATGGTGCCAGAAGACTAAAATTGCAAATGTCACTCCACTCTTTAAGAAAGGAGGAAGGCAGCAGAAAGGAAATTATAGTCCAGTTAGCCTGACCTCAGTGGTTGGGAAGATGTTAGAATCAGTTGTTAAAGATGAGGTTATGAAGTACTTGGTGACACGGGACAATTCAGGACAGAGTCAGCATAGTTTCCTAAAGGGAAAATTTTGCCAGATGAGGATATTACTGGAGGAGGGATAAAGGGGATGCAGTGGATGTTGTATATTTGGACTTTCAGAAGGGCTTTGACAAGGTGCCACACAAGAGGCTGCTTACCAAGTTAAGAGCCCATGGTAATTCAGGAAAGTGACTGGCATGGTTAGAACATTGGCTGATTGGTAGGAGGCAGCGAGTCGGAATAAAAGGATTCTTTTCTGGTTGGCTGCCAGTGACTAGTGGTGTTCTGCAGGGGTCAGTGTTGGGTTCACTTCTTTTTATGCTGTATGTCAATGATTTAGATGATGGAATAGATGGCTTTGTTGCCAAATTTGCTGATGATACAAAGATTGGTGGAGGGGCAGGTAGTGTTGAGGAAACAGGAAGGCAGCAGAAAGACTGAGACAGATTAGGAGAATGAACAAGAAAGTGGAAAATGGAATACAATGTTGGAAAATCCATGGTCATGCACCTTGGTAGTAGAAATAAATGTGCAGACTACTTTCTTTTCTTTCTTTCTTTCTTTTCGAATCTTTTTTATTATTATTATCCAAAATTAACACAAGTACATCGAAGTAAGCAACACTTACAATGTCTCAAGAAAAAAAATCATTTTAAAGATTGAAAAAATTTTGGTGATAAAAAAACCCCCTTCTAAGCAAGAAAAAGTGGGAAAAAACAACCCATTAGGTGTTCAACCTCAGAGCCATGCATTATACAAAAAGCTTCTAAAGATAAACATCAAACCACCAGCAAGAAAAAAAAATGTAGCAAAATTTACAATTAAATCGTGGAGGAAATCTATCAATTAACTCAAATGATAATAACGAGCAAATGAACCCCATCTTTTCTCAAAATCAAACATAGATTCAAAGGTTCGACTTCTAATTTTCTCCAAACTAAGACATGGCAGCACTTGATAGAACCATTGTGACAAAGTGGGAGCTGATATATCCTTCCACTTCAACAAAGTGGCCCTCCTAGCTATCAATGAAACAAATGCAATAACATGTTGGTCAGACACAGAGATACCAAGGATATTTTGAGGAATTGTTCCAAAAAGCACAGTTAATTTGTTAGGTTGTAAATTAATTTTAAGTGCTTTAGAAATTGTCGAAAAAATTGACTTCCAGAACTGTTGCAGTATAGAACAAGACCAAAACGTATGTCAGCATAGCTGTCTCAGTTTTACATCTATCACAATAACTATCACCATTAGGGAACGTTTTAGACAATCTTTCCTTCGTCAAATGGTAATGATGTACAATTTAAAATTGAATCAGTGAATGACTAGCACAGATCGAAGAAGAGTTAACTAGCTTCAGAATCCGTGTCTAATCCTCTGTCATAAAAGTCAAATTGAGTTCCTTTTCCTAACCTTGTTTAATCTTAAATAAAGGACACATCCCATTGTAATAGTAAATTATAAATTCTTCCAATGGAACCCTTCATCGAAGGGTTCATACTCATAATAGTATCTAACAGGTCAGCCTCCAATATGTAAGGAAAATTACTTAAATATTTTTGTAAGAAATGTCTAACTTGAAGGTATTGTAAAAAGTGTGAGTATGAAAGAGAGTACTTATCAACTAATTGTTCAAAAGACATTAGTCTATCTTCTTTAAATAAATCCAAAAAAGAATTAATATCTTTATTTTTTCAAAGTAAAAAAATTGGATCACTCAAAGAAGGCTTAAAAAAGTAATTTCGATAAATTAAACTACAAAGTTTAAATTTTTTAAGATTAAAAAAATTGTGGAACTGGAGCCAAGTTTGTAAAGAATGCTTAATCACAGGGTATAAGTTTAAATAACTTCAGCTAATTGTCTAGGTAAAGCAGCTCCCAATAATGAGGTTAAATAAAACTGTTTCACAGCTTTCAATTCCAAGTCTATTGAAATTGGCTGATCATTCTTATCAATCCAATATAACCAAAAATACATGTATCACACATTAACAGCCCAGTAATACATTCTTAAATTAGGCAAAGCGAGACCTCTATCCTTTTTCAGCTTTTGTAAGTGACATTTACTAATTCTTGGTGTTTTATTATTCCAAATAAAAGATAAAATAATAGAATCAATCAGATCAAAAACCTTCTTAGTCAAAAAAAAACAGGGATATTCTGAAATACATATAAAAATTTTGGTAAAATCATCATTTTGACTATATGGATGTGACCGACAAGTGAAAATGTAAGTGGACTCCATCTACTAAATAAATACTTCATGGAGTCTACCAAGGGAACAAAATTGGCTTTATAAAGATCCTTACATTTTTTAGTGATTATAACACCTAAATATCTAAAAGAATCCGTGACTTTGAAAGGAGTATTATCATATATAGAAACAGATTCATTTAAAGGAAACAATTCACTTTTACTAAAATTTATTTTATATCCTGAAAAATCTCCGAATTCATTCAATAATTTTAGCAAAGCAGGAATAGATTCCTCGGGATTAGATATATAAACCAATAAATTCACAAAAATCCCATAAATATTTTTAGCTTCACGAAGAGCAATAGCAAGGGGTTCTAATATTAAATTAAATAACCAAGGACTTAATGGACAACCTTGTCTTGTCCCCCGTGAAAGCTGAAAAAAGACTATTTTCTAAACAGGGAGAAAATCTAAAAATCTGAGATGCAAAGGGACTTGGGAGTCCTCGTGCAGAGCACTGTAAAGGTTAACTTGCAGTTAGAGTTGGTGGTGAGGAAGGCAAATGCAATGTTCATTTCAGGAGGTCTAGAATACGACAGCAGGGACATGATGCTGAGGCTCTATAAGACGCTGGTGAGGCCCCGCCTTCAGCATTGTGAACAGTTTTCAGCTTCTCATTTAAGAGCCTCATCTATGTGCTGGCATGGGAGAGGGTTCAATGGAGGTTCACAAGGATGATTCCAGGAATGAAAGGGTTATCATACAAGGAATGTTTGATGGCTTTGGGCCTGTACTTGCTGGAGTTTAGAAGGATGAGGGGGGATTTTATTGAAATCTTCTGTATGTTGAAAGGCCTAGACAGAGTAGATGTGGAAAGGATGTTTCCCACGGTGGGGGAGTCTAGGACAAGAGGGCACAGCCTCAGGATAGGGAGCATCCATTTAAAACAGAGATGCGGAGAAATTTCTTTAGCCAGAAGGGGGTGAACTTGTGGACTTTGTTACTACAGACAGCGTCAGAGGCCGGGTTATTGGGTGCATTTAAGGCAGAGCTCGACAGGTTCTAGATTGGACACAGCATCAAAGGTTGTACATGGCCTATCAGCGGCATCAGCAGCACTTTACCAAGAGGGATTTCTCACAGGTCAGCGGTGGTTATTTAAACAGGGAGCTTCAAGACCGATTGTCCATTGTACGTGGCCGATCAGCGGCTATCACCGGAGAACTAATCGTGAGTTAGATAGCAGGGAAGGTTCAGGCATAAAATGGAGACACATCCGTGGAGCGGTCATCGACCGAGTGGTCGGAGGCAGAGTGGTAGGGCTTTGGCTCATCTGGGCTTCGGTGAGGTAAGTGGGGTGAGCGTACTTTGATTTTTTTCCTTTCCATTTTTTTTTGAGGAATAAAGAGCATGCCTGTGGGGTTAGTACTTTGCTCGGGGTGTCAGATGTGGGAATCCTGCATGGCCACATCTGCACCAGGTGCACCCAGATGCAGCTCCTGACAGACGTGTTAGGGATCTGAAGCTGTGGCTTGATGACCAACAGCTTATTAGGGAAAGTGAGCAGAAGATAGACAGGAGCTACAGGGAGTTAGTCACCCTGAGGCTGCAAGAGTTAGATAAGTGGGTGACTGTCAGGGAGGGGATGGGAAGAGCTCAGATAGTAGAGAGCACCCCTATGGCCATCCCTCTCCGTAATCATTATCTCGTTTTGGATGTTGTTGAGGGGGTGACCTGACAGAGGACAACCACAGCGATCGGGTCTCTGGCACCGAACCTCGTTCCGTGGTGCAGAAGAGAGAGAAGATGAGGAATGCAGTGGTCATAAGGGATTCCATAGTGAGAGGAACAGACAGGAGGTTCTGTCAGCCTGATAGAATAGTGTATTGCCTCCCAGCTGCCAGGGTACAGGATGTCTCAGATTGGGTGCAGAGTATTCTGAAGGGAGAGGGTGAATAGCCAGAAGTCTTGGTACACGTTGGTACCAATGACTTAGGTAGAAAAGGGAGGAGGTCCTGGAGAGGGAATTCAGGGAGTTGGGTAGGACCGCCAGGGTAGTAATCTCAGGATTGCTGCCTGTGCCACGTGCTAACGAGTGCAAGAATAACATGATCAGGCGTATTAATGTATGGCTGAGAGACTGGTGTAGGGGGCAGGGCTTCAGATTCCTCGATCACTGGGGCCTCTTCTGGGGATGGTATAACCTGTACAAAAAGGACGGGTTACACCTGAACCCAAAGGGGTCCAATATCTTAGCAAGCAGGTTTAATAGAGCTGTTAAGGAGGATTTAAACTAATTTGGCAGGAGGATGGGAACTGGAGTGATAGGGCTGAGGAAGGGGAAAACAGAAATAAATCAAAGATAGTGTGCAACAGAGATTATAGAAAGGACAGGCAGGAGATGAGACATAATCACAGCCAGTGGCATGAGTTACAGGGCAATAGAGACGTGGTGCAGTTAAAACAAAAAGCAACAAGTACTAGACTGAGAGTGTTGTATTTGAATGCCTGCAGCATAAGAAATAAAATGGACAATCTTGAAATTCAGCTACAGATTGGCAAGTATGACGTTGTGGCCATCTCTGAAACTTGGCTAAAGGATGGAGTTGAATGTCCAAGGATATACGACATATTGGAAAGATAGGTTAGTAGGCAGAAGGGGTACTGCGAATACTCCTGTGAATAAGAAATAATATTTAAATCATTAGAAAGGGATGACATAGGATTGGAAGGTGTAGAGTCTCTATGGGTTAAGTTAAGAAATGGCAAGGGTAGAAGGACCTTAATGACAGTTGTATACAGGCCTCCGAACAGCAGCCAGGAGGTGGATTACAAATTACAGCAGGAGATAGAAAAGGCATGTCAGAAGGCAGTGTTAGGATAATCGTTGGGGATTTTAACATGAATGTGGATTGGGAAAACCAGGTCAGTGCTGGACCTCAAGAGAGAGAATTTGTAGAATGTCTAAGGGATGGCTTTTTAGAACAGCTTGTTGTTGAGCCCACTAGGGGATCGGCTGTGCTGGGTTGGGTATTGTGCAATGATCCGGAGGTGATAAGAGAGCTTAAGGTTAAGGACCCCTTACGGAACAGTGATCACAATATGATTGAGTTCACTTTGAAATCTGAGAAGGAGAAACTAATTTCCAATGTGTCAGTATTTCATTGGAATAAAGGAAATTACAATGACATGCGAGAGGAACTGGCTAAGGTTGACTGGAAAGGGACACTAGCAGGAAGGACAGCAAAGCAGCAATGGCTAGAGTTACTGCAAAAAATGAGGGAAGTGCAAGACAGATATATTCCAAATAAGAAGAAATTTTCGAATGAAGGAGGACACTACCATGGCTGACAAGTGAAGTCAGAGCCAAAGTAAGAGCAAAAAAGAGGGCATACAAGGAAGCCAAAGCTAGTGGGAAGATAGAAGATTGGGAGGCTTTTAAAAACTTGCAGAAGGAAACTATGTAGATCATTAGGAAGGAAAAGATGAATTATGAAAGGAAGCTGGCTACTCATATCAAAGAAGATACTAAAAGCTTTTTTTAAGTAAATAAAGGGTAAACGAGAGTTGAGGGTAGATATAGGACCAATAGAAAATGACGCTGGAGATATTGTAATGAGAGATGCAGAGATGGCAGAGGAACTGAAAGTGTATTTTGCATCAGTCTTCACAGTGGAAGACATCTGCAGTATACCGGACATTCAAGAGTGTCAGGGAAGTGAAGTATGTGCAGTGAAAATTAAGACTGAGAAGGTGCTCAGGAAGCTTAATGGTCTGAGGGTGGATAGATCTCCTGGACCTGATGGAATGCACCCTTGGGTTCTGAAGGAAGTAACTGGAGAGATGCAAAGGCATTAACAATGATCTTTCAAGAATAGATAGATTCTGGCATTGCACCAGATGACTGGAAAATTACAAATTTTACTCCGCTACAGTATAAGATGATGAGAGGCATTGATTTGTGGATAGTCAGAGGCTTTTTCCCAGGGTTGAAATGGCTAGCATGAGAGGGCACAGTTTTAAGGTGCTTGGAAGTAGGTACAGAGGAGGTGTCAGGGGTTTTTTACGCAGAGAGTGGTGAGTGCGTGGAATGGGCTGCCGGCGACGGTGGTGGAGGTGGATACGATATGGTCTTTTAAGAGACTCCTGTATAGGTACATGGAGCTTAGAAAAATAGAGGGCTATGGGAACCCTAGGTAATTTCTAAGGTAAGGACATATTCAGCACAGCTTTGTGGGCTGAAGGGCCTGTATTGTGCTGTAGGTTTTCTATATTTCAATGTTTTTATTTAAGAAGGATGGGAGGCAGCAGAAAGGAAACTATAGACCTGTTAGCTTCACATCAGTGGTTGGGAAGTTGTTGGAATCGATTGTTAGGGATGAGATTACGGAATACCTTGAGGCACATTCAAGATAGGCCAAAGCCAGCATGGTGTCTTGAAACAAAACTCCTGCCTGACAAACCTACTGCAATTTTTTGAGGAAATTACAAGCAGGATAGACAAAGGAGATGCAGTAGATGTGGTGTACTTGGATTTTCAGAAGGTCTTTGACAAGGTGCCGCACGTGAGGCTGCTTAGCAAGATAAGAGCCCATGGAGTTACAGGGGTGTGTCTAGCACAGGCGGAACATTGGCCAATCGGCAGAAAACAGAGACTGGGAACAAAGGGATCCTATTCTGGCTGGCTGCTGGTTACCAGTGGAGTTCCACAGGGGTCGGGGTTGGAACTGTTGCTTTTTACGATATATGTCAATGATTTGGACTATGGGATTAATGGATTTGTGGCTAAATTTGCTGATGATAAAGCGGATGAGCTTAGAGCGTGGATCAGCACTTGGAGCTATGATGTTGTGACCATTTCAGAGACTTGGATGGTGCAGGGCCAGGAATGGCTACTTCAACTGTCAGGCTTTAGATGTTTCAGAAAGGACAGGGAGGGAAGCAAAAGAGGTTGGGGCATGGCACTATTGATCAGAGATAGTGTCACGGCTGCAGAAAAGGAGGAAGTCTTGGAGGGGTTGTCTACGGAGTCTCTATGGGTGGAAATTAGGGTTAGGAAGCGGTCAATAACTCTACTGGGTGTTTTTTATAGAACACCCAATATTAACAGGGACATCAAGGAGCAGATAGGGAGACAGATTCTGGAAAGGAGTAATAATAACAGGGTTGTTGTGGTGGGAGATTTTAGTTTCCCAAATATTGATTGGTATCTCCCTAGAGCACGGGGTTTAGATGGGGTGGAGTTTGTTAGGTGTGTTCAGGAAGATTTCTTGACACAATATGTAGATAAGCCTACAAGAGGAGAGGCTGTACTTGATCTAGTATTGGGAAATGAACCTGGTCAGGTGTCAGGTCTCTCAGTGAGAGAGGATTTTGGAGATAGTGATCACAACTCGATCTCCTTTATCATAGCATTGGAGAGGTACAGGAACAGACAAGTTAGGGAATTGTTTAATTGGAGTAAGGGGAAATATGAGGCTATCAGGCAGGGATTTAGAAGCATAAACTGGAAACAGATGTTCTCAGGGAAACATATGGAAGAAATGTGGCAATGTTCAGGGGATATTTGCGTGGAGTTCTGCGTAGATACATTTCAGTGAGACAAGGGAAGGATGGTAGGGTAGGGTACAAAAACCGTGGTGTACAAGGCTGTTGTAAGTCTAGTCAAGAAGAAAAGAAGAGCTTACGAAAGGTTCAAAAACTAGGTAATGATAGAGATCTAGAAGATTATAAGGCTAGCAGGAAGGATATTAAGAATGAAATTAGGAGAGCCAGAAGGGGCCATGAGAAGGCCTTGGCGGACAGGATTGAGGAAAACCCCAAGGTATTCTACAATTATATGAAGAGCAAGAGGATAAGGCGTGAGAAAATAGGACCAATCAAGTGTGACAGTGGAAAAGTGTGTATGGAACCGGAGGAAATAGCAGAGGTACCTAATGAATACTTTGCTTCAGTATTCACTATGGAAAAGGATCTTGGCGATTGTAGGGATGACTTGCAGTGGACTGAAAAGCTTGAGCATGTAGATATTAAGGAAGAGGATGTGCTGGAGCTTTTGGAAAGCATCAAGTTGGATAAGTCACGGGGACCGGACGGGATGTACCCCAGGCTACTGTGAGAGGCAAGAGAAGAGATTGCTGAGTCTCTGGCGATGATCTTTGCATCATCAATGGGGACAGGAGAGGTTACGGAGGATTGGAAGGTTGCGGATGTTGTTCCCTTATTCAAGAAGGGGAGTAGAGATAGCTCAGGAAATTATAGACCAATGAGTCTTACTTTAGTGGTTGGTAAGTTGGTGGAGAAGCTCCTCAGAGGCAGGATTTATGAACATTTGGAGAGGCATAATATGATTAGGAATAGTCAGCATGGCCTTGTCAAAGGCAGGTCATGCCTTATGAGCCTGAGTGTATTTTTTGAAGATGTGACGAAACACATTGATGAAGGTAGAGCCGTAGATGTAGTGTTTTTTGATTTCAGCAAGGCATTTGATAAGATACCCCATACAAGGCTTATTAAGAAATGCAGGAGGCATGGGATCCAAGGTGACATTGCCTTGTGGATCCAGAACTGGCTTGACCACAGAAGGCAAAGAGTGTTTGTAGGTGGGTCATATTCTGCATGGAGGTCGGTGAGCAGTGGTGTGCCTCAGGGATCTGTTCTGGGACCCCTTCTCTTCATGATTTTTATAAATGACCTGGATGAAGAAGTGGAGGGATGGGTTAGTAAGTTTGCTGATGACACAAAGGTTGGGGGTGTTGTGGACAGTGTTTGGGGTTGTCAGAGGTTACAGCGGGACATTGATAGGATGCAAAACTGGGCTGAGAAGTGGCAGATGGAGTTCAACCCAGATAAGTGTGAGGTGGTTCATTTTAGTAGGTCAAATATGATGGCAGAATATAGCATTAATGGCAAGACTCTTGGCAGTGTGGAGGATCAGAGGGATCTTGGGGTCCATGTCCATAGGACACTCAAAGCTGCTACAAAAGGTTGACTCTGTGGTTAAGAAGGCATACAGTGCATTGGCCTTCATCAATCGTGGGATTGAGTTTATGAGCCGAGAGGTAATGTTGCAGCTATATAGGACCCTGGTCAGATCCCACTCGGAGTACTGTGCTCAGTTCTGGTCGCCTCACTACATGAAGGACGTGGAAACCATAGAAAGGGTGCAGAGGAGATTTACAAGGATGTTGCCTGGATTCGGAACATGCCTTATGAGAACAGGTTGAGTGAACTCAGCCTTTTCTCCTTGAAGCGACGGAGAATGAGAGGTGACCTGACAGAGGTGTAAAAGATAATGAGAGGCATTGATCGTGTGGATAGTCAGAGGCTTTTTCCCAGGGCTGAAATGGCTAACATGAGACGGCATATTTTTAAGGTGCTTGGAAGTAGGTACAGAGGAGATGTCGGGGGTAAGCTTTTTACGCAGAGAGTGGTGAGTGCGTGGAATGGGCTGCCGGCGGTGGTGGTGGAGGCGGAAATGATACGGTCTTTTAAGAGACTCCTGGATGGCTACATGGAGCTTAAAAAAATAGAGGGCTATGGGTAAAGCCTAGGTAGTTCTAAGGTAAGGACATGTTCAGCACAGCTTTGTGGGCCGAAGGGCCTGTATTGTGCTGTAGGTTTTCTATGTTTCTATGATACAAAGATAGGTGGAGGAGTGGGTAGTGTTGAGGAAACAGAGAGCCGGCAGAGAGACTTGGATAGACTGGGAGAATGGGCAAAGAAGTGGCAAATGAAATACAATGTTGGAAAGTGTATGGTCATGCACTTTGGTGGAAGAAATAAACAGGCAGACTATTATTTAGATGGGGAGAGAATTCAAAATGCAGAGATGCAAAGGGACTTGGGAGTCCTTGTGCAGGATATCCTAAAGGTTAATTTTCAGGTTGAGTCGGTGGTGAAGAAGGCAAATGCAATGTTGGCATTCATTTCAAGAGGTATAGAATATAAGAGCAGGGATGTGATATTGAGGCTCTATAAGGCACTTGTGAGACCACACCTGGAATATTGTGTGAAGTTTTGGTCTCCTTATTTTATAAAGGATATACTGACATTGAAGAGGGTTCAGAGAAGATTCACGGGAATGATTCCAGGAATGAAAGGGTTACCGTATGAGGAATGTCCGGCAGCTCTTGGGCTGTATTCCCTGGAGTTCAGGAGAATAAGGGGGAATCTCATAGAAACATCCCAAATGTTAAGAGGCCTGAACAGATTAGATATGTCAAAGTTATATCCCATTGTAGGGGAGTCTAGGACAAGAGGGCACAACTTCAGGATTGAATGACGTCCATTTAGAACAAAGATGCAAAGAAATTATTTTAGTCAGAGGGTGATAAATCTGTGCAATTTGTCGCCATGAGCCTCTGTGGAGGCCAAGACATTGGGTGCATTTAAGGCAGAGATAGATAGGTTCTTGATTAGCCAGGGTATCAAAGGGTATAGGGAGAAGGCAGGGGAGTGGGGATGACTGGAAGAATTGGATCAGGCCATGATTGAATGGCGGAGCAAACTCAATGGCTGAATGGCCCACTTTTACTCCTATATCTTCTGGTTACAGGAAGAATGCCGGGAAGTGGGGCCGAGGAGGGGAGAAAAGGATCAGCCACAATTAAATCGTGGAGCAGTCTCGATGGGCTAAGTGGGCTAATCCTGCTCCTGTCTTATGGTCTTAAGAGTCTTATGTTTGCCAGCACTTCACAACATTTCATTGCTCATTGCTAAATCTGGAAAGCTTCATAGGATTGGAGAAGGACTGATTCTACCAACAGTACGGGAGGTTCTAAGCACGATTTTGCCAGACCAAAAAATTAAATCAATTCCGTTCAGCGACAACTCTGTTCAAAGACATATAGGTGAAATGTCTGAGAAAGTGGAAGACACCTTCCAAGGTACTTATTACATACAACAGAATTTGCTCTGCAGTTGGATGGGACAACTTTGCCAGGCAACAAATCCTTGCTTCTTGGTACATTTGCTTCATAGAAGATGAAAGCAAGGTTCAAGAGTTGTTATTTGTGAGGGGATCAGAAAGAGATATGAAGAGGGAGTAATATTAGGTTGTTGAGCAATTTTTCAAAAAGAAGTATATTCTGCTCTGCAACCTATGAGGCACCATCAAACAGGATCCCACTGCGGAGTTATTACCTTCTGAAAACCACTATACCAAATATATATTGTGTAATTTACGTACAAGGTCTTGTCACAAAAACAATTTAAGTGATTGGGAACAAATTATTAAATATTGTTATTACGGCAGTAAAAAAATCAAGTCCCATGCTCTCAATTCTCAAATTTTTCCAAGAGTTTTGTTTTGAGAATAATAAACAGTTTGACTGCTTCCTGTTGTACACAGAAATCTGGTGGTTCTCAAAAGGAAGCTAACCAAGATACTTTTACCCACTTTTTGAAACTGATTAAAACCGTTGAAAGATTTGAATGCTTCATTCACTAATCAGCTCAAGAATATTAGGCATGACATTTCTTATTTGTCAGAATTATTCAGAAGTTTTAATGAATCAATCTTTAATTGTAAGGAAATTATGTGAAGCTTGTCACATTTCTGTCCAAGTTAATCCTACTTAAGTGCAAGATTGGCCATCGTGACCTCTTCCAATTTCTGAACATTTCTGAGAAAGCAAGAATACCAGATGATGATCTTCAAGTACAGTATACCGTGCCCATCTGGGTGTGCTGCATAAAGACATGTCAGAGAGATTTCAGGATCATCTCTTGTCCCAAATTCCAGATTTGGTGATAAATCCGCCCATGAGCACTTGTAATGAGGACTTAACAGGAAGGATGGGGGAATTACTGATCTTGCTACAAAATGACTTTGAGCTGAAGTCAAGGTTTAAAAAATCATACCAATACCTTTGGTTTAGAAAGAAATCTCCGAATACTATTCCTGCACTGTGGAAAAAGATCAAGATGTTCTTTATTACAACATTTCCTTTCTAACATCATATTTAGTGGAATGTGGTTCCAATGCAGTCACCTAGCTTCTTTCAAAGCAATGAACCAGACTGATCCTGGGGATCTGAGACTCCTGAGTGACATTCAGCCTGATGTCACTGCACCAAGCCCATCCATCTCTTAGAACCATAAAACACTACAGCACAGAAACAGGCCTTTTGGCCCTTCTTGGCTGTGCCGAACCATTTTTCTGCCTAGTCCCACTGACCTGCACCTGGACCATATCCTTCCATAATCCTCTCATTCATGTACCTAACCAAGTTTTTCTTAAATATTAAAAGTGAGCCCACATTTACCACTTCATCTGGCAGCTCATTCCACACTCCCACCACTCTCTGTGTGAAGAAGCCTCCCCCAATGTTCCCCTTAAACTTTTCCCCCTTCACCCTTAATCCATGTCCTCTGTTTTTTTCCTCTCCTAGCCTCAGTGGAAAAAGCCTGTTTGCTTTCACTCTATCTATACCCATCATAATTTTATATACCTCTATCAAATCTCCCCTCATTCTTCTACGCTCCAGGGAATAAAGTCCTAACCTGTTCAACCTTTCTCTGTAACTCACTTTCTCAAGTCCCGGCAACATCCTTGTAAACCTTCTCTGCACTCTTTCTACTTTATTAATATCCTTCCTGTAATTTAGTGACCAAAACTGCACACAATACTCCAAATTCGGCCCCACCAATGCCTTATACAACCTCACCATAACATTCCAACTCTTATACTCAATACTTTGATTTATAAAGGCCAATGTACCAAAAGCTCTCTTTACGACCCTATCTACCTGTGATGCCACTTTTAGGGAATTTTGTATCTGTATTCACAGATCCCTCTGTTCTACTGCACTCCTCAGTGCCCTACCATTAACCCTGTATGTTCTACCTTGGTTTGTCCTTCCAAAGTGCAATACCTCACACTTGTCTGTAGTAAACTCCATCTGCCATTTTTCAACCCATTTTTCTAGCTGGTCCAAATCCCTCTGCAAGCTTTGAAAACTTTCCTCACTGTCCACTACACCTCCAATCTTTGTATCATCAGCAAATTTGCTGATCCAACTTACTACAATACCATCCAGATCATTGATATAGATGACAAATAACAATGGACCCAGCACTGATCCCTGTGGCACACCACTAGTCACAGGCCTCCACTCAGAGAAGCAATTCTCCACTACCACTCTCTGGCTTCTTCCATTGAGCCAATGTCTAATCCAATTTACTACCTCTCCATGTATACATAGCGACTGAATCTTCCTAACTAACCTCCCATGCGGGACCCTGTCAAAGGCCTTACTGAAGTCCATGTAGACAATATCCACTGCCTTCCCTTCATCCACTTTCCTGGTAACCTCCTCGAAAAACTCTAATAGCTTGGTTTAACATGACCTACCACCACAAAGCCATGTTGACTCTCCCTAATAAGTTCCTGTCTATCCAAATACTTGTAGATCCTATCTCTTAGTACTCCTTCCAATAATTTACCTACTACCGACATCAAACTTACCGGCCTATAATTTTCCGGATTACTTTTAGAGCCTTTTTTAAACAACGGAACAACATGAGCCACTCTCCAATCCTCCGGCACCTCACCCATAGACACCGACATTTTAAATATATCTGCCAGGGCCCCTGCAATTTCAACACTAGTCTCCTTCAAAGTCCGAGGGAATATCCTGACAGGTCCTGGGGATTTATCAACTCTGATTTGCCTCAAGATAGCAAGCACCTCCTCCTTTTCAATCTGTATAGGTTCCATGATCTCACTACTTGTTTGCCTTATTTCCATTTCCTCCATGCCAATTTCCTTAGTAAATACAGATGCAAAAAAACCATTTAAGATCTTCCCCATTTCTTTTGGTTCCATACATAGCCGACCACTCTGATCTTTAAGAGGACCAATTTTATCCCTTACTATCCTTTTGCTCTTAATATACCTGTAGAAGCTCTTTGGATTATCCTTCACTTTGACTGCCAAAGCAACCTCATGTCTTCTTTTAGCCCTCCTGATTCCTTTCTTAAGTATTTATCTTTTTGCACTTTTTATACTCCTCAAGCACCTTATTTGCTCCCTGTTTCCTATACCTGTCACACATCTCTCTTTTCTTCTTTATCAGAGTTCCAATATCCCCTGAGAACCAAGGTTCCTTATTCTTATTCATTTTGCCTTTAATCCTGACAGGAATATACAAACTCTGCACTCTCAAAATTTCTCCTTTTAAGGCCTCCCACTCACCAATCACATCCTTGCCAGAGAACAACCTGTCCCAATCCACGCTTTTTAGATCCTTTTTCATTTCTTCAAATTTGGTCTTTTACCAGTTTAGAACCTCAACCCGAGGACCAGATCTTTCTTTATCCATGATCAGGCTGAAACTAATGGTATTATGATCACTGGAACCGAAGTGTTCCCCTATGCACACTTCCCTCACCTGTCCTAACTCGTTTCCTAATAGGAGATCTAATATTGCATCCTCTCTAGTTCGAACCTCTATATATTGATTTAGAAAACTTTCTTGAACACATTTTACGAACTCTAACCCATCTAGACCTTTAACAGTATGGGAGTCCCAATCAATATGTGGAAAATTAAAATCCCCTACTATCACAACTTTATGTTTCTTGCAGTTGTCTGCTATCTCTCTGCAGATTTGCTCTTCCAATTCTCACTGACTATTGGGTGGTCTGTAATACAACCCCATTAATGTGGCCATACCTTTCCTGTTTCTCAGCTCCACCCATAAGGCCTCGGCAGACAAGCCCTCTAATCTGTCCTGCCTGAGCACTGCTGTAACATTTTCCCTGACTAGCAATGCCATCCCCCCGCGCTCCCCCGCACCCTTCATTCCTCTGCCTCTATCATGTCTGAAACATCAGAACCCTGGAACATTAAGCTGCCAGTCCTGCCCCTCCTGCAGCCAAGTTTCACTAATGGCTATAATTAGTGGAAAGGTGAAAAAGCAATGAAGTAGTGAATACCATAGAAACCATAGAACCATAGAAACTACAGCACAGAAACAGGCCTTTTGACTCTTCTTGGCTGTGCCGAACCATTTTCTGCCTAGTCCCACTGACCTGCACACAGACCATATCCTTCCATACACCTCCCATCCATGTATCTGTCCAATTTATTCTTAAATGTTAAAAAAGAACCCGCATTTACCACCTCGTCTGGCAGCTCATTCCATACTCCCACCACTCTCTGTGTGAAGAAGCCCCCCACAATGTTCCCTTTAAACTTTTCCCCCCTCACCCTTAACCCATGTCCTCTGGTTTTTTTCTCCCCTTGCCTCAGTGGAAAAAGCCTGCTTTCATTCACTCTATCTATACCCATCGTAATTTTATATACCTCTATCAAATCTCCCCTCATTCTTCTACGCTCCAGGGAATAAAGTCCTAACCTATTCAACCTTTCTCTGTAACTGAGTTTCTCAAGTCCTGGCAACATGCTTGTAAACCTTCTCTGCACTCTTTCAACCTTATTTATATCTTTCCCGTAATTTGGTGACCAAAACTGAACACAATACTCCAGATTCGGCCTCACCAATGCCTTACACAACTTCATCATAACATTCCAGCTCTTATACTCAATACTTTGATTAATAAAGGCCAATGCACCAAAAGCTCTCTTTACAACCCTATCTACCTGTGACTCCACTTTTAGGGAATTCTGTATCTGTATTCCCAGATCCCTCTGTTCCACTGCACTCCTCAGTGCCTTACCATTAACCCTGTATGTTCTACGTTGGTTTGTCCTTCCAACGTGAAATACCTCACACTTGTCAGTATTAAACTCCATCTGTCATTTTTCAGCACATTTTTCCAGCTGGTCCAAGTCCCTCTGCAGGCTCTGAAAACCTTCCTCACTGTCTACTACACCTCCAATCTTTGTATCATCGGCAAACTTGCTGATCCAATTTACCACATTATCATCCAGATCATTGATATAGATGACAAATAACAATGGACCCAGCACTGATCCCTGTGGCACACCACTAGTCACAGGTCTCCACTCAGAGAAGCAATTCTCTACCACCACTCTCTGGCTTCTTCCATCGAGCCAATGTCTAATCCAATTTATCACCTCTCCATGTATACCTAGCGACTGAATTTTCCATAACTAACCTCCCATGCGGGACCTTGTCAAAGGCCTTACTGAAGTCCATGTAGACAATATCCACTGCCTTCCCTTCATCCACTTTCCTGGTAACCTCCTCGAAAAACTCCAATAGATTGGTCATGTTTGACCAATTGGTCAAACATGAAGTCTATGGAATTAAGGGAAACAAGTAGTGAGATCATGGAAACTGTACAGATCGAAAAGGAGGAGGTCCTTGCTGTCTTGAGGAAAATTAAAGTGGATAAATCCCCGGGACCTGACAGGGTGTTCTCTCAGACCTTGAAGGAGGCTGGTGTTGAAATTGCAGGGGCCCTGGCTGAAATATTTAAAATGTCGCTGTCTACAGGTGAGGTGCCGGAGGATTGGAGAGTGGCTCATGTTGTTCCGTTGTTTAAAAAAGGATCGAAAAGTAATCCGGGAAATTATAGGCCAGTAAGTAATTATAGGCCAATAGACTTCTATTGGTCAAACATGACCTACCACGCACAAAGCCATGTTGACTCTCCCTAATAAGTCCCAGTCTATCCAAATGCTTGTAGATTCTTTCTCTTAGTACTCCCTCCAATAACTTACCTACTACCGACGTTAAATTTACTGGCCTATAATTTCCCGGATTA
The DNA here is from genome assembly GCF_963921235.1 of Mobula hypostoma. Taxonomy (NCBI): domain Eukaryota; kingdom Metazoa; phylum Chordata; class Chondrichthyes; order Myliobatiformes; family Myliobatidae; genus Mobula; species Mobula hypostoma. The sequence continues at coordinate 72,620,636 of NC_086107.1, read as the reverse complement.
CTTTTCGATCCTTTTTTAAAAACGGAACAACATGAGCCACTCTCCAATCCTCCGGCACCTCACCTGTAGACAGCGACATTTTAAATATTTCAGCCAGGGCCCCTGCAATTTCAACACCAGCCTCCTTCAAGGTCTGAGGGAACACCCTGTCAGGTCCCGGGGATTTATCCACTTTAATTTTCCTCAAGACAGCAAGGACCTCCTCCTTTTCGATCTGTACAGATTCCATGATCTCACTACTTGTTTCCCTTAATTCCATAGACTTCATGCCAGTTTCCTTAGTAAACACAGATGCAAAAAACCTATTTAAGATCTCCTATTTAAGATCATTAGTTTGATTACTAATGTATGCTCTAAAGTTGTTGATGAAAATTGTTTTTACTGTAATTAAATAGAAAAAGAATTGTATTTGTAGCTCTAATAGATTTGAACTTTTTTTGCAATTATTTATCATTGCTTTGAATCTGCAGTTCCTATTTTCTTTCACTGTGCATCATAAATCAAAGTTGTTTATAATTTTTATGTAACGTCCAGAAGCGGTGGGGGGGTGATGGTGAGGGATGTGGTCTGGGAACCAAGTGGGTGGTAACCCAAAGAAGTTTGAGAACCACTGAGTTCGATTGATCTCAGGGTAGACTAAAAGGTTGGCACAACATTATGAGCACTAGGACACGTACTTGGTGTAATGTTTTGTGTTCATCACCTTAAACCTATGCCCTTAGTCCTTAGATATTTCTATTACCTTGTCTATGCCTCCAATAATTTTGTGTACCTCTATCAGGTCCCTCACTCCTCAACTTTAATTCTTGAAGTTTTACTTTTCAAGTTATTTATGGATTTTAGAGTTTAGTTACAGACCATTAGTACAAAAGCATCTATGCACAAAATATTTTGATGGGGAATGCGAAATAGGATTGGAAGTAATGAGCTCATCTTGTGACACGAAATGAGCCTTTTAATCAGTATGATAGGCTCCATCGAGGACCACGTGGAACCTACTTTCTGTTTCCTAAACAAAGCTTTAACTTGCCTGCTTTTGTCCCTACCACTATTTATTTTGGTCCCAAATTTTGCAAACATTCCATACCGGGTAAAATTCCTCAGAAGAAAGTTCAGCTCATTCTCAGTTTCTTGGCTCAGCTCCCATTTTCCAAAGGAACACTCAGTATGATTTTACTTTCTCAAGCGAGCTTTTCCATTTCTCCATCAAGCATTTGTCTTGGCTCTAATTTTCAAAGTAAGCACTTTGCTATTGTTTGCCAAAGGTCCGCAGGCTGAGTTCTGTTTTTCACTCTAATTAAAGGGAAGTTTCGTCTGGTGCGATTTAAAATATCAAAGCTCCAGGTGAAACCTTTGAATTTGTTTTTGCTTATATTTGTACCTCATGAGAGTAAAAGCAGAGATTTTTGGAAAGGATCAATGTCATCAGGTTTCGCTAGTGGTTGAACTCAAGCAGGAGAGAAGAAGGTGATAGGGACTGGCTTCATTGGGTTGAGGTCATTGACTACTTATCATACAATTATTTTATTTCAGTTATTTCTTATTAAAGACTCTTTATTATGTTTAATTTTTCTATTGGATTCAATGCTTGTAAATTTTGAAGTGCCTTCTTCGTTAATTTCATCAGAGTGAGATGCCTGAAGAAAATGTTGATGGAAACTGCAGGCAGGTTTGCTATTGCAGAATCAGGAGCCCTTTTGCACAGTCAGTCCACGCTTTCAAGCATACATTACACGAGTTATTTATCTACTCTTCACAAATTCTACAATTCCTCTAGGGTCTATATATATTTGCCAATTAACTGACTAATTGACTTTACTTTAGGCTGTGGGAAGAAACCCAGGGGGTCATGGGGACAACATACAAATGCCACACAGAGAGCAGCTGAGATCGGGATTGAACCTGCTGACTGGAACTGTGTGGCAGTAGTGCCACTGGCTGCACTGTTGTCCTGCTGCCAAATCTTCCAACCTTCCCTGAATATAGAGGGTGCTACAAGAGGAAAGCCAAGGTGAGTTCTAAGCAAATTATGTTCAAATAAGCTTACTGGGATGTTTAATGAGATGACTGACAAGGTTGAAGGGAATGAACTGAGTAATGGGTTATGTGTGAAGTCTCTAATGATAGTCTTGTTAGCAAAATTGAGCAACAGAGAATAAAAGTCTCAAGCAAACATAGAAAATAAGCTGACTCAAGCATCAGAGAATCACCTAGAATAGCTGTTTCTGAACCAGATACCTTTCCCTAGGGTGACTGATATTTTTGAGATGAGTCATAAAATTGTCCAGCACAGAACAGATTGTTTTGCCCAACTGGCCCAAACTGACAAGATCTCCTGTTTCAGCTAGTCTCATTGCCCATTTCTGGCCCAGATCCCTCTATACCAGGGATTCCCACCCTGGGGTTCACAGATCCCCTTGCTTAATGGCATAAAAAGCAACTGCTCTAAAGCTTTCTTCTACCCTGTTAGGAGTTTGAGAATATTTGGTTCGTCACCAAAAACTCTTGCAAATTTCTACAGATGGACAGTGAAGAGCATTCTGACCAGTTGCATGACAGCTTGTGTAGGGGCTCGAATGCACAGGATTCCAACACGCTGCTCTATCATGGGCATAAACTTCCCACCAGACATGAGAGACAGTGTCACAGCCCTAAAGAGAGTGCAGGAAAGAGTGAGTCCTGGATGTTTACCTACGTAAGACTTTGAAATTGATATGTTGGTTGGGAGTTAATAAAGCATACATGATCATCAGCTTTAAAATGAAGTTGTATAAATGGATCCAAGTGAAGGGTCTCAACCTGAAACACGAACTGTCCATTTCCCTCCATGGGTGCTGCCTGGCCTGCTGAGTTCCTTCAGCATTTTGTGCATTGCTCCAGATTCCAGCATCTGCAAATATCTTGTGTCTCCATGGTTGCTTCTTGACTGACTATTAGGTTATAGTTGGAGAAATGCATTCACTTTATGAAGGATGCAAAGTTCCTTCAGGAATGATTTACTGAAATGGTTACAGGGATGAGAGATTTCAGCTGGAGAAGCTTGAAATAGTCTTCTTGGAGCAAAGAAGGCTGGGGGGAGATTCAAGATGTGTAAGATTATAATGGTTATAGTGTTAATAGGAGACACAGTTCCCAAAGACCAGAAGATGCAGATTTAAACTAAAGATATAGTTGAGTAGGGATATATGAGAATTTTATTTTATGTAGAGTTGTTATGGATTGGAGCCCACTGCCTGTAGGGGTGGTAGAAAGAGTTTTCCAGATGGAATTCAATAGGCACTTGTGGGAAGGACAGGGGGAAAGGGCTGACTGGAATCACTGTTTGGCAGAGTCGATGTTCTGGAAGTTATCCTTCTGTGCATTTACTACTACTCATCAAACTGTACGAGGCAACTTTTGGTCACAGTGTGGTCTGGCTTCTTCCTGTTAGCAGCAATGTCCAATCTTAGAAGTCTAAGGATGGATGGAAACAAGGCCTCAGCAGCCTCTCTCACTGGAGTCAACTGGGCAAGTGTAATAATTGTTCTGCCCAACATGTATGTGACCTGAACACCTGACCACGGTATAAATAATTAGTAGAAAAATAACCTTTACAAATATTTTAAAACAATTTCAGATTGAGATTTATTCCAAAGATTTTTTATTACTTACAACCATTCCTTGATTTTAAAAAAGGGATGTGATCCTGGAATATATTTGCTGAGTCCAATTTTATAAATTGAAATGGCTGAGCAAAGCATATCATCAGTATTTTGGTAAGTACATTCTAGTGGGCAGAATGTGGTGTGCTAGTTATCAATGTAAAATAAGATTTGTAAATCAATGACACAATCAGTCTATTAAAACAAAATTATATATCAGAGAAACCCAAAATACACTGCAAAATATTTATTTTAGAGTAAATGATGAAAAAGAGCCAAACACAACTCCGATATTATTTAATGGAATCTGACTTCTCAATTCCTTGGGGTGAGCCATAAAAATACACACAGCAACGTATTGGAAATGAATATACTGTTAACAACCAACAAAGAAGAAACCCAGTCCAAAATTGTGAAGGTCATTACAGATTTTTCTATCATTAAGCTTGTAAGTTCCACAAATAACACACATCAAAGTTGCTGGTGAATGCAGCAGGCCAGGCAGCATCTCTAGGAAGAGGTGCAGTCTTCTGCGTTCACCAGCAACTTTGATGTTTGTTGCTTGAATTTCCAGCATCTGCAGAATTCCTGTTGTTTGCGTTTAAGTTCCATAAATGTTCACAAGTATACAGGGCAGCTCTAACCCGTGATGGATAAGGTGCTGCCCCTGTAACATCAGCACAATGAAACAGTTGAAAATGAAGAACGGATGATCACAAATTCCTCTAGACAAAATTAGAAAGCTATCATTTTTGAAACATGTTTTTATCTTTCTTTAAGCAACTTTTTTTTTGGCCAAATGTTTTTCCTTCTAACTTCTATATCAACAAAAAATGATTAGTAAATAAAGTTTACTGAAACAAGAAAACACTAACCATATTTATTGTCCATCAAATTTGTGAATACCTATTGGAATCTGGTGGTAAATGTATACAAAAGGAGCTTCAAGTAGTTTGATGGAAATTACAGTGTCCGTGAAGAACTCAACATAATGTAGAATGCAAATATTAATACACCGCACTGACACCTTTGCAGGAAGCCATGATCATAATAAATGGCGGTGCAGGCTCGAAGGGCCGAATGGCCTACTCCTGCACCTATTTTCTATGTTTCTATGTTTCTATGAAGCCTTTACCTGTAAACATAGAAAATAAAAGGACTAAAAGTACTGAATAATCTTTGGTTTGAGACTGAATCCTTTTAAGATGTGGTTATTAAACACCTTTTATCTCCTTATAACTTTTATATATTCTTCAATTATCTAATACTTTTCTGGATATCAAGGGGTAAATTATGTCTGGGCAGAAACACAAATAAAACAACAGTGAGTCTGAAGACAATTTCATTGTACAGATCATTTGTTCCTATGCTACTTTTGGCGGTTTACATCAACAGCTTTCAGTGATACAACACTCCATGCACTGCTAAAAAAAGTGAAACAAAGCAGGCAGCTTAACTGAAGAGGCAGATAATAAGACAGCTGAATGAAAGCTTTATTAAATGAGAAGTTTTAAGGAAGACCATGAGAGAAATTTAGAGCCAGAGAGATTTCAGAAGGGAACCTAGGGCATGGGATGTAGGTGCTAAAGGTAATGGCGTGTATTTTATTTGGGCGGGGTGGGGGTGATGGGGATTAGAAGCATTACTGAAAGGAGGTTCATGGGAATGAGTCTGGGAATGAAAGGGTTATGGTATGAGGAGCATTTGATGGTTCTGGGCCTGTACTCACTGGAATTTAGAAGAATGGGGTGGAGGAGGGAGATCTCATTGAAACCTATTGAATGTTGAAAGGCTTCAATAGAGTGGATGTGGAGAGAATGTTTCCTATGAGGGAGTCTAGGTGCATGGGGCACAGCCTCACAATAGAGGAACATCCATTTACAATAGAGATGAAGAGTTATTTCTTTAGCCAGAGGGTGGTGAATCTGTGGAATTTGTTACCACAGGTGGCTGTGGAGGCCAGATCACGGTGTACTTAAGATGCAGGTTGGTAGGTTCTTGATTAGTCAGGGTTTGTAAGGTTACTGGGAGAAGAAGGCAGGAGAATGAGTTTGAGAGGGTAAATGGATCAGCCATGATGAAATGGTGGAGCAGATCTGATGGGCCGAATATCCTAATTCTGCTTTTATCTCTTATGGTTTTGTAACTGAAGGAAGTTGGAAGAACATAATCATGAAGACATTTAAACAGGAAAATGGGAATTGTAAACTTGAGGCACTGGGGAAGAAGGAGGCCAAGTCGGTCAGCAGAGGCTGGGATGATGGAAAAGAAGAACGTCACAGATAAAGTTTGAGGCTGAGGTGGTAATGTTATAGGAGTGGAAATGGGCAGTGCTTGAAACTGATAGTGTACAGTTTGAGACTGAACCAGGTGTTGTCACTGCAAACAATAAGTTTCAGTCAGAAGCAAGGCCAAGGAAAGAAACAAAGTGTAGGAAGAGAATAGAGCTTGTGATGGGGAGGGGGTGGAAGGCTATAGTGTTGGTGTTCCAGTACTTTTCCTTCATTTTCAGAGCAGTAAGCGTTGTTGCCTGATGCCTGAGTGAAGCATCTAAAAGGATCGTGATGTTGGTTGTAAACAGGAGTGGAACAGTGCTGCTCATGGGTTTGGCAGCTGCCTGAGTATCCAAACACTGCCAGTACCACTCTGACAACAGCACTCACAATTCCATTAGTGTGCCGTGCCGAATGAGAGACAGCCTCAGCTCTTAAAGGCACACTCCTTACTGTAGCAGTCCACAAGTGAGGCCGCCACACAGGAGGAGGCAGGAGGGGAGAGGGTTTCTCAATGACATGCAACTTCTTGAAATGGAATAACTGTCAGAGGGGTAGCACCAGGACGTCTGCTAAGCTGGAGATGACTGAAGTCCTTTGTGGTAAGCCATTTAATCAAATCCTTAGGAAGAGGTGACATAGGAACAGAAGATTTAGGATCTTTGTGGGTAGAGTTAAGAAACCGCAAGGGGAAAAAGACCCTGATGGGAATTATATTTTGGCCTCTGAACAGTAGCCAGGATGTGGGGTACAAATTACAACAGGAGATAGAAAGGAGATGTAAAAAGGGCAATGTTGCAATAAAGAAGAATGAGGTGGGACGGTAGTGTAACAGTTAGCACAGGTGACCTGGGTTCAATTCCTGTCACTGCCTCTAAGGAGTTTGAATGTTGCTCTAGGTGCTCCAGAATCTTCTCAAAGTCCAAAGATGTACCAGTTGGGGACATTGGTTAATTGGTCATTGTAAATTGTCCCATTATTAGGCTAGGATTAAATCAGGGGATTGCTGGAGAGTGTGGCTGCTTGAAGGGCCAGAAGGGCCTATTCTGCACTGTATCCTGATAAATAAATAATAATCATCAGGGATTTAAGTATGCAAGTGGATTGGGAAAATCAGATTGGTGCTGGATCCCAAGAGAGGGAATCTGCAGAACGCCTATGAGTTGACTTTTTAGAGCAGCTTCTGGTTGAGCCCACTAGGGGAACAGCAACGCTGGACTGGTGTTATGTAATGACACAGATTTGATTAGGGAACTTAAGGTAAATGAACCCTTAGGAGCCAGTGATCATAATATGATCGAATTCACCCTGCAGTATGAGAAGGAGAAGCTAAAGCTGATTGTAACAGTATTACAGTGGAGTAAAGGGAATTACAGAGGCATGAGAAATGAACTTGCCAAAGTTGACTGGAAGGGGACACCAGCAGTAATGATGGCAATGTCTGGTGTTTCTGGGGGATATTAAGAAGATGCTGGAAGGATACATCCCGAAGATGAAGAAGTATTCTTAAGGGAAGATGAGGCAACTTTAGTTGACAAGGTAAGTCAAAGACAGCCTAAAAGAGAGGACATATAATATAGCAAAATATTATGTATTTTGTGAGGTAGAGGGAGTGTTTAAAAACCAACAGAAGGCAACTAAAAAGCCATAAAGAGAGAAAAGTTGACATACAAAGGTAATCTAGCCAATAATATAAAAGAGGATACGAGAAGATTTTTTCAGATACAGTATATAAAGAGTAAAAGAGAGTTGAGAGTAGATACCAGACCACTGGAAAATGACACTGGAGAGGTAGTAATATGGGACAGAGAAATGGTGGACAAACTTATAAAAATTTTGCATCAGCCTGCACTGTGGAAGACAATAGCAGAATGCCAGAGAAGCAAGAGTGCCAGACGGCAGATGTGAGCGTCATTGCCATTTCTAAGGAGAAGCTGCTTGAGAAGCTGAGAGATATGAAGGTAGATAAAGTCACCAGGACCAACTGGACTACATCCAGAGTTCTGAAAGAAGTACCTGAACAGATTGTGGAGGCATTAGTAATTATCTTTCAAGAATAGCTCATCTCTGGAATGGTTCCTGAGGACTGGAAAATTGCAAATGTCAATCCACTCTTAAGAAAGGAGGGAGGCAGAAGAATGGAAATTATAGGCCAATTAGCCTGACCTCAGTGGTTGGAAAAATGTTAGAGTCTATTATTAAGGAATATATTTCAGTATACTTGGAGGCAAATGATAAAATAGACCAAAGTCAGCATGGTTTTTCAAAGGAAAAATCTTCCCAGACAAATCTGTTAGAATTCTTTGAGGAAATAACAGGCAGGACAGACAAAAGAAAGTCAGTGGATGCTAGTTATTTGGATTTTCAGAAGGCCTTTGACAAAGTGACACACATGAGGCTGCTTAACAAGATGAGAGCCTATGGTATTACAGGAAAGATTCTAGCACCCAGATGGAAGATGGGCTGCCAGGTGCGAGGCAAAGAGTAGGAATAAAGGGAGCTCTTTTGGTTGGCTGCCAGTGACTGGTGGTGTGCTGCAGTGGTTTGTGTTGGGACTATTTCTTTTTATGTTATATGTCAAAGATGGAATGATGGAATTGATGGCTTTGTGGCCAAATTTATGGATGATACTAAGATAGGTTGATAGGCAGGTAGTGTTGAGGAAGCATGGTGTCTGCAGAAAGACTTTGACAGATTTGGAGAATGGCAAAAAAGTGGCAGATGGAATACAGTGTATTTATACACTTTGGCAGAAGGAACGAAGGCATTTTTAAATGGAGGGACAATTCAAAAATCAGGTACAAAGGGACTTGTAAGTCCTCGTACAGGATTCCCTAAAGGTGAACTTACAGGTTGAGTCTGTGGTAAGGAAGGCAAATGCAATGTTAGCATTCATTTTGAGAGGGCTACAATACAAAAGCAAGGATGTAATGTTGACTGTACTTGGAGTATTGTGAGCAGCTTTGGGCTATTGGGCCACTTATCTAAGAAAAGATGTGTTGTCATTGTAAAGTGTCCAGGGGAGGTTCATGAAAATGATCCCAGGAATGAAAGAGTTAACATTTGAGGAGTGTTTGATGGCTCTGGGCCTGTAATAGCTGAAGTTTAGAAGGGGAGGGGGAATCTCATGAAAACCTGCCGAATATTGAAAGGCCTACATAGAGTGGATGTGGAGAGGATGTTTCCAGTTGTGGGGGAGTCTAGGACCAGAGGGCACAGCCTCAATTGCTACCCCTTTATATTTCTTAAAATGGTTTGATCAAACTTCTGATTATTAATATGGCTTGTTTTATATTTATTTGTTAACAAATATATAAAGTGACATTTAGCTGCATTGAAGGTACTTAATAAATGTAATTTCTTGTGTGAGGTAGATTAATAGATATTTTATTGATCCGAAGGAAATTACAGTGTCACAGTAGCATTACAAGTGCACAGATATAAATATTAGAAGAAAGAAAGAATAAAAAATAAGTTACCTTAAATATAAGACCCCTCATGAATAAAATGCAATGGAATTGAGGAAAGCACCTCTGCAAGTTCTTAAAGACACCTTTCAGTCCTCTAACAAAGATTACAGACTTTAACAAATGCTCTGTGTTTGCACTCAACCTGGGTGACCAAACAATTACACCTGGCTTAACACGACTTCACTAACCCAAGAATCATGAGTGGAGCTCCCTCTGCTGGTTATGGGTGAAATAGTCAGAAACAGTGCTGTGCTGGTCCAAAATGAACATACAATTTGTGGTGTATGTATAGTGGTTTACGGCTTGCGCAGAGAGCTGTTATGTATATCCATTAATTTAAGATTAGCAGGATGACTATTACATTAAGAAGCTGTACTTAAGTTAACAATATTGGATGAGCTACACTTCAGTTTACTTTGCAGGGTCACCAAGTACAATAAAGTTACCTATACACGTACAAAGTTATTCAACCCTTTGAATCTGCTGTTCCATTTATTAATGCCGGACTTTCTACTTCCGTACCATTTTCCAGATCTTGGTTCACCACTAATCCTTGGTTCTCTTGATATTCAGAAATCTATTGATCTGCTTTGAATCAAAATAATTACCATAAATCCACAGCCCTCTGGGGAAGACACAACATCATATCTTGCAGCAGAGTGACGAGAACTCTAAAAGCTACACTGACTTGAGAGTGTAGGTTTTTGCAAATAAAACAGCGTGAAGCTTTTTATGTTTAAGAAAAACCGTAACGACTCACTGTACAGGGGTGATTGATAAGTTCGTGGCCTAAAGTAGAAGGAGTCAATTTTAGAAAACCTAGCACATTTATTTTTCAACACAGTGTGTAAATGTAGGAGGGGACTATGTTGAAAAATAGATGTGCTAGGTTTTCTAAAATTGACTCCTTCGACCTTAGGTCATGAACTTATCAATCAGCCCTCGTACTCCAAACACTGAACACAAAAAGCATAGTAACACTTGCAAACTTAAAGCACACGCTATTGGAGGTAAGGTATTGGTGTGGGTGGAGAATTGGTTAGCAGACAGGAAGCAAAGAGTGGGAATAAACGGGACCTTTTCAGAATGGCAGGCGGTGACTAGTGGGGTACTGCAAGGCTCAGTGCTGGGACCCCAGTTGTTTACAATATATATTAATGACTTGGATGAGGGAATTAAATGCAGCATCTCCAAGTTTGCGGATGACACGAAGCTGGGTGGCAGTGTTAGCTGTGAGGAGGATGCTAAGAGGATGCAGGGTGACTTGGATAGGTTAGGTGAGTGGGCAAATTCATGGCAGATGCAATTTAATGTGGATAAATGTGAAGTTATCCACTTTGGTGGCAAAAATAGGAAAACAGATTATTATCTGAATGGTGGCCGATTAGGAAAAGGGGAGGTGCAATGAGACCTGGGTGTCATTATACACCAGTCTTTGAAAGTGGGCATGCAGGTACAGCAGGCGGTGAAAAAGGCGAACGGTATGCTGGCATTTATAGCGAGAGGATTCGAGTACAGGAGCAGGGAGGTACTACTGCAGTTGTACAAAGCCTTGGTGAGACCACACCTGGAGTATTGTGTGCAGTTTTGGTCCCCTAATCTGAGGAAAGACATCTTTGCCATAGAGGGAGTACAAAGAAGGTTCAACAGATTGATTCCTGGGATGGCAGGTCTTTCATATGGATGAATTGGGCTTGTACTCATTGGAATTTAGAAGATTGAGGGGGGATCTGATTGAAACGTATAAGATCCTAAAGGGATTGGACAGGCTAGATGCAGGAAGATTGTTCCCGATGTTGGGGAAGTCCAGAACGAGGGGTCACAGTTTGAGGATAGAGGGGAAGCCTTTTAGGACTGAGATTAGGAAAAACTTCTTCACACAGAGAGTGGTGAATCTGTGGAATTCTCTGCCACAGGAAACTGTTGAGGCCAGTTCATTGGCTATATTTAAGAGGGAGTTAGATATGGCCCTTGTGGCTACGGGGGTCAGGGGGTATGGAGGGAAGGCTGGGGCGGGGTTCTGAGTTGGATGATCAGCCATGATCATAATAAATGGCGGTGCAGGCTCGAAGGGCCGAATGGCCTACTTCTGCACCTAGTTTCTATGTTTCTATGTAACAGAACTTCACGTAATACATCATCTCATCAGACCAGCCTCCTAAAGTGAAAGCCCAACTCAATCTCAGTGTATGTGAATTATGTACATCTCCACCAATTACATTACCCAACACAGGCACCCCCTCACCCCCAGAATCCACTAAAACCGGCATGGTGAGCCTGTCCAGAGCTCGGATGAGCCGCCTGGCCCGGGTCTTATGTTCCATGGGTGGAGGAACATCAGAGGCCTTTGGCTCATCCAAAGGTGTGCTGACACACTGGTCATGTCATGACAGCAGGGGCATGGTTGTAGAATCCTCCAAATCTTATCGTGCTGGTTTAAGGTGATCTACCGAGAATACATTCAGGTTTAGCCCTCTTATCCACAATAAAAGTCTTTTCTCTGCATTCCAGAGTCAGGAATGGGTCATCGTAAGGGAGTCTAAGGGGATGCTGGTATGCAACATGTGGACAAAAAGAAACGAGGTGGATATAAGTCAACAAGAACCCAAGAGTGCTGTATGTCATTATGGGAGGTAGGAGTAGGTAATTGAATTTACCGAGGAGGGTGGAACACTGTTGAGAGGCCGGCCAGGTAGTCAGGAATAAAATTACCTGGCACTCGTACCAACTCAGCTGTAGATGACTGCAGGTCCTCTTTTGGAGCAGTTCTGAGCCCCAGCAGGACCCAAGGGAGACAATCTTGCCAACACTCATCTGTCAGGGATGCTCTCAGAGCAGCCTTTAAGGAGCGGTGAAACTTCTTGCATAGGCCATTGTGATAGGCGGTGGTGTGACGTAGCCTAACGCCGAGGTTCTGGGCCATTGCAGCCCAGAAATCTGATATAAATTGGAGACTGCAGTCAGAGGAAATATCAGATGGGGTGCCAAACCAAGCAATTTAGGTGCAGATGAACACCCAATCCACGTTTACGAATATAATTGATGCTAGAGGGGCAACCTCTGGCCACTTGGTGATACGATCCACCATGGTAAGGAGATGCATGAAGCCGTGGGAGGGGAAAAGAGGACCAAAAAGGTCCACATTGACATGGTAAACCATCGCACAGGGACCTCAAAAGCTGCCAATGGCACTTGAACATGCCAGTTAAATTTTGCCCACTGGCACTCCACGCAGGAGTGCCATCCAATCACGTGATCCTTTCTTCAGGTACACAAACTTTAGTGCAACCAATTTCTGTGAGGCCTTCTGGCCTGGATGTGAGAGGCCACGTATGGAGTCAAAAACAGTTCATCTCCAGTTTGCAGTCACTATGGGGCGAGGGCAACCAGTTGAGACATCGCACAGGAGAGAAACCCCCAGCTTCCCTTAAGTTGATGTCAGCCAACCACAAGCCTGGACCTTTGGGTCAGTTGCATTGTCATGTCGACACAGTCAACCCCAATGTGTGTGGCTTCAATGAGAGGCAATCTGCCACGGCATTATTTTTGCCCTTGAGATGTTGTTTATCAATTGTGAAGTTTGATATGTAGGCGAGGTGGCGCTGCTGCTAGGCAGACCAAGTGTCTGATATTTTGGCCATGGCCTGCACGAGGATGGTCAATGAACGCTGTGAAATGGCGACTCTCTAGAAGAAAACGAAAATGGGAGAGCCAGCTAGAGACTGAGAAGCTCACAGTTGAATGTGTTGTCCTTCCTTTTGTGGGGACGGAGTTGCGGGCTGAAGAAGTTGAGCACCTGCCTCACAGCACCCACAGAATAGTCTGAAGCGTCAGTAGTAACGTATATAGGCGTGTTGGGGAGCAGGTGTGCCAGTAGTGTCGCGTTGGAAAGAAGTTCTTTGGTACATCAAATGCCCCGGTCATGTCCGCTGACCAGTCAAGCACATGATTAGGGATATTTCCTTTAAGCACACTATACAGGGGAAATGTAAGTTCAGCAGCTTGTCAAGTGAAGTAGTGATAGAAATTCACCATACCTAAAAACTCCTGTAGTTTTTCAGAAGTGCAGGATGGTAGGAAATCCACAATAGTGGTTACTTTTGATGGGAGGGGTTTCGCCTCTTCTGCAGAGATGTGATGGCTGAGAAAGTCAATGGTTGACAACCCAAACTGGCATTTAGCAGGGTTAATAATCAACCCGTGTGGGCTTAAGTATTCAAAATGTGTGCGGAGATGAGATATGTGTTCGGATTTGGATGCACTGGCGACAAGTATGTCATCCAGTTAAACAGAGAAAGTCTAAGTATTTTAATTCAGAGTCCATCAGCCTTTGGAAAGTCTGCAATGCATTTTTCATCCCAAATGGCATGCACAGAAACTCAAAGAGGCCAATGAGGTTATCACTGTCATTTTGGGAATGTCCTCCGAGTACAGAGGCACTTGATGGTAGCCCCTAACTAAGCTAACTTTGGAAAATGTGGTGAAAAGTCTTGGATGTGCTATTCAAAAGATGTACAATGCCAAGTTGTTCCATGTGGGCAAAATCAGCCTTCGCAGCTGCCAGCTTTACTGGGCCCAGTGTACATGTGCGTGCATGGACTGGCGGGCCAGTTGTGGGAATGTGGTGCTTGACTCCTTGTTTTGTTACTGTCGTGGAGAATATGGGCTTGCTGAGATTTGGGAATTCACCCAGCAGTCGAGTAAACTCACATGTGGTGGTGTAGGCGCGTGACAGAGTTGTTGTGGGGAACTTACTGAGGGAGCAGGGTAACAACCCAAAAGAGGAGGAATAATATATCGCTGCCTGGCTGAGCGTAGGCTACACACCATTTTAGCAGGCTCCATATAATCCTTCACTGATGCATTAGCAAGTATGTGAACTTGATCGGACATTTGCTGCATGCAAGAAGTGGCGTGTTGAAGAGGATTAAAAGTGCAAAAAGTGCTTTGTACTTAACCTGAATGACTTGCTGTTCAAAGTTGTTAGTACAGGAAAGTAACACCGAGGTAAAAGAACAGTTGTTGAATAAGACGTAGCACTACTTCATTTATGGCCCTTTTGCTCTTGAGCTGTGATCGTAATGCTGGCTCTAGCTTACAGGGACACCATTCATTAGCTTCCGAATAAAACATCTGTTTCAAACCATGCAGTCCCTAACTGATTTCCATCTTCCACAGGTCTGTTACTGATGGCAGAACTAATTTAGGGCAGTGGTGTGCGGTGGGGGAGGCAGGGATGGAGTCATCCAATAATACATGTGTTTGGACAAGTTAGTGTGTGTCATTGTGGCAGCAGTTTACAACAGAAGGGTTATCATTTCAGAGACTGCTGAATGTCTGGGTGTGGCTGCACAGACTACAGTGAAAATTCCCCAACTTCATTTCATTTTATTCATCAGGAGTTTCACACAAGAGGTTATGTGTGGTGCTTTGCCAAAAGGCAATAGCACAGGGGCGAGAGGAAAAGTACAAATTGAAGTTCACAGGTGAATTCCACAATCCTGAAAAGGTGCAGAAATGCAATATGTGTATGTAGGATTTTCCAAAAGGATGTTAAGGAAGGGTTAGATTGATCTTGGAGGTTAAAAGGTTGGCACAACATTGTACGCCAAGGGACCTATAGTTGTTCGATGTCCTATGAATGAGTTTGTCTTCCAGAGAACAGGGCAAAAAGAAGATCTCAAAAAAGCTGGAGAACCTCTAATGCATCTTAAGTTATTATAATATGTGTATAATAAGAGTGTTTGTAAGTTCTCAAAAGTAACCAAACAATGTTAATGATTGATTGTATTTGCTGTGTTTATATATGTACAACAATGTTCTTTCAATTGTACAGGACCATTTGTTTTCTGTATTGGAGGGGAAGGAATGTCGTGCATGTGCATTAATTGTGACTCATATATACATCTACTTTATCTATATAGCTTACAAGGAATGTTTTGAGTTCCCTAAGCACATCCATCATGGAGGAATATAAAAGGAGCTATGTTAGGAAGTATATTAGGGAGGTTATTCTGACAATCCACTGACATGGCATGGAATGTGAACTGTCATTGTGAACCTGATACAGTTACCTTGCCAGTGCCCCTGCCAACAGAGTAACTACTGACAGCTATGTCTGATAGTTTCAATTATCAGAGAATAAAGGGGCAAGGCATGTGATTAAACTGCCATGTCTAGCAGGGAAAAAGCACACAAATTACAAATCTGCATTTTAAAGACTGCTTGAAGTAGAGAAGGCAGATACGTCCAAGAAGATATGATCAAATTTCTGAAATGTTCTTTTTGCCATCTCTGCTCAGTCTTGTAGATAGCCAACGAGGGATGATAGATTGTGGGGTGCTTCAAGAATCAGGGGAGCACACATCACAGTACAATAGTCTCTGTTTTGTTATTTTGTAATTATTGCACATTGGTAAATCATTATTGTGTACATTATTATTCTGTACTTTTTTGGTTAATATATTATTATTTATTATTGCTAAGTGTGTTTTTAAATGTTGCTGAAACAAAATAATTTCCCACTTGGGATCAATTAAGTACTTATTATTATTATTAATGGTTTAGGTAAAGGGATATTAAATATGTCTAAGTTGCAAGGAAGGTATAACATCTGTAAATGGATACAGATTGTTTAAGATAGTAGGCCAGAACGGCTGATAGATGGGGAATGGCTGAGAAAGTATGGTAATAGAGAATTGTTTAAATGGAGTAGGAAGGTTGGAAGTTGGTGTCCAAAGAGAACTGAATACGAAATGCAGCAAGTTAGCACTCTACATGCAACAAGTAAGAAGGCAACTGGAGACCAATGTATGAGGGCTCTTCAATGGTGATACTGTTATTTGCCTAGAAAATCAGGTTAAAATCATTCCTTTAATATAGTGCATGAGTTAGGGAAACTTTAACAGCAGCAAATGCTAGAAGCACTCAGCAGGTCAGACAGCTTCTGTGGAAAGTGAAACAGAATTAGCAGCTCAGGACAAAAACAAACATCTCATGCTTTTAACAACAGGAATTCTGCAGATGCTGGAAGTTCAAGCAAAACACATCAAAGTTGCTGGTGAATGCAGCAGGCCAGGCAGTATCTGTAGGAAGAGGTGCAGTCGACGTTTCAGGCAGAGACCCTTCATCAGGACTAACTGAAGGAAGAGTGAGTAAGAGATTTGAAAGTTGGAGGGGTGGGGGGGGGGAGATCCAAAATGATAGGAGAAGACACGAGGAGGAGGGATGGAGCCGAGAGCTGGACAGGTGATAGGCAAAAGGGGATACGAGAGGATCATGGAACAGGAGGTCCGGGAAGAAAGACAAGGGGGGGGGACCCAGAGGATGGGCAAGAGGTATATTCAGAGGGACAGAGGG
The DNA here is from genome assembly GCF_963921235.1 of Mobula hypostoma. Lineage (NCBI taxonomy): Eukaryota > Metazoa > Chordata > Chondrichthyes > Myliobatiformes > Myliobatidae > Mobula > Mobula hypostoma. The sequence continues at coordinate 72,603,893 of NC_086107.1, read as the reverse complement.
AGAAAAAGGAGAGTGAGAGAAAGAACGTGTGCATAAAAATAAGTAACAGATGGGGTATGAGGGGAAGGTGGGGCCTTAGCAGAAGTTAGAGAAGTCAATGTTCATGCCATCAGGTTGGAGGCTACCTAGACGGAATATAAGGTATTGTTCCTCCAACCTGAGTGTGGCTTCATCTTTACAGTAGAGGAGGCAGTGGATAGACATGTCAGAATGGGAATGGGATGTGGAATTAAAATGTGTGGCCACTGGGAGATCCTGCTTTCTCTGGCAGACATAGCGTAGACGTTCAGCAAAGCGGTCTCCCAGTCTGCGTCGGGTCTCGCCAATATATAAAAGGCCACATCGGGAGCACCGGATGCAGTATATTACCCCAGTCGACTCACAGGTGAAGTGTTGCCTCACCTGGAAGGACTGTTTGGGGCCCTGAATGGTGGTAAGGGAGGAAGTGTAAGGGCATGTGTAGCACTTGTTCCGCTTACACGGATAAGTGCCAGGAGGGAGATCAGTGGGGAGGGATGGGAGGGACGAATGGACAAGGGAGTTGCGTAGGGAGCGATCCCTGTGGAATGCGGGGGGGGGGGAAGATGTGCTTACTGGTGGGATCCCGTTGGAGGTGGCGGAAGTTACGGAGAATAATATGTTGGACCCGGAGGCTGGTGGGGTGGTAGGTGAGGACCAGGGGAACTCTATTCCTAGTGGGGTGGCGGGAGGATGGAGTGAGAGCAGATGTATGTGAAATGGGGGAGATGCGTTTAAGAGCAGAGTTGATAGTGGAGGAAGGGAAGCCCCTTTCTTTAAAAAAGGAAGACATCTCCCTCGTCCTAGAATGAAAAGCCTCATCCTGAGAGCAGATGCGGCGGAGACGGAGGAATTGCGAGAAGGGGATGGCGTTTTTGCAAAAGGCAGGGTAAGAAGAGGAATAGTCCAGATAGCTGTGAGAGTCAGTAGGCTTATAGTAGACATCAGTGGATAAGCTGTCTCCAGAGACAGAGACAGAAAGATCTAGAAAGGGGAGGGAGGTGTGGGAAATGGACCAGGTAAACTTGAGGGCAGGTCTATCCACGGCCTCCTCTACTGTAAAGATGAAGCCACACTCAGGTTGGAGGAACAACACCTTATATTCTGTCTGGGTAGCCTCCAACCTGATGGCATGAACATCGACTTCTCTAACTTCCGCTAAGGCCCCACCTCCCCCTCGTACCCCATTTGTTACTTATTTTTATGCACACATTCTTTCTCTCACTCTCCTTTTTCTCCCACTGTCCCTCTGAATATACCTCTTGCCCATCCTCTGGGTCCCCCCCCCCTTGTCTTTCTTCCCGGACCTCCTGTCCCATGATCCTCTCATATCCTTTTTGCCTATCACCTGTCCAGCTCTTGGCTCTATCCCCCCTCCTCCTGTCTTCTCCTATCATTTTGGATCTCCCCCTCCCCCTCCAACTTTCAAATCCCTTACTCACTCTTCCTTCAGTTAGTCCTGACGAAGGGTCTCGGCCTGAAACGTCGACTGCACCTCTTCCTAGAGATGCTGCCTGGCCTGCTGCATTCACCAGCAACTCTCATGCTTTTATTTCAGATTTCCAGAATCTGCAGCTTTTCAATTTTCTTTCGCTTTAAATATCTGCCCTGTTACTACCAGATTGGACCTTAAAATCATTCACAGTGTTAGAAGAAAAATTTGATGAAGGTGACGTCATGTTTTGATGCTAACGTTCAAGACACCGAGCCAAAAATTCAATGATGATTAATCATATTCAAAGGGAAGGAAACAGAGTGGATACTTCAGATCAAAGGATTTATACCAGAACTGGAAAAATAAGAAAACAAGTATGTTTTAAATTACAGATAGGGACAGTATTGGAGGAAACAAATAGTACATCAGTGAAGGGTGCTGACTAAAGTTGTCATGGCAAATGCATTAGAGTCCAGCATTTGGAATCTGAGGAGAGAAATATGCAGTCATATCCACGGAGAGAGAAAGCAAGAATGGGGCAGTTACCAGAAGTTTGGGAGGCTGGAACATGCTCAGACAGAACATGGAGAAGTGCTGAAGGCAAAAGACAGTGGTCAGAGCTGGAGTGAACTTAGAAGAGGTGGAACTGAATAGTTTCTTTTTTTCTTTAACCTCTTCAGCCTGTAATTTTTAAAGTAATTGTAAATTTGACAGCTTTGGTCTGCGCCCAGTTATATAGATTTCCTGTTCGCCCCACCCCTCCCACTCTCTGCAACTTAATGCATGCTTGTTTACTCACTTATCCAGCTCCGAAGGGTCCATAGTCCAAAATGGCAATGTGGGTCTTGACCCCATGGATGCCCTTCAATCTGCCCAGTGCTTCCAACATTTTCTGGTTTTTGTTTTGATTTCCAGCACCCAACAATTTTTTGATCCATGAAGTCAATGATACCTATGTTTTTTCTACCTGTTAAAACAGCTTTGTACTCTGCTTTAAATCCAGGACGTTTCTTTGCTCCCTCATGATAGAATTCAATCATAAGTGCTTTTCCAATTGCCACAGATTCTGTTTTGTCAGTACAAACCCTTTCTCTTACAATTGGAGGTCCTCTAGAGACATCATGAATAAGCAAATAAAACTTTGTACAATCTTTAGATTCTTCAAGGTTGAATGTGGTAAATTTCAGCTGTATTTGTTGAAGAATAAAAAAATTATATATTTTTATTTTCAGAAAAAATGTAAGTGCTCTCTAACTCACTTACATGCCAGGAATTTACACACTGTACACATTCCCTACCAAGGTTTCTGATTTTGCTTTAATAATGGCTTAACCCAAAGTTTTGTCCCCAGACAACTGTTTAGCTTATGTATGAATTCAAGGATGCTGCTTTTGTAGAGGAGCTATGAGAAGTTGCAAACATTTCCCACTATAATTTGACCAAATACCAAATGTTTCTCAGAGGAAGGCCTCTTATTATATTTTCCCATTATAATATTAGTATAATAGATAATTTGACAAACAGGAGAATATCTGAAAATGCTGGAAATTCAAAGCCACATACACACACAAAATGCTGATGGAACTCAGCAGGCCAGGCAGCATCTATGAAAAGAACGAACAGTTGATGTTTCGGCCACAACCCTTCATCAGGACTAATTTGAGGTGATTTAGGAATTACTGTGTTGGTCAGTAGGGTTAGTTCAATGATTCAATTTAATGTCAGAGAATGTATACAGTGTACAAAATGAATCACTGGCCATTCAGTGATTCCCAGACTGTTGAAGGTCAAGATGACACCAGCGAATGATTCCTCAGGTGATGTCTATCAGACAGTCCATGAAACTGTTTATTTCACTTCTTGTGTGTCTTCTTTTTCTCTTAAATGTGTTTCTGGAACTTTAAGAGTCTGCGATTTACAGTTTGGAGATTGAGTGAGTGATCTAGCACTCTGCTGTCTCTGAGAACATTCCAGAGACTAGCACGGTCGGCCTCATGGTGAAGCTTAGAGATGGGGTGCAAGCCTAGGACTGACTCCATTTCACTGATTAAAGTGTCCACTAATCACCGATTAAAGCTTCAAGGAATATTGAAACATTGAGGTAAATGTGGAAGGCAGGTATTGACTCTCGCTGCTGCTGGATGTGTGTGTGACCGCCTATCACTCATTGCTGCCGGATAGGCTGCTACCCACAGACATCTTATCTCCTTCTGCATCTGAGTGATCTCCCTCTCTCTGTCGTAGGATGTTACCAAAGTTCTGCAATTTATGGATCGGACTGGACTCTTCAGTTATATGCCTTTTATATTCTGTGTTTTTGCCCAATTTTTCTTTTTGCCATCTGAGTGATACCATTTGTAAGTTGTTTTGTGTGTGTGTGGGGGGGGAGAGTGGGGTTGTTGCCTTTGCAGAGTTGTATACTGCATACATACCTTGATAATAAATGAAACTTTGAACCTTTGAACTATTTTGGCAATGAAATCCATATCATAGCAGACTGCCATAAAAAATAAAATCATCACTTCATCTTTGCGCTTTTTACAAGTAACTTTAAACCCATAAGCACAGGTTACAAGATTCTTAGAAATGAGTTCAATATTCATTTTGTGTTGTTCATTTGAACATTTCTTCCTTTTTTAATGTTTGGCCCCTAGGTGTGCCAATAACAAGCAGAGGAAGGGAAGAAACAATTTTTTGCTCCACTGTTTCATGTAAGACTAACGAATCCTCAGTTCTGCACTGAGTTTCACCTTTGTAGATGACAATTAACTAACTTTCACTGGAGACTTTTAACAGACTGGGGTCCCAAAAGTAATCCACAGAGCATGATTGGAGAGAAGAAGTGAGAAGAAACGAAGTAGACTTTTTGAGGTAGAGTTGAAGAAATGGTTTGCCTTGATTGGTGGGCCTTGAACCTACTTGTCAGGAATATTTAAGACAAGGTGGAAGAGCATTTGTGCAAACCTTCTTCATGTATGCTGCATTCTCAGAATATTAAGAATATACATCCATGTAGCTTGTGGCAAATCTGAGCCACAGCCAAAGGTCAAGGTACGAGTAACTTCTGGCATGGCTACAATCACTGATGCAATACAAACTATAAGTGTGTGTGCAGGCAGCTTTATTTTCATTTGTTCCAAGCACAATGTTAACTAAGGAATAAAAAAAAAAGCATCAGTATCATATGTAATTCAGAGGGCATCCCTTCCCTCTTGAACACAGTAGCCAATTAGTTTTGATGAGAGATTGACAAACTCCATGGTCATTCTAAAAAAATAGGCCATTATTTAAATCTGTTGAATTCAATAATAACTTGGCATATAGGATTTGAATTTGTAACCCCTGAATTGCTAGTCTAGTAACACTATGGTTATCAAAATATTGTGCCTTGGTCAGGATTCCAAATATTTCAATTATTTCCAATGATGCAGTCCTATTTTCACAGAGCAGCTGTCCAGCCTGCCATTTCTATGTTTCTACGATGTGCCACTTATGGTTATGAAGGCGGAGAAAGTGCATGTGGCCAAGGCAATACCAGATCCTAAAACTAAAACCATGGATCACTTTTGCAATCTGTTTCATAGAAACGTAGAAAACCTACAGCACAATACAGGCCCTTCGGCCCACAAAGCTAAGCTGAACATGTCCTTACCTTATAAATTACCTAGGGATACCCATAGCCCTCTATTTTTCTGATTTCCATGTACCTGTCCAGAAGTCTCTTCAAAAAACCCTATCATTTCCGCCTCCACCACTGTCGCTGGCAGCCCATTCCACGCACTCACCACTCTCTGTGGGGAGAGCAAAAAAACAAACTTCCCCTGACATCTCCTCTGTACCTACTTCCAGGCGCCTTAAAACTGTGCCCTCTCATGCTAGCCATTTCAGCCTTGGGAAAAAGCCTCTGACTATAAACACGATCAATACCTCTCATCATCTTATTACCTCTATCAGGTCACCTCTCATCCTCCATAGCTCCAAGGATAAAAGGCTGAGTTCACTCAACCTATTCTCATAAGGCATGCTCCCCAATCCAGGCAACATCCTTATAAATTTCCTCTGCACCCTTTCTATGGTTTCCACAACCTTCCTGTAGTGAGGCAACCAGAACTGAGCACAGTACTCCAAGTGGGGTGTGACCAGGGTCCTATATAGCTGCAACTTTATCTCTCGGCTCCTAAACTCATTCCCATGATTGATGAAGGCCAATACACCGTATGCTTTCTTAACCACAGAGTCACCCTGCGCAGCTGCTTTGAGTGTCCTATGGACTTGGACTCCAAGATCCCTCTGATCCTCCACACTGCCAAGTCTTACCATTAATACTATATCTGCCATCATATTTGACCTACCAAAATAAACCACCTCACACTTACCTGGGTTGAACTCCATCTGCCACTTCTCAGCCCAGTTTTGCATCCTATCAATGTTCCGCTGTAACCTCTGACAGCCCTCCACGTTATCCACAATACCCCCAACCTTTGTGTCATCAGCAAATTTATAACCCATCCTTCCACTTCTTCATCCAGGTCATTTATAAAAATCATGAAGAGTAGGGGTCCCAGAACAGATCCCTGAGGCACACCACTGGTCACCGAACTCCATGCAGAATATGACATGTCTACAACCACTCTTTGCCTTCTGTGGGCAAGCCAGTTCTGGATCCACAAAGCAAAGTCCCCTTGGATCCCATGCCTCCTTACTTTCTCAATAAGCCTTGCATGGGGTACCTTGTCAAATGCTTTGCTGAAATCCATATACACTACGTCTACTGCTCTACCTTCATCAATGTGCTTAGTCACATCATCAAAAAATTCAATCCGGCTCATAAGGCACGACATGCCTTTGACAAAGCCATGCTGACTATTCCTAATCCTATTATGACTCTCCAAATGTTCATAAATCCTGCCTCTCAGGATCTTCTCCATCAACTTACCAACCACTAAAGTAAGACTCATTGGTCTATAATTTCCTAGGCTATATCTACTCCTTTTCTTGAATAATGGAACAACATCCGCAACCCTCCAATCCTCCGGAACCTCCCTCGTCCTCATTGATGATGCAATGATCATCACCAGAGGCTCAGTAATCTCCTCCCTCACCTCCCACAGTAGCCTGGGGTACATCTCGTCAGGTCCTGGTGACTTATCCAACTTGATGCTTTCCAAAAGCACCAGCACATCCTCTTGCTTAATATCTATATGCTCAAGCTTTTCAGTTCACTGTAAGTCATCCCTACAATGGCCAAGATCCTTTTCCATAGTGAATACTGAAGTAAAGTATTCATTAAGTACCTCTGCTATCTCCTCAGTCCCTGGTACTATTGAATGGTCTATAAAAAACACCCAGTAGAGTTATTGACCCCTTCCTGTTCCTAACTTCCACCCTCAGAGACTCTGTAGACAATACCTCCATGTCTTCCTCCTTTTCTACAGCCGTGACACTATCTCTGATCAACAGTGCCACAGCCCCACCTCTTTTGCCTCCCTCCCTGTCCTTTCTGAAACATCTAAAGCCATTCCTGCCCCTGAGCCATCCAAGTCTCTGTAATGGCCACAACATCATAGCTCCAAGACATAGAATCAGGAGATGTAGAGTCAGTATGGATAGAACTGAGAAATTAAAAGGGCAAAAAGACCCTAATGGGAGTTACCTACAGGCCCTCAAACAGTAGCCTGATATAGGGTGCAAGTTGAATCAAGAGTTAAAGGTAATGCTATGGTTGTTATGGGGGATTTTAACATGCAGGTAGAATGGGAAAATCAGATTGGCACTGGACCTCAAGAAAGGGAGTTTGTGGAGAGCCTCAGAGATGGATTCTTAGAGCAGCTTGTACTGGAACCTACCACGGAGAAGGCAATTCTGGATTTAGTGTTGTGTAATGAACTGGATTTGGTAAGGGAAATCGAGGTAAAGGAGCCATTCGGAGATAATGACCATAATATGATAAGTTTTAAACTACAATTTGAGAGGGAGAAGGGAAAATCGGAAGTGTCAGTATTGCAGTTGAACAAAGGGGACTATGGAGCCATGAGGGAGAAGCTGGCCAAAGTTGACTGGAAAGATACCCTAGCAGGGATGACAATGGAACAACAATGGCAGGTATTTCTGGGAATAATACAGAAAGTGCAGGATCAGTTCACTCCAAAGAGAAAGAAAGATTCTAAGGGGAGTGAGGGGCAACTGTGCTGACAAGGGAAGTCAAGGACAGTATAAAAATAAAAGAGAAGTATAACATAGCAAAGATGAGCGGGAAGCCAGAGGATTGGGAGACTTTTAAAGAGCAACAGAAGATAACTAAAAAGGTAATATGGGGAGAAAAGATGAGATATGAAGGCAAGCTGGCCAAGAATATAAAGGAGGATAGTAAAAGCTTCTTTAGGTATGTGAAGAGGAAAACATTAGTTAAGACCAAAGTTGGGCCCTTGACAAACAGAAACAGGTGAATTTATTATGGGGAACAAAGAAATGGCAGATGAGTTGAACGGGTCCTTTAGATCTGTCTTCACTGGGGAAGACACAAACAATCTCCCAGATGTAATAGTGGCTGGGGGACCTAGGGTAACGGAGGAACTGAAGGAGATTCACATTAGGCAGAAAATGGTGTTGGATAGACTGGTGGGACTGAAGGCTGATAAATCCCCAGGGCCTGATGGTCTGCACCCCAGGGTACTTAAGGAGGTGGCTGTCAATATCATGGACACATTGGTAATTATTTTCCAATGTTCTATAGATTCAGGATCAGTTCCTGAGGACTGGAGGGTAGCTAATGTTATCCCACTTTTTAAGAAAGGAGGGAGAGAGAAAACAGGGAATTATAGACCAGTTAGCCTGACCTCAGTGGTGGGGAAGATGATGGAGTTAATTATAAAGGATGAAATAGCAGTAACAGGATCGGTCTGAGGCAGCATGGATTTACGAAGGGGAAATCATGCTTGACTGATCTTCTGCAATTTTTTGAGGATATAACTATGAAAATGGACAAGGGAGAGCCAGTGGATGTAGTGTACCTGGACTTTCAGAAAGCCTTTGATAAGGTCCCACATAGGAGATTAGTAGGCAAAATTAAAGCACATGGTATTGGGGATAGGGTACTGACATGGATAGAAAATTGGGTGGCAGACAGTAAACAAAGAGTAGGGATTAACGGGTCCTTTTCAGAATGGCAGGCAGTGACTAGTGGGGTACCACAAGGCTCGGTGCTGGGACCACAGCTATTCACAATATACATTAATGATTTAGATGAAGGGATTAAAAGTAACATTAGCAAATTTGCAGATGACACTAAGCTGGGTGGCAGTGTGAAATGTGCGGAGGATGTTGAGATAATACAGGATGACTTGGACAGGCTGGGTGAGTGGGCAGATGCATGGCAGACGCAGTTTAATGTGGATAGATGTGAGGTTATCCACTTTGGTGCCAAGAACAGGAAGGCAGCTTACTATCTGAATGGTGTCAAGTTAGGTAAAGGGGAAGTACAATGAGATCTGGGTGCCCTTGTTCATCAGTCACTGAAAGTAAGCATACAGGTACAGCAGGCAGTGAAGAAAGCTAATGGCATGTTGGCCTTCATAACAAAGGGAGTTGAGTATAGGAGCAAAGAGGTCCTTCTGCAGTTGTACAGGGCCCTGGCGAGACCACACCTGGAGTATTGTGTACAGTTTTGGTCTCCAAATTTGAGGAAGGACATTCTTGCTATTGAGGGAGTGCAGCAGAGGTTCATAAAGTTAATTACCGGGATGGCGGGACTGTTGAAAGATTGGAGCAACTGGGATTGTATACACTGGAATTTAGAAGGATGAGAGGGGATCTGATCGAAACATATAAGATTATTAAGGGATTGGACATGCTAGAGGCAGGAAACATGTTCCCGATGTTGGGGGGAGTCCAGAACCAGAGGCCACAATTTGAGAATAAGGAGTAAGCCATTTAGAATGGAGTTGAGGAAAAACTTTTTCACCCAGAGAGTTGTGGATCTGTGGAATGCTCTGCCTCAGAAGGCAGTGGAGGCCAATTCTCTGGATGCTTTCAAGGAAGAGTTAGATAGAGCTCTTAAAGATAGCAGAGTCAAGGAATATAGGGAGAAGGCAGGTATGGGGTACTGACTGTGGATGATCAGCCTTGATCACAGTGAATGGTGGTGCTGGCTCAAAGGGCCGAATGGCCTACTCCTGCAACTATTGTCTAATGTCTACTGATCCACGCTCTGAGCTCATCCGCTTTGTTCATAATATTTCTTGCATTAAAATAGACACATCTCAAACCATTAGTCTGAGCACGTCCCTTCTCCATCACCTGCCTATCCCCACTCTCGCACTGTTTACAACCTTTCTCTATTTGTGAGTCAACCACCTCTTCCTCCATCTCATCAGTTTGGTTCCCACGCCCTAGCAATCCTAGTTTAAACTCTTCCCAGTAGCCTTAGCAAACCTCCCCGCCAGGATATTGGTCCCCCTGGGATTCAAGTGCAATCCGTCCTTTTTGTACAGGTCATACCTGCCCCAAAAGAGGTCCCAATGATCCAGAAATCTGAACCCCTGCCCTCTGCTCCAATCCCTCAGCCACGCATTTATCCTCCTCCTCCCTCTATTCCTATACTCACTGTCACGTGACACAGGCAGTAATCCCGAGATGACTACCTTTGTGGTCCTGCTTCTCAACTTCCTTCCTAACTCCCTGTAGTTTGCTTTCAGGGCCTCCTCCCTTTTCCTGACAATGCCATTGGTACCAAATTTGTACCACAATCTTTGGCTGTTCTCCTTCCCACTTCAGGATATAGAGGATGCGATCAGAAATGTCCCGGACCCTGGCACCTGGGAGGCAAACTACCATCCGTGCTTCTTTCCTGCGTCCCCAGAATCGCCTGTCTAACCCCCTAACTATAGAGTCCCCTGTCACTGCTGCCATCCTCTTCCTTTCCTTACCCTTCTGAGCCACAGGGCCAGACTCTGTGCCAGAGGCGCGGCCACTGTTGCTTCCCCCAGGTAGGCCATTCCACCCCCCCCAACAGTACTCAAGCAGGAGTACTTATTGTTAAGGGAGACAGCCACAGGGGTGCTCTCTAGCCTCTGACTCCTGCCCTTATCTCTCCTGACTGTTACCCACTTATCTGTCTCCCCAGGCTCCAGTGTGACTACCTGCCTATAGCTCCTCTCTATCACTTCTTCACTTTCCCTGACCAGACGAAGGTCATCGAGCTGCATCTCCAGTTCCCTAACATGGTCTCTAAGGAGCTGCAGCTCGATGCACTTAGCGCAGATGTGGCTGTCCAGGAGGCTGGGAGTCTCCCAGACTTCCCACATCTGACACCGAGCACAGAACACCGGCCTCACACACATTCTTCCTGTCTGTATTCTACACAGGCAACCTACCTTGTCTCAACGCCTTATCGCCGAAGCCTCGTTGAGCCAAAGCCCTTCCTACTCTGTCTCCCTCTACTCTGTTGCCCGCTCTGTCAGGTGTCTCCCTTTAAACTCTTCACCAGCCTTCGGCTCCAACATATTATTCTCCGTAACTTCTGTCACCTCCAACGGGATCCCACCACTAAGCACATCTTTCCCTCCCCCCTCCTCTGTTTTCTGCAGGGATTACTCCCTACGCGACTCCCTTGTCCATTCGTCCCCCTCCCATCCCTCTCCACTGATCTCCCTCCTGGCACTTATCCTTGTAAGCGGAACAAGTGCTACACATGCCCTTACACTTCCTCCCTTACCACCATTCAGGGCCCCAGACAGTCCTTCCAGGTGAGGCGACACTTCACCTGTGAGTCGGCGTTCACCAGCAACTTTGATGTGTGTTGCTAGGCTAATACTTTGCTAAGTTTAGAAGAATATCAGGTCACCTTATTACATCTTAAGAGGATGGTTGCAAGGATAACATTTCTCCTGGTTGGAATTCCTATGACTAAAGGTCAGTCTCATAATGAGCATCAGCCATTCCAAAGGGAAGAGATTTCTGTATTCAGAAGGAGTGAACATTAAAAATTCTCTTTTAAAGCTTCCGGTAACATGGTGGTGCACTCAGACGCAGCTGCCTCTCAACGGCCAACCAAAGGTGTTTTTATCTTTTTGAAATGTCTTTTTTTATCATTGCAAGACAATGCTGGGTTCCATGAACTTTGGGTACTGTATGGATACCCCATTGGTGAGCTGCTTATTGGCAGAGCAGTTGGACTTGATGCAAACCGTGTTGCTGATTGTTACAGGAAGGCATTGAAGGCATTGGAGTTGGTATGCAGTGTAACCTAGGGTGATTGTCTCGGTTGTTTCTCTTCTGAACATTGCAAGACCCTGTTGGACATTGATAATGAAAGGTGCCGCAGGCCTGTTTCCCTTGTTTGGTGACAGGTTAGCTGCGTGGCTTCGGTTCTAGCGAGGACTGGGCCACAAGCTGCGGACTTGCATATTGCTGCATTCCAGGACAGGCGACAGTGGAGGTGGTATAGCATGGCATCCATGTTTGTTTTGGGGTTGGCGTCTCCTGTGGGTGCTACCTTCCTGATTGGTGGAATGACAAGCTGGATTGTGTGTGTGCATGTGTGTTTGGCTGCGGACTGCCGGAAACTGCACCATCAATTTGTGGGACACGTCACTCAGGGACTTGGGCTATATATATATTTTATTTTTGCATGACTGTATGTGTACTCGTTATCTTGAAGGTGCTGTGTTGTGCAGTGAATGTTTTGTACCTTGGCCCTGGAGGAATGCTGTTTCATTAGGGTGTGTTCATGTGTGGTTGAATGATAATTAAACTTGAATTTGATTTGATTTTTGATTTTCTAAGAGGCCTCTGCAGGCTCAGTCATTGAGTATAGTCAAGAAGTAGATAGAAAGGTATTATGGGAATCATGGGAGCCAAGTGGCACTGAGGTAAAAGATCAGCCATAATCTTACCGAATGGAAGAAGAAGTAGCCAATTCTTTCGCTTCTTTTCTTTACATTCTTCAAATCATCATTCATGAAATCTGACCATTTGACTCTGAAGGCCACATTCCAGGCCATTCCAAAAAACACATTGAAGCTAGCTGTTATTTGAAAATGCTAGATGTCACATATTAATCTCGGGGGGAGGAAGCATTCCCCTTTCCCTAGGTCATGAGGTTGGACACATTTCTTTCCAATCCACCCTCAAACTTCACACACCAGCTGCATTGGAAAATCTCATAATTTCTCATACTTGTGTCTGTCTTTAACAAGTGTAAAATCTGTGAGGAAGGCAAGGGTAATTCAAATAAACTTTCAGCTGACTGTGCCTGAAACAGTAAAGGAGCTCTCTGAAATTACTGTCTGAATTTCCAGTTAGTGTTGGTGGATATATCTCTACGGTTCAATATACACTCAGCACCACTTTATTAGGTACAGGAAATGTTTGTACCTAATAAAGTGGCCACTGAGTGTATTTCTGTATGCTCTGGGTCTTCTGCTACTGTAGGCCATCCACTTGTTCTTCACCCGATGAATATACAGATATCTTACAGGATCATATCACCTGCAACTCCATGTTGGCTCTAACAAGAGGGAGGAGTGGGGCTCCTTGCCGTCTCTTGTCCCTACTCAGGCAGTGTCAGTTTGTACCTCCAACAGCTTCATTGAAAGCCTCCTGCTTACAACCCTCATCTCAATTCTCTAGGCATTAGGTTTGCTCCCAGCACTCTGAATATGCCTGTACCACAAAACACTGCCCTGTTTTGTTCCTACACCTTGTTGCCAGTATCTTGGTGGAGGCAATAAGTCACTGACCTTCCTGATTATTATCCTACAGGATCACAAAAACAGGTCTTTCAGTTCACAGAATCCACTCTGACCATTAACAGTCCATTTACACTAATTCAAAATGAACACAATTAAAAAAAATTCTCTCCCCATTCCATGAACTGCCCAATAAAGATTTCATATTTTCTTATGACATAGAAACTTTGCAGGTCTAATCTACTCCAGGTCCTATTCCCCATTTATTTCCATGTCTCATCTATGTCTAATAATAATCTTTCCCACTACCCACCTAAAACAGGAATATTTACAGCAGGCAATTCACCCATCAACTAGGGCTTCTTTAAGATATGGGAGGAAACCGGAGTACCCAGGGAAAACCCATGTGGTCACAGGTAGAATGTGCAGACACCATACAAAGTGCACTAGAGGTCAGTGCTGAACCCAGGATGCTGAAGATATGAAACAGATATACCACCACAAATGCATTGTGCCACCAATTCTGTTCACAGAATGTGGATGTGAATTAACTTTATCACAAAGGCATACTTTTATGTATTTCACCATTTTTAACCATACCAATTAGATGATACTAAAACATTCATGTGATTCTAGGTTTTGAACTGAACATTTCCATTCCTCAATCTAATTTAAATTACTTCTAACACCAGTTAATTAGGATTCTTTGCACTATAAAGCATTCAACTAACATCAACACACCAAATTGTCCTTTCTTCGCAAAAAAAAGCTACGAGCAGTACCAGATTCTCTCACATAGTCTTTATACTGTGCAACAAGCAAGGCATAACTAGGTTTAATTCTACATATTGTATTCCCAGTAAGAAAGCCTTTATTAAATAATTCATTAAGAGCCTTTGACTCAAGGCAATCATATAAATACACTTCTTGGATGACTGAATTTGGTAAGATCTCTGAGTGCTTAGGGTACCAGTGCCAGTATCCAAAACAAAACGCTGAACAGTCCATGTCATGGCTATTCTGGAAAGTTTATTCATGTGTCAGATACCAACTAAAAACCGTGACACCACTTTCCCCTGTCTCTATCTCTGGAGACAGACTGTCTACTGATATCTTTTATAACCTAATAACTCTCCCAGCTATTTCAACTATAACGCTTTCCACCCTATCACTTGTAAAAATGTTATTATGCATCTTCAGTTTCTCCATCTTTGCCTCATCAGTTCTCAGGATGAAGTTTTTCATTTCAGAACATATGTGATATCTTACTTCTCCAAAGAGCAGTTTTCCCTTCCTCTACCTTTGATGTTGCCCTCAGCCACATGTCCTCTCTTTCCCAGATGTCTGCCCTTACACATCTTCCTGCCACTGTAACAGAGACAGAGCCCCCTTGTCCTTACGTACCATCTCATGAGGCTCTGCATCCAGCACAACATTCTCCATAACTTTTGCCACCTTCAACAGAATCCTACTGATAAGCATATCTTTTTCTCCATGCCCCCCCACCCCGCCCCGCTGGCTCTCCATTTTCCACAGGGATCACTCTCTACATGACACCCTTGTCCACTTATTCCTTCCCACTAATTTCCCTCTTGCCTCTTATCGCTGTCAATGTCAAATGACAAGTGCTACATGTGTCATTTCACCAGAAGATCATAAGACGGAGGAGCAGATTTAGGCCATTCTGTCCATTGAGTCTACTCCACCATTTCATCATGTCTGATCCATTTTTCCTCTCAGCGCTATTCTCCTTTTTCCTGTAACCTTTCACACCCTCAATAATCAAGAACCTATCAACCTCCACCTTAAATACACCAATGACCTGGCCTCCACAGCTGCCTGTGGCAATGCATTCCACTGATTCACCACTCTTTGGCTAAAGAAATTCGTCCTCATCTCCATTCTAAATGGATGTCCCTCTATTCTGACTCTGTGCCCTCTGGTCCTAGATTCTCCCACCAAAGGAAACATGCTCTCCACATCTATTCTATCTATGCTTTTCAACACTGGATCGTCTTCAATGGAATCCCCCCCTCATTCTTCTAAATCGCTACGACTACAGGTCCAGAGCTATCAAACGTTCCTTATACAATAATCATTTCTTTTTTTTTTATTTTATTTTTATTTGGATAAGGAATTCACAATTATCATGTACTTTTTTTCACACATATAACCTTTTCCATTTTTTTATATGTATAAAACTACAATTATTTATACATTCTTAAGTACACATTGAGATGATATAAAAGGAAAATAAACATTTAAATAGATAATTATGTACTGTGGTAAATCTAACCTATTAGGCTAAGTAATGAAATTAGTTGTTAAGAAAAATGGTAATAATAGTTTCCATACAACCCTTCTGGACCATTTCCACTGGTCCAAAATGTTGCATACAAGCCTATATACCAACCATTGTAGGTGTTTATATCCCAATTTGTTCGTGCTTGTTCCTGCCCGCAGACATAATTATCCAATCCCTATGTACTTATTTACTTAATTTTTTCATTTTTTTTTCATCCCTTTCCCAAATCTTTCCCTTTACTTGTGTTAATTCTCTATTTTCCAAAAAAAAACAAACATTTAGACTAGGGGTGCTTACGTTAGCAATATTACTGTGTTGATGAGAAGAGCAATATAAATCATTAGGAGAGTCATCTAAAGTCTGCTCGCATTGGGGTTATATATTCAATCCATTTATTCCAGATTTGATAAAATGTTTCTTTTTGAGTTCTCAGGGAAGTAAGTCAACTTTTCCATTTTAAATATTTCCAAGATAATTTCGTACCAATCTTCTAATGTAGGTGGTATTGGATTTAGCCATTTTCTAGTGATTGATTTCTTACTTGCCGCTAAGAGGGCCTGCAGCAACTTTATATCTTCCTTCTGTTCAAGAAACAATACATGCCCCAAGTAGAGCGTCTCAAAGTTCAGAGGTATCTGGGACCTAAGTACCTTAACTAATGTTCTATGAATACCTTCCCAAAATAGACTTAATTTAGGGCAATCCCAGAAAATATGAAAATGATTTGCCTCCTTGGAGCCGCACCTTCTCCAACACATCACATTTGTATCTTTATATTTTTCCTGATATGGGGTCTTGAAGTATCTTATAATGATTTTCCAACAATGTTCTCTCCAAGTCAAAGAAATAGTCGAGGACCATTGAAAGCTGCAGATTTTCCCCCAAGCCTCCTCTGAAAGTACCAACCCCACTTCTTTCTCCCACTTCTCTTTAATATACAGTGTATTTACATTTTTAGCATGGGAGAGTGCATTATATAGGCGAGAAACTGATTTACTAGGTATTGAACTGCAAGCCGAATTCAGAATCTTGAAAAATTCTAATTCTACTGTTGATAGGTCTGTATATCTACAACTCTGGTTAACATAGTTTCGTATTTGAAGGTACCTAAAAAAGTCATTATGTTCTAGGCCATGTTTGTCCTGCAGGATTTGGAAACTTTGTAATACTCTTTTATCTATAAATGAGAGGTAGGTTGTAAGACCTTTCTTTATCCATAGCTCAAATCTTTTATCTCCTCTGTTGGGAAGGAATTCAGTATCATATGCACACCATCTAAAGAGTTTTAACATGTTATTAATTCCACATGAATTAACCACCTTCTGCCATACTTTTAATGTAAGATTTATCCAAGCATTATTAAATTTTTCCAACTGGGCCATCAATCCTTTGTCAGGTATTGAGGCCTGAAGAGGAAAACTGTCAACTAATCCAAATTCTATTTCCTTCCATCTAGCCTTATATTCCCTATTACACCAATATAACAGAGGGGTTATCTGTGAGGCATAAAAATAATTTCTCAGGCAAGGAAGAACCATACCTCCTCCTTCCTTCCCTAACTGTAAGGTGTTATATCGAATTCTAGGTTTCCTTCCTTGCCAAATGAAGCGGGAAATCCATTTGTCCCAATCCCTGAATTGATTATCATCCACCTCCACTGGTAAAGTACGGAAAAGATATAATAACCGAGGAATAGTATTCATTTTTATGGTATTTATCCTTGAATTTAAACTTAAAAAGGGGATAAGATTCCATCTATGCATATCTGCTTTTATCTCTGAGATTAATGGCCCATAATTTACCTGTGACAGTGTTGAAAGATCCTTTGGCAGGGTTATTCCTAAATATTTTAATGATTTAGCTTCCCACTTAAGATCGTATGTATCCTGCAATTTTTTGGATGGTGTATAATTTAGGGACATAACCTGCGTTTTCTTTACATTTATTTTATAACCTGATATTTTCCCAAAGTCATCGAACAGTGTAAACAATCCTATAAATGATTTTTCTGGTTCACTCAGATAGACCAAAACATCATCTGCGAATAACGCCACTTTCTGTTCAATCCCTGCCACCTTGATACCTTTTACGATTTCACTCTGTCTTATTAGTTGGGCAAGTGGTTCAATATATAGCGCAAAAAGGAGAGGAGAAATTGGGCATCCCTGTCTAGTGCCTCTCTCTAAAATGAAGGAGTCAGAGAGGTCCCCATTTATCTTAATTCGGGCTGTAGGGCTGTCATATAGAGTCTGAATTACTTTAATAAACCTTTCTTGAAAGTCGAATCTTCCTAACGCTCTGTATAGGAATGCCCAACTAACCGAATCAAAAGCTTTCTCAGCGTCCAACCCTACTACCATTGTCTCTGTCTCGTTCTTATTAACCTGTTCTAATATGTGCAGAGTTCTCCTTATGTTGTCCTGTGTTTGTCTTTGTTGAATAAATCCAGTCTGGTCTAAATGGATTAGGCCAGGTAAAAGCTTTTCCAATCTGCGCGCTAATATAGATGTAAATAGTTTGTAATCTAAATTAAGAACACTAATTGGCCGATAATTGCCACATTCTAGTTTATCTTTACCCTCTTTAGGAATAACTGAAATAATCACTTCTCTCCAGGAAGGTGGAGTTTCTCCTCTCTGCAAGATCCAATTAAAGGTGTTAAGTAGTAATGGGGCTAACTGTGTCTTCAGGGACTTGTACCACTCTGAGGTAAACCCATCAGAACCCGGGGACTTTCCAGCCTTTAACCTAGAGATGGCCACGTTCAGTTCTTTGACAGTTACTGGTTCTAATAAACTTTCATTTTCTAAATCTGTAAGTTTAGGTAGATCTAAAAAATTCAATACACTGTCTATATAGGGCTCATTGGGGGCCCGTGGTTGGGAGTATAGCTCTCGATAATATGTTTCAAAACTCTCTTGAATTTTCCCTATTGTACTCTCCACAAGCTTTGTCTTTGGATTCTTTATTTTATGAATTGTATTGTCTGCTTGTTGTTTTCATAATTTATATGCTAATGATCTAGCTGATTTACCTCCTACTTCATAATTCTTTTGTCTCAGGTAAAGAAAATTTCTTTGAGTTTCCAACGTATAAATATCATCAATTTCACTTTGCAATTTCCTAATTTCCTGTTTTCGATTTGAATTACTTTTGTTGCTATCTACAACTTGAAGTTGTTTTAATTTTCCTTGAAGGTCTGCTAATTTTTGTGCATTGATTTTTTTCATGTGAGTAGTAATGGAAATAATTTTCCCTCTCAGTACAGCTTTCAATGTATCCCATAAAATCACTGGTGATGTTTCTCCCGTGTCATTAAGGTCTAGATATTCTTTGATTTCTCCCCTTAATCTCTCCATTACTTTCGGGTTATTGAGTATATGTGAGTTTAGCCTCCATAGTGTTTTCCTCATTTTCCTTTCCAGGATTAGAGACATAGAGACTGGGCTATGATCCGACAGATCAATTGTTGCAATATTACAGTTTTTTATCCTGAGTCTATCAGTATTAAAGATAAAGAAATAGTCTATCCTTGAATAGGCTGAATGAGGGAAAGAGTAATATGTATAATCTTTACTAGTAGGGTGTAATTCCCTCCAGACATCTATAATTCCCAACTCCTCCATCAATGAATTCACTTTCCGAGTCAGAGGTTTATTCTGAGTAACTATTCTTGAAGAATCTAATATAGGATTTAATCTAATATTAAAATCCCCTCCACAAATTACTACCCCTCGAGAACTGACCATTAGGTCAAAAATGTGTCTATGAAATGACCATTCACTACCTGGAGGAGCATAAACATTCAGCAATGTTATTTCTGTACCTTCTATTCTTCCTGTGATTTTTACAAACCGTCCTTCTTTGTCTCTAGTCTCTGAAATATGTTCATAATTAAGAGTACTTGATATTAAAGTAGCTACCCCTCTTTTGTGACTCAATTTATATGATAAATAAAATACATGCTTAAAGCCCATTCTTTTTAATTTTCCATGTTCAGATTGGCTCATATGTGTTTCCTGGAGGAAAGCTATTTGTGCCCTCTCTTTTTTCAATTTAGACATAATCTTATTTCTTTTAATTGGATTCAAAACCCCATTAACATTATAGGAAATTATTTTTACCAATTCAGTTTGCATTTTTTTCTAGTAGAAAAAAAGTACTCTCCTTTTCTAACCAAACAGTAAGCAATCCCTTCTCAACAGTAAACCAAGACATAAAACCACACCCTAGACATTTCTGAACGTATAACATTTGAAAATTTTTCCCGACTTTCCACAGTGAGGCCTGAGCACCGACCCGCCTCAGTTCAGAGGGATAACCTCTATCTTCACCCTGTGTTAGAGGGCCCTCAGCAGTTTGAATAATCATAGTGAATTTTCTCCTATTTATGTCTCGACCATATTGCTATCATTCAAGTTATTCCGCCTAGTTTATTTTCAGTTACCAGTTTTCATTTTACTTTTAAGTCTGATTTACTCTTTTCAGTCATTTCTCTTAATTAATCTGTATTCTCTGTACATTCGCGTCTGAATATTTGCAGCTTTTCCTTGTAGTTTGACACTCTGGTTCGAGTGGAGCGTCCTCGCCCCACTAACTGCCACGACTTCTGCCGAATCCTCTCCAGTAGCGTTTCCGGTTGGGTGATAACTTTAATAGGTAGTCCCCGGTCCGCCAGGTCCAACGTTGCCTCCTCCACCGTAGCGTAAGTTTTTGTCCCTTCGTCGTAAAAGACTCTCAGCCGAGCTGGATACAGGGTCTGGAATCTGATGTTGTTTTCCTTCAGGACTCTCCGTGTTTCCGTATATTCCTTCCGTCTGGCAAGAATCCCCGGTGCGTAGTCGTGGTCTAAACTGATTTTGCAGTTGTTCCACATGAAACCTTTCTTTTGCCATGCTCTTTTAAGCACCTCTTCCTTCGTTCTGTAACTGAGAAATCTGATCAGAATCGATCTGGGCTGGGCGCCTGCCGGAGGCTGTGGTGCCAACGCGCGGTGGGCCCTTTCTATCTGTAGGTCTTTTGCGGCCGGTATATCAAGGTTCTCTCTAAGCAGCTTCTCCATGAAGGGAATCATCAATCCGGGTTTACCTTCGGTTCCTTTGGGAACTCCGTAGATCCTCACATTTTCCCTTCTTGAGCGGCCTTCTTGATCGATTAGTTTCCACTGGAGCTGGTCTTGTAGCTTCAGCATTTCTGCTATCACTTCCTCGGCGTTTTGTAGCTTCTTTTCAATTCCAACAATCCTCGCTTCGGCTTCATCTATCCGCGAGTTAGTTTTTACTATTTCTCCTTTAATATCTTCCAGCTATTTGCTGTTATCTTGTCGGAACTCGCGAATCTCTCCGAGAAGCAAAGACAGATTCACCGATTCCCCCTCATTACCGCCGTCCTGGCTTGCCGTGGGGGAGCTAGGCCCGTTGCCTTGCTGCGTCTCTTTATGTTTATCAGCCTTCGGAGCGGACTTTTTATTCTTGTTCTTAGACATCATCCTTGCCCCTTTTATTAATATAGTTATGCAATATTAAGTATTTGTCTAAATTCGATTTTGGGGCAGTTTACCTTCTTTTTTGTCGAGAGACCTTTTCCTTACGCCGCCATTCCCTTGATGACCCGGAAGTCCTCCGACAGAGAGCACAATAATCATTTCATTCTTCTGAATCCCCTCGGAATCCTCTTAAGTGTCAGCCCACATCTTTTCTTAGATAATTGGCCCAAAGCTTCTCACAATATTCCAAGTGAGGTTTCACCAGTGCTTTATAAAGCTCAACATTACGTCATTGCTTTTATATTCTAGTCATTTCAAAATGAATGCTAATATTGCATTTGCTTTCCTCACCCCTAACTCAATCTGCAAGATAACAAAAGTTGTGTTGAAAGAGAGCCAACAAGTTACTTCAGCATTTGAGGATGGTAGTGTATGCTGCCAGCCTCTGGACCACATCAGGAAATGGCCAAGTGAATCCCTCATTCCACAACAGCACCAGTTGAAAGCACTGGATCTAGACCAACATTTGATTCTGGGGGTTCTGGATTGCGCCGATCAGAACAGATCACAAAACATAGAAACATAGAAAACCTACAGCACAATACAGGCCCTTTGGCCCACAAAGCTGTGCCGAACATGTCCCTACCTTAGAACTACCTAGGCTTTACCCATAGCCCTCTATTTTTCTAAGCTCCATGTAGCCATACAGGGGTCTCTTAAAAGACGCTATCGCTTCCACCTCCATCGCCGCCACCGGTAGCCCATTCCACGCACTCACCACTCTCTGAGTAAAAAGACTTGCTCCTGACATCTCCTCTGTACCTGCTTCCAAGCACCTTAAAACTATGCCCTCTCGTGCTCACCATTTCAGCCCTGGGGAAAAGCCTCTGACTATCCACACGATTAATGCCTCTCATTATCAAAACTGGTGGAATATTATCAAGCTGGTTTTGCCTAAAAACCTACAGGCAGACGTCCCATCTACTGTGTGACTGTTTACCAGATTCAGAGCTGGAATTGTCTTCTTCCCCTTCATCCAGTTGAGTGTCATTCCAGTAATCCCTTAGGTATTTCGTGTCTTTTAGCTGCTTCTTTGCTTCTAAATCCTTTTGTCCTCTCAGCCAACTGACACAAGACTCATCTTCTTTCACCTTCTCTTCTTCAGACTTCACCTGCAGTTTCAGAAAACAAGAGCCACTATCTCATTCTCGCTATCTTCGTCACTTTCTTCAACAAACTTATGGAAGTTTTCTTACCGTGGTTTCTGTTCTTCTATATAACTGTGAGATGTTGTTTTCTCTACTTCAGCTCTTGGTTCTTCCCCATCGATGTCATCACACTCATAATTCTCTTCCTTCTCAAGAATGGTCTTCTTTTTGTAATCCTTTAGGTACATTGGTTTTTGCTTTTTCTTTTTATTCATAGTTTTGCCATTGCTGCCTTCTTTGCCATTGTCTTCTGTGTAAAATTGTGCATTTTCTGGTAAATTTTGGGATCCTTCTTCTACTAGGATATTTTATATAAGTTAATATCCAATGTAGGATGATAATCTGCATCCATAATGAATTCTGGATCTTCACAGTGCAGTTCATAACTCTCTTGCTGCTACTGCTCTTCTCCATCTCCCTCCACCCAGTCTGCTTCATTTCCAACCATGTGTCCCAGTTCCACTCATCACCAAATTCCTCCTCATTCTCAAACTGTGGCTTCTGCTCATCTTCAACTCTGTAATAATCACCATTGAAGAATTCCTGCATGAGCTGGGTGAAAGTTCATCTGCGGGTGTTCTTCATTGAAATCAATGGTTTCATTCCTAGTTACTTCCTTTAACTGATTCAGTTTGTTAATTAACCTTTAGGGAATCCTGCACAAGGATTCCAAATTCCATTTGCATCTCGGATTTTTGAATTTTATCCCTGTTTAGAAAATAGTCTTTGCTTTTATTCCTTCTGCTGAAGTGCATGACAATATACTTCCTGACACTGTATTCCATCTTCCACTTCTTTGCCCATTCTCCTAATCTGTCTAAGACTTTTTTGCAGCCTTCCTGCTTCTTCAATGCTACCTGTCCATCCACCTATTTTCGTTTCATCCACAAACTTGGTCACAAAATCATCAGTTCTATCTTCCAAGTCACTGACATAGAATATTAAAAAATGGTACCAATACTGATCCCTGCGGAATACTACTAGTCACTGGCAGGGAGCCTTTATTCCAATTCTTTTGCCTCTTGCCAATCAACCAATGCTCTATCCATGCTAATATTTTTCCAGTAATAACTGGGATCTCATCCTTTACAATCAACTCCAACATCTTCCTTACCACTGAGGTCAGGCTAACTGGCCTATAAATTCCTTTCTTCTGCTTGCCTCCCTTCTTGAAAAGTGGAGTGACATTTGCAATTTTCCAGTCCTCCAGAACCTTTCCAGAATCCAGTGATTCTTGAAAGATTATTACTAAAGCCTCCACAACCTCTTCAGCTCCCTCCTTCAGAACCTCGGGCCGTAGTCCATCTGGTCCAGGTGACCTATTTACCTTCAAACCTTTCAGCTTTTCAAACACATTCTCTCCTGTAATAGAGAACTGCTCTCACTTTTACCCCCTGGCACTCTCAAACTTCTGGCAGATTGTTAGTGACTTCCACAGTGAAGATTGATGCAAAATAATTAATTTAGTTCATCTGAGTTTTCCTTGTCCCCCATTATTACCTCTTCATCATCATTTTCCAGTGGTCTATATCTACTCTCACTTCTCGCTTACTCTTTGTATATCAGAAAAACCTTTTCATATCCTCTTTGATATTATTGGCTAACTTACCTTCATATTTCATCTTTTCCCTTCTTATGGCTTTTTTAATTGCCTTCTTTTGGTTTTTAAAATTTCCCAATCCTCTACCTTCCCACAACTATTTTCCCTCTATTGTATGCCCTTTCTTTGGCCACGGTTGCATCATCTTGCCTTTAGAGTATCTATCCTGCACACAAATTGCTCACAGAAACTCCAGCAATTGCTGTTCTGCTGTCATCCTTGCTCATGTCCCCTACCAATCAACTTTAGTCAGCCCCTCTTTCATGCCTCTATAATTCCCTTTATTCCACTATAAAGCTGGTATATCTGACTTTAGCTTCTCCCTCTTAAATTGCAGAGTGAATTCTATCATATTAGGATCACTGACTCTTCAGGGTTCCTTTACCTTAAGCTCCCTAATCAAATCTGGTTCATTATGCAACACCTAATCCAGAATAGTCTTTCCCCTAGAGGACTGAACCACTAGCTGTTCTAAAAAGACATCTCATAGGCATGCTACATTTTCTCTCTCTTGGGATCAAGCACCAACTAGATTTTCCTAATCTACATTGAAATCCCCCATGACTATCATAATGTTGTCCGTGTGACATGCCTTTTCTATCTCCTGTTGTAAATTGTAGCCCACAGCCTGGTTATTGTTTGGAGGCCTGTATACAAGTCCCATCAGGGTCTTTCGATCTACATATTTTGATCTTATGTTACCTCTTTCTAAGAATTTGATTTCATTTTTTACCAACAGAGCCACCTTACCTCCTCTGCCTACCTGCACATCTTTTTGATACAATATATATTCTTGGATATTAAGCTTCTAATTATAATCTTCTTTCAGCCATGACTCAGCGATCTCCACAAAGTCATACCTGCTAATCTCTAACGACGCTACAAAATCATCTGCTTTATTCTGTATACTGCTTGCATTCAAATATAACACCTTCATCACCATTTTTGATTTTGCCACTGTCTTACACTGCAACTCATCCCAATGACTGCAATGTTGCCCTATCATGTGCCTGTCTTTCTGACAGTCTCACTACACACTGCATCTGCTTGTATACCAACTGCCCTATTCTCAGCCCTATCACTCTGGTTCTCATCCCCCTACCAAATTCAGTTTAAGCCTTCCCCAACAGCTTTAGCAAACCTGTCCACAAGGATATTGAACCCCTTTGTGTTCAGGTGTAAACCAATTCTTTTGTACAGGCCATATCCTCCCTAGAAGAGATTCCAATGATCCAAAAACTTGAAGCGCTGTCCCTTGCAACATTTCCTCAGCCATGCATTAATCTGCCAAATCATTCTATTCTCACCCTCGCTGGCGTAGATCCAATGTAAACTGCAGCCTACTTCATTGAATACATTTGCTCCGTCTGCCACATAAGACAGGATTTTAATTCCACTCATTTTAATTCTACTTCCCAATCTGACATGTCAGTCCATGGCTTCCTCAACTGCTATGATATCAAGCTGTAGGAGCAACCCCTCATATTCCATCTGGGTAGCCTCCAACCTGACGGCATCAACATCAATTTCTCTATCTTTTGGTAATCCCCCTTCTCTTTTTCCATTCTCCATTCCAGCCTTCCTCTTCTCACCTGCCTATCACCACCCTGTGGAGCTCTCTTCCTTCCTTTTCTCCTACGGTCCACTCTGCTCTCCTATAAGATTCCTTCTTCTTTAGTTCTTTACTTTTTCTCCTTATCACCTCCCAGCTCTCACTTTATTCCCATCCCTTGCCCACCCACCTTCTCCCTCACCTAGTTTCACCTGCCAGCTTGTACTCCTTCCACCTCCCCCACCTTCTTATTCTGCCTTCTTCCCCTTTCCTCTCCAGTCCTGATGAAGGGTCACAGTTCAAAATGTCATTTATTCCTTTCCATAGATGCTGCCTGACCTGCTGAGCTCCTTCAGAATTTTGCCAGTGTTGCTAAAGATAATGTTACTGAGAATAATATATGCATTCTCTACTTCTACCATAGGTAAAAAAAAAGATGAATAAACTAAATCTGATGTTTTTTTGTTTAAGAAGGTACTGTTCTTTTTCAGTGCATACCATGTTTCCTCCATGTGCTCGGATAAGCCAAAAACATTGTGATGTCTCCAGTTTTTGCCCAGGTGCTTCATGGTTAATGCTACCTGCCGGTTTTTTCTTTGATGTGGTCACCATTTCTGCACAGTGAGCTAGCAAATAAAAGAAGAACATAAAATTAAGAAATGGGCAGAGTTAGGAGTTTCAAAATTCCTGCAGACAATTCAGACCAATTTAAGTAATAATTAGCAAAATATTACCAAATCGATGCTTAGCACTGAATCCCTGCACTTGTTTGCTGTTGTCAGTATAAAATGTAAGCAGTATTTTAAATTGAGATGAAACTGCGGCTGGAGCCAAGATGCCACAACTTTGCTTTTGTATGACTTTTAAACCAGTATCTGAACCTTCATACACTGAAAGGTAATCACGGAGGCAGTCTATAAATGGTTGAATAGAAAAGAAAGCAAATTCCAAGACAATCTGTGAAAATAAAGGACAGTTTAGTCAAGTTTGATGATCCATAATTCAGAATGGATGCAAACCAGTAGAGTCATAGAGCACCACAGCATAAAACAGTCTCTTTGGTTCATCTAGTCCAGGGGTCCCCGACCTTTTCTGCACAGCGAACCGGTTTAATATTGACAATATTCTTGCGGACTGGCCGACAGGGGTGATGGGGTTTTCAAGTTCAACAGTGCGTGACAGGGAATGAGGAAAGGTGCAGCTGACTCATATGGTTTCATATCGCCAAATCATATAATTTTCTCGTGGCCTGGTAGCGCTTGCTTTGGTGGTTGGGGACCACTGATATAGTCCATACCAAACTGTTATTCTGCTTGGTCCCACTGACACGACCTGGAAGACTTCTACACCCCTCCGATCCATGCATTTATCAAAAATTTCTCTTGAGGCTTGCAATAGGATCCTGCATGCACCACTTCTGACGGCAGCTCGTTCACATTCACACTGCTCTCTGACTGAAGAAGGTCCCCCTCGAGTTCCTCTTAAATATTTCACCTTTCAGTCTTACTTAACCTATGACCTCTAGTTCTAGTCTCACCTAATCTCAGGGGAACATTCCTGCTTACATTTATTTTAACTATATCCCTCATAATTATGTATACTTATATCAAATCTTCCCTCATTGTCCTACACTCTTGGTAATAAAGTCTTAACCTATTCAACCTTTCCATATAACTCAGGTCCTTAAGTCCAGCAACATGTTTTTAAATTTTCTCTGTACTCTTTCCTGTAGGCAGGTGATCAGAACCACAAACAACACTCCAAATTTTGTCTCAACTATGTCTTAAACAACTTCAACATGACATCCTGTAATCCATACTCTGATTTATGAAGGCCAATATGCCAAAGTTTCTCTTTATGATTCTGTCTACCCGTGACACCACTCTCAAGGAACTATGGATCTGAGTTCTCAGATCCCTTTGTTCTACAACACTCCTCAGTGTCCTTCTGTTCACTATCTAAGTCCTCCCTTGGTTTGTCCTGCCAGAGTGCAATACCTCACACTTGTCTGCATTAAACTTCATCTGCCACTTTCCAGCCCATTTCTTGAGCTGGTCTAGATCCTGCTGCAAGCTTTGATAGCCTTCCTTGATGACCACCACACCCACCAATCTTGGTGCCATCTGCAAATCTACTGCTCTAGTTTAAAGTTCAAAGTTCAATGTAAATTTTTGTTCAAAGTACATGTATGTCACCATATAGAGTACTGTGCAAAAGTCATAGGCACTTTACATTTTTTATATGGTTTCAGGTGGTATGGCCTCCACAGAGCTCTGATCTTAACATCAAAAAGGCTGTCTGGGATTACCTGGGGAGACAGAAGCAAGCGAGGCAGCCATGGTCTGCAGAATAA
Source organism: Mobula hypostoma (assembly GCF_963921235.1). Taxonomy (NCBI): domain Eukaryota; kingdom Metazoa; phylum Chordata; class Chondrichthyes; order Myliobatiformes; family Myliobatidae; genus Mobula; species Mobula hypostoma. Next base: position 72,576,250 of record NC_086107.1, on the reverse strand, counting down.
CTGTTTTCAAGTTCTCTAAGATGCTTGGAACAACCTACCAGCTGATTTTCTTATAAAACAGCACGACAGTATATCTGAGAGAATTGATGAAGTTTTAAAGGTAAAGGATGATTACACCAAATATTGATTTGTGTTTTTTTTTACTGTTTACTACTCTTTATAGTAAATTTTTGATATGTAGAAATATTTACTTTCATTATTTTTGACAGCATCTTCGCTTTACAGATTTTTTTACATGTGCCTAAGACTTCTGCACATACTATACAACCTTGAGCTTCATTTTCTTGTGGGCATACTCAATAAATCCAATAACCATAATAGAATCAATGAACGACCATACCAACAGGCTGACAACCAGTGTGCAAAACACAAGAAACTATGCAAATACAAGAGTAAAAAGGAAATAATAAATAAATAAATAAATAAATAAATAAATAATACTGAGAACATGCCGCATAACTATCCAAATCATTAATATAGATGACAAACAACAATGGACCCAACACTGATTCCTGTGGCACACCATTAGTCACAGGCCTCCACTCAGAGAGACAAACATCTACTACTACTCTGTGGCTTCTCCTGCTAAACCAATGTTGAATCCAATTTACTTCTTTATCCTGGACGCCAAATGGCTTATCCTTCTACACTAAATTCTTACATATCCTCTCCCTTAGAATGCCTTCCAATAATTTACCTTCTACTAACATCAGGTTCATCTGCTTATAATTTCCTAGTTTGATCTTAGAGCCTTTCTTGAAAAACGGAATGACATTAGCTATCCTCCAGTACTCCAGCACCTTTAAGGATGTTTTAAATAAATCTGCCAAGGCCCCTGCAATTTCTGCACTAGCTTCTCACAAGGTCTGAGGGGGCACCTTGTTAGGCTCTGGGGATTTATCCAACCTAATTTTCCAGTATATACGACAATGACATCATTCTATTAGAGACATTTCTTCAATGCTTTCTTAGTGAGAGTAAAGAACTAAGGTTTGGATTTAGATAATCTGAAGACATTTCTATCTCAAATACATCTTACTTATTAAGGTAACAGTATGGAGTAGGCTCTTCCAGCCCTTCGAGCCGTGCTGCCCAACAATCCACCGATTTAATCCTAGTCTAATCACAAGACAATTTATAATGACCAATTAACCTACCAACCATTACTTCTTTTGACTGTGAGAGGAAACTGGAGCACCCAGAGGAAACCTATGGGAGTCATGAGGAGAACGTAAAAACTCCTTACAGACCCAGGTCGCCTGTACTGTAAAGTGTTGTCCTTACCACTACACTACCATGCTGTCCCTATTGAACTGATTTATCCCTTTCATGTTGAAATTCACCTATGTTAGTTTACTGGCAATGATCAGATATGGCAACACAACATGCGTGTAAATAACCACAACAGGGTTGGGAAAGCTCATTGAAGTAAAGCCCAATATTCAGAAGAGTGCAATCATAGAGTGACACAGTAGCATAGTGGTCATGGAAAAGGATCCGGATGGGGATGGACCAAGGTGTTAAATTGGGGGAAGGGTAATTTCATTAGCATAAGGGAAGATCTGGCAAAGGCAGATTGCAAACATCTAATTGCAGGTCAGCCTACATCTGCATTGTGGGAAACATTCAAAGGATAAGTAGCAAGAGTTCAAGATCAACATACTCCTGTAACGGTAAAAACAAGGATAACAAATATAGGGAACCATAGATGTCAAGTTATATTGAGAGCTGGATAAGAAGAAAAAGGAAGCATATCACTGGGAAAGGGAACTAATGATGGAGGAGGCTAATCAAAAGTAAAGGAACTGTTAGGATGTGCTTAAAAAGGAAATAAGGAAGGTCAAGAGGGGCCATAGAAGTCTGAAGGCATTCTCTAAGTATATTAAGGACAAAGGAAAATTGAGAAAAAGTAAACTCATTAGTGATAATGAGTTTAGGTGAGGTTTTAGGTGAGGTCTGAAATGAATACATTTCATTGATATTACTGTACATGTTTTCCTCATAAATTGTGTAAAAGCAAATTTGTATTTTGTATCTCAGATTTTTCTCATCTAATTGCCGTTACACGGGGGTACACTGTAGTTGTACTATATCTTCCCTGCACCTATGGTCTGTACACCAGAAAAGAGTGAGTCTAGGGGTGGGTAGATGAACAAAGAAACCTCAGAGTGCATACAGTGATGAATAAAAGTTATACCATAGGCCAGCAAGACCTTAGAGAAAACAAACTAACTACAATGGTTTATTTTAAGAAGGATAAGGCTTGAAAACTGGAAAGGTTATGCAGTAAACCTCAGTTTAACTACAATTAGTACTGTGTACACTTTTGTTATATTATAGAAACTGTTGTGCAACACTATGTAAGATCTATGTGTTTATAGATTTTCTGGATCTTGTTAAGCTATTCCTACCTTCATATCTGAAGGTGACCGGATCATCCACTTGCAATGAGCATTGTTAGGATGCAATGCTGGGTAATTTGGGGAGGAGAAACTTCCGTGGTCCTTGGTATATAGCTTTCCACATACGTCTTTAAATATAAAAAGCAAAATAGGTTTATGTTACAAATAGCAGTTGTATATTGCAGTAACCACAATTAAATCCAACAATTACTTTTAACCCATTCATTTTGGTCCATTCTTAATAAATTGCTATCCACAAAGTAATAGTATAATGTTTTCACCAATGCATCTAAGTTAGCAAAGGTCGAGATCCTTTGGTTCTCACTTTCCACCTTGTCCAGCCATCAGATGCAATGGGCCTTTCTTTGCAATTTTCACCACTTCCAACAAGATTCCATTTCAGATGTAGCTTCCCCTCCTCCTCCCTTTCAACATTTTGAAGGGACTTTAATCATGGCTTAATAGTCTATACTTCCATCCCCACCGACCACTCCCTTTCCAAACACCCTCCTAGTCACAGAAGATGCAATACTTGCCCTTTCACCTCTTTTTTTACTTTGTGGGGACTCAAACACTCCTTCCAGATGAAGCAGAGATCCACTTGCACCTTTTCCAATACAGTCTCCCCTTTAATGGAGAAACCAAACTCAGAATGGGTGATCACTTTGTGTAATCCCTGTCTTCAGTTCTCAAGAGAGACTATATGCTTCCTGCTGCCTGCTACTTTAATTCTCCATCTCACTACACTGAATAATCTGTCTGCAGTCTCAGTGTTAATTGCAACACACTCAGTAGACTCCAGGTATTTGAAAAACTTGCAGTCATGACCTCCAATAACACCACTGTTACTTTAAAAAAACAGGGGAAAAAAAAACAAAGCAGGACTGTGTGTTCCTAGTTCTGGTTGATAGTGCTAGATGCAAAATTGGAGTGGGCACATTCTTGCCATTGAACTGTTAGCACACTTGACTAGGAACAATAGTATCCATGTGGTCATGCTGCACAATACCCACTTCCATGACAACAAATTAAACTAGAATATTTCTCATTGTGTACATTGTAGGTGGTGGAGTCTGATACAATCACTGCATTGGAAAGAACAAAAAAGGATATAAATCTAATCCAGATAAACAGGATTAGCGTAGATGGGTACAATTGTTGGCATGGATATGGTGGAGCAATAGGCCCACTTCTGTGCTGTTTGACTCTAGGACGACAGCAGGTGCGCTAACTAACATACTGCCACCAGCTGATTCACCTTCGTGTTACATACTATCTTGACTGTAAACTTTCTTCGTTGTTACTGAGTCTAAATCCTGGAGCAAAATCTTCATCATATGGATACTATGGTTAAGAAAGTGGCTTGCCATCACCTTCTCAGGACTTATAACCACAAGCTCTCATTGTAACAGTAGTGTTCACATCTCATAAACGTACAAGAGATAAGAGAAAATCACTCTGGTCTACAATCTGGTAGTTATTCTCACTGCAATTGTTTGCTAAGAATAAACATGAAAACATTTTAAAACTGTTGTTCAGTGTCTTTATCACCTAAAATATAGAACTGTATAGCACAGGGTCAGCCCCTTTGGCCCACGATGTCTATGGTTAAGATGATCCCAAGTTAAACTCGTCCCTTCTGCCTGCACCTGACCTATATCACCCCACTTCTTGCATATTCATGTGTCTTTCTAAAAGACTCCTAAGCACCACAATTAAATCTGCCACCACCACCCTTCGCAGCCTGTTTCGGGCACCTAATATTCTCTGTGTAAAAAAAACTTGCCCTACACATCTCTTTTAAACTTAACCTTTCTGAGCTTAAACACAGTATTTGATATTTCTATCCTGTGAAAAAGATTCCAACTGTCTATGTCTTTCGTAATATCATTAACTTCTCTCAAGTCTCCCCTCAGCCTCCAGTGATCCTGAGAAAACAACCCAAGTTTATTCAAACTTTCCTTGCAGGTCATACCCTCTAATCCAGGCAGCATTCTGGTAAACCTCTTCTGCACCCTTGTTCTTCCATATTCTTCTTGTAATGCGGGAACTAGAATTGCACAGAATACTCCCAAGTGTAGCCTAAGCAAGGTTTCATAAGTAGATGTAGTTGACACATAACTTTCTGAATGCTTTGACCAAAGAAGGAAAACATGCTGTACACCCCTATCTTCTTGCAGGGTCACTTTCAGGGAGCTGTAGACTTGGATTCCAAGATCTCTTTGTACATCAATGCTGTTAAGAAACCTGCCATTAAATGTATTCTTTTACATTTGACTCATAAATGCCTGGATTAAATTATATCTGCCATTTCTCCATCTATATCTGCAATTGATCTATATTCTGCTGTATTCTTTGACAATTTTCTTTACTATTCACAACCCCATGAATCCTGTGTTGTCTGTGAACTTACTAACCCCATTCATCTATATTTTCATCCATATGTCGCAAACAATAGATCCCAACACTAATCCTTGTGGTGCACCACTGGTTACGGACTGCCAACTTGTAAAGTATAAATAAGAGATTTGTAGAAATGACAGAGCTCCTTTTCATTTTGTGAGTTAAAGAGAGATCCAAATTAATCAGTGACTAAATTTAGGTTAAAATAGGTCATCGTGTCACAGACTACAATGTTAGGTTTTAATTAGCTGGTAAAACCAAAAGTGCTGAGAATCAAAAATAAATTCAGATTTTAAAATGATTATTTTAAATAAAACGAAAGAGAATTTAGAATATGTCCACCATTCAACTCTTGCAGTATAAGTAAAATAAGGAACCCACCAATGTGTTTTGTGGCTCTACTATTATGATAAAAAGGATAAGATTATCAATCAAGTCAAAATTAGGCATCAATGAAGTCCTGTAGACCACCAACAACAGCAGAATTTCATTCCACCACAATGTAAAATGTCATAGCCAATGATATTCTGTATCTGCAACTTGTCAAGCCAGTGGACCAATGAAAAGAAATTAAAAAACTTGACATACCTAAAATGAAACCCAACTTAAAGAAACTGCAATAACAGTATGCAGCAATTGCACCCAAATCAGTATGCAAGAGACAGATAAACTGTCCCACTGCTCTATGGATCAGATCAATGCACTGCAGTCCATAAGACAATAAGATACATGAGCAGAATTAGGAAACTTGGTCCATTGAATCTACTCCTCCATTTCATCATGGCTGATCCATTTCCCTCTCAGCCATAAGCTCCTACCTTCCTCCCATATCCCTTTGTGCCCTGACTAATCAAGAATCTATCAACTTCAGACCTAAATATACCTAATGACGGTCTCCACAGCTGCCTGTGGCAATGAACTCCACAGATTCAGCACTCTCTTGCTAAAGGAATTCTTCCTCTTCTCCATTTTAAGTGGACATTCCTCTATTCTGAGGCTGCGTCTTCCGGTCTTAGACTCCTCCACTATAAGAAATATCCTCTCCACATCAACTCTATCGAGGCCTTTCAACATTCAATAGGTATTAATGCGACCCCCCCCCCCACTCCATTCTTCTGAATTCCATTCCAGAGCTATCAAACACTCCTCATGTGATAAGCCTTTCAATCCTGGAATCATTTACTTGAATCTCCTCTGAACTCTCTCCAATGTCAGCGCATTCTTTCTTAGATAAGGAGACCAAACTACTCACAATACTCTAAGTGAGGCCCCACCAATGCCTTTTAAAGCCTTGCTTTTATATTCTAATCCTCTTGAAATGAATGCTAACATTGCATTTGCCTTCCTCATCACCAACTCAACCTGCAAATTAACCTTTAGGGAATCCTGCAAGAGAACTCCCAAGTCTCTTTGCTCCTAGGATTTTTGAAGTTTTTCTCCATTTAGAAATCGATGTATACTTTTATTACTTCTACCAAAGAGCATGACCATACACCTCCTGACACTGTATTCCACCTGCTACTTCTTTGCCCGTTCTCCTATTCTGTTTAAGTGCTTCTGTAGCCTTTCTACCTATTTTCGTATCATATAGTGTAAAAAGAAGCGGTCACAGACCCCTGTGGAACACTACTAATCACTGGCAGCCAACAAAAGAAGGCTCTCTTTATTCCCACTCTTTGCCTCTTGCCAATCTGCCAGTGCTCTGTTTATGCTAGTATCTTTTCTGTAATACCATGGGCTCTTAACTTGTTAAGCAGCCTCATGTGTGGCAGCTTGTCAAACACCTGATAATCCAAGTAGACAACATCCACTGATTCTCCTTTATCTATCCTGCTTGTTATTTCTTTAGAGAATTCCAACAGATTTCTGAGGCAAGATTTTCCCTTAAGGAAACCATGCTGACTTTGGCCTATTTTATCATGTAACTGCAAGTATCATAAAGCCACATCCTTAACAGTCAACTCCAATATCTTCCCAACCACTGAGGTAAGGGTAACTGGCTTTCCTTCTGCCTCTCTCTTTTCTTGAAGAGAGGAGTGACATTTGCAATTTTCCAGTCCTCCAGAACCATGAGAGAATCCATTGATTCCAGATCATTATTATTGCCTCCGCAATGTCTTCAGCTAAATCTTTCAGAGCTCTGTGTTGTAAACCATCTGGTCCAGATGATTTACCTACCTTCAGTCCTTTCAGTTTCCCAAGCACCTTCTTGCTAGTAGAAGCAACCATGCACTTCTGCCCCCTGACACTCTGGAACTTCCGGCATTCTGCTAGTGTCTTCCACAGTGAAGACTGGTGTAAAATACTTATTCAGTTCATCCATTTCCTTGTCCCCCAATACTACCTCTCCACCATCATTTTCCAGCAGTCTGATAGCTACTCTCACCTCTCTTTTACATTTTATATTTCTGAAGAAACCTCTGGTAACCATAATATTATTGGCTAACTTAACTTCATATTCCACTTTTTTCTTCTTTATGACTTCTCTGGTAGCCTTCTGTTGGTTTTCAAAATCTTCCCAATCTCTAAATTCCCACTAATTTTTGTTCTATTATATGCCTTCTCTTTAGCTTTTTTGTTGGCTTTGACTTCTCTTGATAGCCACAGTTGTATCATCCCGTCTTTAGAATACTATTTCTTCTTTGGGATTTATCTATCCTGCATGTTCTGAATTGCTCTCAGAAACTCCAGCCATTGCTGCTGTGCTAGCGTTCCCTTCCAATCAATTTTGGCCTGGTCCTCTCTCATAGAACATGGAATAGTACAGCACAGTACAAGCCCTTCGGCCCACAATGTTGTGCTGACCCTCAAACCCTGCCTCCCATATAACCCCCACCTTAAATTCCTCCATATACGTGTCTAGTAGTCTCTTAAACTTCACTAGTGTATCTGCCTCCACCACTGACTGAGGCAGTGCATTCCACGCACCAACCACTCTCTGAGTAAAAAACCTTCCTCTAATATCCCCCTTGAACTTCCCACCCCTTACCTTAAAGCCATGTCCTCTTATATTGAGCAGTGGTGCCCTGGGGAAGAAGCGCTGGCTATCCACTCTAGCTATTCCTCTTAATACCTTGTACACCTCTATCATGTCTCCTCTCATCCTCCTTCTCTCCAAAGAGTAAAGCCCTAACTCCCTTAATCTCTGATCATAATCTATACTCTCTAAACCAGGCAGCATCCTGGTAAATCTCCTCTGTACCCTTTCCAATGCTTCCACATCCTTCCTATAGTGAGGTGACCAGAACTGGACACAGTACTCCAAGTGTGACCTAACCAGAGTTTTATAGAGCTGCATCATTACATCGCGACTCTCAAACTCTATCCCTCGACTTATGAAAGCTAATACCCCACAAGCTTTCTTAATTATCCTATCTCATGCCTCCGTAATTCCCTTTATTCCACTGTAATATTGATATATCTGCATGACAAGAGTCCTTGACGAAGATGGTTTGGACCCAAATGCTGGAGTATCTGAAGCAAGGTTCAAGACATGGTATCAAACTGGATCAAGAACTGAGCACAAAACAAATGCTAGACAATATCAGCAGTAGGACTTACGATTAAGCATTGAACCTCGATTCTGTAAATACTCAATTCTTGGTGCCAAAAACATGATTGCCAATTCAGGGGACCGTCCTTAACCCTTAAAGGATCCATGCCAGATATCCACACTCTGGAAAGTTAGAGTGTCTAAATCTCAGAAACTGGCGTGGTTCGGAGCATCTCATAACAGGGTCTCCTCCCATTTGGCCAACTCCTGACAGCTCTGGCTGCTCGAAGAAGCGGTGATGGTAGTTGTAGATGAAAGCAGGACTAAAGGTGTCTCTTTCAGGCACCCAACACCTCTCCTCTCCTCTTTGGCAGTCCACGAGGTATTGCCAAACACCTCAAACAGTACGCGAGTTCTAAAGTCTTCTCACTGTGAAGACCTGTTCCCCATCAATAAACCTGGGTGGAGGCAGGGCTGATGTTGGTAGAGCTAAGGGTTGGTACAGATAGGTTTTAATTTAGAGATGTGGAAGATGGGATTGATCTTTTGGGTCTTGGGGAGCTGCAAGGTGTAAGCCCACTGGGTTTACTTCCCTCAGGACTTTGAAGGGTCCAGTGAACTTGGGTGCCAACTTTCTAGACTCCACCTGGAGAGGCAAATCATAAGTAGACAGCCAGACCTTTTGCTCAGGTTGTAAAGCAGGTCCCTGTCTTCTCCTTCAGTTCACTTTGGTCTCCACCTTCCAGGTAGAGGCCAGCAAAATCTCTCTTGCCCTAATCCATTTTTGTTTGGATGAAATCGTTGGCTGCAGGGACCCCAGCCTCAGACTTCTGTTCTGGAAAGAGAGAAAGAGGATAGCCAAACTGGCATTCTAACTGTGACATCCCATGTACCGAAAGCTGTAAGATGTTGTGGGTGATCTCTGCCCACTTCAAATAGTCACTCCACTCATTAGGTCTTTCAGAGGGCATGCATCTTAGGATATGTTTTAAATCTTGGTTAGATCCCTGTCTGCATTCTGCATGATCTGCATTCATCTGTCAGATCATCCTAACCTCACCCTCACTGGTGCATGGTATGGGCAACAAACTAAGGATTACTACTCTGGGGTCCTGTTTTTCTGCTTTCTAACTAGCTCCCTAAAATCTCTCTTCAGGTTCTCTTCACCCTTCCTACCTATGTCATTGGTGCCAATTTGTACCAAGCTCACCCTCCCCTATAAAATTGCATGGACCTGATCCGAGACATCCCTGACCCTGGGACCTGGGGGGCAACACACTATCTGGGTGTCTCTATCATGCCCAAAGAATCCACCTGGGTGTCTATACTCCTCTGACTAAGGGATTTCCTATCACTACTGGAGTCCTTTTCCCTTCTCTTCTCTTTCGAGCCACAGCATGAGACCCAGTGCCAGAGTATCCAAAGTGGTATACTTATTATTGAGGGGAATGGCCACAGGGGGAACTCTACACTGACTGTCCACTTCCCTTCCTTCTCCTGACAGTCACCCAGTTACCTGTCTCCTGCAACCTAGGGGTGACTATCTCCCTGTAGCTCCTATCAATCACATCCTGAGTCTCCCATATGAGCCGAAGGTCATCAAGCTGCGGTTCCAGCTCCAGTTCCTTAACATGTTCTCTGAGGAGCTGCAGCTCGGTGTACCTGGTGCAGATGCGGTCATCTATCCATAGCTAGTTGAATGATGAAAAATTAAAAAGTTAATGGGAAGAAAAGCCTCCAGTAACATCTTGGAGGAGGAGCCTCCAAGAACACTCACTTACAAAGCTAGAAGTGATGAGTGAATGAATTGAATTGAAGTGACTTTATTACTTACATCTTTCAAATATATGAAGAATAAAGATCTTTGTTATGTCTCCCTCTAAATGTGCAATATAGTAATTTATAATAAATAGTATGTACAATAGGACAGTTAATATAACATAGAAATACAGTTGTGTCATCATGAATTAAGCAGTCTGATGGCCTGGTGGAAGAAGCTGTCCTGGAGCCTGTTGGTCCTGGCTTTTATGCTGCGGTACCGTTTCCTGGGGGAAACGTAGCAGCTGGAACAGTTTATGGTTGGGGTGACTCGAGCCCCAATGACCCTTCAGGCCCTTTTTACACACCTGTCTTTGTAAATGTCCTGAATATTGGGAAGTTCACATCTACAGATGTGCTGGGTTGTTCGTATCACTCTCTGCAGAGTCCTGCGATTGAGGGAAGTACGGTTCCCATACCAGGCAGTGATGCAGCCAGTCAGGATGCTCTCAATTGTGCCCCTATAGAAATTTCTTAGGATTTGGGGGCTCATGCCAAACTTCTTCAACTGTCTGTTGTGAAAGGTGCTGTTGTGGCTTTTTCACCACACAGCCGGTATGTACAGACCATGTGAGATCCTCAGTGATGTGGATGCCAAGGAACTTAAAGCTGTTCACCCAGATCCATTGATGTCAATAGGGGCTAGCCATCTCCATTCCTCCTGTAGTCCACATTTAGCTCCCTTGCTTTTGCCATATTGAGGGAGAGGTTGTTTTCTTGACACCACTGTGTAACGGTGATGACTTCTTCTCTGTAGGCTGCCTCACTTTTATTTGAGATTAGGCCAATCAGTGTAGTGTTGTCAGCAAATTTAATTAGCAGATTGGAGCTGTAGATGGCGACAGTCATGGGTATACAGAGAGTAAAGGAGGGGACTTAGTACACAGCCCTGAGGGGCACCTGTGTTGAGGGTCAGAGGGAAAGAGTTGAGAGGGCTCACTCTTACCACCTGTCGGCAATCTGACAGGAAGTCCAGGATCCAGCTACACAAGGCAAGATGAAGGCCGAGGTCTCTGAGCTTCTTGTCAAGCCTGAAGAGAATTATGGTGTTAAATTCTGAACTGTAGTCCAAGAACAGCATTCCCACCTAAGCATCTTTCTTATCCAGATGTGTAACGACGGTGTGTATAGCTAATATATCTGATTCCAAATGTGACCACTACAATCAGTATTTGGTACTTCAAGTGATATCAAGAAATGGCAGCACTGGATGCAATAAAAGTTATGGGACCTGATGCATGGACTGAGGAAGGAACTTTTCCAGTGGAGTTATAACACTGGCAACCATCTGTCCTGTTCACAAAAGCTGGACAAACCCTAACTATTACACTCACGTCCAAACAATCTTCTTCCAATTGAAAGTGATGTAAGCTATTGATGTTCTGATCACTGATGCTTAGTTTGCATTTTGACAGGACCACTTGGGTTCAGATTGCTTCACAGCCTTAATCCAAATGTGGACCAAAGATGGATACCAGAGATAAGGTGTGAATGACTAATAAGGAATAAGGAAGCATGTAGACAACTGTGGCAAAATTGAGGTTAATCAAAATCAAGGGGGAAATAATCCAGCGGTTGGTCAATCATCCCAGTCAAAGCAACATTGCAAGAGGTAATAGCCCAATCACCTTCAGTTGTTTCATCAGTGACCTTGCTTTCACCACAAGGTCAGAAATTAGATGTTTGCTGATGAATTCATTATTTTCATATCCAATTACAATCCCTCAGAAAATGAAGCAGTTCATGCCTACATGCAGCAAGATGTAGGCAACATTCAGGTATGATCTGAGAACTGGCAAATAATGCCACATCACAATACCAAGCAATGACCAACTTCAAGAAGAAAAAAAATCTATCCATCCACAATTAACATTCAATAACATTACAATGTTGAGCCTGCCACCGTCAACATCTTGGGACTCAATATTGTGCAAAAATTCAACTAAATCTGGCCACAAGAGCGAATTATTCAGCGCCTGATATTCACCATTTAGGAATATGATGGAATATCTTGCACGTTCTGTAACAAATATCTGTGCCATACACGTTACAGAAAATGACAATCTCCAACAAGGGAGTCTAATCACCTACTTTGATTTTCAATGGAGCTGCCATGATTGAGCCCCCATCATTAATATACTAGGTATTGCAACTGACTGGGACTGAATTGGCACAGTTGCATAAGTCAAGTCAAGTCAAGTCACTTTTTATTGTCATTTCGACCATAACTGCTGGTATAGTACACAGTAAAAATGAGACATTTTTCAGGACCATGGTGCTACATGAACAATACAAAAACTACACTGAACTACATAAAAAACAACACAAAACTACACTAGACTACAGACCTACCCAAGACTGCATAAGGTGTACAAAACAGTGCAGGCATTACAATAAATAATAAACAAGACAATATGCACAGTAGAGGGCAGTAGGTTGGTGTCAGTCCAGCCTCTGGGTGTTGAGGAGTCTGATGACTTGGGGGAAGAAACTGTTACATATTCTGGTCGTGACAGCCCGAATACTTCGGTGCCTTTTGCCAGATGGCAGGAGGGAGAAGAGTTTGTATGAGGGGTGCATGGGGTCCTTCATAATGCTGTTTGCTTTACGGATGCAACTTGTGGTGTAAGTGTCTGTAGTGTCGGGGAGAGAGACCCTAATGATCTTCTCAACTGACCTCACTATCCACTGCACGGTCTTGCAATCCGAGATGGTGCAATTTCCAAACCAGGCAGTGATGCAGCACCTCAGGATGCTCTCAATACAACCTCTGTAGAATGTGGTGAGGATGTGGGGTGGGAGATGGACTTTTCTCAGCCTTCACAGAAAGTAGAGATGCTGCTTGGCTTTCTTTGCTATGGAGCTGGTGTTAAGGGACCAGGTGAGATTCTCCAAGGCTGATAATAGCATACCAAGATAAATACCAAGGCTGCAATAGCATGCTAGAAACATGGCATCCTATGGTGACTGACTCAGCACCTGACATCATGAGACCTTTCCAACAATTAAAGGGCACATGCTTTGATGAGTAGAGTTCAAATAACTCATCTAGGTCAAAGCAGCCTACAGCTACCATTAATACATACTGACTTTATTCTGTACAGAATGTCTTCAATCCATAAAATGCACTGTAGTTACTTTGCAAGACTAGTCCAATAGCAACTTCTAAACCAGTCCTAAATTTTTTGGTGGAGGAATCAAGAGTTACTTCACTGGTGCTAGTTATAGTGGCCTTCAGTGCAGATCAAAAGCTGTGGACATCCTGGAGTTCATGTTTGAGTGTCATTTGATTATCTATGAAATGTTATCTAGGAGCTTTCTTTGTGGCATCTTTGAAAAATTCACTGCTGATTTTCTTGCAGCAAAGTTTTCTGTTGTCACACTTGTTCTGGGATCAGGCTGATGAGGATAAGTGAATGGTTAAGGCAGTGGCTCAAACAACAGTCATCTACACCTAACCTGATTCATGTGATCTTTGTAGTCTCTTGCTTAGACAAGGGTATAATCTATCTGATGTCAGCACCTGGATCACATAAGGTGTTGTCTCTTTGTTGAAAAATGGTTTATTGTACTTCTAGTATTTAATCATAAGAACATAAGAAGCAGGATCAGGAGCAGGCCATCTGGCCTGTCGAGCCTGCTCTGGCATTCAGTAAGATCATGGCTGATCTGGCCGTGGATTCATCTCCACCTACTTGCCTTTTCCCCATAACCCTTAATTCCAGAACTGTGCAAAAATCTATCCAAACTTGTCTTAAATAGATTTACTGAGGAAGCCTCCACTGCTTCATTGGGCAAAGAATCAGTGTGAGGGTATGTTGGTACCCTAGTACTTGAGTCACCCAGAATGATCACTTCATGTTCCTCTGGGACATGGATCAGGGGACTTTCAAGGTAGGAGCAGAAGTCTTCCTTAATTTCATCTGCATTTGGTTTATGGTGTGTGTAGCAGCATTTTGTTCTGAATTAGAATGTGCCAAAGAGTTATGACACTTTCACTTCTCTTACTTGGGCCTGTAGTATCAGTGTCGATGTATCTTAGCTCCTAACCTATGACAGTGAAACAGAGCCAGCTCTAATGCTTTGGGAATGTCTTTGATAGGTATAACATTACAGGTCCTAAACTTTATGTGGAGAGTGCAAGTTGACTGTGTGTAATTTCTTTGAGTGTGGTATAGTCATTGACAACATTTACCTTAAAGCTATGATCCAAGTCTTGACTCAGTGACAAGGAGATCAGAGACAGTCTGTAATCAGATCCCATTGAATGGATATGAAAGTGTACACAAAGGAGGGTTTCCTGATGACCTGCCTTAACATCCATTTTCAAAAGAATGACTGGACACCATCCTCTTACACTGCTGACTGGGAGCAGAGCCTAGCTTTGGGTATGACTGGGAACAGGGCAGTGATAGGGAAGGTTGAAGGGGAGAGGAAAGGTGCATGAGATGATGAATTGAGAAAGAGATCTCTGATTTCCTTGCCAGCAGATCAAGGCATCTGTCGAACCAACGTGGTAACTTGTCAATGACTATCCCATGTTAAAAAAAAGACTCAAAGGCAGCTTCTACTCCCCACAATAAATTGCGGCACTTACTATGTCAGAGCCATCATGGACTGAGCCTGAGTCTGTCTGTGTTAACACTTAAAAGTAATATAGAAACATAGAAAATAGGTACAGGAGTAGGCCATTCGGCCCTTCGAGCCTGCACCGCCATTTATTATGATCATGGCTGATCGTCCAACTCAGAACCCCGCCCCAGCCTTCCCTCCATACCCCCTGACCCCCGTAGCCACAAGGGCCATATCTAACTATATTAAATATAGCCAATGACTGGCCTCAACTGTTTCCTGTGGCAGAGAATTCCACAGATTCACCACTCTCTGTGTGAAGAAGTTTTTCCTAATCTCGGTCCTAAAAGGCTTCCCCTCTATCCTCAAACTGTGACCCCTCATTCTGGACTTCCCCAACATCGGGAACAATCTTCCTGCATCTAGCCTGTCCAATCCCTTTAGGATCTTATACGTTTCAATCAGATCCCCCCTCAATCTTCTAAATTCCAACGAGTACAAGCCCAGTTCATCCAGTCTTTCTTCATATGAAAGTCCTGCCATCTCAGGAATCAATCTGGTGAACCTTCTTTGTACTCCCTCTATGGCAAGGATGTCTTTCCTCAGATTAGGGGATTAGGGGAGATTAATGAATCCTTTCCTTATCTAAGAAAGAATGAGCTGCAATTACAGAGGCACCAGAGGAAGTTCCTGACAATGGTCTCAGAAATGAAAGGGTGAACATAAGAGGAATTTTGATGGCTCTGGGCCTTAACTTGCTGGAGTTTAGAAGAATGAGGGGGGATTTCACTGAAACCTGTTGAATATTGAATGGCCTAGATTGAGTGGATGTGCAGAGGTAAGTCTAGAACCAGAGGGCACAGTTTCAGAATAGAAAGGCATCCCTTTAGAATAGAGCTGAGGAGGTATTTCTTTAACCGGGGTAAGTGAATCTGTGGAATTCATGGAAGCCAGGTTATTTAAAGCGGAGAGTGATAGGTTCTTGATTAGAAAGGGTATCAAAGGTTACAGGGGGATGGCAGGAGAAAAGGGTCGAAACAGATAATAAATCAGCTATGATTGAATGGCAAAGCAGACATGCTGGGCTGAATGGACTATTTCTGCTCCTGTGTCTTATGGTCTTAAGAGATGGAAGTTCATGTCATCAACTCAAAGTTTAATAAAGTTTAGCTTACGAAGGCAGATAACACATTTTCTAGATTTAAGATGCCTAATCATAAACACAAGTGATTCTCCACTCCTGAACAATGCACACAACACGAAGGAGCTAGCAAGTCAAGCAGCAATCTGTGGTGGGGAGAAAACATTCAACATTTTGGGCGAGGACCAGATGAAGACCTTTGTGTGTGTTGCTTAAGATGCCTGATGGTGAGTTCACAAATCTCCATATTAATCATCAACTTCAGTACAAAACCTGTTATATGGTCTACTGTTCACTGATATTAAGATATTAGCAATGCTGTATAAGCTTCACATTTAATGTAACAAAAGAATAAACTGATAATTGAAAAAAGTTACTGCATTGATACAATTTGTTTATTTTTGTAACATCTGTAACACTGATCCTAATTGCTTGTCCAATAGGTATGTTTTTATTTTCTTTCGGTACCAAAGTAGAACTTACACCTTTGGCCTGATACAACCTGTAATCAAATAGCAAGGTGAATTTTCACTTCATAAAATACATTTTCATACTGAATTCAATACCTACAACATTTGCTTGTTTATAAATTACTCTGCATGGAATGCATTATTCATTTTCTTTAAATAAAAGTTATGGAAGCACATTCTGGTCAGTTTCAAACAAGACAAGCTTGCTAGTGAATCCTGGTGGTAAACTATTTCCTATGCAGTAATCAATGTGATTATGATCTGTTCCATTTCACATCCACATTATATCTTTGTTTAGATGTGACTTCTAACTACTGCATAGAGTAAATATATTTGGTTGGGAATTTTAACTCTCAGAATAACCGAGTGGTAGCAAGTTGTGGGGATATAAGCATTAAACATTAAGGCATCCGTTAGTCTTGCGAGACCATGGATCTGCGCCTAGAAAGTCTTCATTCTCCAGGGCACAAGCTTGGGCAAGGTTGTATGGAAGACCAGCAGTTGCCCATGCTGCAAGTCTCCCCTCTCCACGACACCAATGTTGTCCAAGGGAAAGGCATTAGGACCCATACAGCTTGGCACCAGTGTCATTGCAGAGCAATGTGTGATTAAGTGCCTTGCTCAAGGACACAACACGTTCCCTTGGCTGGGGCTCGAACTCACGACCTTCAGGTAGCTAGTCCAATGCCTTAACCATTTGGCCACATACCCACATGGGGATATAAACAACACACATAAAAAATGCTGGTGAATGCAGCAGGCCAGGCAGCATCTATAGGAACAGTTGACATTTCGTGCCGAGACCCTTCGTCAGGACTAACTGAAAGAAGAGAAAGAAAGAGATTTGAAAGTGGGAGGGGGAGGGGTAGATCTGAAATGATAGGAGAAGACAGGAGGGGGAGTGACGGAGCCAAGAGCTAGAAAGTTGATTGGCAAAAGGGGTACGAGGCTGGGAGGCCTAGGGAGAAAGAAAGGAGGAGGGGAGCCCAGAGGATGGGCAAGGAGTTATAGTGAGAGGGACAGAGGGAGATAGATAGATAGATAGATAGATAGATAGATAGATAGATAGATAGATAGATAGATAGATAGATAGATAGATAGATAGATAGATAAAGAAAGAAAGAAAGAAAGAAAGAAAGAAAGGATGGGATACGAAGGGGAAGTGGGGCATTAACGGAAGTTAGAGAAGTCAATGTTCATGCCATCAGGTTGGAGGCTACCTAGACAGAATATAGGGTGTTGTTCCTTCAACCTGAGTGTGGCTTCATCTTTACAGTAGAGGAGGCTGTGGATAGACATATCAGAAAGGGAATGGGACATGGAATTAAAATGTGTGGCCACTGGGAGATCCTGCTTTCTCTGGCGGACATAGCGTAGGTGTTCAGCGAAACGGACTCCCAGTCTGCATCGGGTCTCGCCAATATATAGAAGGCCGCATTGGGAGCACCAGATGCAGTATAACACCCCAGCCAACTCACAGGTGAAGAGTTGCCTCACCTGGAAGGACTGTCTGGGGCCCTGAATGGTGGTGAGGGAGGAAGTGTAAGGGCATGTGTAGTACTTGTTCCACTTACAAGGATAAGTGCCGGGAGGGAGATTGGTGGGAAGGGATGGGGGGGGGAACGAATGGACAAGGGAGTCACATAGGGAGCGATCCCTGGGGGGACGGAAAGATGTGCTTAGTGGTGGGATCCCGTTGGAGGTGGCAGAAGTCACAGAGAATTATATGTTGGACCCGGAGGCTGGTGGGGTGGTAGGTGAGGACAAGGGGAACCCTATCCCTAGTGGGGTGGCAGGAAGATGGGGTGACAGCAGATGTGCGAGAAATGGGAGAGATGCATTTGAGAGCAGAGCTGATGGTGGAGGAAGGGAAGCTCCTTTCTTTAAAAAAAGAGGACATCTTCTTCATCCTGGAATGAAAAGCCTCATCCTGAGAGCAGATGCGGCGGAGATGGAGGAATTGCGAGAAGGGGATGGCATTTTTGCAAGAGACAGGGTGGGAAGAGGAATAGTCCAGGTAGCTGTGAGAGTCCGTAGGCTTATAGTAGACATCAGTAGATAAGCTGCCTCCAGAGATAGAGACAGAAAGATCAAGAAAGGGGAGGGAGGTTTCGGAAATGGACCAGGTAAACTTGAGGGCAGGGTGAAAGTTGGAGGCAAAGTTAATGAAGTCAATGAGCTCAGCATGTGTGCAGGAAGCAGCGCCAATGCAGTTGTTGATGCAGCGAAGGAAAAGTGGGGGACAGATAGCAGTATAGGCTTGGAACAAGGATTGTTCCACAAAGCCAACAAAAAGGCAGGCATAGCTGGGACCTCGTGTTGTGGGGATATGAAAGCTGCTTTTTTGATATCAGTAGAAACTATACTAAAGTTAGAAATATTCTAATTAGAGTAAAACCATGAGGTTGAAGCATGGTCTGCCTGCGTATAAAACATCTGGATAACATTTAAGCATGGAATGATAAGTGACAAGTACAGTCTCATAAATGGTAAACAAAGACTCTTTCCATCAAAAGAAATCACAAGCATTTGACAATCTCCTACCACCAAATCAGGGTTACAAATATTAGTTAATGATTAATAACTGGAAATTGATGATTGGATGTGTTGGTGAATGGGTTGAAAAATGGCAGATGGAGTTTAATACTGATAAATGTGAGGAGGTGCACTTTAGGAGTACTAATGAGGCTTGGTGTCAAAATGGTTGTTGTGATGCATCCGGTGTGGTAGTGTAGTGGGCGGTGTCTGTCACTCTCACTTTCAGCTTCCACCACTGGCTAGCAGTCTTGCAAAAAGGGGACCTGAATATGTAAGCCTCTCCCTGACAGTACACAGCCCCTCCAACAACAAGCCTCATATAGTGCCTCCTTGCTGGTGACATATGGAAACTGAATTCCTTTCGGACTCAGGCTGAACTACAGAGGACGGGGAGGAGGTCTGGCCCCTACACATATAGTACGCAGGCCCACCAGCATGTGGACATACCCTGGTGCTCATGAACCACATCCCCAAGGGTAAGTAGCCCCATTGCCTTGTGGGCAAGCTCGGGAGAGACGAAGTCTACAGGAATAAACCGCGACAGAAAATCCAAAGTGGAGCCTGTAAGGTGGCTGGACATCATTGAACATCCTTCTGGCAGCTCCTGCAGCCAAGCTGATGCCAAACATATCGCTTCATAAGCTTTCCTTTTGACTACACCAGTGAGGCTGAGAGGAAGAGCTTGATGACTGGGCGTCTCAGGATCTCCATACCTTCTGCCCAGGCTTGTGATGGTGATTATCATCACCAGTTGTCCTTCGAAACAGATGGATGCCAATGAATGAACGAATGAGGCTTGGACATACACCATGAACTTGGTAGATACGATGTTGTTGGTATCACTGTGTCATGGCTGAAGGAAAATCACAGCTCGGAGCTCAACATCCAAGGATACATATCGTATTAAAAGGACAGGAAGGTGGATAAAGGGTGTGGGGTGCCTTAGTTTGTAAAAGCTATGAAATCAAATCCTTAGAAAGAAGTGACGTTGGATCAGAAGATGTAGAATCCTTGTGAGTAGAGTTAAGAAGTTGCAAGAGTAAAAATACCCGAATGGGCGTTATATACAGGCCTTTGAATGTAGCCAAGATGTGCAGTAGGAATTACAACAGGGGATAGAAAAAACGTGTAAAAAGGGCAATCTTATGATAGTCATGAGGGGTTTCAATATGTAGGTAAATTGAGAAAATCAAGTTGGTGCTGGATCCCAAGAGCAGGAATTTGTAGAATGCCTATGAGACAGCTTTTTAGAGCAGTATGTGGTCAAGCTGCAATTCTGGATTAGTTGCTGTGTAATGAACCAGATTTGATTAGGGAGATAAGGTAAAGTAAACATTAGGAGGCAGTGATCATAATATGATAGAATTCACACTGCAGTTTGAGAGGGAGAAGCTAAAACTGGATGTGTTGGTATTACAGTTGAGTAAGAGTCAGGATCAGAATCAGGTTTAATATCACCAGCATGTGTCGTGAAATTGGTTAACTTTGCGGCAGCAGTACAATGCAATACATGATCAAGTAGAAAAAAACAATATATCTAAAATAGTTAAGTTAAATAAGTAATGCAAAAACAGAAATAAAAACAAAGTAGTGAAGTAGTGTTCATGGGTCCACTATCCATTGGGAAATCAAATGGCAGATGGGAAGAAGCTGTTCCTGAATTGAGTGTGTGCCTTCAGGCTTCTGTACCTCCTTTCTGATGGTAACAATGAGAAGAGGGCATGTCCTGGGTGGTGCAGGTCCTTAACGATGGATGCCACCTTTTTGAGGAACCATTCCTTGAAGAAGTCTTGGATACTACAGAAACTAACTAATTTTACAACTCTCTGCAGCTTACTTCAATACTGTGTATTAGCCCCCTCCATACCAGATGGTGATACAGCCAGTTAGAATGCTCTCCACTGTACAGTTGTAGAAATTTGCGAGTGTTTGAGGTGACATACCAAATCTTCTCAAACTCCTAATGAAATATAGCCGCTAGCTTGCCTTCTTCTATAGAGGCAGGAGAGACGAGGTGGCCAAAGTTGATTATAAGGGGATACAAGCAGGTATGATGGTAGATGGTTTCTGAGTATAATTTGTAAGATGCAGGATGATTGGTTCATCGCAAAGAAGAACCAGCATCCTGAGGATAAGGCAACCGCGGCTGATAAGGGGCATTAAAGACAGCATAAAAGCAAAAAAGAGAATACACATTATTGCAAAAATTAGTGGGAAATTAGAGGATTGGGGCATTTTAAAAAAGTAACATAAGGCAACTAAAAAAGCCATGAGGAGATAAGAGATGAAATATGATATTAAGCTAGCCAACAGGAAGATACTAAACACAAGAAAAACTGGAGATGCAAAAAACACAAAATGCTGGAGGAACTCAGCAGGCCAGACAACATCTACGGAAAAGCGTAAACAGTCAACGTTTTGGGCCGAGACCCTTCGTCAGGACTGGAAAAAAAATGAAAAGTCAGAGTAACAAGGTGAGGAGGGGAGAAGAAAGAAGTACAAGGTGGTAGGTGATAGATAGAAAAGGAAGTAAAGAGCTGGAAAGTTGATTGGTGAAAGGGATAAAGGGCTGGAGAAGGGGGAATTTGATAGGAGAGGGTTGAAAACCACAGAAGAAAGGGAAGGGGTAGGAGCAACAGAGGGAGGTGATGGGCAGGTAAGGAGATAATGTGAGAGAGGGAAATGGGAATGGGGAATGGTGAAGGGGGGGCAATTACCAAAAGTTCAAGAAATCAATGTTCATGCCATCAGGTTGCAGGCTACCCAGATCGAATATAAAATGTTGTTTCTCCAACCTGAGTGTGGCCTCATTGTGGCAGTAGAGAAGGCCATAGACTGAAATTCAGAATAGGAATGTGAAGTAGAATTGACATCAGGAGATCCCGCTTTTTCTGGCGGACGGAGCTTGGCGAAGCGGTCTCCCAATCTACATCGAGTCTCACCGATACACAGGAGGTCACACCGAGAGCACCAAACACAGTATATAACCCCAACAGACTCACAGGTGAAGTATCACCTCACCTGGAAGGACTGTTTGGGGTTCTGAATGGTATTGAGGGAGGAGGTGTAGGGGCAAGTGTGCCACTTGTTCCACTTGGAAGGATAAGTACCAGAGGAAGATCAGTGGGGAGAGATTAATGGAGAAGGGAGCAATCCCTGAGGAAAGTGGAACAGTGGGGGGGGGGGGGAGAAGAGAGAAACATGTGCATGGTCGTGGGATTCCGTTGGAGACAGCAGAAGTTACAGAGAATTATGTGCTGGACGCGAAAGCTACTGGGATGGTGGGATGGTCAGTGAGTACAAGAAGAACCTATCACTGGTGGGTAGTTGGAGATTGGAGTGAGGGCAGAGGTGTGCGAAATAGAACAGATGCTCATGAGGGCAGTGTTGATTGTGGAGGTAGGAAAGCCTCTTTCTTTGAAGGAGGAGGACATCTCATTAGTCCTGGAATGTAGAGCCACATCCTGAGAGCATATGTGGCAGAGACTGAGGAACTGAGAGAAGGGGATGGCATTTTTACAAGTGACAGGGTGGAAAGAGATATAGTCCGGGTACCTGTCAGAATCCATGGGTTTTTAAAAGATATCAGTAGATAGCCTGTCTCTAATGATAGAGCCAGAGAGATCGAGAAAGGAGAGGGAAGTGTCGTTAATGGACCAGGTAAATTTGAGGGCAGGATGGAAGCTGGAGGCAAACTTGATGAAGTCGATGAGATTGGCATGGGTGCAGGAAGCAGCACCAATTCAGTCGACAATGTAGTGTAGGAAAAGTTGAGGAGTGATACCGGTGTACGCTTGGAATATTAGAACATAGAAACATAGAAAACCTACAGCAACTTTCAACCCACAGTGCTGTGCCAAACATATCCTTACCATAGAAATTACCTAGGCTTATCCATATCCCTCTATTTTTCTAAGCTCCATGTACCTATCCAGGAGTCTCTTAAAAGACCCTATCGTTTCCGCCTCCACCACCGCTGCCGGCAGCCCATTCCATGCACTCACCACTCTCTGCGTAAAAAACTTACCCCATGACTGTTCCACTATTATCCTAGTTGTAGTTCACATCCCATGCTTTTCTGCCATTTGACAGTTCCATGTAGCTGACAAGATGGCAGGCATAGCTGGGACCCATGCAAGTGCCAATGGCGACACCTTTGGTTTGAAGGAAGTGAGAGGAGCCAAAGGAGAAATTACTGACAGTGAGAACTAGTTCTTTCAGATGGAGGAAAGTGAACTTGAAGCCAATGAAAGATCCTTGCTGAGGCTAGATGACAACTTTCAGACACCTCCGCTTACTTACACCTCGAACAGGACTCTAATAAGGAGCACCAGGCCATTGTCACCCGTACCATCCCTGACCTTAACAGCTCTGGGGATCTCCCATCCACTGCCACCAACCTCATAGTTCCATTACCCTGCACCTCCCATTTCTACCTCCTACTCAAGATCCACAAACCTACCTGTCCAGGTAGACTCATTGTTCCTGCCCCACTGAACTCATACTGGCATACCTCAACTCTGTTTTATCCCCCCCTGGTTCAGTCCCTTCCTACCTACATCCACGCCACTTCACATGCTCTGAATCTGTTCAAAGATTTCAGGTTCCCTGGCCCTGATTACCTCATTTTCACCATGGATGTCCAGCCCCTATACACCTCCATCCCCACCTCAGGAAGGCCTTAAAGCTCTCTGCTTCTTTCTAGACAACAGGCCCAACAAGTTCCCCTTCACCACCACTCTCCTCCATCTGGTGGAATTAGTCCTTGCTCTCAATAATTTCTCCTTCAGCTCTTCCCACTTCCTTCACACCAAAGGTGTAGCCTTGGGCACTTGCATGGGTCCCAGTTATGCCTGCCTTTTTGTCAGCTATGTGTAACAGTCTGTGTTCCAAGCCTACACCAGTATCACTCCCCAACTTTTCTTACACCACATCGATGACGGTAGAAAACATCGGTCAGTCCTTAGTTGGACTACTGTATGCAGATCTGGTCACCATATTATAGGAAAGTTATGAATGTGACACAGACACGAGGGTGCAGAGGAAGTTCACTAGGTTATCGCCTGGGGTGGAGTGCGGTAGATAGACTGGAGAGGCTAGGTATGTTTTCCCTGAAACTGAGGACACTAGAAGGGACTGAGGAATATAAAATCATGAGTTTTGTATATTTCAATGAGATCCATTTCATTCTCGTGAGCCCTCTCCAGCCTGAAGGTTTCACCATCCATGGGCCAATCAGCAGCGTCAGGTAAGGGCAGGGGCAACAGTGTTTGTTCTTTGATTGACTCACCCTGGTGTTTGGATGTGGCAGTTCTGTCTCAGTCCTGCTCTCCTCTGAAACATTTAGTTGTCAAGTGTCTTCTAAGGGAGTTTTCCACTATTATCCCGGTTGTAGTTCACACCTCATGCTTTTTTGCCAAGAGATCAAGCTGACATTGGAGGATTTGAGTGATGCACAAAACAACATGCACCAATGTCTTCTCCATTGGCATAGGGGACTTCAAGTATGTAGTATGATGAAGCCTCTGCTGAACTACTGCCAGCAAGTTGTCTGTAACACCAGAGGAGCTGACACACTTGGCTACTGTTATACCATCATTAAGTGTGCCAAGTCATCCAACACCCACACTTTAGAAAAAAATTGCTTCATAAAATCCACTAAGGGAACTAAATTAGCTCTATAAAGGTCTCCATAATTTTTAGTAATGGTAATACCTAAATATTTAAAAGAATCCGTAACTTTTAAAGGAACGTTATCATATATAGAAGCAGAATCATTTAAAGGAAATAATTGACTTTTATGCAGGTTTAATTTATATCCTGAAAACAATCCAAATTCATTTAATAATTTCAATAAGCTAGGAATAGGTTCTTCGGGATTCAAAATATAAACCAAAAGATCATTTGCATAATGGGAGATCTTATGAATAGCCCCATTTATAGAAATTCCTTGAATATTTTTAGCTTCACGAAGTGCAATAGCCAGGGGTTCCAACATCAAGTTAAATAACAGAGGAGTTAATGGACATCCTTGTCTCATACCCCGAGAAAGTTGGAAAAAGGGGGATCTACAGTTATTAGTGATAACAGTGGCAATAGGGCTTTTATATTTCAATCTAATCCATTTATTAAAATTAGTACCAAAGCCAATTTTCTCTAAAACTTTAAATAGATATTTCCATTCAACCCTATCAAATGCCTTTTCAGCATCTAGAGAAACAACACATTGGGGAGTCTTAGAGAGGGATGAGTATATAATATTTAACAATCTCTGAGTATTAGAAAAAGAATAACGGCCTTTTATAAAACCCGTTTGATCCTGAGAGATAATTTTTGCTAATATATTCTCCATCCGACTAGCCATTATTTTTGAAAGAATTTTGGCATCCACATTTAATAATGAAATAGATCTATATGAAGCACAATCAGTAGGGTCTTTATCTTTCTTAAGAATTAAAGAAATAGAAGCTTCATAAAATGTGGAAGGTAACTCTCCTGACATAAAAGAATCTTTAAGCATTTCTAACATATAAGAAGTAAGCAAATGTTCAAATTTTTTATAAAATCCTACAGTAAAACCATTCAATCCAGGAGCTTTACCAGATTGCATTGAAAGAATAGCTTTCTGAATTTCTCTTTCAGGAAAAGGACTATCAAGAATTTGCTGATCTTCAACAGATACTCTAGGAAAATCAATCTTTTGTAAAAAGGCATACATATTAGAAGGGTCAGTTGGAAACTGAGATTTATAAAGTTCACTGTAATAGTCTTGAAAAAATTTATTAATATCTTCATAATTAGAAGCTAAACTACCATCTCTCTTACAAATTTTAAAAATTTGTCTTTTAGCTCTAACTGCTTTAAGTTGAGATGCTAATAGCTTGTTACTTTTATCTCCAAACATATAAAATTGACTTTTTAATTTAAGCAAATTTCTTTCAATCGGATAAGTTAATAGTAAATTATATCGAGATTGAAGTTCAACCCTTTGTTTAAATAAATCAACATTAGGACAAACTGTATGAGTATTATCTAGATCTTTAATTAGTTTGGAAATTCTATCTAATTCTATTCTTGTCTGTTTCTTAAGTTTAGCCAAGCTATCTTTATAGATATATTGATATAAGAACAGATAATAAATATACCAGAAAAGTTCTGGAAAGAAAGAAAAGTGAAGTAACTTCATAAAAGAAAAGCGACACACATCAAAGTTGCTGGTGAACGCAGCAGGCCAGGCAGCATCTCTAGGAAGAGGTACAGTCAACGTTTCCGGCCGAGACCCTTCGTCAGGACTAACTGATGTTTGCGTTCATAAAAGAAAAATCTATTTATTATTCACAGACAAATTTCAGGGAAAGCAAGATAAACATACTTCAGACAGAATTAAAAGAAACGGTTACAGAATGAAATGGGGGAAAGGGACCTGTCTAGTCATGAACCTAATGACTTCAATGGTTTATGTCATAGCATAGTTTGATCTACACAAGCTAGAAGTATCTTAGAGTCAGCTAAAAGTTCAGATCTGCTCTCACTTGACATTGTTGCAGGTAACGTAAATGAATGTTAAATATGTACCAGCTGTCTCAGTGTTGGGGGAATCAAGAAGATTAAGATTAACATACTTACTGACAAACTAACTCAAGACTAATCAGCTTTACTTTTATTATATACCATGCATACAAGGATTAGGTGTACCCCAAGGATTCAGCAGAATGATAAAAGCAAAGACACACACACAATAAGCTAAATCCCATTGTACATTTCTCTCATTTTTCCTATTAATCCTCTTCTATGTTATACTGCACCTTTTAAAAATTAATTAATGGATCCATTAGTCTTTAGAGCAGGAATATCTTTAAGACCATAAGATTATTAGATGTACAGTGCCTATAAAATGTATTCACCCTCCCTTTGGAAGCTTTCACGTTTTATTGTTTTACAACATTGAATCACAGTGGATTAAGTTTGGCTTTTTTAACACTGATCAACAGAAAAGACTCTTTTGTGTCAAAGTGAAAACAAGTATCTACAAATTGGTCGAAATTTATTATAATTATTAAATATAAAATAATTGATTGCATAATTACTTACCCCTTCAAGTCAGTATTTAGTAGATGCATCTTTGGCAGCAATTACAGTCTTGAGTCTGGGTGGATAGGTCTCTATCAGCTTTGTACCTCTGGACACTGCAATTTTTCCACATTCTTCTTCACAAAACTGCTCAAGCTCTGTCAGACTGAATGGGGATCTAAAGTGAACAGCCCTTTTCCAGTCCAGCCACAAATTCTCAACTGAATTGAGGTCTCGACTCTGACTTGGCTACTCCAGAACATTAACTTTGCTATTTTTAAGCCATTTCTATGTAGCTTTGGCTTAATGCTTGGGGTCATTGTCTTGCTGGAAAACAAATCTTCTCCCAACTTGCAGACTGCATCAAGTGTTCCTCCAGGTTTCCATCATTCATCTTACCCTCTACATTCACAAACCTTCCAGGGCCTGCTGCAGTGAAGAATCACCACAACATGATGCAGCCACCACCATGCTTCACAGTAGTGATAATGTGTTTTTTATGATGTGCAGTGGCAAACATAGCGTTTAGTCTGATAGCCAAAAAGCTCAACTTTGGTTTCATCAGACCATAAAACGTTCTTCCAGCAGACTTAAGAGTCTTCCACATGCCTTCTTCAAACTCTAGCCAGGATTTCATGTGAGTTTCTTTCAACAGTAGCTTCTCTTTGCCACTCTCCCATAAAGCTGCGACTGCTGAAGCACCCGGGCAACAGTTATTGGCTGTGCAGTCTCCAGAATTGTCATAGGTTTCTTGGTGGCCTCCCTCACTAGTCCCTTCTTGCACGGTCACTCAGTTTTTGAGGACAGCCTGCTCCAGGCAGATTTACAGCTGTGCCATATTCTTTCCATTTCTTGATGTATTATGAATACTTAACTGTATTCAGTGACTAGGAAATTTTCTTGTATCCATCTCCTGACTTGTGCCTGATCAGTGATCAGTGTCAAAAAAACCCCAAATTAAATCTACTGAGCTTCAAACTTCCAAGGGGGTGAATACCTTTTATAGGCACTGTAGCAGCAGAGTTCGGCCATTTGGCCTATCGAGTCTACTCCACTTTTTCATCATGATCTATTTTTGTCAGTCCCAATCTCCTGCTTTCTCCCGTATCCCTTCATACCCTGACCAGCCAAGAATTTATGAACTTCGGCCTGAAATACACATAAAATCTTGGTGTCCACAGCCTCCTGACGCAATGAATTCCACAGATTCACCATTCTCTGGCTAAAGAAACTCCTCCTCATCTCTGCTCTATTCTGAGGCTGTGTCCTCTGGTCCTAAACTTTCTCCCCTTAAGAAATATCTTCTCCACATCCATTCTTTTAACATTTGATAGATTTCAATTGGGTCACCCCTCATTCTTCTGAATTCCAGTAAATACATACCCAGAGCCATCAAACAGTCTTCATATGACTAGTCATTCAATCCTGGAATCATTTTCATGAACCTCCTTTGAATCTTCTCCAATGTCAGCACATCCTTTCAAGGGGCCCAAAACTGTTCACAATAATCCAAGTGAGGCCTCACCCTTGCCTTATAAAGCCTCAGCATTACATCCTCCCTTCTTTATTCTTATCCTCTTGAAATGAATGCTAATATTGCATTTGCCTTCCTCACCACCAACTCAACTTGCAAACTAACCTTTAGGGAATCCTGTGCAAGGACTCCCAAGTTCCTTTGCACCTCAGAACTTTTGAATTTTCTCTCCATTTAAAGAATAGTCTGCCCTTCTATTTCTTTTACAAAGTGCATGACCGTACATTTCCCAGCAACACACACAAAATGCTGGTGAATGCAGCAGGCCAGGCCGCATCTATAGGAAGAGGTACAGTCGACGTTTTGGGCCGGGGCCCTTCGTCAGGACTAACTGAAAGAAGAGTTAGTAAGAGATTTGAAAGTGGGAGGGGGAGGGGGAGACCCCAAATGATAGGAGAAGACAGGAGGGGAAGGGTGGATCTAAGAGCTGGAAAGTTGATTGGCAAAAGGGATACCAGGCTGGAGAAGGGAGAGGATCATGGGATGGGAAGCCTGGGGAGAGAGAGAGAAGGGGGGAGGGGTGCCCGGAGGGTGGAGAGCAGGCAAGGAGTTATAGTGAGAGAGACAGAGGGAGAAAAAAGACAGTGAAAAAACAGAGAGAGAGAAAAAGGGGGGGGGGAATAAAAAATATATTAAATAAACAAATAAGGGATGGGGTGTGAAGGGGAGGAGGGGCATTAACGGAAGTTAGAGGTCAATATTCATGCCATCAGGTTGGAGGTTACCCAGACGGAATATAAGGTGTTGTTCCTCCAACCTGAGTGTGGCTTCATCTTGACAGTAGAGGAGGCTGTGGATAGACATATCAGAATGGGAATGGGACGTGGAATTAAAATGTGTGGCCACTGGGAGATCTTGTTTTCTCTGGCAGACAGAGCATAGGTGTTCAGCGAAACAGTCTCCCAGCCTGCGTCGGGTCTCGCCAATATATAGAAGGTCGCATCGGGAGCACCGGACGCAGTCGACTCACAGGTGAAATGTTGCCTCACCTGGAAGGACCGTCTGGGGCCCTGAATGGTGGTGAGGGGGGAAGTGTAAGGGCATGTGTAGCATTTATTCTGCTTACAAGGATAAGTGCCGGAAGGGAGATCGGTGGGAAGGGTTGGGGGGGACGAATATACAAGGGAGTGGCGTAGGGAGCAATCCCTGCAGAAAGCAGAAAGGGAGGGGAGGGAAAGATGTGCTTGGTGGTGGGATCCCGCTGGAGGTGGCGGAAGTTACAGAGAATTATATATTGGACCCGGAGGCTAGCGGGGTGGTAGGTGAGGACAAGGGGAACCCTATTCCTGGTGGGGTGGCAGGAGGATGGGGTAAGAACAGATGTGCGTGAAATGGGAGAGATGCGTTTGAGAGCAGAGTTCATGGTGGAGGAAGGGAAGCCTCTTTCTTTAAAAAAGGAAGACATCTCCTTTGTCCTGGAATGAAAAGCCTCATCCTGAGAGCAGATGCAGCGAAGACGAAGGAATTGCGAGAAGGGGATGACATTTTTGCAAGAGACAGGGTGGGAAGAGGAATAGTCCAGGTAGCTGTGAGAGTCCGTATGCTTATAGTAGAGATTAGTAGATAAGCTGTCTCCAGACATAGAGACAGAAAGATCAAGAAAGGGGAGGGAGGTGTTGGAAATGGACCAGGCAAACTTGAGGGGAGGGTGAAAGTTGGAGGCAAAGTCAATGAAGTCAACAAGCTTCCTACCATGCATGCAGGAAGCAGCGCCAATGCAGTCGTTGATGTAGCCAAGGAAAAGTGGGGGACAGATACCAGTATGGGCTTGGAACATGGACTGTCCACAAAGTCAACAAAAAGGCAGGCATAGCTAGGACCCATAAGGGTGCCCATGGCTACACCTTTAGTTTGGAGGAAGTGGGAGGAACCAAAGGAGAAATTGTTAAGAGTAAGGACTAATTCCGCTAGACGGAGGAGAGTGGTGGTAGATGGGAACTGGTTAGGTCTGGAATCCAAAAAGAAGTGGAGAGCTTTGAGACCTTCCTGGTGGGCGATGGAGGTATATAGGGACTGAACACCCATGGTGAAAATAAAGCGGTGGGGACCAGGAAACTTAAAATCATTGAAAAGATTCAGAGTGTGAGAAGTTTCACGAACATAGGTGGTAAGGGATTGAACAAGGGGGGATAAAACAGTGTTGAGGTATGCAGTAATAAGTTCGGTGGGGCAGGAGCAAGCTGAGACAATGGGTCTACCTGGGCAGCCTTTTTTGTGTGTGTTGCTTGAATTTCCAGCATCTGCAGATTTCCTCATGTCTGCGTTTTTAAATACACTTCCCAGCACTATCTTTCATCTGCCACTTCTTTGCCCATTCTGCTAATCTGTCTAAGTCCTTCTGTAGCCTCTCTACTTCCTCAAAACTACCTGCCACTCCACCTATCTTCGTATCATCCCCAAACTTGGCCACAAAGCCATCAAACCCACCATCTTAGTCATCGACATACAACATAAAAAGAAGTGGTCCCAACACAGACCGCTATGGAACAACACTTGTCATCGCCAGCCAACCAGAAAAGGCTCCCTTTATTCCCACTCTTTGCCTCTTACCAATCAGCCACTGCTTTATTCATGCAAGTATCCTTTCTTGTCAAGCAGCCTCATGTGTGACAGCTTGTCAAAGGCTTTCTGAAAATCCAAGTACACGATATCCATCAATTCTCCTTGTCTATCTGCTTGTTATTTCTTCAATTCCAACAGATTTGAGAGGTAAGATTTTCCCTAGAGGAAAGCTTGCTAACCACAGCCTATTATATCATGGGCCTCAACAATTGACTCCAACATTCCCATACACTGAGGTCAGACTAACTGGCCTATAAATTCCTTTCTTCTTCCTCTCTCCCTTCTTGAAGACTGGAGTGATGTTTGCAATTTTCCAGACTTCTAGAACCATTATAGAAGCTAGTGATCCTTGAAAGATCCTCCAGAATCTCTTTAGCCACCTCTTTCAGAACCCTGGGATGTACAGCATCTGGTCCAGGTGACTTATCTACCTTCAGAACTTTTAAGTTTCCCAAGAACCTTCTCCCTAGTAATGGCAACTTAATACACTTCTGACACCAGAAACTTTTGAACTTCGAGCATACTGCTAGTGTCTTTCACAGTGACGATTGATGCAAAATACCTCGACAGTTCATCTGCTTTTTCCTTGTTCTCCCCCATAACTACCTCTCCATCATTTTCCAGTGGTCCAATATCCACTCTCACCTCTCTTTTACACTTGATGAATCTGAAGAAACTTTTGGTATCTTCTTTATTATTACCAGCTAGCTTACTTTCATATTCCATCTTTTCCTTCTTATAGACTTTTTGAGTTGTTTTCTATTGTTTTTTTAAAAAGTTTCCCAATCCTCTAACTTCTCAAAAATTTTTGCCCTATTATATCCCTCTCTTTGGCTCCTCTTGTTAGCTACTGTTGTGTCATCTTGCTTTTAGAATACTTCTTTCTCTTTGGGATGTATATATCCTGTGCATTCCAAATTGCTTCCAGAAATTTCAGCCATTGCTGCTCTGTTGTCATCCCTTCCAGTGTTCTTTTCCAATCAATTTTAACCAACTCCTCTCTCATACCTCTATAATTCCCTTTACTCCACCATAATACCGATACGTCTGAATTTATGCTTCTCTTTCTCAAATTTCAGGGTGAATTCAATCATATTATGATCACTGTCATCTAAGGGTTCTTTTACCTTAAGCTTTCTAATCAATTCCGGTTCATTGAACAACACCCAAACCAGAATAGCTGATCCCCTAGTGCACTCAACCACGAGCTGTTCTAAAAAGCCATCTTGTAGGTATTCTGGAAATTCTACCTCTTGGGATCCATCACCAACCTGATTTTCCAAATCTAAATGCGTATTGAAATCCCCCATACCTATTGTAACACTGCCCTTCGGCATACATAGAAGCATAGAAAATAGGTGCAGGAGTAGGCCCTTCGGCCCTTCAAGCCTGCATCGCCATTCAGTATGATCATGGCTGATCATCTAACTCAGAACCCTATACCTGCCTTCCCTCCATATCCCCTGATCCCTTTAGCCACAAGGGCCATATCTAACTTCCTCTTAAATATAACCAATGAACTGGCCTTAACTGTTTCCTGTGGCAGAGAATTCCACAGATTCACCACTCTCTGTGTGAAGAAGTTTTTCCTAATCTTCGTTCTAAAAGGCTTCCCCTTTATCCTCAAACTGTGACCCTTCGTTCTGGACTTCCCCAACATCGGGAACAATCTTCCTACATCTAGCCTGTCCAATCCCTTTAGGATTTTATATGTTTCAATCAGATCCTCCCGCAATCTTCTAAATTCCAACGAGTATAAGCCTAGTTCATCCAGTCTTTCATCATATGAAAGTCCTGCCATCCCAGGAATCAATCTGGTGAACCTTCTTTGTACTCCCTCTATGGCAAGGATGTCTTTCCTCAGATTAAGGGACCAAAACTGCACACAATACTCCAGGTGTGGTCTCACCAAGGCCTTGTACAACTGCAGTAGTACCTCCCTGCTCCTGTACTCGAATCCTCTTGCTATAAATGCCAGCATACCATTCGCCTTTTCCACCACCTGCTGTACCTGCATGCCCACTTTCAATGACTGGTGTATAATGACACCCAGGTCTCATTGCACCTTCCCTTTTCCTAATCGGCCACCATTCAGATAATAATCTGTTTTCCTGTTTTTGCCACCAAAGTGGATAACTTCACATTTATCCACATTAAATGGCGTCTGCCATGAATTTGCCCACTCACCTAACCTATCCAAGTCACCCTGCATCCTCTTAGCATCCTCCTCACAGCTAACACTGCCGCCCAGCTTCGTGTCATCCGCAAACTTGGAGATGTTGCATTTAATTCCCTCATCTAAGTCATTTATATTGTAAACAACTGGGATCCCAGCACTGAGCCTTGCGGTACCCCACTAGTCACTGCCTGCCATTCTGAAAAGGTCCTGTTTATTCCCACTCTTTGCTTCCTGTCTGCCAACCAATTCTCCACCCACACCAATACCTTACCCCCAATACCGTGTGCTTTAAGTCTGCACACTAATCTCCTGTGTGGGACCTTGTCAAAAGCCTTTTGAAAATCCAAATATACCACATCCACTGGTTCTCCCCTATCCACTCTACCAGTTACATCCTCAAAAAATTCTATGAGATTCATCAGACATGATTTTCCTTTCACAAATCCATGCTGACTTTGTCTGATGATTTCACTGCTTTCCAAATGTGCTGTTATCACATCTTTGATGACTGACCACCGATGTTAGCCTAACCGGTCTATAATTCCCCGGTTTATCTCTCCCTCCTTTTTTAAAAAGCGGGGTTACATTAGCCACCCTCCAATCCTCAGGAACTAGTCCAGGATCTAAAGAGTTTTGAAAAATTATCACTAATGTGTCCACTATTTCTTGGGCTACTTCCTTAAGCACTCTGGGATGTAGACCATCTGGCCCTGGGGATTTATCTCCCTTTAATCCCTTCAATTTACCTAACACCACTTCCCTACTAACATGTATTTCCCTCAGTTCCTCCATCTTACTAGACCCTCTGTCCACTACTATTTCTGGAAGATTATTTATGTCCTCCTTAGTGAAGACAGAACCAAAGTAGTTATTCAATTGGTCTGCCATGTCCTTGTTCCCCATGATC
This sequence comes from Mobula hypostoma, assembly GCF_963921235.1. NCBI lineage: Eukaryota > Metazoa > Chordata > Chondrichthyes > Myliobatiformes > Myliobatidae > Mobula > Mobula hypostoma. The sequence goes on along the minus strand of NC_086107.1, from coordinate 72,542,161 downwards.
AATTCACCTGTTTCTGTCTGTAAGGGACCTACATTTGTCTTAACCAATCTTTTTTTCTTTTCACATATCTATAAAAGCTTTTACAGTCAGTTTTTATGTTCCCTGCCAGTTTTCTCTCATAATCTTTTTTCCCTTCCCTAATTAAGCCCTTTGTCCTCCTCTGCTGGACCCTGAATTCCTCCCAGTCCTCAGGTGAGCCGCTTTTTCTGGCTAATTTGTATATTTCTTCTTTGGAATTGATACTATCCCTAATTTCCCTTGTCAGCCACGGGTGCACTACCTTCCCTGATTTATTCTTTTGCCAAACTGGGATGAACAATTGTTGTAGTTCATCCAAGTGATCTTTAAATGCTTGCCTTTGCATATCCACCGTCAACCCTTTAAGTATCATTTGCCAGTCTATCTTAGCTAATTCACTTCTCATACCTTCAAAGTTACCCTTCTTTAAGTTCAGAACCTTGGTTTCTGAATTAACTATGTCACTCTCCATCTTAATGAAGAATTCCACCATATTATGGTCACTTTTACCCAAGGGGCCTCTCACGACAAGATTGCTAATTAACCCTTCCTCATTGCTCAATACCCAGTCTAGAATGGCCTGCTCTCTAGTTGGTTCCTCGACATGTTGGTTCAAAAAACCATCCCGCATACATTCCCAGAAATCCTCTTCCTCAGCACCCTTATCAATTTGTTTCACCCAATCTATACGTAGATTGAAGTCACCCATTATAACTGCTGTTCCTTTATTGCACGCATTTCTAATTTCCTGTTTAATGCCATCCCCAACCTCACTACTTCTGTTAGTTGGCCTGTACACAACTCCCACCGGCGTCTTCTGCCCCTTAGTGTTATGCAGCTTTACCCATATCGATTCCACATCCTCCCGGCTAATGTCCTTCCTTTCGATTGCGTTAATCTCCTCTCTAACCAGCAATGCTACCCCACCTCCTTTTCTTTCATGTCTATCCCTCCTAAATATTGAGCTCCCATCCTTGGTCACCCTGGAGCCATGTCTCTTGTGATCCCAACTATATCATATTCATTAATAACAATCTGCACTTTTAATTCATCCACCTTGTTACGAATGCTCCTTGCATTGACACACAAAGCCTTTAGGCTTGCTTTTACAACACTCTTAGCCCTTATACAATTATGTTGAAAAGTGGCCCTTTTTGATTTTTGCCCTGGATTTGCCGGCCTACCACTTTTACTTTTCACCTTACTACTTTTTGTTTCTACATTTTCTATTTCCCTTTATAATTTGTAGAACATATCCTTACGACTGTTTGGGAGTCTGTATATAACTCCCATCAGGGTCTTTATACCTTTGCAGTTCCTTAGAGCTACTCACAATGATTCCACATCTTCCGACCCTAAGTCACCTCTTTCTAATGATTTGATTTCATTTTTTTACCTACACCACCACACCACCCCTCTGGCTACTTGCCTGTCCTTTTGATGCAATGTGTATCTTTGAACGTTAAGCTCCAAGCAATAATCTTCTTTCAGCCATGATTTAGTGATGCCCATAACATCACAGATGCCAATCTGTGACTGTGTTACAAGTTCATCTACCTTTTTCATCTCACAGTTTAAGAAAACTGTTATAACTACAGTGTAAACTTTTAATTTATAACATTTCATAAGTGATTTATTGGCGCGTGATCAAGTGGTTAAGGCGTTCGTCTAGTGATCTGAAGGTCGGTAGTTCGAGCTTTGGCTGAGGCAGCATGTTGTGTCCTTGAGCAAGGCACTTAACCACACACTGCTCTGTGACGACACCGGTGCCAAACTGTATGGGTCCTAATGCCCTTCCCTTGGGCAACATCAGTGGCGTGGAGAGGGGAGACTTGCAGCATGGGCAACTGCCGGTCTTCCATACAACCTTGCCCAGGCCTGCGCCCTAGAAACCTTCCAAGGTGCAAATCCATGGTCTCACGAGACTAACGGATGCCTATTTAAGTGATTTATCATTCATTTAATAATATCAATGAGATTAAAAATTTGGTTCAAATTTATGAAACTGACCAACTAATTTTTGGTGCACTAAAAACCAAAAATACAGGAAATTCTTAGTGGGCCAAGCAACACCATTGTTTTATTTGTTCATCATGTGGGCTTGCCAAACTTGATTCATCTTCTCTAAATGCTCCTGAACTGAAGAGCCATTTAGGAGTCGTCACATTCTTCTGGGTCTTCACTTATGTGGAGTCTGAAATAGAGCTAATGTTCCAGATTGATAACTTTTTACCCAGATTAAATAAAGCTTTAGGTTGGTGAAAAAGTGATGGGGAAGTGGTGGAGAGAACAAAAAGAAAATCTCTCTGAGAGAAACACACAAAGAGACCTTTCACCAGGACTGAAACAAAAGTAAAACTCTCCGAGAAGGTGTAATCAGGATATAATCAGTGGCAAACACGAGGAAATCTGCAGATGCTGGAATTTCAAGCAACACACATGAAAGTTGCTGGTGAATGCAGCAGGCCAGGCAGCATCTCTAGGAAGAGGTACAGTGGACGTTTCGGGCCGAGACCCTTCGTCAGGACTAACTGAAAGAAGAGCTAGTAAGAGGTTTGAAAGTGGGAGGGGGAGGGGGAGATCCGAAATGCTAGGAGAAGACAGGAGGGGGAGGGATGGAGCCAAGAGCTGGACAGGTGATTGGCAAAAGGGATACGAGAGGATCATGGGACAAGAGGCCTAGGGAGAAAGAAAAGGGGGGGAAGCCCAGAGGATGGGCAAGGGGTATAGTGAGGGGGACAGAGGGAGAAAAAGGAGAGAAAAAGAATGTCTGTATATAAACAAATAACGATGGGGTACGAGGGGGAGGTGGGGCATTAGCGGACTCACACTCAGCTTGGAGGAACAACACCTTATATTCCGTCTGGGTAGCCTCCAACCTGAAGGCATGAACATTGACTTCTCTAACTTCCACTAATGCCCCACCTCCCCCTCGTACCCCATCCGTTATTTGGGTCTCGGCCCAAAACATCGACTGTACCTCTTCCTAGAGATGCTGCCTGGCCTGCTGCATTCACCAGCAACTTTTATGTGTGTTGCTTATAATGAGTGGCATGTGTGGTAGTGGTGGTAGGGTAGAAGTAACATAGAATACGTCCGAGGGAGATGTATCCAGGAGGAGATGGATGAAATCGGAAATGATCAGAACAGAGGAAAACAAAAACTGAAGCTGGAAAACTAAAATATACTGAGTCATAAGTTAAGGTGTTGATTTTTCAGCTTATGTTGGACATTGCTGGAACAATGTAAGAGGCCAACAACAGAGAACTGAGAATTGGAGTTGGATGGACAATTAAAGCAACAGACCACTGGAGGTTCAGGCTCATTGCTGTAGATTTGGTGAAGGTGTTCTAAAAAGCTGTCACCCAGTCTGCATTTGATTTATCCACTGTAGTGGAAACCATGTTGTAATAATTGAGTACAAGACACTGTAAAGGAAAAAGTGAATTCCTACTTTACCCAGTAGGAGTGCATGAAATCATGGACAGTCAGAATAGAGGATCTCAAAAGACAGTTGGTGCAGAATAAAAGCTTTGGCATCTCTTTTGAAAGAAATTATATTCTGAGGATCTACAAAGTACTAAGTATATTTATTATCAAAGTGTGTTTACTTTATACCACATTGAGATTCATCTCCTTACAGGCAGCCACAAAACAAAGAAACCCAGTATTACCAATGTAGGCTTGCTAAACTTGATTCATCTTCCCTAAATGCCCCTGAACTGAAGAGCCAGTTCAGAACAAAAGAAGACCATCGAACACCCAAAGTGCAGAGAAAAAAAAATCATGCAAATAATAAAAATAAGCAAATAGCATTCAGAACTGCAGTTTACGAAAGTGAGTCTACAGCCATTAGTTGCAGGCCACAGCCTCTGATCAGTGCGGAGACAAGTAAACCTCCCAGAGCAGCGAGCTGGACTGTTCTGTTCCTCAGTTCCAGGTCCCAGACCCTGATTTTTCAATCTAGCCCAGCACTTAAATTGTCCAAACCACATGTTGCCCCTTGCTCTTGGTCCCTGGTTTCCTCATTCTTGGGCATAGGCTCTGCCTCAACTCTGCCACGCCTCAGTTCTGTCACAATGAATTGCCTCCAAGTCAATTCCAGCAATGGACCAATCCCCTTCGCCTCGAGTCAGCCTGTATACGCTTCACCCCAACTCGATGCACCTTTGGCACGTCACTTCATACCACAAAAATGACAGATGGTTCAAAAGCTCAATTCTGACAGGGAAGTTACAAGTCATTGTTTGCAGTGATCATTTACCAGAAAAAGTGTGATTAATTAAGTATTTAGTTGTTTCCTTTGTTTTATTTGCCACCAGCAAGTAGTTGCTGAGCTCCATCAGCATCATCTTAAACTAGATGATCTCCAGCTACCCAGAGATAGAAACCTGATTCAGGCATACTTGTCAATCAATACATAGCGACAGGAAAATGAAAGCTTAAAGTCCTAAACAACAGGCCCCAAACTGCAGGCAGGAAGGAGACAAATAAACTTCCTAACAATTTCAACAATTACCTCCAAAGCATAATGTTCTGGACATTACTAATAGTCTGTCCTGGTCCAATCACACTGATATGCGTTAAGAAATCACACCTATGCTTCTACTTCCTCAGGGGGCTAAAGAAATTTACCATGTCCACATCAACCTTTACCATCTTGACTATAGCTCGGCATTCACTAATATCATCCCCTCAAGACTCATCAATAAGCTTCAAGTCCTAGGCCTTAATACCTCCTTATGCAACTGAATCTTCGATTTTCCCACTTGCAAACCCCAGTCTGTTCAGATTGGCACCAGCATTTCCTCCACAATCTTCCTCAGCACAGCTGAAGTAGTGAAGGCAGTGCATCACAAGTCATGTGCTTAGCCCCCTGCTCTACTTGCTTTATACTAATAACTGACTGTGAGGCTAAGCACAGCTCCAATGCCATATTTAAATTTGACAACAACACTGTCGTTGGCTGAATCAAAGGTGGTAACGAATCAGCACGAGAGGGAGACTGAAAATCTAGCTGATTGGTGCCACAGCAACAGTATATCACTCAATGTAAGCAAGACCAAGGAGATGACTTCTGGAGAAGGAAACTGGAGGTCCATGAGCCAGTCCTCATCAGATCAGAGATGAAGAGGGTCAGAAACTTTAAATTCCTCAATGTTCTCATTTCAAAGGATCTGTCCTGGACTCAGCACATAAGTGCCATTACAAAGAAACCAAGCAGCACTTCTACTTCCCAAGAAGTGTGCCTAGATTCAGAATGCCATCTAAAACTTTGACGAACTTCTTTAGATATGTGGTGGAGAGTACATTGACTGGTTGCAGCATGGCCTGGTATGGAAACATAAATGCCCTTGTACGGTAAAGCCTACAAAAAGTAGTGAATATGGCCCAAACCATCACGGATAACGCCCTCTCAACCATTGAGCACCTCTACAGGAAACACTGTCGCAGGATAGCAGCATCAATCATCAAGGATCCCTACTATCCAAGCCATGCTCTCTTCTTGCTGCTAATATCAGGAGGAAGGTACAGGAGCCTCAGGACTCACACCAGCAGCTTCAGGGACAGTTATTACCCCTCAACCATCAGGCTCTTGAACCAGAGGAGGATAATTTTACTCAACCTCACTCGCCTCATCAATGAACTATTCCCAAAACCTATGGAATCACTTCATCTCATGATCTTTATATTTATTGCTTATTTATTATTATTATTTTGTTTTTCTCTTTCTTTTTGTATTTGCATAGTTTGTTTTTTTCTTCATAATGGTTGGTTTCAGTCCTGTTGGGTGCAGTCTTTCATTGATTCTATTATATTTCTTGTATTTACTGTGATTACCCGCAAGAAATGAATCTCATGGTTGTATATGGTGATATATATGTACTTTGATAGTAAATTTTCTTTGAACTTTGAACAATTTTTATTGATGTAGTATAGAAAGCAACCTTTCTGGATGTATAATAGCTTGGTACTGCACATGACCACAGGAAATTGCAGAGGGTTATGATCACAGCTCAGTACATCACGGAAACTATCCTCCCTTTTATGGACTCTGTCTACATTTCTCCCTGCCTCAGTAAAGCAGCCATCATGATCAAAGACCTCAATCACTGTGGATATTCCCACTTCTCCCCTCTTCCATCAGGCAGAAGATACAAAAGACATACCGCCACCCTCAAGGACAGTTTTAGACGATAAAATAGTTTGCTAGAGTCATAAGTTGGATTCTTGAACTCACAGTCTATCTCATTATGATGTTGCACGTTATTGTTTATCTGCACTGCAGCTTCTCAGCAGCAGTTCCACTTTATTCTACATTGTTACTGTACCCCAACGCAATGTTTGTATGAACAGTACAGAAGACAAGGTTTTCACTGTATCTTGACACATGTGACAACAATAAAGCAATTTCACAATTCTCCCACATTCAATCACAAGGATATACTGGTAAAATTCTGTTCCTCATTCTGAATATGCTCACCACTTTCTTTGTTCCCTAGGTCTCTACATTCTGTAGCTCCTTCACGTTTCATACGCCAAGTTTTGTAGCTATATCTTCTGAATTAGAGGTAGGGAAAGGTCACCTGACTCCTCGAGTGTGCTCTGCTATTCAATAAGATCATAACTGATCTGACTGTAACTTCAGGCCTGCGTTCCCACTTACACCCCAGTAATCTTCCTTCACAAAATGGGGCCACGTGTCGGATAGAGAACACTTCAGTGGTTGGTAAGTTGATGGAGAAGATCCTGAGAGGCAGGATTTATGAACATTTGGAGAGGCATAATATGATTAGGAATAGTCAGCATGGCTTTGTCAAAGGCAGGTCGTGTCTTACGAGCCTGACTGAATTTTTTGAGGATGTGACTTAACACATTGATGAAAGTAGAGCACTAGATGTAGTGTATATGGATTTCAGGAAGGCATTTGATAAGGTACCTCATGAAAGGCTTATTGAGAAAGTAAGGAAGCATGGGATCCAAGGGGATCTTCCTTTGTAGATCCAGAATTTGTTTGCCCATAGAAGGCAAAGAGTGGTTGTACATGGGTCACATTCTGCATGGAGGTTGGTGACCAGTGGTGTGCCTCAAGCATGTTCTGGGACCCTTTCTCTTCATGATTTTTATAAGTGACCTGGATGAAGAAGCGCAGGAATGGGTTAGTAAATTTGCTTAGGATACAAAGGTTGGGGGTGTTGTGGATAGTGTGGAGGGCTGTCAGAGGTTACAGCGGGATATCAATAGGATGCAAAACTGGGCTGAGAAGTGGCAATTGGAGTTCAACACAGATAAGTGTGAGGTGGTTCATTTTGGTAAGTCAAATATGATGGCAGAATATAGTATTATTGGTAAGACTCTTGGCAGTGTGGAGGATCAGAGGGTTCTTGGGGTCCAAGTCCATAGGACACTCAAAGCTGCAGTGCAGGTTGACTGTGTGGTTAAGAAGGCATACAGTGTATTGATCTTGGGATTGAGTTTAAGAGCCGAGAGGTAATGTTACAGCTATATAGGTCCCTGGTCAGACCCCACTTGTTGAGTACTGTGCTCAGTTCTGGTCACCTCACTACAGGAAGGATGTGGAAATCATAGAAAGGGTGCAGAGGAGATTTACAAGAATATTGAGTGGATTGGGGAGCATGCCTTATGAGAATAAACTGAGGAACATGGCCTTTTCTCCTTGGAGTGATGGAGGATGAGAGGTGACCTGACAGAGGTGTATAAGATGATAAAGGCTTTGATCATGTGGATAGTCAGAGGCTTTTTCCCAGGGCTGAAAGCTAACATGAGAGGGCACAGTTTTAAGGTGCTTGGAAGTAGGTACAGAGGAGATGTCAGGGGTAAGCTTTTTTTTACACAGAGAGTGCTGAGTGCGTGGAATGGGCTGCTGGAGATGAAAGTAGGGTCTTTTAAGAGACTCTTGGATAGATACACGGAGCCTAGAACAATACAGGGCTATGGGTAACCCTGAGTAATTTCTAAAGTGAGTACACGTTCGGCACAGCATTGTGGGCCGAAGGACCTGTATTGTGCTGTAGGTTTTCTATGTTTATATGTTTCTAACAAAATATCTCAAGTTATTTGACACCTAGCCAAACCAAAACTCTTGACTAGATTGATATCAAACCTGTAAAATACACAATGATTGTTCTTAACATTTCTGACTTCGAAACATTCAAAGTCTATAAAGGCAATCAGTTCAAAGTAATTAAAATCTTTAGAAATCCAGCAATTTAAAATGGACAATTAAGAATAGCCCAAATCTTCAGTAAATCTCAATTACAGAAATTACAGTACCTATAAAGAATATTCACCCCCACTCCCAGTAAGCTTTTATGTTTTATTGTTTTACAACACTGAATCACTGTGGATTTAATTCGACTTTTTTGACACTGATCAACAAAAAAAGACCCTTTCTTGCCAAAGTGAAAACAGATTTCTACAAAGTGATCTAAATTAATTACAAATAAAAAACACAAAATAATTGATTGCATAAGTATTCACCCCCATTTAAAATGACACACCAAATCATCACTGGTGCAGCCAACTGGTTTTAGAAGTCACATAATTAATTAAATGCAGACATCCCACCTTTCCCGGAAGTTCTGGGAGTCTCCCGCATATTAATAGTGGCTCCCTGATGCCTGCAAATTATATACAATGTCCCGGAAATCATTTTTTTTTGAGAGCAAGTGCGAGAGCAACCATGACAGAGAGCGCAAGAGAGCGACCACGAGAGGAGCGAGAGCGCGCCATGGTGGAGTGTTCCAAAAAAAGAAAATATAAAATGTACGTCACCCCAGACTACCTTAAAGTGTACCCCTGCCTAATAGGGGTCAAAAATAATGACAGTGTTGCTCGCTGCACTGTTTGCAACAGTGACTTTTCTATTGCCTATGGTGGGATAAGACTGTAAAAGACATGTTGAGGTGAGTTTAACAGGTGTCATTCATTCATTCATTAGCATAGCTAACATTATTTAAACTAGCTGGCTAGCTGCTAAGGAGCTACTCTATTGCAGATATCCCACCTCTCCCGGATGTTCTGGGAGGCTCCCGCAAATTGATGGTGCTCCCTCCCTGAAATGTGTTTTTGCAGGGTGGGATGTCTGTAAATGGAGATCTATTTTTGGAGACCTGTGTGCACTCAAGGTGTTTCAATTGATTGTAGTAAAAATACACCTGTATCTGGAAGGTCCTACTGCTGCTGAGCCAGTATCCTGGCAAAAACTACACCATGAAGACAAAAGAACACTCCAAGCAACTCTGTGAAAGGGTTATTGAAAAGCACAAGTTAGGACATGGAAACAAGAAAATTTCCAAGTCACTGAATAACCCTTGGAGTACAGTTAATTCAATCATCAAGAAATGGAAAGAATATGGCACAGCTGTAAATCTGCCTAGAGCAGGCTGTCCTCAAAAACTGAGTGACTGTGCAAGAAGGGGACTAGTGAGGGAGGCCACCCAGAGACCTATGACAATTCTGGAGGAGTTATGAGCTTCAGTGCTGAGATGGGAGAAACTGCACATACAACTGTTGCCCGGGTGCTTCACCAGTTGCAGCTTTATGGACGAGTGGCAAAGAGAAAACCACTGTTGGAAAAAAAAACTCACATGAAATCTCAGCTAGAGTTTGCAGAAGGCACGTGGAAGACTCTGAAGTCAGCTGGAAGAAGGTTCTATGGTCTGATGAAACCAAAATTGAGCTTTTTGGCCACCAGTCTGAATGTTATGTTAGGCATAAGCCAAACACTACACATCATCAAAAACACACCATCCCTACCATGAAACATGGTGGTGGCTGCATCACGCTGTGGGGATGCTACACTGCAGCAGGACCTGGAAGGCTTGTGAAGGTAGAGGCTAAAATGAATGCAGCAAAATACAGGGAACTCCAGGATGAAAACCTGATGCAGTCTGCAAGAGAACTGTGACTTGGGAGATTTATTTTCCAGCAAGACATGACCCCAAGCATAAAGCCAAAGCTACTCAGGAATGGCTTAAAAACAACAAAGTTAATGTCCTGGAGTGGCCAAATCAGTCCAGACCTCAATCCAATTGAGAATTTGTGACTGAGCTTAAAAAAAGGCTGTTCACTCACAATCCCCATGAAATCTGACTGTTTGAGCGGTTGTGTAAAGAAGAATGTGGAAAAATTGCAGTGTCCAGATGTACAAAGCTGATAGAGACCTATCCATACAGACTCAAGACTGTAATTGCTGCCAAATGTGCATCTACTGAATACTGACCTGAAGGGGGTGAGTAATTACGCAATTATTTCGTGATTTCGTGTTTTATATTTGTAATTAATTTAGTTCACTTTGTATAGATCTGCTTTCACTTTGACATGAAAGAGTCTTTTTTCTATTGCTTTAGAGGCAAAAAAACTAAATTAAATCCATTGTGATTCAATGTCGTAAAACAATAAAACATGAAAACTTCCAAGAGGGTGAATACTTTTTATAAGCACAGTAATTGTAACTTACTTTAGTTCCTTAAAGCTACAAACCTCCCTTTTAAGTAAAGTGCAAGTAATTCCTATCCCAGATTTTTGTGCAGAACTGCAATACAAGTGGCAAGGGTCACTGCAAATGTATACCCCACTCTGGACTCATTGCCAGGTTCATCCTCAAAGTAAGTTTGAAATTAATACTGGTGCAATTTCAGGACTTCTGTGTTCATGTGGAAATCCTGAATTTATGTGCATAAGTGTTAACATTTAAGCTAAGGAATGAAAGAAATTAATATTTCAAATATTTAGAGAATGTTCAACTTCCCCATGTTGATACTTCCCATGTGCTGTCATATTTTCCATTTACAATGGATTGTGGTTAATTGGTACCCACCGAGATGAATATGTTTTGGCCCAGTGAAACAACGGCCCCAATTAGCCAAAATTTCATGGAAATAGTCAAAAAGGTGTAAAAAATACAAACTACCCTTTAACTGACTAAGAAATTACCTATTTAAATGAATTACAGAACAAATTAGAACATTACCAATATCTCAACATTACTATAAAACTGTTATTAGTTCATAATTGTTATCAATGGAGGAATTCATCCAGTGCATGATGCTGTATTTTTTTGATTGACTGTTAATGAACACATCAGCGCAGAAACCCAAGGTAACGTTTTCAGCTGAGTATCAATTCTTTTCGTGGCACCTTGGCAAAAGTCTGAAAATTTTAAAATTCAAAATAGAAAAACAAAATGATCAAATCATTACTTTTAGAATTGGAGTCTGTCAGCCCAAACGGATAACATAAAACAAGCACACATGCCATTTAAAAACTATTTGCTCTAAGCATGGTGTAGGGTTTAATGACCACACAAGTGCATGCCACTGATGCTAGTTAGAAACTATTCAGCAACAGTTTCCTGTCCCAAATAGGCAGCATAATGTCCCAAATAATTGAAGGGAATTCTAGGTATTTTCTCAATTAGTTTTTGTTCTTTAAAAGTTGTCCCAAATAACCAGCTGCCTAAATTAACTGATGGCCCAATTAATTGGAATCCACGGTATATAGTTTCCTAAAATTTGGCCTATTTTAAAAATGCCAACACTAAATAATTCCTGATACCTTGACAACTTATTTTTGCTGCGCACAGTGCAAACATTTCAAATACACACTTAGTGGCCACTTTATTAGGTACACCTGCTTGTTACTGCACAAATCTAATCAGCCAATCATGTGGCAGCAACTCAATGCATAAAAGAACCTAGACATAGTCAAGAGGTTCAATTGTTGTTCAGACAAAATATCAGGATGTGGAAGAAATGTGATCTAAGTGACCTTAACCATGGAATGATTGTTGGTGCCAGATGGGGTGGCTGGAGTATCTCAGAAGCTGCTGATCTCCAGGGATTTTCACACACAGGAAGTTTCCAGAGTTTATAGAGAAAGGTATGCAAAACAAAAAAAAAAATTCCAATGAGAGGTAGTTTTGTCTGCGAAAACACCTTGTTAATGAGAGAGGTCAGAGGTGTTGGACCTGACTGTTTAATTGTCATTCTCTCTGCAGTTTAACAATTATCTGCTTGTATTTTAAGTAGTGTACTGTGGGGCTGTGGCTTATTCACCAGTCAAAAGTTGCTTCTGTTGTGTTGATCGTTGATTGGTTAGTTTAAAGACTGCAGTGGCTCCTCCCATTGGTTGTCCTTGTGTGCCACTGTTCTGGTGTCTGGTTTCAAACATCTTGGGTATAAGAATAGCATGTACGAGAGGTTCACTGTCTTTTCCTTTTTCGTCAGGGTATGCTACACAGAAACTTTGGCAAAGTATGCTCCATGTGCACTTTTAACTAAGTATCTGTTGAATATTTAGTCTTGTAGTCTGTGTAACTTGGGGCAACTTAAATATCTGATTGAATTTTTAACTTTTTGTAAATAAATGAATAAGCATAATGATTACATGCTTATTCGTAGACAGTGTTTTCTCACTTACCAAATCTGTGAACCTGCTTCCACGTTAAAAGTAGCCTTTATATGCATAACAGTTTAATATGCCTCTGGTGGCGAGACAAAGTATAATTCTGAAGCTGCTTTATTCTTTCATTAAGTGAGTGAGTATTTTCACATTGGTTAATTTTTACCACAGAATTGACTAAGTGTTTTCTATGGATTTGAACAGAACGTTTATTATCTTTGAGTATAAAAGTAGCTGATTCATGCTAGGCCCGTCTTTATTTTCTCTCTTCTTCAAGTAGCAGTGACCCCTGTCACTGTTCTGTTCCTGTTCCCTTTGTTCTATCAACTCTTAAGGACTGCGCAGATCAACTAGCGGGAGTATTTACTACCATCTTCAACCTCTCACTACTACAGTCTGTAGTCCCCACCTGCCCTAAGTCAGCCACAATAATACTCATACCACAGAAAAGTACAGTGAACTGCCTTAATGACTATCGCCCAGTTGCTCTAACTCCTATCATCATCAAATGTTTTGAGAGACTCATACTGTCTTATATTAAGTCTGCCATACCTGCTGACCTTGATAAGTACCAGTTCGCGTATCGTGCAAACAGATCGACAGAGGATGCAGTCATCATGGCTCTCCACACAGCCCTTACAAACCTGGATCAGGATAACACCTGTGTAAGAATGCTGTTTGTGGACTACAGCTCAGCTTTTAATACAGTCATCCCCTACAAACTGGTGCAGAAATTGAGCAACCTGGGCCTTGGCAGTTCACTGTGCTCATGGATACTGGATTTTCTGAGTAACAGACCCCAAAGTGTCAGGATGGGAGAACACACATCATCTACTCTCATCCTGAACACCGGTACACCACAGGGGTGTATTCTCAGCCCCATCCTCTATTCTCTTTTCACCCATGACTGCTCTACCATTCATTCCACCAACACCATTGTCGAATTTGCTGACGACACCACCCTAATAGGTGTCATATCAGACTGTGATGCGACAGCCTACAGGGAGGAGGTACAGCATTTGACAGAATGGTGTTGTCATAATAACCTGGACTTGAACATCACAAAAACCAAGGATCTGATAGTAGACTTCAGGAAATCAAAGCACGTTGAGCACTCTGCTCTGCACATATACAAGAAAGAGGTGGAGGGAGTAGAGAGTTTCAAGTTCCTCGGCGTCCACATCTCGGTTGACCTCACCTGGACTGCTCATATCTCTTATCAGGTGGGGAAGGCCCAACAGAGGCTCTACTTCCTAAGGAAGCTAAAGCACGCTCTCCTCCCTCATCACCTGCTGATCAACTTCTATCGGACAACTATAGAGAGCTTCCTGACGTATTGCTGTGCGGTGTGGTTTGCCAGCTGCACAGAACAGAACAGGAAGGACTTGCAGCGGGTGATGAGGGTAGCAGAGTGGGTTATTGGCACAACATTACCCTCCCTCAGAGACATTTATACTGGCAGACTTCAAAAGAAGGCTACTTGTATTTCAAAGGATCCCACTCATCCTGGACATCACCTGTTTTCCCCTCTACCTTCTGGGAAGAGGTACAGAGCATTAAGGATGAAAACAAAGAGACTCCTTAACAGCTTCTACCCACAAGCAGTGAAATGTATAACACCTCCTTCCCTTCTCCTGCCCCCCTCCTAAGACGGCGGCAGCTAAATGCATCACACTTCCAGGAATGGCAGGTGTGCAATAGTCCTACCCCTCCATCCATATATTATTAATTTTGGACTGCATTCCTGAGGTTTTAGAGTTTATTTTATGTATATATTCTTTGTCATGCTGCAAAACGTTGAGCTGCTAAACTGTGTTTCATTACTCCACAACATTGACAATAAAGATCATCTTCTTCTTCTTCTTAATAAAACGACCATGAAGCAGCAAATTTTGTGCCTCATTCTTGACTTCTAAAAGAGGCTTGGATTTAAAGACCAGAATCCAACAGAGGAGAATGGCCAGACTAGTTCAAGCTGACAGGAAAATGAAAATAACTCAAATAACCATGCAAAACAATGTGTTGTGCAGAAGAGCTTCTCTGAATGCACAATATGTTGAAACTTGAATTGGATAGACCACAGCAACAGAAGACCACAAACATACAGAAATATACTCATTGGCCAATTTATTATATTCCTCCTGTACTTCATAGAGTGGCCACTGAGTTAAAATACGTATATCAGATGAGAAATTATGGTATTTAGAATTTTCTTACCAGGAGCAATATTTTCGGATATGACTTCTATATACGTGTCACAGTCATTTCTTCTATGCTCAAGAGAAAAACCCATAACGTGCATCATCTCCTGTATAAAATGAAAATTTATGCAGCCAGTTTTCTGCAGTGATACATCTTGTGGTCCTTCTTTTTGTCCTATGTCTGATGTGCATCTATGAAATAAAAAATTATCTTTCCATGTCTTCCAAAGCAAAGGGCAAATTAATTTTGTTAACCTAAGAAACAAAGAGTTATCTTAACTAAACAGTGATAATCCTTTACTCTGGTTCTTAATTATTGCTTAATTATAAATATATTTATGAATATTTGTTCCATTTAGTTATTCAGTCATTCTAGGATTAATCATAATCTTATTGAGTGCTGGGGCAGGCTCGAGTTTCAACATGCCCTTTTCCTACTTCTTGTTTGCTGTTCTATTTCTGTTTCTGTTTAGACCACAAGACTGAAGAGCAGAATTGGCCCATTTGACCCATCAGGTCTGCTCCACCACCCCATCACAGTTGATTTATTATCCCTCTCAACTCCACACTCCTGTTTTCTCTGATACCCTTTGACTGCTCTTCATCTCTGTTCTAAAGGGACACCTTTCTTTTCTGAGGTTGTGCCCTCTCATTCCTGGGATCATTCTTGTGAACGTACCCTGGACCCTCTCCAATGCCAAAACATCCTTTGTTTGATAAGGTGCCCAAAATTGCTCACAATATCCCAAGTGTGGCAACACACATCAAAGTTGCTGGCGAACGCAGCAGGCCAGGCAGCATCTCTAGGAAGAGGTACAGTCGACGTTTCAGGCCGACACCCTTCATCAGGACTAACTGAAGGAAGGGTTAGTAAGAGATTTGAAAGTGGGAGGGGGGAGGGGGAGATACAAAATGATAGGAGAAGACAGGAGGGGGAGGGATGGAGCCAAGAGCTGGACAGATGATTGGCAAAGGAGATATGAGAGGATCATGGGACAGGAGGTCCGGGGAGAAAGACAGTGGGGGGGGGGCGGAACCCAGAGGATGGGCAAGGGGTATAGTCAGAGGGACAGAGGGAGAAAAAGGAGAGTGAGAGAAAGAATGTGTGTATAAAAATAAATAACGGATGGGGTACGAAGGGGAGGTGGGGCATTAGCGGAAGTTAGAGAAGTCGATGTTCATGAAATCAGGTTGGAGGCTACCCAGACGGAATATAAGGTGTTGTTCCTCCAACCTGAGTGTGGCTTCATCTTTACAGTAGAGGAGGCCATGGATAGACATGTCAGAATGGGAATAGGATGTGAAATTAAAATGTGTGGCCACTGGGAGATCCTGCTTTCTCTGGCGGACAGAGCGTAGGTGTTCAGCAAAGCGGTCTCCCAGTCTGCGTTGGGTCTCGCCAATATATAGAAGGCCACATCGGGAGCACCAGACGCAGTATATCACCCCAGCCGACTCACAGGTGAAGTGTCACCTCACCTGGAAGGACCGTCTATTCTAGTTCTGCTGAAATGAATGCTAACATTGTATTTATGTTCCTTACCACCAACTCAATATGCAATTAACCTTTAGGGAATGCTGTACAAAGACTACAAATTCCCTTTGCATGCCTGTTTACCAAAGAAAAATAGTCTACACCTTTACTCTTTTAACCAACATGCATGACCTTTACACTTCCCTACATTGTATTCTGCCTATTCCTACTTTGTCTGTTCCCCTAATCTAAGTTCTTCTGTAGACTCGCTGTTTCCTCAACATTACCTAGCCTTCCAACTAACTTTGTAATATCTGCTGACCTGGTCATAAAGTCATCAATTCCATCATTCAAGTCATTGACATGTAACATGTAAAGAACCGGTCCCAACACTGATCCCTGCTGAATATCACTCGTCACCAGTAACCAACCTGAATAGACCCCCTTTATTTCCACTCTTTCCCTCCTGCCAGTCGGCCATGCTAGTATCTCTCCTGTATTACCATGGGCTCTTATCTTGCTTATCAGCCTGGTGTAGCACTTTGTCAAAGGCCTTCTGAAAATCCAAATGAACAACATCCACTGACTCTCCTTTTCCTATCCTGCCTGTTATTTCTTCAAAGGATTCTAACAGATTTGTAAGGCAAGATTTCCCTTAAGGAAACCACTCTGACTTCAGCCTATTTTATCAAGTGTTTCTATGTATCCAAAAACCTCATCCTTAAAAATGGATTCCAACATCTTGCCAACCACGGAGGTCAGGCTAACAGCCTATAATTTCCTGTCCTTTGCCTCCCTCCCTTCTCTTTCATAACCCTGGTGTGTAGTGCATCTGGTCCATGTGACGTATCTACCTTCAGATCTTTCAGCTTCCCAAGCATCTTCTGCTCAGTGATAGCAACTGCACTCACTTCTGCCCCCAACAGTCATGAATTTCTGAAACACTGCTCTTGTCTTCTGCAGAGAAAAGTGAGGCAAATTACTTATTAAGCTCATCAACTATTTCTTTGTCCTACATTACTACCTCTCCAGCTTCATTTTCCAGCAGTCCAATATCCTGGAATTTGAAAGGCTACAGTTTTTGGTTTTCAATACATTAAGGCAAACTGGTAGGATAGAACAAAACCATTTTTGCTGACTGGGGGAGATAAAGGACGAGTTCTAATAATAAAGCCAGGCCTTTTAACAGTGAAGATTGGATTCACTTCTTCTATATCTACATTTCGCTGATGTATACTGACAGACCACTGAGTCTTTCCACTTTAAAATGGAATTTAATCTTGTAGCCCCAACTTTGAGGCCCACGATGATTATGTGCAAAAAACAAAATACCATGTACACCTATATCCCTCCATTCCTCATTACCTTCTAAGGCCCTACGACCATTCATTATGTACTGTATATTCTACTCTCATTAGTAGTCCTAAAATTCACCTTGGGTTTATCAGCATTAATACCATTTGGCATTGTTCAATGTATTTGACCAATTTATCAATATTTTACTGCAACTTTAAACTACACTCCTCACTAGGAACAACACCATCAATCTTTGTATCACTTGCAATCATATCACTTACATTCACAACCATATTGTTAATAAATAACTCAAGTTGTTAGGATGTCCACACCTGATTCCTGTGGTACACCACTCGTCACAGATTTCTGATCACAAAATAAAACCCTCCACCATTAAGCTCTCTTCCATTGTAGCTTTTCATGTATTTCTGTGTGATGGGCAGCAAGGTCAATTGTCCCCTCCTATCAGATTCCTCTTTCTTCAGCCCGTTAACTCTTCCCTGCTCCTTACTTCATTCTCCCAACCCTACTTCATCTGATTTCACTTATTATCTGTCTGCTTGTACTCTGTCTTCTCCTCTTCCCACCTTCTTATTCTGCCTTCTTCCTCCTTTTCCAATCCTGAGGAAGGGTCTCAGCCCAAAACTGTTATATTCCCCTTCTCAGATTATGAGTTACTCCAGCATTCTATGTGCATTTGTGTGAGGAAACTACTGTACCAGACAGTCTACTACATCACCTTGCCTAAACGGGTAGTAGAGGCAGACTCCTACTTGGATGTGTAGAACACGGAACATAGCAGATTAAAAATCATTTGGCCCACAATGTTGTGCGTACCTTCTAATCTATTCCAAGATCAATAAAACCCCTCTTACATAGACCTGTTTTTCTTTCATCCACGTGTCTGAGTCTCTTAAGTGAACCTAATGTACCTGCTTTCACCAACACCGCCATTCCACACGCTTACCACTGTTCTTATATTCTGTATTAAAAAAACTGACACCCCTCCCCCACTCCACTTTCCTCCAATTATCTTCAAATTATGCTCCTTTATATGAGCCATTTCCACTTTGGGGGAAAAAATCTGACTACCCAATCCATCTGTGTCTCTTACCATCTTATACGCTTCTATCAAGTCACCTCTCATCCTCCTTTGCTCCATAGAGAAAAGTCCTAGTGTGCTCAACCTTTCCTCATAAGACATGCCCTCTAATCCAGGAAGTGTCCCAGTAAATCTCCTCTGTACTCTCTCTAATGCTTCTACATCCTTCCTATAATGAAGCGACCAGAATACTACACAATATTCCAAGGGTTGTCTGACATTACCTCATAGCTTTTGAACTCAATCCCCTGACTAATGGCAAGGCCAACACACTATACGCCTACTTAATCACCCCATCAACTTGCATGGTAACTTTGAGGTATCGATGGATGCGGACCCCAAGAATCTTCTGTTCCTTCATACTGCTGAAAATTGTGCCATTAGTCTTGTAATCTGCTTTCAAATTCAATCTTTCATAGTTTATCACTTCACACTTCTCTGAATCTGCCACTGAGATTGATAGATACAGATACTTTATTGATCCCAGAGGATCGCCTTCAATGACAATGTGTCGAGGAATTTAAAGTTACTGACCCTCTCCACCTCAGATCCCACAATGAGAACTGGCTCATGGACCTCTAGTTTCCTCCTTCTGTAGTAGGGGAGAGGAGTCCAGAGGAGCAGGGTCGTGGAAAGGGGGAATGTATAGCTATAGGGATAGGGTGAAGACTACTGGGGCTATCCAATGAAGTGTAGTTTTTCAGTAATACCACTGTTTCATAAGCAGCATTGTGTTACACAAAGGGGCCTAACACAAAACTGTTTTTCAAACATACTGTTTAGAAAGGTTTCTGAGCTTTTTAAAAATCACATTAGTGAGGCTTACAACAACATTTTAGAGCCAACAGCATTGTTAAGGGATGACTACACTCAAATCTCTGAAGTATAAGAAAAAGTCAAGATATTCTTTTCATTTAACTCTGACAGATGGTGCCATGCAGTTTGACTCAAGAGTAGAGCAGCTTTGTGTACATTTCTGGAACATAGATATTGGATCTTATTACATTTTTTTTTAATATTGTGCACTAAGCATGCAAAGTTCAATACATGGAGAAGATTGCGCTGGTAATCAATTCCAAAATATATCACATTAACTACGCATTCTGTGCACTATTTGTGTTTATGTGCCAGACTATTTCCCAGTGTCACGTGCACAACTAATAACAGTATTCATGCAACACCCAAGTCTACCCAAAATGACAAATCAGAGCTCAAAAGTCTACATTATAACTGTGCCTAGAAGTATCTCAATCGAACTTGTATCACACGACACTATTGCACTATGCACTGATTTTTTTTTCAATATTTAAAGGAATACTCAGCTGAGTGGATAGCTTCAGAACTCTCAACCACCTTCTAAAAGTCTACATAATTAATAGTTCATTATTCAGGATGGAAGTCAAATATATCTCATCGGACATGAATGTTTATCATCTACCCTGAGGATGAAATGATCTGAATGTAGTCAGATTCAGTTGATCTGCTTTTAAACTTGACGCATGTCAGAAATCCAAACTCATTCATAGCAAGACGTATTATCTGTTGGTTTTTATCCGAAAATAGTGTAAAACATAGCGTTTTTTAAGAGATATTTTATCAATATTCTCATTCAGAATTCCTTGCTATTTCTTGGATATTGAATCAAAGGCATATATTCTGAAGATTCTTAAGTCTCAGTATGCCTGGAAGTGCAAATCAAATTCCATTATTCTTTAACTTCCTGCTCATTTGCTGGGCAAATTGAACAAATATTTACCAACTAATGTAAAAATCAACTTTGTAATGCTTGAATCTTAAATTGGTGAAACATCACAAAAAACCTAAACCAGCATTTGGCATCTGGACCTTTTCCTATTATTCCATGGGTAAGCAGGATTAATAACTGGGCGATCTGAATACAGAACTGTTGTTGAATCGGTTCTGTTTACTAATTAACTGCCACATTTTGTACTGTCCGATTATTGTATTTCTGCAGAAATGTTATTAAAACACAGTACCTCAAGATGCTTTTTTGAAGATCTACACTCGGAATATAGTGCAGTTATCAAATTTTGTTTGCTTACTTTAGATAACTTTGACCTTAGTAATAACAAATTTAATGGTCCTAGATTTAGCCATATTTTGTTCTGGAAATACAGTTTATCTTATTGATGACTGACAAACGGCTTAATAAAGGTCAACTATGATAGTAAACACATGAGATTCTGCAGATGCAGGAAATCCAGACTAATATTTACAAAATGCTGGAGGGACTCTGCAGGTCAGGAGGCATCTAAGGAAAAGAATAAAGAGTTTTGGGCTGATACCTTTCATCTGGACTGGAAAGGAAGGGGGAGAAAGGGGGAAAGGCAGAATAAGAAAGTGAAAGGAAGGGAAGGAATACAAGTTGGCAGGTATAGGTGAAGCTAGGTGTGCAGGTGGGTTGGGGAGGGAGGAAGAAGTGAGATGCTGGGATGTGATAGGTGGAATTGGGAAATCCACTCATTGTGGATGGAGTAAAGAGGTTCCACAAAGCGAAGAAGTACTGCGCAAACCCATTCACCTTCTCCCTTACCTCTATTCAAGGCCCCAAACTGTCATTCAAAGTAAGGCAACATTTCACCTGCAAATCTATTGGGGTCGTGTATTGTATCCGGTGCTCCCATGTGCCTTCCTCTACACTGATGAGACACACTTTATCAAGCATTTGTGCTCCATCTGCAACAAGCAGGGTTTCCTGGTGGCAAATCCCCACTCCCATTCCAATTCTACTCCCATGAGGCCACTCTCAGGTTGGAAGGGCAACACCTCATATTCAGTCTGAATAACCTCCAGCCTGATGGTATGAACATCGATTTCTCTAACCTCCCATAATTTTCCGCCTCCCCTTTCCCTCTCTGGATCTGCTGTCACTTCTTCTCTTCTCCTCACCTACCCTTCACCTCCTCCTGGTTGCCCCTCTCCTTTCTCCCACACTCTACTCTCCTCTCCTATCCAACTCCTCCTTTAGCCCTTTACCTTTTCCACCTATCACCTCCCAGCTTCTCACCACCTTCCCTCCTACACCCACCCATCATCTTCTAACTTGTACTCCTTCTCCTCCCCCTACCTCCTTATTCTAGCTTCATCCCCATTCCTTTCATGTTCTTTTTTATAATTTATTTTTTATTGAAGTTCATCATCAAACATTTCCATAAGATGTATTTCAGATACTGTACATATTATTCATATTTGTCACAAATCTCCAGATAATATTTACCTGAGGTATACAGTTATAGAAAAAAGAGGAAAGAAAGAACAAGCAAAAGGAGAAAACTATGTACAAGTAGGGAGTGATTTTTTTTTTACAACATATTCATTGACTTGTGAGAATAAAATCAGGCCTCTGAGGTGTTATGTAGTTAAACCATTTTTCCCAATATGAATCAAATTGTTCCAACTTATGATTAACAGATGCTGTTATCTTCTCCATTTTGTAAATGTCCATTGTAATTTCCATCCATACATTTAAAGTTGGGCTCTCCTGTAAGGGTCTTTTTACCAGCCACCAGCAGTATATTAATTAAGTATTTTATCTCTTTTCAACCATTCTTGAGGTATATACCCAAAATGTATGGTCTTACTTTCTAAGGGTATTTCACATTTAAAGATGTCTTGTAGGGCACTGTGTATCCCACTCCAATAATCTTTGATAACAGGGTAATCCCAGAAAATATGATAATAGTTTGCATTTTGATTTCCACAATTTCTCCAGCAAACAGGGAGGTTACTATCATAATGGGATTTCTGAGAAGGTGTAATAAAATATCCTATCAAGTTTTTCCACCCGAACTCCCTCCATTTCTGTGAACTGGTACACTTCCATTGATACCTCCATATTACTGTCCATTCTTCCTCCGATATAATTATCCCTTCTTCCTTCTCCCATTTTGTTTTAATGTATGAAGTTGAATGTGTTTTAAGATTTGACAAACCCTTATGCTTGACAAACGCTTCTACTACCGTTATCTGAATTACATGCTTTTCTAAATCGCTCTATCAACCATGTACTTGCCTTGGTTACATTTTTAACCCTCCTATTAACATACGGTCACATCTGTAAATACCGATAAAAGTCTTGTTTTTCTAGTAAGTGATTTTCTTTAAGAATTTATAAACTGAACAGTGTTCCTTCTTTCATAATATTGCAAAGAACTGTTATTCCTTTAGCTGTCCAGTCCTTAAATCTAGCATCCAGTTTATACGGCGTAAAACCCATTCCCTTCATTTTCTGAGGAAGGATCTTGTTGACTCTATTCTTTTCCATAGAATCAGAATCAAGTTTAATATCACCAGCATAGATCATGAAATTTGTTATCTTAGTGACTGCAGCACAATACGTGATAAATATAGAAAAATTAATATATTACAGTAAGTATATATATTAGTTAAAAATAGCAGTGCAAAAACCGAAATAATGAAAAAGTGAGGGAGTGTACATGGGTTCAATGTCCATTTAGAAGTTGGATGGCGGAGGGGAAGACACTGTTCCTGAATCGCTGGGTATGTACTTTCAGACTTTGTACCTCCTTTCTGTGAATAAATGAGAAGAGGGCATGCTCTGGGTGTTGGGGGTCCTTAATAATGGACGCCGCCTTTCTGAGTCACCACTCCTTGAAGAGTCTTGGATCCTATGGAGGCTAGTACCCATGATGGAGCTGCCTAATTTTACAACTTTCTGTAGTTTCTTTCAATCCTGTGCAAAACTCCTCCCCTCCCCCAATACCAGACAGTGATGCAGCCTGTCAGAATGCTCCCATGGTACATCTGTAGAAGTTTGAGTGTTTTAGGTGACAAACTAACTCTCCTCAAACTCTGATTGAAATATAGCTGCTATCTTGCCTTCCTTATAGCTACATCGATATGTCGGGACCAGGTTAGATCCTCAGAGATCTCCACACCCAGGAACTTGAAATTGCTTACTCTCTCCACTTCTGATCCCTCTGAGGATTGGTTCATGTTTCCCTATCTTTCCCTTTCTGAAGTCCACAATCAGCTCTATGGTCTTACTGATGTTGAGTGTTGCTGTGACAACACTCCACTAGCTGTCTGACCTACTGAATTCCTCCAGCATTTTGTATGTATTACTCAGCCATGTTGGGTTTGTTAAAGGCATATCATTTCTAACAAAAAATTTGAGTTATTTGATGAAAATATTGAAGATGGTTGATCAAGACAGGCAGCTTGGAGTTCTGCATCCAGATTTCCAAGATATTATTCTGCTGATAGGATGGCCTCCTTCTGTGCTCTATAACTTTATAGCAAACTGGCTCAGCCGTTTTTCAAAAATCATCTGATGAATTTTGTGTTGAGGTTGTGTAAATTGGCAAAGCAAAAACAACAGGTGAAATGTTATTCTAGAGTTTATCCAAGTGCTCATACAAGAACTCTCAGTAATAAACTGTTGATTACAAAGGATGGAAGTCAACCAAAACTTACTGCACATGTATCTTTTTCATTTACCAAGATTTTGAGAGAACCTAAAAGTAGTCGGGCTCAAATTATCTCAGCGTATCAAAAATTCCAATGCTGATCAACACAAATTGGATGTACATCCAGCAATCCATCCAAATGACTGGTGGCTTTTTACCCCGAGACACAGTCAAACATGCCTCTCATGAACACACTTGTCCCACATGAGGCTCAGCCCATCAGAGTTGG
This sequence comes from Mobula hypostoma, assembly GCF_963921235.1. Taxonomy (NCBI): domain Eukaryota; kingdom Metazoa; phylum Chordata; class Chondrichthyes; order Myliobatiformes; family Myliobatidae; genus Mobula; species Mobula hypostoma. The sequence continues at coordinate 72,517,965 of NC_086107.1, read as the reverse complement.
TGGCAGTGTGGTATGCAGCTAACAAAGAATAGCTCTGAGAATTCTCAACATTGACTCTATGCTCAATGAAGTCTCCTGGCATCATTTCAAAAAGAAGTGAAGGATATCTCCCCCCAGTTAATCATTAATAAATTACAGGAAGCACTACCATTTAATGGCATTAGCATCATAATAATTCAAAATTTTAAGAATCATGTAAACTCAGTGGCCACCTTATTAGGTACACCTGTATATCTGCTTGTTAATGCAAACATCTAATCAGCCAATCATGTGGCAGCAATTCAATGCAGAGAAGAAAGAAGACATGGTCAAGAGGTTCAGTTGTTGTTCAGACCAAACATCACAATGGGGAAGAAACACAATCAAAGTGATTTTGACCCTGGAATGCTTGTTGGTGCCAAACTGGATGGTTTGAGTATCTCAAACTGCTGATCCTCTAGGATTTTCATGCAAAACAGTCTCTATAGTTTACAGAGAATGGTGCAAAAAATGACAAGACATCCAGTAGTAGTAGTTCTGTGGCAAAAAGCACCTTGTTAATGGGAGAAGTCAGAGGAGAATCGCCACAGTGGTTCACGCCGACAAGAATTTGACAGCAACTCAAATAACCACGTTACAACAATGGTGTGCAGAAAAGCATCTCTAAATGCACAAGTCAAACCTTTAAGTGGATTGACTACAGCAGCAGAAGACCATGAACATATCAGTTTATTAGATACAGGAGGTAGCTAATAAAGTGGCCAAATAGTGTATATCTGGATTAAATAGTGCTCAGTATTTGATTATTTCTTATTTCAATTTGTACAGTGTAGATAACAGACTTTTCACAAAAATTGTTTTACTAAAGTCATACCAATCAACTTACCATAGTTTGATTTGAAAACGTAAGGAATATAAATTAAAGCAACGTACATCAAAGTTGCTGGTGAACACAGCAGGCCAAGCAGCATCTATAGGAAGAGGTGCAGTCGACGTTTCAGGCCGAGACCCTTCGTCAGGAATATAAATTAATCCATTTTTTGCACGAGGCCATAAACAACCTTTGGAACATTTAGTGGCACTCCTGTCCACTCCAGTTCTAATATTTCTACCTACAATGTCCTCCCAGAAAGTATTGTTTTCTGTAAGATAGAAATAGCAAAATTCTTCAGTTGTTAAAATATTTAAATTAGAAATGGAAAATATAATTAAAACTACATTACTTATTTAGAAATATATCATGGTAACAGGCCCTTCTGGCCCAATGAGCCCATGTCATCAAATATACCCACATGACCAACTAACCCACAAACCTGTCTGCTTTTAGAAAGTGGGAGGAAACCAGAGCACCTGGGAAACCCACGTGGTTACTGGGAGAATGTACACACGCCTTACAGAAATAACCCAGGGTCACTGGCTAACTGCTACGTTGTCATGCCACCCCCAAAACTAGAATGGAATATAAATCAATAACTACAGTAACATACTTACTCAGGTATATAATGAAGGGTCATTGTCCTGAAATATAGTCCCTGCTTCTCTCTTCCAGAGGCAGCCTGACCTGCTGAGTGTTTCCGGCGCTTTGGTTTTAATTTCAGATTTTGTGCAATAATGATGAATATCTTTAACGAAAGTTGATTTCTTAACAACTGACTCCAGAGAGTTTGACAATTGGTAGATTAGTGTATTATTGTCACATATACCAAGGTAGTGAAAAATTTAGTTTTTCATGCCAGATCAGTGCATCGAGGTAGCACAAGGGAAACAATAACAGAATAAAGTGCAACAGCTACAGAAAAAGTGCAGTGCAGGCAGACAGGTAGACTTGACTGTGAAGTCAAGACACCACCATATCATACTAGTGAATCATTCAATAGTCTTACAAGAATGGGTAGAAGATGTATTTGAACCTGGTAGCTGTGCTTTAAGGCTTTGTAGCTTCTGCCTGATGGGAGAGAGGAGAAGAGAGAATATCTAGTGTGGGAGGGATAACGCTGGCTGATTTACTGAGGCAGCAAGAAAAGCAGAGTCCATGGAGGGAAGCTTGGCTTTCGTGATATAAAATAAAATCCATAAATAATCTTTACGTCTTATATCAATAATTTCATTCTTTGAAAAGTGGGAATTTATTTCAGAATAAAAAGCAAGGTTATTACTAAGGTGTTACAGAATTGTTGATTACGACAAGGGAGACCTATGGCATGTGAGCCAAAGGTGGTAAGCACAAAAATTTTGTTGGCACAAAGCATGCAGTGACATCCCTCTCCCACCCACAATAAAAAGATAAATAATGATTATCTTTATTGGCAGATGCAGTAGCAAATATTTTTTAACAACCCGAGGGCAGTGAGATGTTTTCACGGGAAACGTCTCATGCCAGCTTGGTACCAGCTAGATGACTGTCAGAATGTGACGCTGGATAATACATTTTGAAATTCTCACTGACCTGGTGGACACATCATTTCTTGGATGGTAAATGGTTGGGCCAGTGGCATTGGCTTCGCTCTACTTATACTGTAATTCACAAATTAAAACTGGACATTCAATGATAATTATGGAAAAGGAATTTATGCACCTGAGCTACGAATGCAGTGTTAATGTGCACAGCTCTGGTTATTCTTTAGGATTATTTTATATTTTGTCAATGATTAATAGTCAATAATTAAGCGTACTATAGTCTTTAGTTGCATGAATTGGTTTAATTAATAAAGCCCATTTGGGTAACTTCAAACTGTGGATCCTCCGTTGGTCAGGGTCAACCATGGATATTGCATCCTAGCTGCCTACATGGTACACAAGGCAATGAAGTACAATATGGAGAGACAGCTGTTGCCCATGTAGTAGGCTCCCCACTCTATGCAGCTGATGAATCTAAAGCAATGTCACAGCCCGATGCAGTTTGGCACCAGTGGCATCACAGGATTTGCCAGTCAGTGTTGAATTTAACATAGGACTGCCTCAGGAACTCTAGCTCCGGATTTTTCCTTGGGATTTATTCCCAAAGCTTTCCCATTAGTGGGTGTAGTCACAAGGCATGAAGTTTTATCAGTTTTCTTCTCCTAGATGAGCTGCCAGCCACAGCTGATGAGCCCATCTGCCTGAAGCGACTGGTTTTAACACACCACTGACCCACCTTTGCCTCTTCTCCTGTCAGTGGAAACGGTTCTGCCGGGCTTAGTAGCTAAACTACATGTGAAAGCCAGAAGCTGGACTTGGTTGTCAGAGGCTATTTGAGATACACGCCATTGGGAGCATTTAACAGGTAGTAGGAGCTTATCCTCACCACCTCCCCCGGCTAGAACAACCTTAAGGGAGTGTAACATCAAATAACACCGAGACAACTGGAAGGTCCAATGGAATGGATGAAACTGCTGCTGAAAGGTTCACTGGCTAAATATTTGAGTTCTAATCACAAAACATCCAAAGTACTTCAGATTAATTAATGACAGCTTCCCATGATCAAGTGACTGCTACCTCTATCCAATTCACTGGTCCAAACTTTTCTCTTTCAGCATAAATAAAAATAAAATAACATGTATTTCATCTCAAATTATAAACATATCTGTCCTGTATTCATCTATATATTCTGGCTGCTCTGTTGCTTTAGCTTTGCCTATCTCAGTAATGTAACGTGCTCCACAGCACTCAATCATTCTAACCCGTACTTGTAACTTACCCCAGAACTCTGATTTCTTCTGTACTTGCCCTGTTCTTCTGCTCCCTGTGGCTCCTGTCGCTCTGCAACAAATTGCCAATAGAGTACAGCAAGCTTTCTTTACATGAGGCTGTCGTGGAACTAACTTTAACAGGAAATGGTAAGGAGATGGTGGTGGGAGCTAACAGACTGATTTGCATGGAGCCCAATAATGCTTCTTACAAAAGATACATGCCAGTTTGGGCACTGAAAGGCAACAAGCAGGAGATTAATAAAAGGTTAAGAGTGCAATCTTCCAGAGCTGCTGGTTAGTTTTGAGACAAGAGAATTTGTTTAAATCATTGTATATTTCTAATAACCCCTGTAAACTGTGTCTGGTGCCCTGTGTGCATGTCTTCAGGAACTCTTGGAAAACCCCACCAGTGAAAACTAGGTTACATATAAATGTTTGGTCAAGCAGATTTATGAACACTGTGCGTATTAAATGGATACTTCCAATAAACCATTTACCTAATAGCAGAAGAGGAAATCAAGGGGAGTACAAGACACCTGGAAGGTCCAAATGGAATGGATAAAACTGCTGCTGAAAGGTTCACTGCTAAATATTTGAGTTCTAATCACAAAAATATCATACATTTCCCAATATTTTTGATAATGCATTGTGGTAAAAGGAACAATAGTGCAGACAATTATCTAAATGGGAGAAGGCTCAAACATCAGAGGTGCAGAGGGACTTGTGAGTCCTTGTGCAAGACTCCCAGAAGGTTAGCTTACAGATTGCATTTGCCTTCTTTAGCACAGACTCAATGTTGGCATTTACTTCAAGAGGATTAGAATATAAAAGCAAGGAGATAATGTTCAGTCTTGATAAGATACTAGTCGGGCAGCATTTGGGAGCACTGTCAACAGTTTTGAGCCCCATATCTCAGAAAGGATGTGTCGACATTGGAGAGAGTCCAGAGGACGTTCACAAGAATGATTCTGGGAATGAAGGTGTTAACATATGAGGAGCATTTGGCAGCTTTGGGCCTGTACTCACTGGAATTTAGAAGAATGCATGGGGATGCAATGTGAAGAACAAATGAGTGACATGGCTTGTCAGGAGGCTGCTCAGTGGCCACTGTGAACTCTAGCATGCAGAAGAGCGTGCAGCAGTCCACAAGTAATTCAGCAGTCTGACGTGGCTAAGGTTTATATATTTAGTCACATCTTCATCATTTTTACCACAAATAAATTGCACATTAATTAAATTTCTCAAAATATTCATGCATTGTAAAACATTTCTAAGGTTAACGTTACAAAAATAAATTTACTTTCAATTAAAAAAGTGAGTAATTATAGAGGAGACAAACCTTGTACTTGGATTGACATCAAATATTTCACCGGTATTAAAATAATGTTAAGAATAATTAATGATATATAGTTACCATTAAATAATGTTATTATCACACTCTTCACTTACTGCTGCCATTTTGGTCCATAGATTCATCAGGAAAAATGCCAACACACCAGAGATAAGCTCTTTACTTGAACACCTATCTTATATGAAGTTGCAAAGGGCTACAAAAGAAAAGGGTTCTGGAAAATCAACAGAATTTGTTAAGCAGTCGCACACACAAAAGTGAAAACTGATGACCTTACTTTATTCATGCATCACTTAATTCTGTAACATCACATTCTTTATCTATTTCCCACATTGTCAGTTTATCATCTTTGTAAACTTATAAAAAAGATTAAAATAAATGAGAATGATTTTGTTGAATTCTCAGAAAACATGATGTTTTCATTATAAAAATCTGTTATATTTCAATAAATGTGATTGAATATAATTGCAGTGGGACTATTGTAAAGCCTGTCGCTGACTTAGCTAACCATTTCCACCATCTATACGACACAATCTTTATTTACTTCCGGGGGCAGCTCCAGCCAATATGAAGAATACTTTCCATTTACCTTAATGAATGCTGCTTCAACCTACGTGGCAGAATGTTTTCCACCTGCTCCGGTAAGTACAAATCTAACTAAAATGAAGCATCACTTCATTCGGAACAAAGCACCCCACTTGACAGTAACCCCTATCAGTAAAACATTCTCATTGTCAAGACCTCCTTGGCAGCATCTAAAACAAAAGCAGACATCACTTTCACAGCACCATTCACCTTCCCTGTGTGATCACTGGGTTGCAATCCTGATCAGCCTTCTTAGCAGAACAGTAGGAATTCCTTCACACAAGCATGACAATGAATCAAGGAAACTGCTGCCTTGAAATGAAACAAGTTACAGATGCTTACAAAGTACAATCTATGGCTAGGTAGCTCTGTTTCAATCTATATAGACTCACCATACCGAGCAACACTCTGAGCTAGCCGACTGACAGGCAACAGAAAGACTACTGTCAGAGTAACAGTGATATAATCATTGAGTTTCTATACTGAGACAGAGAGCAACCAATGTATAATCCGCAGAACCTGTTGGCATTTCCTGAAATTGGAGATCTGCAAAATGTTGGAAGATAGCAACTGGAAGCTGTGACACCCTGAGAAAGTCCCCGAGAATACTATTCAGAGTCATAAGTTCAGTAGATCTTAATTAGACATTTCCAATAAAGAGCAATACATACAAAATGCTGGAGGAACTCAGCAGGCCATGGAGTATCTATGGAAAAGTAAACAGCCACATTTCAGGCCGAGACACTTCATCAGGATTGGAAAAGAAGTGGAGAAATCAGAATAAGGAGGAGGGAGGAGAGTAGGAAGTAGTAAAGGTGGTAAGTGATAGACAAAACTGGGAGGGGGGAGGGCTGAGTAAAGAGCTGGGAAGTTGCTTGGTGAAAGAGATACAGGTCTGGAGAAAGGGGAATCTGATAGGACAGGATAGAAGACCTTGGAAGAAAGAGAAGGGGGACGGTGAAGGTGATAAGGAGAGAGGGGGAAACAGGAATAGGGAATGATGAAGGAGAAGTTGAGGAGGGGGAGGAGAGCAATTACTGGAAGTTTGAGAAATCAATGAAGAGTTGTGGAGTTGAAATGTCAGCTTTCTCCCTGCTAATATTGCTCGAGCTATTGACAGCTTCCAACATGCTCTGTTTTAGTCGATCTGTCTGCCTTCTATGGAAGTAACCTATAATTTGAAGTTATGTCACAGCTATTGTTTTAGTTTTTCAGATGATTAAAAAGATTGGTTATGTGCATAATGATGAAAAAGGTTGCAGGAATACATCAATGGGGTGGTCATTTGAACCAGGAAGTAGCAAGCATAAATCTGGGTAAATACCATGTATTAAGAAAAAAGAACAATGCACAATAAACGATAGAATTCTGGCAAATATTGAGGAGCAAAGGGACCACAGAGAGCATTTCTATAGATACATTGAAGTAGCAAGACAGTTATAGGGAAATTAAAGAGGCACAAAGGATAATTAGGATATATTAGATCATCAAGAGAAACTAAAATTGTACAAAAAACTAGTTCATAGATGAATAACCTAATAATTAATCAATATTATACATGTGTAACACTGTAGGATTCAGAAGAGTTATGAGGATGTTGCAGGAGTTGGTAAATAACTACTGATTTTTAACCTACTATAGATTTAATCAAGACGTACAAATGATGGGAGGTCTAAGAAGAAAGGACCAATTTCCTACAGGGTAGAAGTTGGATCCATGCCTTTGTTACCTCCAGACTTGACAATTGCCAAGAGCCTCCCAACTTCAATCCTTTTGGAATGTGTGCTTATCCAAAACAGAGCTGTCCATATCCTGTCACGCTCTAAATCTCATTCACCTATAGTCTCTGTGCTTGTAACATGCAATTTTCTAAATCCTGTTTTATTTTCCAATCCTTCCATGGATTTACTATTTCTGTTAACACATTCATCTCCACAACCACCTAAGCAATCTAATTTTCTATTTCTGGTTACTACTACTGTTAAATTTCTGTATCAATGGAAAGTGGCTGCCAAGGCCTTACATTCTATTGAAAATAATCCCATTCTCCTTTAATAGTCACACTCTTCGCATACACTTAAGGATGTCAGATGTGCCTCACTGAGGTCTGGATTAAGTTTTTGAGAACGATCTCTCTAAACATATAAGACCGGTACAAAATGCCAAGTTGTGACCACCATGTCAGTACACAACCCATGATGCTTCTGGGGGAAATCTAGAACCAGAGCACCATATAAAAATATGGGCAGCACCTAGTTAAGACAAACCGGGCACCCACCACCTGAGGGTTATGAGCCTTTCTCTCCCTGAAAAGAGTGGTGGAAGTAATGTTCATGAAATGGTCGGCCGCTCAGCCTGTTTCCCTGCAGCTTTTTAAGCACCAGGTGGCAAAATTCTTGATGAGCAATGGGGGGGGGGGGGGCGGTGACTGGTAGCAGGGCTGAAGTGGCAGACGCTTAATAAATGGTCAGTGTGCTGCTCGAGGGGCCGAGACACCCACTCCTCCAGCGGGGACAGGAGGCCAGTGTCGCAGCTTGGAATGGCGCGGTGACGCCTAGGACACATCGTGCCGGACAGTCGGCCCCACTCCAGCTTCTCCGCCGCCTCAGCAGTGCAAGCGGACGCCTCTTGTCTCGCAGCGGATCCGTGACGCACCGCTGAAAAGACGTCAGCACGCCGCTGCCAGTCGGTTGGCTGTGCCGTGTCATGTGCCCCCTGCCCAGGGTGCAGGACCAGCCACGTCGCTCTCAATATAGGATGCCTTTCCTACATTGCCGTGACCCCAAAGTTATCCTCCTCACCCAGATCCTGTGGGTTCTGTAGCACACACAAAATGCAGGAGGGTCTCGGCCATCTGTACTTACTTCCAAGCACCTTAAAACTGTGCCCTCTTTGTGTTGGCCATTTCAGCCCTGGGACTACCCACACGATCAATGCCTCTCATAATCTTATACACCTCTATCAGGTCACCTCTCATCATCTTATACACCTCTGTCAGGTCACCTCTCATCCTCCGTTGCTCCGAGGAGAAAAGGCCAAGTTCTCGCAACTTATTCTCATAAGACACATCCTCCAATCCAATTTAGCCACATCCTTGTCAATCTCCTCTGCACTCATTCTACAGTATCCACATCCTTCATATAGTGAGATGACCAGAACTGAACACAGTACTCCAAATGGGGTCTAAGATCTTATATGGCTGTAACATACCTCGTGGCTCTGAACTCAATGCCAACACATCATACACCTTATTAACAGCAGTGTTAACCTGTGTAGCAGCTTTGAGTGTCCTGTGTACAGGGACCCCAAGATCTCACTGATCCTCCACACTGCCAAGAGACTTACAATTAATACTATATTGTGTCTTCAAATTTGACCTACCAAAATGAACCACTTCATACTTAACTGGGTTGAACTCCATCTGCCAGTTCTACATTTTATCGATGTCCCGCTTTAAACTTTGACAACCCTCCAGACTATCAACAGCACTCTCAACTTTTGTGTCATCAGCAAACCTACTAACCCACCCTTCTACTTCCTCATCCAAGTCATTTATAAAAATCACAAAGAGGCGGAGTCCAAGAACAGATCCCTGCGGAACACACTGGTCACCAACCTCCATGCAGAATACAAACCATCCACAACCACTCTTTGTCTTCTGTTGGCAAGCCAATTCTGGATCCACAAAGCAAGGTCTCCTTGGATCCTATGCCTCCCTACTTTCTGAAGGAGCCTTGCATTAGGAACCTTATCAAATGTCTTACTTAAATCCATATACACTACATCCACTGCTCTACCTTCATTAATGTGTTTTGTTACATCCTCAAAGAATTCAATCAGGCTCATAAGGCACAACCTACCCTTGACATAGCCATGCTGGCTATCCTGATTATGTCTCTACAAATGCTCATAAATCCTGCATCTCAGGTTCTTCTCCAACAACTTGCCCACCATTGAAGTAAGACTCACTGGTCTATAATTTCCTGGGTTACCTCTACTCCCTTTCTTGAACACTTGAAACCCTCCAATCCTCCAGTACTTCGCCTATCCCTATTGATGATACGAAGATCATTGCCAGATGCTTAACAATCTCCTCCCTCGCTTCCCACAGTAGCCTAGGGTATATTTAGTCCAGTCCCAGCGCCTTATCTAACTTAATGCCTTTCAAAAGCTCCAGCACATCCCCTTTCTTAATGTCTATACACTCAAGTGTTTCAGTCCACTATAAGTCATCCACGCAATTGCCGAGGCCCTTTTCCCTAGTGAATACTGAAGCAAAGTATTCATTAAATACCACTGTCTGTTTCCACTGTCGCTTCTGATTTGTCCTATTCTCACACAGCTCACCTTCTTGCTCTTCACATACTTGTAGAATGCCTTGGGATTTTCCTTAATTCTGTTCACCAGGACCTTCTCTTAGTCTTTTGGCTTCTTCTAGCTCTCCTAATTTCAATCTTAATCTCCTTCCTGGCAACCTTGTAATTTTCTAGAACTCTATCAGTACCTAGCTTCTTGAACCTTTTGTAAGCTTCTTTTCTCTTCTTAACTAGATTTTCCACATCTTTTGTACACCATGGTTCTTTTACGCTACCATCCTTTACCTGCCTCAATGGAACATACCTATGCAGAACGCCATGTAAATGTTCCCTGAACATTTGCTACATTTCTGCCATGCATTTCCCTGAGAACCTCTGCTCCCAAGTTCCTGCCTAATAGCATCATATTTCCCCCTACCCCAACTAAATGTTTACCCAAATTGTCTGCTCCTATCCCTCTCCAGCGCTATGGTAAAGGAGATAGAGTTGTGATCACTACCTCCAAAATGCTCTCCCATCAAGAGATCTGACACCTGACCAGGTTCATTTCCCATACCAGATCAAATACAGCCTCTCCTCCAGTTGGCTTATCCACATATTGTGTCAGGAAACCCTTCTGAACACACCTAACAAACTCCACCCCATCTAAATTCCTTGCTCTAAGGAGATGCCAGTCAATATTAGGAAAGTTAAAATCTTCCACCACAGCAATCCTATAATTATTGCACTGTTCCAGAATCTGCCTCCCTATCTGGTCCTCAACATCTCGGTTACCATGGGCGGAGGTCTATAAAAACACCCAGTAGGGTTATTGTCCCCTTCCTGTTTCTGATTTCCACTCACACTGACTGAATAGATAATCCCTCCACGACGTCCTCCTTTTCTGCAGCTGTGACTCTATCCCTGATCAGCAATGCCACCCCCACCTCTTTTGCCTCCATCCCTGTCCTTTTTGAAATGTCTAAAACCTGGCACACTCAGCAGCCATTCCTACTCCTGAGACATCCAAGTCTCTGTAATGGCCTCAATGTCATTGTTCAACATATTGATCCACACGCTAAGTTCATCCACCTTGTTTATGATACTCCTTGTGTTAAAATAGACACAACTGAAAACATCAGGCTGACTGCATCTTTGCTCCATCACCTGCCTATCCATTCCTAACAAACTCCCTACAAGGTCTCTACTTGTGCGTCAACTGCCTCATTCTCTGCCTCTTCACTTCCATTCCCACCCCCCTGCAAGTCTAGTTTAAACCCTCCCAATAGCATTCACAAACCTCCCCACCAGGATATTGGTCCCCCTCGCATTCAAGTGCAACTTGTCCTTTCTGTACAGGTTACACCTACCTCAGAAGAGAAACCTGAATCCCCTGCTCCAATTCTTCAGGTAGGCATTTTTCTTCCACCTCATTCTATTCCTATATTCACCGTCGCATGGCATGGGCAGCAATCCCAACATTACTACCCTTGAGGTCCTGCTTCTCAGCTTCCTTCCTCCCAGTAGTCTGTTTTCAGGACCTACTCCCTTTTTCTACCTATGTTGTTGGTACCAATATGTACCACGGCCCTGGCTGCTCACCCTCCCATTTCAGGATACCATGGATGCATTCAGAAACATCATGAACCCTGGCAACTGAGAGGCAAATTACCATTCGTGTTTCTTTCTCGCGGCCACAAAATCACTTATCTGTCCCCTTAACTCTAGAGTCCCCTATTACTGCTGCCATCCTCTTCTGTTCTCTACCCTTCTGAGCCATAGGGCCAGTCTCAGTGCCAGAGGCACGGCTTTTGTTGCTTCCCTTCCCCCCCCCCCCACAACAGTACATAGAATGGAGTACTTATTGTTAAGAGGGACAGCCCCATAGGGGTGCCCTCCACTACTTGACACTCTCCCTCCCCTTTCCTGACAGTCACCCATTTATCAGTGGCCCTGGTGTGACTATCTGCCTGTAGCTCCTATCAATCATCTCCTCACTTTTCCTAACTTCCCCTATGTGTTGATCCAGATTTCCAGCATTTGCAGTCTCTCGTGTCTCAGCATATTCCTCCTGCATTTTGTGTGACGCTCTGGTTTCCAGCATTTGCAGTCTTGTGTCCCAATGCATTCTGCCTTTGCTGTGGTCAAGACAAGCCAGGACCACCCGGGAGCAGAACAGGAAGCCTGTAGGAAGAACAAAACACTAAGCAGATCATACACTAATACTTCAGATGATACAGATCAATAAGAATTACAAACAACACACACAGAATGCTGGAGGAACTCAGCAGGCCAGGCAGCATCTAGGAAAAGAGTACAGTCGACATTTCGGGTGGAAACCCTAGGGCAGGAGTGGAGAAAAAAGCTGAGTAGATTTAAAAGGTGGGGGGGGGGCGGGCAGAGAAAATACTAAGTAATAGGTGAAACCTGGAGGGGGAAGGATAAAGTAAAAGACCTGAGAAGTTGACAGAAGGCCATGGAAGAAAGAAAAGGGGGAGGAGCATCAGAGGGAGGTGATGAGCGGGCAAGGAGGTACGGTGAGAGAGATAATAGTGAAGTGGGGGGGCATTACCGGAAGTTAGAAAAATCAATGTTTATGCCATCAGCTTGGAGGCTACCCAAATGGAATATAAGGTGTTGTTCCTCCAACCTAAGGTCTCATCGGGACAGTGGAGGATGGACATACTGGAATGTGAATCGGAAGTGGAATTAAAATGGGTGGACATATTTGAATGGGAATAAGAAGTGGAATTAAAATCCCTCTGGTGCTCATTTCTTCCATGACCTTCTATCTCTTTCACCAATCAACTTCCCAGCTTCATCCTTCCCCCTCCAGGTTTCACTTATTCCTTTGTGTTTCTCTCTTCCTTCCCCCCACCTTTTAAATCTACTCCTCAGCTTTTTTCTCTAGTCCTGCCGAAGGGTTTCAGCCTGAAACGTTGACTGTACTCTTTTCCTAGATGCTGCCTCCCCTGCTGAATTCCTCCAGCATTTTGTGTGTGTTGCCCGGATCTCCAGCATCTGCAGATTTTCTCGTTTGTGACAAGAATTACAATTTCATTCATTTGGCCAGTTGTTTTGGGGATGGAGCATGGAATATTTAAAACTGTCCCCATGGTTTAAATAACTTCACATCTGCTGACTCATTGAACAACCTGTCCAACATATTAATTCACAGCCCACACATACAACAGATAGAAGGCCAAGTAGGCAGGTCAGTTTTCTTTCATGTGACTGCGCATCTTTTAACAGTTAAGAGGTTATGCTGTAAAACTAGCATGCTGTTTCATTTCCAGTTCTGATGAATTGCCTTCAACTTGAAACACCAACTCCATTTTCTTCTTTCATAGATTCTGCCAGGCTTGCTGTATGCCTCAAACATTTTCTGTTTTATCATCTAAAATGACATCAGTCCTGAAATAACCTAAGAACCTCAAACAGGAATAGTAAAATCATAGGTGATCTTTTCAAAATCTCAACATATTCTTGCATGAATCCTGCTTTCTTGTCAAACCCCGTATTCCTTGAGTGCATTAATACCAAAAAATCTAATCACTTTGTCTTGAATAAACTCAGCAACTGAATCTGCAGTTTTCTTTGGTAGATAATTCCAAAGATTCACCACTAATGTGGAAATTTCTTCTGATTTCAATCCTGAACAGCTAACTTATTTTGATCTTTGATACTGAACACAACTGACAAAGTATTGTCCCTGCCTCTGCCCTGTCAACCCTTGAAAGAATTTTGTATGTACTCCACATTCTTATTCGCCATGAAAACTATCAACCCTGTATGCTTAATCTTTCCTTATTCCATGAACCAATCTTTTTGCAGCAGTAGTACAGTACAACACATAAATTACTACAGTACTCTGCAAGTCTTAGGCACCCCAGCTATCTATATATACCGTATATGTGCACAGCACTGCATATAATTGCAATAATGCACCTTATATCCAAATGCTTTTTTTAAATAGAAGTTAATGGTCTGTTTGCTTAGTAATTGTTTGCTGTACTAATATGTTAAATTTCAGTTACCTGTTTACAAGAATGTTGAGGACCCTCAGAGCCTTCAGTCTTTCAGTATTTATATCTGTACCTCGCTTTCCCACCACTTAACTATCAGATTTTTCCACATTATATTTGATCTGCTATAGCTGCTTTCATTGCCCTAGCCTATCATTATTCCCTTACAGCTTCTCTACAATTATTACTTTCAGATTTGTTGGAACCATTCTAAAATCAATGGAGTTTTGAAAGATTATAATAAGCATATACATTATCTCCACAGCCAGCTTCATCAAAAAGAGGGATAGGAACAGACAAGTTAGGAAAGCATTTAATTGGAGTAAGGGGAAATATGAGGCTATCAGGCAGGAACTTAGAAACATAAATTGGGAACAGATGTTCTCAGGGAAATGTACGGAAGAAATGTGGCAAAGTTCAGGGGATTTTGCGTGGAGTTCTGCATAGGTACGTTCCAATAAGACAGGGAAAGGATGGTAGGGTACAGGAACCGTGGTGTACAAAGGCTGTTGAAAATCTAATCAAGCAGAAAAGAAGAGTTACGAAATGTTCAAAAAACTAGGTAATGATAGAGATCTAGAAGATTATAAGGCTAGCAGGAAGGAGCTTAAGAAAGAAATTAGGAGAGCCAGAAGGGGCCATGAGAAGACCTTGGCGAACAGGATTACGGAAAACCCCAAGGCATTCTACAAGTATGTGAAGAGCAAGAGGACAAAACGTGAGAGAATAGGACCTATCAAGTGTGACAGTGGATAAGTGTGCATGGAATTGGAGGAGATAGCAGGGGTACTTAGTGAGTACTTTGCTTCAGTATTCACTACAGAAAAGGATCTTGGTGATTGTAGGGATGACTTACAGCAGACTGGAAAGCTTGAGCATGTAGACATTAAGAAAGAGGATGTGCTGGAGCTTTTGGAAAATATCAAGTTGGATAAGTCACCAGGACTGGACAAGATGTACCCAGGGCTACTGTGGGAGATGAGGGAGGAGATTGCTGAGCCTCTGGCAATGATCTTTGTATCATCCATGGGGATGAGAGGGGTTATGAAGGATTGGAGGGTTGCGGATGCTATTCCATTATTCAAGAAAGGGAGTAGAGATAGCCCAGGAAATTATAGACCAGTGAGTCTTACTTCAGTGGTTGGTAAGTTGATGGAGAAGATCCACCTTATATTCAGGCAGGATTTATGAACATTTGGAGAGTCATAATATGATTAGGAATAGTCAGCATTGCTTTGTCAAAGGCAGGTTGTGCCTTATGAGCCTGACTGAATTTTTTGAGGATGTGACGAAACACATTGATGAAGGTAGAGCTGTAGATGTAGTGTATATGGATTTCAGCAAGGCATTTGACAAGGTACCTCATGCAAGGCTTATTGAGAAAGTAAGGAGGCATGGGATCCAAGGGGACATTGCTTTGTGGATCTAGAACTGGCTTGCCCACAGAAAACAAAAAGTGGTTGTAGATGTGTCATATTCTGCTACTCTGCATGGAGGTCGGTCACCTGTGGTGTGCCTCAGGGATCTGTTCTGGGACTCCTATATATGACTTTTATATATGACCTGGATGAAGAAGTGGAGGGATGGGTTAGCAAATTTGCTGTTGACACAGAGGTTGGGGGTTTTGTGGGTAGTATGGAGGGCTGTCAGAGGTTACAGCGGGACATTGATAGGATGAAAGACCAGGCTGAGAAGTGGAAGATGGAGTTCAACCTAGATAAGTGTGAGGTAGTTCATTTTGGTAGGTCAAATATGATGGCAGAATATAACATTAATGGTAAAAATCTTGGCAGTGTGGAGGATCAGAGGGATCTTGGGGTCCGAGTCCATAGGACACTAAAAGCTGCTGAGCAGGTTGACTCTGTGGTTAAGAAAGCATACGGTGCAATGGCCTTCATCAATCATGGGATTGAATTTAGGAGCTGAGAGGTAATGTTGCAGCTATATAGGACCCTGGTCAGACCACACTTGGAGTACTGTGCTCAGTTCTGGTCGCCTCACTATTGGAAGGATTTGGAAACCATAGAAAGGGTGCAGAGGAGACTTACAAGGATGTTGCCTGGATTGGGGAGCATGCCTTATGAGAATAGGATGAGTGAACTCGGCCTTTTTTCCTTGGAGCAACGGAGGATGAGAGGTGACCTGATAGAGGTGTATAAGATGATGAGAGGCATTGATCATGTGGATAGTCAGAGGCTTTTTCCCAGGGCTGGAATGGCTAGCACGTGAGGGCACAGTTTTAAGGTGCTTGGAAGTAGGTGCAGAAGAGATGTCAGGGGTAAGTTTTTTTACGCAGAGGGTGGTGAGTGCCTGGAATAGGCTGCCAGCAACGGTGATGGAGGTGGATACGATAGGGTCTTTTAAGAGACTCCTGGATAGGTACATGGAGCTCAGAAAAATAGAGGGCTATGGGTAACTCCAGGTAATTTCTAAAGTAAGGACATGTTGGGCACAGCTTTGTCGGCCGAAGGGCCTGTATTGTGCTGTAGGTTTGTGATGTTTCTAAAATCCTTAAGTGCAGGTGGTAGGGGTCCAAGCAGGGATTCCCAATCTGGGGTCCATAGACCCCTCCGTTAAAGGTAGGAGTCCATGGTACAAAAAAGGTTGGGAACCCTTGGGTCTGAGGGCTCTAACAGTTTCCTTTACCATTAGTTCCATTAATACTGTGTGTTTCGTTGCTGTGAAAAAAGGCACAAAAATTTTGTTCAGTTCAGTCTCCTAATTCCACAACTTCTCCTTTTGCAACCAGTAATGGACCCACAATAACTTTTGACTAAAGAAGCTTATATAGGCTGGTTTTATGCTTCTAATTAGATTTGTATTATACTTTCTCTTTCCTTCCAAATTTCTTAGTCCTCGCTTGCCAAAAGTTGATTTTTTTTAAAGTCCCAGTGCTTATTCCTTAGTTTGGCAACATTATGTCTTTTCTATTGGCTTAATACCATCTTTAACATTTTGAAATTAATTGGATCTTTCCTTGTTCTTGGGTATGAGTCCATAGATTGTAGATTCAGTTCAGAGTTGAGGTAAGTGAAGTTATCCATGTTGGTTCGGGCATCTCATTGTTGAAATGTAATAACTGTTCCTAAGTTATTAAATTCCTAAACCTGATGGTGTGAGATCTAAGGCTCCTGTACTTCCTTCTCGATAGCAACAACGAGAAAAGAACATGACCTGGATGGTGGGAGTCCTTGATAATTGATGCTGCTTTCTTGTGCCTGCACTCCTTGTAGATGTGCTCAAAAATGGAGAGGGATTTGCCTGTGATGGACTGGGATGCGTCCACTTTTGCAAGCCCTTACTTACATAAGAACATATAAAATAGGAGCAGGAGTAGGCCAGCTGGTCCGTCAAGCCTGCTCCACCATTCAATAAGATCATGGCTGATTTGACAATGGACTCCTCTCCATCTACTTGCCTTTTCCCCATAACCCTTAATTCCCCTACTATGCAAAAAAATTATCCAAGTATACTTGGAGACAAAGAAACTATAGACCATAAACTAACAGTGAAATATGAATCAAAGCTGTAGGTGCTCAACTGCTCATGTAGTGTTATTGTACAGAGAATTTTTGAGTTAATATTACAGATTGATTCACTAACGTAGAGTTGACCAGTTCTCTTACAAATAGAGAAAGCACAAGACCAGAAATTGTTGAATTTGATATTGTTCAGAAGGCTGCAACATGCCTAGATGAGGTACTGAACACCAAGATTGCATTAGGCATTGTTAGAACAGTATAGGAGACCACAGGTGAAGTGGAATAGAATTAAAGTGAGGATGAGATGATATCTTTCTTACAGTTCTAGTATTTAAACACATATACCATGAAGATTTTCTAATTCACAAGGATAACATTGAGATAAGTTTATTGTACTTTGAAGCAGAAATATATATCCCAATAATTTACCAGTTATGTGGGGTTGTAGATACTTCGTCTGGTGTAGAAGCTCCAATGTTTTTCTTTATCAACAATGTCACGAGAGGTTATGATATGCAGTCTATCACAAAGCTAATAACCATCTCCAGTTGTGGACATTTAGGGATAATCCTGTATTTAATTATCTGTATGCTGCTACTACAAGCAAATATGAAATGACATAATCAACCCACAGCAGCAGCTATCGTTTGTTAGTCCTCGTCTTCACATTTAAACTGCTGAGCATTTACTAAAGATGAGACTCTGAGATGATCCCTTGTCAGATCTCTAAGCAAGACATACTTCCATGTCTGGAAACTCATCCAATTCAATGCTGTTTCAGCTCATGCGTTGTTAAAACCTTGAGCTGTACTTTGGTGTTGAGACTAAGTATTTCTACCTGAACATCACCTTGACAAAGAACAACAAGCCAGAGTGAAAACAAAGTTCAAGTTCCTGTATGTAATTTGTACCAAGTCCTGTTCACTCAACATTCCGCCAGTGCTTGTAAACTTCTATTTGGAAGGGCTTTATACTGTAGGAATCAGAATCAGGTTTAGCATCACTGAACACGAGGAAATCTGCAGATGCTGGAATTTCAAACAACACACATAAAAGTTGCTGGTGAACGCAGCAGGCCAGGCAGCATCTCTAGGAAGAGGTACAGTCAACGTTTCTGGCCGAGACCCTTATGTCCTGACAAAGGGTCTCGGCCCGAAACGTCGACTGTACCTCTTCCTAGAGATGCTGCCTGGCCTGCTGCGTTCACCAGCAACTTTTACGTGTGTTGCTTATGTCATGTGTAACACCAAGCGGAGCTACCGGATGAATGATGCTAATGAGAGAGATAACGAAAGACAATGGAGAAACATTCAAAATGCGAATAAGAGAGAAGAAAGGGATTAACAGGAAAGAAACACAATTCAGATATTGACAGACCGATTGCTTTGAACCTGAACTGTTTGAAGTTTGATGGACAGGTGATATCCCAGCAGGGGGATAAAAGGAGCAGGTTTGCTAAGGCACGAGACACGCCACGAGACCCTGGAAAGAGCAGTGTGCCCCCACAAGTGGTGGGAGTTTGGAGGACTGGTTCATGGGAACCAATCAGAGGCTCACAGGGTGTAAAGGTACGATTGGTGGGAACCTGGGGTGTGTGTCCGCCCTTGCCTGGCTGCCGGCTTTACTGCGAAAGAACGATCGTATCCGGAATGGAGGGATCACAGTCAGTGACCACAGAGGGATTAGAAGACATCAAAAGGTCTGCCTGAAACCAACTGCGAAGACATCAAAAGGTCTGCCTGAAACCAATTGCATCTCTCTCTCTCTCTCTCCCCAACGGTACAACAACAGCGATTACTTCGAACTGCACTAAACTGAACTGAACTCTGCTTCACTTAAGACTGATCATTTTACCCCTAGACTGCGATAGAGCTTGATTGATTCCTATTACCCTATTTCTGTGTATATGTGTGTATTATCATTGCTAACCTGTTACATTTATATCCTTGTGGTTAGTGTACTGTATTACTTATTTCTTTAATAAGACTTTATTAGTTCCTAGTAATCGCAGACTCCAATGAGCGTTCCATTTCTGCGGGTTTGACAACCCAGTTACGGGGTACGTAACATAAGTGGGGATCTCATCCGGGATTTTGAATGCCAGAAATTTGGGATTGGATAAATTGATTGGGTTAAAATTCCCGAAAGAAAAAAAAGGGCAAACAGCAGAAATGGAGATTGAGGAATTTCTAATGGCGCCAACCTTGGAGGCATTAGAGGATACCAGGAAATCAGAATTGGCCACTATTGCAAAACGGTTGAATCTTTTTAAGGGGAAGCCGACAATGAGGGGAGCGGAGATGCACAGAGCTATCATTGAGCATTATGTATCTAAAGGTGTGTTTCCCCACAGGGAGCTGGAGGTGGTGTCTATGAGCAAACCTGGTGGAGAAGCAGTGCAGCTGCAGATGGAAAGATTAAGACTCGAGCACGAGTTCCGAGTCAAGCAGTTAGAACGAGAAGAAAGAGAGAAGCAATTAGAACAGAAGAAAGAAAGCAGCAATTAGAACGAGAAGAAAGAGAGAAGGAAAGGGAGTTTGAGCTGGAGAAATTAAGGATGACGCTAGAGAGGGGCCAAATGCCGAACCAAGGTGGAGGGTTCAGGGCGACCCAGGAGGTTAGGTTGGTTCGCCCATTTGAGGAGGCTGATGTTGATCGGTACTTTCTACATTTTGAAAAAGTCTCTGCAAGTCAGGACTGGCCGAGGGATAAGTGGGCTGTTTTGCTTCAGAGTGTGCTGAAAGGGAAGGCTCAACAAGCTTACTCAGCATTGTCAGCAGAAGAGGCCCAGAGGTACGATGCGGTGAAACAGACTATACTCAGGATTTATGAGTTGGTCCCGGAGGCATACCGGCAAAGGTTCCGGAATGTGAGGAAGCAGTGAGGCTGCACGTATTTAGAGTCTGCCCATGAGATGCAGATGTATTGTGGGCATTGGTGCGCCTCGAAAGGGGTCACTGGGAATTATGACAGACTGCTACAGCTAATACTGATTGAGCAATTTAAAGGTTGTGTCCCTGAAGGTATGAGGCCCTATCTAGATGAAAAAGAGGCAGAAACCTTAGCTGCAGCTGCTAAGTTAGCGGATGAGTAGGCATTAACACACAAAGCAAAGTTTACCCCGAGTAAGAGCTACCAGAAGGGTAGTCGAGAGGGCGGAGAAAGTCCGCCGGAAAAGCCAGAAAGTAAGCCGGGGACTAGTGAGAAGGATAAGGAAGACAGGAAGCAGTTTGGTAGGAAGTCTCCTGGGGTCGTATGCTATAATTGTGGGAAAGCCGGTCACATTGCGTCCAGGTGTTTTGCCCCAAAGAAGGAGATGGGGAAAGGAAAAACGACAACTCTGACTGGCTGTATTGGGCCGGCAAACAAACTGCTAGGGGAGAAGAGGTCTGATAGAGTTCAGGAAGGGCGCAAGAAGTTTATTTTGGCTGGATTGGTGTCGGTGCAGGAGGGGTCAAACCGAGTTCCAGTACGGATCCGGAGAAGCACTGGGGCTTGTCAGTCATTGATCTTAAGGAGTGTGTTAGACTTCAGTTCAGAGACCGAGACTGGGGAGGTCAGTGTGATAAAAGGCATTGGGAAAGGGACTGAAGCAGTACCTTTGCACCAGATACACCTAAAAAGTGACTTGGTTTCCGGACCAGTCACAATAGGGGTGAGGCCCGATGTACCGATGGAAGACGTGGAGGTCTTACTCGGTAACGGCCTTGCAGGTGGAGATGTGTACCCAGCAGTAAAGCTGACAAGCAAGCCTGCCAGGACTGAGGACCCGCCCATGGACTCACAGGTTTATCCCGTTTGCGCAGTGACTCGGCGCATGTCCAGAAAGGCTGCCGAAGCAAATGTAGATTTAGCTGAGACGTTTTTACCAGCCTTGTACTAGGAGGGGTTGGAAAGTGAGAAGAAGGAGCATAGTGGAGCGGAAGAAAGTGAGGTAGATTTATCATTAGCGAGGAAGGAATTTATACAGGCACAGGAACGAGACGAGGAGCTGAGGGTTTTGACGGAGACAGCTCTCCCCGAAGCAGAAATAAAAAGGGAACCAGTGGGCTATTATGTGAAGGAGAGAGTACTGATGAGGAAGTGGAGACCAAGTACCGTGCCTGCAGATGAGGAGTGGGGGGTGGTACACCAGGTGGTAGTGCCGAAAATTTATAGGGACGAGATTTTTAACCTGGCCCACAAGATACCCCTCGGTGGACATTTTGGTGTAAGGAAAATAGTCGATAGAATTATGAAAGTGTTTTACTGGCCGAACATGAGGAAGGATATTATTGAATATTGTAGACGGTGTCATTTATGACAGGTGGTAGGAAAGCCGAATCAGGTCCTGCCTAAAGCGCCCCTTCGACTGATACCCACTTTCGGGGAACCTTTTTCCCAAATAATTGTGGATTTTGTCGGTCCCCTGCCCAGAATTGCGAGTGGGCGAGAGTATGTGATGACTATGATGTGCGCTGCCACCAGGTTTCCGGAGGCTGTGCCTCTAGCAAGCGTCAAGTCTCCCGCAGTGGTAAAGGCACTTGTGAAATTTTTCACTTTGGTGGAGCTGCCCAGGGAAATCCAGTCAGATTAGGGGAGTGTCTTCACATCTCACACATTCCGACGGATGTTGGATGAGATGGCAGAAAAGCAGATTTTGGCCTCTGCGTACCACCCAGAGTCCCAAGGGGCATTGGAAAGATTCCATGCAACATTAAAGACTGTGATTAAAATTTATTGTCAAGAGAACGCTAGGGACTGGGATGATGCCTTGCCTCTTCTGTTATTTGCCGTAAGGGACACAGTTCAGGAATCATTGGGGTTCAGCCCATTCGAGCTCGTCTTCGGTCATCGGCCCAGAGGACCCCTGACCTTACTGAAAGAGCAATGGTCCAGTCCAGCAGTACAAGTCAATGTGATTGATTATGTTTTAAAATTTCGTGAGAGGCTTAAAAGGATCTGTGACCTTGCCAAAGAAAATCTACGACACTCCCAAACTAAAATGAAACAGTGGTATGATAGACGTGCCCGCGAACAGGTGTTTCAAGTGGGCGATAGGGTCTTAGTTCTGTTTCCAGTGGTAACCAACCCTCTCTAGGTGAGATTCCACGGTCCGTACAAAGTGATTAAAAAGATAGACTCTTTGAATTATGTTATCGAAATGCCGGACAGGCGTAAGCCAACCCATTAGTACACATTAATATGTTAAAAGCTTACCACGATCAGAAAGCAGATCTAGTTGGTGTTATCACGAAAATTAATGAGGCTGGGGTGCCAAGTGATAAGGGGAAAACCCATCTTGAAAAGATAAATATGGTGCCAACCAGATTGGAGAACTCTATTGTTTTGGCCAACTTTGCTGATAAGGTCTCTCACTTAACCCCCAAACAGAGCGAGCCGCTGATAAAGTTAATTAACCGGCATGCAGATGTATGTCCGGATGTCCTGAGGCGATGCAAGGGGACGGTACATGATGATGTTGTCACATCAGACCAGCCCATTAAGCAACACCTCTATAAGATGAACTTGGAGAAGGGCAAGCTAGTGGAGAAAGGGTACTGGTGCGTGCCTTTAACCGACCGGGCTAGAGAAATCTCAGCATTTGTCACTCCATCCAGGTTATACGAGTATAATGTTTTACCTTTTGGCATGAAAAAAGCCCCAGGGACCTTCCAAAGGATGATTAATTCAGTGATAAAAAGGTTAAAGAACGCAGAAGCGTATATAGACGATTTAGTGGTCTGGAGTGACGCGTGGGAGGAGCACATTGTGGCAGTAGAGGAACTGTTTAAACGCTTGTCTGAAGCCAACCTGACAGTGAACCTCGCGAAAAGTGAGTTCGGCCACGCTAAGGTCACTTATCTGGGGTATATGGTAGGACAGGGGCAGCTGGCACCGATGCAGGCTAAGGCGCAGGCTATCTCTGAAGTTCCCATCCTGACGGACAAGAGAGCCCTGAGAAGGTTCTTGGGGATGGTGGGGTACTATCAGAATCTCTGCAAAAACTTTGCGGATATTACCCTCCCTCTTACTAAGCTCTTGTCGAAGAATGCGAAGTTTGTGTGGAACGATCTTTGTCAACAAGCCTTTGAGAGTCTGAAGGCGATTCTGTGTCACCACCCTGTATTGAACGCGCCTGACTTTTCAAAACCCTTCTCCCTAGCAACAGATGCTAGCGACAAAGCGGCAGGGGCGGTGCTGTTGCAGACAGACAAAGAGGAGATTGAACAGCTAGTGGCTTATTTTTCTAAGAAGTTTAATGTCCATCAGAGAAACTATTCCACTGTGGAGAAGGAATTACTGGTAATCATATTAGCATTACAACATTTTGAGGTTTATATTTGTCTGGCACGAAAACCACTGATAATTTACACTGATCACAATCCATTAGTGTTCTTGGCCACAATGAAGGATAAAAACAAACGCTTACTAAGTTGGAGCCTGGTCTTACAGGAATTTGATATTAAGATAAAACATATAAAAGGAACGGACAATATGATTGCTGATTGTCTGTCAAGGTGTTAAAACTTAAAGTTCTCTGTATTAGCTGAATAGCTGATGACTACCTGTATATTAGTGTGTATCTTATAATGTGCATTCATGCCCATAATCTTTACCTCGGTAAAAATCCTTTTAAGGGTGGGGGTGTCATGTGTGACGCCAAGCAGAGCTACCAGGCAGATGATGCTAATGAGAGAGATAACGAAAGACAATGGAGAAACATTCAAAATGCTAATAAGAGAGAAGAGAGGGATTAACGGGAAAGAAACACAATTCAGATATTGACAGACCGATTGCTTTGAACCTGCACTGTTTAAAGTTTGATGGACAGGTGATACTCCAGCAGGGGGATAAAAGGAGCAGGTTTGCTAAGGCACGAGACACGCCACGAGACTCTGGAAAGAGCAGTGTGCCCCCACAAGTGGTGGAAGTTTGGAGGACCGGTTCATGGGAACCGATCAGAGGCTCACAGGGTGTAAAGGTACGATCGGTGGGAACTTGGGGTGTGTGTCTGCCCTTACCTGGGTGCCGGCTTTACCACGGAAGAATGATCGTATCCGGAACGGAGGGGTCACAGTCGGTGACCACAGCGGGATTAGAAGACATCAAAAGGTCTGCCTGAAACCAACTGTGAAGACATCAAAAGGTCTGCTTGAAACCAATTGCATCTCCCACACACTCACACTCTCTCTCTCCAATGGTACAACAGTGATTACTTCAAACTGCACTAACTGAACTGAACTCTGCTTCACTTAAGACTGATCATTTTACCCCTAGACTGCGATAGAGCTTGATTGATTCCTATTACCCTATTTCTGTGTATACGTGTGTATTAACATTGCTAACCTGTTACATTTATATCCTTACGATTAGAGTACTGTGTTACTTATTTCTTTAATAAAACTTTATCAGTTCCTAGTAATCGCAGACTCCAACGAGCGTTCCATTTCTGCTGGTTTGGCAACCCAGTTACGGGGTACATAACACTTAGCATCACTGACATATGTTGTGAAATTTGTTTTGCAGCACCAGTACAGTGCAATACATAAACCTATGAATTACAATAACAAAAGTTACAAGTAGACAGTAGTGAAGAAGGTTTTCAGCATGCTTGCCCTTATCATAGAGCACAAGAGTTTGGATGTCATGTTAGAACTACTGGCAAGATTACACTTGGAGTATTGAGTGCAGTTCTAGTCGTTCTAGCCTCAGGAATAATGTAATTAAACTGGAAAGGGTGCTGAAAAGATTCACAAGAACATTACTCAGAATGATATATTATTAATGCCTTAGATGCGAAATTTGTTGCATTCTGACAGCAGTACAATGCAAAGACAAAATTAATATAAATTTAAAAAAAGCGCAAAAACGGTTTGAATATTAAGCAGAGACTGGATAGGCAGAAGGGTGACCTTAAAGAGTACTGTATAAAGATCATGAGGTTGACTAGAGTACTGCACAGATGCAACAGGAGCGTTCCCATGTAGATCTGACTAAGATTTTTGACAGAAAATCCAGTTTCTATAGAAGAGAGGAGCCGCCTGTCGAACTAGTCATCGTCGGAGTAGTCTGAGGCTACGTCCACACTACGCCAGATAATTTTGAAACCGAAGCCTTTTCTCTTCGTTTTGACCTTCCGTCCACACTGAAACAGCGTTTTCATCCCCTGAAAACGGAGATTTTCTAAAACACTCGGCAGAGTGTGTAAATTTGAAAACGATTGTTTCGCGTTGTAGTGTGGACAGGATAAATGGAGAGATGTAAAAACGTTGTCATGACAACACCACAACAAAAATGCTTTTTCTGCTTCTTCTTGGGATTGCGCAAGCACTGCCAGACGGCTGTTCTTGATCCTCCAAAGTATTTCGCATGGAATTTAAACTGGAGGTGGCTTTCAAGCTGGTCCCCTCGGTTTCTCTGTTTGTATCCTCTGTTCTTCTGCCCTTGCCCTCCGGTCTCCCAGTCTGCGGTGGTTGTACCCTCGATCTCCTGTACCCTGTGGTCTCCAATCCGGCATTGTCGCTGACTGACCACCGCTGTTATAACGCGCAGTCCATGTGAACGGCATGAGAGTTAAATTGTAAAGTGAGGTTTTTTGACTAGATCCCCTCAATTGATTTGATTGAGTCTATCTTTAAAAATATTAATGTCAGAAATACTGCGCAGGTCTGGCGGCAGAAGATTTCACTTTCTTGGTTCTTGATTCTCCAAAATATTCCGCATGGAATTTAAACTGGGGTGGCAGAGGGTGGGTTTAAGAAGGAGATTTTTGAAGAAGAAAAGCTGCCTTAAATTTAATTGGGTTTGGTTGTGTGACTGTGTTAGGATTTAGATTATTCCATGCTTTAATTGTGCAAGGAGAAAATGAATTGCTGTACACATCTGGCTTGGTAGTTAGTATTTCAAATTTAGTTAAGTACCCTCTTCTGCTCCTAATAGGTTTGGGTTTGATGTGGGATTGGTAGTCTATGTCGAGTTGACCATTTAACATTTTGTAATTGTTGATCTTGGACAGAGGACGGCTTCATGCGTGTGTTGTTTACTTTATTGTCTACATTAATAGTGTGTTTGGAATTAAACATCTCCACTGCTTTGCTGACTTTGTACTCGTTGTAACTCGCAGAAACAGCTCGACTGCATTGTCTGTCTAAACGAAGAAGTCCGGTCTGATTTTCGCAGTTTTCTTTGTATTCCTCGAAGGCATTGTTGAAAACTTCCTTTCGCTGTTGTTGTAGGTACTCTAGTTTTTGACCAATGGAAATAGCACAACGCCACCGCGGAAACGTAAATATTATACTGTTTTCTCTTCGTTTGTTTTCTGTAGATGTGTCTGCACATGCACAGGAGTAGATTCGCCCAAGTATCTGTTTTAGTGTGAACAGAGATATTTTGAAAAATGCCCAGTGTGGACGCCTGTCGTTTTTACTCGAGACCAGCGTTTTCAAAATTATCCAGTCTAGTATGGATGTAGCCTGAGTCAGAGTAGGAAGGCTTTGGCCCAAACAGGCAGAGTCTAGGTAAGTCCATTCCTTCTTATTCAACTCTAGAGAGAATGGGGTGGGGTATGTCTACAGAGCCAGTGTTCTGTTCTGGGTGTCAGATGTGGGATTTCCAGGAGACTGCCAGCCTCTCTGATGGCCACATCTGCACCAGGTGCATCGAGATGCAGCTCCTGAGAGACCGTGTTAGGGAATTGGAGCTGCAGCTCGATGATCTTCAGCTTGTTAGGGAAAGTGGGGCTGTGGTAGACAGGAGCTACAGGGAGGTAGCCACCCCAAGGTTACAGAAGACAGATAAATGGGTGACTGTTCGGAGAGGGAAGTGATAGTGGAGAGCACCCCTGTGGCTGTCCCCATCAACAATAAGTACACCATTTTAAATACTGTTTGAGGGGAGGGTGACCCACCTGGGGGAAGCAGCAGAAGTCATGCCCCTGGCACAGAGTCTGGCCCTGTGGCTCAGGAGGGATCTGAAGAGGATGGCATCAGTAAAAGGGGTCTCTATAGTCAGGAGAGACAGATAGGCAACTCTGTGGATACAAAGAAGAAACATGGATGGTAGTTTGCCTGCATCCAAGATGTTTCTAGTAGCATATACAATATCCTGAAAAGGGAAGGTGAGGAGCCAGAGGTCGTGGTACATATTGGTACCAATAACATTGGAAGAAAATGGGAGGAGGTCCTGAGAAAAGAATATAGGGAGTTATGAAGGAAGCTGAGAAGCAGGACCTCAAGGGTAGTAATCTTGGGATTGCTGCTTGTGCCATGCGACAGTGAACATAGGAATAGAATGAGGTGGAGGACAAATGTGTAGCTGGGATTTTCTGCAACAGGTGTGACCTGTACTAAAGGGATGGGTTGCACTTGAATGTGAGGGGGACCAGTATTCTTACGGGCAGATTTACTAGAGCAGCTTGTGCTTGAGCCTACTCGGAGAAAGGCTCTTTTAGATTGGGTGTTGTGTAATAACCCAGATCTTATTAGAAACCTTAATGTAAAGGAACCCTTAGGAGACAGTGATTTTTTTTTTAATGGATCTGAGAGGAAAAGCTTTTCCATACAGAGGGTTCTGTGGAACAAACTACCAGAGGAAGTAGCAGAGGCAGGTATTATTAGAGTATTGAAAATACATTTAGACAGATACATGCAAAGGAAAGATTTAGATGGTTATGTGCCAAATGCAGGCAAATAGGACTAGCTCAGGTATGCAACTTTGTTGGCTAAACTATCTGTTCACGTACTACATAACTCGGACTCTATGACTTAGTAGGTTGAATGGACAGTTTTCATGCTGGATGTTTCAATGATCTAGGACTTCTAACATTTTCCAGCAATGTACTCTTTTTACCTTGTAAAACATTGTGGGTACATTCAGCCACATACCTTGACAGAGGCATAATAGAGTTTTAAAAAACTCTAACCCATTCATTGTGGCATTGTCAAAGGTTTTTTAGATGAAAACGCACAATGTTAGAACAGGTAAAGAAAGAAACAAATTGCTTCTGTAACTTTCTCTTCCCTTCTTCCTAATCAGATCATTAAACATAAGGCAGGGGATCTTATTCTCATGTACTGAATGTCTTACATGTGAGTATACCTAGAGCCGCCTTGCAGTCTTGATGACTACATCAGAAGGAAGTGTTTCTGGTTTGAGCAGCTGGAGCAGTTATGTGCTTCCACAAAGCTGAGAGTTACATACCCCATTTCTAGAGTTGGTCATCTCACAGAGTAAGAAAAGAGAAAGTGGGGAACCAGAAGTAATGGTAGGGAATCATAATTAGGAAAAGCTCAGAATGTATCCTATTCCTGAACCACTTTTCCATGTTGGGGTGATTGTTCCATCAGAACCAAGTTCATGGTACTGTGGGTGATTCAGTCACACAAAAAGGGAAATGCATAACTTCAAGAATAATAGCAGGAAAATTAATAGGGGGAATATATCTGTGCTTCTGTGGCCATGGATGGGAATTCAGGATGACGCATTGCCTCTCCACTGTCAAGGGTAAAGGTTTCATAGAGCAGTTGTTATAGGTACTTTAAGGAGGAAGAATATAAAGTCAAAGCTCATTAGTACCAACAACATTGATGAAAAGAGAAAAGTCATCTTACAACTTGAAATTAGGGAGGTTAGGAGCAGTTTAAAAATCAAAACCTCAAATGTAATAATGTATGGATTACTTGCCAAACCACGTTATTAAGCATAGGAAATGCAGGATAAGTCAGATGAAAGCTTGGCTGAAGAAATGGTATATGAGCTAGGAGGTTAATTTCTGAACTGTATGACTCTATAAATGTAAATTCATTCAGCTTCTTGCACTAAATGCTGCTAACTTCCTGAGTGGTTCCAGCATTTTGTGTTTTTTATTCCAGCATCTTCATTTTCTGCATTGTTTTACTGGCTAAATTGAGATGGGCTGGTAATGACCTGGGGCTTGGTGCTGAAGCTGTTTATGGGGATTTCCATGGGATTGGATGGAGGGCTTTCATGAGGGAAGGTTTTGACATTCAACCACTGCGACATCTGCAGAATCATGATTTATGGAGTCCTGCCACGGTGGCTAGAAGAGGAATTTCAAGGTACGTTGTGAAATAATGCAGTATGAAATAGCCCCTTCGACCCAATTCATCCATGCTAACAAAGATGCCCATTTAAGCTAGTCCCACGTGGTTGTATTTGGTCTGCATCCCTCCAAACCTTTCCAATTCATGTACCTGTCCAAGTGACTTTTAAATGTTACTGTTGTACCTCTACCACATCCTTTGGCAGACCATGCCATATTTTGTTGTTGTTCAGTCATTAAGTCGAGTCCGACTCTGTGACCTCATGGACCATAGGGTCCATAAGGTTTCCAAGGCAAGATAGAGTAGTAGACTGCCAGGCCTTTCTTCCGCCATTTCATATTACCACCCTCTTAAAAGGAGTTTCATCACATGTTAAATCAAATATCCTCCACTATCCTATAGGCCTACATATACTGGAATGTTTGATTTTAGTTTGTTGAACAAGTTAAACATATAAAGGTTAATGGTGGAGTATAGCAACGGGTTCTAGCCATTTAACATTCATAAGTAATGAGGTTCTGGCAAGGATGCAGAAATTATTTACTAATGTAATTCCAAAGATGCAATTTTTGATTCAAATGTTAGACTACAGATAGATGTGTTGTTCTCCTGGAAGCAAAAACATTTGAGAAGATTGATAAGATATTAGGTAGAGGAGTACATAAAGTCATACAACACAGAAACAAGCTCTTCAGATCCTTGCATCAAGGCCAACTATCACGAACCAGCTACACTACGTAACAATAAAAGAAACTGCAGATGCTGGAAATCTAAAATAAAACACAAAATGCTGGAAACACTCAAGTCAGGCCACATCTGTGGGAAGATAAACTATTAACTTTTCAAGTCTAAGACCCTGTTCTAAGGGGTAAATATTTGTTCAGTATTTTCAACATATTCAGCTTTTATTTTACCATCTATGTTAAACCTGTTGTCTCACATCTCCATTGAATGTCTCCCTTCTACGATTCTCCTTTCACCTACTTAGAAGATTACAGAAGAAACAGGAACATGTGTTCCAGGTTAGGATCAAACTCAGCTTGGTGCATCTGTGGGGCAGCAGCACCAACCTCAGTGCCACTGTGCTATCCACATTGTACTTACAATGTTGAGTCCAAATATACAAAACAAGCGTTTTACTATCTGACAAACTTCTTTGAAATTTATTATAATTTTGAATTTTACACCAACATACTTTGAAATTCTGAACCTATCATTCCGTTGATACAATGGCAACAAAGGATAGAGGAGATCGGGATAAAAGGGTATGCTGGAAAGTGTCTGTGAAGCTTAAAATAGGGTAAGAGGAGTGCAAGAGAGTATTAGGAACTCAGGAGAGTACCAGTGAGTGTAAAAGGAGTATGAAAAAACAGTACAGTGAGTTAGGATAATTGTTTCCTTTTGATGAAGATGATGATTTTGCATTGTTATATGGCTATATGGTTATTGTTAGGTATATACCTATTTCTATAGGACGTACATTAATGTTTATTAAATGGATCAGTGAAGTTGGATTTCTTTTCAAAAAGTATTTTCTATCAGGAAATTGGGCTGAATTTGGACTGCAGGTCATAAATTGAGTACCCCATACAAAGGATAAATTGATGCCTTAAAAATGCTTTGGAAGCACCTACTCTACGCAGGCCAAATTTGCACAACCGGTCAGTTGCTGTAACAAACTAGTTTTTAGTAATAGCATATAGAAGATAAACTAAGACTTCTCTTTGAAATCTTATAGGGCCTGCTAAGTGATTAAATGGGGTTTGTTTAATGACTCAGATTCAGGATAAGGTACTAAATTGGATTAGACATTGGCTTTGTTGGAGAAGCCAAAGTGGTGGTAGAGGGTTGCCACTCTGACTGGAGACTGGTATGCCACAGTAGATCGGTGCTGGGTCCTTTGTTGTTTGTCATCTGCATCAATGATTTGGATGACAATGTGGTTAACTGGATTAGCAAATTTTTGAATGACACCAAGACTGGGGGTATAGTGACAGTGAGGAAGGTTATCGTGGCTTGCAGAGGAATCTGCATCAGCTGGAAAAGTGGGCTGAAAAATTGCAGATGGAATTTAATGCAGTCAAGTGCAAGGTTTTGCACTTCGGTACGACCAACCAGAGTAGGTCTTATACAGTGAACGGTAGGGCACTGAGGAGTGTGATCGAACAACACAATCTAGGAATACAGGTCCATAGTTTGTTAAAAGTGATGTCACGGGTAGATAAAATCGTAAAGAAAGGTTTTGGCACATTAACCTTCATAAATTACTGAGTTCAGGAGATGGGATGTTATGTTGAAGTTATATAAGATGTTGGTGAGGCTTAATTTAGAGTATCCTGTGCAGTTTTAGTCACCTACCTACAGGAAAGATGTAAACACTGTTGAAAGAGTACAGAGAAAATTTGAAAGGAAGTTACCGGCTCTAAAGGACCTGAGCTATAAGGAAAGATTGAATAGGTTTGGACTGTATTCCTTAGAACGCAGAAGACTGAGGAAATTTGATAGAGGTATACAAAATTATGTAGTATATAGATAGGGTAAATACAAGCAGGCTTTTTCCATTGAGGTTGGGTGGGACTACAACCAGATGTCATAAGCTAAGGGTGAAAGGTGAAAAGTTTAAGGGGAACATGAGGGGAAACTTCTTCACTTAGAAGGTCATGAGTGTTGAATAAGCTGCCAGCACAAGTGGTGCATGCACAAGTGGTCTATTTCAACATTTAAGAGAAGTTTGGATAGGTACATGGATAGTAGGGATATAGAGGGCTATGATCCTGGTGCAGGTCGATGGGAGTAGGCAGTTTAAATGGTTTTGGCATGGATTAGATGGCCAAAAGGCCTGTTTCTGTGCTGTGCGTCTTTATGATTCTATGTTTTATTTGAAAGACAACATTTCCAACAATACAGTGGACTGTCAAAATCTCATTAGTGTCAGCCTAAATTTTTGGGTGGTTGATGAGAGTCGTTCTATTAAAGGCTGACATTAGTTCAGTAGTAAACTTGACTGGTTCTGATTCCATGGTCCCTTGAAACTTACCAGGTTCACTGGAAATTTGATATTAGTGTATTGTGGGATAGATTAAAAAATAATTTAAACTATTAATTAGGGTAACATCCGAAAGTACATACAATCTGCTTGTCTAGCACCGACAAAGTCTAGAGCTTGCCAGATTAATGGAATTTTACTGTATTATGTGGCAACTGACTCCCAACTTCTCCAAGTTTTTCACCACCTATGAACTGTACTGTGAGGATTAAGACAGAAAATTCAGAACTTCTATAAATGAATACAAGAAATTCAACACCATCTGGAACAAAGCAGGCTCTTGATTGTATATCACAATACTCAATTGCGGGATCACCAGTGCACCACAGATGTAATGCAACATCCACAAGATACATGCCAGCCATTGGTCAATGTGTTTTTGATTGCACTCTACAAACCCAAGCCTTTTTACCAACTAGAAAAACAAGGAGAGCAGGGAGATGGGAACATTGCAATATGAAGTTCACCCTATCAAGTTGCACACCATTCTACAAATATATTTTGCCAATTCTTCGGGAGGATTATGTGAGAAAGTGAGTCCTTTCAACATTTGCATCATCTAAATCACATGGAGCTGTAAGAAAATGTTATCTTGTATTAGATTTCACAAATGGCCCATTTTAATAACCAAAGGCAGTTAGTTCTATGCTAGGATAACATATACTGGACTCTCTCACGGTGGTGTCTGAAAAGAGGATGCTGTGTAAGGTGAATGCCATCTTGGTCAATGTCTCCCATCCACTACATAATGTACTGGGTGGGCACGGGAGTACATTCAGCCAGAGACTCATTCCACCGAGATGTAGCACTGAGTGTCATAGGAAGTCATTCCTGCCTGTGGCCATCAAACTTTACAACTCCTCCCTTGGAGGGTCAGACATCCTGAGCCAATAGGCTGGTCCTGGACTTATTTCATAATTTCCTGGCATAATTTACATATTACTATTTAACTATTTATGGTTCTATTACTATTTATTATTTATGGTGCAACTGTAACGAAAACCAATTTCCCCGGGATCAATGAAGTATGACTATGACTATGACACTCAGGTCTCTCTGCATCTGCACATCTTTTAGTATTGTGTTACTGTTTCCTTACTCTTTACTTACGGTGTAGGAAATGTCAGACCCACTTAGTGCACACTTAACACTTTTGTGCATTAGACCTGGGGTACTAAAATGAATAACCAGGACACATTATCTAATCTTAAGTGGACAGTCTTTTGCCTCAAGCCTGACCAAATCAAGGTAAAATTAGTTATGCTGATAATGACTGAAGAGCCCAAAATTCAGGAAACTATTACTCTATGTGATGTATAACAAATTCAGAAAATTAATTTTCTTGTTTACCATCTGATCAATACTTCAAAACAGCAAACAGGTTTGTTTACAGAATTATTATAAGATATGTGACTTCAATGAATAAAACAAAGCCACACAACAAGTGGAACTTTCCATGGCTTTTCAAAAAAGGCAAATTTTGAAATAGTCTTAATAGTATTTATTCCAAAGAAAAGCAGTTAAGGGTGAAATTTTAAATTGATTGCATGAATGCCTTGAAAATTTTATACAGTTCTACTGAAATCATAGCAAACTCCTTTATGGCTATGTGTGTGCTGCAAGCAAAACATCTATAAAGTTACTTCCATTACAATTTAAATGACCCATTGACATTTTAAAAATATTCTCCTTTAATATTGTAGCTCAAGATATAGGGGACCAATGATACTTGAGTACTAATGAAATTTTCATTATTCAATTTGTTTATGATGACCACCTAGTCAATTGATATTGCTACACTTCTGCAATCATTCTGAAAAACAACATCCTTATTCTTGCATCACTTAGCAAATTCATAAGCAGATTTCTTGTTTTCAGTCACACATTGCTTTTTACATAAAATATTTATGGGATGAAATAACAATTATATGTAGAATTATCAAATAAGTTTTGATTATGTTTGCACATAAGCAGGAAATTTAACAACATAGCTAATCTACAAGAAGTATGATGAAAACATTTTGAAATTTAGGAGATTACTACATAAAAGGTGATTAGGTTGTTCTGCAGAATTTACATTATCCATGCAGAATTTATTAATATGCACCATACCAACATAAAAGCATCGCATTGAGCATTCCAGCGAACAGAACTTCTACCTGTAAAAAGAGAACACAATAGATTGTTGTGAAAGATTCACCAAATATTGTTCTAATTAAATTAAACTTTTTTTAATAAGAGCATTAGAAATAGGTTTAGGTTCTTTGCTCACTGTTTCCTGCTCTGCTTTTCAATAAGATCATGGCTGATTACTTACATTAGTGCCTCTCCTAACCCCACATCTCTTAATTCGCTTAACACGTAAGAATTTACTGAACTGTCTTGAATTACTCTGTGATTGGACACTCTGGGTTAGAGACATTCAAAGATTCACCATCCTCAAGTAAAGAATTTTCTCTGTCCTGAATGGCTATCCCATATATTGAGATTGTAACTCAATTATTTTAGTTGAGTTTAGTTCAAAGCTTAACAATCCCTATACAGTATATTATTTCATGTAACAGTACACTCAAGGCTATTTTATTCCTATCATACTTGACTGTCACATATGTTAAACAGCTAAGTATGTTGTTGCGAACATGTGTCATTTATTACTAGCTCACTTAAGTTCCCTCAGATCTTATTGATAATACCCATGTGATATATTTACTGAGCCACTGCCAAACTATAATTCAATGGTGATCAAATAAATCATTAAGTTCCTAGTCTGATACTATTAAATCGTTGACATTCACTTCTCATTGAATGTACCATGATGACTCTCCCATTGTCAACAAATTTGCATGCTCCCCTTTATCAATATTTTTTCCTTCATTCTTAAAATATTTTCCAGCCTCCTATTATAATTGAGCTGAAAGCGCTTTCAATCCTGCATCAACCTGAAGAACCATTCACAACTAAGTAAGGATTTATATAGGAAATTGGAATACTTCTCCACTTTGCTGGGTTAATGTCTTACCAAGAGGCATTTAAATATTTTTTAAACCAAAAATACTCTGCTGTACCATAATATTAAGCAACGTCAATTTATTAATGTTTAGTATTAAACTGACTTCAATTACAAATAACATTTTCCTTGGAATTCAAGGTATCTTAAGCCATTAATGTGTTAAACAATAAATATTTTTGGTCCCTGCTGCAGTGCATCAAGTCACAGGCTTCTGTTGCAACTCAAGTACTACTGCATATTTTCATGTCTCAAAATGTGCACCATAGAACTCTTGCTGAGCCTCATTTGGACCATAGCACGTAGGTGGGATTGATTATCCATGAAGATCTGAAAAGGGACACTGGCCAGCAGCATCAAGGGAGGCATGCCAGCTGGTTTCACAGGGGAAATTATATTTTGTGTAGTTTATTGTCTTTTTTTTAAACGAAATCCTGAATTCTAGAACTAGTCTGGTATGATGTATTAGTAAGGCATGGTAGATCCAGAAGTGGCAATGTTGAGTGGGGCTTATCAGTGCATGACATGAGAGAGCAATAATTTGGGTAAATCAGCTGAATTCCAGTGTAGTGCTGTTTCTTTGCATGAACTTTAAATATAGCATCTCAGGACTGAATATGTTGGTAAAAATATAATGTTCAGTGATTAACAAAGGCATTGAATTTAGATGCTTTGAAAAATTAGGAAGGTGTTTTTGGATTTTGATATATTATGACACCCCAACGTCATAATGATCCCTAGCTTTTCCTGGGGCTCAGTGGAAATACTGTAAGACAGTTCTGCATCAATGGATACAGGTGATAGATGCTGATCTTTATTTCACCAAAAACAAAAGAAAGACAACAGGATAACTTTGAAAATGTGTGATCTGTGCACCTGCTTGTCTCTGACTTTTATGCCTGCACATCTGATCTCTTTTTTTTTTACATGAAAATGGTTAGTGCAAGTGTGATCCCATCCTTCTGAATGGGGTTACTGTAGGGGTTCCCAACCTGGGGTCCACAGACCCCTAATGTTATTGGTCTATGGCATAAAATGTTCGGAACCCCACCCCACCGAGTTACTGACATATAAAGATTTATATGCAGATAAATAGTTTATTTTTTCTATTAAAACATTATTATATCATTAATTTGCTTTTGAATTGTGAAATTGTAAATAAACTTAAATAGACCATGATTATGCAAGAAGCTTAGATTGTGTAGGAAGATCTCTTTGTTGAAAATACTCTATTAGAACTGGAAAGGAGAGAACACAAGTTAGTTTTAATTCACAGGGAATAAAAGATGAATAGGACAGGCAGTATCTTTGATACCTAATGGAAATTTGAGCAACAGTAATTATGCCACACTAACCAGTTCTGCTACAAGTCATCCAGCTGTGATATTCACTCAACCTATTCTTTACCATTAACATAGACTGATCTGGGGCATATTCTCCACTTTTCATTTTGCACCTTTTCGCAATGTCTGTATCTCACTCCCTAACTGCCCTCATTATGACATTCTATTGAACTGCCGCCACCGCCCCATTAATCAGATTACCTGTACAATCTAGCCCCACAGCAATCCTGAGTTCACTTTCTCAGACATTCCCCTTGACCTATGTCCTTCCCCACCATCTCTGCAACTTGAAACTAACTTGCTTTCTTTCCCAGTCCTGATGGTGTTCAACTTGAAACATTAACTGTTTCTCTTTCTACAGATGATTCCTGATCTGAGTTTAGCATTTTCTGTTTTTATTTCAGATTTAAGCATTTGTTTTCTTTTATTTTCACAGCTTTTTATTGAGTGCTCTCCTCTTCCAATCTACTCATAACAGTTTTCTTTGCTCTGTCATAGCTTACTTCTGACTCGATTTGCGCTTTATACTCAATGACACCCATGTTTGCAAGCAATTTGTGCAGTTTAATCAGTTGTCCAAATCATAAAATCTAGGAAGTCAAACAGCAATCAATAATCACAAATCAGCAAGTGATCCACAAGTAGAGATTGATTCCTTTAACTATGATTGACAAGGGGACCTTTTTTGCTGGGTAGTTGATCTATGTAATAAAATCAGCTCAAGATAGCTGATACTATAGGTAACACCAAATCCGCATATCCTAATTTTTTTTTGCTTTAACTGCTACTTTAAGGGTGTTTTTCTGACAATAATTCAAATATAAAGAGAACAAGAGGACACTTTAATAGATGAGTATGTATTTCCTGCCTGCCATTTTGGGGCTTAGCAGTCAGAGAAAGACTGGATAATGTAAGATATTTGGTGCAATTTTAGATTAATGTCACTCAACAGTTGCAAAACCAAGGAAAATAATTCTGTACTTGATTAATTAAGTGAAGGTCACTTAAGCTGACTAGAATAAATGTGATTGTGAGTAAATTAAATTTTGCTGGTATTTTTCTGGATACAAAGTTGAGAAGAATTTCCCTGGTTATATTTCCTTACCTTGTCTTTCAAATGGACGAATGACACACTTGTAATCAACTCTCAGTCCAGGCTGCATTTGTGCTCCGGGATGATTGAATTCTAGCAAAAGGGCAGTGCCCTCAGTTAAAGGCACAGGTGTTGCTCCACAGAATTTTCCTTGACTAGCTGGAGGTGCTTGAGAAACATCATGAATTTTCAGGTAGGCAAAAGTACAGTTGTCAGATGTCTGGAAGTTGTATGTTGTAATTTCAAAAACTACCTGATGGAAGAGTAGCAATGAAAGTAGAATTTTCAGGATATTTCAAAAATAACTATAAATACAAAATGCTTGGAAGTAATTTAGAGCTTTATTTAGTTAAGCAAGTATAA
Organism: Mobula hypostoma; assembly: GCF_963921235.1. NCBI lineage: Eukaryota > Metazoa > Chordata > Chondrichthyes > Myliobatiformes > Myliobatidae > Mobula > Mobula hypostoma. Next base: position 72,479,684 of record NC_086107.1, on the reverse strand, counting down.
TTCTCTCTGTAGCAACACACAAAGGAGCTGGAGGAACTCAGCGGTTTCTCCCTGTAATTGACATTCACTTTCAGGATTTGTGCCATGTTTTTCCCTTTACTTATCTTTTCCATTAGACATGTCAAGATGACAAAATACCTATTCAAATGATCACTATTGTTGTTATTTGGTAGATGCTAAGAGGTATGGAGAAAAGTCCAATGTGATCAGCTCGTCCAATTTTAACCACATGGAAGACATCTCAAACAACCTCTTACAACCAAGTCCATCTCCTGGCCTTCACATGTGGCTTAGCTACTAAGTTCAGCGGAACTGTTTCTACTGTCAGGAGCAAAGAAGGCTTGTATGGCCAGATTTGGGAACAGCTTCTTTCCAACTGTGATAAGACTGCTGAACGGATCCTGACCCAGATCTGGGCTGTTCCCTCCAAATATCCCGACCTGCCTCTCGGTTTTTTTTGCACTACCTTACTTCCCATTTTCCTATTTTCTATTTATGATTTATAATTTAAATTTTTAATATTTACTAATTTTTACTATTATTACTATTTAATATTTGTAATCCAGGAAGCGGGAAACGCAGAATCAAATATCGCTGTGATGATTGTACGTTCTAGTATCAATTGTCTGGCAACAATAAAGTATAAAGTATAAGGCAGGTTACTGGTGCCTTAAAACCAGTTGCTCTGGGTCAGCCATGACAACTAGACATGACAACCTGCCTCAGAGTACTGAAATGTTATGTTTATCCAGTTACGTTATATGGCTCAGAATGTTGGACAATATCTAGTAACATGAGGAAACGAATTGTAGCAGCTGAAATATGGTTTTTGAGGAGGATGCAAAGAATATCATGGAGGAAACGAATATCTAAAGAGGATGTCATGAACAGAGAAAACACAAAAAGAGAAATAATGTATGAGATCATGAAAAGGCAACGTAACTTCATTGGACATGTGATTAGGAAAGAGGAGTTAGAATGCACGGTAATTATGGGAAAGATTGAAGGGAAGAAAGCAAGACGAAGACAAAGACAAATGATGATGGAGACAGCAGCCAGAGAATTGGAAATGAATAACAATGAATTGATCCACTTGACCTGAAACAGGAGTGTGTGGGCCATGGCAGTCAAAGCTCAAACTGGGCATGGCACCTGATGATGATCTGGTTCAGCCATGGTTAGCAGCTCATCTAGGAATACTTCAATCTCAAACTTTTGCTGCCTTGTGGCTATACCCACTAATGGAGGAGATTTTAGGAGTAAGCCAGGAAAAGTTCAGAGCTGCAGTACACAAATCAACCCTACATTGAGTTCAACACTGACTGACAAACTCCTGCAACATCATTGGTGCCAAACTGTATCAGTCTCTGCCTTTCCTTGGGATTCATCAGCTGCATGGACGGGGGTGCCTGCTGCATACGCAATAGCTTGCTCTCTTTATCATATTGCCCTGGCTTGTATATCAACCGCAGACAGCTAGGACACAAGATCCATGGTCAATCCTGACCAAAAGAGGCCAAGGTAGGTGTATCAGATTACCTAAATATACGTTGGTAGATTAAAGTGCAAAGAGCCTTCATCCTACTTTAGACTCTTGCAGTGCACTGTGTAATATGTTTATCTATCTTGAGATACGGTAATTCAAATTAAGTCTACTATGCCAAGTTGTTAAGAGAATTAATCACATTGATATAAACCAGGAACAATCAGGCATTAAAGGTATTATTCATCAACAGGCATTACAATAATAGAATTGCAGTAATAAGATTTTTTTCAAACAGTGAAACTTCTAATTCCAGCTACAAATCCTTTAATCATGTCTTCTGTCCCTATAGATAAAGTTACCAGCACTAGGTAGACCCCTTTGATTTTCTGTATTTCATTATCAGTAGCAGATTTTCTAAACTACATTACAACATTCTAATGTATTTCATCCATACCTCATGTCCTTTATGTGCCTGAACTAACCAAAAACAGTTTGAGCTTTCGTTTGGATTTATGGAACCACTGTGCTCAAATCTACCAATAATTTTGGTTGGTGATGTAATTAACATTCTCCCACATTTAACTGTAAAATAAAGGGAAAAAATTCTAAAACTATGTGATTTTCAAAATTATAGAAGAACAACATTCAAATTACTATAACAAGATATTACCAAATCGATATTTAGCACTGAATCCCTTAGAGTGTTTGTGATGGCCTGAGGAAAATACAATTAATAATAGATGATGGGTAGAGATCACAGCTGGAGCCATTTTGCCACAAACTGGTCCTTTAAGAACTGGTGAACGAGTGGTAGAGCCATCATAAATTTTTAAATTGTCCCGATAGCAACCTAAAAATGGCTGGATATGAAAGAAGTCAAATTCCAAGACAATCTGCAATGAGAAATAAAAGTTCATATTTAAATCCTGAACTCTATGAAATATAACTCTAAATAATGATTAGTACATTATTAAAATAAAACTTTCATACCACACAAATTTAATGCAGCATCTCTGAAAAGTGGAAGTGTGATTATTTGTTGCTAGCAGATTCTTACAGTTTGGAAGCAACATTTGAAGTCAAATTCTAATCAAAAATTATTTATATTTATTAATCCTAAAGCTGAAATTTGTACTCTTAGAGTTCCAAATTATTGTCCAGTTTGTATTTTGTGGCAGAAACCCAATGAAGTTTTGATACTTCCACTGGAATCTATAACTCAACATGAGAATATAAATGACTACCAAGAAATAGGTTTCAGTAGTAAAGATGGCAGAACAAAATTACAATCTGATAAGACTTTATGGTCAAAAGCATGAATAACTCGAAACAGAAATCAACACCAAATTATGATATTCAATACTACCGACATTATGCATGAGTGAAAATGCCAATTACAATGGAGCAGGGACTGAACCGGGTCCTTGTGATGATTTTCAGCAGGATGGAAAAATTAAACATAAATGCCGCAAGTGTGAATATACTGTATTTATCAAATGATACGACATAAAAGAAGAGTTATCCAATTAGTTTTAATTTCTTGTTCTTTCACCAAGATTTATTATTTGCTTCTTCAGGACTCCTGTCAACTTTAACTTACTTTTGTTATCATTAATCCTGCTCCGTTGTCTGTAGTCTTATTTAACAACATGCCTCTAAAATATGCCTTAACAATGATAAGTAACTGCCAAGTGCACTTACTCAGTTATCTCAAATCCTTGGGCAAAGCTAGTTTTCCCAAGGATTGTATTTCTAGTTTTGTACATGTAAAATGAACTTCTTGTAGCCCTACTCTCCATTCATTAAAACTTATGTGAGGGTGCCAAAATGGTGACCAGGGAAGAAATCAGATGCTGGTAATAACATTCTTTGATCAAAATAACTCTGGGTTGGGTTGGGAGGAAACAGTGTAATAGTATTTTCTTTTTAACAAAGCTGAAACCTGAGCAAGTTTATTGTTATAAAATACATAAACTATGCTATGATTGTGTATCTGTTGTGTCAAGATTGGAAGAGATTCTTCATCCCAATTTACTTCTTTTCCTGTGTTATCTATACTTGTTCCTCAGGGGAAAAAAAACTGCTGAAAAAATAAAGTGGCCACTAAGTGTACGTGACTGATGTTCTCCAAATCTAACTGCCTTGGAAAGGTACTGCTCAGCCGGCTTTTTGAACTGATGCACTCCTCCTAGAAAAGGTACATAACCTAGTTGTTAGGTGAGGGCACCACAGTGGTTTAGAATAGGCCCTTTGACCCGCACTGCTCAGCAACCCCCAAGTTAACCCTAACCTAATCAGGGACAATTTATAACGATCAATTAACCTACCCAGTATATCTTTGGATTGTTGGAGGAAACCCGAGCATCCGGGGAAAACCCATGCAGCATTTCACAGGGAGGAGTACAGACTCCTTACAGAGGACACTGGAATTGAACTCTGAACTCCAATGCCCCAAACTATAATAGACAAATGCTAAACTACTGTGGTGCCCTCACCTCACCTAACAACTCTATGATGCGAAGGACTTGTTCCACACTCTATTGCTAAACTAATAAATAAATGTAAATAGAAGTATTTCAAGCATAATTGGTGGATATAATTTGAACAACCTAGACAATGCTGATAGCTACTGTACACCCAGATAAAGTCAAAGAAAGTGCAAAGAGAAGATTGATCAACTGCAAGAAGACTGTATGTATGGTTGTCACAAAAAAGAAACATAGAAACGTAAACTGAAAGTGGGTAACAAAACAATCAAACACACATGGAAGTTAATTACTTAGGGAGCATGATAAATCTGACAGTAGGGCTAATGTTGAAATTAAGAGGAGGACTGGGATTACTAAATGCACGCTCAAGCTTTTAAGTAAGATACTAAAGAATAATATAATTTCTATAGGTATAAAATGTGTTGTGGTGCTACGTTAATCCACACTAATTTGGAAGTAAATGTTGGACAATATCAAAGCGAAATGAGGGAAAACTCAAAGCTGCAGAAATTGGGTTTTGAGAACAATGATGAAAATATCATGGAAGTTCAGAGTAACAAATGAGGAAGTGTTGCCAAAAGCCATAATAATAAGAGAACTGATGTCATCAGTTAGGACGCAAACAACAGGAATTCTGCAGATGCTGGAAATTCAAGCAACACACATCAAAGTTGCTGGTGAACGCAGCAGGCCAAGCAGCATCTGTAGGAAGAGGTGCAGTCAACGTTTCAGGCCGAGACCCTTCGTCAGGACTAACTGAAGGAAGTCCTGACGAAGGGTCTCGGCCTGAAACGTCGACTGCACCTCTTCCTACAGATGCTGCTTGGCCTGCTGCCTTCACCAGCAACTTTGATGTGTGTTGTTTCATCAATTAGGAAATGGCTGCTGGAATTTCTGGGACATGTACTGAGGAAAGAGAAGCTCAAACTTCTTGCAGTGATGAGAAAAATTGATGGAAGAAACAGTCATGGTTGATAACGCATGACTTCCATGAGTTACATCAAGGGATGGACAGGCAAAAGGTTTGAAGAGTTTATTAGAACTTCTCAGATTACAGACAGATGGAAGACAATGATTGTCCACATCATATGAAACAGCACATAATGATGATGATGTAGTTCACCCAGTTGAGTTTCTGATCATATGACCCCCAGGTTTACAATGAGTGACTTTAAGAGTGACAATACCACTGAATGTCAATGGTACGTCAACATGCATTTTCATGTTGGAGATGCGTATAGGTTGGCACTTCAGTGGCACAGATGTTAATTACCTTATCAGCTAATGCCTGAATATTGTTTAAGTCTTGCTGCACAGGGATAGGCTGCTTCATTTTATGAGGAGTTGTAAATAAAATCAAACATTAAATTCAATGTTAGAACCTCACTCCTGGCCTTACAACAGAAGTAATGTCAATGTTAAAGCATCAAGGATAGCCGAGCCTAGGACAAAGTCCTGAAAAATTCATGCAGTATTGTTCTGAGTCTGTGGCAGAGAACATAACGGGAAGCAGATATTGAGGTGATTTGAGGAAGATTTTTTGTTTATTCATAGGATGGTTGAAATCTGGTAAGCATTGCTAGAAGGGATTGTGGAGGCAGTTGATTTAAGAAATATTAAGAAGAGGCAGAGAAGAGGAGGCAGCTAAGGTAAACTTCTGGTAAGTTTCTTTCTTATTGCAGTCAGAATCAGAATCAGGTTTAATATCACCAGCACATGTTATGAAATTTGTTAACTTTGCAGCAGTATAATGCAATGCATAATATACAGAAAACTGTAAATTACAGTAAGTATATATGTATATTAAACAGTTAAATAGTGCAAAAACAGAAATAAAAAGTAGTGAGGTAGTGTTCATGGTTTCAATGTCCACTTAGAAATCGGATGGCAGAGGGGAAGAAGCTATTCTTGAATCAAACAGACTTCTGTACCTCCTTCCTGATGGTAACAATGAGAAGAGGGCATGTCCTGGTAGTAGGGGTCCTTAATGAGAGATGCATGTTGAGGCATTACACCTCGAAGATGGCTTGAATACTGCGGAGGCTAGTACCAATGATGGAGAAAAGGAAACCTCATCCTTTGAAGAACATCTCAAGAGTTCTGGAATGGGAAGTCCAGGTGCAGGCAAAATAACTGTTTGGCATGGAATAGATGGACCTAAGGGCATGTTTCTGTGCTATAGTACTCTATAAACACCTGAAATGTAATGGCATAGAATATAATGTTCCATGTAATGTGGCTAGCAAAGTGAACTGCCTATTTGAATCATGTGAGCTCCCAGGCATTGATCATAGATTGATAATATGTGTCACTCAGAAAGAACTTTCTACTCTGAGGGAGAGATCAAAATGCGCAGAAGTGTAGTTTATTATTGTTGACCTTTAGGAAAAGCCTGCAATGCTACCAAATGCACACTTATGCTCAGTTTCATGATTAATACTACAAGAAAAGCAAAGCAAGTCCCCTCTCTTTGAGTATAGAGCTGTAATAATCTCCCTAATGCTGCAGTAGGCAGCAAATTGGAATTTATGGCATTGATCAGCTGTTGCCACTCATAATCACCTGGACATAAGAAAATTGTGGGTAGCTGTGACCTTCACCTCTGTAAGCAATGCAGGCTAGACAGAGTGCCTATAAAAATTATTCAACCCCTTGGAAGCTTTTAAGTTTTATTGTTTTACAACACTGAATCACAGTGGATTTAATCTGGCTTTTTTTGACAACGAAAGAGGCTTTCGTTTCAACGTGAACAGATCTCTACGAAGTGATCAAAATAAATTACAAATATAAAACATGAAATAACTGATTGCATAATACTCATCCCCTTCAAGTCAGTATTTAGTAGATGCACCTTTGGCAGCAACTACTGCCTGGAGTCTGTGTGGATAGGGCTCAATCAGCTTTGCATATCTGGATATTAACCGATCTTTCCACATTCTTCTTCACATAACTGCTCAAGCTCTGTCAGATTGCATGGGGATCATGAGTGAACAGCCCCTTTTCAAGTCCAGCCACAAAATCTCAATTGGATTGAGTTCTAAACTCTGACCTGGCCATTCCAGGACAGTAACCTTGTTGCTTTTGAGCCATTCCTGCATAGCTTTGGCTTTATGCTTGGGGTTGTTGTCTTGCTAGAAAACAAGTCGCAGTTCTCTTGCAGACTTCCTCAGGTTCTCCTCCAGGATTTCCCTGTATTTTGCTGCATTCATTTTACTCTCTACCTTCACAAGCCTTCCAGGACCTACTGCTGTGAAGCATCCTCACGGCATGATGCAACCACCATCATGCCTCACGTTAGGTGTGTTTTTGATGATGTGTGGTAACATAGAGTTTAGTTTGAAGGCCAAAAGGCTCAATTTTGGTTTCATCAGACCATAGAACTTTCTTCCAGCTGACTTCAGAGTCTCCTAAATACCTTCCGGCAAACTCTAGCCAAGAATTCATGCGAGTTATTTTCAACCGTGGCATTCTCTAAGCCAGGGGTCCCCAACCATTTTTGCACCACGGACCGGTTTGATATTGACAATATTCTTGTGGACCCAAATAAGGGACAAAAGTAGCAGTCAAATATGAGACACTTGTTTTTACCCCGAGAAAGACTACCATGATCATGAAGCCTTGCGCCGGCACCTGTGTGCGCATGTGTGATGTGCACACATTTGATGTGCTCATGCTCGTATCTGCCGATTTTTTTCCACAAATCGGTTTTGGCTTAATCTTCCCGACAACACTGTACATACATTATTTCTACTTTATATAGGCTGTGTATTTATCATATCATTCCTGCTTTTACTATTTTAGGTTTTATGTGTTTCTGGTATGATTTAGTAGGTTATTTTTTCGGTCTGGGAACGCTCAAAAATTTTTCCTGTATAAATTAATAGTAATTGCTTCTTCGCTTTGCGCCATTTCGGCACAAAAGGTTTCATAGGAACGCTCTACCTTAGTGGGGGAAATAACGGACAAGGGCAGTCCCATATGGGACAGGCCAATTTAGCCCAATATAAAAAGTTAAAGATAGCGCCGGTAACTGGCGACTTTGCGCATGCTCTCCTGAGCAGACTGCTCTCTCCACTATCCTATACCCGAGAAACCCTTCTAAACCTCCAGTTTAGAAAGATAAAAATCAACAACACCCTGGCAAAGCTACTCTAACCCAGCTGGAGACCACCATGCCGGAACTGCTTCTTAAACTCCGGACCACACCTGGACCCGACCAGCGAGGCCCACCACGTTCCCGGAGTCCCACGGTCTGCTACCGTGCCGGAGTGCTTGGAGACATGGCCCATTCCGACCAGCACCTCTCCAGAGCAGGCGACCACACAGAAGTGACAGCGGAGACCTCAAGCTTCCCCGGAGTGACCACCGTAAAGCCCCGCTGGTGGCCATCCACAGTTGCCGGAAGTGAGGCATCCGCCGCCGACCTCAGAAATCGAGCCCGAGGCTCGGCTGGAGCGGAGGCCTCCGCAACCGTGACTCGGTTTACGGACTTGTTTCAGCAAGGAGTCCGGCCATCTGGGATTAAGTGTCGGCTTCGGGGCCCAACCCAATCGACAGCCTGGGCCCCCGGCAGCTGGAAGTGGCAGCGGAGCCTCCTCCAATACTTGGCCCGACCTGCAGCGCATGACGACACGACCGGCCGATCGATTCCTGCGGGATGCGTCCACCAACCTCAAAGAGCTGACAACAACACACTGCATCGATGGAGATCTGGAAAGGTGCACTACTTACCGAGGAAGCATGGGAAAAGAGCTGGGTTGCTGGTCAGATTGAAGCTGAGGGGCTTCAGGGTCCCTATGCCCACCATCCTACTAGCTGATGTGCAAGCCATAGAGAACAAGGTGGATGATCTTAAAGGGAGACTCACCTACTGCAGGGAGATGCAGAACTGCTGTGTATTCTGTTTCACCGAGACCTGGCTCTCCCCTGCCACCCCCGACTGTGCCATCCGACCGGAGGGATTTTCGATCCATCGGATGGACCGCACGGCGTCTTCAGGCAAGACGAGGGGAGGTGGTGTCTGCCTACTGATCAACACTGGGTGGTGCTCGGACACAGTGGCACTGACAAGCTCCTGCAGCCCGGACCTGGAACACCTGTAGGTGAAGTGTCGTCCCTACTATCTGCCACGGGAATTCACCTTGGTCATACTGACAGCGGTCTACATTACCCCCCAGGCGGACGTGGAGTGTGCTCTGAACATACTGTATGCCAACTTCAGTGAACTTGAGACCAGGTATCCAGAGGCTTTGCTCATTACATCCGGGGACTTTAACCAGGCCAACCTCAGAAAGGCACTGCCAAACTTATACCAACATGTCTCCTGCCCCACTAGAGGCCTGAATATACTTGACCACTGCTACACAGCAGTCAAGGATGCCTACCATTCCGTCCCACGACCTCACTTCGGAAAATCGGACCATCAGGCCGTACTCCTCCTCCCGGCTTACAAACAGAAAATGAAGTGGGAGGTCACGGTGTCAAAAGTTGTGTCGCGTTGGACGGAGGAAATGGATGAGGTCCTCCATCACTGCTTTGAATCGGTGGACTGGTTAGTATTCAAGGACTCGGCAGCTAACCTCGATGAGTATGCCTCAGCTGTCACGGACTTTATTTGGAAATGCACGGAGGACTGTGTGTCTCACAAGATGATCTGGGTATTCCCTAACCGGAAACTTTGGATGAATTATGAGGTCAAGTCCCTTTTAAAGGCTAGGGCTGTGGCTTTTAAGTCCGGGGATAACAGTCGCTATACGGAATCCAGGCGTGAACTCCGGAAAGCCATTAAGGGCGCCAAGAGGCAATATCGAGCCAAGTTGGAAGCCCAAGCTAACCAAAGGGATGCCAGTAGACTATGGCAGGGTCTAAATGAGATCACTGGGCGCAAAGAAAAGGCTGGGAATTTCAATAACTGTGGCGCTTCTCTTCCTGACGAACTTAACGTATTCTACGCAAGATTCAAACAGAAGAGGAGCGTCCCGCTCCCTCTGGCTGAACCGGACCTGGTGGCATTGAGATTCATCATCACTGAGGAGGATGTTAGAAGGGCCTTCCTGAAGATGAATCCAAGGAAGGCGACGGGCCCAGATGGCGTCCCAGGACGGGTTCTCCGGGCCTGCGCAAACGAGCTAGCTGGTATGTTTGCTGACATCTTCAACTGCTCCTTGCTTCAGTCTAAGATCCCCTCGTGTTTTAAGAAGGCAACGATAATCCCAGTGCTGAAGAAGAGCAAGGTGGCATGCCTGAATGACTATCGACCTGTGGCTCTGACGTGCTATGAAGTGCTTTGAGAGATTGGTTATGGCACACATCAACCACAGCCTACCGGTCAACCTCAATGCTTTGCAATTCGCCAACCAGAGCAACAGGTCAACGGCAGATGCCATCTCTCTGGCCCTACGTTCCTCCTTACAACACCTGGAGAATAAAGACGCATACGTAAGGCTCCTTTTCATTGACTACAGCTCTGCCTTTAATACCATCATTCCAAATAAACTGATTCCTAAACTCCGGAACCTGGGCTTTAGCACTCAGATCTGCAGCTGGATCTTTAGCTTCCTCACAGACAGGACCCAGGCTGTAAAAATAGGGGACAAGCTCTCCTCTACAATCACTCTGAGCACCAGTGACCCACAAGGCTGTGTACTCAGCCCCTGTGTACTCACTGTACACCCATGATTGTGTAGCCAAGTTTCCATTGAACTCAATATATAAGTTTGCTGATGACACAACAATTGTAGGCCATATCTCAGGTAATGATGGAGTACAGAAAGGAAGTTAAGAACCTGGTGGCATGGTGCGAAGACAATAACCTACCCCTCAACGTCAGCAAGACGAAGGAATTGGTTGTTGACTTCAGAAGGAGTAGCGGACTGCACGACCCAATTTACATCGATGGTGCGCAAGTGGAACAGGTCAAAAGCTTTAAGTTCCTCGGGGTCAATATCACAAGTGACCTGACTTGTTTCATTGCCAAGAAGGCCCACCAGCGCCTTTACTTCCTGAGAAAACTAAAGAAATTTGGCCTGTCCCCTAAAACCCTCACTAATTTTTATAGATGCACCGTAGAAAGCATTCTTCTAGGGTGCATCACAACCTGGTATGGAAGTTGTCCTGTCCAAGACAGAAAGAAGCTGCAGAAGACTGTGAACACGGTGCAGCACATCACACAAACCAATCTTCTGTCCGTGGACTCACTTTACACCGCACGCTGTCAGAGCAGTGCTGCCAGGATATGACCCACCCAGCCAACAGACTTTTCGTCCCTCTTCCCTCCGGCGGAAGGTTCAGGAGCTTGAAGACACGTACGGCCAGATTTGGGAACAGCTTCTTTCCAACTGTGATAAGACTGCTGAACGGATCCTAACCTGGATCTGGGCCGTACCCTCTAAATATCCAGACCTGCCTCTCGGTTTTTTTGCACTACCTTACTTCCCATTTTTCTATTTTCTATTTATGATTTATAATTTAATTTTTTAATATTTACTAATTTTAACTATTTTTAATATTTAATATTTGTAATCCAGGGAGTGTGAAGCGCAGAATCAAATATCACTGTGATGATTGTACGTTCTAGTACCAATTGTTTGGCGACAATAAAGTATAAAAGTATACGGGATGTCCTGGCAAATACGGGACAGAGGCAACCCTATGTTCAAGTTCAACAGAGCATGACAAGGAATGAGGAAAGGTGCAGCTGACTCATATCGTTTCCTCGTGGCCTGGTAGTACGTGCTTTGCGGCCCGGTGGTTGGGGGCCGCTGCTCTAAGCCACTACCCCATAAAACTGCAACTGGCGAAGCATCCAAGCAACAGTTGTTGTATGCGCCTGTCTCCCATCTCAGCCAATGAAGCTTGTAACTCCTCCAGAATTTTCATAGGTCTTTTGGTGGTCTCCCTCACTAGTCCCCTTCTTGCAGTCACTCAGTTTTTGAGGATGGCCTACTCTAGGCAAATTTACAGTCTGCCATATTCTTTCCATTTCTGAATGATTGACGTAACTGTACTCCAAGGGATATTCAGTGATTTGGAAATGTTTTTGTATCCATCTCGACTTGAGCTTTTCAATAACTTTTTCCACAGAATTTCTTAGACCTTTCACATAAAGGTGTATTCTCACTATTTATATTGAAACTCCATGACAACATACAGGTCTCCAAAAACAGATCTCCATTTAACTAATTAAGTGACTTCTAAAACCAGTTGGCTGCACCAATAATGATTTGGCGTCATATTAAATCAATTATTTTGTGCTTTATATTTGTAATTAATTTAGACCACTTTGCAGAGATGTTTTCACTTTGACATGAAAGAGTCATTTTCTGGTTGATTAGCGTCAAAAAAGCCAAATTAAATCCAATGTGATTCTATGTTGTAAAACAATAAAACAAGGAAACTTCCAGGGGGCGGGTGGTGTATCCTTTTTATAGGCACTGTACATGTGGACTATTGTTCCCAGTCACAACTGAAGACAATGCTCTTTGTTTCTGTACTCTGAGTTGCTCTGAATGGGAATACTGCAGTTTGCAAATGTGATGTCTTCTAAACCTGCCTGGGCCCCACCATGTTCATATTGTTAATTTCTATGAATTTAATTTTACTTTTTCTTCAGCATAAGTCATGAAGCTGAACATACATTGCAGTTATCAATAGTACAGGCTTTCCCAAAGCATTAATATACTACGCTTCTGGGTACTTTGGGCTCTCCTTCAGAACATAAATTTATTAGTTTTCTTTAATCCTGAGTAAGTCATTCATTTATTCATTCATTAAGATAGTGCAGAATAGGCCTTTCCGGCCTTTCAAGTCATACCACCCGGCATCTCCAATTTAACCTTGGCCTAATCATGGGGCAATTTACAAATGACAAATTAACCTACCAATTGGTACATTTTTGGACTATGGAAGGAAACCAAACATACAGTCACAGGGAGAACATACAAACTCCTTACAGACACCAGCAGGAATCTTGCTGCACCAATACAAAGTACAAACAATGGGATCATCACAAAAAATACATATTGGTAAAAAGATTTCAGATGGTAATGAAGTTTGTTTGAGAGAAAAATAACAAGTTTTGCTGATTTTCTCAGAATGCATACTTCCATAATGCTAATGTGCCATTTACGACTCCCCGTTAGAATCCAGAGATTTACATGAATTGCAGGGGTATCAGCACTAAACATACAGCTTGTGGTCAAAACAAATATTACTCATAATCAAAGTTATATAACCAGGAAGGTGCTGTATTTAAATGCGTGTAGCATTCAGAATAAGGTGGATAAACTCATGGTGCAATTAAAGATTGCTCGGTATGACATTGAGGGCATCACTGAGACGTAGCTGAAAGGCCATAGATAGGAGCTTAACATCAAAGGATATACTTTGTATCGAAAGGACAGGCAGGAAGTCATAGGTGGTGGTGTGGCTCTGTTGGTAAGAGATGGAATCACATCTTTAGAAAGAGGTGACATAAACTCAGAGAATGTTGAATTTTTGTGAATGGAGTTAAGAAACTGCAAGGGTAAAAAAACCATTATGGGAATCATATAGCGGTGTCCAGATAGTAGCCAAGAGGGAGCAGGAAAAGGCATGTAATAAGGGTAATGACACAATTGTAATGGGGGACTTCAATATGCAAGGGGATTGGGAAAATCAAGTTGGTAGTGTATTGCAAGAGAGGGAATTTGTTGAATGCCTATGCGATGCCTTTCTAGAGCAGCTTGTGCTTGAGCCTACTTGGGGAAAGGCTATTTTAGATTGGGTGTTGTGTAATAACCCAGATTTTATTAGGGAGCTTAATGAAAGGAACCCTTAGGAGGCCAGTGATCATAATATGGTTGAATTCATACTGCAATTTGAAAGCAAGAAGCACAATGGAATAAAGGGAATTACAGATGCATGACAGAGGAGCTTGCCCAGGTGGATTGGAGAATTCTGGCAGGGATGACTGTATAGAATAGTTCACAAGGCGCAGGATAGATATGCCTCACAGAAGTAGTAGGTCTCAAATGGCAGGAGTAGGCAACCGTAGCTGACAAGGGAATTTAAGGACTGCATAAAAGCAAAGGAAGGTACATGGAGCTTAGAAAAATAGAGGGCTATGGGTTACCCTAGGTAGTCTCTAAAGTAAGTACACGTTCGGCACAGCATTGTGGGCTGAAGGGCCTGTATTGAGCTGTAGGTTTTCTGTTTCGATGCAGGGGCATATAAGGTGAGTGGGAAGTTGGATGATTGGGAATTTTTTAAAATCCAACAAAAGGCAACTAAAAAAGCTATCAGAAAAGATGAAATATGAGGGCAAACTAGCCAAGAATATAAAGCAGGATAACAAAAGCTTTTTTTCCCAGTAATATAAAGAGTAAAAGGGAGGTGAGAGTTGATATTGGAAACTGGAAAATGATGCTGGTGAAGTAGAAATGGGGGACTAAGAAATGGCTGATGAACTTAATGGGTATTTTTGCGTCAGTCTTTATTGTGGAAGACACAAGCTGTGTGCCAGAGGTCCATGAGTGTTGGGGAGCAGAAGGCAGGAGTGAGTGCCATTGCTATTACAAAGGAATAAGTGCTGGGCAAAATCAAAGGTCTTAAGGTGGATAAGTCACCTGGACCAAATGGACTACATCCCAGAGTCCTGAGAGAGGATGCTGAAAAGATAACGGATGCATTGGTCATGATCTTGATTCTGGCATGGTCCCAGAGGACTGGAAGATTGCAAATGTCACTCCACTCTTTAAGAAGAGAGGAAGGCAAAAAAAAGAAAACTATAGGCCACCTAGCCTAACCTAAGTGGTTATGAAAGTGTTGGAGTCTATTATTAAAGATGAGGTTTCAGGGTACTTGGAGACTAATGATAAAATATGTCAAAGTCAGCATGGCTTGTGCAAAATCGAGCCTGACAAATCTGTTATTGCTCTGTGAGGAATTAACAAGCAGAGTGGACAAAGGAAAGGCAGAAGATGTCATTTACCTGGATTTTCAGAAGGCATTTGATAAGGTGCCACATGAGGCTGCTTAACAAGATAAAATCCTATAGCAGTACAGTAAAGATATTGGCATGGATAGAGAAATGGCTGACAGCCAGGAGGCAGCGAGTGGGAATAAAGGGGGCTTTTTCTGGTTGGCTGCCAGTGACCACTGGTGTTCCTCATGGGTCAGTATTGGGACCATTACTTTTCATTGTTTGTCAATGATTTGGATAATGAAATTGATGGCTTTGTAGCAAAGTTTGCGAATGATATGAAGGTAGGTGGTGCTGAGGAAGCGACACAATTGCAGCAGGACTTCGACAATTGGAAGAATGGGCAAAAAAGTGGCAAATGGATTACAGTGTTGGGAAATGTATGATAATTCATTTTGGTAAAAAGAACAATAGTGGGGACTATTATCTAAATGGGGAGAAGATTCAAACATTAGAGGTGCAGAGGGACTTAGAAGTCCTTGTACATGACTCTCAGAAGGTTACTTCACAGGTTGAGTCTGTGGTAAAGAATGTAAATGCAATGTTGGTAGTTATTTCAAGGGGAATGGAATATAAAAACAAGGAGGTAATGCTGAGGCTTTACAACACACAAGTCAGGCCGCATTTGGAGTATTGTCAATAATTTTAGACCCCATATCTCAGAAAGGATGTGTTTTCATTGGAGAGAGTCCAGAGGAGGTTCACGAGGATGACTCCGGTAATGAAGTGGTTAACATATGAGAAGCATTTAGCAGCTTTGGGCCCATATTCACTGGAATTTAGAAGAATGCGGGGGGGGGGGGGATCTCATTGAAACCTACCGAATATTGAAAGGACCAGGTAGACAGGACTAGAAAGGATAGAGGATGTGGAGAGGATGTTTCCTATCCAGAGACCTTTTAGAACAGAGTTAAGGAGGATTTTTTTTAGCCAGAGTAGTGAATCTGTGGAAGGGTCTGCCACAGACTCTGGAGAAGGCTAAGTCCGTGGGTATACTGAAGTTGATCATTTCCTGATCGGTCAGGGCAAAGGATATGGTGAGAAGGCAGGTGTATGGGGTTGAGTGGAACCTGGAATCAGCTATGTTGGAATGGTGGAGCAGACCTAATGCTGAATGACCTAATTCTGCTCCTATGTCTTATGATCTGAGCATCACTAAGGACCCCACATATAAATACAGCAGTACCATATTGAAATAATGGGCTGCTTTCAGACTACCTACCAATTGGTAAGAGTAGATCTTTCACTTAGAAGTGTTAAAATACGTATTTAGCATAACATAAATAAATTCACTTCCCTACGATCTGATTGTTTGGATTTTTTGACATATAACTGCTCATATTGCTTTTAGAATGCCCTAATCTTTGGATCTCTATGGATTTTGTAAACATGATTCATTGAAAGGTCTTATTGACAGATCTGGTCCAAAAGAATATCATCTACTATATGCCTCCAGGTAGCGCAAGGGAATCTGCTGCCGAGGCTAGGAAGGAATTTCAAACTCAGAAAACCAAACACTGAGTAATTGCTACCTAAGATGGATGATTTTTCACATGCACCAAATAGTTCCATCTCCTTCAAAAGGAAAGATAACTCAGCAATTTGTACAAAGTTTTCTTTCTTCTGCAAGCAACAATCTGCTGGAGGAACTCAGTGGGTCAAATAGCATCTGTGGGATGAAAGGGAACAGCTGCAGTTTTGTGTCAAAACCCTGCATTAAGACTGAGCATGAAGAGGTGATATGACCAGTATAAAGAGGGCAAGAAGAGTGGTGAAACAAGTCCAAAGAGATTGGTGGACTGAGGATGCATATAAGATAACAAGACAGGTTGTGCTAGTGAGGGGAGAAGTAGGGAGACAATGGTAGGTGCAGTCAGACATTGACAGGGGGGAAAGAAAGATATATATGAAGAGGCAAATGGAGCATGGAGGGGAAGGGAAGTGTGAAAGTTGGAAAAAGCTGGCTTGAGACGGATGAGCAAGAGCCGAAAGGGCTACCAGTACTGGACTTCAATACATAAAGGAGGCTAGAATGGGACCATTAGAAGAGAACTAAATGGCAGTTGGAACCAGAAATAAAAGGGAGTGAGGGGGAGGGTCCATTTGTGGGGGAACAAAGATTAACTGTCTTTGTATGGTGGGTGCATGAAACCAGGGACAACGGAGGAGGATGAGGAAGACAAAGAATGATGGGGGCTGGGAGTGGTGCACCTGAGGTAGCGGGGACCAAAAAAAAGGGGGCACCAGAAGCTGAATGTAAGGAGAGGGGTGGGGAAGGGAGGGGGGAACATCCTACTGGAGAGGAAGGTGACTTAAAATTGTAAAACTCAATGTTTGTTCCCCCCCATTTGCGTTAGGCCTCAACCTGGTAGTAAAGAAGGCTAAGGATGGCCAGGTCATTGTGGGAATGAAAAAGGGAAAGGGGATTGAAATGACATGCAACTGGAAGCTCAGGATGGCTGTTGCAAATAAGCTTAAGTATTCTGTGAAATGGTTATTCAGCCTGCAGCTGGTCTTGTCGATTATAGAGCAGCAGTCCCCAACCACAAAGCAAGGAAACGATACGAGTCAGCGGCACCTTTCCTCATTCCCTGTCACGCACTGTTGAACTTGAACATAGGGCTGCCAACTGTCCCGTATTTGCCGGGACATCCCGTATATTGGTCTAAATTGGTTTGTCTCATACAGGACCGCCTTGTCCTGTATTTCTGCCGCTAAGGTACAGCGTTCCTATGAAACCTTTCATGCTGAAATGGCATAAAGCGAAGAAGCAATTACCATTAATTTATATGGGAAAAATTTTTGAGCGTTCCCAGACCCAAAAAATAACCTACCAAATCATACCAAATAACACATAAAACCTAAAATAACACTAACGTATAGTAAAAGCAGGAATGATATGATAAATACACAGCCTATACAAAGTAGAAGTAATGTATGTACAGCGTAGTTGGGAAGATTAAGCCAAAACTGATTCGTGGAAAAAAAAATTGGCATGTACACACATGCGCATACAGGTGCTCGTGCAAGGCTTCATGGTCATGGTAGTCTTTCTCGGGGTAAACACAAGTGTCCCGTCAACATACACAAAAAATGCTGGTGAACGCAGCAGGCCAGGCAGCATCTATATGAAGAGGTACAGTTGACGTTTCGGGCCGGGACCCTTCGTCAGGATTTGACTGCTACTTTTGTCCCTTATTTGGGAGTGAGAAAGTTGGCAACCCGTAACTGTAAAAGACATGTTGAGGTGAGTTTAACCCTACTAGAACACATCCCCCCCCCCCCCCCGGGTCAGCCGGTCCACGGTGCAAAAAAGGTTGGGGACCCCTCTAATAGAGGAAGCCAAATGAGATTATCAAACACTGTAGATGTGATTGGAGGAGGTACACCTGCATCTCTGCCTCACCTGAAAGATGGTGTAAAGGAGGAGATGCAAAGACAATAGTTAAACCTACTATGTTTACAGGTGAAAGTACCAGAGCTCAGGGAAGGATGGTTGGGGAGAGATCACAAATCAGAGTCAGAGGTAATCACCTCTGCCGAAAGCTGAATGAGGAGAGGAAGAAAAATAAAACGTGGCTGGTGGTTGGATCTTGTTGCATCTGGCAGAAAATGTTGAAGGATGTAGAGGCTCATAGTATGAAAAGTAAGGATTAGAGGAACTCCATCTCTGTTCTGTCTAGAGAGGTGGGGTGAGAGCAAAAGTTCAAGAAAAGGGCGTAGAGATGCAAAAACAGGCTCCATCAACCACAATTGTAGAGAAATTATGTTTCCTAAAAAAATTAGGACATTTCAGATGTCCTTAGAAGGAAGACCTCATCTTTGGAGCAAATGCAGCAAAGACAAACTGAGAAAAAGGAACCACAACCTTACAAGACAGCAAGGGAAGAGGTGTGTTTTAAGTAGTTTTGAGGGTCGGTGGGTTTATAGCAGTGGTCCCCAATCACTGGGCCACAAAGCATGTGTTACTGGGCCGCGAGAAAACGATATGATTTGGCGATATGAGTCAGCTGCACCTTTCCTCATTCTCTGTCACGCACTGTTGAACTTGAACAGCCACCCCCCCCACCCCCCGTCAGCCAGACCGCAAGAATATTGTCAATATTAAACCGGTCCATGGTGCAAAAAATGGTTGGGGACCCTTGGTTTATAGTATCAGTGATAACTTGTCTCCTAAGATCGAGACAGAAAGAGCTAGAAAAAGGAGAGTTTGGAAATGGTCCATGTGAATTTGAGAGCAGGGTGTGGAAGTTGTAAAGATGCCATTCCTTTCTCCACTCTGTTTCTCTGTGTTACCACTCTCCTTCCCCTCTTTATACTGACCAACACACCTCTCTACTCTCAGTTCTGATGCAAGGTTTCAGCCAAAATATTGAGACCTGTTTTCCTCTCACAGATACTGCTCAACCCGCTGTGTTCCTGCTGCAGATTGTTTGTTGCTCCAGATTCCAGCATCTGTAGTGTCTTTAGTCTCTATTACATTTTCTTAGCCTTTTAAGATCAAAGACGACTTAATTCCACCCTGGTATCAGTTCTGATATAGCTAATAAGGCCAATGTGCAGACTGTAGACTATTCCACAGATGAGGCAAGGATATGGGTAATATGTAAAGCTTGCTCCCTTATATGCTTACGCAGAGTTTCTATATGCATAACTCTGATATTTTCCCTTTAGATCTTTCTCCTATCACAAATCTATGCCCTCCAGCTTTAAACTCCCTTCCTTTAAGAAAAAGATTGTGACCATCTACCTTATCCACAACTCTCATGATTTTATAAACCTTGATAAAGTCATCCTTAGTTAGCTATCTAACATCCTAGCCAATCAAGTTTCTTCTTATAATTTAAACCCTCCAGTAATGCCCCTGCGAATCTCTTCTTCCCTTTCAAGTTTAATGACTTCCTTCCTATAGCTGAGTAACCACAAACGGACATAATACTCCCCAGGTGGCCTCACCAACAACTTTACAGTTGCAACATAACATCTCAACTACTGTACTCAAGGCCCTGACCTTGAAGGCAAACATGCCAAATATTTTCTTCACTACCTTGATTACGTGCATCACTGCTTTCAGAGAACTATGTAACAGTATCCCCAGGACTCTGTTGTACAGCACTCTCCAGAGCCGAACCATTTACTGTGCAAATTCTGCCCTTGTTTAACTTACCAAAATGCAACATAAAGCATTTGTCAGAGTCCCATCTGCCATCTCTTGGCCCCTTCCTCAGTTGATCTAGATCTAATTTTAGATGACCTTCATCAACATCCACTATATCACCAACTATGGTGTCACCTGCATGTATTTTAACTACATGAACAATATTGCCATTCAAATTCTTAATATAGATGACAAACAACAACGAACCCTGCACCAATCCCTAGTACACTGTTGGTCATGGGCATCCAATCTAAATAACCTTCTATTAGCATCCTTAGTCTCCCTCCACCAAGCCAAGTTTGCATCCAAATTGTTAGCTCATTGTGGCTCCCATGTGATCTAATGTTACAGACTAGCTGACCCTGCAGTACCTTGTCAAAGGCCTTGCTAAAGGTCTAGGTGGACAGTGCACATCACACTGCCCTTGTCAACCTTTTTATTAACTTGTCAGAAATATCAAATGTGTGACACATAATTATCCAAGCACACAGCCATATTATCTCTAGTTAGTCCTTGCCTGTCCAAATGCTAGTGGATCCAGTCCTCCAGAGTCACCCCCGACAATATATCTACCACTGATGTTAGGCTAATGGCTTGTCCTTGCAGCTTTTCTTAAATAAAGGTACACCGTTAACTATTCTTTATGGCTGAATAAACACAATTCGTATTGTAGTTCAGGAATTAGCATTTTGGCCATTGACAGAAGGTAACTGAGGAATACCCTGTCAAAGATTTTCCCTAGGGCAGACAACAGAGAGACTTCTCTGCAGTTATCACAGTAGAACGTCTTTCTTGAAGATGGAAACAATTAACTCTAAGATCTCCTGGAATATCCCCTTCCTTCGGTGAGGGTAGTGACATTGTGGACTTGTAACTCAAGCTCTTCATCACTAAGATTTTGGATTTCAATGGGGATCTGTAAGCTACAGGGGTTTTCTCCCCCCCCCCCACCCCCCCATCAGGATATGGCATTCTTTACTATTTTTTATTCAGAAGTGAAGGCAGAATTGGGGGGATGGCTGCTTTGGGATGAAATTAAGTATGCATCTTTCAAGGATGCAGTCATGATTAAGGAACTCTTAAATGTTCCAACAGGTTTATTGTTTCTTAATCCTTGAGATTCCCAAATTCCTGACTCTAAATGGGGTGGGATCATGGATAGCTTTTATGGTACTAAAGAACGTCAATGATTTAACTGTCAGCAATTTGCTGAGCCTTGTGTGCTGTACTGATTCATCACCTGTTCTTTAAATACTGCGTTTTCTGCTACAGCTCTGCATTCAGGTGTCTATATGTTTGATGTAAGATGTTGAACTGGAAGCTTTATCCAAGAGGGAAAACAGCTTTACAACTTCATATCTACCATAGTGGACAGACCTTTTGATTGGTTCTCATCTAATTCCTTCACCTCCATTCTCACTCTCTTTCCTCCTGGATAGCGCAACAACATAATTTCTTGTTCTCACCTTTCATTCCATCAAACACCACACTGAATGGATCACTCTTTGCAATTTCCACCACATATTTCCCATTCCTCAGCACTCAAAGCAACCACTTGCTGCTCCACTATTCTATCCTCACTAATCAATACCCATTTTATGGGACCTACCACTGAACCACCTGTATTCAGTTTGCAAGAGTGATAATGTGGACTGCCACTTCAACACTCTATCCCAATCCCACTATATCCTACTGGCCTCGTGCATTATTACCATGAGGCTCAACATAAATTTGAGCAACATCTTCTCTCTGGTTCTGGGCATGCTGCACCCTCCTTGACGCAATACTGAGTTCTCCAATTTCTAATGCTTCTTTTTCCTTGATAAGATTCCCAAATTCCTGGCTCTAAATGGGGTGGGGCCTTCAGTGATTCAGGTACCAAGCTCTTTCTACTTGTATCAGAATGGGCCACTTTTGCCAGTCATCTATGACGGTGGCTCAGGTTTTCTCTCTCCATTATGTCATTTGACCCAGGAAGTCTTTACTAGCTCCATGCAAAAGTAATCTAATGAGACCTAGTCTCCTCCTCCTTTCCACAGCTTTTTTTTAAAAAAGGGTTCCATTTTGCATATCACAGTTGAATCAAACTTCACATCCCCTGCATTTTGGCAATGAATTTCAGATTCACACTACTTATATCATGACATAACCTTTCATAAAGTGTGGTGTTCAACAAAGATACCAGTTCTGGCTCTGCCTGGGCGCAGAATTTTTGAGGTAGATTTCTCAAGAAAATCTTGGATTATGATTATGTACAGTCCAACGGTCCCCAACCACATGCAAAGCATGTGCTACCGGGCCACAAGGAAACCTTTCCTCATTCTCTGTCATGCCCACTGTTGAGCCATTATGCATGCGAGGTCATTACCCGCGCGTCATCCATGTCAGCTCCTCGAGCTTGCAAATGACGACGGGCTGGAAAGTATGTTTGACATAACATCTCTGCCAGCATTCCAGATCAAAGTCAAGGCTAAATGTCCTGAGATAGCCACAAAAGCACTGAAAACGTTGCTTCCATTTCCAACATATCTCTGCAATGAATGCAACGAAAACTAAACTACGGAATAGACTGGGCATAAGGAACCCCCTTCGAGTATCGCTGTCTCCCATCACCCCTCGATAGGACCATCTTGTTGCAGGAAAACAAGTATTCAGCCCAGGGCTCCCATTGATTCAGCGATATTGGTGCGTTGCAATAATTTTATATGTTCATACGGGGAAAATATGTGCTGTGTGTTTAATATCCAAACGTTACTTAAAATGTTATGATGCTATTGACTTATAAGTGACTTATATAACCATATAACAATTACAGCACGGAAACAGGCCATCTCGGCTCTTGTCCGTGCCGAACACTTACTCTCACCTAGTCCCACCGACCTGCACTCAGCCCATAACCCTCCATTCCTTTCCTGTCCATTTACCTATCCAATTTTTCTTTAAATGGTAATATCAAACCTGCCTCTACCACTTCTACTGGAAGTTCGTTCAACACTTACTTCAAGCTCCCCGATAATTCACTTATCACTATATTAATGTGAGGAAAATATGCGCTGTGTGTTTAATATTAAATTCATTTGATAAACCCTTTTAGAAACGAAATTGAGTGCATTAGCCACTTATCACCTATATTCCGGTCGTGATTAACACCCCCACCTCCCGAACAGAATCGCTAAAAACGTTTTGTAAGAAAAAATCGGCACGTACACGCATGTGCACTGATGCCCGCGCAAGGCTTCATGGTCATTGTAGTCTTTCTTGGGGTAAACACAACGTATTTGACTGCTACTCTTGTCCATTGGCAACCCTACCTCCCCCCGGTCAGCCAGTCCGCAAGAATATTTTCAATATTAAACCGATCCGCAGTGCAAAAAAGGCTGGGGACCCCTGATGTACATAATTCTTGGTGAAGTTGAAAGCCTTTCTAACAAATGATACAGGAATTCTGATTGGGGCTTGTGTATGAATAACTTCAAGGCTGCACACTCAAAACATACTTGTGTATATATTCACCAGGATCAAGAGCACAGGGGGCCAAGTGAAAAACAACATGATCCTTGTAGAACACTATGTATTATAATACAGAGTGTTAGATATGTTTTGTCTTACATATCCTTCATAACTTCACCAGCAAGATGGTTCATACTTTCTAAGGCCCTACAGCAGAAGGAAGAGGAATGGAGGTTGTAGGGTAGGAAGAGGAGGGATAGGCTGAATAGGAACGACTGTATCAGGTGATTTCAGTATTCAACCATATATCATCTGTGCCCTATGTGCAGTCCTGGAATCCTCGGTATATACAGGACATTTCCCCTGCACTTCATCTTATCCATTAAGATGCTGAAGTCAAATTTTGAGAAGTAAGGGCACACTTAATTCTCCTGCATAGCCTCATTTTTAGCCACGAGGACTAAAAATAGACTTCAAGCAGTATTGTGGATATTTGGAAAATGCCCTATAAGGTCTAGGGGCTGTCAGATAGTGTAGTTATGGGCTGACAGAGTTCTGAGCTGCTTTGGTTGGGGCCTGTATATGAACAACTTCCAAGTAATGGCGTGCACTCAAAAGACCTTGGTAAGTAGGATTAAGGTGAATCCTAAGGAACTCTATACATACATCAAGAGTAAAAGGATAACTAGGGAGAGGGTAGGACCACTTAAGGATGATATATGGGGTCCCATTTGCCTGGATACAGAGAATGTGGATCAGGTACTTAATGAGTACCTTGCTTCAGTATTTACCAAGGAAGAGGACATGGCAGACCAGGAGATCAGTGCTGATTATATAAACACTGTAAGAGCGTTTAGAGGTCAAAGAGGAGGAAGTGTTGGGCCACCTAAGGAGTATTAAGACCATAAGACATAGGAGCAGAATTAGGCCATCTGGCCCATTGAGTCTGCTCCTTCAATCATGACTGATCATTTTTTTAAAATCTCCTCCTCAACTCCAGTTCCCAGCCTTCTCCCCGTAACCTTTGATGCCATGTCCAATCAAGAACCTATCAATCTCTGCCTTAAATACACCCAATGACCTGGCCTCCACAGCTGCACATGGCAACAAATTCACCACCCTTTGGCTAAAGAAATTTCTCCACACCTCTGTTTTGAAAGGGCGCCCCTCTATCCTGAGGCTGTGCCCTCTCGTCCAAGACTCTCCCACCATGGGAAATATCCTTTCCACATTTACACTGTCTAGGCCTTTCAATATTTGAAAGGTCTCAATGAGATCCCCCCTCATCCTTCTGAATTCCAGTGTGTACAGACCCAGAGCCATCAAACCTTCCTCATATGATAATCCTTTCATTCCTGGAATCATCCTTGTGAACCTCCTCTGGACCCTCTCCAATGCCAGCACATCTTTTCTAAGATGAGGGGCCCAAAACTGTTCACAATATTGAAGGCAAGGCCTCAGCAATGCCTTATAAAGCCTCAGCATCACATCCTTGCTTTTGTATTTTAGACCTCTTGAAATGAATGCCAATATTGTATTTGCCTTCCTCACCACCACCTCAACCTGCAAGTACAAGGACTCACAAGTCCCTCTGCATCTCAGATTCCTGGATTTTCTCCCCGTTTAGAAAATAGTCTGCACATTTATTTCTACTACCAAAGTGCATGACCATGCATTTTCTAACATTGTATTTCATTTGCCACTTTGTCTATTCTCCTAACCTGACCAAGTCCTTCTGCATCCTCTTTCCTCAACACTACCTGCCCCTCCACTAATCTTCATATCATCTACAAATTTGGCCACAAAGCCATCTATTCCATCATCTAAATTATTTATATACAGCATAAAAAGAAGTGGTCCCAACACCAACCACTGCAAAACACCACTGGTCACTGGCGGCCAACCAGAAAGAAGCCTTTTATTCTCACTGGCTGCCTCCTATCAATCAGCCAATGTTCTGACCCTGTTAGTAACTTTCCTGTAATACCATGGGCTCTTAACTTGGTAAGCAGCCTCATATGTGGCACCTTGTCAAAGGCCTTCTGAAAGTCCAAATATACAACATCCATTGCATCCCCTTTATCTATCCTACTTGTAATCTCCTCAAAGAATTCCAACAGGTTCGTCAGGCAGGATTTACCTGAAGGAAACCATGCTGACTTTGTACCACCTTGTCCTGTGTCACCAAGTACTCCATAACCTCATCCTTAACAATTGATTCCAACATCTTCCCAACCACTGAGTTCAGGCTGAATGGTCTATAGTTTCCTTTCTGTGCCTTCCTCCTTTCTTAAAGACTGGAGTGACATTTGCAATTTTCCAGTCCTCTGGCACCATGCCAGAGTCCAGTGATTTTTTTTTTGAAAAATCATTTCTAATGCCACCACAATCTCTAACTCTACCTCTTTCAGAACCCTCGGATGCAGTTCCTCTGGTCCAAGTGACTTATGTACCTTTAAGTCTTTCAACTTTTTGAGCACCTTCTCTCTTGTAACAGTAACTACATCTACTTCTCTTCCTTTACACACTACAACACTAGGCATACTGCTAGTGTCTTCCACAGTGAAGACTGACGCAAAATACTAATTTAGTTCATCAGTCATGTCCTTGTCCCCCATTAGTATTTCTCCTGCCTTATTTTCTAGCGGTCCCTATATCCACCCTCATTTCTCTTTTTATTTTTAATATACTTAAAAACTTTTACTATCCACTTAGATATTACTTGCTAGCTTGCTTTCATATTTCATCTTTTCCCTTCTAATGATTTTTTTAGTTGCTCTCTAGGTTTTTAAAAACTTCCCAATCCTCTTTTTCCCACTAATTTTTGCTTTATTACATGTCCTTTCTTTTGCTTTCACAATAGCTCTGACTTCCCTGGTCAGCCACGGTTCTACTAGTTTACCATTTGAGTCCATTTTCATTTTTGGAATACACATGTCCTGCACCTTCCTTACTTTTTTCCCAGAAACGCATGACATTGCTGCTCTGCTGACATCCTTGCCAACAGCTCCTTCTAATTTACTTTGGCCAACTTCTCTCTCATACCATTGTAATTTCCCTTACTCCACTAAAACATTGCTACATCAGACTTTACTTTCACCCTATCAGATCTTAAGTTGAACACAATCATATTGTGATCACTGGTTCCTAAGGGTTCTTTTACCTTAAGCTCCCTAATCACCTCCGATTCATTACGTAACACCCAATCCAGTATAGCTGATCCCCTAGCAAGCTCAACAACAAACTGCTCCAAAAAGCCATCTCTTAGGCATTCCCAATAGACCTGCATATTAAAATCTCCCATGACTACCATAACATTGCCCTCTTGACTCGCCTTTTCTATTTCCTGTTGTAACCTGTGGTCCACCTCCCAGCCACTGTTGGGAGGCCTGTATATAACTGCCATCAACGTCCTTTTACACTTGCAGTTTCTTAACTCAACCCACAAGGATTCAACATCTTCCAATCCTATGTCACATCTATGTCAAATCCTATGGAGGGATTTGACGCCATTCTTTACCAGTACAACCACACCACCCCCTCTGCCTACCTTCTTATCCCTCCAATATAACATGTAACCTTGAACGTTCAGGTCCCAACTACAACCATCCTTCAGCCACGGTTCAGTAATGGCCACACATCATATCTGCCAATCTGTAATATTGCAAGAAGATCATCCACCTTGCTTTTTCTACTACACGCATTAGATACAATATACCTTGACTACCGTATTTGCTAACCTTTCTGATTATGCATCCCTAATGATTCGATACTCAGCCTGTTGGCTGCAACGAAGTCCCAACACCTGCCTGCCCTTCCTGACAATCTGACTGCATGCTATCTTTACTTTCTTACTATCTATCCTATCCTGAGTCCCTTCACTCCATTTCCCACCCCCTGCCAAGTTAGTTTATTCCCTCCCCAGCAGCTTGAACAAACCTGCCCGTGAGAATATTGGTCGCCCTCGGGTTCAGATGCAATCTGTCATTTTTGAATAGGTCATACCTCCCCCAGAAGAGATCTCAATTATCCAAGAACCTGAAGCCCTGCCCCCACACCAACTTCTCAGCCACACATTTATCTGCCAGATCATCCTGTTTCTACCCTCACTGGTGCGTGGCACAGGCAGCAATCCAGAAATTACTACCCGGGAGGTCCTGCTTCTCAGCTTTCTACCTAGAGCTCTAAAGTCTCTTTTCAGGACCTCATTGCTTTTCCTTCCTATGTCATTGATCCCTGACCCTGGCATCTGGGAGGCAACATATTATCCAGGTGTCCCATTCATGTCTACAGAATCTCCTGTATGTTCCCCTCACTATGGAGTCTCCTATCACTACACTCCCTTCTTCTCTCTCCTTCCCTTCTGCACCATGGACCCATGCTCAGCGCATGTAAACCGGCACCCATTGCATTTTTTCGGGAGGTCACCCCGACAAAAGTAACCAAAGCGGTATACTTGTTTTTGAGGGGAATGGTCACAGGGGTGTTCTACTCTAATTGCCTATTTCTATTTCTCCTGACAGTCACCCAGCTACTCACCCCCTGCAACTTTGGGGTGACTACCTTCTTGTAACCTTGATCAATTATATCCTCACTCTCCCGTACAAACTGAAGGTCATCCAGTTGCTGCTCCAGGTCCCCAACACAGTCTTCAAGAAGCTGCAGCCAGATGCACTTCACGCAGATTAGTTCCCCGGGAGACTCTGGTTCTCCAAGTTCTCCAACATCCAGCATGAAGAGCACACCACAGTCATTTAAATGTTACAGTAAAAGAGGGGGAAAAAACACAATAAGGAAACCTTAACAGATGCTTTACACAGAGCCGACACCTCTTTTGAGCCAAAGCCTGTCGCTTCTACTCTCGCCACTGGCCTACTCCCAACAATGGCCACTCCGCTTATCCCTTCTGTACTTTTATTTGGTTTGTAGAGCTCGGTTAACGCCGCTGATAGGCCAAGTATTAAGGTGGATAAGTCCCCAGGGCCTGATGGAATTTACCCCAAATTATTGAAGGAGGCAAGAGAGGAGATTGCTGAACCCTTGACCAGTATCTTTGTGTCCTCTGTAGTCACAGGCAAACTCAAATGACTGGCGAGTGGCTAATGTACCCCTATTTAAGAAGGGAATAAGGAAAAATCTTGGGAAAAATTCTTAGTATAGAATATATGAGCATTTGGAAACCCATTACCAATTTAGGGAAAGCTAACGTGGCTATGTTTATGGCAGGTTGTGCCTTACCAACTTGACTGAATTTTTTGACAAGGTGACAAATGACATTGGTGAGGGTAGAGTAGTGGATGTTGTCCACATGATTTCAGTAAGGCATTTGATGAAGTCCCTTTTGGGAGGCTAATCCAGAAGATTAAGCATGGGGTCCGCAGCGAATTGGCTGTTTAGATTCAGAACTGGCTTGCACATAGAAGACAGAGGGTAGTGGTTGAAGGAACTTACTTGAGCTGGAGGTCTGAAATTAGTGGACTTCCGCAGGGATCTATCTGTGCTGCGGCCTTTGCTGTTTGTAATGTATCTAAATGACCTGGATGAAAATGTAGAAGGGTGGGTTAGTACGTTTTCGGATGATACCAAAATGGTGGAGTTATGTCATATCCTGATAGAGGTTTATAAGATTATGAGAGGCATAGACAGAGTGGACAGAGAGCATCTATCTCCCAGGGTTGAAATATCTAATACCAAAGGGCATGCATGGAGGGTGAGAAGAGAAAGGTTCAAGTGGGATGGGAGGGGTAAGATTTTTTTTACTCAGAGTCGTGGATGCCTACAATACGCTGCCTGGTTTGGTGGTTGAAGCAAATACGGAGAGACGCTTGGATAGACACATGGATGTAAGGAAGATGAAGGGAAATGGACGTGGTGTAGGTAGGCGGGATTAATGTTTGGGTGTTTTTGATTTGCTTTTTAGCTGGTTCAGCACAACATTATGGGCCAAATAGCCTGTTCCTATCCTCTACGTTCATACTTAAATATATTCATCAGGATCAATCATAGAGTCTGACTCACAATGATGTGAGTAGCATAACTGTGTTCAGCATGTTCAGAAATATTCAATATCATTTAAAAGATCAGAAACAAAATATTCCAAATGATCTGCAAAATAGATTTAAATATCTGCATGCACCTTTAAGTGCTTTTACAAATTTGAATTAACAATCCATTGGAGGTTTCAATACTTGTTACATCCATATTACCACTTCCCAAAGGTCTTAGTCATTCCCATCCATTCAAACCAAAAGATCAGATTTGCCTCCTGATGCCTTACACTTATTTATGCAACTATCGCTGGCAGATTAAAGTTCTAACTCCTACATCAAATTTCATTAGATTAAAATCAGAATGCAGTCGTCTACCCACAGTGACCACCTGACACATGACCACTTGACACCAACAGCAGGATTCCTACATTCAGATGTGCAGAATATCGGGACTTTTGACAGTATTTTCCTGCAAAATCCTAGCCTTAAATCTTAATGTACTTTGGGTTAGTACCATTAAATATATAATGATTAGAGACTTATTGATCACATAAAATTGATATAGGTAGGGCTGTACAACGTATGCTGAGAAGCTGGGCAGCTAAATTACTAAAAACTGTTTAAATTAGGAAAATTACACTTGATTGCTTTCATTGATTAAAAAATAAAATGCCTTTCACTGGAATGTCCTACTTTCTTTAACTTCGCCATTTCCTGAAGATGATTTATGTTATTTTTGTTTATATTTCTTATGCAGTTACCACACACCTTATGATGCCAGGGTGCCCGGATCATCCACTTGCAGTTGGCGTGATCAGGATAAAAGTTTGGAAAATTTGGAGAAGTGAAATATCCATAATTTTCAGTAAGTAGATTTCCACATGTTTCTGAAAAATTAATTAAAACATAAACGTAGCTACAAATATAAAACAAAATATGTTTATATACTACATAAGAGGACGTTACTCTGTTAAGGAAGTATTCTATCTATACTATTTATACGAATCAGTATACCCAAATGAGAATGTTTGATTACTTGTTTATAGTCCGTATATCAAAAGGCACATCAGTCAATGTTTCTAATTCTGGATGAAGTTAAACAAATAGCTAGGTTACCACTGAATTCTTTACAAACTATTAAAATGATTTGCCTACTGTGAGCACCTCATTTTTATATGGATCCAGTGATGGGGGTGGGGGGAGCAAAATTGCAAATAGTTGTTTAAAACTAGAAAACGCAGAAAGCAATATAACCCAAATGACTTTGTAAGCTGTGTTCAGATTCAAGTTTATTGATTTCATAGACATACATACACATGCGTACAATTAGCTTTTGGTAGCAACAGCACAATACCGAACAAAGTAAAAACAAACACAACATAAACAGATTACCATAAATTATATCTAACTTACAACAAAATATACAATGACCCGGGGGGGGGTGGGGGGGGGAGAAGAAAGTGAGGGAGAAAGAGAAAATGTGTGCAAGAGAGAGAAAATGTGTGCAAGAGTGAGATATCGATCCCAGGTAGTGTTCAGGTTTGCCAGGTGGATTCAAGAACCTGATGCGAAGAAGTTGTTGTTAAATGAAATGGCATCCCAACAAAACATTAAGCTCACATGAAGTTGCAACCATAGAAGTGTTACAGCAAAGCAGGAATCCATTTATTGCATGAATTATGCCACAACTCTTAATACAACAATCTTTTCAGTCTCATTCTCTTGCCTACAAGACCAGGAAAGTGCCGATCAAAGGTGGCAAAGTAGTGCAGCTAGTAGAATTGCTGCTTCATAAAACCAGGAACCCAAATTCAATTTGGACCTTGTTTTTGTCTGTGTGAAGTTTGCACGTTCTCCCAGTGATCGTATGGGTTTTCTCCAGGTACTCTGGTTTCCTCCCACATCCCAAAGGCATGTAGGCTGGTAGGTAAATTGCCTCTATAAGTGCCTCATCCTTAGTGTGCAGATGAGTGATAGACTCTGTGGGGAGTTGATGTGAAGGTTAGAATTTTTTTTTAAAGTTATTCTATATTAGTGTACATAGTTT
This sequence comes from Mobula hypostoma, assembly GCF_963921235.1. NCBI lineage: Eukaryota > Metazoa > Chordata > Chondrichthyes > Myliobatiformes > Myliobatidae > Mobula > Mobula hypostoma. Next base: position 72,448,104 of record NC_086107.1, on the reverse strand, counting down.
ATGCTTGTCAGTGACTTAGTGGGCCAAAATGTCCACTCTCTGACTCGAAAACATATCAGCTTCTAGAATCAGCTGGTTTCCTTATTTTAGGTTGCAGCACATGTTTACAGTCAGCAAGTGTTATAGAAACAAAATTTCAAAAATAATAAGTTATTATTTTATACTTACTACACTCATATAGCTTGTTTATCTTCAAAATATCTGTTTCAGAAAGTCCCATCAATTGTCCAAGATATACATTTGGATCTAGTTTTGGCACAATGGTTGGTAAGCCAGGACTTTTGGAAAAAGCATACCTAAATTAAACAAAATAATTAATTCTCTTTTTTAAATAGAATGGTACTAAGTTCCCAAATTAGAAATAGCAAACAGTGTAGCAAAACATGACTTAATCTTTTCATTTCATTTAACAGAGTTGACAATTGAGCAAGGATGCCTTGGTCGTCCGGGTGGTGAATAATGCACACTTATGCGTTGCTTGGTCTTTGAGGAATACGGATTAAGAGGAGAATGCACAACAATCATAGGCAAGGAAGAAATGAGGGGTTTGAGGTGTATATGAAATGCAAGAGAACACTTGAAAGGGAAATCAGAAGGGCTAAAAGGCTTTAGGTTGCTGTAGCAGACAAGGTGAAGTAGAATCCCAAGGGCTTCTACAAATATAGTATTAAGACCAAAGTGATAGCAAGGGACAAAACTGGTTCCCTGGAAAATCAGTGTGGTCATCTATGCATGGAACCAGAAGAAATAGCCGGGGAGGGGGGTATTTACTTGTGAGGTGGACACAGAGTCAATAGAATTGAGGCAAAACAGTAGTGAGGTCATGGAACATATACGAACCCCCACAGAAGAATCTGAGGCAAATTAGGGTGGATAAGTCTCCAAGGCCTGACAAGCTATTCTCCTTGGATCTTGTGGGAATCTGGTGCAAAAATCAGAGATGCCTTGGCAGAAGTATTTAAAACATTCTTAGTCACAAGTGCTGCAGGATAGCCAGAAAATTATAGGCCCGATGTCTGCAGTAGGTGAATTATTGGCAGGTATACTGAAGGACCAGATACACTGTATAAGTATTGGAATAGAAAGGTCCTCATTAGGGATAGTCAAGCAACTCCTCTAGGGATAGTCAACATGGCTTTGCGTGTGGTAGGTTATATTTAATCAATTGTATATTTTCGAGGAGGGCAGCAGGAAAGTTGATGAAGACCGTAGACATTATCTACATAGACCTTATTAAAGCCTTTGACAAAGTCTCACATGTGAGGCTGGTGCAAAATGTTCAGTCACTTGGAATTCAGAATGAAGTAGTAAACTGGATTCAACACTAGCTTAATGAGACAAGTCAGTGTGGTAGACCATAAGATATAGAGTATTAGAAAAAATAGGCCATTCAGCCCATCAAGTCTGCTCCACCATTCCATCATGGCTGATTTAATATTCTTCTGAAATCTGTTCTCTTGACCCTTAATACACTTAGTAATCAAGAACTTATCAGTTATTGCGGTTCGACTGTCATCCCCGTCAGTGTTGTCTTCCAATCAATTTTGGCCAGTTCCTCTCTCAAGTCTCTGTAATTCCTTTTACTCCACTGTAATACTGATGCCTTTAATTTCAGGTTCTCCCTCTCAAACTGCAGGGTGAATTCTTTTGTTTTAAGATCACTATCTCCTTGGGGTTCTTTTACCTTAAGCTCCCTAAATCAAATTTGGTTCATTATGCAACACCCAATCCACAATTGCCTAGTAGACTCAATCACAAGCTGCTCTAAAAAGTCATCTCATAGGCTTTCTACAAATTCTTTTTCCTGAGATCCATCACCAACCTGATTTTTTCCAATTAACCTGCATATTGGAATCCTTCATGACTATTGTAAAATTGGCTTTTTTTACATTACTTTCCACATTCCTTTTCTATCTCCTCTTGTAAATTGTACCCCACAACCTCGCTACTGTTCAGAGGCCTGTATATTACTCCCATTAGGGTTTTTCTTTACCCTTGCAATTTCTTAATTCTTACCCACAAGGATTCTACATCTTCCAATCCTATGCTGGCTCTTTCCAAGGATTTTATTTTATTTTTACCAACAGAGCCACTTCACCCTCTGCCTATCACACTGTCCTTTCAATCCTTGTATGTTAAGCTCCCAACTATGATCTTCTTTCTGCCATGACTCACTAATGCCCACAACATCATACCTGCCAACTGTTAACTACAAGATTATCAAATTCTATCCCTAAGAATTCTCTCCAGTAACTTCCCTACCACTGACATGAGACTCACCAGTCTATAGTTTCCAAGATTATCCTGGTTCCCTTCTTGAATAACATTAGTTTCTTGCCAGCCCCCGAGACCTCGCCTGTGGTTAGAGAGGACACGAAGATATTGCTCAAGACCCCAGCAATCTCATCTCTTGCCTCTCTCAATAACCTATTAGCCTGGGAACTAATCCACCTTAAAGCTCTATAAGAGACCTAACACTACCTCCTCCTTTACCTTGAAATACCCTAGCATATTAATATACTCAGAAATGATCGGCCTATCCTCCACGTCCTTCTTAGTAAATACGGATGTAAAGTACTCATTTAGGACCTCATCCACATTCATTGCATCCAAGCAAATGTTCCCCCCTTTATCCTTGAGTGGTCCTACTCTCTCTCTCTAGTTACCCTTTTGCTCTTCATCTATGTATAGAATACATTGGGATTCTCTTTAATCCATGAATTTTTCATCATCCCTCTTGGCTTTCCTAATTCCTTTGAGTTCTTTCTGGTTTCTTTATAATTGCCAAGGGCTGTGTTTGATCTAGTTTCCTAAACTTTTTCCTTTTCCTTCTTCTGCATAACTTCATCACCTTCCTCAATATCCAAGGTTCTCTTACCTTGTCACCCTTCATCACCCTTCTCATTCCTTCTAATTGCAACATACTTGTCCTATACTCTGTGCAGTTAGTTGATCTTTAACCCAACTGCCGGATGACCAGAACAACAAACACAAAATGCTGGAGGAAATCAGTAGGTGAGGCAGCATCTATGGAAATGAATATAAAGTCGACGCTTTGGACCAAGACCCTTCATTAGCACTGAAAAGGGGGAAGATGCCGGGATAAAAATGTTGGGGGGGACGGTGGAGAGAAGGAGGACAAGTTAGAAGGTGAAGCCAGTTAGGTGGAGAAGGTGAAGGGCTGAAGAAGGAGGAATCTGACAGAAGAGGAGAGTGGACCATGAGAAAAGGGGAAGGAGGGGCACTGGGCAAGGTCAGAGGCAAGAAGAAATAGAAGAAAAGGGAAGGGAGCGAGGGGGAAAAACTATAAATAAGTATCAGAGGGAGAAATTGATATTCATGCCATTAGGTTGGAGGCTACCCAGACAGAATACAAGGCGTTGCCACTCCACCCTGAGAGTGGCCTCTTTATGGCAGAAGATGCAGCATGAACCAACATGTCAAAAGGGGAATGAGGATTGAAATTAAAATGGTTATCCACTGGGTAATTCTGCTTTTGGTAGATGGAGTGGAATACTCAAAGTGAACCCTATATTTACGTCGGGTTGCACCAATGTACAGGATGCCACATCAAGAGCATCGGATACAACAGGTGACCCAACAGATTCGTCTTTGACGTGTTGCTTCACCTAGAAGAACTGCTGGGGCCCTGAACAGAGGTGAGGGAGGAGGACAATGGACAGGTGCAGCATTTCTGTTGCTTGTAGGGATAAGTGCCAGGAGGGAGATTAGTTAGGAGGGACAAACGGACAGAGGAAGCTCAGAGTGAGCAATCCCTGTAGAGGACAGGAGGGGGTAGGTAAAGATGTGTTTAGTGGTAGGATCCCATAGAAGATGGTAGTTGTTGCAGAGACTGATGTGTTGGATGCAGAGGCTCATGGGTGGTAGATGAGGACGAGAAACTCTTTCCCTGTTAAGGTGGCAGGAAGGTGGGGTGAGCACGGATATCCAGGGAATAGAGGAGTTGTGGGTAAGGGCAGCATCAAAGCTGGAGGAAGAGAAGCACCATTCTTTGAAAAAGGGGGACACCTCTGATTTCCTGGAAAGGGAAGCCCCATTTTGGGAACAGATGCCGCAGAGACGAATGAACTGATAAAAGGGAGTAGCATTTTTACAGGATACAGGGTGGGAAGAGATAGTCAAGGCAGCCATGGGAATGACTAAGTTTATAAACAATGACAGTTTGTCTCCAGAAATGCTGAGAGAGAGATTGAGAAAAGGGAGAGAGATGCCAGAAATGGAACAAGTGAATTTAACTGCAGGATGGAAGCTGGAGGCAAAGTTGATGAAATTGATAAGCTCAGCTTGGGTGCATGAAGCAGCACCAATGCAGTTGACAATAGAGCATAGAAAGAGTTGGGGAGCATTACCATTGAAGGCTTGAAGCATTAACCCATGGCTACCCCCTTGAGGTGGACAAAGTTGGAGGAGCCTAAGGAGAAATTGGTGTGGGTGAGGGCCTGTTCTGCCAGATGACTAGTTGGTCACCATATAACCTGTCAGTTTAAAACAACAGGTGGATAATCAGAACTGCACAAAATATTCCAAATTAGGCCTCACCGTGTTATACAATTTAAACAATTTTTACTTCAAATACAGCCATAAAATAGACAGAACGGCAGCGTGTCTCAAAGGCCTAAATACACACGTGCATTCTACTATTGCATCAATTTATCGCTTGCAATTCTCACCAAATCTTACAGCTTACAGAACACATTAAACATAACAATCCCATTATGGAAGTGTTTTCTGTAGATGCCTTTCTACACTCTTCAGCACCTTACGTATTCAACAATAATGCCAATTCAAAGCTGACATCACATACACAATCATAACTGCACTCTGTATACTGCTGTTGCCGAATAAATTGAATATAAGAGGTACCTTCCCTGATAAATTACAAGGACACCCTTTCAGTCCAGTTCCTTATGGACATTAGGGTGACACAAGCCATCGTCCCATTACAGCGGAGGCTGCCATGGATGTAAATAAGGAGTACATATTTAGTGTATGTTTTATTTATTTACATCAGCATATCTATTGGCATTCCTGCTAATCAATACTTTCAAAAGCACCACGCTGTTTATTTTGAGTATCACTAGAGTCCGAAGAGCTTGGCAGCCTCTGCAAAGCAGGATGTTATACGCTGCAGGGCTGTCTCTATGTGGGCAACAAGGGCAGCATCATCGGCGAAGAGTAGCTCTTGGATGAGTTGCTCCAATGCCTTGGTGTGGGACTGTTTCGAGCATCATGCTGAAGAAGATGGTGAAGAGAGTCGGCGTGAGGACGCAGCCTTGCTTTACTCCCTTGCCTATTGGGAAGGGTTCTGAAAGATTGTTGTTGTGTCTGACTTGGCCACTCTGATCTTCGTGTAGCTGGATGATCATGCTGAGGAACTTCGGGGGGGGGGGGGGCATCCCAGTCATTCCATGATTTGCCACAGATCTTCCCTGTTCACGGCGTTGAACGCTTTGGTAAGGTCAACAAACATCACATACAATCCCTTGTTCTGTTCCCTACATTTCTCTTAGAGCTGCCTGAGAACAAATACCATGTCGGTGGTGCTCCTGTTGGCTCTGAAGCCACATTGGCTCTCTGGGAGGTGTTCTTCTGCAATGATGGGCACCATTCTGTCCAGGAGTACTCTTGCGAGGATCTTTCCTGCGAAAGAGAGAAGAGTTATCCCCTGGTAATTGGAGCAGTCGGGACTTCTCCCCCTTGTTCTTATACAGGGCAATGATGACTGCGTCACGGAGGTCCTGTGGTAGTTTACCTTGTTCCCAGCAGCAGACAAAGAACTTGTGGAGTTTGGTGTGTAACGCTGGGCCCCCATGCTTCCAAATCTCAGGTGGGATTCCATCAACCCCCGCTGCCTTGCCACTTTTCAGCTGCTCTATGGCCTTGACTGTCTCTTCTAGGGTTGGAATCTTGTCCAGTTCTGTTTTCTCTGGCTGTTGTGGGATGCGATGAATTGCTGAGTCTTGGACCACGCAGTTGGCGCTGAAGAGAGTCTGAAAATGTTCCGTCCACCGGTTCAGGATGGACGCCTTGTCTGTGAAGACTGCCTGACCATCTGCGCAAGGGACTCTGGACCTGGTGTAAAGGGCCGTACACCATACGAAGTCAGCTTGAAGAAGACAGAAGTTCTCCATCAGCCTGCACTTCAGGAAGATTACCACCCTCCCCACATCACTATTGGTGAGGTAGAGCTGAAGACAGTCCACCAGTTCAGCTACCTGGGGTGCACCATCTCATCAGATGCCAAGATCGACAAAGAGATTGACAACAGACTGGCAAAGCCTTTGGCAGTCTGTATAAAAGAGTCTGGAACAGCAAGCATTTGAAGAAAGGCACAAAGATCAGCGTGTACAGAGTTGTTGTACTGACCACCCTCCTGTATGGCTCCGAGTCGTGGGTCACCAACCGTCACCACCTACGGCTCCTTGAGCGTTTCCACCAGCGCTGCCTCCGCACCATCCTCAAATCCACTGGAGTGACTTTGTCACCAACATCGAAGTCCTCAAACAGGCGGAGGTCACCAGCATCGAGGCCATGCTGTTGAAGACGCAGCTGCGCTGGGCAGGGCACATCTTCAGGATGGAGGATCATCGCCTGCCCAAGATTGTGCTGTATGGCAAACTCTCCACTGGCCACCGTGACAGAGGGGCACCAAAGAAGAGGTACAAGGACTCTCTGAAGAAATCCCTTGGTGCCTGTCACATTGGCCATCGCCGGTGGTCTAATCTAGCCTCCGATCGAGAGGCCTGGTGCCACACCATTCACTAGTCTGTCTTCTCCTTCAAGAACGCACGCAGAGCTGGCATTGAGGATAAAAGAAGAAGGAGGAAGAACTGTGACACAGCAGCACCAAACCCAGAACAGAATTTCCCTTGCAGCCGCTGTGGCCGGATCTGTCTATTCCCTATTGGCCTCCTCAGCCACCAGCGAGCCTTGCAGAAGACGTGGGCAGACCCCTTCCTAAATCTTTGTTCGTGAAGCCAAGCCGTGACTGATGACTAGAGACCTCAAGATACTATCACCTGAACCTCGTTTCCCACGCAAAGAGGAAGACGCTTTTGCGTTCTTCCAGATACCATCACATTCAAATATACACATCATGATGATGAATCAGGCTAGGTTACAGGCATCCATCTCATGTGGTGGGACACCTAGTACAAGTGGCCTACAGTTAGACTTGATCAATTATAAAGTTAATGTGTCAATCCTGCAGAAAGAAAATTCACCTCAATTTTGTCTGGATGACATGGAATTAGGATCACAAGAGGATACAAGTTAGAAAAGCTATGGTGAGTATATGTGAAAATGCCTGGTACATTACTGAGCCTGCTTAACACCACACGAATGATGTTAAGTAGAATGGGGAAATCATCTTCAAACTCTTACAGGACTTTACATGGATCCAGGTGAACATCATAACATCCAAACATTTCCGGTTTAGAAGTACAGTGTTCCTATGGTAGCCAGTATTAGTTAGCCCATGAAATAGCAACTGATGGAAAAGCGATTGTTACTAATAAGTAATACGAAAGAAATTAGAACCTTTGTTCTTCAATGGAGTCTTATATTGCTTCAACAAGACCACTGCATGATGTCACATGGAAGCAGACTTGTATACCGCAAGACCAAAGAGGTGAGACTGAGAACATATTGCAATTTTGTAGAGATCCCACCTAGCAAAGACTGTTACTACCCAGGAGCTGACCACTATTCTTCAGTGGGGAGTGTACTGTTACCATAAGGTAGGAAACAACTAATATGCAAGAGCTAACAGTTTATACTTGTTGGACTATTTATAGCCACAGTATACAGTACATGGTTTAGTACTGTGACTATTTTTCTTAATATTGCAGTATTGCCTCAACTCACTCCAACAAACTTTACATTTGCCCCACATGAGCTCAACTTCCTGCTGAAATCAAGCAACAGAATAAATGGAAAATGATTCTGCCTATGGCATCTCCCAATCCAGAATTAAAATCACCCAACTTCAGCAATTGTGAGCTATAGCACACAGTGTTTACTAATGCAGCATACATACGCCAATTTCCAATTAATTCCATGTAGCAGGAGCACTGCATCACATCTTGGTTATTAGCACCAAATAACTGTTAGCTAGAGAAATGCTTTCAGAGATTTTACTAAGAACTAATCTCTTCCTTCATCTTTTACAATGATCTCAGGTTTGTCTTCACAATTGAGATCAGCTAAAGATGACATCAGAAGTTTTTATGGACCTGGGAAACAACTTAATCTAGTTCATCTGCTAAACAGTTTAAATTTCCTGTTGTCATGTCTCTTTTTCCTTTTTTAAGGTGGCTGGGACCCTGTCAGTCCATGATCGACAGCTGCACCCAAACTACATTCTTCACAGATGGCGGATTCTTACTCTTCGGAATTCGCCAAGCGGCCTGCATTTTGGGATCTCCAGGAGCAGCTTGGAAGATGTGCGCCTTCGTGGATGACCCGATTCCTCAGCAATGTCACCAACTGAATGAAGTGTCAAGGGAGATTGAAACATTGAGATAGGGGACTTCCGGGTCATCAAGGGAATGGCGACGTAAGGAAAAGGTCTCTCGACAAAAAAGAAGGTAAACTGCCCCAAAATCGAATTTAGACAAATACTTAATATTGCATAACTATATTAATAAAAGGGGCAAGATTATGTTTGTCCGCTCCGAAGGCTGACAAACATAAAGAGACGCAGCAAGGCAACGGGCCTAGCTCCCCCACGGCAAGCCAGGACGGAGGTAATGAGGGGGAATCGGTGACTCTGTCTTTGATTCTCGGAGAGATTCGCGAGTTCCGACAAGATAACAGCAAACAGCTGGAAGATATTAAAGGAGAAATAGTAAAAACTAACTTGCGGATAGATGAAGCCGAAGTGAGGATTGTTGGAATTGAAGAGAAGCTACAAAACACAGAGGAGGTGATAGCAGAAATGCTGAAGCTACAAGACCAGATCCAGTGGAAACTAATAGATCAAGAAGGCCGCTCAAGAAGGGAAAATGTGAGGATCTACGGAGTTCCCGAAGGAACTGAAGGTAAACCCGGATTGATGATTCCCTTCGTGGAGAAGCTACTTAGAGAGAACCTTGATATACCGGCCGCAAAAGACCTACAGATAGAAAGAGCTCACCGCGTGTTGGCACCACAGCCTCCAGCAGGCGCCCAGCCCGGATCGGTTCTGGTCAGATTTCTCAGTTACAGAACGAAGGAAGAGGTGCTTAAACGGGCATGGCAAAAGAAAGGTTTCATGTGGAACAACTGTAAAATCAGTTTAGACTATGACTACGGTGGAGGAGGCAACGTTGGACCTGGCGGACCGGGGACTACCTATTAAAGTTATCACCCAACCGGAATCGCTACTGGAGAGGATTCGGCAGAAGTCGTGGCAGTTAGTGGTGCGAGGACACTCCACTCGAACCAGAGTGTCAAACTACAAGGAAAAGCTGCAAATATTCAGACGCGAATGTACAGAGAACACAGATTAATTAAGAGAAATGACTGAAAAGAGTAAATCGGACTTAAAGGTAAAATGAAAACTGGTAACTGAAAATAAACTAGGCGGAATAATTTGAATGATAGCAATTTGGTCGAGACATAAATAGGAGAAAATTCTCTATGATTATTCAAACTGCTGAGGGCCCTCTAACACAGGGTGAAGATAGAGGTTATCCCTCTGAACTGAGGGGGGTCGGTGCTCAGGCCTCACTGTGGGAAGTCGGGAAAAATTTTCAAATGTTACACGTTCAAAAATGTCTAGGGTGTGGTTATATGTCTTGGTTTACTGTTGAGAAGGGACTGCTTACTGTTTGGTTAGAAAAGGAGAGTTTTTTTTTCTACTGGAGAAAAATGCAAATTGAACTGGTAAAAATAATTTCCTATAATGTTAATGGGGTTTTGAATCCAATTAAAAGAAATAAGATTATGTCTGAATTGAAAAAAGAGAGGGCACAAATAGCTTTCCTCCAGGAAACACATATGAGCCAATCTGAACATGGAAAATTAAAAAGAATGGGCTTTAAGCAGGTATTTTATTCATCATATAAATTGAGTCACAAAAGAGGGGTAGCTACTTTAATATCAAGTACTCTTAATTATGAACATATTTCAGAGACTAGAGACAAAGAAGGACGGTTCGTAAAAATCACAGGAAGAATAGAAGGTACAGAAATAACATTGCTGAATGTTTATGCTCCTCCAGGTTGTGAATGGTCATTTTATAGACACATTTTTGACCTAATGGTCAGTTCTCAAGGGGTAGTAATTTGTGGAGGGGATTTTAATATTAGATTAAATCCAATATTAGATTCTTCAAGAATAGTTACTCAGAATAAACCTCTGACTCGGAAAGTGAAATCATTGATGGAGGAGTTGGGATTTATAGATGTCTGGAGGGAATTACACCCTACTAGTAAAGATTATACATATTACTCTTTCCCTCATTCAGCCTATTCAAGGATAGACTATTTCTTTATCTTTAATACAGATAGACTCAGGATAAAAAACTGTAATATCGCAACAATTGATCTGTCGGATCATAGCCTAGTCTCTATGTCTCTAATCCTGGAAAGGAAAATGAGGAAAACACTATGGAGGCTAAACTCACATATACTCAATAACCCGAAAGTAATGGAGAGATTAAGGGGGGAAATCAAAGAATATCTAGACCTTAATGACACGGGAGAAACATCACCAGTGATCTTATGGGATACATTGAAAGCTGTACTGAGAGGGAAAATTACTTCCATTACCACTCACATGAAAAAAATCAATGCACAAAAATTAGCAGACCTTCAAGGAAAATTAAAACAACTTCAAGTTGTAGATAGCAACAAAAGTAATTCAAATCAAAAACAGGATATTAGGAAACTGCAAAGTGAAATTTACGATATTTATACGTTGGAAACTCAAAGAAATTTTCTTTACCTGAGACAAAAGAATTATGAAGTAGGAGGTAAATCAGCTAGATTATTAGCATATAAATTACGAAAACAACAAGCAGACAATACAATTCATAAAATAAAGAATCCAAAGACAAAGCTTGTGGAGAGTACAATAGGGAATTCAAGAGAGTTTTGAAACATATTATCGAGAGCTGTACTCCCAACCCTGGGCCCCCAACGAGCCCTATATAGACAGTGTATTGAATTTTTTAGATCTACCTAAACTTACAGATTTAGAAAATGAAAGTTTATTAGAACCAGTAACTGTCAAAGAACTGAACGTGGCCATCTCTAGGTTAAAGGCTGGAAAGTCCCCGGGTTCTGATGGGTTTACCTCAGAGTGGTACAAGTCCCTGAAGACACAGTTAGCCCCATTACTACTTAACACCTTTAATTGGACCTTGCAGAGAGGAGAAACTCCACCTTCCTGGAGAGAAGCGATTATTTCAGTTATTCCTAAAGAGGGTAAAGATAAACTAGAATGTGGCAATTATCGGCCAATTAGTGTTCTTAATTTAGATTACAAACTATTTACATCTATATTAGCGCGCAGATTGGAAAAGCTTTTACCTGGCCTAATCCATTTAGACCAGACTGGATTTATTCAACAAAGACAAACACAGGACAACATAAGGAGAACTCTGCACATATTAGAACAGGTTAATAAGAACGAGACAGAGACAATGGTAGAAGGATTTGACGCTGAGAAAGCTTTTGATTCGGTTAGTTGGGCATTCCTATACAGAGTGTTAGGAAGATTCGGCTTTCAAGAAAAGTTTATTAAAGTAATTCAGACTCTATATGACAGCCCTACAGCCCGAATTAAGATAAATGGGGACCTCTCTGACTGCTTCATCTTAGAGAGAGGCACTAGACAGGGATGCCCAATTTCTCCTCTCCTTTTTGCGCTATATATTGAACCGCTTGCCCAACTAATAAGACAGAGTGAAATCGTAAAAGGTATCAAGGTGGCAGGGATTGAACAGAAAGTGGCGTTATTCGCAGATGATGTTTTGGTCTATCTGAGTGAACCAGAAAAATCATTTATAGGATTGTTTACACTGTTGGATTACTTTGGGAAAATATCAGGTTATAAAATAAATGTAAAGAAAATGCAGGTTATGTCCCTAAATTATACACCATCCAAAAAATTGCAGGATACATACGATCTTAAGTGGGAAGCTAAATCATTAAAATATTTAGGAATAACCCTGCCGAAGGATCTTTCAACACTGTCACAGGTAAATTATGGGCCATTAATCTCAGAGATAAAAGCAGATATGCATAGATGGAATCTTATCCCCTTTTTAAGTTTAAATTCAAGGATAAATATTATAAAAATGAATATTCTTCCTCAGTTATTGTATCTTTTCCGTACTTTACTGGTGGAGGTGGATGATAATCAATTCAGGGAATGGGACAAATGGATTTCCCGCTTCATTTGGCAAGGAAAGAAACCTAGAATTCGATATAACACCTTACAGTTAGGGAAGGAAGGAGGAGGTATGGTTCTTCCTTGCCTGAGAAATTATTTTTATGCCTCACAGATAACCCCTCTGTTATATTGGTGTAATAAGGAATATAAGGCTAGATGGAAGGAAATAGAATTTGGATTAGTTGACAGTTTTCCTCTACAGGCCTCAATAGCTGACAAAGGATTGATGGCCCAGTTGGAGAAATTTAAAAACGGTTGGATAAATCTTACATTAAAAGTATGGCAGAAGGTGGTTAATTCATGTGGAATTAATAACATGTTAAAACTCTTTAGATGGTGTGCATATGATACCGAATTCCTTCCCAACAGAGGAGATAAAAGATTTGAGCTATGGATAGAGAGAGGTCTTACAACCTACCTCTCATTTATAGATAAAAGAGTATTACAAAGTTTCCAAATCCTGCAGGACAAACATGGCCTAGAACATAATGACTTTTTTAGGTACCTTCAAGTACGAGACTATGTTAACCAGAGTTGTAGATATACAGACCTATCAACAGTAGAATTAGTATTTTTCAAGATTCTGAATTCGGCTTGCAGTTCAATACCTAGTAAATCAGTTTCTCGATTATATAATGCACTCTCCCATGCTAAAAATGTAAATACACTGTATATTAAAGAGAAGTGGGAGAAAGAAGCGGGGTTGGTACTTTCAGAGGAGGCTTGGGGGAAAATCTGCAGCTTTCAATGGTCCTCAACTAATTCTTTGACTTGGAGAGAACATTGTTGGAAAAACATAAGATACTTCAAGACCCCATATCAGGAAAAATATAAAGATACAAATGTGATGTGTTGGAGAAGGTGCGGCTCCAAGGAGGCAAATCATTTTCATATTTTCTGGGATTGCCCTAAATTAAGTCTATTTTGGGAAGGTATTCATAGAACATTAGTTAAGGTACTTAGGTCCCAGATACCTCTGAACTTTGAGACGCTCTATTTGGGGCATGTATTGTTTCTTGAACAGAAGGAAGATATAAAGTTGCTGCAGGCCCTCTTAGCGGCAAGTAAGAAATCAATCACTAGAAAATGGCTAAATCCAATACCACCTACATTAGAAGATTGGTACGAAATTATCTTGGAAATATTTAAAATGGAAAAGTTGACTTACTCCCTGAGAACTCAAAAAGAAAAATTTTATCAAATCTGGAATAAATGGATTGAATATATAACCCCAATGCGAGCAGACTTTAGATGACTCTCCTAATGATTTATATTGCTCTTCTCATCAACACAGTAATATTGCTAACGTAAGCACCCCTAGTCTAAATGTCTGTTTTTTTTTGTTTTCTTTTGGAAAATAGAGAATTAACACAAGTAAAGGGAAAGATTTGGGAAAGGGATAAAAAAAATGAAAAAATTAAGTAAATAAGTACATAGGGATTGGATAATTATGTCTGCGGGCAGGAGCAAGCATGAACAAATTAGGATATAAACACCTACAATGGTTGGTACATAGGCTTATATACAACATTTTGGATCAGTGGAAATGGTCCAGAAGGGTTATATGGAAACTATTATTACCATTTTTCTTAACAACTAATTCCATTACTTAGTCTAATAGGTTAGATTTACCACAGTACATAATTATCTATTTAAGTGTTTATTTTCCTTTTATATCATCTCAATGTGTACTTCAGAATGTATAAATAATTGTAGTTTTATACATATAAAAAAATGGAAAGGGTTATATGTGTGAAAAAAGTACATGATATTTGTGAATTCCTTATCCAAATAAAAATAAAATTTAAAAAAAAAGAAACATTGAGATAGAAGACGCGGCTGTCAGAGGCCTGTGCACTTGATCAATCTCCCTCTCTCTCGATAATGAGAGAGTGTGCTGATTTGCGAGTCAGGGTAACTCAAATAAGCAAAGCTGCAGCCTGTAACATTGAAACAGCAAACTATTGATCACCATCACCCCACCTCCGCTGTGGTAGGAACTTTATCTTTCTCCCTCTTCCTTGTTAGTAAGGGAAAACCAGCTGAAATGTCGAAGTGGCTAGGATGGATAGTAGTTTTTTGATGGAGTCTAGATCATGGTTTCTGGGGGCTTGCTATTGCTTGATAGGTGGTAGTGGGGGGCTGATGCTTTTGCTAGAGTAAGTGGTGGGTTGATGGTTTTGCATCTGCTTGTGCATGGGAGGGGGAGTTACACAGGGATCTATGCTGGGACCTCTGCTGTTTGAGATGTATGTAAATGACCTGGATGAAAATGTAGATGGGTGGGATAGCAGATTTGTGGATGATGCCAAGGTTGGTGGAGTTGTGGTTAGTATAGAAGAGTAGCAAAGAATACAGAACAATATAGATCAATTGCAGATATGGGCTGAGAAATGACAGATAGAGTAAGTAAACTTCATTTCTGAGTTAAACAGCACAAATTATAAAATTTGACTAGACATTTCCACTCAGGATTAATATTTTGACCAGGGACCCTTCCCCAGTCTTAAGTACATACTTACTTATACCAATCATAAAAACACCAAAATAAGAGAAGTAGTAGTCCATTTAACCCTTCAAACCTACTCCATCATTCAATATATTAATTGGATCTCTATATCAGCTCTAATGCTCTCAAGTCCTTTCCAGTCTTTTATGTCTAGGAATCTCTACTTTTAAATGAAAGCTGGAAAACTGCAGATGTTGGAAATTTGAAATAAAAACAAAAAGATCTTAAAAACAGATCAGACAGCACCTTTGGGAAAAGCACGTTAATGTATCATATGAAATACACTCAGGTATATTCAGCAACTTGATCTCTACAGTCTTTTGTGGTAGATAATTCCACAGGTTCATCATAACCTATGGAAACGAGGGTTGGGTATGGGGCTAGCAACCCCATCCTGTAAAAATCCAGTGCCACAGAAATGCCAACAGAAACTCCTAAGACTTTATCCCTAGGAGAGGAAAAATACACTAAGAAGATGGGTACACCTGGGGACAACTTGAAAGACTGGCTCAGGACAGAGGACTCTGGTGAGCTACTGTTAGCAGTCTATGCCCCAGTAGGGGTGATGGCCTTAAAAAGACCCTTACCTGAATGAAGAAATTTCTCACCTGTTGTATCTTGGTAATATAACCTAAACATACTTTGCGCTTCCAGTCTGTTCAGCCCTATTAGAATTTTTTATGTTGTAACGAGAGCTCCATTCATTCTTTTGATCTCTGTTCAATACAGGCTTAGTCAACCCAATCACACCTCACATGATAAATGCTACCACCCCAGCAATCAGTACAACAAACTTTTGTTATGTTACTTCTAAAGCAAATAAATTCTTCATCAGATTCAAGCTGCTGACTATAGTCCAGGTGTGGTCTCACCTATCTATCTATATACTACTAAAACTCTCATGGTCTATGTCTGTCTGTCTGTTTGTGACCTCCAATTGGCGCAAACGGTGCATTATAGCGGCACTTTTTTGGCTATATCGAATTCAAATGTGCTAACTTACAGAAAGCAGGCAAAGTTCAGGGTTATATATTCGTATAAAATTGCTCATTCGCCAGAAATCAACAGGCTGGCTTTCACCTGAAGCCCGATCAGCCATCATGGAAATCCAGACACGACAGCCCGACGCATGCGCACGGCCAGCCTCAGCAGCAACACCTACTGGAGCAAAAGGCCAGGCAGCTCTATTTCGAGGGCACAAAATACTCTGCAGATGCTGGGGTCAAAGCAACACTCACAACACGCTGGAGGAACTCAGTAGGTCTGACAGCATCCGTGGAAAAGAACAGTCAACGTTTAGGGCCGGAACCCTTCATCAGGACTGAAGAGGGAGGGGGCAGGGGCCCTATAAATAAGGTGCGGGGAGGGTGGGAAGGAGAAGGCTGGTAGGTTCTAGGTGAAAAACTAGTAAGGGGAAAGATAAAGGGGTGGGGGAGGGGAACCGGGAGGTGATTGGCAGGAAAGGTGAAGAAGGAATAGGAGAAAGCACAATGGGAAGTAGAAGGAGGTGGAACCATGAGGGAGGTGTTAGGCAGCTGGGGGAGGGGGCAGAGTGAAACTGGGATGGGGGAAGGGAGGGGGAGGGATACTAGGATGGGGGAAGGGAGGGGGAGGGATTTCAAGGGGTCACATTCTGCTAATCACTATCAGCATGTGCAGGATTGGGACAGATCTAACTGCCACCCATCGATAAGAGATAATTAAATCTTATTGTAATGACGTACTTCGAGACACCCATAAAACCCTTTGCTGCAGTCAAAGGACAGCAGTGACTATATCACGGCCATTTAGGAGAGTGCCAACCACATCATCAAGAAACAACAGCATCTTGGAGGCTTTGGTGTTACCGCTTCTTTTCTTCTATCAAGCATTATGGTAAAAATATATGGATAGCCTAATTATGCCGAGTGGAAAGAGAAGGGGGCATTATGGTCAAGAGATGATGCCAAGCATTACCGGGAAGCGGCATGGAGAGGGAGAGAACAACAATCGGATGAGGCCAGGGCCACATGAATCCAAGATCAAAGAGAAAGAACAAATAGAAGAGTGAAGAGACGAAGGATGAAAGGGCTGCGCATCTCCAGAATGACAAAAACAGGCAGAGGAAGTGGAGGAGAGAGGAAGAGACAGAGGTGCCTGGTGGTAGGACAGCGCATTCACGATTAAAAATACCCCTCAAAGTCAATGAGGTTGCCCTTTGTATCATCGATAAAAACACCAATACTGCAAATTTACTCCAAAATGTGAAGCTTATTGTCTGGGATGAGTGCCCCATGATTAGGAGGGAGAGCTTTGAAGCTGTGGGCCGCATTCTTCGTGATGTATGCGGCAAGAATGAGGCCTTCAGGGGTATTTTAACCATTTGCTGTGGCGATTTCCGTCAGCTTCTAGCAGTTATGAAACGCAGAAATGATGCTGATGTGGAGAATTCATGCACTAAAAAATCATACTTATGGAGAAGCTTCATCAAGTTTCAACTGAAGAGAAACATGATTGAGTGAGGGAGAAGGACAATATTCTCAGTTCTTACTGGGTGTTGCAGAAGACAAGATTGAGAAAAATGAAAACAATGAAATCAAATTAATTACCTGAAGATATGATTCTGCCAGCAACAACTATGGAAGAACGCATTGATTTCATCTACCCGACATTCGACAATCCTGCAGAACTCTTCTCGAAGAATTCTATCTTGGTTCTTCTTAATGAAATGATGCGAAAAATAAACTTCACATGCATTAGGCACTTCCCTGGAATCATGAAAGAATACTGCTCCTTCAATGCCGTAAGTGAAGGAGCAAACACCACTCATTTTCCTACAGAATTCCTTGATTCCATCGAACTCTCTGGATTGCCACCACATAAACTGGAATTGAAGAGGGAATCTCCCATCATTTCAATGAGGAACTTGGATCCACCAAGGCTTTGCAATGGAATGCCAATGATGGTGGAAGAACTGCACGACAATCTCATCGTAGCAAAGATAAACATTGGTGCACTCAAAAATTGTCATGATCCTAAGAATCACTCTCAATTTATCAGAAGGGGAAAATGTCCCTCTTCAGCAGAGCCAGTTCCCGATACAGTCATGCTTTGCTATGACTATACATAAAGCACAAGGCCAAACCATGGAGAATAGGTTGATTTATCTGGAGAAACCTGTATTCCCGCATGGTCAACTGTATGTGGCTTTAAGCCGGGGAAAAAGAAATGAAAACATTAGAGTATTCCTGAAGGGTGCAGATCAACCAGAAATGTGGTCATAAAAAGTGTCCTTCGTTAAATGAGGAGGAGCAATATTTGTCTTTCTTCTTTGATACTCTTGAGTTCTTCTTCTTTAATTTCCAAAGCACATCACATCACACTGCAGTACCTTTCTCTCAAAAGGTGCCCCAACGGCTCACCAGGTTGTCTAGTATACTACTAAAATACTCATGCTCTATCTGTTTGTCACCTCCAATCAGCGCAAACACTGCATTACAGCGCCACTTTTTTTTGGCTATATCGAATTAAAATGTGCTAACTTACAGGATGCAGGCAAAGTTCAGGGTTATATATTCGTATAAAATTGCTCATTCGCCAAAAATCAACAGGCTGGCTTTCACCTGAGACCCGATCGGCCATCATGGAAATCGGGACGCGACAGCCCGACGCATGCGCAGGGCCAGCCTCAGCAGCGACACCTACCAGAGCAAAAGGTCAGGATAGCTCTACTTTGAGGGCACAAAATACTCTGCAGATGCTGGGGTCAAAGCAACACTCACAACACGCTGGAGGAACTCAGCAGGTCGGGCAGCATCCGTAGAAATGATCAGTCAATGTCTCGGGCCAGAACCCTTCGTCAGAACTGAAGAGGGAAGAGGCAGAGGCCCTATAAAGGAGTTGGGGAGAGGAAAGGAAGGAGAAGGCTGGTAGGTGCCAGGTGAAAAACCAGTAAGGGGAAAGATAAAGGGGTGGGGGAGGGGATAGGCAGGAAAGGGGAAGAAGGAATAGGGGAAAGCACACTGGGTAGTAGGAGGTGGAACCATGAGGGAGGTGACAGGCAGCTGGGGGAGGGGGCAGAGTGAAACTGGGATGGGGGAAGGGAGGGGGAGGGAGGGGCAGGGATTTTGAGGGGTCATATTCTGCTAATCACCATCAGCATGTGCAGAATTGGGACAGATCTAACTGCAACCCATCAATAAGAGATAATTAAATCTTATTGTAATGACGTACTTCGAGACACCCATAAAACCATTTGCTACAGTCAAAGGACAGCGGTGACTATATCACGTCCATTTAGGAGAGCGCCAACCACATCAAGAATAATCAGCATTCTTTGGTGTTAGTGCATCGTATCTTCTATCCAGCATTAGAGTAAAAAAAAATGGTCAGCCTAATTATGTCGCATGGAAAGGGAAGGGGGACATTACGGTCAAGGGATGATGCCAAACGTCGTCGGGAAGCGGCAAGGAGAGAGAACAAGAATTGGATGAGGCCAGGACCGCACAACTCCAGGATCAAAGAGTCAAGACAAAAAAAAGATGATGAAGAAGACAGAGGAGGAGAGGCATGCACGTCTCCAGGATCAGAGAGAAACAACAAACAGCAGAAGAGCTGAAGAGACGGGGATGATAGGGCTGCATGTCTCCAGAATGACAACGAAAGGCACAAGGGTGCCAGATAAACCAGAAATGATGCCATCAAAAATGTCCTTCATTAAATGAGCAGCAGCTATATTTCCTTTGCTACGCGTCGTTCTTCTTTAATAAACTGATGTCTTCCACTTCACTTTCCAAAGCAAAGCGATATCAAGAGCATTCAGGAAAATTTAATGTTCATTCTGCTCATATCAGACTGCACTATCCTTCTCTTAAAGGGAGCCCCAACAGGTCACCCCGTTGTCTAGTCTTCTTCAAAATTGCAGTAAGATATTTGTGGTTCATATGCTTGAAATCTTTTGCAACCAACACCAATACCCTATTAGTCTTCTGAACTACTTTCTGTACCTGCATTTCCCTCCAAAGTTGGTGGCTAACCTGCTGGGTTCCTTCAGTACTCTATGCCTGAACCTACATGTTCACTTCAGAGTCTGTGGTGGGAAGAATACCCGAGGAGCCACCAACATACAACTCCCTTAGGAGAACATCTTACTTAACTCAAGTGATCACACCACTACTACCACCACCACAGCAAAGCAAAATGCAGTGAATTTCTGGGGAAGGACATCCAGACATCTTATGTATATCAACAATCCCCAATCCATCACCATAGAATTGGAGTGAAATAGCATGGAAAATGGGCTCTTTGACCCACCTCATCCATACTAACCAAATTGCCTGAGTCTTACTTGCCTGCACGTGACACATATTTCTCTAAAGCTTGTACCTGTCAAAATATTTTAAAGGTTCTCTACCACTTCCAGTGATAGCTCATTCCACATAAACATCACTTTCTACATGAAAAAAGCTATACGGCAAGTCCCTTCTAAATCCTTCATCTTTAAACGTACGCCTTCTAGTTTTAGACTCCCTACCCTGGGAATTTTCCCAGAATCCCCAGGGAGAATCTGAAACTCACTACAAAGATCAAGACTGCCGGGTACATTGCATACGTTATCAGCACCCTCCTGTATGATAGCAAGACTTGGACCATCTTCTCCAAACAGCAGAGGAAACTCAATAGTTTTCACCTGCGCAGCCTTCGCCGCATCCTCGGCATCACCTGGAGAGACAAAGTCCCAAACTCTGAGGTTCTCTCCAGCGCTGGACTTCCCACAATGTTCACACTTTTAAGACAACGCAGACTGCGCTGGCTGGGCCACTTCTGTCATATGAAGGACGGTAGACCCCAGCTTTGCTTCAAGGACGACATAAAAGCCTTAAAAATCAAGAGAGTGCTGGGAGGATACAGCAGATAACGGCAACAAATGGCAAGGTACTCTTCAGCAACACCTAGAGCAAGGTGAAAGAGTGTTCCTGAGTCAGTTTGAGGAGTGGACAGCTAAACGGAGAGCATAGCGGACAATAATTCCATGACGCCCTACACATGCAGCAACTGTGGCAGAGCCTACCGTTCCAGGATCGGCTTCAATAGCCACAGTCAACGCTGCTCGATAAACCAGTGACTACCACAGGTGCAGTATACATGGTCGACCACGACCGATGGAGGCCACACACACCCTGGGGAGAAGACTGTGGCTATTCACTTTGCGTAAGCCCTCATCACTTTATCGTGACTTTATAAATTCTCTATCTGGTCATTTAATAATACTGCTTAATGTGAATTTCCCCCCAAAAGGGATGATTTCACATTTATCCATGGTATACTGCATATGCAACACATTTGCGGCAAATTTTCAAAACCACCTTGAATATTTTTGTATTGCCCTCACAACTTCAAACAGTTTGTCATCAGCAAATTCAGAAATACTACTCATTATTCCCTCTTCTAATATATATACATATATGATTTTATGTCAACTGTTTATTCATTTCCATAGAAACTGCCTGACCTGCTGAGTTCCTTCAGCATTTTGTGTGTGTTGCTTTGGATTTCCAACATCTGCAGAATTTCACGTGTTTCTGAAAAAGACCCAATTGTGTTTTCCTTCTGCTAACTTAATCCATGCCAGTATACTGCCCCTCGGGTCCCTTTTATTTCGTTCTCCTCTCACTATATACATGTACCCTCCATAGAAAAAGACAATGTACATTCTCTATGTTTTATACACCTCTATGTCACTCCTCAATCTCCTTCATTCCAAGGAATAAAGTCCTAGCCCACCCAGCCTCTTCCTGTAGCTTAATTCCGGCAGCATCCTCAAATCTTCTCTGCCTCCAATCCAGTTTAATGGTGTATTTCCGGCAATATAGCAACCGAAACTGAATGCAATACTTCAAGCACTGTCTCACCAACATCTTGTATAACTACAACATGATATCCTAGCTCCTATACTCAATGCACTGATTGATGAAGACCAAAATACCAAACACCACCTTCAGCATCTGTTAACCTGTGACACCGCTTTTAGCAAACAATGTCCTTGTACTCCCTCGATCCCCTTGTAACACAACACTCCTCAGGGCTTGACTATTTACTTCATATCTCCTATGCTTGTTTGGTCTCCCAAAATATAATTCTTCAGACTTATCTAGATTAAAAGCCATCTTCTCAGCTCTCTGCCCGTATACCCAGCTTATCAAAATCCTCCTGTAATTTTCATATAAACTTCTGCACTTACGACAATACCACATTTTAGTATCATCTGCAGACTTACCAACCATGCCTTGTACATGTACATCTAAATTGTTTACATAAATAATGAACAAAGTACAAGGTAAACTTATTATCCAAGTACACATGTACTTATGTATATATGTACATATACAATGCTGAGATTCATTTTCATATAGTATACTCAATAAATCCATAGTAGAATAATAACCATAATAGAATCCATGAAAAACCGAACCAACTTGGGTGTTCAACCACTGTGCAAAAGGAAGGAAGGAATGGAGGGAGGGAAGCAGAAATAAGGAATTTCTGTTCAAAGGCATTGGTGTTCCCATACCAAGCTGTGATGCAGCCAGTCAATACACTCTCCACTACACATCTATAGAAGTTTGTCAAAATTTAGATGTCATGCCAAATCTTTGCAATCTTTTAAGGAAGCAGAGGTTTTGCCTTGCTTTCTTCATAATTGCACTTGAATGCTAGGCCCAAGACAGGAATTCCAAAATAATAACAGAGGAAGTTAAAGTTGCTGACCTTCTCAGTTCTGATCCTCCAATTAGGACTGGCACAAGGACCTCTAGTTTCCTTCTCCTGAAGTGAATAATCATCTCCTTGGTCTTGCTGACATTGAAAAAGAGTTTGTTGTTATGGCACCACTTGGCCAGATTTTCTGTCTCCGATATGACAGTGGTGTTGTCAGGAAGCTTGAATATGGCATTGGAGCTGTGCTTAGCCAGTCTTAAGTAAAACCAGTAGAGCAGTTGGGCTAAGCACACAACCTAGTGGTGCACCTGTGCTAATGGAAATTGTGGAGATGTTGTCAATCTGCACTGACTGGGGTCTGCAAGATAGGATTCATTCACAGAAGGAAGTATTAAGGCCAAGGTCTTTCAGCTTATTAATTAGCTTTGAGGGGATGATGATATTGAATGCGAGCTGTAATCCATTAACAGCAACCTGATACATGCAAGAGAAAATCTGCAGGTGCTGGAAATCAAAGCAATACACACAAAATGCTGGAGGAACTCAGCAGGCCAGACAGCATTTATGGAAAAGAGTAAACAGTCGACGTTTTGGTCCGATACCCTTCATCAGGACTGCATCTTTGCTGTTAAGATGTTCCAGGGATGAATGAATGGCCAATGAGATAATAACTGTTGTGGACCCGTTGCTCCGGTAGGCAAACTGGAGCACATCCCAGTCACTTCTCAGGTAGGAATTAATATGCTTCATCACCATCCACTCAAAACACTACATCACTGTGGATAAAAGTCGCCTTCTTCTTCGTCTTGTTTTACAGCAGTTGGCACCCAGCTTAAAGGTGCATTACCGCCACCTTCTGCTCCGGAGTGCACGATAGACTTACATTCTAAATCCCTTCACCCAGTCTCACACACACACATACCCTAACCTACACTTTATCCTCCCATCTTTGGCCATCCTAGTACCCTATTCCTGCTTATTCATCATATCCTATGAAAAAAAAACCTGTATCCTTTAAAAGTACCCTGACCTGTGCTCTCTCACCCATGCCCAGTAACCCTTTTAATGTGAATTCCTGAACCAATTCCCTTAATTCTCATCATCTATCTCTGTATCCCATACTTCCTGCAACTCAGAACTACATGTTCTACTGACTCCTCTTCCTGACATTCCTCACACAATCCTGCCTGGTGCTTCCCTATCATTTTCAATGTTTTGTTTAATACACAGTGCCCCAGCCTTAACCTACTCCACAGTTTCCTCTCTTCTGTATCCACTACCTACCCTAGTAACTGCAACACTCTTTTGTATTTGATATAAATGCCTCTCTTTCCCCTCCCTGTCCCATCTTTCTTGCCACATTTGGTTGATTTTTTTTCCCAGATTACACACTTAACCTCTGCTTTACTGATACTAATGTGCATTTCTTTCTTTTAATACTTTATTTACAATTTTCAGTTTTACAAAGACAAAATATATTGAAAACATACAAAACAATACAAAGGAAATACAGCTCCAGGTGGAGCACAGACACAACAAAACAAAATCAAAAACAAAAAGGCTGCCAATTTACAAGATTACATAAATAAACTTTCAAAAAAAAGAGTTGACACAATAGTGACATCACGGGAACAATGTAAAGTAAAATGAATAAAGGAATCCTGTTTGGCACCACACCCACTCATGAAACTAGACAGGTCAAGGCCACTATGTATGTGAGGTAGTATGACACTGAGCCAATAAGGGTCCCCATATCCTCTCAAATATATTCTGTGTATTGGGTTTGCGCAGACGCAGTCTTTCCATTTGTGTAATAGACAACATCTCCTTGAGCCAGTGTGCGAAGGTGGGTGGAGTAGTAGACTTCCAGGTCAGAAGAATAAGTTTCTTAGCCACCACCATTCCTAGATGCAGAGCAATCTGCATGTTGTGCGGCAACTCAAGAGTCTCTGCAGAGCATCCAAAGATGGCGAGGTCGTGATTGGGCTGAATGTCTCTAGAATAGACTTTTGAGAGCCACTCAAAAATTGCAGTCCAAAAGTTGTATAATGTAGGGCAAAACCAGAAAAGATGTGCTAGTAAGCCCTCAGCAGAGTGGCACTTATCGCATTCAGGAGACACAGATGGGAAGATGCAATTCAGTTTTGTTTTTGAATAATGCAATCTATGCATCAGCTTGTACTGAATTAACCCGTAGCGTGAATTAATAGAACAACAGTGAACCCGAGACATGGCCTCCTCCCAAAGTTCCGCTGATGTCTCTGAGTTCAAGTCCCTGGCCCAGGCTTCCCTAATAAAATCTGTAGAAACCAAAGGAGTAAAGCAATTCACAAATTTTGATATTAAGTGTTTGGAGTCTGGAGGGAGCAAGAGGTTTTCAAGAAAGGAATGGGTGGTGGAAGTAGGCTCAAAGTGTGGGCACTTTTCCTTAACGTAGTGTCTGACTTGGAGATAGCGAAAAAAAATGTGAATTTGGAAGGTTGAACATAGTGCTTAATTGTGTGAATGATGCAAATTGGCCGTCGATGTACAGATCTAAGAAAGTTTTGATACTCCTCTCTCTCCAGACTTAAACACCCCATCTAATTGTCCAGGCTTGAATGAGTGATTTTGACAAATGGGAGCATGTATAGAAACACTGGGAATTTGGTGAGCCACTTTTATCTGATTTAATATTCGTAAAGAACTTTTTAAGGTAAAGTTTTGTTGGATTAGCTTGTCTGTTGAGGCGTAAATGGAAAGCAGAAGAGCAGGAAGTGAAGAATATTTAACAACAGAGGCTTCCAGCTGTAGCCATGAAGGTTCTTCTTGGGTCTCAGCACCTCCACATTTCCAGTATGTAAGAGCCCTGGAGTTAGCTGCCCAGTAGTAATGTTTGGAAATTGGCAGACCAAGACCGCCCTCCTTAAGAGGTTTGTGTAGGTGAGCCTTAGATATCCTGTGTGATTTGCAGCCCCACACAAAGGGCAATATGATAGAGTGAAGCTCCTTAAAAAAGGATGCATTTAAGTACATAGGGAGGTTTAGAAAAAGATATAGAAACCTGGGTGGGCTCACCATTTTAATCGCATTTACCCGTCCAATCATGGACAAGGGCAGTATCCTCCAGGACTCGATATTTGTTCTGAGTTTTTCTAATGAGTCTATAAAGTTAAATTTGAAAAGATGCTTTGGGTTCTTAGTCAGTTTAATCCCTAGATTAAATGTGCATATAGAAATAATTAAATATAGAAATGTGCATTTCTATATTTTCTTTCTTTAATGCCCTCTTTGCCAACTCATCCATCCTCTCATTCTCCTT
This sequence comes from Mobula hypostoma, assembly GCF_963921235.1. Taxonomy (NCBI): domain Eukaryota; kingdom Metazoa; phylum Chordata; class Chondrichthyes; order Myliobatiformes; family Myliobatidae; genus Mobula; species Mobula hypostoma. Next base: position 72,422,197 of record NC_086107.1, on the reverse strand, counting down.
CACCCCTACATGTGCTGGAGCCCACAGAAATTTTTACCTGACCTCCCTGATTTGCAATTCTTGTGACTGACTGAAGGACTTCATAAAGTACACCTTGCCGACTGTTTGAGTGAAAAGACCTTAAACTTGCTAGAACTGAGGATGAATCTGAGCATATCAACACTTTGACTTGTCTAGCTTTCTCCACCCATTGCAACGCAACCAACACTGCCAGCATTTCCACTGTATACACCCCTAACTTATTAGATGTTCTTCTGCTGATTCCAATTTGCTTTGCTGGTATTGCCACCCCAAACCGTCACTCCTGTTTCAGGTTCTTTAGCACCATCCGTATAAATCTGAGTGTAATCACTATACTTTTCCATCACATGACAGTTAAATGCACTTACCAAATCAGTTTTACATTTTCCTTTCCTTTTTACCTCTAACAAATGCCAGTCTATATCAGGCCATACAATCTTCCATGGAGCTACAACCGGATAAACTACTGAAGGACTTATCCTTAGATCAATCACTCCACATTCTTTAGCAATATCATTCCCTACCCGACTAAAGTTACCCCTCTGAAACCTCACATTTTCCCAGCACTCCTGCAACACTCCTTTTGCAGGGTGAGAATCATTGTGCCCCTGCAAATTAGCCTAGCAGTTTGCCATCAATTGCATCCTTAGTTCCAAAGGCATTATTCCCACTTCTACCTGTAGGGCTGATACTGGTGATGTAAGACCATCTCTACCGTTAGGCAGCAGAGTACATAAAAGGTATGTTCTTGTTAGAAGGACAGATGGGGATGGAAAGATAAGAGAACCTTGGATGTACAGAGAGGTGATGAATTAGTTAAGAAGAAAAGGGAAAAGTATGTAAAGCTTTCAGAAGTTAAAAATCAAACAAAGCATATGAGTATAAATAAGACATAAAAGAACTAAGGGGCAGGGGATTAGGAAAGCCAGGAGAGGCCATGGCAAGTGCTTGGCAAGTAGGATTAAACTGAATCCCAACACATTCTATACATACATCAAGAGCAAAAAGAACAATTGGAGAGAGGGTGGGACCACTCACAGATATGGGGGGGGGGGCATTTGCTTGGACTTGGAGTATGTGAGTGAGGTTCTTAAATGAGCACTTTGCTTCAGTATTTACCAAGGAAAACGAAATGAAGGACCACGAGATCAGTGCTGAGCGTACAAGTACATTAGGGCATTTAGAGGAAGTGTTGGGTCATTTAAAGAGTATTAAGGTGGACAACTCCTCAGGGCCTGATGGTCATTTAATGAGTTTTAAGGTGGGTAAGTCCTCAGGTTGTTGAAGGCAAGAGATGAGATTCAAGATTCAAGTACATTTTTTCATCAAAGAATATACAAATTATACAACCTTAAGATTTGTTTGCTCACAGGTAGCCACAAAGCAAGAAACCTGAATGAACCCAATTAAAGAAAAATAAAAATAAAAATAAAAAACTAATATCTGATGCACAAGAGAAAGAAAAAAAAAACACTGCTGGAGTAATGCATACAGTTCTAGTCAGCCCACAACAGGTACGATGTTGAGGCTTTGGAGAGGGTGAAGAAAATGTTCATCAGGATGCTGCCTAGTTTAGAGAGCATGTGCTATCACAAGAGACTGGATAAACTTGGGTTGTTTTCTCTGAAGCGCCGGAGGCTGAGGGGAGATCTGATAGAGGTTTACAAGATTATGAGAGGCATAGATAGAGAGGACAGAGTGTATCTGTTTCTCAGGGTTGAAAAGTCTAATACCAGCGGGCATGCATTGAAGGTGAGAGGGGTAGATTCAAGGGGGATGTGAGTGGCAAGTTTTTTTTTACTCATGGATGCCTGGAATGTGCTGCCTTATATGGTGATAGAGGCAGAACAATTTAAAGATGTGCTAAACTGACAAAAAAATAGCTTGTTACCAGCAAAATACTTATATGGGTGGCTGTATGTTATCCTGCTCAGACACTTCGTTTGTTGAAAAGAGTAAATTATTATGCTTTTATTTCATGCTGTATTACTGTTCATGAACATCCTTAATTTATTTATTGGGGTGGCCCAGTAGCATAGTCGCTAGCACAACACTTTACTGTACAGGTGACCGAGGTTAAATTCCCGTTGCTTTCTGTAAGGAGTTTGTACTTTCTTCCTGTGACTGCGTAGGTTTCCTCCGGGTGCTTCAGTTTACTCGCAAAGTCCAAACATGTACCTGCTGTTAGGTTAATTGGTCATTGTAAATTCTCCCATGATTAGGAAAAGGATTCAATTGGGGATTGTTGGGCAGTATGGCTTGCCCTGTATCGCTAATCTGCGCTGTATCTCAATAAATAAATTTACGGAATTTATCACTTGGTACAATTTAAAGCTATGTTACAATTGCTAATTAAAAGAGAATAGAAACCTAAACTGGTATCTTACCTTCCAAAATGCAAAACTGAATTGTAATCATATTTTGTCACCAAGTTATTAGATTTCTTTATTTTAAAGTTAATTTCTGATCCTGTAAAAATAATTTAAAATATTATCTTTTCCACTGTATTTTGCACATAATGCTTAACACCAAAATGTTAATGGATAATATTAAAATATTATATAGTGACATTACTGAGGCCATTATCACAATCACAGTAAGAAATTAGTTATATATGGCTTTTATTTGTCTAATTTTATTCATCATTACTTATTAGATGGTAGAAGAGAACATTGAGATATATATGAGTTCTCTAATTAGAAGATGTTACATTATGATCTACAAGATTTAATAATCTGGCCATTGTCTGAGTGTGCGGTGATAGAGTGGTAAGGCTTCGGATTAACAGGTGGAGGAACACATAAGAAGATGGAAGCCTCCTTTTCAAAAAAAAAAGAGTAGTCAGGATGAAATGCTCCTCCTGCCAGATGTGGGAATTCAGGATATCTGATGGTTTCCTTGATATTTACATCTGCAGGAAGTGCACCCAATTTCAGCTGACTGACTGACCAGGTCAAGGAGTTGGAGCTGGAGTTGGATGTACTTATGGTCATCTGGGAGGCTGATGAGATAATTAAAGAGGTGGTCACATCTAGAGTACAGTCAGTACTTAAGACGGCAGATGGGTGACCACAAGATGTAAGGGGTTAAGCAGTCAATGCAGGGTTCACCTGTGGCCATTCCCTTCAGCAACAAGTATACCTCTTTGGATATTGTTGAGGGGAGAATGACCCATCAAGACATAGCAGCAGCAGCAGCCAGGCTAGTGGCACTGTGGTTGGCTCTGAGGCTCAGCAAGGAAGGGTAAAGTCTCAACATTGGGGGGGGGGGTGGTGAGGGGCAGATAGGAGATTTTGTAGCTGTAAAAGACACCAGGATGGTAGAGTCCAGGATGTATCACATTGGCTGCAGGATATTCTCAAGGGAGAGGGTGAGCAACTAGAGGCCGTGGTGTATATTGGCACCAATGACATAGCCAAAAAAAGAAAGAGGTTCTACGTAGTGAGCATATAGAAGTAGGAAAGAGGCTGAAGAGAAGGACCTCCAAATTAGTTAACTCCAATTTCTTGTGGTGCTAGTGCAGGTAGGAATGTAGATAGATAGGATAATGCAGGTAGATAGCACAGTGGCTGAGGAGATGGTGCAGGGGGCAGGGTTTCAAGTTCTTGAAACATTGGAATCTTTTCTGGCGAAGGAGTGACCTGAACTGGAGGAGAATCAATATCCTGGCCAGAAGATTTGGTAATGCTATGCAGGAGAATTTAAACCAGGGGCGGCCAACCTTTTACATTCCATGCGTCAATTTTTTCACTCACGAGTTCAGATGTGCCATACAACTCTTGTACCCCCATTCAATTCTTGTAAAAATATGTTAATATAGAACTCCTGCGTGAAAAAATTGACGCATGGAATGTAAAAGATTGGCCACTCCTGGTTTAAACAGTTTTGCAGGGGGCTGGGAACTGGAGCACCAGGTCAGTAAGTGAAGGATCAGACAGGAAGGTAGATTCAGGGAAAGTATCTAGAAGCAAAATCGAAATAACAAGTATGATGGGTTGGAGAATTTGAAGTGTGTATTTTAATGCTAAGAGTATCATGGGTAGGGTGATGAACTTTGAACATGAATCAGTACATGGAACTACGATGTTGTTGCCATTACAGAAACTTGGATGAGAGAGGGGCAGGAATGGGTGATTAACGTACCAGATTTCTGAAGTTTTCCCTCAAAAGCCACCATGACAATGAGAAACAGATATATAAACAGATTAAGGAATTGGGTAAAAATAATACCATTGTTGTCACAGGGGATTTCAACTTCCCTAATATAAACTGGTACCTTCTTAGTGCAAGGGGTTTAGATGAGGCAAAATTTATTCAGTGTATTCATGAGGGTTTATTAAATCAATATGTGGACGGTTCCAACAAGGAGCTGTACTGGACTTGGTATTGGGTAATAAGCCTGGTCAGGTGACTGATCTTTCAGCGGGTGAGCAGTTACAGAAAAGTGACCACAATTCCTTAACTTTCAGGATAGCTATATACAAGGATAGGGATCGTCTTCGAGGAAGTGTTTTAAATTGCGGTAGGGCAAATTACGAGGGCATTAGGCAGGAAATAAGAAGAGTTAATTGGGAACACCTTTTTATCTGGCAAGTCCACTCAGACATGTGGTAGGTGTTTAAAGATCAATTGCACAAAGTAGATGATAGGTTAGAAGGATGGGGATGAAAAGGTTAGATAACCTTGGATGTCCAGAGAGGTGATAAATTTAATCAAGAAAAAGGAAAAGTACTTAAAGCTTCAAAAGTTAGAATTGAACAGAGCACGAGAACTATAAAGAAGGCAGAAAAGAACTAAGGAGGGAATTAGGAAAGCCTGGAGAGGCTATGAAAAAGCCTTGGCAAGTAGGATTAAAGTGAATCTCAACACATTCTATTAATACATCAAGAGCAGGAGGTTAACTAAGGAGAGAGTAGGATCACTCAAGGATAAAGGAGGGAACACTTGCTTGGATGCAGAGAATGTGAGTGAGATACTTAACAAGCACTTTGCTTCAGTATTACCAAGGAAAAGGACATGAAGGAACAGGAACACACATCAAAGTTGCTGGTGAACGCAGCAGGCCAGGCAGCATCTCTAGGAAGAGGTACAGTCGACATTTCGGGCAAAGGAACAGAAGATTGGAGCTGACTGTTAGGGCTTTAAGAGGTCAAGGAGTGTTGGGCCTCCTAATGAGTATTAAGGTGGATAAGTCCCCAGGACATGGTGGAATTTACCCAAGGTAATTGGAGAAAGCAAGAGATGAGATTGCTGGAACCTTGACTAATATCTTCGTGTCCTCTCTTGGCACAGGTGAGGTTCCAGAGGACTGGTGAGTGACTAATGCTGTACCTCTATTTAAAAGGGGAACAAGGGAAAATCCTGGGAACAATATACCCAGTGAATCTGACATCAGTTGTAGGGAAATTGCTGGAGAAAATTCTTAGGGATAGGATATATGAGCATTTGGAAACCTGCGGTCTAATTAGGGAAAGCCAGCATGGCTTTGTGCATAGCAGGTTGTGCCTTACCAACTGATTAAGTTTTTGACAAGGTGACGTGAGATATTGGTGAGGGTAGGGCAGTGGATGTTGCTTACATGGATTTTGGTAAGGCATCTGCCAAAGTCCCTCATGAGAGGCTAATCCAGAAGATTGAGACTCATGGGGTCCATGGCAAATTGGCTGTTTGGATTCAGACTGACTTGCACATGGAAGACAGAGCAAAGTGGTTGAAGGCACTTATTCGAGCTGAAGGTCTGTAATTAGTGTTGTCCTGCAGGCATTTGTGCTGGGATCTCCGCTGTTTGCGATGTATATAAATGACCTGAATGAAAATGTGGATGGGTGAGTTAGTAAGTTTGCAGATGATACCAAGATTGGTGGAGATGTAGATAATGTAGAAGGCTGGCAAACAATTCAGCACAATATAGATTAGTTGCAAAAATGGGCAGAGAAATAATAGATGGAGTTTAACCCAAATAAATGTGAGGTGTTGTACCTTGGTAGGGCAAATGCAAGGAGACAGTACACTGTTAAGGGCAAGATCCTTAACAGTATTATCAAGCAGAGAAAATTTGGGATCCAAGTTCATAGCAAAGTGGCTACACAGGTCAACAAGGTGGTTAAGGCAGCTTATAGAATGCTTGCTTTTATTTGTCAAGACATTTGAATTCAAAAGTCAGGAGATTATATTGCAACCTTATAAAACTTTGGTTTGGCCACATGTGGAGTATTGCATAAAATTCTAGTTGCACCACTATAGGAAGGATGTTGAGGCTTTGGAGAGGGTGCAGAAAATGTTTACCCGGATGCTGCCTGGTCTAGAGGGCACAAGTTATCATGACAGGCCAGATAAACTTGGGTCGTTTGCTCTGGAGTGACAGAGGCTCAAGGGAAATCTGATAGAGGATTAAAATTATAAGAGGCATAGATAGAGTAGACAGAGTATCTATTTCCCAGGGTTCAAATGTCTAATACCAGAAGACGTGAATAGAAGGCGAGAAGGGGCAAGTTCAAAGGGGATGTGAAGGGTAAGCTTTTTTACTCAGAGTGGTGGATATCTGGAATGTGCTGCCTGGTATGGTGATAGAGACAAATATATTAGAAGCCTTTTAAAGAGGCGTTTAGATAGGCACATGGATGTAAGGAAAATGGAGGGATATGGACATTGTGCAGGTAGGAGGGAATAGTGTTTGGGTGTTTCTGATTTGCTTTCTAGCTGGTTTGGTACAACATTCTGGGCCGAAGAGCCTGTTCCTGTGCTGTACTGTTCTATGTGTACTAAGACTGCAAGGACAACATCCAAAGGTGTCTGGGGACTGAGCTTAATATTGGGAGAGTCTGGGGTCACTGTCCCACTTGGTGCCACAATAATATCAGCGCCGGACTTCTGGAGCGAGGGTTCCCGGGTTCGAATCCAAGTCGGATTGAGCATCGAGCTAGCAACTCGGCCTCATAAAAACAAGAATAGCTGTTATGGAAACACCATCATGACGGGGCCCCGATAACTCCACTGCCCAGTTAAGGGCTATTCTTCTCTTCTTCTTCTGGGGTCACTGACGTGCAACTGTTTTTGTAAACTCTGGTGGTTCTGAGTTTAACACATTATAAATGTGCATTTGATAATTTACTTTTGCATTAATCGCATACAAGAATAAGTTATTAACAGACAGTCCTTACATACGACTTCAGGATAGCCCAAAGCAATTTACAGCCAAGGAAGTACTTTTGAATTGTTTCACCAATGTAATTTAGGAAATGCATTAATTAATTTACTCTTGTGTCACAAACAGCAATGTAATGACAACCAGATAATTTACTGGTTGAGGAATGAAAACTGGCCAGAACGCAAAAGATATCTAGTAATCTTCTTTGAAACAGTGTCAGGAAACTTTCCATCCACTTGAGGACAGATATGTTCTGAAAGGCAACTCTCTTCTGATACTGAAAATCTATAAACTACCGATAATGGAAAATAAAACTAAATGTTGGAAATACTAAGCAGGTCATCAGCTTCTGTCTCTTTCCAAGAGAAAGGTCTTCAACTGAAATGTTAACCTTTTTTTTGCAAGGTGCTGCTTTTTGTTTACTCCAGTTTTGCTATATCACTTCATTTTTTTTCCCTATAGATTCTTAAATTCCTATCTTATTTGGATTTTACAATCTTAACTTTTCCCATCCAACATCAGCAAATAAACACTTCAAAATTGCAGTCATGTAAAGTTAACCAATTTTGCCCTTGATGGGATCAACCGCTATATTGTTTTAAGTGGTCTGCAGACTCTTAATAACAGATAACGTGCATAACTCCAGCTCTTTCCCTTCCCATCTTTGGTCAATTCTTATTGGTGTGATTAACTTGGATGGGAATTTCAATGTGCAAAATTAATTGTAACTCTGAAAACACTGCAAAACTTGCCCTTTGTTCATTTAGTAAACATAAGCTCAATGTGTTACAGCTCTGTTATTGAATAGTATTAGAACTGTAAAATACTGTCAACTTTTTAATCTCCTTACCTTTTTCAACGTTCTCCATTTTTACTTCCACATGGTCATCACGATCAGATCGAGAACTTTCATGATAAAAACCAAGTGCATGCATTAATTGATGTTGTATTATACCAACATCCATACAGTAGGGTATTTGTAATGATATTTCTTGTGCTGTTTTTGTTCCTGGCCCTACATATGACCAGCATCTAGAAAAACATGTTTAAAAGTAGTTTTCTTACCAAAACTTTTATATAAACATAGTACATTAAGAGCTAACTCTACTTCTTTATCAACTCTCTTGATTCATTATGTACATCAGAAAGATATTGCACAATTCTTGCTGACAATGTGAGAATCATCTTCTATTGACCATTTGAATGGATACCAGTGCTGGCTGGCTTACATACAGTACATGTTTTGTTCTCTGTTATACTCCACAGTGAACCTATCAGCAAAGATATGTTAGGGAATTACCACTTGGACCCTGCACTATATCAGATTCCATGCAAGATCCGTGACCTCATTAATTTAAGTGAGAGTTATAGGAATTAATTTTAGTTTAATTCTTTAATAAATTCCTTATAATTATCCACTTTAATTTTTGTCATTAAAAAATCTAACTCAAAAATATGAGAATTGGAACAATCAACAAGCTATGATGGAAAAGTTCTTTCCTGATTTTCCTGGTACTCAGAGAATCCAAAGAAAACCCATGTGGCCTTCAGAGAGAATGTGCAAACTTTGTAAATACCACTTGAAGTCAGGAATAGAACTAGGTCCAGGAGCTGTGAGGAATTAGCAATAACTGTTGTAACAATACTGTAACCCTTCTGGTGAAGACATTCACAACAATGCTATTTGGTAGGAAATTCCACAATTCAGACTCAGTAATAATTTCCAAGTCAAGATGGTGTGCAATCCTATGACCCTTGTCCTTTTTGTTTGCAGCAGTTGTGGATTTGGGAGGTGCTGTCCAGGCAGCCTTGACGAATAAGTGAAAGGCATTTTGTACATATCACCACGGTGCAAAAAATAAATACTATTGGTGGTAAATGGGTTGCTAATCTAGTGGTCAATTTGAGACATTAAATCTTTCCCTATCCACAGATGCTGCCTGACCAGCTGAGTATTTCCATTATTTTGTATTTTATTTTAGGTTTCCTGCAACTGCAGTTTTATCATCATTGAGTAGGTCATCCATAGGTAAATTGCAATGATAGCATTTTCATTGATCCCTTATATCATTTTGCTGATAATTAAGATGACTACTTGGCCAGTAATTAGCTGGATTAAATTTGTCCTGCATTTTTTGAACATGATAACCATGGGAAAATAATGTCTCAACACTACATTTGCTCATTCATGTTTTTCTGCAGACTTTTATATTGAAGAAGTTATTTTAAATATCAAATTTTCCAACTAAGATAACCAATATTTCTTTCTGTATGTTCAATAATTTGATTGGAATATTGACTTATTAATAAGAAGATTTTAGTCACTCCCATTTCTTCTGCCTTCAAACCACTTAGTTATTTCTTACTGGTATTTTTCTAGTCACCCCTTCATTTTTAACTAGTGTATTCATTTTCTTTAACTTCCTACTAGGCCAATCAAGAAAATGTGACAGAAAAAAAATTGTTGTTGCAAGCAGGAAATTACACCATAAATATATTTAAATACAAAAATATTTATTTTTCCACAATAACTATATTGTCAACTTCAATGTTAAAGAGAGCAAAGAATGAGATTATTATCTTTGAGTATTTGTTTAAGATGTTATCAAAACAAATAGGTCATAAAATGGTCAATCTGAATTCATAGTATGAATTATATTACTTTATATACTTACCCTACCCCATCAATAAATGCAAGATAAGTCACTTCCCTTGATCTGTATTTAAACCTGATACATGTCAAAGACTCAAACTCAGATAAAGCAGCGATTATTAATGCTCTCTGGGCTCTCTCTGTGGAAGAACAACCAATACACATTTTAATAATTAAAATACCTTTTTACATAAATATTGTGCATATCTGAAGACAAGTATACTGATGATATTACTGCTCAATTATTGTAAAGTTAAAAACCGAAACAAAAGTAGTTCAGACCAATTTTATGGAGTTTCCTAGCCATACCAAAGCTATAGTTCTGCAATGGCAAGTAACAATTTTGCACAACTTATAGACCTTACAGTGACAGTTTCCAAGATCAGCAAATATATCCTGGGAATATTCAGATTTCTGCAATAAAACACTGGGTTCCAAAATACTCAGATATACTTATATTTGACTTACTACCATATAACTTTTTAAAAAATGCACAAGATGATGGAGTTAGCCCCTTGGTGCCAAAAGCCATGGACATTCTAGGTCTACTGGGCCAGAAAGGGCTATAAGAAATAAGAAAACAAAACTGAAGCTGAGATCAAGTTCACATCAGTCATGGCCTTACTAAATGGCAGTGCTGACTTAAAGAAACATATAGTCTAATTTGTGAAGTAGAGAGGTATCCTTGATTGGCACTTCAAAATGAAGATGGCTACTTCAGAAGCAGAGGCTATATTAGATCTAGTATTGGGAAATGAACCTGGTCAGGTGTCAGATCTCTTGGTGGGAGAGCATTTTGAAGGTAGCTATCACAACTCTATCTCCTTTACCCCGGAGAGGAATAGGATCAGATAACACTAGACAACAAATTTTTTCAAAAGTGTTGCTTCCTCAGAATTTTTTTTGTTTGATAGACTACTTGAAGATGAACACAAATATAATTTCAGACTACTTGCATCATGTAGGAATTTGGAGAAACAACAAATTAACTTTTATTGATTATAATGTGCTTAATTGCATGATGGTGCTGATGCTTTGCAATAGTTCAACTACGTTAAAATATTTTGTTAATGATTTTCATTTGTACTCAGTGTCTGAGGTTTCTCGCTTAAGTGTCCAACAATAATTCGCCAGCATTGATGGATTCCAGTTGCCCTGGTATCTTTTCTCCATGACCGCAATGTCCTGGTGAAATCTTTCACCATGCTCATCACTAACAGCACCAAGATTTGCAGGGAAGAAGTCTAAATGGGAACGCAGAAAATGAATCTTTAGTGACATGTTGCATTTCATGGTTTTATATGCTTGAAGCACACTTTCAACCAGCTGCATGTAGTTTGGTGCTCTGTAACAACTTCCTTGAATGCCTTCCATGTGATTTTCTCCGGTCCCACTAGAAATTCTTCAAATTGCCTGTCATTGATGACCTGTTTGATTCGTGGACCAACAAAAATGCTTTCCTTAATCTTGGCATCAGTTATTCTGGGAAGCATCTGTCTCAAATACCAAATCCTCACAGAAATTTTTGTGCCTGGTGATAACAAATTCCATCCTTACAGTCCTGAACCCAATAATTATTACTAAAACCTGTCCTGCCATGCAGCAGCACGCCGCCTAAGCATACCCAAGCATGCCTGGACAAGATAGGAAACTTTCCAGCTTACATTTAGGCAACATTTTAATTGACTTGAATTATGAATTGAAATCATAAATATAAGTTTATTAAAAATGGTGCGTGATAGGGAAACTTCATTGTGATTTTCATGATCAGTAGCCCAAAATTCATAAGGTACACCTAAAGGTATTCAGGAAGCAAAATCTTTGTTGTCCAGTGTAATTTGGGAAAACATTTAATGGGGTAGGGGGAAATATGATGCTATTAGGCAGGAACTTGGGAACATAAATTGGGAGCAGATGTTCTCAGGGAAATGCACAGCAGAAATGTGGCAAATGTTCAGGGAACATTTGCATGGCGTTCTGCATAGGTATGTTCCATTGAAGCAGGGAAAGGATGGCAGGGTAAAAGAAGTGTACAAAGGTGTACAAAGGATGTAGAAAATCTAGTTAAGAAGAGAAACTTAGGTAAGGTTCAAGAAACTAGGTACTGTTAGAGCTCTAGAAAATTACAACATTGCCAGGAAGAAGGTCAAGAATGAAATTAGGAGAGCTAGAAGTGGCCACGAAAATGCCTTGGCAAGCAGGGTTAAGAAAAACCCCAAGGCATCTACAAGTATGTGAACAACAAGAGGATAAGCCATGTGAGAATAGCACCAATCAGGAGTGAGAGTAGAAAACTTGTGGAGCCGGAGGAGGTAGTGGCAGTACTTAATGAATACTTTGCTTCAGTATTCACCAGTGAAAAGGACATTGGCAATTGCGGGGATGACTTAAAGCAGACTGAAATGCTTGAGAGCATACAAATTAAAGAGAATGTGCTGGAGCTTTTGAAAGATATTAAGTTAGATAAGTCACTAGGACCGGACAAGATGTACACCAGGTTACTGTCGGAAGCGAGGGAGGAGACTGCTGAGCATCTGGCAATGATCTTTGCATCATCAATAGGGACGGGAGTACCACCAGAGGATTGGAAGGTTGCAAATGTTGTTCCCTTGTTCAAGAAAGGAAGTAGAGATAACTCAGGAAATTATTGACCACCAAATCTTACTTCAGTGCTGGGCAAGTTGTTGGAGAAGATCCTGAGAGGCAGGATTTATGAGCATTTGAGGACACATAATCTGATTAGGGATAGTCAGTATGGCTTTGTCAAGGGCAAGTCATGCCTTACGAACCTGATTGAATTCTTTGAAGTAACAAAACACATTGATGAAGGTAGAGCAGTGGATGTAGTGTATATGGATTTCAGTGCGGCATTTGATAAAAGTTGCTCAGAAAGTAAAGAGGCATGGGATCCAAGGAGACCTTGTTTTGTGGATCCAGAATTAACCTGACACAGAAGGCAAAGGGTGCTTGTGGATGGTTTGTACTCTACATGGAGGAAGGTGACCAGTGATGTTCCGTAGGGATCTGGTCTGGGACCTCTCCTTTTTTTCATTTTATTATAAATGACCCAGATGAGGAAGTAGAAGGGTGGGTTAGTAAGTTTGCTGAGGATACAAAAATTGGGAGAGCTGCAGATAGTCTGAAGGGTTGTCAGGGGTTACAGCGGGACATCAATAGGATGCAGAACTGGGCTGAGCAGTGGCAGATGGAGTTCAACCCAGATAAATGTGGAGTGGTTCATTTCTGTAGGTCAAATTTGAAGACAGAATACAATATTAATGGTAAGACTCCTGGCAGTGTGGAGAATCAGTGAGATCTTGGGGTCCATGTCCATAGGACACTCAAAGCTGCTGCACAGGTTGACAGTGTTGCTAAGGCGGCGTATGGTGTGTTTGCCTTCAACAACTATGAGATTGAGTTCAAGAGCCGTAAGGTCTTCAGTTCAGGAGGGATGTGGATGGTATAGAGAGTGCAGAGGAGATTTACAAGGATGTTACCTGGATTGGAGTGCATGCCTTATGAAAATAGGTTGAGTGAACTTGGGACTTTTCTGCTTGGAGCGACAGAGAATGAGAGGTGACCTGACAGAGGCGTATAAGATGATTAGAGGCATTGATCATGTGGATAGCTGGAGGCTTTTTCCCAGGGCTAAAATAGCTATCATGAGGGGGCATAGTTTTAAGGTGCTTGGAAGTACAAGGGGAATGTCAGAGGTAAGCTTTTCACAGAGAGTGGTAGATGAGTGGAATGCACTGCCAGCGAAAGTGGTAGAGGCGGATACAATAGGGTATTTTAAAAGACTCTTAGGATAGGTACATGGAGCTTAGAAAAATAGTGGGCTCTGCAACAAGGAAATTCTAGGCAGCTTCTAGAGTACAACATTATGGGCCAAAGGGCCTGTAATGTGCTGTAGATTTTCTAGGTTTCCAAATACTAGAGTCTTATCTTTAGCATCAGCATTGTTGTCTGTGGAGATGCTTGTGGAATTGGCACCTCATTTAATGTTTTCATTCACCATGAATCACAATTGGATGTAACAGAGGAAATGCTCTATTTTGATCAAAATGAGAAATAGAAGCTGCTGAAAATACTCATCGTTAGAAGAAAGAAATGAATTTGTTGATTTTAGCTCTCAACTATTTTTTGCATGCTGCTTTTGTTGTGCATAATCCAGTCACGATTTGCACGACATTCTAGGTTTACAATGATCCCAGCACACCCTTCTATACTGCTCTCTGAACCAGATGTGCTGAGTTCACAGCTATAGGGAATGGTATATATGCCAAGTCCTGAATTACTGATTACCGCATAAGAGGCATCTGCTGCTAATGGCCCAGAATGATTTGTGAATATCTAGTTTTGGACTCACACATTCTAACATTCTTCCTTTAGTATGGCATATCACACTATGCACAGAATAAATGAAACAAAATCAAAATTTTCTCCACAAAGAAAATTTGAACTGTCAATTCAGTTTAACATATAATGACATATATGTCTGCATATATTGGAGAAAAGATGTCCAGTAGGCTCATCCCTTGTTCACTCAGAATTTGCTGCATTCTCTCTGCAATATCATTCCATATATGACTAATTCAGTTGCCATCTGACATTGATGTTTTTCACCCAAAGTGTATTTGATGCCCTCCATATCTAGTGCCCCTTCCAAACAGAGAAGTACTTTCTAAAAAATTTCTTTCCTGAGCTCTTCAAACTGCAAATCACTTCCCTTATCTTACTCAACAATTTTGGCTAGAAGTGAAATTTACCATTGTCAACACAGCCTTTTATCAATTAAGGAAAAGGTGTCCAAAATCAAGACAACAACCTAACACAGAACTCATTGGTCTGTTGAGTAGCAGCAAGGTTACCCCAAGCACTTCTGTGACCTGGACTGGACAAGCTACAGCATATACACTCAATGACCACTTTATTAGGTATACCTGTACACCTGCTAGTTAATGCAAATATCTAATCAGCCAATCATGTGGCAGTAACTCAATGCACAAAAAAAAGCATGCTGACATGGTCAAGAGGTTGTTGTTGTTCAGACCAAATATCAGAATGGGGAAGAAATGAGATCTTTGTGACTTTGAACATGGAATGATTGTTGGTGTCAAACAAGTTGGTTTGGTTGAGGGGTGTTAACTGTTCCTGAATCTGGTGGTGAGAGTCCCGAGGCTCCTATATCTTCTTCCTGAGGGCAGCAGTGAGGACAGCACGTCCTGGGAGTTGGGTGTCCCCGATGATGGATGTTGCTTTCCTGCAAAGATGTTTCATGTAGATGTGCTCAATGGTAGGGCAGGCTTTACCCATGATGGACTGGGCCGCAGCCACTTTTTGTAGGACTTTCCATTCAAGAACATTGGTGTTTCTATACCAGGCTCTGACATAGCCAGTCAATATACTTTCCACTATACATCCTTTTAAGTTTGTCAGTTTTAGATTACCACAAACTCCTAAGAAAGTCAAGTTGCTTCTGTGCTTTCTGCATAATTGCACTTGTGTGCTGGGCTCAGGAGCGGTTCTCTGAAAAAATAACACTTGAGGAATTCATCAGTTGCTGACTCTTTTCACCACTGATCCTCCTATGAGTATTGCTCATGGACCTGAAGTCAATAATCAAGAGGTGATATTATTCAACCTCTGCCACAACTGTCAAATATCCTTTGTTGATTCAACTTTATCCATAATTGCCACCTCACCCCACAAAATGGCTTTCCGGAGATCGCAGCTGGACCTCTTATAACTTTCTTGGTCACAAGATTTGAATGACTTTCATCTGGCCTCAGCAGATCGTGGATCTGATGGTTCATCCAGGGCTACTGATTGGGGAAGACTCTGAATGGGTTTGTGGGGATGTACTCATCTACAACTGTTTTAATAAAGTCAGTAACAACCATGGTGTATTCATTCAAGCGAGTCCATGAATATGACCCAGTCACTGTCAGTGACACCTCCTAGGCCAACATCCACAACATTAATGCTCATTCAGTTAACTCCATTGGGCAGGCCCTTTTGTTCACTTGACTGATTATCAGGCTAAGAAAACAGATCAAAGTTCAAAGTAACTTTATTATCAAAGTACATACATGTCACCATATACAACCCTAAGATTCATTTTCTTGCGGGCATACTCAAATCCATAATAGAATAATAGTCGTAACTTAATCAATGAAAAACCACACTAACTTAACAACTTCATCATGTTGGTTCTTACAAAATGTGGAAGAACCAACATGATGAAATGGATAACTGTTCAGGTGGCTCCAAGAGATCCATTTGGATTTACCTTTCAGTATGTAGCTGAGTTTCCCATCATGACACCATCATTGTCATTATCTACAACTCCTGTTTGCCATTACTGCTCTTGGGTGACTGTAGTGATAGTGCTGATATCTTTTGTTATGACAAGGAAGATTATGTGTAACAATAAACATTTTTTTGCAGTGATGGGTAAATACAGATGGTCTCTGGTGTCTTCTGTTTGCCATTTCCTCTCTCCTTATTGCCTACTTGTGTCTGATTGTGAGATTTCATTGAGGGTATACAACCTGATGCTCACTGCAGTAAGGCAGCCATATTTCTGCAGGCATTCAGAACCAGGTCAACACTTTCATATGAAATTAGTATTTTACAGGATCAAGTTAATTACATTTTATTTAAATATACAATGCAGAATAAGACTTCTGCCAGTCAAGCTGGGTGCCCAGCAATGCCCAATTTAACCCTAGCCTAATCACAGAGCTATTTACAATGACCAATTAACCAGTAAATCTTTGGATTGTGGGAGGAAACCCAGATGTTCTACAGGGAGGACATACAAACTCCTTACAGATGATGTCGGGGCTAACTCAGATGTCCCAAGCTGTAGTTATCGTCTTGCTAACTGCTACTCCCCCGTGGTGCCCACTGTATATATTTATTTATTTTTGGGATTTGGGCATTGTTGATAAGACCAGTCTCTATGGCCCATCCTAATTACTCTTTAAAGGTATGATGGGTCACCTATTTGAACAGATGTAGTCTTTCTACAGAACTTTTGCTACTTAGGAAGCTGGGTGACATCAGATGGCAGGTACGACATGGACATCAAAAGAAGAATAGGGATGGCAAAAGACACCTTTACGAGAATGAAGAGTATAATGAACAACACTAAACTAGGCATGACAACCCGCCTCAGAGTACTGAAATGTTATGTTTACCCAGTTATGTTACATGGATCAGAATGTCGGACAATATCTAGTAACATGAGGAAACAAATTGAAGCAGCAGAGATGTGGTTTTCGAGGAGGATGCAAAGAATATCATGGACGAAACGAATATCTAACGAGGATGCCATGAACAGAGCAAGCACAAAAAGAGAAATAATGTATGAGATCATGAAAAGGCAACGTAACTTCATTGGACATGTGATTAGGAAAGAGGAGTTAGAATGCACTGTAATTATGGGAAAGATTGAAGGGAAGAAAGCAAGAGGAAGGCAAAGACAAATGATGATGGAGACAGCAGCCAGAGAACTGGAAATGAATACCAATGATTTGATCCACTTGACCTGAAACAGAAGTGTGTGAGTCATGGCAGTCAAAGCTCAATCTGGGCATGGCACTTGATGATGATGATGAGTTTTTCCAGCAGATAGATCCATTGTACTCCTGTGTCAAATTCCAGGATTCAATCTAGTGACAATGACAAAACTTTCCATGGCAGGAATACGGATAGGTTAGGAAGCAATAAGCTTTCTTACAAAACTACTTTCATTGTTCAGCTTGGGAATGAGTTTACAAGCATAGAAGGCTTTTGAGTAGCTTATATGAGTGGCATATTTTGTAGATGGTATTCCTGCAGTTACTGCATGCTTTTTTCTGATATGATCCTGACCGTGTTTACATCCCACAGAAGGCAAATGTTAATCAAGCACTCGAGTGCCATCATTAGCAAAAAAGAAACAGCCTACTCTGACACCTTTCACACCCTTGCCAGGGATAACTTGAAGAAGCCTCTGCCTAATTACCATCTGCACATCACCTGCAGTATCAGCGGTCCCATCACATGCGAACACCGAACATAGAAATCAACAGCACATTACAGGCCCTTTGCCCACAATGTTGTGTCGACCATGTAACCTACTCTAGAAACTGCCTAATGCATAACCTTCTATTTTTCTAAACTCCATGTACTTACCTATGAGGCTACTGTATCCACTTCCACCACCGCCGCCAGCAGTACATTCCACGCACCTACCACTCTCTGTGTTAAAAACTTACCCCGACATCCCCTCGGTACCCATTTCCAAGGCACCTTAAAACTATGCCCCCTCACATTAACCATTTCAGCCCTGGAGAAAAAGCCTTTGGCTAGCCACATGATCAATGCCTCTCATCATCTTATACCTCTATCAGGTAACCTCTCATCCTCTGTCACTCCAAGGAGAAAAGGCCAAGTTCACTCAACCTATTCTCATAAGGTATGCCCTCCAATCCAGGCAACATCCTTGTAAATCTTCTCTGCAGTTATTCTATAGTATCCACAACCTTCCTGTAGTGAGGTGACCAGAACAGAACACAGTACTCCAAAAGGGGTCAGAACAAGGTCTTAGATAGCCGCATTATTACCTCACGGCTCTTGAACTCAATCCCATGGTTGAGTTCAACACACCATAGTTCAACAAGTGTCAACCTGCGCAGCAGCTTTGAGTGTCCTATGGACGTGGACCCCAAGATCTCTCAGATCCTCCACACTGCCAAGAGTCTGCCCATTAATATTATATTCTGTCTTCAAATTTGACCCACCAAAATGAACCACTTCACACTTACCTGGGTTGAAGTCCGTCTGCCACTTCTCAGCTTAGTTCTGCATCCTATTGCTATCCCACTGTAACCTCTGACAACCCTCCAAACTACCCACAACACCCCCAACCTTTGAGTCAGCAGCACATTTAGTAACCCACCCTTCTACTTCTTCATCCAGGCTATTTATAAAAATCACAAAGAAGAGGGGTCCCAGAACAGATTCCTGCGGAACACCACTTGCTACTGACATCCATGCAGAATACGAAGCATCTACAACCACTCTTTGCTTTCTGTGGACAAGCCAATTCTGGATCCACAAAGCAAGGTCTCCTTGGATCCCATGTCTCCTTACTTTCTGAAGGAGCCTTGCCTGGGGAACTTATCAAATGCCTTCCACTATATCCACTGCTCTACCTTCATCAATGTGTTTTGTTACTTCCTCAAGTAATTCAATCAGGCTCGTAAGGCACAACCTGCCCTTGACAATGCCATGCTGACGATCCCTAATCAGATTACATCTCTCCAAATGCTCAAAAATCCTGCCTCTCAGGATCTTCTCCAACAACTTGCCCACCACTGAAGTCAGACTCACTGGTCTATAATTTTCTCTACTCCCTTTCTTGAACAAGGGAACAATATTTGCAACCCTCCAATCCTCCAGTCCCTACTGATGATGCAAAGATCATCACAAGAGGCTCAGCAATCTCCGCTCTCGCTTCCCACAGTAGCCTAGTGTATATCTCATCCGGTCCTAGTGGCTTACCCAACTTAATGTTTTTCAAAAGCTCCAGCACAACCTCTATTTTATGCTCAAGGATTTCAGTTCTCTGTAAGTCATCCCCACAGTTGCCAAGTTCTTTTTCCCCGGTGAATACTGAAGCAATTCATTAAGCACCTCCTCCGACTCCATGCATCTGATTGGTCCTACTCTCATGCAGCTCATCCTCTTGCTCTTCACATACCTGTAGAATACCTTGGGGGTTTCCTTTATCCTTCTCACCAAGGCCTTCTCATGACCCCTCTGGCTCTCCTAATTCCATTTTTCAACTCCTTCCTGGCACCCTTGTAATTTTCTAGAGCTCTAACAGTACCTGGTTTCTTGAACCTTTTGAAAGCTTTACTTAATCAGATTTTCTACATTCATGGTTCTTCAACTCTACCATCCTTTCCTTACCTCAACGAAACATACCTATGCAGAACTTCATGTTCCCTGAACATCTGCCACATTTCTGCCATGCATTTCTCTGAGAACATCTGCTCCCAAGTTCCTGCCTAATGGCAGCGTATTTCCCCCTACCCCAATTAAATGTTTTCCCAAATTGTATGCTCCTATCCCTCTCCAGTGTTATGGTAAAGGAGATAAGAATTGTGATCACTACCTCCAAAATGCTCTCCCATCGAGAGATCTGACGCCTGAACAGGTTAATTTCCAAATACTAGATCAAGTACAGCCTCTCCTCTCATTGGCTTATCTACATATTGTGTCAAGAAACCTTCCTGGACATGCCTAACAAATTCCATCCCATCTAAACCCCTTGCACTAAAAAGATGCCAATCAATATTAGTAAAGTTAAAACGTCCCATCACAACAACCTTATTATTGTACTGTTTCAGAATCTGTCTCCTTATCTGCTCTTCAATATCCATGTTACTATTGGGAGTCTATAAAAAACACCCAGTAGAATTATTGGTCCTTTCCTATTTCTGACTTCCACCCACACTGACTCAGTAGACTATCCCTCCATGACTTCCTCCTTTTCTGCAGCCGTGACACTATCCCTAATTAGAAATGCCACGCACCCACCCCTCCTTTTCTTTTTGAAACATCTAAAGCCTGGTACACTCAGCAGACAATCCTGCTCCTGAAACATCCACAGTTCAACATATTGATCCATGCTCTAAGTTCATCCACCTTGTTTATGATACTCCTCACATTAAAACATACACATCTCAAACATTTAGGCTGAAAATCTTTGCTCTAACATCTCATAGTCATACTTTATTGATCCCGGAGGAAATTGGTTTTCGTTACAGTTGCACCATAAATAATTAAATAGTAATAAAATCATAAATAATTAAATGGTAATATGTACTTTGTAAATTATGCCAGGAAATAAGTCCAGGACTAGCCTATTGGCTCAGGGTGTCTGACCCTCCAAGGAAGGAGTTGTAAAGTTTGATGGCCACAGGCAGGAATGACTTCCTATGACTCTCTGTGTTGCATCTCAGTGGAATGAGTCTCTGGCTGAATGTACTCCTGTGCCCAATCAGTACATTATGTAGTGGATGGGAGACATTGTCCAAGATGGCATGCAACTTGGACAGCATCCTCTTTTCAGACACCACCGTCAGAGAGTCCAGTTCCACGCCCACAACGTCACTGGCCTTACGAATGCCTATCCTTCCTCACAAATTCCCTACAAGGTGTCTACTTGTACTCCAACCTCCCCATCCTCTGCCTCTTCACTTCGGTTTGCACCCCACAGCAAATCTAGTTAATACCATTAACAAACCTCCCCACCAGGATATTGGATCTCCTCGGATCCCTCCTTTTTGTACAAGTCACACCCGGCCCAGAAGTCCTCCCAATAATCCAAAAAATCTGAATCCCTGTGCCCTGCTCCAATCCTTCAGTCACGCATTTATTCGCCACCTCATTCTATTCCTATACTCACTGTTGCGTGGCACAGACAACAATCCCGAAATTACTACCTTTGAGGTCCTGCTTCTCAACTTCCTTCTTAACTCCCTGTATTCTGCTTTCAGGACCTCCACCCTTTTTCTACCTATGACGTTGGTACCAATATGAACCCTGACCTCTGGCTGCTCACTCTCTCATTTCAGGATATTATGGACGTTCTCAGAAACATCACTAAAGCTGGCACCTAAGGGGCAAACTACCATCCTTGTTTCTTTTTTGTGCCCACAGAATTGCCTATCTGCCCCCCTAACTTTTTAGTCTCCTAATCACAGGGCTATTTACAATGACCAATTAACCTACTAATCAGTATCTTTGGACGGTGGGAGGAAACCCAGACATTCTACAGGGAGGATGTACAAACTCCTTACAGATGACGTTGAGCCACAAACAGCACTCAAGATGGAATACTTATTGCTAAGGGGGAGCCACAGGGTGCTCTTCACTGACGCCCAGCCTTCTCTCTCCTGATGGTCACCTACTTTATCTGTCTCCTGTGGCCATGGGGTAACTACCTGCCTGTAGCTCCAGTCTATTACCTCCTCACTCTCCCTAACAAGTCAAAGGTTATCGAGCTGCAGCTCCAGTTCCCTAACTGGGACTCTAAGGAGCTGCTGCTCAATGCAACTGGCGCAGATGTGGCCATCAGGGAGACCCAGACATCCCACATCTGACACCCTGAACAGAAAACTAGCCTCGCAGTCGTACCCATTATTCTTGTTAGAGGGGGTAAACAAAAATTAACCTACCTCACCTAAGCCCATCCTTGCCAAAGCCCTACTACTCTGACTATGACTGCTCCACTAGACAGTGTCTCTTTTATTTCGGAGCTTTCTCAGCGTCCTTGCATAAGCTACAGCAGCTGCACACTTCTCACCAACCTGTGCACTCACTCTCTCTTTGAATTGATATACTATATCTTCGACTGCTATATTACTTTCAAGAATGCCTATTATCGCATCCCTAGACTACATTACGGGATATCTGATCATCTGGCAGTCCTCCTTCCTGTATACAGGCAGAGGCTAAACAGCATAGGTATGGAGACTACAGGGTTGCTTTGAGTGGTGGACTGGGCCATGTTCAAGGACTCCAAGGACCTGAATGAATACACCACGGATGACATTAGACTTTATAAAGACACTCGTGGAAGAGTGTATCCCCATAAAATCATTCAATCTTCCCAACCAGATGCCCTGGATAGTCATAGTCATACTTCACTGATCCTGGGGAAATTGGTTTTTGTTACAGTTGCACCATAAATAATAAATAGTAATAGAATGATAAATAGTTAAATAGTAATATGTAAATTATGCAATATTCCAGGACCAGCCTATTGGCTCAGGGTGTCTGACCCTCCAAGGAAGGAGTTGTAAAGTTTGATGGCCACAGGCAAGAATGACTTCCCATGACGCTCTGTGCTTGAACCAAGGGCTAGATCTGCAGTGATCAGGTCTGGCAACCAAGTACAAGAGGTCCAAGTATGACCTCCAGAAAGCCATCTCACATGTGAAGTGGAAATTCTGGACCAAATGTGATTCACAGAATGATGCCTGACAGCTGTGTCAGGGTTTGAATGCAAACCAAGCAACATATGTGACAAGGTTTTTCTCCCATAGGAGCTCAATGCCTTTTATGCTTGTTTTGACCGAGACAACATGGAAGTACCTTCATAAGCGCCCAAAGTCCCAGATGACCATCCTTCAGGAAGGTGAACCAACAGAAAGCATCTGGCCCAGATAGTGTACTTGGTTGAGTACTGAAGACCTGTGCTGATCAACAGGATGCAGTGTTTACTGACATCTTTAACCTTTTGGTTTCTGCAGTCTGAGGTTCCCACCTACTTCAAGCAGGCTTCAATCATATGGTGCCCAAGAAGAATATGGTAACCTGCTTCAATGATCATCTGTGATGAAATGCTTTGAGAGGCTGGTTGTGAAACGTATCAGCTCTTACCTAAAGAACGACTTGGATCTGCTCCAATTTGCCTGTCACAACAGATTAACAGCAGATGCCATTTCATTGGTTCTTCATTCAGCCTTGGAATATCTGGACAGTGAAGGTGCATACATCATGATGCTCTTCATTGACTAGAGCTCAGCATTCAACACCATCATTCCCTCAAAACTAATCAAGCTCTAAAACATAGGCCTCGATACCTCCTTGTGCAACTGGATGCTCAATTTCTTTACTTACAGATCCCACTCAATTGGCAACAACATCTCCTCCACAATCATCATCAGTACAGGTACACTGCAAAGTTTGGCCCCCTGCCCTACCTGCCGTATATTTATGATTGTGAGGCTAAGTACAGCTGCAATGCCATATAAATTTTCTGACATCATCAGTTGTTGGCCGAATTAAAGGTGGTGACAAATCCGCATACAGGAGCGAGATTGTAAATGTGGATGAATGGTGCTACAACAACCTTTCACTCAAGGTTGGAAAAATCAAGGAGCTGATTATTGACTACAGGAAGAAGAAACTGAAGGTCCATGAACCAGTCCTCATTAGGGGTTTGGAGGTGGAGGGAGTCAGTAATTTTAAATTCCTTGGTCTATTATTTCAGAGGATCTGTCCTGGACCAGCATATAAATGCTAGTACAAAGAAGGAACCAGTCAGTATACTCACCACTGTGACCTACCACTGTGCACCTATAGAAGTTTGTCAAGGTTTCAAACGACATGCTTGCCAAAATTCAGCAAGTCATTTAAAACCCTGACAAGTTTCTATACATGCACAGTGGAGAATATCCTGACTGGTTGCATTGCAGCACTGTATAGAACCACCAATGCCTGTTAACGGAAAAGCCTACAAAAAATCCAGTCCATCACAGGAAAAGCCATCCCTACCATTAAGCAAAGATGCAAGGACACCATCTTCTAAGGACAATGTTACATTAAAGCAGTATCCATTATCAAGGACACCCACCATCCAGGCCATGCTCTCTTCTTGCTGCTGCCACTGGGAAGGATGTACAGGAGCCTTAGGTCCCACACCACCAGGTTTAGCAAGTTATTACTCTTCAACAATCAGGCTCCTGAATCAAATGGAAAACTTCACTCAACGCTGAACTGATTCCACAACCCACAGATCATTTTCAAGGAATATATAACTCACGTTCTCAGTATTATTTACTTACTTTTGGTTAATATTTACAGTTTGTCTTCTTTTGCACATTGACTTTTTTAAGTCTTTGCATGTAGTTTTTTTTTAATTGATTCTGTTGCTCTTTTGTTCTACACATGAATGGCAGTAAGGAAATGAATCTTGAGTATATCATGATATACACATAGTATAATAAATTTACTCTGAACTTTGTCCTTGATGTCACTGAGCTTTACTGTTGCTGGAACTTCATACAACCTCATTAAATGGTTCTTGTAAGAGGGTTGAGTTAAACTAAGGCCTGTGACATGCAAAAGTCAGGTAGGAGAGGGTAACCCCTGATTTATTTAGATTTGGTTTGCTTTATGTAGCTTAATAGCATTGCTGCTAACTGGCTTCTCAAGTGCAACAATTACAGTGTGCTTAATCTGATTACGTGTCCCACATTACTGCTATCACCAGGTTTACAGCACAGAGGAAAATACGAATGTTTGGATAGATTGGTCAGGCAGTCATAAGTTTGAAAAGGACAGAGGAATAATCATTTATGATCCAGCAACAGATGTCTCCAGCTGGAGAAGGCCGTTACCCAGTTGAGCTTAATAAGGGAACTACTGTTAGTGTTAAGGATACTCAGGGTCACTCCTTTCTGATTATAATCTATTGTGCCACTAATTCTGGTGAGTTGTCTTTCTAGTAGGGGATGATGCACTGAAAAGAAAATGCTTGGGACAAAGCCTTCAACATATGAAACTGTAAACGTACCCATGTCCAGTAAGTCAGTTTACATTTTTTTCAATTATATGACATGTCTTATTATTATTCTCATATTAACCAAATTCCTAATATCCCTGCGTGATGATCCATTCCTGAAAAGTGAATAACTGCAGTCACTGCAAATATAAAGTGAAAACAGAACATGCTGGAGACACTCACAGGTCTGCTAAAAATACGCAGCATTTTCTTCTTTGAATCTATTCCTAAGAATCTGCTTTCAGGAAGAAAGCTTTTCCTGAAACTTAGTTGAAGTCAATGTCATCAAATTCCAAAAAGATCTTGTGTAGCACTGTGCATTCTAGCATTCATACTAAATATTGGAAAAATTAAGAATAGTTATGATTTAAAGCTATACAAAGTAATCAACAAATAGCAAGATGACACATTTATGGTACTTACTATAATTTGATTGGAAAGCATAGGGTATATAAATATTATTATCTTCTGAAGGAGGCCATAAACAACTCCTGTGGCCAGCCGAACAAATTGTATTTGGGTGGACTTGATAATCACCAATTATAATGCCACGCAAGGCATTAACCTTTACTAAGAAAACAGAAAAAAAATTAAGTGGAAATAAAAATGTCAGGCATGGCAAATCTAATGCTGTTACTGAAAAAGTTCTTTCAAGATAATTACTTCCAGGATTTTAAAAAAATTTTATGTGCATAAATACCATTGTTGCCATTATCTACATGGCATATTTTATTAAAATCAGGACAAAACTACAACTCAATTTATTCACTAGAAAAAAAGCAACCTTCCAAGCTGCATTACTCAAAGGTGGTTTTTTTTCATTGAAGGGCTGCTTCTATTACATGTCTTGATGTCATGAAACTTAACAAATGAAACTTAAAAGTAAAATTACTTTTTGAAAACCACCATTTAAAATCTTTTTTTAGAAAAGGAGGTAATTTGAATAGTAGTTAAACATAGATGGTACATTGCAAACTGCTACTTGAGTTTTCAAACTTTTATTTACTACATTCAAGTAATAAAGAAGTGATAAAATGCTGGAAACGTTCAACAGGTAAGACAAGATCTATGAAAAGAGAAACAGTTAATATTTCAGATCAAAGTCCTTTCAAAACTAGAAAAGTGAAGAAACAAGTTAGTCTTAAGTCACTGAGGAGGTGAGGAATGGATAGATACGGGGAGGGAAATGCATCTCGGATAGGTCAAGGCCACGATTGCTATGATAATCAATTATAATTCTGGAACCTATTCCCACTCTGATCTGTTTGGGCATAGTTTTCTGCACTGTTCTATCAAGGCCCATTGTGCGCTTGAAGAATAGCGCCCCATCTTTCACCTTGGCATACTGCAATTTTCAGGATTTAATATCAATTTTAATGATTCCAATACCATATTTTCTTCTTTTATACAAGAATCAACTAGTTCTGCTGTAAGGTCATCCATCTGTAAAATTATTTCAGTTTTTCCCACTCCATGAATTGGTTTGTCCTTGACAATGTTATGCTGCTTCATGGTTTGAAAATTAATTCATCTGCGCAAATGTACTATATCATGTTCTGACAGATGTCTTTTATATAATGGAAAGGCTAAGGGGTGCTAGCTGCTGAATCACTTGTCACAAGTAATGTAGTCTCTGACCTATTCACATAGCTACAGTATTTATGGGACGTCCAACTGAATTTCTGGTTAAAGGTAAAGCATGATGTTTTTGGTCGAAGGCTGAATAGTAATGTTATTAACTAACAAGGATATCTAGCCAAAGCTTTTCACTTGAGATGGTCAATGTCTGACAGTTTTGTGGCACAAATTATTGTCCTATGCCTGTTGCATTGTCCAGATCTAGCTGAAAACAGGCACTGATGCCTTCATTTGATGGAAAGATATTAATGGAACTGGATCTGTAGAATTTGAATATAATCATTATTATTTGCACGTGCACAAAATCTGCACTGAGATCCTCTACTCAAACCCTTTGGGGGAAAAATGCAATTATGAGGAAGTAGGTGAGACACAGAAGGAACACATTGTGAATGAGGGGATAATGTTTTTACCGTTAATTGGTTATCAGTTAACAAGGCCAGAAATCACATACATAGGCTATATTTTATAGACTCCACTGCATGCTTAAATTTACACTAACAATCAGTAGAATACTCATTCATTAATGTATTTTTAAAACCTCACAATTTCCATCAATGCCTATTGTTCCATTTCACAACAGCATCATGAAACATCCTATACAATTTATGAATTACACAAAAATTTTAATGCAAATTCTTACCTAATGGTCTATTAATTTTCATGATTACGTTAACTATATCACTGAAGTTCATTTCTTTAATTCTTGGACTATCTAAAAATTAAAAGTCATACAATTTTAGAAAGTTTTTCTATTACCTTATAAACATTTCTGTTTTTGCTATACTTTCCAAGCAACCCTTTGTTACCACCAAAATAACAGAACCAATCACAAATGTCAGGTGGTCTGTGGAAATTCCTTCCAATTTGCAGCTTAAGGTTTCTGCTAAACTTTCATAAGGGTTACACAATAGATGTTATTGTGTTATAAGAAAAACTGGTGAAATTTAAGGTAGTATTTTGACATGGGTGAAAAGGTACAGAAAGGGTGCAGGTATGAAGCAAACAACTGTATCGTTGCCTGCAGTTCCTTGAAAAAAAAAGTTGGCAGGGAAGTTAGATTAGCCACAAGATAGGGAGAAGTAGAGGTGGAAGAGCATGGGACCCAAACAATCCTTTTAGATGGAGCAGTGATTCACCTGTACTTCTAATCTAATGCACCATTTTCAGAAACGATTTCATGTTATATTACGTTGGAGAAACCTATTAGGTGACGCTTTTGTAGAAAAACCGTTTTCAGCCTGCTTAGTGTTCTAACGAGGCCCACACAAGCTTCAGCAACAATGGGTCATCTTCCACCAAGGCATTCCGCAGCTTTAAGGACTCAATAATTAATTCAATAAATTTCAGATAAGTTGCTTTCTCTGTGTGTATCAGAACTGGGCAGGTCTGCTACAAGGTTATCTACCTGCACTACCTGTTCAGATTATTTTTCTCTCCACCAACAATGCCTGTACATTTCCTCTTGCTTTTCACTGACATTTCATAAATATTGCATTATCCTGTGCTCTTCACTCCACTCTTCATAAAAATCATTAACCTAGTAACCAGATGACTTCAACAGTTTATCACTCTCTGGGACACGTTGGATGGAGCTGCCGCGACTGCAAAAATACCCCAACCTATCTCTTTTACACCATCTCTGCAACACTTCCACAGTTCTGACACTGCATTTTCAACCATAAGCTGTTTCTCTAACCACAGATCCTAGCTGACTTGCTTGGTTTTCTAGCTTTTCACTTAAATTTCACACTTTAAATCTACAGCATGGTAGCATAGCGGTTAGTTTACAGTAACAGTGAGCTGGGTTCAATTGCCACTACTGTCTGTAAGATTATACATTCTCCCCGTGACCACGTGTTTCCTCTGGGTGCTCCGGTTTCCTCCTACATTCCAAAAACTTATGGGTTACTAAGTTAATTGGTCACATGGGTATAATTAGGCAGCACAGGCTTGTTGGGCCAGAAGGGCCTGTAACCATGCTGTATCCCTAAATAATAAAAAAAATTCCAACACCTGCAGATCTTTGATTTTTTAAGTCTAAATCTCAAAGGCCTTGACTTACAAAAAATCTGCCCATCAAACCACTGTGGAAATATATTCAAAACTTGTTTTTTTATGCATTTAATCTTACAATGTAACAAAGTGAAACCTGTATAATTCCAAAGTGCTTTGTGCTAAGTGTGTATGTGGCTGGAGGCATGTAATGTTCTGATCATTGTTCACTGTGTAACTAAGGGAAGGTTGGTACATTGCGCGGCCTTGAATAAAAGTACTGCAGCTGCTAAGTAGAGGACCTGACTGCCAGAACAGAGAATAGCAAAAGAATAGCCTGAAAACTTGTCTAAAATTGACCTTTGTAAGCTGTAAAACAGAAGCCACCGCCATCTATCTGAGGAGCGGAGGCAGTATTATTCTTGTAGATCCACTCTGTGTTTTCGATTCTTTATTAGAAGACCTAGTGAAAGGTAATCAACACAATTTGGAGGATCCACCAAGATCGTTTGTCTTAGTGGTTGCAATGTGGGAGAATTCCAGTGACTGGGCTGAAGGAGATTCACACTGTTGCTTAAAGCTGATACAAAGCGGCAGTAAATTGTGAACTGTTTGCATCTTTTAATTGTATGACGTTGGGAAGAAGTTTGAATTAAACTTGTTCCCAGAAGAAAAACAACAATGATTAAGGGAAATATTTTACTCTGGAATGAATTCACTTTTATGTTTTAAAATGTGTTATTGTGCCAGGGACCCCAAAAAGCAGTTTTAACCCCCTCCTTAGTTATTTGTAAAATGTGTAAAAGCTTTTCACGATGAGAACTGACTGTTTATTTCAAACTTTGCAGTTACTTGTGAAGGTTCTGAAGGAAGAAAAGTACAAGCATCAATTATTATTCTGTCTTGTCTGTGTTCTTTTTTGATTTGTGTTTCCATGTCATTGATTTAAGAGTCACCGTGCCACGCAGCACTTTCCACTCTGCTGTAATACTGTTACACGAGTCATAAAACCCCATGAGGACCTTAATGATACTCCTATTGCTAATGCCGATTTAA
Organism: Mobula hypostoma; assembly: GCF_963921235.1. Taxonomy (NCBI): domain Eukaryota; kingdom Metazoa; phylum Chordata; class Chondrichthyes; order Myliobatiformes; family Myliobatidae; genus Mobula; species Mobula hypostoma. The sequence goes on along the minus strand of NC_086107.1, from coordinate 72,392,335 downwards.
TTTTCTTTGCTGAAAGCTTGGCTTTACATAATGGTACGGGAAAATCATGCAAAGGACATGGATGTAGTCTCCGAGGGTAATAAAGCGGCAGCATATGCTGCAAAAAAGGTAGAAATTAGACCCACTCTGGTTGTACCAGAAACAAGCACCCACACGCAGTTGGCCCTGATGACACCTCCCACTTTGGAGGATGTACAAACATACCAGTCCACTACTCCATAGGCCACAAGAACAAAGTGAGAAAAGCTGGTTTGTAAGCAACACGATAGTATGCAGCTTTACCCCAAAAGACACATTGTGGACCTGGGTAAATTAGTACTGTGGATTGCCCAATGTGTTCACAAATGCAGGCAAGAGGGGAACGATTGTTGAAACAAACCAAACCTGGTATTTCCCGAGTACCTCAAGTTGCAGAACAAATCTGTTAACAATGTATGACGTGTGCCTTGCAGGATCAGGGAAAACAGGTACAAGTAACAGGGCTCATACCCTGTTAAGATGCCACTTTTGGACACTTACAGATGGACTTTATTGAATTACCTCAATGTAAAAGGTATAAGTATGTATTAGTCATTATTGATGTGTTCTCACAAAACATTTCCTTGTAGAAAGAATGATGCAGTTACAGGAGCGAAATATCTATTAAAGCAGGGGTCCCCAACCTTTTTTACACTGCGGACCGGCCGACCGGGGGGGGGGGGGGGCGCTGCCAACGGACAAGAGTAGCAGTTAAATACGCTGGGTTTACCCCGAGAAAGACTACAATGACCATGAAGCCTTGTGCGGGCACCAGTGTGCATGCGTGTATGATTTTTCTTCCACAAATCGTTTTTGGCGATTCTTTTCCGGGGGGAGGGGGGTGTTAATCACGACCGGAATACAGATGATAATTAGCTAATTCACTCAACTTTCGTTTCTAAAAGGGTTTATCTAATGAATTTAATATTAAACACACAGTGCATATTTTCCCCGCATTAATATTGTGATAAGTCACTTATCAGGGGAGGACAGGGGAGTTTGAAGTAAATGTTGAACGAACTTCCAGTACAAGTGGTAGAGGCAGGTTCGATATTATCATTTAAAGAAAAATTAGATAGGTATATGGACAGAAAAGGAATGGAGGGTTATGGGCTCAGTGCAGGTCGGTGGGACTAGGTGAGAGTAGCGTTTGGCACGGACTAGAAGGGCAGAGGTAGCCTGTTTCCTTACTGTAATTGTTATATAGTTATATAAGTCAATAGCATCATAACATTTTAAGTATCGTTTGGATATTAAGCACGCAGCACATATTTTCCCCGTATGAAGATATAAAATCATTGCAACACACCAATATCGCTGAAACAGTGGGAGCCCTGGGATTGTTTTCCTGCAACAAGACAGTCCTATCGAAGGGTGACAAGAGACAGCGATACTCGAATGGGGTTCCTTATATCCAGTCTATTCCGCAATTCTGTTTACGTTGGATTCATTGCAGAGATACGTTAGAAATGGAAGCAAAGTTTTCAGTGCTTTCCTGACTATCTCAGGATATTCAGCCTTGACTTTGATCCGGAATGCCAGCAGAGATGTTATGTCAAGCATACTTTTCAGCCCGTTGTCATTTGCAAGCTCGAGGAGTTGATCTTCTTCCCACGCTGAAATGGGTGACGCGTGGGTAATGACCTTGCATGTGTAATTGCTCAACACTGGGCGTGACAGGGAATGAGGAAAGGTGCAGCTGACTCCTATCGCCAAATCACCGCGGCCTGGTAGTGCATGCTCTGCGGCCCGGTGGTTGGGGACCGCTGTATTAAAGGAAATAATCCCACAATTTGGGAACCCCTGGAAACTATTCAGTGACAGCAGTACCCTTTTCACTGGTAAAGTAATTAAAGGAGTATGCGAAGCCTTACAGGTGGATCAACATTTTCATTGCAGCTACCATCTTCGGCCAGCTGGCCTAGTGCAAAGAATGAACAGAACAATTAAGAATAGATTTAGTAAAACGTAAGAGGAAACTGGACTAAAGTGGAAACAGGTGCTGCCTTTGGTTCTGATGATGAGCCACTGCTAATAGAACCAATGGTCTGTTCCCACATGAAATCATAATGGAAGGCCCCTGTGCCCATTATCTGATACACCACTAGGAACTAAACAAATGGAGGTACACAACCTGGCTTGCTGAATTATTGTGTAGCCTTAACAAAAAACATTACAAAATATCGTCAACAGGTAAAAGAAACCCAGCAACCAGTAGCGGACCTCAGATGTCATGACATTGAACCTGGAGACTACATGGTGGTGCAGACATTAATAAAAGAAAGAACTGTTTGGAACCTCGATTTGAAGTACTATTTCATGTATGGCCATCAAGGTAAGAGAAAAGCCATCATGGACTCATGCCTCTCACTCTAATGACATAGAGGATAAAACCACTGAGAGTCCCAGTGACTGCAACTGGAATAGCTCATGTCCTTTCCCTGACAGATGTTACTGCCACAAACGCTCAACCTGCTGGGTTTGTATGGCTATCCTAGCACATGTAGAAATGGGTGTGCCCCTTTTACCACTCAATCAATGAAACAAATGAACTGTTTCTTTAATTGGTCCAAGCCCAAGTTTGGTTGCTGGTACAACGATGATGGGGCTCAGAAACAGACACACTTCCTTCCCTTATGAGTACAGCCAGAGTGTCACTGAGGGAAGATGGGGATATAAATTTGGAAACAATGTGTTTCAGAGAATGGTATATCCCCATATGACAATGCTGTCCCCAGGATAAAAGGACCTAGCGTTGGCCCTAGAGAAGGCAACACTTGCCTAGGGAACCAATAAAGCAGCACAGGAAATGATTAACAAGGCATCAGCATTGGAAAAGTTAGCAAGTGAAACTGCATATACTGTCAATCAATCAGAATAAGCAATATCTAAATTGTCAGCAAAATTGGTGACAGTCCATACAGTGGCATCGCAAATCCAAATGGCTTTGGCATTGTTTTATCCAAGAAAGGAGCCACGTGTGCCCTGATTGGACAAAAATGTTGCACTTACATACTAGATGAATCAAGAGAATACAACTCATTCGACAGATCACATCTGAGAAGCCACCAATACAGAAGTAGACGACCAGTCCCATAACTACAATCTCCAGAAAGCTAGAGGTCGTTTGGGATGATGGGAGGAAGGTGGACTCCTGCCCTGCATTATGGAATGAGTATTGGTATTACCATATTGGCAATCCCCCTCTTGCGACTTTTGTGTAGAGTAAGACTAAGGAGAGGATATTTAAAAATGGATACCTGCTGGTGTGAACTAGGAAAAAGGATTTTGTTTGACTGAAGTTCTGAGACGATCATTATATGAATGTCTGCAATCACTGATTACTATATTCTAAAAGGAGGGGGAAAACTCCGATTTCAAACCTCCACTACCTCCACCGCTCATGGGAAAGGCTTTGGGAGTAAACCCAGAGGAAAAATACAGAGTTGGAGTCCCGAAGGCAGCTCACTGCTGTACCCAGCACCGGCACGGCAACTCCTGAGATGCTGCTGGCACCAAACTGTATTGACTTTCGTCATTCCTTTGGACCTGTCATCAGCATGGAGAGGGGGGTCCCACTGCATGGGCAACAGATGGATCTCCATATCAACTTAGCCCTGGCTTGCGCCCTGGAGAGGCCACTCCAGCTTCACTTTATAGCGTCCGACAGTTACCAGTTATAAGTCATAATGCTTGATTGGCGTAGAGCATGGCACCAGGGGTTGCTTCTGACAATGGGAGAGACCATCGCGTTTCACTGGACAGCTACTGCCCGCCTCAAGCCGGGCAGCCCCCAGCCAGTAAGGCGCTGTCCCACCACAGTCAGTCTTCCTCATTGGGTGCATGGAGATAATGGATTATTCCACAAAGAGCTGACTGTAACTACTGCACCAGACAAGAAAGAAAACAAATCGAATAAGACAACTCCCCTCAAATTGGGATGTTGGAATGTCCGCACAATGATGACTGGACTTGACCAAAACATCAAGGATAATGAAGATGCATGAAAAACAGCAGTCATTAACAAGGTAGGCTCAAGGTAGATATAGCTACCCTACAAGAAACACGTTTGGCGGATTCAGGTACACTGAAGGAAAGGGACTACACATTTTTCTGGCAGGGAAAGAACCAAGACGAGCCCCGCGAGCATGGAGTGGGTTTTGCCGTTAGGAACTCTTTGTTGCAAATGGTGGAGCTACCAGAAAATGGATCAGAACGACTTACAACTCTCCACCTACACACCAGTCACGGCCTAGTATCTCTCGTCAGTGTGTACGCCCCTACCTTGAACTCCACCTCTGAGGCAAAAGACATGTTCTATGACAAATTAGAAGCTGTTGTCAGGAATATTCTCAGTGATGAGCACCTCGTTCTCCTTGGTGAGTTCAACGCCAGAGTGGGAGCTGACAACGATTCCTGGCCGTCTTGTCTTAGCCACTTTGGAATTGGGAAAATAAATGACAATGGACAACGTCTCCTGGAGATCTGCTCCTATCACGGCCTGTGTGTAACTAACTCCTACTTTCAAACGAAGTCACATTACAAGGTCTCACGGTGACATCCACGGTCTAAACACTGGCACCAACTAGACACAATCATCACCAAGTGCTCTTTCATCAACTCTGTACTAATCACCTGCTCATACCACAGTGCAGACTGCGATACAGATCATGCTGCAAGATCGAACTACGTCCGAAGAAAATCCACCACTCCAAACAAACTAGAAAACCTCGCAACAACACAACAGAGATGAAAGAGTCAGAAAAGGTTGACCAGTTTGCCAAGTCAGTACAGGGTGCTATGACTACCTCCTCACAAGGAAATACTGCAACAGAACAATGGTCATACCTTCACGACACCATCCACGAATCAGCACTCTCTATCTCTGGAAGAAAAATCACAAAGAGCAGTGACTGGTTTGAGGCAAAGTCCAACATCATGACTCCTGTCATTGAAGCCAAGCGTGCAACTCTCACAGACTACAAGCGCTCACCCTCCAACTAAACACTCCTGGCACTTCGAGCTGCTAGAAGTAAAGTGCAACAGACTGCAAGGCAATGCGCAAAAGAGTACTGGCTCCAGCTCAGTGAGGACATTCAGACAGCAACGGGTGACAAGCAACATCAGGATTGATGTAGCTTGGTAACAAGAAGGCCCTTGGCCCATCGCAGAGCAAGACAGCACCCCTGAAGTCATCCAGCAGTGAAATAATCATCGATAAAAGCAAGCAGATGGAATGCTGGGTACAGCACTACTCTGAGCTCTACTCGAGGGAAAATGTTGTTGTTAGCTCAGCCACTGATGCCATCAATTGTCTACCAGTCATGGATGACTCGGAACCAACCATTGAGGACCTTAGCAAGGCAATTGACAGTCTAGCCCCAAGGAAGGCTCCTGGCAATGATGGGATTCCTCCAAATCTGATCAACCACAACAAGAGCTCACTCCTCCAACCTTTACATGAGGTCCTCCGTCAGTGCTGGAAAAAAGGAACAGTACCACAGGATATGCGCCATTCCAAAATCGTCACTTTGTACAAGAACAAAGGTGACAGGAGCGACTGCAACAACTACAGGGGTATCTCCCTCCTGAGTATCGTCGGCAAAGTCTTTGCTCGTGTAACTCTGGCACGTCTACAAACTCTGGCAGAACGGGTCTACCCTGAGTCCCAATGTGGTTTCCGCACAAGGAGGTCAACTGTCGACATGATTTTCTCACTCTGTCAACTCCAGGAGATGTGCAGGGAACAACAGAAACCCCTCAATGTCACTTTCATCGACTTGTCCAAGGCATTCGACCTTGTCAGCAGGGATAGGCTCTTTCAGATTCTCAAGATGGGCTGTCCCCTGAAACTTCAGAGTATAATCAAGTCATTCCATGACGACAGGAGGGCTACTGTTCAGTACGATGGCAGCTCATCAGAACCATTCGCAATTCATAGTGGAGTCAAACAAGGTTGCGTGTTGGCCCCAACATTATTCGGCATCTTCTTCTCTATGCTACTTAAGCGCATGTTTGGGACGTCGACAGAAGGCATCTGTATTGAAATTAACTAAGTTCAAATTCTCACACTGCTACTTGTTCACCTTTCTGAAACAAATATTCCTCAAAATGTTGATGTTACAAACTACAAAATCCAACCTAGGCATGTCCTGTTTAGCTTTACACATTTAAGCTTCACTGTATTTCTGCAAGTTTGAGAAACTGATAATTTTTGCTTACCATTTAATTTTATTCATGCACCCTGCTTTCAAGTCTACATTTTGTAAAAATGAAAATTTTGCTAGGACCACAAATTATTACAGATTCCAATCCTATAATATTTTCAATGTTATTAAAACTAACAGGTCATTGTTTAATTTACATCACAACTAGAAAACTGAACACATAAGACAATTACTTTCACAATTAGAAGGTTGTACTAAAACAGAAGAAATTAGGTTTTTGCTTTAATTTGCATAAAGCACACATCATGTTATACAGGTCGACCTTCACTAATCTGATTACCTGTAATCCAGATCCTTCGATAATTCGGCACTGATTTTGCTTAATGTGATCCTTCTGTAACTCAGCATTTTCACTAATCTGGCACTCCTCAGGTCCCAATGGTGCCGGATTAGTGAAGGTCGACCTGTATCTTCATGTTTGAAAATACCTGATCTTGAAATTCTGCACTAGAAACAAACCTTGAAATGAGGGTTTCGACAATTGTTCTCCCTGCATTAAAATAAATAGCAGGTTACAGAGATACTAAATTATTAGAACGATCTTTAATAACATTAATAACATATTTTCTTCTTACCACCATAGTACTGCTCCACAAAGCACTTAGACAGAAGACCAAATTTACTCCAAGGATAAAGTTCATCTTGTGATGTTAGCTGCACAACTACCTTACATGAATATGAAGAAAAATACCAAGATGTGAGATATTTATGGTCTAATTCATATGAAACATTATTTTCAAACAAAACCAAATTTTCTACAAGTATCACAATGTCAATTTCTCCTTACATTCTTCTATTGACATTGTGATTGTGAGTATTTCACAACATATCCAGAGAAATAATCAAGCCAAATTACTGATTCCATTAAGCAGCCTCACTAATGTGCCAACTGAAGTCTCAACATTTGCTCTTTGATTACCATTCACATAATTGTATCCGAGTTAGAATAAAGGTGTGAAGTGTTTAAGTCTGACTCACTAGTTCCATTCTGACAAGTAAATTTGCCATTCCTACCCACTCTGGTGGCTCTAGATCTAGTGATGTAGTTAATGACTCTGAAATGCCCTGTCAAACTACGCAGTTGTTACGATGAAACAAGCTAAAAATGAAGACAAGCCACTTCAGCTTAATGAAAAAAACTGATCCAAAGCGAGCACAAACACAGGTAGCATAGTTCTCCTTGCAAAGACTTTCTCAATAAGATTTGGGAATTGTCAAATGTGGGAAAGTTGTCCACACAATACTGCTAGGAAGTTATACCCTTTCAGCCAAAATTTCAAACAATTTCATCACAACATCTGGTTATGTTTCCCAATAGAAACATCCATCCAAGTTAGTACCAAATTGGCATACAGGAAATGGTGGCTTGTGACATCCTAAAGATGACTCTGGATGCAAAATAAGCTTCATGAGATTAGAGCAATTATTGAAAAGGAAATCCACTAGAGCTCACTGTATATTGTCACCCCCTCAGTTGATGAGTCACTACGTGGTATAACACAAGTACTGCAAGTCAGCATCTCCAATGTCTTTCATTGATCTTCAATGGTTTAGGAAGAAAGCACAAAGACCACGACTGAACTACTGGGACACCCATCAGAAAGCAATAAAACTACCCCACAATTAACATCTGGTCAAGACAAAACCTCACTTGCCTGTGACTGGGATACTAAATCTCAAGACACTATTCAACACCTCAGGCGGCACTCCCTACTCATCTAACAATACTTCTACCATTTCACTTGTGAAATTATAACACTAATAAAAAGCGTCCCATGGTCAACATGCCAAAAGCCTGGGCATTAAAATTAAATCAGCGACGGCTAGGGTACAAACACGTGTAGATTATAGCAGAAAGGCAAATGCTAAAATCTGGAACAAAACAGAATATCGTAACAACTTTAGTCAAGCAGCATCCATGGAGGCCAAAAGGCCAAAGTCGGGGTCAAGACGTCTCATTGAGAGAAAAGACTGCCAGCATCAGCATGACCCATTCTCACATCAAAATTAGCCGTCATAGTATGAAAGCAGACATCCCACCTGTCCCAGAAATTTTGAGAGTCTCCCGCATATTGATAGCGGCTCCCTGATGCCCGCAATTATATACAATATCCCAGAAATCGATTTTTTTGGGAAGGAGAGCGAGCATCCTGATTGGTCTCTCTTCGTGCTAAGTAGACCTACCAGTTTTCTCCGTGGGCGGGCTTTACAGTCGACATCGAAAATAATGACAGTGTTGCTCGCTGAGTTTGCAACAGTGACTTTTCTATTGCCCATGGTGGGTTAAAATGTAAAAGACATGTTGAGGTGAGTTTAACAGATGTCATTCGTTCATTAGCACAGCTAACATTATTTAACGTTATTTATTATCCCCTAAAACCCTCACTGATTTCTATAGATGCACTGTAGAAAGCATCCTTCTAGGGTGCATCACAACCTGGTATGGAAGTTGCCCTGTCCAAGACAGAAAGAAGCTGCAGAAGATCGTGAACACGGCGCAGCACATCACACAAACCAAATCTTCAGTCCTTGGACTCTCTTTACACCGCACGCTGTCAGAGCGGTGCTGCCAGGATAATCAAGGACACGACCCACCCAGCCAACAGACTTTTCGTCCCTCTTCCCTCCGGGAGAAGGTTCAGGAGCTTGAAGACTCGTACGGCCAGATTTGGGAACAGCTTCTTTCCAACTGTGGTAAGACTGCTGAACTGATCCTGACCCGGATCTGGGTCGTACCGTCCAAATATCCAGACCTGCCTCTCAGTTTTTTTGCACTACCTTACTTCCCATTTTTCTACTTATGATTTATAATTTAAGTTTTTAATAATTACTAATTTTAACTATTTTTAGTATATTTAATATTTGTAATCCAGGGAGTGTGAAGTGCAGAATCGAATATCGCTGTGATGCTTGTACGTTCTAGTACCAATTGTTTGGCGACAATAAAGTATAATATAAACTAGCTAGCTGCACACATCCTCCTGACGAAGGGTCTTGGCCTAAAACACCGACTGTACCTCCTCCTAGAGATGCTGACTGGCCTGCTGCGTTTACCAGCAATTTTGATGTGTGTTGCTTGAAATTCCAGCATCTGCAGAATTCCTTGTGTTTGCGTTTTAAACTAGTTGGCTAGCTGCTGAGGAGCTACTCTACTGATGTCCTACGTGATGAGGCCCAACTCCCTGTAGACTTGCTTAAAGTTGTAATAGAATAAACATGATAATACAAGTACATATTTTAATGTCACACTTTCTGCATATACCCAACTTGGTTTACAGATCAGACAAAATCACTAAACAAAGTATTACATACACCCTTGGAGGTCGACTGGGGCGGGGTGCTCCCCCCTGAAATGAGTTTTTGCAGGGTGGGATGTCTGTGAAAGGAGAATAGAGGTTGGTGGATGAGAGGTAGAACCAAACTAGGGAGCTGATGGGCATATGGTACCAGGTGAGGTGGAGAGATGATTGTGCGGGAAACTCACTGTTTCTATACCTCTGGACTGCCCAAGCTTGAGCTCGGGGAGGCGGTGACGTTTGTGGAGCTGGTCAAGCAGAATGAGGTGTGTGTCAATTAGTTTGCATAAGTACGTTGGTAAACACACACACCCACCCCTGGCCCTACGGACACCCCGGTAAGCTCCAGCACTCTGAACCGTCTGCCGCTGGAGTTCGGGAGTGCAATGGCGTTGGGTGACCGAGGAAGCCTTCCTTCTGCCAGAAGCAGGGACCTGAGACGAACCCTGGGTCAGGTGTAACCGAAGCCTATCAGCACCCTCGGCCGGATTGTGGTTTAGACTGCGCCTCCCTTCTAACCAGTTACCTCACACTTTACCAACTTCCAGAACTTTCTTTGCCACACCACGGTCTCGCAGAAAACACGCGTCGCCACCGGCTGGCCCAGCGTGACGCATGCGCCGTCGGCCAATAGCTTCCCTCGCGAACACAACCGGTCTCTCAAAGTGAGCTTCCGGTGCGCGAGCGCATGTTCCGAACCGCCTTGGTTCTGCGCATGCGCTCTCAGCGAGCGCGGGGCTGCCGAACTCCTTTCCGGCGCCCCGGACTGTGCTTCCGTAAGCGGGGGCTCCTCAGCCGCTCACTATGCAACAAAATAAATAAATAGTTTTGTTCTTTGCAGTAAACGAGAAAGTTTAAAGACATTTCAGTTCACTTGTTTCAATTATGAGAAACAATGGCATTCAGATTAATTGGGAATTTTACTCTACTGCAGCCATTCTCAACGGAAGCCATATGGCCCCCTTGGGGGCCCTGGCACATTTGAAGGGGGACACCGACTGAAGGCTGTGAGAAGGGGAGCCCCAAGTGTTTATGGAGGCCCTGGTAACTGAACCGATGAAATACCCAAGCAGCAACCTTCATTGGAGTCAATAGTTTCCCTCCTATTTATAACATATTTCCAACACACGGTTTGACTTGGGCACACCTGGTAAATCCATTGCTTGAGCCCCCCCACACAGCCTCACTTCAGAGTCAGTCGCGAATCAGATTGCACCGGCTCAACGTATTCAGTCAAGGGTTTTCGCATCCAATATCGCCATTCTTCATTCACCGAAGATCAGCGTGTCTTGCTAGGCCTTTTTCAGCCTAGTAACTTTAAAGTATATGTGTTTGGATATGTTATACGTTAAGGTAGGTTGTGAAAACTGTTTATTACTGCATATGAGGTCACCGAAAAAAAAATCCCTGGTTCCGGGTGACAGCATTTTTTTGTCAGTAATGTATGTGTATTTTGCACGCTTATTGCCAAGTCAAAAACATTTAGGAAGCCTTCCTAAACCATTTCCCAGTCAATGTTGCCAATTTAGCTAGAAAAAATAGCAAAATCCAGGAACAGAATTGATATCACAACAAGAGGTGACCTCCGACTGTCATTGTCTAATTTGGAGCCCAATATCGTGAAACTTGCAGAAAAGCACCAAGCTCCAGGATTGCATTAGGCCTGATAGATGTTTAATTTCATAAAGTTTTTTTTAAGTTTTGTCCAGTATGTCGGAATGTTCAAGTTTTCTTGGTGTTCAATAATAAATGATTTTCTGTCTACCTGCTTGTGTTATATCCCTGTTTGAAGCGGGGGAGGGCGCTGGAACCTGAGAAGAGTTCCTAAGGGGGCTGTGGCCAAAAAACCATTGAGAATCACTGCTCTACAACAGTGAAAGAAAAACAATGCAAAAAGTCAAAATCCAAAATAAAAATAGAAAATGCCGGAAACATGCTGCAGGTCGAGCAGCAATGACTGATGGATTCTGCAACAGAAGACTTTGATTCTTTTGTTGTTTACTTGGATGACATACTTGTCACTAGTGCATCCAAATCCGAAGACATATCTCATCTCTGCACGCTTTTCGAGTGTTTAAGCCAACACGGGATGAATATTAACCCTGCTAAATGCTAGTTTGGGTTGTCAACCATTGCATCTCCCATAGGGCGAAATTCCTCCCGTCAAAAGTAGCCGCTATTATGGATATCCTTCCACCCCGCACTACTAAAATTTTTAGTCATGGTGAATTTCTATCACCACTTCATTCCGTGAGCTGTGAATTTATGCTCCACCTGCATAGTGCGTTTAAAGGCAATACCCCTAATCACGTGCTTGACTGGTCAGTGGGCATGACCAGGGCATTTGATGATACCAAACAAGTTCTTCCCAGCGCGACCATCCTGGTGCACCCACTCCCCAATGCACACATAGCCATTGCTACTGCCGCCTCAGACTATGCTGTGGGTGCTGTGCATGATCAGCTGGTCAGAGGCATGTGACAGCAGCTCAACTTCTTCAGCCAGCAGCTCCGCCCCTCCAAAAGGATGCACAACACGCTTCACCATGATCTTCTCAGTCTCTATCTGGCTCTCCACCATTTTAGTTCTCTTCTAGACGGTCGCCATTTCACAGTATGCATTGACCACAAACCCTTCGTGCATGTGATGGCCAAAATATCAGACCCTTGGTCTGCACAGCAGCAACTCCACCTGGCCCACATTTCAGAGTTCACAATTGATATCCAACATCAATTATGTATATACACACAGGGAAAAACTAATTTTGTGGCTGATTGCCTCGCATGGCCAGCCGTTGAGGCCATCCACATAGGGGTTGACTATGGTGGCATGGCAACTGACCCAGAGGTTCAGGTTTACCAAACAGCAGTCACAGGCCTGCGGTTGGCTGACATTAAGTTCGGGGAAGCTGGGGGCTTCTCTCCTGTGCAATGTCTCAACTGGTCGCCCTCACCCCATAGTGACAGGAAACTGGAGATGGCCTGTTTTCAACTCCATATGCCTCTTGCATCTGGGCCAGAAGGCCTCACAGAAAGTGGTTGTGCTAAAGTTGGTGTGGCGTGACCTTAGAAGTTATGTTTTGTGAATTGGGTTCTGCTTTTCTGTCTTTGTCTGTAAGCTAGTCGTATAAATACTCTTGTTAGACAAAGGTTCAATATGACCTTGCAATTCTTGTTTCACTTGCACGATGTGCTAAAACTGTCTAAAAAAATGAGGAACTACCTCATTGTGCACAATCTCATTGATGGCTTTTGCCTTTTAAGGTAACCAAAGGGTCTTTGACTTAAAATACCACTGTTGCTGGGCACATGACCATGGGGGTAGCTAAAACTTGTTTCCTGTTACATGGCATAAATGATATAAAAACCCTGTGTCTCTGCACTTTGAGGGAGAGACCACTGGTACGGATCCCGTGTGTGTCCGAGGAGTGCGCTCTCTTTCCGGTAGCGAGCTACTAATAAAGAAGCAGTTGCTTTATCTCCCGTAGTACTGTGTGTTCTTGCATTGGGTAACAGGTGATAACTAGAAGTAAGATTCAACAATTAGGCGAGCCAGCCAGGAGACCAAGACAAAGTATTCCCTGAGACGGCGTCAGCGACCAGCTCGGTGGCAATGACCTGAGATGGATGGGCCCACAGGTAAGATTTACCTTGATCTCTCATTAATTGTCCACCTTGATGACCCCTTCATCCGGCGGGCAACCCTCTGACGGACTCCTGAAGAACCATTAAAATTACCCGTGTACTATTGTAAGGAGAGTGGGCTTGAGGATTCACCCTGGTATAAGAAGAGTGGGTTTGAGGATTCACCCTGGTATAAGAAGAGTGGGTTTGAGGATTTACCTTGGATAACAGTTAGAGTATTCACTGGGATAACAGTTAGAGGATTCACTGGAGTAAGCTTACAATAATTTGCCTGTCTCGGACACCCTGCCTTAGACCGGTTGTTAAGAGGGGAAATGCCCCACACAAGGGTCAGGACCCTGAAGTGGGTGCAGAGAGACATGGCACAAGATTAACGGATTAAAGGAAAATGAGTCAGACCCTTGATAAGTCAGGACCGGACACCCCCTTGTTCAAAATTTGTAAGGAGAATCCCAGAGACGAAAATGATTTCTATAAATGATCTGCCTCATTAAATAAGAAACTGGGAAATGGAATGTGGCCATTAGGAGGGACCTGGGATGTGGAAAAATGCATTCAAGCAGAGGAGGCAATGTGGAAACAAAATTCAGGGGAAAATGGAAAATTTTAATATCAACATGCAGAAAAACCATTGAGGAATTAACCAATAAGTCTAGACAAAGTAGTTGGGAACACAATGCATGTCGAAGAAGGATTAGTGTATGTGACAGGGAAGGCAAACCCAAGCCATGGGAAGTGTTGAAGTATCAGTGTGAGGGGCATGATAAAGGACAGAAAAGGAGGGAGAAAACTGGAGAAGGAACTGGATGGGGACAGGAGGGTGCTAATTACCAGGGTAAAACGGAGGTACCTCCGGACATGTCTGGATTGCCCATGTTGTTCCAAAATGAGACTGATGACACAGACGAAACAAAGGAGGATTGGTTAGTGAGACTCACAGCCCCCGTTTATCCTCTCCTCCTGCAACCACAGGCATCACAACTGCCACCCCTGTACTCCCCCCAAGGCCCCCATGGGCAGGAACAGGATCGGGAGTCGGGACAATTCACTGACCCGATAACCGGCAGAACTAGGAGTCAAACCTAAACAGCAGTGGTAGGAAAAGCCCTCCCGGCTGCCGGTGTCCAAAGGAAGGGGCAGAAGGAGGAATTGTGTGGTAGGAGATGGACCCTTGATAGACCCAGATGAGAAGTACATTGATGACGATCCTTTTGGGCCAGGGGCCCCCAGCACTAGTACTCCTCGATTGTTACCCACCCGAATTGTTCCCAATCCCCATGGGAACGCAGGGAATCCCATCCTACAGGTTTATACTCCCTGGAAGCCACACAAGATGATTATGATTATGGGTAAAGCCCCAATAGGAAAACTAACCCAATTGATTTCATAGACTACATGATAGGGACAATTCAGATGTACCACGCCACCCCTCAGGCCTTTTTAGTCTATGTTGTATGGCCCTCACCCAGGATGAGAGAACTAAATGGTATGAGGTGTTAGGGAACCATAGGGATTGGGAGGCCTTTAGGGATGCCAATCCTGACCCACGGCAACAAGTAGACAAGATTAAGCATGCTTTAAAAAAAACCTTACAACAACCCATTGATATGACCAAAGTCTTGGAGTGTCGTCCCAAGGATAAGGAGGATGGAACCGATTTCTGGGATTGGTTTTGTTCCACATATACTACTTATGCGGGGGATACCGCGTATAACACGGGTAACCCCTCGCCGCAGTTCAATGTATCCCTGAGAACATTGCCACCGCTATAAGAACTAATAACATGAATTGGCCAGATAACTCACGCCCCCAAATGAAACTAGTGCTCATCTTTTACTGGAACCTGATCAAAGAATCAAACTCTATGAAGGTGAAGTATGAGATGGTCCAGCACACTGTCCACCCTAATGGACCCAGAGCACTACTATATGGGCCGCCTTATGCTTCAAATCCTCGGTCCCGTGGTGGTTAAAGACCTCCATTCCCCCGTCCTTCCGACCCGGCCCTGACCAGTGTCCGGTTGACAGGATGCTTTTACTGTGGTGCCGCGGACCACTGGAAAAAGGATTGCCCCTATCGCATAAAAAACCCACCAGGAAGGCCAGAACATACAGGCAGACGACATCCTTTTACCACAGATAACCCATTTTCGGCATATAGACACTGATGCCCGCTCACATGTTTCCCACACTTACCAACAACCTGGAAGAAGAGCCCGTATTTAATTTGTTAGTGGAAGGTACTAATATCCCCTTTATGGTGGATACTGGAGCAACTACTTCAACCCTTGAATCTTCATGTATTACTCAACGTAGTTTTAGAATGTCAGGTGAATGTCACTCTGAGCGGTCTGATGGGAAACAAAGATCTTACCCATTGACAGCGCCTTTACAGGTGCAATCTGGAGACTAGTGCACTGAAATTCAGTTTGCACAAACTACAAATCTTGGAGTAAGTTTAGCAGGAGGAGATCTATTATGCTCCCTTGGCCTCAGTATCTAGTGCCTTGACGGTGGCGTCACTGTTACCGGCCCGACAACTAGCAGAATCCTCTGGACACACCATCCACCCCAATGGTGGTCCATAGACCTTCAGCTCGGGGATTATGACGCACCCCTCAATGTGTCCGACCCACATGTGACGCTGACGTACGACCCTTCAGGGGTCTCAAATGAATTGGAAACCCAATGTGCTCCCTTTGTGGGTGGCATGGTCGGAGTCGCGGTTCTGGGGGAGGTGCAGGGCAAGGAAGGGACAGCATTACTTATCCAAGTGCCTGCTGAAATTTGGAGTCAGTCAGGGTTTGTATCCCCCATGTTACCTTGTCAGTGGCGGCTGGACACAAGCCAAAGGAACTAGGCTTCCTAGCCCATCGACTGCGGCAGCAGGCGAACCCGTACATTTTAGGAATACCCCAGACGCTAACAGACTTACCTATTACCCTATCCCGTTTTCAGTGCAGGGACCATCAGCCACACCGTTCGCCTTCAGATGAACCGGCTCCTGACTTATGGGCTGCATCAAAGGACGAAGTGGGATTGACTTCAGTGGCCCCTGTGCATATTATGGTAAAACAAGGCGCACAATTACCTTCCATTCCGCAATATCCCCTTCGGAAAGAAGCCGTTGTTAGTGTTACTTCCCTAATAGACGGCTTTTGTAAACAGGGAATTTTAGTTCCCCGCCAGTCACCCTGTAATACTCCCATTTTGCCTGTCCCTAAACCCGGAAGAACGGACTGGCGCCTGGTACAAGACTTGCGTAAAATTAATGAAATAGTTGAACCCCTACGTCATATTGTTCCCAACCCTGCTACCATTCTTAGTACTATCCCAGCAGATGTCTGTGTATTCACGATTATTGATCTGCAACACGCTTTCTTTGCCATTCCATTGTCCTCCGACTCGTAGTATCTATTTGCGTTCACTTTCCAAGGTCAACAGTATACCTGGACGCGTCTCCCCCAGGGATTTGTCCATTCACCGACAATTTTCTCCCAGATACTACATAACCAGCTAAAAGACTTGCAGTTCCCTAGCGGCTCGACGGTAATTCAATACGTGGACGACCTTTTGCTGGCCAGCTCCTCCGAGTCTGCCAATGAACAGGATACCAACAGGCTCCTTAATGCCCTCCATTCCTGGGGATATGTAGTTCCTTGCCACAAGGTGAAACGTGGCCAACGCCAAGTAAAATTCTTGGGCACCCTGCTTAGTGTGTATGAGAGAGAGTTTACCTCTGAACGAACAGCGCCCATTCTGGCGACCCCACCACCAACTACTCCCGAGAGTATTAGAGCTTTCCTAGGGCTGGTAAACTTTTGCAGGCAATGACTGCCCAACGTTGCCCTCTTAACCAAACACCTGTCGCCCTTGGCGTCGAGCCAGACGGCAGGACCCTTTGAGCTCACCCAGGAGCAAAGGGATGCCTTTGATAAGCTTAAACAGGCGCTGGCTCGTGCCCCCGCCCTAGGTCGCCCCCTCTATGGTCCTTTCCAGTTATTCGTCAATGTCTTGGAAGACTGTGCTACAGCAGTCCTTACTCAAATTCACGGGGATAGGAAACGGCCAGTAGCGTACTTCTCCACGTGTCTAGATCCAGTAGCAAGGGGCCGGCCACCATGCTCACAAATACTCCCAGACATTTATTCCCTAGTAATGGCCACCTCGAATATCACTTTGCAGCAGCCGGTGGTCATACATTCCTCGCATACTATTACTGCACTTCTGACCTCCCATCAGACCCAACACCTCACCCAAGCTAGGTTGAATAGATATGAGATAGCACTCCTTAATAACTCACTTCTCACCTTTGCCTACTGTACTACCATCAATCCTGCCACCGTTCTAGAAAGTCCACCTGAAAACCTCACGGACCCGCCCCGTGACTGTTTAACAAGAAACCATTTCTTGACCACACCTCGCCCGGACCTCTCCGACAAGGCTTTTCCATCTGCGGATTTAACTCTCTACGTTGACGGTACCTCCTCTTCTCTGAACATGGAACCCGCCTTAGCGGCTATGCCATCGTGAATGACTCGGCTGTGGTCGAGTCTGCGTCCTTACAACCTCCTGTCTCAGCACAAAAGGCGGAACTATTTGCCACTTTATCCTTGCCCAATATACAGGCTCTGGCCAAGGATAAAGTGGCCAATATTTTTACTGACTCCCGTTACGCCTTCAGTGTGGCTCATGACTTCGGGCAACTGTGGACCCGCAGGGGATTCCACACTTCCTCAGCGACCCCTATCCAGAATGCCCCGTATATAAAGAACCTCCTCAGTGCCATCCTCCTCCCAAACAATTGGCTATCATTAAGTGCTCAGCGCATCTCTCCGACTCCTCTACAGTTACCCTAGGTAATAATCGGGCGGACAGGGAAGCCAAATTAGTAGCGCAGACTGCCATTTATATTGTCTCCGCAGCAGAAAAATTGGCTTTGCTCTGCGGACCAAACACCACAACGAAGGGCATTCCAGACATGGACACTGTTCGATCTCTACAGGGGGACGCCCCCGATTCAGAAAAACTAATCTGGGAGACGCGTGAGTGTTCGCGCTCTGCGTTCGAGAGCCTCTGGCTCACTCCAGTTGGCCAAGTATGTATACCTGATGCTTTGTTACCGATGCTTATTGATTGCCTGCATACTGATACGCACCTTGGCAAGGGGGGAATGAGAAACATTTTATTACGCACCTGGTGGCACCCTAGATTGGAAGAGGCGGCACAAGAGAAAATACGATCATGTCTGATAGGCCAACAAACAAACGCGGGAAAAAGAGTAAAATGTGCCCCAGGAAAAAAACCCTTGCCAAGTGGTCCTTTTGAATGCGTTCAGCTTGATTTTTACCGAACTATTGCGTGTACACTGTTACAAGTATTATTTGGTGATTGTAGAGTTCAGTAGATGGATTGAAGCCTTTCTGACCACCAATAATAAAGCTTCTACGGTGGTAAGATTGTTACTTACAGAGATTATAACAAGATTTGGGGTACCCAGACAGATACGTTCGGACAATGGCCCTCATTTTGTGGGAAACATAAATAAAGAGCGGCGCGAGGTGCTGCACACTGAACAGCAGTTTCATTGTGCCTACCATCCGGAGGCTGCAGGAGTAGTGGAACGGGCTAACGGCACCCTGAAAAATAAGTGGGCTCAGTTGATGTCCGAAACCGGGCTGAACTGGCTAAAGGTCCTTCCGTTAGCTTTGTATCACATGAGGATTACTCCCCACTCCACTACTGGAGTATCACCAGCTGAAATTGTTTATAGACGTCCTGGAAAGACCCCATGGGATGCTAACACGCAGCCTCCCACCCAAGTTGATCTTAATGTCATGGGGGATGAATTGCAAAGGTATTTCAAGCAATTAACATCCTCTCTAAAGTTTCTGCATTCTCAGGTGCAGGAGAAGTTTAAGCCACAGGAAAAACCAGAGGCGGAGTGGCCGGATTTGAAAATTGGAGATTCGGTCCTGATAAGGGATTGGGAGCGCCCCAAGCTTGGATTCCGGTGGAGAAGACCTTTTCAGATCCTTCTCCAAACGCCCACAGCAGTAAAAGTACAAGGTCACGAACGGTGGATTCACCTGAGCGATTGTAAGCGATGGTAGCCGGATGAAAAGTGATTGTTGTTGGACTTGGACTCTTTATGTTTGTACTAACAGATACTTTGGAAAGTAATCTTTTTTATGAAACGCGTATGCGATTATATGGTATTAGAACTGTATGCTCAGTCTGTGGAGGCACCATTTGTGGCTAACCCATCTGAAAAGAGGTGGGAGGATTTAGTGGAAGAGGATAGGTCAGACAGAGAGTGTAAAGGTGATAAGGGAAGGTTTACAAGAGGGAGTAGGGGACGGTGTGTGGAAAGTCTGAACGGTACCTTTAGGTGGACCTCTGAGAACTGGCAATCCAGTGCTGGGGAACTCAGTCCTGCCTAAAGGCACGAATGCAACGAAATGACCATCGGGAAGAGGGACGTTGGGTCACTAACTCTAGCTGTATGGGCACCCAAAGCTACCCTTTCTGTTTCCAGGGATTAGGATGGGGGGGGGGGGTGTAATTGTCAAAGTTCCTAAGAACATCCCCTGCATTGAAAAACAGTGAAATCATGATTGCAGAATAAAACGAGGGAAGTTTTCATGTACCTGTACTCGAGAAAGGTGTGTTTCCCTACCCAAAGGGAGTCAGTATGTATGTGGTCATTGTAATGGGACCCACGTTTCTAGAGGGACAATGTCACTAGCTTTCACCCCAATATACCGCTCTGAACATATCTGGTATCAGAAAATATTTTCTTCTGGTAGTTCCACATGCTACTGGGCAAAGAGCGGATATGTGTTCCTCTTTAACGGAACCTATACTACAGCTGCCAATGTTCTACGTCCACTATTCGCAGTAGGAACAATCAGCCCTCTCACTGTTCCTTGCCCGCAGGAAGTTCACGTTCGACAACGACCGGTGGCTCGATCCATCAGTAAAGAATTTTGTGCGGATTATAGGGACCCAACCATTCTGGGATCAGCGGTAGGCTACGGCTGGCTCAGCACATTCTCCCTCGGGGGATCTACTGGGGCCACAGCTGTCAAGAGTCACAACTACCTCATCTGTGGGCTGACAGCATTGGGGAACAGCACAATGGAGGGCCTGGAGGCAATCAACCAAGAAATGGCAGAACTTCGACTTTATGCTCTGCAGACCCAGTATGCCGTGGACTACCAGTTAGCTCAGCAAGGAGGGGTGTGTGCTGTAGTTGGGGATAAGTGCATCACTCATGTCAGGGACGAGTCCTATAATGTCTCTCGCGCAATTCTAGAGGTTCAGGAGCAGTTAGATAGTTTTAGGCAAGGGTCCACCGGAGGAGAAGGGTGGCTCAGCTGGTTGCTAGGGGGATCATGGGGCTCTTATCTCCTACATGGGATAATCATTCTTGTCGTGATAATCATTGTGCATTGTGTGCTGTTGACCTGTTTAAACACTTGCTGCAAGGCTTTTGCTACCAAATTAGTGGCACTGTTTTCAGCCCCATTTTAATTGTGTTATCATAGAATGATAAAAGGAGGGTATGACATGTTGAAGGGGTTGGGGGTGGTTTTCGGACCCTTGTGAGGAGGGGTTGCTCGGACTTCTGTCTGGGTGGTCTATCTGTGTTGCTTTCAGACTGACAATTTTGCAGAAGTTATGTTTTGTGAATTGGGTTCTGCTTTTCTGTCTTTGTCTGTAAGCTCATTGTACAAATACTCTTAAGTTAGACAAAGGTTCAATATGACCTTGCAATTCTTGTTTCACCTGCATGATGTGGTAAAATTGTCTAAAAAAAATAAAGAACTATTAACTTTGCCTCCAACTTTCACCCTGCCCTCAAGTTTACCTGGTCCATTTCCGACACCTCCCTCCCCTTTCTAGATCTTTCTGTCCCTGTCTCTGGAGACAGCTTATCCACTGATGTCTACTATAAGCCTACTGACTCTCACAGCTATCTGGACTATTCCTCTTCTCACCCTGTCTCTTGCAAAAACGCCATCCCCTTCTCGCAATTCCTCCGTCTCCGTCGCATCTGCTCTCAGGATGAGGCTTTTCATTCTAGGACGAGGGAGATGTCTTCATTTTTTAAAGAAAGGGGCTTCCCTTCCTCCACTATCAACTCTGCTCTTAAACGCATCTCCCCCATTTCACGTACATCTGCTCTCACTCCATCCTCCCACCACCCAACTAGGAATAGGGTTCCCCTGGTCCTCACCTACCACCCCACCAGCCTCCGGGTCCAACATATTATCCTCCGTAACTTCCGCCACCTCCAACGGGATCCCACCACTAAGCACATCTTTCCCTCCCCCCCTCTCTCTGCATTCCGCAGGGATCGCTCCCTACACAACTCCCTTGTCCATTCGTCCCCCCCATCCCTCCCCACTGATCTCCCTCCTGGCACTTATCCGTATAAGCGGAACAAGTGCTACACATGCCCTTACACTTCCTCCCTTACCACCATTCAGGGCCCCAAACAGTCCTTCCAGGTGAGGCATCACTTCACCTGTGAGTCGACTGGGGTGATATACTGCGTCCGGTGCTCCCGATGTGGCCTTTTATATATTGGTGAGACCTGACGCAGACTGGGAGACCGCTTTGCTGAACATCTACGCTCTGTCCGCCAGAGAAAGCAGGATCTCCCAGTGGCCACACATTTTAATTCCACATCCCATTCCCATTCTGACATGTCTATCCACGGCCTCCTCTGCTGTAAAGATGAAGCCACACTCAGGTTGGAGGAACAACACCTTATATTCCGTCTGGATAGCCTCCAACCTGATGGCATGAACATTGACTTCTCTAACTTCCGCTAGGCCCCACCTCCCCCTCGTACCCCATCTGTTACTCATTTTTATGCACACATTCTTTCTCTCACTCTTCTTTTTCTCCCTCTGTCCCTCTGAATATACCTCTTGCCCATCCTCTGGGTCACCCCCCCCCCCGTCTTTCTTCCCGGACCTCCTGTCCCATGATCCTCTCGTATCCCCTTTTGCCTATCACCTGTCCAGCTCTTGGCTCCATCCCTCCCCCTCCTGTCTTCTCCTATCATTTTGCATCTCCCCCTCCCCCTCCAGCTTTCAAATCCCTTACTCACTCTTCCTTCAGTTAGTCCTGACGAAGGGTCTCGGCCTGAAACGTCGACTGCGCCTCTTCCTATAGATGCTGCTTGGCCTGCTGCGTTCACCAGCAACTTTAATGTGTGTTGCAAAGAACTACCTCATTGTGCACAATCTCAGTTTGATGGCTTTTGCCTTTTAAGGTAACCAAAGGGTCTTTGTCTTAAAATACCACTGTTACTGGGCACATGACCATGGGGGTAGCTAAAACTTGTTTCCTGTTACATGGCATAAGTGATATAAAAACCCTGTGTCTCTGCACTTTGAGGGAGAGACCACTGGTACGGATCCCGTGTGTGTCCGAGGAGTGGGCTCTCTTTCCGGTAGCGAGCTACTAATAAAGAAGCAGTTTCTTTTTCTCCCATAGTACTGTGTGTTCTTGCATCAGGTAACAGGTGATAATTAGAAGTAAGATTCAACACATGATTGGACTGCAGCTTGTGTGGAATGCCAGTGGGCAAAAAATAACCATCATGGTCAGCAGCCATTGGCACCATTTGAGGTCCCTGAGTGCATCATGTTAGGATGCTCTCTACTGTGCATCTGTCGAAGCTCATGGGTATTGATGTGCACAACCCAGCTCTCTTCAACCTCCTCAGAAAACAGAGGTATTGGTGAGCTTTCTTGATTTTGTAGGATGCGTTTGGGACCATGAGAGGTTGTGTGAGATATTAGAAACTGTTTACAGTGATATTAGAAACTGTTAGGCCACTGATGTAAAGAGGGGTGTGAGTCTTTCAGATTCTGCTGGAGCCGATAACAATCTACTTTTTCTTGTTGACATTGAGGAAGAGGTTTTTTGCCTGGCACCAGACCTCAAGCTTTTTCACCTTATCGCTGTTGTTGACGAGCCCCACCAGTGTTGTGTCATCGATGAACTTGATGATGTGATAATTCAGGTGTTTACTCTTGCAGTCATGTGTGAGCAGAGTGTGTAGCTGTGCGCTCAGCACAGCCCAGTGTTGAAGATGTTGGGGAGGGAAACGTTGTTGTGCATCCTGACTATCTGAGGTCCAAACTAAGCTGTTGTGTAGTTAATTATTAATATAACCATATAACAATTACAGCATGGAAACAGGCCAACTTGGCCCTTCTAGTCCGTGCCGAACTCTTACCCTATCCTAGTCCCACCGACCTGCACTCAGCCCATAACCCTCCATTCCTTTCCTGTCCATATATCTATCCAATTTAACTTTAAACAACAGCATAGAACCTGCCTCAACCACTTCTGCTGGAAGCTCATTCCACACAGCTACCACTGTCTGAGTAAAGAAGTTCCCCCTCATCTTACCCCTAAACCTCTGTCCTCTAATTCTCAACCCATGTCCTCTTGTTTGAATCTTCCCCACTTTCAATGGAAAAAGTCTAACCACGTCAACTCTATCAATCCCCCTCATAATTTTAAACACCTCTATCAAGTCCCCCCTCAACCTTCTACGCTCCAAAGAATAAACTTGTTTATAAACTCCAAAGAAATAACTTGTTCAACTTTTCTCTGTAACTTCGGAGATGAAACCCAGGCAACATTTTAGTAAACCTCCTCTGTACTCTCTCAATTTTATTGACATCTTTCCTATAATTCGGTGACCAGAACTGTACACAATACTCCAGATTTGGCCTTACCAATACCTTATACAAATTCAACATTACATCCCAACTCCTACACTCAATGCTCTGATTAATAAAGGCCAGCAAACTGTTACGTACCCCATAACTGGGTTGCCAAACCAGCAGAAATGGACCACTTAGTTGGAGTCTGGATTACTGGAACTAAGAAAGTTTTATTAAAGAAATAAGTAACACAGTACTCCAAACGAAAGGATATAAATGCAATGGGTTAGCAATGATAAAACACATATGTACACAAAACTAGGATAATAGGAATCAATCAAGCTCTATCGCAGTCTAGGGGTAAAATGATCAGTCTCAAGTGAGACAGTGTTCAGTTCAGTTTGCAGTAATCGCTGTTGTGCCATTGGGGAGAGAGAGAGAGTGAATGATGATATTCAAATCAGATTCAAACAGACTTTTGATATTCCTCGCAGTTAGCTTTTGGGCGAGCCCTTTGTAATGTCTTCTGAGGTCACCGACCGTGACCCCTTCGTTCCGGATACGATGGTTCTTCTGCGGTGAACCCAGCACCCAGGCAAGAAACATAGAAACATAGAAAATAGGTGCAGGAGTAGGCCATTCGGTCTCTCGAGCCTGCACCGCCATTCAGTATGATCATGGCTGATCATCCAACTCAGAACCCCGCCCCAGCCTTCCCTCCATACCCCCTGATCCCTTTAGCCACAAGGGCCATATCTAACTCCCTCTTAAATATAGCCAATGAACTGGCCTCAACTGTTTCCTGTGGCAGAGAATTCCACAGATTCACCACTCTCTGTGTGAAGAAGTTTTTCCTCATCTCGGTCCTAAAAGGCTTCCCCTTTATCCTCAAACTGTGACCCCTCGTTCTGGAGTTCCCCAACATCGGGAACAATCTTCCTGCATCTAGCCTGTCTAATCCCTTTAGGATTTTATATGTTTCAATCAGATCCCCCCTCAATCTTCTAAATTCCAATGAGTATAAGCCTAGTTCATCCAGTCTTTCATCATATGAAAGTCCTGCCATCCCAGGAATCAATCTGGTGAACCTTCTTTGTACTCCCTCTATGGCAAGGATGTCTTTCCTCAGATTAGGGGACCAAAACTGCACACAATACTCCAGGTGTGGTCTCACCAAGGCCTTGTACAACTGCAGTAGTACCTCCCTGCTCCTGTACTCGAATCCTCTCGCTATAAATGCCAGCATACCATTCGCCTTTTTCACCGCCTGCTGTACCTGCATGCCCACTTTCAATGATTGATGTATAATGACACCCAGGTCTCGTTGCACCTCCCCTTTTCCTAATCGGCCACCATTCAGATAATAATCTGTTTTCCTGTTTTTGCCACCAATGTGGATAGCTTCACATTTATCCACATTAAATTGCATCTGCCATGAATTTGCCCACTCACCCAACCTATCCAAGTCACCCTGCATCCTCTTAGCATCCTCCTCACTGCTAACACTGCCACCCAGCTTCGTGTCATCCGCAAACTTGGAGATGCTGCATTTAATTCCCTCATCCAAGTCATTAATATATATTGTAAACAACTGGGGTCCCAGCACTGAGCCTTGCGGTACCCCACTAGTCACTTCCTGCTATTCTGAAAAGGTCCCGTTTATTCCCACTCTTTGCTTCCTGTCTGCCAACCAATTCTCTATCCACATCAATACCTTACCCCCAATACCGTGTGCTTTAAGTTTGCACACTAATCTCCTGTGTGGGACCTTGTCAAAAGCCTTTTGAAAATCCAAATATACCACATCCACTGGTTCTCCCCTATCCACTCTACTAGTTACATCCTCAAAAAATTCTATGAGATTCGTCAGACATGACTTTCCTTTCACAAATCCATGCTGACTTTGTCCGATGATTTCACCGCTTTCCAAATGTGCTGTTATCACATCTTTGATAACTGACTCTAGCAGCTTCCCCACCACTGATGTTAGGCTAACTGGTCTATAATTCCCTGGTTTCTCTCTCCCTCCTTTTTTAAAAAATGGGGTTACATTAGCCACCCTCCAATCCTCAGGAAGGGCGGACACACACACCAGGTTCCCGCCGATCGTACCTTTTCACCCTGTGCGTCTATGGTCAGTCCCGCAACCAGACCTCCAGAGCTCCCACCAACTTGTTTGGGGGCACCGCACTTTCAGGGTCTCGTTACCTCGTCATGTCGTGGTGTGTCTTGCCTTAGCGAACCTGTTCCTTTTATCCCCCTGCTGGGGTATCGCCTGTCCATCAAACTTCAAACAGTTCAGGTTCAAAGCAACCGGTCTAAACAATACTTGGAACTGTGTCTCTTTTTGTTAATCTCTCTTGTCTCTCTCTGATTAGCGTTTTGAATGTTTCCCCCATTTGTCTCTCTCTTATCTCTCTTATCGGCATCAATCTTCTGATAACTTGATCTGTTGTCACAAAACCAAAAGCTTTCTTCACCACCCTTTCCACATGAGAATCCATCTTCAGGGAACTATGCACCATTATTCCTAGATCCCTCTGTTCTAAAGCATTCTGTAATGCCCTACCATTTACCATGTATGTCCTATTTTGATTAGTTCTACCAAAATGTAGCACCTCACATTTTTTGAGCATTAAACTCCATCTGCCATCTTTCAGCCCACTCTTCTAACTGTCCTAAATCTCTCTGCACGTTTTGAAATCCTACCTCATCAGCCACAACACCACCTATCTCAGTATCATTTGCATACTTACTAATCCAATTAACCACTCCATCATCCAGATCATTAATATATATTATAAACAACATTGGACCCAGTACAGATCCCTGAGGCGCACCTTGAAAATTATTGAAATTATTGAAAAAGCTGAGAATTTTCTGGGCATTATTACATTGACAATGTGCACAGTTCTTGATACAATGATGCTCATTGCTGGGTGCAGCATGTGCTGAGGTAGGACAAGTTAGGTCTGAAGGCGCTTTCATATTTCTCTCCAAAAATGATTACTTTTTTGCTGGGAATGTCAGAAGTCTTCAAACCAAGTTCCAGAACCGTGCTGTCTACTGGAAAGATACTAACTGCTTAAACCTTCATGCCTTGTAGTCTTATTCTAACTTGCCATCCTCATTTCACTCTGTGAGTTGTGCAATAAAAATTCAGAGTTCCTTTTTTTTTGACTGTCCATGCCACAGTGCTGTTCCCAACAGGACATCCCTCTGTGTATTTTTGGCATGAATATTTTATAAAGTTTCTTCTACACAGATCAATTAGATAGTTTTAGCTTGTGGACTCATTCTTTAAACAGTTATTGTGTATATATACAAACACAAAAAGCTTGCTTTTTTGCACCGTATTCTTGTGAAAAAGCTTTGCCTGCACTTTGATTAAAATTCCCATTGTCCGTTTTTTGTGATTTTATGCCACATTGCAGAATTTTGTATTTGATAATATACGCAATTAATACCATGGATAAGATCTGATTACATTTGATTTCAAAAGTTTATTTAATATCGAAGTATGTATACAGTATACAACTCTGAGACTCATCTTCTCCAGATAGCCATGAAACAAAGAAAACTATGGAAATCGTTCAAAGAAAGCAACAACCCCCCACACATAAAAAACTTACTGATTGCTCCAAATTAAATCATGCAATGGCAACAAGAGTATCACGCCCCCCCAGCAGAAAAATAAATTGTGCAATTCCTCCCCCACCCCGCAAAACAAAAACTTAGAGATTGTGTCAAAATTAAAATGCTCAGAAGGCAACAAGAAACAATGGGCATAAAGCCATAAAACCGAAAAGAATCCATAAATTGCAGGACTTTGGTAACATCTTCCAACAGCCTCGAGAGAGAAGAACACCACTTGATTACAAAAGCAGAGCAGTGAGGGAGATGGGTATCCCACACAGACATCTTACCAGGCAGCATGAGCAATAGGTGGCCACACACAGACGTCTTATCTGGCAACAGCGAATGATAGGCGGTCACCCACAGATACCTTATCTGGTAGCACCTGCAGCGAGAGGCAGGTAGTCGGTGTGAATACTCATTTTTTATTACATATCCCTGCCAAGAATGTAAGCCCTTACTGGGAGCATGGACTCAACATGGAACGATGGAGGGAGCTGACCTGATAGAGGTGTTCAAGATGATGAGAGGCATTGATCGTGTGGATAGTCAGAGGTTCTTCCCCAGGTCTGAAATGGCTAGCATGAGAGGGCATAGTTTTAAAGTGCTTGGAAGTAGGTACAGAGGAGATGTCGGGGTAAGTTTGTTATGCAGTGAGTGATGGGTGCATGGAATGGGCTGCTGGCGGCGGTGGAGGCGGAAATGATAGAGTCTTTTATGAGACTCCTGGATGGCTACATGGAGCTTAGAAAAATAGAAAGCTGTGGGTAAAGCCTAGGTAGTTTTAAGGTAGGGACACGTTCGGCACAGCTTTGTGGGCCGAAGGGCCTGTATTGTGCTGTAGGTTTTCTATGTTTCTAACAGTGACCTGACTATATCTTGGATGTGTGTGCGTGGATCATTCACCAGCATCCTAGAGAAATATATGGCCTTCTACAGGAAAGCTAGTAGTCTCAGCCATAGTCACCAGTGAGAGGTGGTGATAGAACAAAGCACACAGCTGAATACAAGCCAATACACATTCCACGGGAGTGGTTATGTCCATGAGACCCAGTGCATTTGCAAATTGGGAACAGTGTATATTAAAATATTAAAAATATTCCATTTGAAGTTATAGAAGTGGAGATAGTGTGATCAGTTCAGTGAACCTACAGCAAGTCAAACTGACATTTAAACCATTGGAGAAAGAGGAGGAGAGAACAGCAATGGTCAAGGTTGGAAAGGTAGATGAAAGGAGAAACACACTATCTGGAGATGCTGGTGGAAACCAGAACAATGACGGGAGTAACAAGGGAAAACATACTCATTTGGCTGCCCAGGAAGAATGCTCCAGCTAAGAAAGTGTCAGCATCTTCAGAGCAACTCAAGTGTTCATGCAGACTCCTGGGTCTGTACCAGCTGAGTTATACTTAATCTGATACTGTATGTGTAGACATTTGAATGTTAATTTGTTCAGTTCATGTATGCACATATGCTAAGTATAATGCCTACAAATTGAAAGGAACTTATAATATGTTCTCATGCATAATAAGTTTATGAAAGTAAATGTTCTTTTTCATTTCCTTAATGGATAATATGGTATATGTTTTTTGAATATTGGTGTTGAATATGATTGTTACTTTAAGATTGGTGGGTTGTTGTCCATTTAAGAGAATGCCATATTATTAACAATTGTTGCACAGTATACACTGTTCTGAAACTCATTTGGGTCTGACTACCATAAGGGTTCTGCTTCACAAGAAGCTTTAAGTCTAAGTGAGTTACTGAGAGACATATGTCTTAGGGATGAACTGCATTCACCCATTAACACATCTTACTTTTTTGTCTTTTCCTCCTCATCCCATTCCACCTACCCCAACCTGTCCCTGTAGTTCTAACCTGTTCAAGTTTCGATGAAAGGTCTCTGTTCAGTGATGCTGCCTGATTTGTCCATAAGACAGGGGAGCAGAATTAGGCCATGCCATCATGGCTGCTTCGATGACGTCGGCTGGAATGTCTCCCATGAAGAGGATGTCTCCAAGTTCACTGATGGAGTCACGTGCTTCATCCAGATGTGCAGCAACGATGTTGTGCCCCAGACGTCGGTCAGGGTCTTCCCAAACCAGAAACCCTGGGTCAATTGTCCGTCCGAGCAGCACTTACTGTGCGACGTCGAGCCTACATTGCTGGCAATCAACTAGAGCTCACGAAAACCAGCTACGATCTGCGCAAAGCTATCAAGGCTGCGAAACCTTATAGAGAGAAGACTGAGTCAAGATTCACAGGGTTTCCTACTGTCGCAGACTTCAAAGCCAAACATTGTGATGCCACCTCTTCACGGCCTCTCTTTCAGATGAGCTCAATCGTTTTTTCACTCAGTTTGATGTCGCTAACTCTGAGCCTCTGAGGAAAGCCACTACTACAACCTGCAACCTGGTCATCTCTGAGGCTGAGGTACACAGATGTTTCCAACGAGTGGACAGTCGCAAGGCTGTGGGACTGGATGGCATTCCAGGGCGGGTACTCAGGATGTGAGCAGGACAACTGCCAAGTGTGTTTACAGACATTTTTAATCTCTCCCCCTCCCAATGTAGAGTGCCCTCCTGATTCAAATTATCCACCATTGTCCCTGTACAAAAAAAGACCAAGGTAACATGTCTGAATGACTGGCATCCTCTCGTACTCACCTCAATAATGAGCAAGTGCTTTGAGAGGCTGGTCAGGGATTACATCTGCAGCTTGCTACCACCCACACTGGACCCCTACAGTTCACCTACCCACACAACTGATCGACAGATGACGCAATAGCCACGGCTCTACATACCGTCCTTACACATCTGGAGAAGCAGGATGCTTATGTGAGAATGCTGTTCTTGGACTACAGTTCAGCATTCAACACAATAATTCCCTCTCGGCTCGACAAGAAGCTCAGAGACCTCGGCCTTGACCCTGCCTTGTGCAGCTGGATCCTGGACTCCTGTCAGATCTCCGGCAGGTGGTAAGAGTGGGCTACCTCACCTCCACCCCTCTGACTCTCAACACAGGAGCCCCTCAGGGCTGCGTACTGAGTCTCCTCCTTTACTCCCTGTATACTGTGACGAGAATACACATAAAATTAAGATGTTTGCTGGCCTGGGTTAGCATCAGTGGCATCAGCAGTTGGTCTGCCACCTGTCCGCAGGGGAAGGAGAGATAAGGAACAATGGAGCAGCGTCTGGAGATGTGTAATGAAGGGACAGGAGAGAGAGCTGTCTGGAGCGGCTCCCCCTTTGAACCCTGAACTGTTTGAAGTGATGGACAGGCGATCTGGAGATGTGTAATGAAGGGACGGGAGAGAGAGCTGTCTGGAGCGGCTCCCCCTTTGAACCCTGAACTGTTTGAAGTGATGGACAGGCGATACCCCAGCAGGGGGATAAAAAGGGACAGGTTCGCTAAGGCAGGACACACACGCCACCCGAGGTAACGAGACCCTGGAAGTGGTGTGCCTCTCACGAGTCGGTGGGAAGTATCGGACAACGCACAGGGTGGAAAGGTACGATCAGCGGGAACCTGGTGTGTGTCCGCCCTTGCCTGGGTGCCGGGTTCACTGCAGAGGATCGACCGCATCTGGAGGAGGGGTCACAGTCGGTGGCCTCAGGTGACATCACCAAGGACCCGCCCGAAAGCTGCTTGTGAGCAATTATCGCCGGTTTGTGAGTGGAAGCCGTTTCTGAATGATCAGTCGTTTTCTCTCTCTCTCTCCCCCCACATTGTCCATCGCCATGGCAACGATTACTGCGAACTGAACTACTAAATTGGACTGAACTTTGTGTCACTTTGAAATTGGTCATTTATCCCTAGACAACGATAGAGCTTGATTGATGCTGTTATCTTAATTCTGTGCACATGTGTGTTTATCATTGCTGAACTGTTGCATTTATTATCCTTTCGATTACTGTGTTGCTTGTTTCTTTAATAAAACTTTCTTAGTTCTAGTAATCCAGACTCCAACTGAGTGATCCATTTCTGCTGGTTTGGCAACCCAGTTACAGGGTACGTAACAATACCCATGACTGTATCACAACCTACAGCTATTTAAATTTGATGACAACACTACATCGATTGGCCTTATTTCAAACAATATTGAGGTGGCCTACAGGGAAGGAGTCATCTCTCTGAGACAGTGGTGTCAAGAAAACAACCTCTCCCTCAATGTCGCAAAAACAAAGGAACTGCTTGTGGGTTACAGGAGAAATGGAGACGGGCTAACCCCTATTGACATCAATGGATCTGGGGTTGAGAGGGCAAACGGCTTCAAGTTCCTCAGCATCCACATCACCCAGGACCTCACGTGGTCTGTACACTCCAGCTGTGTGGTGATAAAGGCACAACAGCGCCTCTTTCACCTCAGACGGTTGAGGAAGTTTGGTATGGCCCCCAATTCCTAAGAACTTTCTACAGGGGCATAATTGAGAGCATCACTGTCTGGTATGGGAACTGTACCTCCCTTAATCACAGGACTCTGCAAAGAATGGTGTAGACAGCCCGGTGCATCTGTAATTGTGAACCTCCCATGATTCAGGACATTTACAAGGATGGGTGTGTAAAAAGCGTCCATATTATTATTGGCGACCCAAGTCATCCCAACCACAATCTAATCCAGCTACTACCATCCGGGAAGTGGTACCACTGCATAAAAGCCAGGACCAACAGGCTCTGAGACAGCTTGTTCCACCAGGCCATCCGACTGATAAACCCCATATTGCATTGACTGGTCTATTTATTATAAATTACTATGATTGCACATTTAGATGGAGACATAATGTTAAGATTTTTACTCTTCATGTATGTGAAGGATGTAAGAAATAAAGTCAGTTCAATTAACCCTTTCAATCCCATCTCCTGCCTTTTCCTCATAACCTGTGACACTCTGACTAATCAAGAACCTGTTAACTCCGCTTTAATCATACCCAATGACTTGACCTCCACAGACATCTGTGGCAAAGAATTCCACAGTCTGACTGCACTCCTGCTGAAGAAATTCCTTCTTAGCCGTGTTGTCAGAATCACAGATTCAGCAGCACAACAGATACGGCAGTTGCGCTCGAGAATATGCATGTGTCAGCTCATTATTATTTCATTGTGATAGTATTTAATTCAATTCTTTCCATTGTAGTGGTTGTCAAGACTTGAACCCAGCATGGCAACGTTTTGCTGCCTGCTTGCATTCGGCCTGGCCTGAGCAATTGGGACTGTCGAGTCAACTGACTCTGAAAACTAGTGGTATTCATTTTATATTTAGTTAGTCCCTTCAGCCGCAGTGTATGCTTTTATTGGCCTAGCGTTTATTGTTTTCTTTTCCCTTTTAACTCTGTTCATGTTAAAGTTTGTGAACTATCAACCCATTTCATTGTCTCTCACTTCGCACTTGGGCCATATCCAAACCTGGTGACATTTATTTTAAACGGAAGTCTATTCTGAGCCTGTGCCCTTTGGTCGTAGACTCCCTATTGACTATGTTGCTGTTGAGTTGCTTGCCGAGCTGGCTTGTTAGCTTGCAGGCTTCTCATTACCCAGCTAGGCAACACTATCAGTGCAACTACGAATGACGTGTGGGTGATCTACATTGCTCGTCTTTTGTGTCCTATGTTTAGTCCGTTTGTGTGTGTGCGTATATGTGCCATTTCTATTGGTTACCAATTATATAATCCGCGATTGGTTTGTTAAAATCCCATTAGGTGATAATTGTGCTGCAGGCCATGTTAGTCAATAGTAGTGTTAACTTCATCCTCATTGACACGTATAATAAGAAGCCTCCTAGAAAATCATAGCTTTTATGTATAAATGAATGGAACTAAGAGTAGGCGACGTCTACAAAAGAACAGACTACCTACCACAAAGATCAGTCCTGGCACCTCTACTATTTAATGTTTACACAAATGACCAACGAACCTTTCCTAACACATGCAGGTTTATCTATGCAGACGACCTATGCATAGCAACACAAGCTAGCTCCTTCCAAGAAGTTGAAGTACAACTTACAGCAGTCCTCGAAGCAATGAAGCAGTATTCTGAAAAATGGTCTCTGAACCCAAATCCATCAAAAACTCAAGTGTGTGCATTCCACCTGAGGAATCCAGAAGCAGCTCGGAAACTCAAGATCTTCTGGTGTGGGAAGGAGCTTGAACACCATCCGACTCCAATTTACCTGGATGTGACACTGGATAGGATGCTCTCATTTGCCACCCACATCCAAAAACTCCGAGGGAAAGTTGACTCTTGCAATTCTCTCTTGAAAAAATTAGCAGGCACGAAATGGGGAGCTAATGCTCACACACTTGGATCAACTGCCCTAGCACACTGCTATGCACCTGCAGAATAATGTGCTCCTGTGGGGGGCAGATCAGCCCATGCAAAGAAAATAGACCCATTGCTTAATGAAGCCCGCTGAATAATCAGGGGCACACTGCGCCCCACACCCATGAACATCATTTACAGACTTGCAGGCATTGTTTCCCCAGAGATCCGAAGACACACTACAACAAAAATTGAAAAAGGTAAACAGAACTCGGATCCACGGCACCCGCTACATCATCATCTGCCAGTTTCCAACCGCCTAAAATCAAGGAAAAGCTTTGCTACAGTGGAGGAGCTACTACACGGAACATCCCCCCAAACATACCGGATTGACCTCTGGCAACAAACAGAAGCCAGAACCCCACCAAACAATACAGTGCAAGACCCCACAGAAATGTTGCCAGATGAGGCACTGCTTGACAGACGGAAGTGGTTCACTCTCAACAGAGCGAAAGTGGGAGTTTGTAGGACAGGGAGACAACATGGTGAAGTGGGGTTTAAAGACCAGCAAATCCTGTGAGTGTTGCGAAGCGGTGCAGAACATTGAACACGTTCTGCGCAACTGCCCACTCTCACCTGATTTAGCTGACACTGACCTGCTCAACATCAACCAAACACGAGTGGCTGGCTGTCTGGTGTGACAAGCTACGATGATGATTAAATGTGAATTGGCTCTGGACTGACCACTTGATGCTGAAGTGGGATGTAAACTGGGTTCATTTCGACGTGCTTGTTGATAAATTGCACTGATGTTGTTACCTAGATGGGTAATGGTACGTCTGCAAACTAACGAGCCAGCTCGGCAAGCCACTCAACACCATCAATCCCAGCTGCGAGTCTTTTCCAACATCTCAATGACTATAGGAAACATTCTCCTCACATCCACTGTACATGGACATATCAACATTTGATAGATTTCAATGATCTTTCTGCTGAAAAAGCAGGACCTCCCAGTGGCCACACATTTTAATTGCACCTCCCATTCCCATCCTGATACAGTATGTCTATCCACGGCCTCCTCTACTGTCGGAATGAGGCCACACTCAGGTTGAAGGAACAACATATATTCCGTCTGGGTAGCCTCCAAACTGATGGTAAGGACACTGATTTCTTGAACTTCCAGTGATGCCCCCTTCCTTAACATTTCCCCATCACCTTTTCCCTCTTTACCGTATCTCCTCAGCTGCCCATCACCTCCCTCTAGTGCTCCCCTCCCTTTTCTTTTGTCCAGGGCTTTCTGTCCTCTCCTAGTGGATTGCCATTTGTCCAGCCCTGTATCTCTTTCACCAATCAACTTCCCAGCTCTCTACTTCCCCCTTCCCCTCCCGGTTTCACCTATTTTCCCCTTCCCTCCCCCCACATCGTAACTCTATTTCTCATTTTTTTCCCCTCCCCAGTCCTGCTGAACTCAACTGTACTCTTTTTTCCATAGTTGCTGCCTGGATTGCTGAGTTCTTTCGGCATTTTGTGTGTGTCGCTAACCTACAGGTGGATTATGGATGCCAGTAGATTCGTCACTCCAGTTAGATTTCACCGGAGATGAAATGGGACATCTCATTGTTTCCATACTTAAATTGATGGGTTTTCCCAGGAGGAAAGATAGCCAGTGGGATACTTTCTGGCTTTTTGCAGTGTTTGTAAGACATCAGTATAAAATGATGTCCTGACGAAGGGTCTCGGCCCGAAACGTCGACTGCGCCTCTTCCTATAGATGCTGCTTGGCCTGCTGCGTTCACCAGCAACTTTGATGTGTGTTGTTAGTATAAAATGATAGAGAGTCTTGGGAAGGAATTTTAAAACCTCAGTCAGCACTATTATTCTGAATCACTATTGATGGCTCAGAGTAGGGCAACAGAGTTAAGGGATAAAGTCAGCTAATGAAGCTACACCCTGTTAAGGTTTGAGCCATGATGAAGTGGGTAATGATCCTACTGTGGTTCTGGGATGTAGAACACAGAACTGTCATGGTCCCTTCTGGCAATCCCCCACCTTGCAATTTACCTCAGGAATTGGGCCTCAAACACCTTATTTAAATTCCAATCATTCCCAGGTTCCACTAACTACACACACCTGCTTCCCATCAGAAACTGCAGGATAAAGACCCTGTGACCACAACAAGGAGTTGCCAGTTTGTTGGTTGAGTCTTGTATGAGTAGCCTCATTCCATGGTTCTTGGGACTATCTGTTCTAATTCTAGCATCGTTCGTGAATTCTCTACTAAAACTAAGACTTCAGCTAAAGACTCTCTCTAGACACCAATTCCACGCTCGCTACGACCATAACGTCTCCTGACTCGGCATCTGCGCCTGTGTTCAGCACTTGGGTTTGTACCACTGCCACGTCCCTGCAATAGAATAAACTGGCCACGATGAGCCCAGCAGACATGGATCCCGTACAATAGGCGGGGCTAACTGTTGGGTGCCCATGATGGACCAACTACTTCGGGAGATCACGGAACACCTTCGAACACTATCCACGAATGTGCAGAAGGTCAGTGAACAAGCGGACCGGTTCTCGGCTTCTGTTTCTCGGTCCCCTCCAAGAACCCCGACTACCCAAACTGCACCACTTGGGTGGCTTCGCCCTTGAAATCAGCAACACCATCCCCCCGAGAGCCGTACGTACCCGATCCTGAACTATACGTCGGGGACCTAAGTAGGTGCCAGGCCTTCCTGTTGCAACACTCCCTAGTCTTTGAGCTGCAGCCACGTACCTACACTTCCGATAAATCAAAGATTGCGTACATCATGGGGCTGCTACGAGGGGATGCCTTGGCTTGGGCAACCGCAATATAGGATAACCAACCAGAAATTTGTTCCTCCTACTCCTCCTTTGTTGCTGAAATGAGGAAAGTATTCGAACAATCCATTCGCGGTGAGGACGCTGCGAAACGGTTGCTTACTCTTCGTCAAACTTCGTGAAGTGTGGCCGAGTATGCCATTGAGTTCCGGACCTTAGCCACAGACTCTGGGTGCAATGACGCAGCCCTACCGGAGGTGTTTCGTCAGGGCCTCTCGGACAAGATAACGGTTGAGTTGGCCGCGAGGAACGACACAGACGTTCTGGACTCATTGATATCGCTAGCCATTCGATTAGATTATCGACTTCAGGAGTGTCAGCAAGATAGAACCGGTCGCCCCACTCCTCAGGAAAGCCCACAGTCCACCTTACCAGTCTCAGCCAGCCTCCTTCCCCAGCCGCTCTCCGTGTGGCTCCTGCCCCGGCTGAACGACTTCGGAGGAGAGCTGGGGAATGCTGCTATTGTGGCCATCCAGGCCATTTCCGGGATACCTGCCCTCAAGGGAGAGCTCACCAGTGAGAAAGGGAGTTCGGGTGAGCCGAATGATACTCCCTTCAGCACCCCAGACTCGGATGCAGATCCCGGCAACCGTGAATTACCAACAACAGTCCCTGTCCCTATCCGCTTTGGTGGATTCCAGTGCTGAGGGCAATCAGCTGGACGTAGAGGTAGCCACCCAGGCCGGAATACCTCGAGCCGCTAACCACCCCCTGGAGGCCCGGGCCCGGGCCCTGGACGGAAAGCTGCTGCTTGGGTGACCCACCATACACCGCCCCTGACCTTGATCCTATCCAGCAATCATCGGGAGGAGGTAAGATTCAGTCTCATCCATTCACCTCAAGCCCTGGTAGTTCTAGGGTATCCATGGCTGACCCAACACAATCCCCACATCGACTGGTTGACCGGGAGTATAGCTGAATGGAGCCAGTCTTGCCATGCCAACTGTCTGTGATCAGCCCCATCTCCCAGAGAAACTACCGCGACCCCACATGTTTTGGAACCCCTCAACTTGTCCCGCGTCCCCACAGAGTACCATGACTTGGGATAGGTGTTTAGTAAACAACAGGCCCTGTTCCTGCCTCCGCATCGCCCATATGATTGTGCCATCGATCTTCTCCCCGGGACCCCGCTACCCACCAGTCGCCTTTTTAACCTATCCCGACCGGAGAGAGAGGCAATGGAGAAATACATTAGCAAGTCCCTCGCAGTGGGCATTATCAGGCCTTCATCCTCCCCGGTAGGCGCTGGTTTCTTTTTCGCCCTTGTATAGACCACCGAGGCTTAAATAATATAACAGTTAAGAACAAGTATCCTCTACCCCTCATTAGTTCGGCATTTGAACCACTGCATGGAGCCACCATCTTAAAGCTGGACCTTCGCAACGCCTACCATTTAGTCAGGATGAGGGAGGGGGACGAATGGAAGACGGCCTTCAATACACCTCTGGGTCAGTTTGAATACTTGGTCATGCCATTTGGCCTCACCAATGCTCCCGCCGTTTTCCAAACCCTGATCAATGACGTACTGAGGGACTTTATCAATCGGTTCGTATTTGTTTACCTTGACGAAATCCTGATTTTCTAGCAGCCCCCAAGAACACGTACCCCTTGTCCGTCAAGTCCTCCAGAGGCTGTGGGAAAACCAGTTATTTGCTAAGGCGGAGTAAAGGGAGTTCCACGCTCCTTCGGTCAGCTTCTTGGGTTATGTCATTGTGAGCGGGCAGGTAAAAGCAGAACCCAAGAAGATCCGGGCAGTGGAGGAATGGCCTAGACCCACGACACGCAAACAACTTCAGCGATTCCTGGGCTTTGCAAACTTCTACTGCAGATTCATCAGAGACTACAGTCGAGTGGCGGCCCCCCCCTTACCCGGCTTACCTCGCCTACCACACCGTTTTGCTGGGACTCCGAAGTGGACGTGGCATTCACCGACCTGAAGAGGCGTTTCATCACCACTCCCATTCTGGTCCATCCGGACTCATCACCTCACTTCATAGTTGAGGTGGATGCCTCTGACTACGGGGTAGGAGCAGTCCTATCCCACGGTCATCTTCGGAAGAAAGGCTTCACCCCTGCGCCTTCTATTCTCGCCGAATGTCCCCCGCCGAGCGGAATTACGACGAGGGGAATCGGGAACTGCTGGCGGTCAAACTAGCACTGAAGAATGGAGGCACTGGTTTGGGGGGGGGGGGGCAGAACACCGGTTTGTGGTGTGGACTGATCATAAGAACCTGGGATGTATTCAGACCGCCAAACGATTGAATTCCCACCAGGCCTGCTGGGCATTTTTTTTTTGGGATGGTTCAAGTTTACCCTCACGTAGCGTCCA
This sequence comes from Mobula hypostoma, assembly GCF_963921235.1. NCBI lineage: Eukaryota > Metazoa > Chordata > Chondrichthyes > Myliobatiformes > Myliobatidae > Mobula > Mobula hypostoma. The sequence goes on along the minus strand of NC_086107.1, from coordinate 72,353,375 downwards.
GGATCCAAGAATGGGAAGCCGGACACGCTGTCCCGCCAGCTTGACTCCAAGGATGACACCTCCGGTCCCGAGACTATCCTCCCACCATCCTGTGTGATTGCCACTCTCACTTGGGAGATCGAGGCTAAAGTAAAGGAAGCCCAGCGGGATGACCCCGACCCGGGCAATGGACCCGGTGATCGCCTGTACGTGCCCGCCTCCGTCAGGTTCCAGGTTCTCCAATGGGGGCACACATCCTGGTTCGCCTGCCACCCCGGGAGTGATCGGACCCTGGATCTCCTGAGGAAGCACTTTTGGTGTCCGTCCATGGAGGGGGACACCCATTCTTGTGTCTCAGCTTGTTCCCTCTGTGCCCGGGGAAAGGTCTCTCATCGACCACCTGCAGGTCTGCTTTGTCCTCTACCTGTCCCTGGTCGCCCCTGGTCACACATCGCCTTAGACTTCGTCACTGGTCTACCCCCTTCCTGCGGAAACACCACAGTCCTCACCGTGGTAGACCAATTCTCCAAGGTGGTGCACTTTGGCCCTCCCTAAACTCCCTTCCTCTCAGGAAACCGCAGATCTTCTCGTCCACCACGTCTTCCGCATCCACGGAATCCCCGTGGACATCGTCTCCGATTGAGGTCCCCAGTTCGTCTCGCAGGTACGGAAGGCCTTCTGTCAAGCCTTGGGCGCATCGGTCAGCCTGTCATCCGGCTTCCACCCCCAGACGAACGGGCAGATGGAACAGGTCACCAAGACCTGGAGGAGACGCTTCGTTGTGTAACGGCAAACAACCCGTCGACCTGGAGCGACCACCTCCCGTGGGTTGAGTACGCTCTGCCTTTGGGAGGTCTCCGTCCGAGTGCTCCCTAGGGTACCAACCCCCGCTGCTCCCCGTGCAAGAAGAGGAGATTGGGGTATCGTCGGTTCAGGACCAAATTGATCGGTGCCGTAAGATTTGGGAGGAGACACGCACGGCCCTACTCAGATCAACAAATCGAAATAAGACAGCTGACCGACACTGCACTCCGGCGCCAGAATACCAACCTGGGCAGATGGTGTGGCTGGCCTCCAAGAACATCCCGCTCAAGAACGAATATAGGAACCTTGCCCCTCACTTCCTGGGACCATCCAAGATTGAAAGGGTAATCAATTCCACAGCGGTCCGCCTAAAGCTGCCTAGATCCATGTGCATCCACCCAACGTTTCACGTGTCTCAGTTAAAGCCAGTTTCTGTCAGCCCTCTGTGTCCCCCTGCCAAGACTCCCCCACCTGCCTGTATCATCGACAACCATCCGGCATACACCTTCCGATGGCTACTAGATGTGCGCCATCGGGGCAGGGGTTTCCAATACCTGGTGGACTGGGAAGGGTACGGTCCAGAAGAGCGTTCCTGGGTCCCCCGCTCCTTCATCCTAGACCCTTCCCTCATCCAGGACTTTCATCAGGACCATCCAGACAGGCCTGGAGGATTGCCTGGAGACTCCTGTTTGGGGGAGGGGTACTGTCATGGTCCCTTCTGGCAAACCCCCACCTTGCCATTTACCTCAAGAATTGGGCCTCAATCACCTCATTTAAATTCCAATCTTTCCCAGGTTCCACTAACTACACACACCTGCTTCCCATCAGGAACTGCAGGATAAAGACCCTGTGACCACAACAAGGAGTTGCCAGTTTGTTGGTTGACTCTTGTATGAGTAGCCTTGTCCCATGGTTCTTGGGACTATCTGTTCTAATTCTAGCATCGTTCGTGAATTCTCTACTAAAACCAAGACTTCGGCTAAAGACTCCCTCTGGACACCAATTCCACACTCATTACGACCATAACGCCTCCCGACTCTGCCTCCGTGCCTGTGTTCAGCATTTGGGTTCGTACCACTGCCATGTCCTTGCAACAAGAACATAGAATAGTACAGCACAGTACAGGCCCTTCGGCCCACAATGTTGTGTTGACCCTTAAACCCTGCCTCCCATATAATTTCCCCCCTCCCCACCACCTTTTCCTCCATATACCTGTCTAGTAGTCTCTTAAATTTCACTAGTGTATCTGCCTCCACCACTGACTCAGGCAGTGCATTCCACGCACCAACCACTCTGAGTAAAAAAAACCTTCCTCTAATATCCCCCTTGAACTTCCCACCCCTTACCTTAAAGCCATGTCCTCTTGTATTGAGCAGTGGTGCCCTGGGGAAGAGGTGCTGGCTGTCCACTCTATCTATTCTTCTTATTATCTTGTACACCTCTATCATGTCTCCTCTCAACCTCCTTCTGTCCAAAGAGTAAAGCCCTAGCTCCCTTAATCTCTGCTCATAATGCATAGTCTCTAAACCAGGCAGCATCCTGGTAAATCTCCTCTGTACCCTTTCCAATGCTTCCACATCCTTCCTATAGTGAGGTGACCAGAACTGGACACAGTACTCCAAGTGTGGCCTAACCAGAGTTTTATAGAGCTGCATCATTACATCACGACTCTTAAACTCTATCCCTCGATTTATGAAAGCTAACACCCCATAAACTTTCTTAACTACCCTATCCACCTGTGAGGCAACTTTCAGGGATCTGTGGACATGTACCCCCAGATCCCTCTGCTCCTCCACACTACCAAGTATCCTCTCATTTACTTTGTACTCTGCCTTGGAGTTTGTCCTTCCAAAGTGTACCACCTCACACTTCTCCGGGTTGAATTCCATCTGCCACTTCTCAGCCCACTTCTGCATCCTATCAATGTCCCTCTGTAATCTTCGACAATCCTCTACACTATCTACAACACCACCAACCTTTGTGTTATCTGCACACTTGCCAACCCACCCTTCTACCCCCACATCCAGGTTGTTAATAAAAATCATGAAAAGTAGAGGTCCCAGAACAGATCCTTGTGGGACACCACTAGTCACAACCCTCCAATCTGAATGTACTCCCTCCACTACTCTCTGCTTTCTGCAGGCAAGCCAATTCTGAATCCACCTGGCCAAACTTCCCTGGATCCCATGCTTTCTGGCTTTCTGAATAAGCCTACCGTGTGGAACCTTGTCAAATGCCTTGTTGTAGGGGTGGGTGAAATCACCAGAGAGATGGTCACTGCTGGATACAAAGCAGCTTCTTTATTCGACACAACAAGGTACAGCAGGCATCATACGGATGGAGATGCTTTTGGTAGAAAGGTCTGCTAGCCCAATGTGGTCTCGAATTTATATGCTAAACACAAAGGGCAATTCCTATTTACAAAGTTATAGACAATGCTTCCTTTTGAAGCTATATACAAAACATCACACCTTCTGACTTCATCCTTTCCTCCTGACACCCGCATGTCTGGGTTTGTACTCAACCTTTAGGAATGCAAGTTAAATCCACAGTACATTTATTTGGTATTTTACAATAGACAATAGGTGCAGGAGTAGGCCATTCAGCCCTTCAAGCCAGCACCGCCATTCACTGTGATCATGGCTGATCATCCACAATCAGTATCCAGTTCCTGCCTTATCCCCATAACCTTTGATTCTGCTATCTTTAAGAGCTCTATCCATCTTTCTTGGAAGCATCCAGAGACTTGGCCTCCACAGCCTTCTGGGGCAGAGCATTCCATATATCCACCACTCTCTGGGTGAAAAAGTTTTTCCTCAACTCCGTTCTAAATGGCCTACCCCTTATTCTTAAACTGTGGCCTCTGGTTCTGGACTCGCCCATCAGCGGGAACATGCTTCCTGCCTCCAGCGTGTCCAATTCCTTAATAATCTTGTGTTTCAATCAGATCCCCTCTCAGCCTTCTAAATTCCAGAGTATACAAGCCCAGTCGCTCCAGTCTTTCGACATATGACAGTCCTGCCATCCTGGGAATTAACCTTGTGAACCTATGCTGCACTCCCTCAATAGCAAGAATATCCTTCCTCAAATTTGGAGACCAAAACTGCACACAGTACTCCAGGTGTGGTCTCACCAGGGCCCTGTACAGCTGCAGAAAGACCTCTTTGCTCTTATACTCAATTCCCCTTGTTATGAAGGCCAGCATGCCATTAGCTTTCTTCACTGCCTGCTGTACTTGCATGCTCGCTTTCAGTGACTGATGTACAAGAACACCTAGATCTTGTTGTGCTTCCCCTTTTCCTAACTTGATTCCATTTAGATAATAATCTGCCTTCCCGTTCTTACCACCAAAGTGGATAACCTCACATTTATTCACATTAAACTGCATCTGCCATGCATCTGCCCACTCACCCAGCCTGTCCAAGTTGCCCTGTATTCTCATAACATCCTCTTTGCATTTCACACTGCCACCCAGCTTTGTCATCGGCAAATTTGCTAATGTCACTTTTAATTCCCTCATCTAAATCATTAATATATATTGTAAACAGCTGCGGTCCCAGCACTGAACCCTGCGGTACCCCACTGGTCACCGCTGCCATTCCGAAAGGGACCAACGTGCTAATAGAGGATAATTAATATTTATAAAGTATAGATTAGGCTGTCTTCGAAACTACCTGTAAACTTCACACTTCCACGCGCAGCGTCTGGGCTAGTATTCCGGTATTCACAGCTTTTAGGAAATGCATTGTTGTAAGCTCAATCCATAGTACTTTGTCAAACAGAAGACTGGCGGCCAAAGTCATTTAAGTGTAAATGAATCATCTACCCAAAAACTCACTCTAACAGTCCCTCCTCTTGGCCCTCCTGGACAAAAATTAAATTTGTACCAGGGAAGGCCAACCTAGGAGGATCTGCTCAAATAGGGCAGCAAAAATGCCCTGTCTCGAAATTAACCCCCCAATATTGTGTCTCGATATCTATCTCTGCATTCCCTAATCGCTACCTCCAAATATTAAGCAGAGAGGCTGTCCCAAGTCTTTAGGAAAATGCGGCTCCTTTCGTGTGCCTGTCGGCTCTTTCTCTGCAGGCTGATTGCAGCTTAATCACATCCCTTCGTCTTCAGCCCTTTATCCTCTGGTCGCTGAAACTCTCCTTCCAGGAGCACCCACGGGCTCTCTCATCGATGTACAGGAAGGGGTTGGGGTGGCCCCTACGTAAATGTCTGCAACCACCTCTCCCCGGTGGCACCCCCTTCTGAACTGTCCCGTCAATCACTGGCCCAACTGCTCCTCAGACTGGGGGTGTCTGCTTTCAGATGCCATGCGCAATCTGAAATGTGATCAAAGTGGTGGAACTTGCTGTCTCTGCTTTAACTCAAAAATCCCTCTGTCTATTTCCCAATAATTTTCTATTCTATGCTGTAAAATTAATCGTCTACCTTCATCAACCAGCCTTCTTTAGAGTACTGTCATCATCACACTTTAGCAGGCTATTCATGGTTTTCCAACATGCTTTTGGCGTTTTCTGCCTTTGCGTTTTCTCCGGGTATGTTTTCATCAGCTGTGGTCAGGTCTTAGGTTCTCTGTAATTACATGGTTACTGGGTACACTTGGTCCCCTGCTCTGTCTGTGGGGGCAACAAGAGGGTGAGTCATATGCTTTAATCTGGGTCCATGTCCAGTGATTCCACTGGCTGCCTCGCCGAGTCTGTACACAGACACACGGGTCATTGATTCGGGGTACCGTCTGTGGTCCTCCCCATTTGGGGGCAAACCCCGGCCTTTCCGGCAGCACCCTCACCATAACTTGGTCGCTGGGCTGTGGAAGGACTATCCCCTTTCCTTCTGGCTCTCTCTGATCAGCGATTCGCTGCTGTTGTTTCGCTCGGTCCTTCAGCACTTTAAGTTGGTTACAAAGGTCTTTCACATTGTGTCATTCTATCCCTGTAAGCCCCAAGCTCCCCGCAACTTGTAATTACCCCATAAGGGAGTCGTATTGCTCGCCCCATCAATAATTCGTAGGGGCTGAGATCCAAAGTGTGGTTCGGGGTTGTATGCAATCTCATCAGGATTCCTGGTAATGCATCCACCTATGTCTTTCCTGTCTCAGCTATAGCTTTGGCTAATGCATTCTTGATTGTTCGATTCATCCTTTCTACCATCCCTGAACTCTGGGGGTGGTAGGGTACGTGGAACCGCTGTCAATAATTTTCCTTCATTACTTTCCCCATGAAATGTGCTCCCTGATCTGAATCCCCCTGAACTGGGGTTCCCCACCTTGGGAGGATTTCCTGAACTAGGATCCATGCAGCGGTTCGGGTGATGCAGTCCCTTGTTGGGAAAGCCTCTACCCACCGGGTGAAGTGATCCATAATTACTAGACAGTAGCTCTTCCCCCTGCTTTTTGGCAGGGGCCCTGTGAAGTCTATCTGGATGTTTTCCCAGGGTCCCCTCGGCAGAGGCTGATTTGCCAGCTGTAGCTTTCTGCCCTTAACAGGGTTATGCTGGGCAAAATGATACAATAGTGGCAGAATTTCTCAACATCCCCGCCCATCCCTGGCCACCACCAGTCCTGCCAGAGGGTTGTGATTATGCTCTGCCTTCCCTGATGCATCACCCCATGATATAACTTCAGTAGTATCTGTCTAATACAGGGTGGGGCCACCGTGACTCTTTCCTCCCCGTGTGTCCAGCACCCATCTGATCCCTCCTTTGCTCCTTTCCTCCTCCATTTTCCCTTCTCTTCTGCCTCTACCTCTTCATATAATTTTACTAAGCTGGCTTCTCTCGGTTCCTCCTGCACACTTGCAATTTCAATTGCCTCTTGTTCCCCTGCTACTTTCTTTGCGGCAACATCTGCCCACTCATTTCCGTTCCGTTTTATGCTCTCACCCTTCTGGTGTGCTTTAACCTTAATCACCGCCACCCCTTCTGGTAGGCTCACTGCTTCCGGTAGCTGTTGTATTAGGTGCCCATGCTGAATATTAGCACCTGTTGAAGTTATGAATCCTCGTCGTGCACAAGCCATTAGGTAATCATGCACCACCCCGAATGCATACCGGCTGTCGGTATATATATTTACTCGTCTGCCCTCACTGCAGCGTAGAGCTTCTATCAGAGCGGCCAGTTCTGCTACCTGAGCTGAGCAGCCCCCTGGCAGTGCTCCTGAAGCTCACTCTTCACCGGTTTCCTTTACCACAGCCCACCCAGTTCGTGGTTTCCCATCTATGTACCTCCTAGACCATCTCTAAAGATTTCATCTGTTCCTTCCAGAGGTGTTTCCTTCACACCAATATCTTCTTCCTTGACAATTTCTATTTGGCACTCGTGTGCTTCTCACTCTGTTGGGATGGTGCTCGTGGGATTCTCTCCCGTGTCTCTAATTATGGTTACTGACTTGGAATAAGAACTAGCTCCCAAGCTGCTCTTCGGCTATCGGTGACTGCCCTCAGCCTCCCTGTGTTCAGGAGCTCTACAATGGTATGGGGTGTGTGTTGTAATGTATTGTGTGAGTATTCGTAGCGTCAGAGTGCGTATGATGTCAGGACGTGGAAAAGGTTTAAAAATGGAAGCCTGGTGAATAAACGTGGTTGTTCAATCTACAGCAGTGTCCGAGTCACATCAATATTACATAGTGTCAGAAGAAATCACGAAAAATAGAAAGGAAGAGAAGACACGTAAAAGATGTCACAGTTACAGCCACCGTCGAGTTGAAGCCTACAAGGTAATCTTGCTGAGAACTGGAAAATATGAATCTAGAAGTTTGAGCTGTTTTGCACCGCTAGTGGCCTAGCTGAAAAGACAGAGAAAATGCAATGTGCTACGTTTCTGCATGTTGTGGGAGAAGAGGCAATAAAGGTTTGCAATACGTTTGTCTTCCAAGATGATGAGCAAGATAAAATTGAAGTGTTGAAGAAAAAGTGTCAAGATTACTGCGAACTAAGAAAAAACTTGCCGTACATCCGACACAGATTTTTCACGAGGGCTCAAGGACCAACAGAGACCATAGACGCCTACGTAACAGATTTGAAGAGCAAGGCGAAAGACTGAATTCAGACAACTGCTTGATTCTTTAATACGTGGCAGGATTGTATGCAGCATAAGGGATGATCAAGTGAGATGCAGGATATTGAGAGAGGCAGATCTTGCATTAGAAAAGGCGATTGATGTTTGCCATGCAAGCGAGATCACGTCAAGTCAGTTTGAAGTGCTCAATGAAGAGATTGAAGTGCACAAAATAAAAACTGAAAACTGACAAGAGTAGGACAAAGCCAGCTCCACAGGATGATCAAAAGGAAGTTAACTGCAACAGATGTGGTTATAAACATGGATATAGAAAATGTCCAGCCTTTGGTCAGACATGCAAGTTATGCCAGAAAAGAAATCACTTTGCAAAGATGTGCAAATCAAAGGAGCATGCAAGGAAAATGCATGCTGTGAAACAGAGTGAAGGCAACATTGACATGTTCATTGGCACAGATGAACAGGAGGTAAACATCAAGAATATTGACAATGCAGAGATGGAGGATGAAGATGATTGGACTCAAAATCTGATAATAAACAGGAGGACTGTGACATTTAAGCTTGACACTGGGGCAAAGTGCAATGTAATGTCGGCAGAAACATTCAACTCACTGGACATCAGAGGAAGACTGGAAAAATCCACCTGCAAGCTTGTTGCATATTTTGGCCACAAGATGGTGCCACTGGGCAAAAAAGCACTCACCTGTGTGTACAAAGTTCAAAAATACAAGATCGAGTTTGAAATAGTACAGCAACATGTTCCAGCAATACTGGGCAAAGCAACATGCACAAAGCTAGGCCTGGTGAAGCGAATCTATGGTGTTGAAAAAGAAAATGACATTCTCAAAGACTTTGATGACTTGTTTTCTGGATTAGGATGTTTACCAGGGAAACACCATATCCAGATTGATCCAACTATTGTACCAGCCGTGCATGCCCTGAGAAAGATTCTAGTAGCTCTCAGGGATCAAGTAGTGGAGGAGCTACACAGAATGGAACAGATGGGAGTCGTAACAAGACAAATAGAACCAACTGACTGGGTAAATAGTATGGCGACAGTGGTCACAGAAAAAAAGACGAGGACTTGCATGGATCCACAAGATCTCAACCAAGCCATCAAAACAGAGAACTATCCGCTACTTACGGTTGAAGAGATTGTCTCCCGCCTGCCTAATGCAAAATACTTATCAGTATTAGACGCAAATCAAGGTTTCTGGCAGATCAAGCTGGATGAAGGAAGTTCCAAATTATGCAATTTCAACACGCCCATAGGGAGATATCGTTTCCTGTGTCTACCCTTTGGGATTTCTTCTGCATCAGAGGTATTCCAGAGATCCGTGGCATGAATGATTGAAGACCTGGACGGGGTGGTCAACATCATTGATCATTTGCTGATATGGGGTGACGCAATTGAGGAACATGATCAGAGACTGAGGAGGCTCCTGGAGAGAGCACGTGAGTACAACCTAAAACTGAACAAAAGTAAATGTAAGATCAGAACTACAGAGATCAAATACATAGGTCATGTGCTCAGTGCTGATGGGCTAAAACCAGATGATGAAAAGGTCAGAGCTGTGGTACAACTACCACCAACCGAACACAAGCAAGAACTATTGAGGTTCATGGGAATGATACAGTATCTTGCCAAATTCATTCCCAAATTATCAGAGGTCAGCGCTCCACTCCGAAAGCTACTAGAGAGCAACACTGAATGGCAGTGGGAAGACGAACAAGAGAAAAGTTTTGACACATCGAAGCAGTTGGTTACCAATGCACCAGCACTCAAGTTCTATGATGTCAATAAACCGGTGACGATGTCTGTGGACGCCAGTTCGGAGGGAATAGGAGATGTTATACTGCAGGATGGGAGGCCTGTGGCGTATGGATCAGGAGCACTTACGGACTGCCAATGCCGATATGCTCAAATCGAGAAGGAATTACTCACCATAGTTTATGGGTGTGAGAAGTTCCACCAATATGTATATGGCAAAGAAATCCAGGTTGAGAGTGATCACAAACCAAATGAGAGCATCTTCAAAAGGCCACTCCACCAAGCTCCTATGAGGCTGCAAAGGATGCTTCTCAGGCTACAGAGGTACACTCTCACAGTCACCTATAAGCCGGGAAAAGAACTGCACATCGCTGATGCTTTGAGCCGTGCTTACCTCAAAGAGCAGAAGGAAGAGTTGCTAGGAAGAGAGCTGGACGTCAACTGGGTTACACCTCAGCTACCCATCTCTGAGGAGAAGTTGAACATGTTCAGGAAAGCAACTGCAGATGATCCTGAAATGCAAATGCTAAGAGACATTTCAATGAATGGATGGCCAACAGAAAGAAAAGATGTTCCAAAGGAAATGCAGAAATACTGGACATTTAAAGAGGAAATCAGCTATGCATCAGGACTAATGTTCAAAACGGCAAAACTCATCGTACCAAACCAAATGAGACAGGAAATGCTCAGCAGAATTCATGAGTCACACCTGGGGATAGTGAAATGTAAAGAAAGAACAAGAGACATTCTCCATTGGCCAGGCATGTCAACTCAGATAGAGGACATTGTGTCTCAGTGTGCTGTCTGTAATGAAAACAAAAACAGCAATCCAAGAGAGCCTCTGCTTCCCCACCCACTACCAGGAAGACCATGGGAGAAGATTGGCACAGATCTCGTTTACTACAATGGTGCAGAATATCTGCTTTGTGTGGACTACTATTCAAAATATCCGGAGATCACCGAGTTAAGTGACACGTCCAGTCGAGGTGTCATTACCACAATGAAGTCGACATTCGCAAGACACGGTATTCCAGATATTGTCATTAGTAACAATGGTCCACAATATGCCAGTGGTGAGTTCAGCGGGTTCTCAGAAAGCTGGGAATTTCAACATGTTACTTCCAGTCCAGGGCACGCTCAGTCTAATGGACAAGCAGAGAGAACTGTACAAACTGTCAAGAACATGCTCAAGAAGGCACATAGCAGCAACGGTGACCCTTACATTGCTCTGCTTGAATACCGCAACACACCGATTGAGGGTGTGGGGTTCTCTCCTGCGCAGCTATTGATGAGACGTCATCTGAAGTCCAAACTGCCAACATCCACAACTCTACTGACTCCTGAAGGTAATGCTCAAGTACATGACAAGCAAAAGTACAAGCAAATAAAGCAAAAGAGCTACTATGACAGACATACAGGACAGTTGCCAGATCTGCATACAGGTGAAAATGTCAGAATACAGAGAGGAGACACTTGGCAACCAGCTGTGGTTGTGAATAGACGTCAGCAACCAAGATCCTTCATAGTTCGCACGCCGGATGGAAGAGTCTACAGGAGGAACAGGAAGCATCTGCTGAAGACAGGCGAGCGGGAGTTTCCACGTACAGATGCACAGGACACTTCCACAGATACAGACATGGAAACAAACGACACTAAGAGTGATGCAGACCGCAAAAAGAGAGGTCACTGGAGAGACTGACACTGATGAAGGTCTAGCACGGTCACAGTTGTATCACACACGGTCTGGGAGACAAGTCAAACTTCCAGCTAGATACAGAGACTAGACATACAGTTTGAGGCAAAGTCACACATGTCATAAGTTCCAAGGTGTGAAATAAAAGGTTTATTAGTCTATGTTAGTAAAAGAAAATACACTGCTGTTAGTATTGTGAAATACAATGCAGAATACAGTACAAGGGGCCACTAGTGCTGAGAACACCGGTATAAAATTTCGGCAGTAGTTAAACCCATCACCTTCCTCACGCAGTCCCCTTGCGTTGACTGGGCGGCGCATGGAGCTGATTGCCAAACGTCTGTCATCTGACATGTCCTTCCTCCCTTGGGAAATGGTGCAGCCCAGGTACTGTACGGTCTGTTTGCCTAGCTGAGCCTTGTGCGGACTGATTTTAAACCCCTCATCCTGCAGTACCTCTAAAACACTGACCATCACGCCTAAATGGCCTGCTTCATCTTCCGAAGCAATGAGTAGATCATAGTCATAGTCATACTTTATTGATCCCAGGGGAAATTGGTTTTCATTACAGTTGCACCATAAATAATAAATAGTAATAAAACCATCAATAGTTAAATAGTAGTATGTAAATTATCCCAGTAAATTATGAAATAAGTCCAACACCAGCCTATTGGCTCAGGGTGTCTGACCCTCCCAGGGAGGAGTTGTAAAGTTTGATGGCCACAGGCAGGAATGACTTCCTATGACGCTCTGTGTTGCATCTCGGTGGAATGAGTCTCTGGCTGAATGTACTCCTGTGCCCACCCAGTACATTATGTAGTGGATGGGAGACATTGACCAAGATGGCATGCAACTTGGACAACATCCTCTTTTCAGACACCACTGTGAGAGAGTCCAGTTCCATCCCCACAACATCACTGGCCTTACAAATGAGTTTGTTGATTCTGTTGGTGTCTGCTATCCTCAGCCTGCTGCCCCAGCACACAACAGCAAACATGATAGCACTGGCCACCACAGACTCATAGAACATCCCCAGCATCGTCCGGCAGATGTTAAAGGACCTCAGTCTCCTCAGAAATAGAGACGGCTCTGACCCTTCTTGTAGACGGCCTCAGAGTTCTTTGACTAGTCCAGTTTATTGTCAACTCGTATCCCCAGGTATTTGTAATCCTCTACCATGTCCACACTGACCCCCTGGATGGAAACAGGGGTCACTGGTACCTTAGCTCTCCTCAGGTCTACCACCAGCTCCTTAGTCTTTTTCACATTAAGCTGCAGATAATTCTGCTCACACCATGTGACAAAGTTTCCTACAGTAGCCCTGCACTCGACCTCATCTCCCTTGCTGATACATCCAACTATGGCAGAGTCATCTGAAAACTTCTGAAGATGACAAGACTCTGTGCAGTAGTTGAAGTCCAAGGTGTAAATGGTGAAGAGAAAGGGAGACAAGACAGTCCCCTGTGGAGCCCCAGTGCTGCTGATCACTCTGTCGGACACACAGTGTTGCAAGCACACGTACTGTGGTCTGCCAGTCAGGTAATCAAGAATCTATGACCCTCACAGTGCTCGCTGGCTTATCCAGGTGGGTGTAGACACGGTTCAGCAGGTAGACGATGGCATCCTCAACTCCTAGTCGGGGCTGGTAGGCAAACTGGAGGGGATCTAAGTGTGGCCTGACCATAGGTCGGAGCAGCTCCAGAACAAGTCTCTCCAGGGTCTTCATGATGTGGGAGGTCAATGCCACCAGTCTGTAGTTATTGAGGCCGCTGGGGCGCGGCGTCTTCAGCACAGGGACGAGGCAGGACGTCTTCCACAGCACAGGAACTCGCCAGAGCCTCAGACTCAGGTTGAATACATGGCGAAGTACTCCACATAGCTGAGGGGCACAGGCTTTGAGCACGCTGGTACTGACACCATCCGGTCCTGCAGCCTTGCTTGGGTTGAGACGTTTCAGCTGTCTTCTCACCTGTAGAGCTGTGAAGCCCACTGTGGTGTTTTTGTGTGGGGAAGATGTATAGTCATGAGAGCAGGGTCGGGGACTGTGAGGAGGGGAGGGTGAATATGTGTTGTTTGAGGGCCGACAACAGATGACTCGTGGAGGATGGACAGGGGCCACAATGTCAAATCTGTTAAAGAACAGGTTAAGTTTGTTGGCCCTGTCCACACTGCCTTCAGCTCCTCTGTTGCTAGCTTGCCAGAACCCAGTGATGGTCCTTATCCCGGTCCGGACCCCTCTCATGTTGATCTGCTGGAGTTTCCAATCAAGCTTCCTCCTTTACATCTACATATCATCTACATATTGTAAGATGGTCGACTGGTAGGGTGTTAAATTGAGGGATAGAGTTTAAGAGTCGCGATGTAATGATGCAGCTCTATAAAACTCTGGTTAGGCCACACATGAGTACTGTGTCCAGTTCTGGTCACCTCACTATAGGAAGGATGTGGAAGCATTGGAAAGGGTACAGAGGAGATTTACCAGGATGTTGCTTGGTTTAGAAAGTATGCATTATGATCAGAGATTAAGGGAGCTAGGGCTTTACTCTTTGGAGAGAAGGAGGTTGAGAGGAGACATGATAGAGGTGTACAAGATAATAAGAGGAATAGACAGAGTGGATAGCCAGCGCCTCTTCCCCAGGGCACCACTGCTCAATACAAGAGGACATGGCTTTAAGGTAAGGGGTGGGAAGTTCAAGGGGGATATTAGAGGAAGGTTTTTTACTCGGAGTGGTTGGTGCGTGGAATGCACTGCCTGAGTCAGTGGTGGAGGCAGATACACTAGTGAAGTTTAAGAGACTACTAGACAGGTATATGGAGGAATCTAAGGTGGGGGCTTATATGGGAGGCAGGGTTTGAGGGTTGGCACAACATTGTGGGCTGAAGGGCCTGTACTGTGCTGTACTTTTCTATGTTCTATGTTTATGATGTTTTCCAAAGTCTGCGACATGACCTTATGAAAAATAGCTGGGCTATTGTGGAATCCCTGAGGGAGTCTGGTCCACGTATACTGCCGCCCACCCAGGGTGAAGGCAAATTGGTCTTGGGATTCCGGTGCTAAGGGGGGCCCCCAAAACCCATTAGCAATATCCAGGACTGAAAAATATTTATGTCCTGGAGACAGGCCATTCAGGATTGTCGCAGGGCTCACCACAATGGGATGCAATCTGGGCGTGGTCTTATTAAGGGTGGTACAGTCTATTGTTAACCGATATGACCCGTCGGGTTTCTTTACTGGCCATATAGGTGAGTTAGTAGTGGCCGCAGTCTCTCTGTGTATCCCCTGGCGTTTTAGTTCCTTCACTATACCCTGGACAGCTGCCAGCGCGTCTGGTTTTATAGGATACTGCTTATAGGGTTTATGGAGGTCCCCATCTATTTTAACTGGGCCTATCTTTACCTGCCCACATTCTTGCTTGTCTCTAGCCCACACTGCTGGGAACTGCTGACAAAGTAATCCATAGACACCATCCTGGCTCCAGTCTCTAATGATCGGGGCAGCTGCGCCTGTGCTAGCCAGGCTGTGTATTCTGTTGGTTGTACGCATTCGCTGTCCCTGACTTGTCCATATCATTTCTCCCTTTCTATAAATCTATAACAGTTCCTGCTTCCCGTAGGATGTCTATTCCGAGGATCGTGCCCTCATTATTTGGACATACCCAGAAATACACTGGAAGCTGCACTCCCCCGATTTCTAGTATTTGCGACTCGCTTCTTTCTGCTTTTACCGTTTTCCCTCCTACTCCTGTAATATAAATAGCCTGTCTGGCTGTTGGCAAGGGTAGGTCAGTTATCGATACCAATGCCCCTGTGTCCACTAACATATTGCATTGCCGTCTCCCTAACAATGCTGTTGTGTATATCCGCGGGTCACCAGCGCTGGCAGTGGGGGCCGCCGCCAGCTATTTTCCTGACTTAGAAGCCGTCTTTACTAGTTCTATGATCTGATCAGCAGTCAGATTGGACAGACTGGGTGCTGATGGGGTGAGTGACTGGGTGCCTGCCATGACCTTCACCTGGATTTTCCCCCTCCCTTTTGGACACTGTCTCCAGCCATGTTCCGATAGGCCATAGCTGCCACATATCAACTCCTTCACTGCCTTATACCTGGTCCGGCAGTCCGTTGCTAGGTGCCCTGCTGCCGGCAAGCAAAACAAACTCTCCGGGACATCACAGCAGCTGCATCCAATATACCCACTTTACGATTTCTCTTGCTTTTTCTTTGGTCTATCTCACTGGCCCACAAAACTATCTCAGAGTAGTTGGACCCCACCGTTATGCCTAAATCTAAAACTCCCTGGTGGGCTGAGCTCAGGCCTTCCTTCAACATTTTTAGGAAGACTGGGTCGTCCCTCCCTGGGTTATCCAACCCGGAATACTCCTTGTACACTCGGTATTTACGTTCTGCATAATCCATGGCTGTCTTGTCAGCTTTTTAAATTACTGCCATTATCGTTCCCCAGCTACTCTCGCCTCCCCCAGCCGCTGCCTCACTTCCCCTTTAAAAGAGCAATATCTTTCTTCATTACTGGTGCTCCCGGTGGTTGCCCATGTACCATCCCACACCCCCCGGGCCACCCTGTCACACATGTTCCTTGGGCACTTCGCTTTCACTAACACGCGTATATCTTTAGGGTGCATCTGATGAATTTCAACTATTTCCTCGAGCTTGCGCCAGAATTCTGAATTCCCACAGGCAACTTTAAGTGAGGTCAACTCAGACAAGATGCTCTGTTTCTCCCTGGGGGTGAAGGGCTTATGAATAGTCATAATCAAGGTCAAGGGCTGGCTCGGATCATCAGGGTTCTCAACCTGACGTTGCCTGACCTCAATAGGTGCCATTCTGGTAGATCTATATGGGTAAAACCTCTCCCTGAGATATCCCCACACTAATTCCCACACTACACAAAATATAAAAGATGGGTAGCAGTTAAACAGTACATACTTATGTATTCCACAATCTGCCTCTTTTAGGTACCCAAACTCATGATGCCTTTGCATCACACTTGCAAATGTATACACTAAAATGCAGCTCCCCGAACGAGTATACACGCCTCTACTCTGGCATCTCGAACCGTATCGTCGGTTACCACCTTTCGCAACTGGTGGCTCTGTCTCAGCAAATTAACACGTAAAGTTTCCGTGCTTCCTTCTACTAAAATGCATGTAGATCACATCCACTGCCCTACCCTCATCTATATGCCTGGTCACCTCCTCAAAGAACTCTATCAGGTTTGTTGGACATGATCTGCCCTTCACAAAGCCATGCTGACTGTCCCGGATCAGACCATGATTCTCTAAATGCCCATAGATCCTATCTCTAAGAATCTTTTCCAACAGCTTTCCCACCACAGATGTAAGGCTCACTGGTCTATAATTACCTGGACTATCCCTACTACCTTTTTTGAACAAGGGGACAACATTTGCCTCCCTCCAATTTTCCGGTACCATTCCCGTGGACAACGAGGACATAAAGATCCTAGCCAGAGGCTCAGCAGTCTCTTCCCTCGCCTCGTGGAGCAGCCTGGGGAATATTCCGTCAGGCCCGGGGACTTAACTGTCTTAATGTATTTTAACAACTCCACCACCTCCTCTCCCTTAATATCAACATGCTCCAGAACATCAACCTCACTCATATTGTCCTCACCATCATCAAGTTCCCTCTCATTGGTGAATACTGAAGAGAAGTATTCATTGAGGACCTCGCTCACTTCCATAGCCTCCAGGCACATCTTCCCACCTTAATCTCTAATCGGTCCTACCTTAACTCCTGTCATCCTTTTTTTCTTCACATAATTGAAGAATGCCTTAGAGTTTTCCTTTACCCTACTTGCCAAGGCCTTCTCATGCCCCCTTCTTGCTCTTCTCAGCCCCTTCTTAAGCTCCTTTCTTGCTTCCCTATATTCCTCAATAGACCCATCTGATCCTTGTTTCCTAAACCTCATGTATGCTGCCTTCTTCCACCTGACTAGATTTTCCACCTCACTTGTCACCCATGGTTCCTTCACCCTACCATTCTTTATCTTCCTCACTGGGACAAATTTATCCCTAACATCCTGCAAGAGATCCTTAAACACTGACCACATGTCCATAGTACATTTCTCTGCAAAAACATTATCCCAATTCACACCCGCAAGTTCTAGCCTTATAGCCTCATAATTTGCCCTTCCCCAATTAAAAATTTTCCTGTCCTCTCTGATTCTATCCTTTTCCATGGTAATGTTAAAGGCCAGGGAGCAGTGGTCACTGTCCCCCAGATGCTCACACACTGAGAGATCTGAGACCTGACCCGGTTCATTACCTAGTACTAGATCTAGTATGGCATTCCCCCTGGTCGGCCTGTCAACATACTGTGACAGGAATCCGTCCTGGACACACTTAACAAACTCTGCCCCATCTAAACCCTTGGAACTAATCAGGTGCCAATCAATATTAGGGAAGTTAAAGTCACCCATGATAACAACTCTGTTATTTTTGCATCTTTCCAAAATCTACCTCCCAATCTGCTCCTCTGTATCTCTGCTGCTACCAGGGGGCCTATAGAATACCCCCAGTAGAGTAACTGCTCCCTTCCTGTTCCTGACTTCCACCCATACTGACTCAAAAGAGGATCCTGCTACATTACCCACCCTCTGTGTAGCTGTAATAGTATCCCTGACCACTAATGCCACCCCTCCTCCCCTTCCAACCCTCTCTATCCCCTTTAAAGCACTGAAATCCAGGAATATTGAGAATCCATTCCTGCCCTGGTGCCAGCCAAGTCTCTGTAATGGCCACTACATCATAATTCCATGTATGTATCCAAGCTCTCAGTTCATCACCTTTGTTCCTGATGCTTCTTGCATTGAAGTACACACACTTTAGCCCTCCTACCTTACTGTCTTTACACCGTTTATTCTGCTTCTCTTTCCTCAAAGCCTCTCTATATGTTAGATGTCTGGATGGATGATGAAAATGAGGAAGAGGATAGTGTGGATCCCTCAGTTTATCCCTCGAAATGATTGCCCTCTCTCCTCTGTACTTGAAACAGTAGGGACCAGGTCATTGAGCACACGGTTTGACACCTGCCATGGGGGTATCAGCCCGTGGCTTCTTTCCCCTGGGGGTGGGGGGGGGCACAGGATCAGGAATGTGTGGGAGATGGTAAAATGGATACCTTGGAGACTACAGATCAGGGAATTCTCTGCTAAGAAATTGGTGAGTTTAGGCGACAGGCTCAGGCAAAAGGCTGGGAAGTCTTTGTCCGTGTGGTTATTGAGTATATGGGATGAGGGGGGAACCGGAGTGAGCCTATGTAATAGAGATGGGTATTTTAGGGAGGCTATAGTCCCCCACACAATTAACAACAGCCTGAGAACGCTGCTTGCTTCCCTGAGCATAATACACCGGGTAACGGCAGAAGGTGTCCCGCACTTACTGGATGGAATTTAAAAAGCCAAAGCAGAACGGAGCACAGTAGAGGGAGACACGAAAGTTCTTTGCCAGTGGGCTCTGATCACTGAATTGTACCCGATAGTAGTAGTCTGCCAGAGGGATATTGAATTAACTTCTGGAATGATAGGACATGTGGTTATCGCTGTGCTTTATCCAATAAAAGGGGCAGTACTGGCTTTATAGCACCAACTGCTCATCATCTTATAAATACAGCCATTCAATTATTATAAGGTTTGGAGGGTGCGCGTAGCCAGGTACGGAAGTTGAGGAAGCCGACGGGGAGTGGGGGTTCCCGCAAATAAATGTTTTCAGTGTTGCTTCCCCCCACCCCCGCACCCGACCCTCTATGCACTGTGGAGGAAGTTGTGTCCGAGCAAGAAAGGGAGGCTGTTGAGGAGAAGGGATTGTTCAAGTCCTCCCCCTATAATGGCATCTTTTGTCCTATGTTAGGTTCCTCGCAGTCCATTCAGGGTTCCCTACAAAGGACCCGGTGTACGTTCGCCAGCAGTGGGAGTGGGGGAGGGGTGTGTGTTGGCTAACATATTTGCGTCTCATTGTTGCGGGGGGGGGGGGGTCGTTCGGCCTGCTTCCTTCTTCCCTGTAAATCGAGCGTGAATGATTTGAATGCGGAGAAATGAGGTGTGAATGTAAGGTTTAAAAGGCCGCCCGGATACTTCTCCCTTCGCAGTTGTTCTCTGATAAGGGTGCTCTTTCTCTGAGAGAAATTAATTCTCTTTCTGCAGTTCCATACTGCTACGTCCACACTAGACCGGATAATTTTGAAAATGCCGGTTTCGCGTAACACCGATAGGCGTTCACACCAGGCCTCATTCCGTCGACATTAAAACGGGTCTCCTGCTACTGGGCACGCGGAGGACACATCTACAGCAAGCAAGCGAAGAGGACACGGTATACTATCTCCGTTTCCACAGCGGCGTTGTGCTATTTCCATTGGTCAAAAACTAGAGTACCAACAACAACAGCGAAAGAAGGTTTTCAACAATGTCTTCGAGGAATACAAAGAAAACCTCCGCTGGAAAAACAGACCGGATTTCTTCGTTTGGACAGACAATGAAGTCGAGCTGCTTCTGCGAGTTACAAAAGAGTACAAAGTCAGCAAAGCAGTGGCGAACGTGGACTGGGAGTCATGCCAGAACAAATATAATGACCGCTATAAAGAACAGTACCTCGTGGCAGAGCAGTCGGAATCTCTGGGTAAGGACTACCCGCATAAATTGGACGATATAACCAAGACAATTATTGAAACCAAACTTAAGGTGATTCGCCACAAATACCGGCAGGTAGACGAAAGAGTGGACATGGTAGAGTAGTTCTACTGTACTTCGAGTTGTGTGAGCAGATCTGGGGGGTGGGGGGCTCACCAGCCACAACAGCAGTTCAAGGCAATGATGAGGAATATGATGGCTCCTCTCTGGGTCACCCTGGAAACATTTCCTACAGCCATAGTCTCTTCACCGATGAAAGGGACGACAGCTACAGCTAAATGCATTAAGGCTTGTTACTGGGCAAAAGTGAAATTTGCTGTTACCTCATTTGTTTGCCTTTCCTTTCGCCATGTCTTTCTGTATTATTTTGCTGTACTTAACATGTGCAATAAAACGAGTTACGGGGCAAAAGTGATTTTATTTTTACCTGAGTGAAAGTGAAACTTACAATTTTCCTTTTTTGGCCTTAACATTTTCACGTCTATGTCAAACATAAGCTACTATTTAAAAATGACATTTTTGAAGTAGTGACAATTGCATCTATTGAATGTTTGCACAAGCAATACGTTAATAAAGCACCTTGTTAAATTTATAAGACATGTCTGCATCAGTGTCCTGACGAAGGGTCTTGGCCTGAAACGTCGACTGCACCTCTTCCTAGAGATGCTGCCTGGTCTGCTGCGTTCACCAGCAACTTTTATGTGTGTTGCATCAGTGTTATCTTGTATTTCCATACAATGTTACATTAGGCTGTTACACATCTATTGTCAGAGAAGTACTTGCATAAATAGGTAAACCACCTTCATACAAGCAAGGACAGAAAATGGGGCAAAGTGAGTATACTTATTTATTCAGTAAACTATGGGTCGAAGTATTTGGTGAGTACATTTCTAAATCTTCTGGCTTCAGTCTCGTTGCCGTCTGTTCTGAAATTGTTAGGTTGTGTGGGGGGGTTGAAATTCTCTGTCGTACTGCAAAGCTGCAGTAACATTCTGCTCAGGGACAGTCTCCTTGTTTGTCTCACAGAAATTGTGCAGCACAAAGCATGCATAAATGACAGGGAAGGTCCTCTATATTTTTGTCCATTGCTCTGCGCAGAGTACTAAATCTTGCCTTCAAACGTCCAAAAGAGCATTCAATTACCATTCTTGACTTGCAGAATGACATGCCAAAGTACTGTTCTATGGGGTCACACCACCGTTAGTGTACTCTTTCATAACATAAGGCATCGGGGGTATGCAGGGTCTCCCAGCAAAAAAACAGGAATATCATCCTCACCCTCCACCACAACTCGTTTGTAAGAGGGGATCGTCTCATTTTTCAAGTAGTCATTAATTTTTGAATTTGCAAATATACGAGCATCATGGACACAGCCTGGCCATTTTGCAACAACGTCCATAAAGCAGAATTTGTAATCACGTGTAGCCTGTACATTCAAAGAAAATCTGCCCTTTCTGTTCAGGTAATCTGTGGAGTTTGTTGGAGGCTGTTTAACTTCAATGTGTGTGCAATCAACCGCCCCCAAACACTGTGGCATGCCGTGAGCATGGTGGAAGTTGGTTACAAAGTATTTCTCTTAAGACTCTGTGCGTGGGATCTTGATATATGCAGGGCCCAGATGTGCAGTTATAGCCTTGCGTACTTCTCTAATGATCTTGGACACCACCTGCCTTGATAATCCAAACGCGTTAGCCGTTTTCCTGAGCCTTCCTTCCTCGCTTGGGTAGCACAAAGTGCAAGCGACCTTTTTAACCACAGCCACCGGTGATCTCATTCGTGTTGTCTGGCCTTCGATTATCATGGTCCGGTCTGAAGTCCGCATTCTGGTTCACGGTCCAGCCTGCAGACACCGGACTCCAGGTCTTCCGGCTGTCCCTTGTTTGCCCCTCTTTATGACAGAACAACCCAGCCATTCATGGACCCAGCAACGCAGACACTGTCGTCTAACTCTCGTCACCCTGGGTTCCCTCCTGATTGTATGCACTGCGCCCCCCCCCACCCAGTCGTCCTTAGTCCTGGAGAGTCTCTTCGGATGCCCGGAGGCTTCCATAGAAGGGGTGGGTGTGTACTGTCATGGTCCGGTCCATGGACTCCGGACTTCAGGTCTTCCGGCTGTCCCTTGTTTCGGTTGGATTTAACCATAAGCACCTGATGCTCATCTTGGGGCTGGGAATATAAGTGGCCCTGAGATTGAGTGTGGTTGGTGGGTCGTCTCGTCAGTCTCCCCTTGGAGCAACCCACTGGTGGAAGGCTAGTGCAGTCATCGAGATATGGATTTGGCTGTTCCATAACCCGCCGAGGTTACCGGCCACCTCGAGTCTTGGAGCCACCCCGGATCTAGCTCCGTTCCTGTCCCTTGCCTCCGTCAGGTAAGCCAGGCCATTTGCCATTACCCTGTGGTTGGTTCTGTCCCTTTCTGTCCCTTGCCTCCGTCAGGTAAGTCAGGCTGATTGCCGTTACCCTGCGGTTGGTTCTGTCCCTTCCTGTCCCTTGCCTCCATCAGGTAAGCCAGGCTATTTGCCGTTACCCTGCGGTTGGTTCTGCCCCTTCCTGTTCCGTGCCTCCGTCAGGTAAGCCAGGCCGTTTGCCGTTACCCTGCGGTTGGGTCTGTCCCTCCCTGTCCTTGCTTCCCTGGGGTGGAGTCCAGCATCCTGCCCAGGAGTTGCCTCGAAGTACCCTTGCCCCATCATGTCCTCGTCTAGCCTCCAAGACCCCGAGCCTCATCATGCCTTCGCCTGGTCTCCAAGACCCCGAGCCTTGTCACGTCTTCACCTAGTTTTGGTGTTCAAGCCTGAGTTAAGACTCAGGTTCTGGGTCCTTGTCTAGTCTCTGGCTCGGAGCCCACACCCAGGCTGCTTGTTCCCAGTCCCTTGTCCTGGTCCTGCTTCCCAAGCCTAGTCCGTGTTCTTGTCCCTACTCCTAGTCTGCATCCTGTCCCATCATTTAGTTCTGTCCATTCCTGTTCCTAGTACTTTAGTGTCTGTGTCTTGCATTTGGGTCCGTTCACAACGCACCCCCATTATGACATTGATGTGAGGAAGTAATAGTTCATTTAGATGAAGGAAGGAGCTCCTGGACATTCTAAAATTATCACACCATTTGTCAGGAACCACAACTTCATTTGCAAAATTGTCCCACCAGGTACTGGTTTGGCCGGGTCGTCTCCAAAACTGCCCGTCTTTGTACGGTTGATAATGATGTTGACATTGTGCTGATCTATTGCACAACGACTTTGAGTACAAAAGACACCTTTTTGTATGTAGATATGCTGCCTGTACATGGTAGGTAGCTATGTTTAACTCCAAACAAGCTATTAACATAGACAATAAAGTAAACAACACATGCATGAAGCCATCCGCCATTGTTGTGGTGTTGGAAGTTGCACTCAAGAAAACAATGAAATGCCACGCTGCCACCACCATCAGTTCCGGCACATCATGACAGCATTTTTAAAAAGCTCCGGTTACCCCGTCCACACTACACCGCCCAACCGGCGTTTTCAGATTTACACACTCTGGAGAACAGTTTAGAAAAGCTCCATTTTCGGGGGAGGAAAACACCGTTTGTGTGGGTGGAGGGTCAAAACAGAGAGAAAAAGCTTCGGTTACAGATTTATCCGGTCTAGTGTGGACGCAGCCTGAGAAGACAAGTACAGCCTGGGTTTCCTGTTTTGTTCTAATCTGTTACTTTTTTGCTTGTGGTTGTTTAAGCAATTACTTTGTTTCTTGTTTTCTTAATCTGTTGCGTGTTTATTGTGTCTTAATCTGTTACCTGTTTTCCCCATGCAGTTGGTAAGGATGACTCATTTCATACTGGCCAGATGAAATTTGAGTTAATGAGGTAAGAATTTGGACAACTTACTCCAGATATGAGATGCCAATATTTCAGAGGGACATAACATTTCGGGAGCAATTCCAGTAGGGTTGTTGTGTTTTCTAAATATCCAGTGACTAATCAGGAGTGAGTGCATTTGTATCACTCTGCATTACAGAATGACGAAGTGGTGGATGCTAACTTGTGGGAGATCCTGAGATATATTCCTGTGGATGGCATTTGAATTTTCACACTGGACCAATGGGTCAGATTGCTGAATTTGTATGAGGATCCTTACTGCATCACGGAAGGGATGTCACTGATATTGATCCCTTTGACAAGAAAGAGACTGTTGAGGAAATTATCTGTCTTCTCGGATTTGGCCATTCTGTTTTGGGGGAGTTGGGAGGGGTAGTCTATTCCAGCCAACCTCAACTCAGAGTTTGGTAACAGGCTTGAGGGACTTGAGCCTTAATAGCCCTGGTGGAGTGGATGCTTTAAGGGCTGGCATTTCCCCACATAACCTTTGTATAATTGGAAAGTCCTGACTCTTAAAGTGATTTCCCCATTTGACAGTGTGTTGGTGTAGGTGGTATGTGGTACAAGGTGTAAGGTGGATGGGAAGTGTGAGCAGGAACAGTATCCTAGGATGGCTGAGTCTATGCTAAGTGTTGTGAAGGTGCAAACTGAATGACACTTACTGGATATTCAGTTTTTAAGCCTACCTGGGTTCCCCCAGGGTGGTGCAGTTGATATGTGGTGCCGTTTGTCTACCACCTCAGTGCCCTTGGTGAGCACCTCCCCCTCATCCATGCTGGTCGGTAAGAGGGCTGTTCCAAAGGAGGGAAAGATTTGAATGATAGCCTTTCTCAGCATGGTGTCCAGACTGTCCCAGGAACTGATTTCAATGGCCTTAGACTACCTGCTCACAAGTAGGTAGCACTGGGTCAAAATTGCTGCACCTTCATTCCTGATGAGTTTGGTAACATTGTTCACCTGGTATTGATCACATCTGAGAGCCAGTGTATAAGATTAAGTGGGGACCAGCTCACTAGCTATTACACACTGGGATGGGGCCTTTTGGGGCACAGGGAGACTGTGCACCATTGTAGTAGACTGGGGGTTGACAACTGGGTTTATAGTATTGGATATTGTACTCTTGTGTTTTATATGTAGCTTATTTGGGATACTATTCTGAGGATTGAATCATCACATTTGCAATTTTTGAGGGGTAGTGCTGTATTCTGATTGTTGAAAGTAGCTTTCATTGTCATTGGTTAGTTCTGAAACTGCAGTTTCTTTTCCCATTGGTTGGCTGTCTGGTTTCCAGTTTCAAATATCTTGAATATATAGAGAGCAAGTGTTTGAGGGTCTTTCTCTCTCGCCTTAAGGCAAGCATTGCACATGGCCATTGGGGAAAGTATGCTCTGAGCGCTTGTAGCTAAGTATGTTGGTTGAATATTCAGCTTTGTAGTTTCTGTAACTTGGGGAACATGAATGTTTAGTTGAATTTTTACTGTTTGTAAATAAATAATTCACATTTATTATTTATTCACAGTAATGCTTATTCACAGTCCATGTTCTCTGTCTTGCTTACCAGACCCATGAACCTGATTCAACATTACACCTTCCAATCAACATTCTCTTCTCCACACTTCAATGTAAACTTGAGCAACCTTTAGATGTCATGCTGAATCTCTTCAAACTCCTAAGGAAGTGAACTGCTGCTGTGCTGGGCCTAGGATAGTCTTCATGAAATAACACTGAGGAGCTTAAAGATGCTGATCCTCTCCACCTCTGATCCAATGAGGATTGGCTCATGGACCTCTGGTTTTCTTCTCCTGAAGTCAATAATCAGCTCCTTGGTCTTGCTGACATTGAGTGAGAGGTTGTTGTTATGGCACCACTGAGCCAGATTTTCATTCTCCCTCCTATATGCTGATTCATCACCATCTTTGATTCAGCCAATGTAAGGGTGTCATCAGCAAACTTGAATATGGCATTGGAGGTGTGCTTGGTCACACAGTCATAAGTGTAAACTGAGAAGAGCAGGGGCTCTAAGCACAAGGCCTTGTGGTGCACCTCTGCTGATGGAGATCGTGGAGATGTTGCCAATTCAACCTGACTGAAGTCTGCAAGTGAGGAAATCCACATTCAATTGCACAAGGAGATATTAAAGCTTATTGATTAGCTTTGAGGGGATGATGGTATTGAACGCTGAGCTGTAGTCAATAAAGAGAAGCCTGATGTATGCATCTTTGCTGTCCAGATGTTCCAAGGTTGAGAGATGAACCAATGGGATGGCATCTGCCGTACATCTCGTGCAGGCAGAGGAGAATGTCAAAGTTTTGGATACTCTCCTCTGGTATCTTGAGTGTATGGGGACACAGCTGGACACCACAGATCGTCTGCTGTTGCTAGAAGTCATCTGGCATAGCCAGCTTTCTGTTGCCCTGCAGGGTGTTGTTGAAAGGGTGGCAAGAAGCCATAATGCTGGCCTCAGAGTTTTAAAAGAAGTGGCAGTAGTGAAAGCAGATACATTTGATCTTCAAAAATTCTCTAAATATCACCAAGAAAGAATGGGAGAGAAATTATGGAATAATAAAGGCAGCTAGCCTGAATCAATTGTCAAGTTGATAGTGGCATTGTTAAGGAAGAGATAAAAGGATACTCAGAAAATCTCAGTATGATTAGGCAGAGTCAACATGAATTTCAGTGATTCTTAATGGCAGATAGGTAATTTAGTAAGTTGCAAAATCATGGAGAACTAGTAGGAAGTACAGACTTGTAGAGTTGTGGTAACATACTAGTATGGATAGAAAATTGGTTAATGGCAAAAAAAAATGTTAATAGATTGGTCACTTTCAGGTTGTCAGGATCTTATTAATAAGCTGCAAATATTGGTTTCTCTGTGATCTATAGTAATAAACAAATGAAAGAATCTACTGAAATTTTGCCAATGATGCAAATTTAGATGGAAGAGCCAGCTATTGGAAGGACATGAAGAAGGTACAGATAGAATGAGTTGGCTGTACTGATGACCAGTACAGTACAGGAAGGATGTGGAAGCATTGGAAAAGGCACAGAGGAGATTTACCAGGATGCTGCCTGCTTTAGAGAGTATGCATTATGATCAGAGATTAAGGGTTTACTCTTCGGAGAGAAGGAGGATGAGCGAAGACATGATAGAGATGTATAATAAGAAGAATAGATAGAGTGGACAGCCAGCACCTCTTCCCCAGGGCACCACTGCTCAATACAAGAGGACATGGCTTTAAGGTAAGGGGTAGGAAGTTCAAGGGGGATATTAGAGGAAGGTTTTTTACTCGGAGAGTGGTTGGTGCGTGGAACACACTGCCTGAGTCAGTGGTGGAGGCAGATACACTAGTGAAGTTTAAGAGATTACTAGACAGGTATATGGAGGAATTTAAGGTGGGGGCTTATATGGGAGGCAGGGTTTGAGGGTCGGCACAACACTGTGGGCCGAAGGGCCTGTATTGTGCTGTACTATTCTAGGTTCTATGTAATATTACTACTTGTATTCTATTTGTATGTATGACTCATTCAGAACTATTCAGTCATGTCATGCAGTTTATTTGATCTTTTTTATGGATCCTATTCAACTGTTCTGTGCATAGATTTGGGCAACAGCACTTAACTACTAGGCCCTTACATCCACAAATTAGAAGGTGGTCAGTCTCTTCCCCTTTAACATCATATTCTCATGAGTATTTTTTCCTGCCATTCCTTCTTTGGTAGACCCTTGGGTT
This sequence comes from Mobula hypostoma, assembly GCF_963921235.1. NCBI lineage: Eukaryota > Metazoa > Chordata > Chondrichthyes > Myliobatiformes > Myliobatidae > Mobula > Mobula hypostoma. The sequence goes on along the minus strand of NC_086107.1, from coordinate 72,325,867 downwards.
GAAGGATGACCTCCTTCTACTCTTGATGTGGCTGATGCATCAAAATGGAAATAGCAGACTCTTCACAGGTGGGGAAGGAAGTGCCTGACGGGGTTGGTGAGTGGTTTGTAAGGTGATGCACTCCTCTTCCCATGACATAGGGAATCTGTGTGCTCTCATGCATGACCTTCATGTTCCCAATACCATCCTGAATCTTCTCCTTTAAGTTATTGGGGGCTAAAGAATCCCCAGAGTCAATAGAGATGCTGCATTTTATTGAGGCTTTGAGCATATCCCTGAATCCTTTCTTCTGGTTGGTAATCTCTCTCACGCAATGGTATCAAGTTAAAGTACCAGCACTTGGAGGGGTGGAGCTAAGAGGAATATGAACCAAATGCAGAAAATTGGGACTAGCTGGGGTTATAGGCAAGGACTGACTCAACCAAAGACCCAGTATCTCTGCTGTATTGCTCTGCGACTTGTGCGTAAAATCAGGATAGAGAATCTACTTGGGAATTCGGTGTGGACACATAAATGATGTAATCTTCCCACTCCAACTAAATGAATGCCTTAGTGTTGGGATGATGGCCTGGGAGAGATCACCAACATTAGTTTACATGGCCTTCCAGTGGATTGGAGGGATTGGTGTTGACTCATTCCAAATCTACTTAGGCCTCTTATTTTTCTAATGCCATCTAATTGTACATTGATTTTTCAATATGCCATTTCATGCTCAATTAGTTTAAGCTACTTGAGAGCAGACTTGCTCTTGAGGATAATGGGCCTGATCTTTGAGATGCAACTTGCATGCACAATCCTACAACTGTAGAACTGGTTCCAATGTCTCAGAAATCTGAAGTTCTCTCTTGCTGACTGTACCTCTCATCAAATAGTCAAATAATGTTTTCTCAGCATCACAAGGCCCTGGAAGTAATCTAAAAGCTTTGAAAGCTTTGTGGATCAACCTTTTAACTTTCTCTGTAGCTCCAAAACCCTCACCCTGGGCAGAATCCCAACTGAATTTACGGTACTATTTGTTCCGAAACAGGCCAAGAGTTCTACTTGCTCTTCTAGTAGAATGTCCATATTCTTCCTTTCCCTGGTCACCAATGAGGTAACACACAACAAAGGTCTCACATTAATGTCTTCCTTTTTTAAAGAAAGGGGCTTCCCTTCCTCCACTATCAACTCTGCTCTTAAACGCATCTCCCCCATTTCACGTACATCTGCTCTCACTCCATCCTCCCACCACCCCACTAGGAATAGGGTTCCCCTGGTACTCACCTACCACCCCACCAGCCTCTGGGTCCAACATATTATTCTCCGTAACTTCCGCCACCTCCAACGGGATCCCACCACTAAGCACATCTTTCCCTCCCCCCCCTCTGCATTCCGCAGGGATCACTCCCTACACAACTCCCTTGTCTATTCGTCCCCCCCATCCCTCCCCACTGATCTCCCTCCTGGCACTTATCCGTGTAAGCGGAACAAGTGCTACACATGCCCTTACACTTCCTCCCTTACCACCATTCAGAGCCCCAAACAGTCCTTCCAGGTGAGGCAACACTTCACCTGTGAGTTGACTGGGGTGATATACTGCGTCCGGTGCTCCCGATGTGGCCTTTTATATATTGGCGAGACCCGACGCAGACTGGGAGACCGCTTTGCTGAACATCTACGCTCTGTCCGCCAGAGAAAGCAGGATCTCCCAGTGGCCACACATTTTAATTCCACATCCCATTCCCATTCTGACATGTCTATCCACGGCCTCCTCTACTGTAAAGATGAAGCCACACTCAGGTTGGAGGAACAACACCTTATATTCCGTCTGGGTAGCCTCCAACCTGATGGCATGAACATCGACTTCTCTAACTTCCACTAAGGCCCCACCTCCCCCTTGTACCCCATCTGTTACTCATTTTTATGCACACATTCTTTCTCTCACTCTCCTTTTTCTCCCTCTGTCCCTCTGAATATACCTCTTGCCCATCCTCTGGGTCACCCCCCCCCCCGTCTTTCTTCCCAGAACCTCCTGTCTCATGATCCTCTCATATCCCTTTTGCCTATCACCTGTCCAGCTCTCGGCTCTATCCCTCCCCCTCCTGTTTTCTCCTATCATTTTGGATCTCCCCCTTCCCCTCCAACTTTCAAATCCCTTACTCACTCTTCCTTCAGTTAGTCCTGACGAAGGGTCTCGGCCTGAAACGTCGACTGTACCTCTTCCTATAGATGCTGCCTGGCCTGTTGCGTTCCCCAGCAACTTTGATGTATGTTGCTCTCACATTAATGGTTGTCTCTCTCCCTGACTACTAATTACTGTACTTCTACATTTTTGTTGTGCCCAGTCTATTCAGTTTTTTGTCCAGTGGTGCCAAGCTTGAGTCTTCACTTTAACGAGTCCTAATTTCACTGGTTTGCATAGGAATATCAGTTTGAGACCAGTGTATTCCAGCAGGATGGCTGCACATTGAGCATCTTTCTTTCTTTTTCATTGGTCAATTAATACTTCAGAATTTTATCTGTGAGCCTACATGCTATACATCTTATTAAGCATATCATATCCAAATTAGATGTATATACTTAAGTATTATGTAAATTAGAATGACTGATGCCCTTCATGGATCATAAACTACATCTAGTTGGCTACATCAACTACACTGTAGTTGAGAATTATTGTATTTGTATCTGAAACTTGGGATTCAAACAATTCAGTACCTTGGTTTGATGCTTGCAGCTGGATTAGCTTCACGTGGTTGTATATGTATATATATTGCAGATTAACTTAATGGGATAGAGTATGTTTTTAATTTTCTTTTGTAATTTAAAGACAAATATGCTTGGTCAAACTATTAAAATAGCATTTTTAATGATAAATAATTTCACATAAATATCACAATTGCTTTACCAGCAGAGCAAGAATTAAACAATGAAAGTAGGTTTAATTACATATCAGCAAATGGAGAATTACTGATTTGATGTTAAACAGCAAAATCCTTAGAGTCAATCACTATATTCTGTTTGGAGTGAAAGCCACTTGGAAAAATTGATCATTGACCTTTTAATTTCCCTTAGAAGTTATTTTAGTTTTTGACTGTTAAGTATTTAGGTTAGAAAATCAGATGTTGTCAGTCACCTGGAAAGTATGCCAGATGTACAGAGAGTCCCTGGATCTCCTGACATTTATTGTTGGATCACCTTAAAATTGAAATTGCTTCAGAAGAATGCAAACTCATGGTGTTGCTGTGAACTTTGTGCATCATGAGTTAGGTTGAAGCCAGTCATCAGGACTGGTGTTATGAAGGAAAGTCAAGGTTTTCAGTGACCAAGTTCTGATCTGCAGTCCCTGGTTCAGAAGGCTAGTCTTGAGGAGGCTAGTATCAACTGGTAGGAAGGAATTTTTTATGGGGAGGATTGGTGATAGTCAGGAGTGAACATGGTGGCAGTTGACTACATCAAGGTTAAGATTGTTATTGAGGCTCCAGATTCTCTCAGTTCCATACTTAGCTGATGTGTGTTTCCTCAGAGCATGCCTATTTAGATGTGAGGTTCCTTTTCTGTACCTGCAGATGGCTTAAGTTAGAAAAGGACATAGCTTTTCCCCTTTCTAGCCATACCTGTATGCATACTTCCTAGCAGCGTTCCTGATCCCTCAGTAGGCCAATCAGTACCCTACAAATGGATGCTGGATGCCTGATTTTTGGGTTTTCTTTTAACAAAAATGTGTTCAATCTTTAATTATTTCAGTTAAGGACGACAGAAGTGAATGAAAACAAGAACACATTACAATATATTTGGCTCCAGGATTAAACAATTAATTAAGCAAATACAGCACAAAAATATTTGTTCCATATTTACCAATTTCAGGTTTTTCTTTTGTTGATTTAATTAATTGTCCTGTTTAAAAAGTAATGTGCTTTTCATTCTAACAGCAACAGTAATTCCCAGTTTGCCTTAAATGCTTTAATTTTAGTTAATCATTGTACAAAACACATGGATTTAGAATTTCCAGATTCTATAAGTAGTGGAAATAAAGGACTGCAGAAGTTAGGACTAATGCTAAAGTATTTGGGTAACTCCCCTTGTTGTTGTAGGTAATAACTTCAGGAGGGTTCTTATCTGCAAAAAGAAAGAAAAATATAAACTTAATATTCTAAATAGTCCAAGAACCAAATTGGAGTATAGATGAAAGGAAAAGTGATTGCCAAAATCTGAAAGACATTTACTAAAATTACTTTTCTTTTAAATACTGATTGTCACAAAGCAACGTTCACAGCTCTGCAATATATATAGACAGCACTTACCTTTTTGCCAAGTTACAGCTGGCAGAAATTGTGATCAAATCTAACCAAGTTAAATGCAAGGACTTCAAAAGGAGCAGGAAGTAACAAAACAAAACAAAAACCTACAACTGAAGATTTTCTAGAGTTTTACATGCATTCAAATTTTTATCTCACCTGCTACATTCAGAAGGAAAGAAGAATAGAAGTGCATGCTTATAGCATCTGATTGATAGATTCCTCATGGGGTAGTAGAGTGCTAAGCTCGGTTTTGTTTTCTATGACAAGGCAATGTTGGTTATGAGACAGACTATTACAAAATATGTTCGCTGTTGACCTGAAGCCACTATAAACAGGACAGAGGCTGTGAACAGTAACAGAATCAGTAAGATAGAGCATTTGAATATAATTTTACTGAATCTTGATCATGCATTTCATCTCTACATCTTGACTGACAATGCACCTGGGTTGTAGGGGCTGTACTCAGGAACATGGCTTTTGCAGGTATGCATTCTTTCTGCCTTCTCTACAAGTGTCTGGAGAATCACTTGCCTATCCCCGATATTTTCTTTCTGACTCTTTCACTAAGGTCTCCATTGTAACATGACAGCATGAAGACACTTTATCTCCTTTAGATAACCATTCATTGCTTTGCATCAGAACTGTCATCAGCTCTCAATATCAAGGAGCACAAGAGTTGTATCCATTTGGGTTACCCGCAGAAATTGGCAGTAGCAGAACATAGCATTCGCAATGGACATAGGATTGACTTTGGCACAAATCTACTGTGCTATGCCAATGGCTTTTGGGACTGCCTGGTAAAGGAAGCCATTGAAATAAAACTATAGGGAAATGATTGTAACAAAGATGAAGGTCTCGTCCTATGTAAGAATTGGAATTCAGTTGTAAACAAGGTGGGATAGCAGAGGTCTGCTTGGATGAGGACTAACCAATCAGGTGGGATGGATGATGGGGGTATAAATACCACCGGACTAGACATGCCCAGCCATAATTTCTGATGAAAATGGAATTGTAACGGCTGATAAAATTGATATTTGTACCCAGCTGGAAGCACAAGAATCTGATTAATGATTCTCAGTAAGCTCTTCTGCTATAATGTACCTCAATTTTATCAGGTTCTGTTTTACCGTCATACATTGAAAAGTAGTCAAGTTATTGGTTTCCTTGATGATGCATGCAGGCAATGAATCAATGAGTTGTGTGGAGCACGGAATGCATGGGGAAATTATTATGATATGGCAACACAAGTTTGACTCTGATGAATTCCATGCATTCATGCATCATACTCACTCCATTCATTTTAGTGAGCTGTTTTGAATATTTAACTCACTGGGAATAACATAGATATTCTGGGTTCCAAACAGGGGAGCTAGTCTGGGCCTGTACATTTCTATTGAGCTGTTTTATTCATGATCTCAATACAGCAGAGCAAGCATGGTTTTTTTTTTCTGAACAACATCTTTTGAAGGGAAGAACGAACTCAGAGACTGAGGGATCCTAATGGAGGAAATACAATAATTTAGAACTCCTTTATTCCAGTGGGACCAGAAGGCCATTCTTACCTAAGCCAGATGCCATGGCAGAAGATGGGATGTAGTTAATCTCCAGGAGTAAGATGCTCCAAAATATGGAGCAAATTAGGAATAAGAATCATGAGATGTATGAAAGTCCACGCCCAAAAATCACTTCTGAATTGTACTTCCTTCAACTACAACATTCTTATTTATTACCACTCACTAAAGTAACCATGACATAAATCGACCTTGTTAATTAGTCTATTCCTCTTGCAGCCCAAGATGTGACATAATTGATCATAGTCATACTTTATTGACCCCAAGGGAAATTGGTTTTTGTTACAGTTGCACCATAAATAATTAAATAGTAATAAAACCATAAATAATTAAAATAGTAATATGTAAATTATGCCAGGAAATAAGTCCAGGACCAGCCTATTGGCTCAGGACGTCTGACCCTCCAAGGGAGGAGATGTAAAGTTTGATGGCCACAGGCAGGAATGACTTCCTATGACACTCAGTGTTGCATCTCGGTGGAATGAGTCTCTGACTGAATGTACTCCTGTGCCCACCCAGTACATTATGTAGTGGATGGGAGACATTGTCCAAGATGGCATGCAACTTGGACAGCATCCTCTGTTCAGACACCACCGTCAGAGTCCAGTTCCATTCCTACAACATCACTGGCCTTACGAATGATGGCTGTCTATCCATAGGAGTAAGGGGCCCTCTTGTGCTTGGAAACCAACTGACGTAGAGCTCCCCCCTCCTGTAGACCATATTTCTAGGACAACAAGTTGCAGCACAGGCAAAGAATTCACAAAGAATGCAAATATCTAATACTTTTACATCTCTTCTCTCCTTCTGAAATGACTGTCTAAAAAAAATACTGCAAGTGTACTGGCCATACTCTTCAAAGGTAATGGTAGCTTGTGCCCTTGTCGTTGCTGGTTCATCAGGGGAAGTCTATTATAGCAGTGCACAGCTTCAGTGCTTGAAGAATTCCCAGAAATCAGGTAAGGAGGCAACATATTTAATTTCCAAATGGCCATGTATCAGGGCACTGTGGATCCAGAAGGACATTCATCAGCTGTGACTACAGTCTAGACTCCAAACTTTAAAAGTTGCTACCTCAAATAGTCTTGCTGCTTCAACTGTGTCAATCATAGATAACCATGTCTGAGAACTTGTTTGTGTTATTCCTCGCCTTCATTTCCTTTCCACGTCTAACATTTTTTTTTCTACCAATTTACTTAAATTGCAAATTTGAATGCAGTTTAATGAAAGCTATTTTAATAAGTAATAAAACTCTTCCCTCATTAGATTTTCCAGATAAGAATTGAACAGTACTTCTAAAGTTCTTCAATGACAATATATAGTTCTTGTGTCTAAAAGATCCAGTTTCACTTTTATAATTCAAAGATCTGCAAATAGCATAATGAAATGAAACTCTCAATAGTAATTGACTCAACCTGAAGGTGTGGCCAGTTTTATGGGGCAAAAATCAGATTTACGATGAAAATTGATTTTTTAGTCTCTTGCATACATCATGCCCATATTATGTCCTGCATCATAAGGAAGCACACCTAAGCTCAAACTCCAAATTATCAAATTTAGTATGAAATTAATGCATATAAATCAGTGCAGCAGCCAAACTGATTCAGTGTTCATCATATTCTATTGAGCTGCATCAGATGTGGTCTCTTGTTCATAAACACAAAAATGCTGGAGGAACTCAGCAGCCAGGCAGCATCTATGGAAATAACTTATTTAACTGAGACCCTTCAGGACTGAGAACGAAGGGGAAAGATGCCAGAATAAAAAGGTGGGATGAGGGGAAGGAGGCTAGCTGGAAGGTGATGGGTGAAGCCAGGTGGGTGGAAAGCCAGTTTCTGGAGAAAGAGGAATATGATAAGATAGGTGAGTGAACCATAAGAGAAAGGGAAGGAGGAGAGGACCCATGACAAAAGTAGAAGAATAGATGAAGAGGGGAGAAGGGCAATTTTTTTTACTGGAAGGAGAAATTGATTTTCCTTGCACCAGGTGAACTTGAGGGTGGCCTCGTCTCATAAGAGGAGGCCATGGACCAACTTGTTGGAATGGGAATCATAATTAAAATGTTCGGCCATCAGGAAGTTCCACTTCTGGAGGATGGAACGAAGGTACTCAACAAATCAGTCCCCCAATTTATGATGGGTCTCACCAATATAGAGGAGGCTGCAACGAGAGCACTGAACACAATAGATGAACCCAGCGTATTCACAGATGAAGTGTTGCCTTTTGTGGAAGGACTGTTTAGGGCCTGAATGAAAGTAAGGGAAGACGTGTATGGGAAGGTGTAGCACTTAGGTCACTTGTAGGGATAATTACTGCAAGGAAGATTAGTGAGGGGTGAATGGGTGAAGGAATCACAGGGAGCAATCCATGTGGAAAGCAGGGGTTGGGGGGGGGAGGTACAGATATGTTTAGTGGTAGGATCCCTTTGGAGCCAGCGGAAGTTGCAGAGGATTTGTTGGATGCGTTGGCTGATGGGGTGGTAGGTAAGGACAAGAGGAACTCTATAATTCTTAAGGTGGCATATGATGGGGTGAGTGCGGATGTCCAGGAAATGGAGGAGATGCAGATGGGAGCAGCATCAGTAGTAGAGGGAGGGAAACCCCATTCTTTCGACATCTCTGATCTCTGGAACAGAAAGCCACATCCTGGGAACAGATGTGACTGAGGCCAAGGACCTGAGGAAAAACGAATAGCATTTTAACAGGATATAGGGTGGGAAGAGGTATAATTAAGATAACCGTGGGAATCAGCAGGTTTATAAAAATGTCAGTTGACAGCTTGCCTCCCAAGATGGAGACAGAAGGATCAAGTAAGGGGAGGGAGGTGATGGATCAAGTGAATTTACGGGCAGTGTGGAAGTTAGAGGCAAATTTGATAGAAGTGACAAGTGCAGCATGGTGCATGAAGTAGCACCAATGCTGTTGTCTATGTAGCAGAGGAAGAGTTGGGGAGTAACGGGGGAAGGCCTCAAACATGGACTGCTGTACATAGCCAATGAAGAGGCAGGAATAGCTGGGGTGCATGTGGGTGCCCATGGCTACCCCTCGTGTTTGGAGAAAGTAGGAAGAGTCGAAGGAAAAATTGAAGGTGAGGACCAGTTCTACCATGTGGAGGAGGGGGAATTGGTTGGTTCCTCTGTCATCAAAGAAGTGGAGAGCTTTGAGGCTTTCTTGATAGGGGGGATAGAAGTGTATAGGGACTGAACATCCATGGTGAAAATAAGGTGGTCAGGGCCAGGGAATTAAAAATTACTGAGGAGATCGAGGGCATGGAAGGTGTTATGGATATAGGTGGGAAGGGACTGAACCAAGAGGGATAGAATGGAATCGAGGTATGAGGACAAGAGTCCAGTGGGGCAGGAGCAGCCAGAAACAATAGGCCTACTTGAACTGCCCAGTTTGTGGATCTTGGGTAGGAGGTAGAAGTTCAGGGTAAGAAGACTGAGTTTAATGGTAACGGATGGGAATTATTCAGACTTGATGAGGTCGGTGATGAAGTCAGAGATAGTTTTCTAATGGCCTGGAATGGGTTCCTCTTCAAGGGGTAGCTATGAGGAGGTGCCTGGCCTCAGTAAGGTAGAGATCAGTGCGCCACACTACAAAAGCACCCCACTTTGTGTGTTTGATGGTAATGTTGGGATCGGTGCAGAGAGTGTGGAGGGCAGTGTGTTCAAAAGGGGTAAGGTTTGAAGAGAGAAGTGTTGAAGTTGAAATGGTTCATGTCTTGTTGGCAATCTAGAGCAGGAATCAGAGAAGAGGGTTGAAGATAGAAGGGGGTCATCTGTGCAGGGTGTGGAAAGTGGTTGGAGAGTGGTGGTGGGGAAAGACGAAACTGGAGGCCCAGCAGCAGTGAGTAAAGTCTTGGCCTGGAGATGGTGGTAGTCAAGGTCCAGTCTGGAGCTGGAGTTAGAGGCTGTGGAGCCATTGGAACAGGTGTTGGTGGGGTCAGTGATGGATTTGGTGAGATCCGTGATCTGAGGGCATCCAACTGAATTAAGACCTGAGCAGGAAGCAGGAATGATCATGGTCTAGGGGTGTCCAGGGCCACCAGACTTGGAGATGGCAGGATCTGTGATCTGGAGACAGGTGATCTTCTGAACCTTACTGGATGTGAGGAAAGTTAAGAACTGGCAGTTGAGAGCATGGATCTGGCAGAGACAGAGCCAGCCTTTCTAATCAGTTTATTGAGCCTGTTGACATCCCCCGTGTTGATGCCATTGCCTAGCATACTTCCACAAACAAGATTGTGCTGACGACAACTGACTGGTAGAATGTGAAGGAAAGGCCTGCATACTCCAAAGGACCTCAGTCTCCTCAGGAGATAGAGGCAACTCTGGCCCTTCTTGTACATATCCTCTGTGTTGGTGCTCCAGTCAAGTCTGTCATCCAGGTGCACCACCAGGTACTTGTTGGTCCTCACTACATTTACGTCCTCACCATCAATAGTAACAGGGAGCAGTACAGATTTGGCCTTCCTAAAGTCCATCACCATTTCCTTTGTCTTACTGATGTTGAGCTACAGATGATTCAGTTTGCACTGTTTGACAAAGTCCTCCACTAGGCACTGTATTCATTCTCCCGTCCTCCTCTCTTTATACACCCAACTATTGATACACCATCAGAGAATTTCTACAGGTGACATGACTCAGTGTAGTAGCTGAAGTCTGAGATATACAGGGTAAACAGGAAGGGAGCTGATACATTCCCCCGTGCTGCTTGTAGCCATGTCTGACACACAGCTCTGAAGCTGCACAAACTGTGGTCTGCCAGTCAGATAGTTCATTATCCAGGATACAATGGAAGTACCAACCTGCACTGAATGGAGCTTCTCCCCCAGCAATGAGGGCTGTATGGTATTGAAGGCACTTGAGAAATCTAAAAACGTGATAAACAGTGCTGCAAATGTTTTTCAAAGCTGAAATGTTTGACATTCTTATAGGTTCATGTAAGAGAAAGATTTCTGTAGCTTTTGTGTTTATAAATACTTACTAATAATAGATTTGTATTCAGCTGAAAATCCCCATCCAAGATCTGGCATTGGATGAGACAATTCTAGTACAAGTGTCCTTCCAGTTGAGGTAAAAACAACTGGCTTGGGTAGCTTTCCACAATATTTTCCAAGGAGTGTAGGAGGATTTGCAGCAACATCATGGATGGCCAAGTAGTCCTCTGTACAGGTTCCATTACTGCTCATGTGCAATGTAATTAATGTGAAGACTATCTGTAAAATAATGGCACCGTAGGATACGTTCATAAACATATGACAGTTTCAAGTGAAGGTTTTGCAAATAGTATATCATTACGAGGAAACTTAATTCAGAATCTTAAAATAAAATTTATACTTAATATCACATTTGGAACACCTTGTACTGATAACAAATCACTGGAAACAACACATTGGACCATTGCTACACCACCAGCAAGAATGCCTACCATGCTATTCCACGTCCTCACTTCAGGAAGTTTGATTACCTGACTGTACTTCTACTCCCTGAATATAGGCGGAGACAGAATACTGCAGCACCAGTAGTGAGGACCAAGGAGGTATGGACAAGGGAAGCACAGTAGCGCCTACAGGACTGCTTTGAATCAGTGGACTGGACTGTATTCAGGGATTCATCTTTGATACTGGATCAGTATGCTGCAGTTGTTACTGACTTCATTAAAGCCTGTGTGGATGAGTGTGTGTCTACAAAGACTGAACCAGGAGGTATGTCACCTACTGAAGGCTAGTTCTGTGGCATTCAAGTCTGGTGACCCAGGCCTGTACCAGAAAACCAGGTATGATTTGCCAAGGGTTATTTCAAGGGCGAAGAGACAATTTTGAATGAGGTTGGAGGCAACATCCAATGTACGACAACTCTGGCAGCGTTTGCAAGACATTACTTCCTACAAAACCAAACCCAATAGCATGAATGGCAGCAATGCTTCACTACCAGATGAACTCAACGCTTTGAAAGGGAGAATACAACTACAGCTGTGAAGATCCCTGCTGCACCTGATGACCCTGTGATCTCTGTCTCAGAGGCCGATGCTAGGCTGTTTTTAAACAGTGAACCCTTGCAAGGCGGAAGTCCCGATGGAGTACTTGGTAAGGCTCTAAAAATCTGTGCCAACCAACTGGCGGGAGTATTCAAGGACATTTTCAACCTCTTACTGCTACAGGCGGAAGTGCCCTCTTGCACCCAATGCAATTTGCCTATTGCCACAATAGGTCAATGGCAGATACAATCTCAATGGTCTTCACACAGCTTTAGACCACCTGGATAACACAAACACCTATGTCAGGATGCTGTTCATCGACTATATTTAATACTATCATTTTCACAATCCTGATTTACCTCAAGGGTGTGTGCTTAGCCCACTGCTCTACTCTCTCTATACCCATGACTGTGTGGCTGGGCATAGCTCAAATACCATCTATAAATTTGCTGATGATACAACCATTGTTGGTAGAATCTCAGGTGGTGACAAGGGGGCATACAGGAGTGAGATATGCCAACTAGTGGAGTAGTGCCGCAGCCACAACCTGGCATTCAATGTCAGTAAGATGAAAGAGCTGATTGTGGACTTCCGGAAGGGTAAGACGAAGGAACAAATACCAATCCTCATTGAGGGATCAGAAATGGAGAGAGTGAGCAGTTTCAAGTTCCTGGGTGTCAAGATCTGAGGATCTAATCTGGTCCCAGCATATCAATGCAGTTATGAAGAAGGCAAGACAGCAGCTATACTTCATCAGAGGTTTGAAGAGATTTGGTACGTCAACTTCTATAGATGTACTGTGGAGAGCAGTCTGACAGGCTGCATCACTGTCTGGTATGGGGGGGGGGTACTGCACAGGACCGAAAGAAGCTGTAGACGGTTGTAAATTTAGTTGGCTCCATCTTGGGTACAAGACTACAAAGTACCCAGGACACTTCCACGGAGCGGTGTCTCAGAAAGGCAGCACCCAGCGCATGCCCTTTTCTCACTGTTACCATCAAGTAGGAGGTACTGAAGCCTGAAGGCACACATGCAGCGATTCAGGAACAGCTTCTTCCCCTCTGTCATCCGATTCCTAAATGGACATTGAACCACTGGACATTACCTCACTTCTTAAAATTTTATTTTTTTTTCTTCTATATTATGTATTGCATTGAACTGCTGCTGCTAACTTAACAAATTTCACGTCACATGCTGGTGATAATAAACCTGATTCTGATTCTGAAATCAACAAATCTACTATAAGCTTTATTTAGCAGTCTAATGTCAATGCCTCCAACTAACCTGAATGTCCACTGTAAAGAAGACTTTGACTACCCTAAAGTGGCATGCTTAAATAAAGTTTCACTACTTAAATTATTTGTTTATGCAAGTTTTGCAATTGCTTACTCTGTGAATTGTATGAATTTCTTATAATGACTATAAACCTATTACTGTGCTATTGAATATCTAAAAGGTGCTGCTGGCAGCCCAAGTCAGCAGATATCAAAGCAAACACGAGAAAATCTGCAGATGCTGGAAATTCAAGCAACACACACAAAATGCTGGTGGAACGCAGCAGGCCAGGGAGCATTTATAGGAAGAGGTACAGTTGACGTTCTGGGCTGAGACCCTTTGTCAGGACTGACACATTTCCAATGTGAAAGTTCAAAGCTCAAAGTAAACTCAAAATCGGAATCAGAACTACTATCATTGGCAACAGTACAATGCAGTATCTAATAATTGACAAAAACCTGTGAATTACAGGAATTAAGATAATTAAATTTGATTAAGTAGTGCAAAAAAAGTAACGAGGTAGTGTTCATGGGTTCAATGTCCATTCAGAAACTGGATGGCAGAGGGGAAGAAGCTGCTCCTGAATTGTTGCCGCTGAACAGTTTATTGTCTTCACTCTGGTTGGTCTTTCACTGATCCTGTTATATTTATTATTCTATAGATTTGCTGAGTATGCCCACAGGGAAATGAATCTCAAGGCTGTATATGGTGACATATATGTACTTTGATAATAAAATTTACCTTGAACTTTGAATGTGTGCTTTCAGGCTCCTGTACCTCCTTCCAGATGGTAGCAATGAGAATAGGGCATGCTCTGGGATGGATGCTGGATTTTTGAGGCATTGCTTCTTGGAGATGCCCTGGGTACTAGGGAGGCTAGTGCCCATGACGGAGCTAACTAAGTTTACAGCTCACTGAAGCTTATTTTGATTCTGTGCAGTAGCCCCACCCACGGGAGCAGAGTGAAGACTTAAGGGCTTCGGCTCACCGGGCTTAGGCGGAAGCGGGTGAGGCGAGGAAGGTTTGACATTCATTTTCTGTTGCTATTTGAGGAGAGGGGCATTATGACTGTGAGGGCAGTTTGCTGTTCTCGGTGTCGGATGTGGGAGGCCCTGGAGTCTCCAAGCCTCCCGGACGTCTACATCTGCGCCAAGTGCATCGAGATGCAGCTCCTAAGGGACCGCGTTACGGAACTGGAGCTGCAGCTCGATGACCTTCGTCTGGTCAGGGAGAGTGAGGAGGTGATAGAGAGGAGTGGAAGGCAGGTGGTCACGCCGGGGCCACGGGAGGCAGACAAGTGGGTCACGGTTAGGAGGGGGAAGGGGAAAAGGAAGGTGATGGGGAGTACCCCGGCGGCTGTGCCCCTTAACAACAGGTACTCCTGTTTGAGTACTGTTGGGGGGGACAGCTTACCCGGGGGAAGCGACAGTGGCCCTGCCTCCGGCACAGAGTCTGGCCCTGTAGCTCAGAAGGGTAGGGCAAGGAAGAGGAGGGCAGTTGTGATAGGGGACTCGATAGTAAGGGGGTCAGATAGGCGATTCTGTGGACGCAGTCCAGAGACTCGGATGGTAGTTTGCCTCCCTGGTGCCAGGGTCCGGGATATTTCTGATCGTGTCCAAGATATCCTGAAGTGGGAGGGTGAAGAGCCAGAGGTCCTGGTACATATAGGTACCAATGACATAGGTAGGAAAAGGGATGAGGTCCTGAAAGAAGAATATAGGGAGCTAGGAAGGGAGTTGAGAAAAAGGACCGCAAAGGTAGTAATCTCGGGATTACTGCCTGTGCCACGCGACAGTGAGAGTAGGAATGCGATGAGGTGGAGGATAAATGCGTGGCTGAGGGATTGGAGCAGGGGGCAGGGATTCAAGTTTTTGGATCATTGGGACCTCTTTTGGCGCAGGTGTGACCTGTACAAAAAGGACGGGTTACACTTAAATCCTCGGGGGACCAATATCCTGGCAGGGAGATTAGCGGGGGCTACTGAGGTGACTTTAAACTAGAATGGTTGGGGGGTGGGAATCAAATTAAAGCGGCTAGGTGTGAGGAGGTTAGTTCACAACAGAGGGATGGGAACCAGTGCAGAGAGACAGAGGGGTGTAAAGTGAGCGTAGAAGCAAAAAGTACAAAGGGGAAAAGTAAAAGTGGCAGGCCGACAAATCCAGGGCAAGCATTAAAAAGGGCTAAGAGAGTTGTAAAAGAGTGCCTGAAGGCTTTATGTGTCAATGCAAGGAGCATTCGTAATAAGGTGGATGAATTGAAAGTGCAGATTGTTATTAATGATTATGATATAGTTGGGATCACAGAGACATGGCTCCAGGGTGACCAGGGATGGGAGCTCAACGTTCAGGGATATTCAATATTCAGGAGGGATAGACACGAAGGAAGGGGAGGTGGGGTGGCGTTGCTGGTTAAAAAAGAGATTAACGCAATAGAAAGGAAGGACATAAGCCGGGAAGATGTGGAATCGATATGGGTAGAGCTGCGTAACACTAAGGGGCAGAAGACGCTGGTGGGAGTTGTGTACAGGCCACCTAACAGTAGTAGTGAGGTCGGAGATGGTATTAAACAGGAAATTAGAAATGTGTGCAATAAAGGAACAGCAGTTATAATGGGTGACTTCAATCTACATGTAGACTGGGTGAACCAAATTGGTAAAGGTGCTGAGGAAGAGGATTTCTTGGAATGTATGCGGGATGGTTTTTTGAACCAACATGTCGAGGAACCGACTAGAGAGCAGGCTATTCTGGACTGGGTTTTGAGCAATGAGGAAGGGTTAATTAGCGATCTTGTCGTGAGAGGCCCCTTGGGTAAGAGTGACCATAATATGGTGGAATTCTTCATTAACATGGAGAGTGACGTAGTTAATTCAGAAACAAAGGTTCTGAACTTAAAGAGGGGTAACTTTGAAGGTATGAGACATGAATTAGCTAAGATAGACTGGCAAATGACACTTCAAGGATTGACGGTGGATATGCAATGGCAGGCATTTAAAGGTTGCATGGATGAACTACAACAATTGTTCATCCCAGTTTGGCAAAAGAATAAATCAAGGAAGGTAGTGCACCCGTGGCTGACAAGAGAAATTAGGGATAGTATCAATTCCAAAGAAGTAGCATACAAATTAGCCAGAGAAAGTGGCTCACCTGAGGACTGGGAGAAATTCAGAGTTCAGCAGAGGAGGACAAAGGGCTTAATTAGGAAGGGGAAAAAAGATTATGAGAGAAAACTGGCAGAGAACATAAAAACGGACTGTAAAAGCTTTTATAGATATGTAAAAAGGAAAAGACTGATAAAGACAAATGTAGGTCCCCTGCAAACAGAAACAGGTGAATTGATTATGGGGAGCAAGGACATGGCAGACCAATTGAATAATTACTTTGGTTCTGTCTTCACTAAGGAGGACATAAATAATCTTCCAGAAATAGTAAGGGACAGAGGGTCCAGTGAGATGGAGGAACTGAGCGAAATACATGTTAGTAGGGAAGTGGTGTTAGGTAAATTGAAGGGATTGAAGGCAGATAAATCCCCAGGGCCAGATGGTCTGCATCCCAGAGTGCTTAAGGAAGTGGCCCAAGAAATAGTGGATGCATTAGTGATAATTTTTCAAAACTCGTTAGATTCTGGACTAGTTCCTGAGGATTGGAGGGTGGCTAATGTAACCCCACTTTTTAAAAAAGGAGGGAGAGAGAAACCGGGGAATTATAGGCCGGTTAGCCTAACGTCGGTGGTGGGGAAACTGCTGGAGTCAGTTATCAAGGATGTGATAACAGCACATTTGGAAAGCGGTGAAATGATCGGACAAAGTCAGCATGGATTTGTGAAAGGAAAATCATGTCTGACGAATCTCATAGAATTTTTTGAGGATGTAACTAGTAGAGTGGATAGGGGAGAACCAGTGGATGTGGTATATTTGGATTTTCAAAAGGCTTTTGACAAGGTCCCACATAGGAGATTAGTGTGCAAACTTAAAGCACACGGTATTGGGGGTAAGGTATTGGTGTGGGTGGAGAATTGGTTAGCAGACAGGAAGCAAAGAGTGGGAATAAACGGGACCTTTTCAGAATGGCAGGCGGTGACTAGTGGGGTACCGCAAGGCTCAGTGCTGGGACCCCAGTTGTTTACAATATATATTAATGACTTGGATGAGGGAATTAAATGCAGCATCTCCAAGTTTGCGGATGACACGAAGCTGGGTGGCAGTGTTAGCAGTGAGGAGGATGCTAAGAGGATGCAGGGTGACTTGGATAGGTTGGGTGAGTGGGCAAACTCATGGCAGATGCAATTTAATGTGGATAAATGTGAAGTTATCCACTTTGGTGGCAAAAATAGGAAAACAGATTATTATCTGAATGGTGGCCGATTAGGAAAAGGGGAGGTGCAACGAGACCTGGGTGTCATTATACACCAGTCATTGAAAGTGGGCATGCAGGTACAGCAGGCGGTGAAAAAGGCGAACGGTATGCTGGCATTTATAGCGAGAGGATTCGAGTACAGGAGCAGGGAGGTACTACTGCAGTTGTACAAGGCCTTGGTGAGACCACACCTGGAGTATTGTGTGCAGTTTTGGTCCCCTAATCTGAGGAAAGACATCTTTGCCATAGAGGGAGTACAAAGAAGGTTCACCAGATTGATTCCTGGGATGGCAGGTCTTTCATATGAAGAAAGACTGGATGAACTGGGCTTGTACTCGTTGGAATTTAGAAGATTGAGGGGGGATCTGATTGAAACGTATAAGATCCTAAAGGGATTGGACAGGCTAGATGCAGGAAGATTGTTCCCGATGTTGGGGAGGTCTAGAACGAGGGGTCACAGTTTGAGGATAGAGGGGAAGCCTTTTAGGACCGAGGTTAGGAAAAACTTCTTCACACAGAGAGTGGTGAATCTGTGGAATTCTCTGCCACAGCAAACTGTTGAGGCCAGTTCATTAGCTATGTTTAAAAGGAAGTTAGATATGGCCCTTGTGGCTACAGGGGTCAGGGGGTATGGAGGGAAGGCTGGGTTCTGAGTTGGATGATCAGCCATGATCATAATAAATGGCGGTGCAGGCTCGAAGGGCCGAATGGCCTACTCCTGCACCTATTTTCTATGTTTCTATGTTTCTATGTTTCTATATCAGATAATGATGCAGCCAGTTAGAATATTCTCTACGGTACATCTGTAGAAATTAGCGAGTGTCTTTGGTTACGTAGCAAATCTCCTCAAACTCCTTATGAAATATAGCCGCTGTTGTGCCTTCTTTTTATCTGCATCAATATGTCGCACCCAGAATAGATCTTCAGAGATGTTAACACGTAGGAACTTGAAGTTGCTCACTCTCTCTACTTTTCATCCCTCTATGAAGACTAGTGTGTGTTCCCTTGTCTCACATTTTCTGGTGTCTACAATCAGATCTCTGGTCTTACTGATGTTGAGTGCAAGGATGTTGCTGTGACACTACTCAACTAGCTGATATATCTCGCTCTTGTATGGCCTCTCATCATCATCATCATCTCAAATTCTGTCAACAATTTGTGTCATCAGCAAATTTATAGATGGGATCTGAGCTGTTCCGAGCCACACAGTCAGGGGTGTAGAGAGAGTACAGCACTGGGAAAGGGAGACATCTCTGAGGTGCACCTGTGTAAACTTTCACAAAATCCCACATGGGAGGCTGGTTCAGAAGGTTTAGTTGCTTGGCATTCAGGATGAAGTAGTCAATTGGATTTAATGTTGGGAGAAACCAGGGATTGGTAGTGGATGGTTGTCTCTCTGATTAGTGTTGTGCCATAACATAGAAACATAGAAAATAGGTGCAGGAGTAGGCCATTCGGCCCTTCGAGCCTGCACCGCCATTTATTATGATCATGGCTGATCATCCAACTCAGAACCCTGCACCAGCCTTCCCTCCATAACCCCTGATCCCCGTAGCCACAAGTGCCATATCTAACTCCCTCTTAAATATAGCCAATGAACTGGCCTCAACTGTTTCCTGTGGCAGAGAATTCCACAGATTCACCACTCTGTGCGAAGAAGTTTTTCCTAATCTCGGTCCTAAAAGGCTTTCCCTTTATCCTCAAACTGTGACCCCTCGTTCTGGACTTCCCCAACATCGGGAACAATCTTCCTGCATCTAGCCTGTCCAATCCCTTTAGGATTTTATACGTTTCAATCAGATCCCCCCTCAATCTTCTAAATTCCAACGAGAACAAGCCCAGTTCATCCAGTCTTTCTTCATATGAAAGTCCTGCCATCCCAGGAATCAATCTGGTGAACCTTCTTTGTACTCCCTCAATGGCAAAGATGTCTTTCCTCAGATTAGGGGACCAAAACTGCACACAATACTCCAGGTGTGGTCTCACCAAGGCCTTGTACAACTGCAGTAGTACCTCCCTGCTCCTGTACTCGAATCTTCTTGCTATAAATGCCAGCATACCATTTGCCTTTTTCACCGCCTGCTGTACCTGCATGCCCACTTTCAATGACTGGTGTATAATGACACCCAGGTCTCGTTGCACCTCCCCTTTTCCTAATCGGCCACCATTCAGATAATAATCTGTTTTCCTATTTTTGCCACCAAAGTGGATAACTTCACATTTATCCACATTAAATTGCATCTGCCATGAACTTGCCCACTCACCCAACCTATCCAAGTCACCCTGCATCCTCTTAGCATCCTCCTCACAGCTAACACTGCCGCCCAGCTTCGTGTCATCCGCAAACTTGGAGATGCTGCATTTAATTCCCTCATCCAAGTCATTAATATATATTGTAAACAACTGGGGTCCCAGCACTGAGCCTTGTGGTATCCCACTAGTCACTGCCTGCCATTCTGAAAAGGTCCCGTTTATTCCCACTCTTTGCTTCCTGTCTGCTAACCAATTCTCTATCCACATCAATACCTTACCCCCAATACCGTGTGCTTTAAGTTTGCACACTAATCTCCTGTGTGGGACCTTGTCAAAAGCCTTTTGAAAATCCAAATATACCACATCCACTGGTTCTCCCCAATCCACTCTACTAGTTACATCCTCAAAAAATTCTATGAGATTCGTCAGACATGATTTTCCTTTCACAAATCCATGCTGACTTTGTCCGATCATTTCACCGCTTTCCAAATGTGCTGTTATCACATCTTTGATAACTGACTCCAGCAGTCTCCCCACCACCGATGTTAGGCTAACCAGTCTATAATTCCCCGGTTTCTCTCTCCCTCCTTTTTTAAAAAGTGGGGTTACATTAGCCACCCTCCAATCCTCAGGAACTAGTCCAGAATCTAACGAGTTTTGAAAAATTAGCACTAATGCAACCACTATTTCTTGGGCTACTTCCTTAAGCACTCTGGGATGCAGACCATCTGGCCCTGGGGATTTATCTGCCTTTAATCCCTTCAATTTACTCAACACCACTTCCCTACTAACATGTATTTCGCTCAGTTCCTCCATCTCACTGGACCCTCTGTCCCCTACTATTTCTGGAAGATTATTTATGTCCTCCTTAGTGAAGACAGAACCAAAGTAATTATTCAGTTGGTCTGCCATGTCCTTGCTCCCCATAATCAATTCACCTGTTTCTGTCTGTAGGGGACCTACATTTGTCTTTACCAGTCTTTTCCTTTTTACATATCTATAAAAGCTTTTACAGTCAGTTTTTATGTTCCCTGCCAGTTTTCTCTCATAATCTTTTTTCCCCTTCCTAATTAAGCCCTTTGTCCTCCTCTGCTGAACTCTGAATTTCTCCTAGTCCTCAGGTGAGCCACTTTTTCTGGCTAATTTGTATGCTTCTTCTTTGGAATTGATACTATCCCTAATTTCTCTTGTCAGCCACGGGTGCACTACCTTCCTTGATTTATTCTTTTGCCAAACTGGGATGAACAATTGTTGTAGTTCATCCATGCAGTCCTTGAATGCTTGCCATTGCATATCCACCATCAATCCTTTAAGTGTCATTTGCCAGTCTATCTTAGCTAATTCACGTCTCATACCTTCAAAGTTACCCCTCTTTAAGTTCAGAACCTTTGTTTCTGAATTAACTATGTCACTCTCCATCTTAATGAAGAATTCCACCATATTATGGTCACTCTTACCCAAGGGGTCTCTCACGACAAGATTGCTAATTAACCCTTCCTCATTGCTCAAAACCCAGTCTAGAATAGCCTGCTCTCTAGTTGGTTCCTCGATATGTTGGTTCAAAAAACCATCCCGCATCCCACAAGGATTGGTGCTGGGTCGATTGTTGTTTATAATTTATATTCATGACTTGATAAATTTGCAGTTGATACCAAAATTAGGGTGAAGTGGACAATGTCGAAAGCTATAAAATATTGAAAAGTAACCGGATCAGCTAGGAAAATAGGCTGAGGAATGGTAGATTTAATTTAATGCAGACAAGCGTGAAATGTTTTGCTTGGGGAGGATAAGCAAGGGTAAGATTTACACAGTGAACTGTAGGGCACTGAGGTGTGGGGTAGAACAAAGTGATCTGGGAATACCGTAATTCCTTGAAAGTGGCAACACAGGGAGAGTGGATCACAGAGAGCTCTTGAATCATTGGCATTAAGTACATGAGTTGGGATGTTATATTGAAGATGTACAAGTCATTGGTGAGGCCTAATTTGGAGTATTGTATGACATGCAGTCCTAATCACCAACATACAGGAAAGATATAAATAAATTTGAAATGTTGCAGGTAAAATTTACATGAATGCTGGGAATTAATGACCTGAGTTACTGTACAGTGACAAGTTAAATAGATTGGAAATAAATTGAATATTTTAGGACTTTATCCCTGACCTTCAGTATTATGGTGCTTCACTCATGGCTAAAGACATTTTAATTATCTTTGCCCGACCCCCTGCAATATCTGCCCTAACCTTCCACAAGGTCTGAGGAAACACATTGTCAGGTTCTGCGATTTATCCACCCTAATTTGCATCAACACAAAATCACCTCCTCCTGACAATGACCAATTTTGTCCCTTGCTATTCTTTGCTCTTATGATTCTCCTTCATCTTGCTTGCTAGAGCAACCTCATGTGTTCTTTTAGCACTCCTAATGTCCTCAGTGTTCTCCTGGATTTCTTATACTCAATTACCTCATTGGTTCCTACTTGCCTATATCTGCTATGCACCTCCTTCTTTTTCTTAACCAGGGCTTCAATATCTCTTGAAAACCAAGGTTCCCTAAAACTGTTAATTTTACCTTTTATTCTGACAGGAACGTACAAACTTTGTACTCTCAAAATTTCACTTTTAAAGGCCTCCCACTTATAAAGTGCACCTTTGCCAAAAAACCATCTGTCCCAATCCACACTTTCCAGTTCTTTTCACATATAATCAAAATTGTCCTTTCTTCAATTTAGAATCTCAACCCCAGGACTAGACCTATTTTTTTCCATTATTACCTTGAAATTAATGGCATTATGATCTCTAGATGCAAGGTGTTCCCCTATATAAACTTCAGTGACCTGCCTTGTTTCATTCTCTAATAGATCTAGTATCACACTCACTCTAGTTGGGACTTCGATGTACTGATTAAGGAAACTTTCCTGAACATATTTGACAAAGTCTTTCTCCATCCCACTCTTTTGCAGTATTGGGACCTCAGTCAATATGTGGGAAGCTAAAAATCATCTACTGTCATAGTCTTACGTTTCTTGCAACAGTTTGCGATGTCTCTATAAATTTACTTCTCTAAATCTCATAGACTGTTGGGTGGTCTATAATCCCATTAATGTGATCATACCTTTCTTATTCCTCAGTTATACCCATAACACCTCATTAGACGAACTTCCAGTCAGTCCTGACTGAGCATTGTTGTGACATTTTCCTATTAGTAATGCCACCTCTCCTCCCTTGATCGTTTCCACTCTATCGTATCTAAAATAACACAACCACGGAATGTTGGGTCCCAGTTTTACCCCTCCAGCAACCAATTCTCACTAATGGCTGCAATGTTATGATTCCATATGCTGACACCTAAAATTCTGACAAATTTCTATAGATATGTGGTGGAGAGTATATTGACTGGCTTTATCACAGCCTGGTATGGAAACACCAAAGCCCTTGAACAGAAAGTCTTACAAAATGTAGTGGATTTGACCCAGTCCATCATGGGTAAAGCCCTCCCAACAACTGAGCACATCTACATAAAACACTGTCACATGAAAGCAGCATCCAATATCAGGGATTCCTACCACCCAGGTCATGCTCTCTTCTTGGAGCTGCCACAGGAAGAAGGACCAAGAGCCTCAGGACTCAAACCACCAGGATAGGAAAAGTTACTACCCCTCAGCCATTAGGATCTTGAATAAAAGGGGATAACTTCACTCGCCCCATCATTGAACATTTCCCATAACCAATAGATTCACTTTCAAGGATTCTTCATCTCATGTTCTTGATATTTTTTGCTATTTATTTATATTTACTGTGACGCCAAACCAAGTTATTGGGCGATTGATGCTAATGAGAGAGATAAGAGAGACAATGGAGAAAAGTTCAAAATGCTAATGAGAGAGGAGAGAGAGATTAACGGAAAAGAAACACAATTCAGAATATTGACAGACCGGTTGCTCTGAATCCTTGAACTGTTTGAAGTCTGATGGACAGGTGAAACCCCAGCAGGGGGATAAAAAGAGCAGGTTCGCTAAGGCACGGGACACCACGAGACAATGAGACCCTGGAAAGAGCGGTGTGCCCCCACAAGTCGGTGGGAGTTTGGAGGTCCGATTCGTGGGAACTGACCATAGACTCACAGGGTGTAAAGGTACGATTGGTGGGAACCTGGTGTGTGTGTCCGCCCTCGCCTGGGTGCCAGGTTCACCGCGGAAGAATGGTCGTATCTGGAACGAAGGGGTCACAGTCGGTGACCACAGCGGGATAGAAGACATCAAAGGTCTGCCTGAAACAAACTGCATCCCCCCCGCTCCAACGGCACAACAGCGATTACTGCGAACTGTACTAAGCTGGACTGAACTCTGCATCACTTAAGACTGATCATTTTACGGCTAGACTGCGATAGAGCTTGATTTGATTCCTATTACCCTAGTTCTGTGTACATGTGTGTATTATCATTGCTAACCTGTTGCATTTATATCCTTACGATTAGAGTACTGTGTTACGACGACTGCTGGTTTGACAACCCAGTTACAGGGTATGTAACATAAGATTTGCATTTAGTTGTCATCTGCAGTCTTTCATTGATTCTATTATGGTTACTATTCTATAGATTTGTTGAGTATGTCCACAAGAAAATGTATCTCAGAGTTGTATATGGTGATATATATGTACTTTTATCATAAGATTTATTTTGAATTTTTGAAAATTGATCCACGGCCTAAGCTCATCCACCTTTCCTACAATATTTCTTGCATTGAAATATACACAATGCAGATCTTAAGTTCCATTATGCTCGGCCTTAAGAATCCTGACTTTGTGCATAGGCTTAACAACATCTTTCCCCACAACCAATGTACTATCTGTTCTGGCCCTCTGGTTCTGATCCCCCCCTGCAACTCCTCAGCAAGATCTCTCTAGTTTAGAATCTTAACCCGAGGACCAGTCCTACCCTTCTCCATAATTATTTTGAAACTAATAGCATTATGATTACAATTTCCAAAGTGTTCCTCCACACTTACATTGCCTAGAAAAAGTATTCACCCATCCCCAGAAGTTTTCATGCTTTATTGTTTTACAACATTGAATTGCAGTGGATTTAATTTGGTTTTTTTGATTACTGATCAACAGAAAAAGACACTTTCGTGTCAAATTGAAAACAGATCACTACAAAGTGATCTCAGTTAATTACAAATATAAAACACAAAATAATCGATTACATAAGTCTTCACCCCCTTCAAGTCAGTATAAGTAGATGCACCTTTGGCAGCAATTACAGCCTTGAGTCTGTGTGGGTAGGTCTCTATCAGCTTTGCACATTTGGACACGCAACTTTTCCCCATTCTTCTTTACAAAACTGCTCAAGCTCTGTCAGATTGCATGGGGATCATGAGTGAACAGCCCTTTTCAAGTCCAATCACAGATTCTCAATTGGATTGAGATCTGGACTCTAACTTGGCCATTCCAGGACATTAACTTTGTTTTTAAGCCATTCCTGAGTAGCTTTGGCTTTATGCTTGGGCTCATTATCTTGCTGGAAAACAAATCTTCTTCCAAGTCGCAGTTCTCTTTCAGGATTTCCCTGTATTTGCTGCATTCATTTTGCCCTCTACCTTCACAAGCCTTCCAGGGCCTGTTGCAGTGAAGCATCCCCACAGTGTGATGCCCCACCACCATGCTTCACAGTAGGGATGGTGTATTTTTGATGATGTGCAGTGTTTGACTTCTGCGAAACATAGCGTTCAGTCCAATGACTAAAAAGCTCAATTTTGGTTTCATCAGGCCATAGATCCTTCTTCCAGCTGACTTCAGAGTCTCCCACACACCTTCTGGGAAACTCTAGCCAAGATTTTGAGTTATTCTCAACAGTAGCTTTCTCTTTGCCAGTCTCCCATGCGACTGGTGAAGCACCCAAGCAACAGTTGTATATGAAGTCGCTCCCACCTCAGCCACTGAAGCTTTTAACTTCTCTGGAGTTGTCATAGGTGTCTTGGTGGCCTCCCTCACTAGTCCCCTTCTTGCACAGTCACTCAGTTTTTGAGGATGGCCTTCTCCAGGCAGATTTACAGCTGTGCCATATTCTTTCCATTTCTTGATGATTAACAACTGTACTCCAAGGGATATTCAGTGACTTGGAAATTTCCTTGTATCCATCTCCTGACTTGTGCTTTTCAATAACCTATTCCTGGAGTTGCTTGAAATGTTCTTTTGTCATCATGGTGTAGTGTTTGCCAGGATACTGACCCACCAGCAGTTGAACCTTCCGGGTACAGGTGTATTTTTACTACAAACAATTGAAACACCTTGACTGCACACAGGTGTCCAAAAACATAAGACCATTTAACTAATTATGTGACTTCTTAAAACCAATTGGCTGCACCAGTGATGATTCGGTGTGTCATATTAAAGGAGGTGACTACTTACGCAACCTATTATTTTGTGTTTTATATTTGTAACTAATTTAGATCACTTCGTTGAGATCTGTTTTCACTTTGACACAAAAGTGTCTTTTTCTGTTGATCAGTGTCAAAAATGATAAATTAACTCCACTGTGATTCAATTTTGTAAAACAATAAAACATGAAAATTTCCAAGGGCGTGAATATATTTTATAGGCACCGTACTTGTCACCTGCCCTGTATCATTTCCTAAGAGGAGTTCCAGAATTTCACTCTCTCAAGTTTAGACCTCTGCATATTGATTAAAGAAACTTTCTTGAACACATTTGACAAAGTGCATTCCATGCACTCCTTTTACAGTCTGGGAGTCCCAATCCATAAGTGGAAATTTAAAATCACCTATCACAACTTTTCACATTATTTCCTACAATTGTCTGCTATATCTCTACAAATTTGCTGTTCTAAATTATGCTGACTATTGGGAGGTCTAAAATATAGTTCTATTAATGTGGTCATCCCTTTCTTATTCCTCAGTTCCACCCAAATTGCCTCAGTAGATGAGTCCTCCATTATGTCCTCCATGAGCAGTGTTGTGACATTTTCCCTCGTGAGTAATGTCACCCCTCCCTATTTAATATAGACAATGGAACCCTAACAACATTGAGCTGCTAGTCCATCCCCTCCTGCTACTAGATCTCACTAAAGGTACAATATAATTCCATGCTCTAGGCTCATCTGCCTCACCAACAATAGTCCTTGCATTAAAATAGATGCAATTCAGAACATTAGCCCTGCAATGCTCAAGCTTTTGGTTTTTGTATGCTTATCGTCTACTTTCCCCACATCCACTCCACTAGATGTCCTGGCAGTCTGGTTCTCATCCCCTCCAACTATTGTTTAAAACCTCCGGAGCAGCATGAGCAAATATTCTTCCAAGGAGACTGGTTCCTCTCCAGACCGCGTGCAAACCAAATTCAGGTTGCACTTTCCCTGGATGAGAGCCTAATAACCCAAGAATCTGTAGGTCTCCCAGCTGTACCATTTGCTTGGCTACATATTAACCCACACTATCTTACTATGTCTTGCTCTGCTAATGCTTGGCATGGGTAGCAATCCTGAGATCACCACCATGGAGGTCCTGTCTTTTAACTTGGCACTTAACTCCCTGAACTCACTTTGCAGGATCTCATTGCCCTTCTTGTCTATGTCACAATGATCCACAACCTCTGGCTGCTCACCCTCTTCCTTTAGAATGCTATGGATCTGATCCAAGATGCCTCTGACCCTGGCACCTGGTAGGTCACATACCATCCAGTGTCTCATTCTCATTTACAGAACTTCCTGTTTGCTTCCCTAACCAAGGAATCATCTATCACTATCACTCACCTCTTCTACCCTTTCCCTTGAGCCACAGAGTCAGACTCAGTATCAGAGACTGGAACACCATTGCTCTCCTTCATAGGTTGATTCACTATCCCCTCCCTCAACACTATTTAGAACAGTTCTGATGAAGGGTCTTGGCCTGAAATGTCGACTGTTGACTCTTCTCCGGGCCTGCTGAATTCTCCAGCATTTTGTGTGTGTTGCTAAAACAGTATACTTGCTATTGAAGGGAACGGTCACACGTTTACACTGTACTGACTACCTATTCCCTTTCCCTCTCCTGACAGTCACCTAGCTACCTGCCCCCTTTAACTCCTGTCTATCGACATATTAATCTCCTAAATGATCTGTAGGTCATCAGCTCCAGTTCTCTGATACAGTCTGTAAGGAGCTGCAGCTGAATGCACTTCTCGCAGATTGTCTCATCAGGGGCATTGGAGGTCTCCCTGACTTCACACATCATGCGATGGGCACACCATTGCTCTGGGTTCCATTTCCACTAGTCTAGTTGTGCAATAAAAAAGAAAGAGGGAACTTAACAGAAACATCACCTTGGTCTCCACCTCTTCTTGCCAAATCTTGTTGCGCCAAAGCCTCATCACTCCACTCTACACTGGCCCACTCACACAAAAGAAAATAGGTTCTATCAAATACCCAATATAATTTTAATAATTCTTATTGTAATGCCCTGGTTAAGGTTTTTACTGCTATGCTGTAGGTATTTCATTTTAGCAATTTTGTAAGAGCAGTTTGTACTGCTCTCAGCTTGTTGGGTTTGAGCTGAGATAAGAAGCTTTCTTGTTCAATTTAGGAATGTGCTGTCAACCAATCAGAACAGTAGATTTGGGAGGAGATTCTAGAGGATGCTGCCAGAGAGGTTTCTGTTGGCGGGAGCTGGGAGAAGACAGGAGGGAAGATGGCTGAGGAGGCTGTCCCTGTTGCACAAGGTGCTTTGTGCAGATGAATGGCTTCAAGGAGGAAGAACCAATACTCTGGAGACCCGTTTGTTCGAGATGGATTTTGAGCGACAAACAGAAGGTGATGTGTGCTTTTATGCAGAATGAAGGTCTAGTCTGTGAGTGACAGACAAGTTCAAGATGAACTCCAACTTGGGTGCACATTTGGCTGTTTAAGACTAATGGGCCCTTTTTTCTTTTTTCACTTAATAACTGTTTGCTAAAATTAGCATTCTTAAATGTACTTCTTTATAATTGTATACAGAGTATGACCTGTTATCTCTTGCTGGGGACAGTAAATCACACAGTATTCACATAAACTGGGATTTGGGTGGGCGAGACATCCCAACCTCACAGATCTGACGGGCCTAAAGTTGTATACATCCTAGATGTACGAAACTGGAGGAAGGTGCGTTTATCGCTGTAGAATCCAGTGGCTGTTAGCAAGAGTTTTCCAGAGACACCTAGTAAAAGGGGGATTCATTATGTTTATTGTTCCTGGTACTAGAATTGGATGAAATATTTCCATTTGCAGATATGCCTGCCCTGTCAAACTACCCAAGTCACAAGCAGCTGTGTCAGTGTAGTTCAGTTAACCTTCAACACAATGAACACAAGGAGAAAAGGGCAATCTGCTAGCATGAAGAGAAAGGGGCTATGACTTTACCAGTGGAGCATATCAATTCAGGGAACAGATATTCAATTCTTTTACAGCCTGTGGTTTTCCAAGAAGCTGGTGTATCCATCATTACAGCTGTGGTGCTGAGCATAAATAATCTGTAAATGTATGTAAAGTTCATTCAACACTGTGTTGGGAATGTCAGAAAGTAGCTCAATATTATTTCTGATATAATACAGGCTCGCAAGGAGAAAAAACTTCAAGTCCTCTTTGAAAAGCGAAGAGCAGGAAATGATTTAAGTTGTTCATTATGGTACAGTTGGTGATGATTGAACTTATTTTACAATGCTTGATTAAACTGGAACCATATAACCTTTTATTCACTTAATCTTCAATAGTGCATGGCCAGACCAGAATATATAATCAATGACAAACGTCAAGGTAATTTACACAACTTATTCATCTTGTGCTGATAATGAATGGCTGTTTAAGGATAAGCAGTACCTAGTTCTGATTCTAAAAAGCGGCTAAATTGCAACTGCCTGAGAAACACAGAAGCAAGAAGTGAGTTTCAATGCATCCTAGCTGAGAAACTAAGGGAGTTGGAACCTTGTCTGCGCTCAGAAAATACCATGGAACAACAGTGGATCTACATCAGCTCTGCGCTCTTTGAGGCAGCAGCCCAATCCATCGGCCATAAGAGCAGGAACCACCAAGACTGGTTTGACGATAACTCAGACGCCATCCACAACTTGCTTAAGGATACGCACAAAGCACACCGGGCAACTTTAGACAACCCTTCATCCACCAGCATCAGGCAGCATTGGCAGGCAACTTGGAGGAAAGTGCAAAGGCAATACGGGTCATACGAAATGAGTGGTGGACTGAAAAGGCACATGAAATCCAGTCCTTTGCCGATAATAATGTCGTGCATAATTTTTACAATGCTGTCAAAACCATCTACGGCCCAATAAATTGATGCATTACTCCCCTGAAAACAGCAGATGGTCTAACACTTCTGAAGAATCAGAATACCATTCTGCTGAGGTGGGCTGAGCATTTTAACACCCTGCTTAACCAGGACTCTGATGCAGACCCCACCATCCTGGACGAACTACCTGAACTTCCTCCTATCCATGACTTCAGTCTACCACCAACCTTCCAGGAGGTTCTATCAGCTGTCCATTCCCTTAAGAACAGTAAGTCCCCTGGCACTGACAATATCCCTGCTGAGTTACTGAAGAACGGATGGTAGGTATATGCGCACCCTCTACCAGTACATCACCAAGGCCTGCACTGATGAGAACATCCCACAGCAATGGAGAAATGCAAACATCGTTGTCATTTATAAGAACAAGGGTGACAAGGCCATCTGCAGCAATAGCAGGGGCGTATCACTCCTTTCTGTTGCTGGAAAGGTCCTGACTAAGGTGATGCTTCAGAGACTCATTAGCAACATCACCGAGTCAATGCTGACTGAATCGCAGTGTGGATTTAGGAAGAACAGGAGCACGATCGACATGATCTTTACAACCCGGCAGCTTTAGGAAAAGTGCCGGGAGAAACATCAGGACCTGTTTATGGCTTTTGTCAACCTCTCCAAAGCATTCAACACTGTGCAAAGAGAGCTCTTATGGGATGTCCTCCTTAGGTTTGGCTGTCCCAATAAATTTGTTAACATCCTCCGCCAGCTCTACGATGGGATGACTGCTCGGGTGACCATAGGAGGATAAGAGTCCGAGCCCTTCCTTGCATGCACAGCGGTGAGGTAGGGGTGTGTACTAGCACCAGTGCTCTTTAACATCTTCCTCTTGTGTGTTACCAAGCTTCTTCACAATGAGATTGAAGACAGCAGCGGTGTGGAAGTGGACGTCAGATTAGATGGCAACCTCTTTGACATCAGGAGGCTCCATGCAACTACCAAACTCCGTCGAGAGCGGGTCCTGGAGCTGCAGTATGCAGACAACTGTGCTCTTGTGGCCCATACTCTGGAGGATCTTCAGGCTGTCCTTGCTGTGGCGGTGAGAGCGTACAGCAGGATGGGGCTGACTGTCAATACCGCCCAGACAGAAGTGGTTTGCCAATAAAAAGCTGTCAGTAGTGCCATCTTTCAAGTATCTGGGGAGCATCCTCTCTGAGGATAGTGGCGTTGACAACGACATCCGGAGCCGCATTAAACAGGCATCAGCTGCCTTTGGAAGACTTCGGCATAGAGTCTTTCAGAACAGGTGTCTTCGTTCCTCCACAAAGGTCGCCGTATACCAAGCAGTCTGTGTCACCATCCTCCTTTATAGCTGTGAAGCTTGGGTAACCTACAGCTGTCACATCAAGTCCTTGGAGCGCTTCCACATAAGCTGCCTCCAGCGCATCCTGGGAATTACCCGGCGTGAGCGAGTGCCTCACACTGAAATACTTGTAAAGACCAACTGCAGAAGTATTGAGGCCATGATCACCCAGTGTCAGCTGCAGTGGCTGGGGCACATGATAAGGATGCCCCCATGTTGGCTACCTCACAGAGTGTTATACAGCCAGCTACATCATGGTTGACGCTCAGCTCGAGGGCCAAAGAAGCGCTATAAGGATCAGATGAAGAATGCTTTAAGGAAGTGCAAGATCAGACCCGAAGACCTGGAGGATGTTGCTGCTGACCATGACACTTAGCGACAGCTGTGTAGGGACAGGGTTCGAATTCTGGAGATGGAAAGAACAACCAGAAGACAGCAGAAGAGAGCCAGGAGAAATGCAGCCATGGTTGCCACCACAGCCATGGTCCCACCTGCAATAGAGCTTGTGGGTTCAGGATAGGACTGTATAGTCATCAAAGATCTCACTGTTAAAGGAGTGGACGTTGTCATCAGATTTCGATGGACAACCGAAGGAGTTCTGATTCTAGTGAAGATTTGATGTACACAAAAACGATGATTTTAAAAGTACAGATAAACAGCCACTCATAAAGTAAAATTTCTCCTTAGGCTATTCCTTGGGATCAAGCCTGACTGATTTCTACACCAGTTTTTGAGTACTAATGTGGCTACACAGACCAATGCTGGAGCAGCATACTCTATCAAAGACGGGTCAGGCAAGGCAATGGTCCAGTAGTTTGTAAGATGCTGCACTCTTCCAAGTTGATGTGTTTTGGCTTTTGTGTTCTCCCATGTATTACCTGAAGTTCTTAATATCATCTTAAATGCCCCTTACATCAAAGTTGCTGGTGAACGCAGCAGGCCAAGCAGCATCTATAGGAAGAGGCGCAGTCGACATTTCAGGCCGAGACCCTTCATTAAATGCCCCTTTGCCACTTTGAGCAGTCATAGGTGAGAGATACATATGAGTTAGAGGGGACGTTGGCTTTCATCAGAGATTTTGAGCACAACTTTCTAACTTTTGTTTCTATAGGGCAAAATCTTCTTGTGACCAATCCTGGAAAATAGTGTCTACTTCTAGAATTTAGCATTGGGCATGCATGTAATAATGCTGGCCCAAAGGAGCTGACTGAGTTTAACTAGGACCTCAATACTGGGGAATTTGGCTGAAGAGAGAACATTGCTGATCATTGTCCTTCCAGTGAATTTGGAAGATTTTATGAAAACAATGTTGTATTTTTCCAAAGTCTTGAGATATCTGATATAGGCAGTTCAGGTCTCAGGGGCACACGGGACAAATAGGACATAAGCGCAGTCCATTACAGTCTAAGATTTGTGTTGGCTTACTGCGTGTTCCAGAAGCCTGAATCCTCATAGAGGTAGTTATTACCTGCAGCTGTGCAGTTGGAGGAAAAAGATAAAGGGAATGAAGAGATGTGCAAGAGAAACAGTGGAGGTGGTCAAGATAGCAGGTCCCTTGAGCTGCAGCATGGACATATACAACGTTCTACGGACAATGCTCAGGAAAGCAGTGTTTTGTGCTCACATACAGGTAATACCATTCAATGTCAAACATAGTTAAGTCAGTTGAAAGTGCCCTTTGCTCACACAGGTTTGATGTAAATGTTACTTGCCATTTATTTGTCTAAGTCACGCCTTGTGTATGTGAGTACAAAAAAAAAGCTGACTAGTTTGATTGGCTTAAAACAGTATCTGAGTGGTTTGACTGATCTTCTTCAAGATTACAGATGACAAATCAAACAGAATTTAAGACTTTTGGTAAATGACCCTTCAGTAGAACTTCATACTTCCTGTACTGGGAGTATATTCGTTACGTACTGAAGATGTGCCTTCACTACTATAATTCCAAGCATACTCATCTCCAAATTCCTAAATCTGGGCCGTGGCAACTGGATCACTAACTTCAAGATCAACAGACTGCAATCATCACTCTAGGCAGCAACACCTCTGCCACAATTATTCTCAATGCTGGTGCCCCACAAGGCTGTGTTCTCAAGCCCCATTGTACTTCCTACACACTCAAATATACTTAAAGACATGCCCTCCACAGCCATTTGTGGCAAGTTATTCCACAAATTCACCACTTTCTGGCTAAAGAAATTCCTTCTCATCTTTGTTCTAAAGGGATGTCCTTGTATTCTAAGGCTGTGCCCTCTGGTCCAAGACTCCCCCACTACAGGAAACATACTATCCAGTCTACTCTTTCTAAGCCTTTCAATATTCTTTCTTTGACGATGATTCTTCCTTTGTCTCCAACACTCATCCTCTTCTTGGAAGCCTTACTCTGGTTTTCTGTCTGTTCTGGATCTTTTCTTTTTGTCGTATGCCTGCGTGCGTGCGAGTCTGTGCGTCTGCGTGCATGCGCGTCTGTGCGTGTGTGTCTGTGTCTGTGTCTGTGTGCATGCGTCCGTGATGATGTCTTTTTCATGGCTTTTACAAGGCGCAGAGCGAGAGAGAGAGACTGTGTGGCGCGCCACTCCTCACATAGACATTTTTGCATTATTTTTCCCTTTATTTTATGAGGTCGAGTTGCGATCATCACTAATTGCCGAGAAGACATCAAAGAGCTTGAACCATAGAACCATAGAAACTACAGCACAGAAAAAGGCCCTTTGGCCCTTCTTGGCTGTGCCGAACCATTTTCTGCCAAGTCCCACTGACCTGCACACGGACCATATCCCTCCATACACCTCCCATCCATGTATCTGTCCAATTTATTCTTAAATGTTAAAAAAGAACCCACATTTACCACCTCGTCTGGCAGCTCATTCGATACTCCCACCACTCTCTGTGTGAAGAAGCCTCCCCTAATGTTCCCTTTAAACTTTTCCCCCCTCACCCTTAACCCATGTCCTCTGGTTTTTTTCTCCCCTTGCCTCAGTGGAAAAAGCCTGCTTGCATTCACTCTATCTATACCCATCATAATTTTATATACCTCTATCAAATCTACCCTCATTCTTCTACGCTCCAGGGAATAAAGTCCTAACCTATTCAACCTTTCTCTGTAACTGAGTTTCTCAAGTCCCGGCAACATACTTGTAAACCTTCTCTGCACTCTTTCAACCTTATTTATATCCTTCCTGTAATTTGGTGACCAAAACTGAACACAATACTCCAGATTCGGCCTCACCAATGCCTTATACAACCTCATGATAACATTCCTGCTCTTATACTCAATAAACACACATCAAAGTTGTTGGTGAACTCAGCAGGCCAGGCAGCATCTGTAGGAAGAGGTGCAGTCGACGTTTCAGGCTGAGACCCTTCGTCAGGACTAACTGAAGGAAGAGTGAGTAAGGGATTTGAAAGTTGGAGGGGGAGGGGGAGATCCAAAATGATAGGAGAAGACAGGAGGGGGAGGGATAGAGCCAAGAGCTGGACAGGTGATAGGCAAAAGGGGATACGAGAGGATCATGGGACAGGAGGTCCGGGAAGAAAGACAAGTGGGGGGGGGACCCAGAGGATGGGCAAGAGGTATATTCGGAGGGACAGAGGGAGAAAAAGGAGAGTGAGGGAAAGAATGTGTGCATAAAAATAAGTAACAGATGGGGTACGAGGGGGAGGTGGGGCCTTAGCGGAAGTTAGAGAAGTCAATCCTGAGTGTGGCTTCACCTTTACAATAGAGGAGGCCGTGGATAGACATGTCAGAATGGGAATGGGATGTGGAATTAAAATGTGTGGCCACTGGGAGATCCTGCTTTCTCTGGCAGACAGAGCGTAGATGTTCAGCAAAACGGTCTCCCAGTCTGCGTTGGGTCTCGCCAATATATAAAAGGCCACATCGGGAGCACTGGACGCAGTATATCACCCCAGTCGACTCACAGGTGAAGCGTTGCCTCACCTGGAAGGACTGTTTGGGGCCCTGAATGGTGGTAAGGGAGGAAGTGTAAGGGCATGTGTAGCACTTGTTCTGCTTACACGGATAAGTGCCAGGAGGGAGATCAGTGGGGAAGGATTGGGGGGAAGAATGGACAAGGGAGTTGCGTAGGGAGCGATCCCTGCGGAATGCAGAGAGGGGGGGGAGGGAAAGATGTGCTTAGTGGTGGGATCCCGTTGGAGGTGGCGGAAGTTACGGAGAATTAAATGTTGGACCCGGAGGCTGATGGGGTGGTAGGTGAGTACCAGGGGAACCCTATTCCTAGTGGGGTGGCGGGAGGATGGAGTGAGAGCAGATATACGTGAAATGGGGGAAATGCGTTTAAGAGCAGAGTTGATAGTGGAGGAAGGGAAGCCCCTTTCTTTAAAAAAGGAAGACATCTCCCTCGTCCTAGAATGAAAAGCCTCATCCTGAGAGCAGATGCGGCGGAGACGGAGGAATTGCGAGAAGGGGATGGCGTTTTTGCAAGAGACAGGGTGAGAAGAGGAATAGTCCAGATAGCTGTGAGAGTCAGTAGGCTTATAGTAGACATCAGTGGATAAGCTGTCTCCAGAGACAGAGACAGAAAGATCTAGAAAGGGGAGGGAGGTGTCGGAAATGGACCAGGTAAACTTGAGGGCAGGGTGAAAGTTGGAGGCAAAGTTAATAAAGTCAACGAGTTCTGCATGCGTGCAGGAAGCAGCGCCGATGCAGTTGTCGATGTAGCGAAGGAAAAGTGGGGGACAGATACCAGAATAGGCACGGAACATAGATTGTTCCACAAACCCAACAAAAAGGCAGGCATAGCTAGGACCCATACGGGTGCCCATAGCTACACCTTTAGTTTGGAGGAAGTGGGAGGAGCCAAAGGAGAAATTATTAAGAGTAAGGACTAATTCCGCTAGACGGAGCAGAGTGGTGGTAGAGGGGAACTGATTAGGTCTGGAATCCAAAAAGAAGCGTACAGCTTTGAGACCTTCCTGATGGGGGATGGAAGTATATAAGGATTGGACATCCATGGTGAAAATAAAGCGGTGGGGGCCAGGGAACTTAAAATCATCGAAAAGTTTAAGAGTGTTAGAAGTGTCACGAACATAGGTCGGAAGGGATTGAACAAGGGGTGATAAATCCGCGTTGAGGTATGCGGAAACGAGTTCAAATAAACCCTGCCCTCAAGTTTACCTGGTCCTTTGCCTCCAACTTTCACCCTGCCCTCAAGTTTACCTGGTCCTTTGCCTCCAACTTTCACCCTGACCTCAAGTTTACCTGGTCCATTTCCGACACCTCCCTCCCCTTTCTAGATCTTTCTGTCCCTGTCTCTGGAGACAGCTTATCCACTGATGTCTACTATAAGCCTACTGACTCTCACAGCTATCTGGACTATTCCTCTTCTCACCCTGTCTCTTGCAAAAACGCCATCCCCTTCTCGTAATTCCTCCGTTTCCGCCGCATCTGCTCTCAGGATGAGGCTTTTCATTCCAGGACGAGGGAGATGTCTTCCTTTTTTAAAGCAAGGGGCTTCCCTTCCTCCACTATCAACACTGCTCTTAAACGCATCTCCCCCATTTCACGTACATCTGCTCTCACTCCATCCTCCCGCCACACCACTAGGAATAGGGTTCCCCTGGTACTCACCTACCACCCCACCAGCCTCCGGGTCCAACATATTATTCTCCGTAACTTCCGCCACCTCCAATGGGATCCCACCACTAAGCACATCTTTCCCTCCCCCCCTCTCTCTGCATTCTGCAGGGATTGCTCCCTACACAACTCCCTTGTCCATTCGTCCCCCCCATCCCTCCCCACTGATCTCCCTCCTGGCACTTATCCGTGTAAGCGGAACAAGTGCTACACATGCCCTTACACATCCTCCCTTACCACCATTCAGGGCCCCAAACAGGCCTTCCAGGTGAGGCAACACTTCACCTGTGAGTTGACTGGGGTGATATACTGCGTCCGGTGCTCCCGATGTGGCCTTTTATATATTGGCGAGACCCGACGCAGACTGGGAGACCGCTTTGCTGAACATCTATGCTCTGTCCGCCAGAGAAAGCAGGATCTCCCAGTGGCCACACATTTTAATTCCACATCCCATTCCCATTCTGACATGTCTATCCACGGCCTCCTCTACTGTAAAGATGAAGCCACACTCAGGTTGGAGGAACAACACCCTATATTCCGTCTGGGTAGCCTCCAACCTGATGGCATGAACATTGACTTCTCTAACTTCCGCTAAGGCCCCACCTCCCCCTCGTACCCCATCTGTTACTTATTTTTATGCACACATTCTTTCTCTCACTCTCCTTTTTCTCCCTCTGTCCCTCTGAATATAACTCTTGCCCATCCTCTGGGTCCCGGCCCCCCGTCTTTCTTCCCGGACCTCCTGTCCCATGATCCTCTCGTATCCCCTTTTGCCTATCACCTGTCCAGCTCTTGGCTCTATCCCTCCCCCTCCTGTCTTCTCCTATCATTTTGGATCTCCCCCTCCCCCTCCAACTTTCAAATCCCTTACTCACTCTTCCTTCAGTTAGTCCTGACGAAGGGTCTCAGCCTGAAACGTCGACTGCACCTCTTCCTACAGATGCTGCCTGGCCTGCTGCATTCACCAGCAACTTTGATGTGTGTTGCTTGAATTTCCAGCATCTGCAGAATTCCTGTTGTTTGTCTTATATTCAATACTTCGATTAATAAAGGCCAATGTACCGAAAGCTCTCTTTACGACCCTATCTACCTGTGACGACACTTTTAGGGAATTTTGTATCTGTTTTCCCAGATCCCTCTGTTCCACTGCACTCCTCAGTGCCTTACCATTAACCCTGTATGTTCTACGTTGGTTTGTCCTTCCAACGTGCAATACCTCACACTTGTCAGTATTAAACTCCATCTGCCATTTTTTAGCCCATTTTTCCAGCTGGTCCAAGTCCCTCTGCAGGCTCTGAAAACCTTCCTCACTATCTGCTACACCTCCAATCTTTGTATCATCAGCAAACTTGCTGATCCAATTTACCACATTAACATCCAGATCATTGATATAGATGACAAATAACAATGGACCCAGCACTGATCCCTGTGGCACACCACTAGTCACAGGCCTCCACTCAGAGAAGCAATTCTCTACCACCACTCTCTGGCTTCTTCCATCGAGCCAATGTCTAATCCAATTTACCACCTCTCCATGTATACCTAGTGACTGAATTTTCCTAACTAACCTCCCATGCGGGACCTTGTCAAAGGCCTTACTGAAGTCCATGTAGACAATATCCACTGCCTTCCCTTCATCCACTTTCCTGGTAACCTCCTCGAAAAACTCCAACAGATTGGTCAAACATGACCTACCACACACAAAGCCATGTTGACTCTCCCTAATAAGCCCCTGTCTATCCAAATGCTTGTAGATTCTGTCTCTTAGTACTCCCTCCAATAACTTACCTACTACTGACGTTAAACTCACCGGCCTAAAATTTTCCGGATTACTTTTCGATCCTTTTTTAAACAACGGAACAACATGAGCCACTCTCCAATCCTCCAGCACTTCACCCGTAGACGTAGATTTTAAATATTTCTGCCAGGGCCCCCGCAATTTCAACACTAGTCTCCTTCATGGTCCGAGGGAACACTCTGTCAGGTCCCGGGGATTTATCCACTTTAATTTTCCTCAAGACAGCAAGCACCTCCTCCTTTTCAATCTGTACAGTTTCCATGGTCTCACTACTTGATTCCCTCAATTCCATAGATTT
This sequence comes from Mobula hypostoma, assembly GCF_963921235.1. NCBI lineage: Eukaryota > Metazoa > Chordata > Chondrichthyes > Myliobatiformes > Myliobatidae > Mobula > Mobula hypostoma. Next base: position 72,286,842 of record NC_086107.1, on the reverse strand, counting down.
CATGCCAGCTTCCTTAGTAAATACAGACGCAAAAAACCTATTTAAGATCTCCCCCATTTCCTTTGGTTCCGCACAAAGCCGACCACTCTGATCTTCAGGAGGACCAATTTTATCCCTTACAATCCTTTTGCTCTTAATATACTTGTTAAAGCTCTTTGGATTATCCTTCACTTTGACTGCCAAGGCAACCTCGTGTCTTCTTTTAGCCCTCCTGATTTCTTTCTCAAGTATTTTCTTGCACTTCTTATACTCCTCAAGCACCTGATTTACCCCCTGTTTCCTATACACGTCATACAACTCCCTCTTCTTCTTTATCAGAGTTGCAATATCCCTTGAGAGCCAAGGTTCCTTATTCCTATTCAATTTGCCTTTAATCCTGACAGGAACATACAAACTCTGCACTCTCAAAATTTCCCCTTTGAAGGCTTCCCACCTACCAATCACATCTTTGCCAGAGGAAAACCTGTCCCAATCCACACTATTTAGATCCTTTCTCATTTCTTCAAATTTGGCCTTCTTCCAGTTCAGAACCTCAACCCTAGGACCAGATCTATCCTTGTCCATGATCAAATTTAAACTAATGGTGTTATGATCACTGGAACCAAAGTGCTCCCCTACACAGACTTCCGTCACTTGCCCTAATTCCTTTCCTAACAGGAGATCCAATATTGCATCCCCTCTAGTTGGTCCCTCTATATATTAATTTAGAAAACTTTCCTGAACACATTTTACAAACTCTAAACCATCTAGACCCCTAACAGTATGGGAGTCCCAATCAATGTATGGAAAATTAAAATCCCCTATCAGCACAACTTTATGTTTCCTGCAGTTGCCTATCTCTCTGCAGATTTGCTCTTCCAAGTCTCGTTGACTATTGGGTGGTCTGTAATACAATCCCACTAATGTGGCCATACCTTTCCCGTTTCTCAGCTCCACCCATAAGGACTCAGTAGACAAGCCCTCTAATCTGTAATGCTGTAATATTTTCCCTAAAAAGCAATGCTACTCCCCCACCTTTCATTCCTCTGCTTCGATCACATCTGAAACATCGGAACCCTGGAATATTAAGCTGCCAGTCCTGCCCTTCCCGTAGCCAAGTTTCACTAATTGCTACAACATCATAATTCCACGTGTCAATCCACGCCCTCAACTCAGCATTCTTCTCTCCTCTTCCAACCTTACCCCTTCTGAATGCACTTATTTGTCCACCAATCCCAACCTCACCATCAAACCCACAGACAAAATGGGTCCTTTTGTAGTCTGGCTGACTGGCCTCTATAGTGCTGAGGCCATACAGCAACTCTCAGACACCTCCTCTTACTTACCCTCGATACGGACCCCACTCAGGACTATTAGGATTTTGTCTCCAGCATCATTACAAATCTCATCAACTGTAGCAGTCTCCCATCCACTGACACCAACCTCATAGTTCCCTTACATCACACTGCTCATTTCTACTTCCGATCCATAAACCTGACTATCTATCCACTTTCTGCTTACAAGGATTGCACCCTCTGTGATTCCCTTGTCCATTCATCGCTCTCCACTAATCTCCCTCCTGGCATTAATCCCTGCAAGTGGAAGAAGTGCGACTCCCCTCATTCACCTCCTCCATCATCTCCATTCAGCGCCCCAAACAGTCCTTCCAGGTGAGGCAACACTTCACCTGTGAATCTGTTGGGGTTGTCTACTGTATCCGATGCTTCTGATGTGGCCTCCTCCACATTAGTGAGACCCAAAGTAGACTGGAGGACTGTTTTGTCAAGCACCTTCGCTCCATCAGAATAAAGCAGGATTACCTGGTGGCCGACCATTTCAATTCCTATCCTCATTCCCATTCCGGCATGTCTGTCCATGGCCTCCTCTTCTGCCATGACTTCCTCTTCACCTCCCCCTGGTGCCCCTCCTCCTTCCCTTTCTCTGATAGTCCACTCTCCTCTCCTATCAGATTCCTTTTTCTCCAGTCCTTTCCCTTCTGTACCTTTCACCTCCCAGCTTCTTACTTCAGCCCTTCCCCCACCCACCTGACTTTACCTAACACTTTCTAGCCTGTACTCCTCCCCCACCCCCAGCTTATTATTCTGGCATCTTCTCCTTCCTTTCCAGTCCTGATGAAGGGTACTCAGCCTGAATCATCTGTTTATTTATTTCCATAAATGCTGCCTGACTGGTTGAGTTCCTCCAGCATCTTGTGTGTTGTCCTTTTAATATTTGATAGATTTCAATGAGATCTCCCTTTATTCTTCTAAAGTCTAGGGAGTACAGGCCAGAGCCATCAAACTCTCCTCATATGTTAACCCTTTTTATTATGTGCCAAGTACCTACAAACCTCATCCTTAATAATGGACTCCAGCATCTTCCCAACTACTGATGTCAGGCCAAATAACCTTTAATTTCCTGTCTTTTGACTCTCTCTGTTCTTAAAGAGTGAAGTGACATTTGCAATTTTCCAGTGCCTTGGAACCATTCCCCAATCTAATGATTCTTGAAAGATCTGCCTGAGTCAGTAGTGGATACACCCGGGAAGTTTAAGAGACTACTACAGACAGGAGAATGAATTGGGAGAACTTGTTATGAGAAACAGAGAAATGGCAGACGAATTTAATAAGTACTTTGGATCTGTCTTCACTAGGGAAGACACAAGCAATCTCCCAGATGTATGGATGGGCCAAGGACATAGGGTAACAGAGGAACTGAAACAGATTGACATTAGGAAGGAAATGGTGATGAGTAGACTGATGGGACTGAAGGCTAACAAATCCCCAGGTCTAGATGGTCTGCATCCTAGGGTACTAAAGGAGGTGGCTCTGGAAATTGCGGATGCATTGGTGATCATTTTCCAACGTCCCTTAGATTCAGGATCAGTTCCTGAGAATTGGCGAATGGCTAATGTTATCCCATTTTTTAAAGAAAGGAGGGAGGGAGAAAACAGAGAACTATTGCCCTGTTAGCCTAACATCAGTAGTGGGGAAGATGCTAGAGTCCATTATTAAAGATGAAATAGCGGCGTATCTTGATAGCAGTGATAGGATTGGGCTGAGCCAGCATGGATTTACCAAGGGCAAATCATGCTTGACTAATCTATTGGAGTTTTTCGAGGATGTAACGAGAAAGATAGACGCGGGAGATTCAGTGGATGTGGTGTACCTTGACTTTCAGAAGGCATTTGATAAGGTACCACATAGGAGATTGGTGGGTAAAATCAGAGCTCATGGCATTACGGGGAGGATATTGACATGGATAGAAAACTGGTTGGCAGATAGAAAGCAAAGGGTAGCAGTGAATGGGTGTTTCTCGGAATGGCAGGTGGTGACTAGTGGGGTGCCACAGGGCTCGGTATTGGGACCATAGCTGTTTACGATTTACATCAATGATTTAGAGGAAGGCACTGTGAATAATATCAGCAAGTTTGCTGATGATACTAAGCTGGGTGGCAGTGTGACATGTGATGAGGATGTTAGGAGAATTCAAGATGACTTGGATAGGTTGGGTGAGTGGGCAGAAACTTGGCAGATGGCGTTTAATGTGAATAAGTGTGAGGTTATTCACTTTGGGAGCAAGAACAGGAAGGCAGATTATTATCTGAACGGTGTGGAGTTAGGTAAGGGAGAAATACAAAGAGATCTAGGAGTACTTGTTCATCGGTCTCTGAAGGTAAATGCAAGGAAATCCTTTTGCATTTGTACAGGGCCCTGGTGAGATCACACCTGGAGTATTGTGTGCAGTTTTGGTCTCCGGGGTTAAGGAAGGACATCCTGGTTGTGGAGGAGGTGCAGCTAGGTTAATTCACGAGGTTAATTCCTGGGATGTGCAGACTGTCTTAAGCAGAGAGGTTAGAGAGACTGGGCTTGTACACGCTGGAATTAAGGAGATTGAGGGGGGATCCGATTGAGACATATAAGATTATTAAGGGATTGGACAAGATAGAGGCAGGAAATATGTTCCAGATGGTGGGAGAGTCCAGTACCAGAGGGCATGGTTTAAGAATAAGGGATAGGTCATTTAGGACAGAGTTGAGGAGGAACTTCTTCTCCCAGAGAGTTGTGGAGGTGTGGAACACGCTGCCTCAGAAGGCAGTGGAGGCCATTTCTCTGGATGCTTTCAAGAAGGAGCTAGATAGGTATCTTATGGATAGGGGAATCAAGGGTTATGGGGACAAGGCAGGAACCGGGTATTGATAGTAGATGATCAGCCATGATCTCAGAATGGCGGTGCAGGCTCGAAGGGCCGAATGGTCTACTTCTGCACCTATTGTCTATTGTCTATCACTGCTAATGTCTCCACAACATCTTCAACTACCCCTTTTAGAATCTTGGGTGTAGTTTACTTTCAGACCTTTTGTGTTCCCGAGCACATTCTCCTTAGTAATAGCAACTACAATTGCTTCTGCCCCGACTATCTTGCATTTCTGGCATACAGCTGGTGCATTCCATTGTAAAGACCAATACAAAATAATTAGAAACCATAGAAAAACTGCAGCACAGAAACAGGCCTTTTGGCCCTTCTTGGCTGTGCCGAATCATCTTCTGCCTAGTCCCACTGACCTGCACACGGACCATATCCCTCCATACACCTCCCATCATTGTATCTGTCCAATTTATTCTTAAATGTTAAAAAAGAACCCACATTTACACCTCGTCTGGCAGCTCATTCCACACTCCAACCACTCTCTGTGTGAAGGAGCCCCCCCAATGTTCCCTTTAAACTTTTCCCCCCTCACCCTTAACCCATGTCCTCTGGTTTTTTTCTCCCCTTGCCTCAGTGGAAAAAGCCTGCTTGCATTCACTCTATCTATACCCATCATAATTTTCTATACCTCTATCAAATTTCCCCTCATTCTTCTACGCTCCAGGGAATAAAGTCCTAACCTATTCAACCTTTCTCTGTAACTGAGTTTCTCAAGTCCCAGCAACATCCTTGTAAACCTTCTCTGCACTCTTTCAACCTTATTAATATCCTTCCTGTAATTTGGTGATCAAAACTGAACACAATACTCGAGATTCGGCCTCACCAATGCCTTGTAAAACCTCATTATAACATTCCAGCTCTTATACTCAATACTTTGATTAATAAAGGCCAATGTACCAAAAGCTCTCTTTATGACCCTATCTACCTGTGATGCCACTTTAGGGAATTTTGTGTCTGTATTCCCAGATCCCTCTGTTCTACTACACTCCTCAGTGCCTTACCATTTGCCCTGTATGTTCTACCTTGGTTTGTCCTTCCGAAGTGCAATACCTCACACTTATCTGTATTAAACTCTATCTGCCATTTTTCAGCCCATTTTTCCAGCTGGTCCAAGTCCCTCTTCAAGCTTTGAAAACCTTCCTTACTGTCCACTGCACCTCCAATCTTTGTATCATCAGCAAATTTGCTGATCCAGTTTGCCACATTATCATCCAGATCATTGATATAGATGACAAATAACAATGGACCCAGCACTGATCCCTGTGGCACACCACTAGTCACAGACCTCCACTCTGAGAAGCAATTCTCCACTACCACTCTCTGGCTTCTTCCATTGAGCCAATGTCTAATCCAATTTACCACCTCTCCATGTTTACCTAGTGACTGAATTTTCCTAACTAACCTCCCATGCGGGACCTTGTCAAAGGCCTTACTGAAGTCCATGTAGACAACATCCACTGCCTTCCCTTCATCCACTTTCCTGGTAACCTCCTCAAAAAACTCCAATAGATTGGTCAAACATGATCTACCATGCACAAAGCCATGCTGACTCTCCCTAATAAATCCCTGTCTATCCAAATGCTTGTAGATACTGGCTCTTAGTACTACCTCCAATAACTTACCCACTACTGACATCAAACTTACCAGTCTATAATTTCCCGAATTACTTTTTCATCCTTTTTTAAACAACGGATCAACATGAGCCATTCTCCAATCCTCTGGCACCTCACCCGTAGACACCAACATTTTAAATATATCTGCCAGGGCCCCTGCAATTTCAACACTAGTCTCCTTCAAGATCCGAGAGAATACCCTGTCACGTCCTGGGGATTTATCCACTTTAATTTGCTTCAAGATAGCAAGCACCTTCTACTTTTCAATCTTTACAGTTTCCATGATCCCACTACTTGTTTCCTTTAATTCTATAGACTTCATGCCAGTTTCCTTAGTAAATACAGACGCAAAAAACCCATTTAAGATCTCCCCCATTTCTTTTGGTTCCGCACACAGCCGGCCACTCTGATCTTTAAGAGGACCAATTTTATCCCTTACAATCCTCTTACTCTTAATATACCTGTAAAAGCTCTTTGGATTATCCTTCACTTTGACTGCCAAGGCAACCTCATGTCTTCTTTTAGCTCTCCTGATTTCCTTCTTAAGTATTTTCTTGCACTTTTTATACTCTTCAAGCACCTTATTTACTCCCTCTTTCCTATACATGTCATACAACTCTCTCTTCTTTATTAAATAGTGAACCACTAACCAATAAAAATCTACCATTCGGATCAGAAAAAATATCCTGTTGTATAAAAGTAACTGAGGAATCTATAAAAATAGAGACGCCTCGAATCTTAGCATTGGAGTTCGAATGAAATTGTGGTCCCTTCCAGAATTTAAAAAAACGTAGTCTGTCCCCCCTCCGTACATAGGTCTCTTGTAAAAATAAAATTTGTGCTTTAAGTCTCCGGAACACTTTAAAAACTTTTTTCCTTTTAATAGGATGATTAAGACCGTTAGTATTCCAGGAGACAAAATTAATAATAGACTCCATAAATCCTAAAGTCAACCCACAGCGAGGAGGATTGACGATAGGCTCGACCTACGAACCCGGAGAGGAAACAGAACATACAAAAGATACCGGGAAAAAGGACGCAACCAGTACTTCAATAATGTATATAGCCCAAAAAGAAAAAAACTAAAACGTGAAGCCCCTCCCACCACCCCCACCCTAAGACCCCAAGGCAAAATCTAAAGCAGACCCGCCCGAAAGAAGCAAGCACTAAAACTACCCCCATGACTTCCGGTATACGCTCCCTAAAAAAAAGGTATAAATATGAAAAAGATCAGCTAATTGTAAAACAGTAAAAAAGTAGAAAAAAAGGTAACTCAATTAAAATACACACACAACAGAACAAAAGCCAGAAAATATATATTAAAAAAAAACCACAATAAACCCCATGAATAAACAAAACAACAAGAAAAAATAAGATTATTACCATAAACTAGTTATAAAAAGCAGAACAAAATAAAATTTAAAAAAAAACTACAAAATTTAAGGCCACACAGGAAATACGTAAAATGACAATAAGGAAGTAACCACCCAGAATCCCCTGGGAAAAGAAAGAAATGACGCAGTTAAAAAGAAAGTTTAGCAACCATATTAAGAAATCAAAAATAAACTTTTCTGCCCAAATAGGGCACGAAAAAGTTAAAACCAACCAATTCACAGCCTCCGATCAACGGAGATAGTTAAAAAAAATAACAATTAAGATGTTGAAGGTGAAAATTGATCCAGATAACTCTGGGCATCCGATGGAGAACCAAAAAAACGAAGGACTCCATCTGACATGCGAATCCTTAGACGTGCAGGGTACAGCAGCGCTGGTCTTAAATCCATCTTATAGAATTCCGACATCACAGATCTGTAGCGAACCCGTTGGTCCCAGATTGGTTTACTGAAATCTTCCACGAATCGGAACTTAAGATCCGAAAAATCAATGAAACCTTTAGATCGAGCGAATCGAAACAGTCTCTCCTTGTCTTGAAATTAATGAAAACGTAAGATAACATGTCTAGGTCTATCTGACCTAGACGAGTATGATGGGACTCTGTGAACACGATCCAGTAGCGGTGGTTGGTCAGGAAGTACAGTAGGGAATGCATCCTTTAAAAGTTGAGAAAAATACTTCATGGGGTTGTTAGATTCAACAGCTTCACGCACCCCAATCATTCGTAAATTCTGCCGTCGCATTCTAGATTCTAAGTCAGAGTTTTTAAAAGTCAGAAAGTCAAGTTTCTTCTTCATTACATTAATTGTTTCTTCGATTTTCCCCATCTTAAGCTCACTTTGTTGCGCGGATTTTTGAAGATCAGTTATAGCCGACTGATGTTCCGCAATAGATGTTTGCATCTTATCAATTGAATCGGCAATTTTCTGGAGATTAATTGAGATTTCCGTATGAATCAGGTCCTTAACAGAGACAGCGATTTCCGTACGATTCATCTCCGTAACAGAGGTTGAAATTTCCCTCTGAATTAACTCCGATATAGCTTTCAAAGTCACCGGTGATTCAGTCGGAGGAAAATCCATACCTTTCGGTTTAACCGGAGGTTTACCATCCTTGCCGTTTTTCCCGTTCTTAGACATAGCAGATCTAAGACGCATCCAGTTATCGGAGAGTTCAATTTAATTCAAAGTATTGTAAGAGTTGATACCTTAATGGTTAATTAAAGTATAGCTGATCATAGAGAAAAAAACTCAGAGGTAATGGAGCGAGTCAAGAACGCGACTTCACTCCATGAGCGCTACCGGAAGTCCCCCCTCTTCTTCTTTATCAGAGTTGCAATATCCCTTGAGAACCAAGGTTCCTTATTCCTATTCACTTTGCCTTTAATCCTGACAGGAACATGCAAGCTCTGCACTCTCAAAATTTCTCCTTTGAAGGCTTCCCACTTACCGATCACATCCTTGCCAGAGACCAACCTGTCCCAATCCACGCTTTTTAGATCCTTTCTCATTTCTTCAAATTTGGCCTTCTCCCAGTTCAGAACCTCAACCCTAGGACCAGATCTATCCTCGTCCATGATCAAGTTGAAACTAATGGTGTTATGATCATTGGAACCAAAGTGCTCCCCTACACAGACTTCCGTCACTTGTACTAACTCACTTCCTAACAGGAGATCCAATATTGCATCCCCTCTAGTTGGTCCCTCTAATATATTGATTTAGAAGACTTTCCTAAACACATTTTACAAACTCTAAACCATCTAGACACCTAACAGTATGGGAGTCCCACTCAATATGTGGAAAATTATTGAGTTTGTTTCAATTTCTTTGTCCTCCATTACTACCTCTTCTCCAACATCATTATCCAGTAGTTCAGTAATCACTCTCTTTTATTCCTTATATATCTGGAAAAAATAACCTCTGTAGAAATGTGTCCAGACACACTGAACATCAACTGGGATGCTGAGAGCATCATAGACAACAGTTTAAGTGAAGTGGCCATACCTAAGATGCACACAGCAGGTAGCTGGGTGATTATCATGAAAGGAAAGCAGGCAATGCAGGATTTCCGGTGGCTAATCCCCTTGAAAACAGGAAAATCAGCAGCAGCAGCCAGATCTGTGATACTAGTAACAGCTCTGAGGCTCAGCAGGGAAGGGTGAAGCTAGACGTGACTCTAGTGATTGGAAATTTCCTAGTTAGAGGGTACAGAGGAGATTCTGTGGCTGAAAAAGGGACTCCAGGATGATATGCTGCCTTTCTGGTACCAGGGTCAAGGATGTCTATGAACAATTGCAGAACGTTCTGAAATAGGAGGCTGAGCAGCCAGAGGTTGTGGTGGATATTGACATAAATTATGCAGGTAGATAAAAGAGGTCCTGCAGAGTGAATATACCAAGTTAGGAAGAAGGTTATAAAAAACAGGACCTCATGCAGAGCAATCTCTGAATTATTCCCAGTGTCATGTGGTAGTGAAGGCAAGAAAAGGATGGTTTGGCAGATGAATGTGTGGCTGAAGGGTTGGAGGAGGGAACAAGAATACATACTTTTGGATCATTGGCATATATTCTGGGACAGAGGTGATCTGTACAAGAGAAATAGGTTGTACTTGAACTGGAGGGGTCTAACCTCCAGGTGGGCAGACTTGCTCATGCTACTACAGAGAATTTAAACTAGATCTGTTATGGCGGGTGGTAGTAGTGGTGGGGGTGGGGGGGGAGGTGTGAAGGTGGGATCCAAATGTGTAGTGGGGCAGATGAGAGGCTGGAATTTAAGTCAGAACTGAATGGGAACCAGTACATCAGGTCAAATAGTTTTGGGATTAAGAAGATAGATAGGCTTGGAGGCAGAGGATATGGGTAAGTTCCTAAATAAATACTTTGCATTGATATTCACGAAGGAGATTCACACAGTGAGATCATTCTGGAATATGCTAATACGTCAGAACATTTTGAGATAACCAAAGAGGTGGTGTTTTGTCTTTTGAAGAATATTAAGGTATATGTCCCCAGGGTCTCAGGAGATATGCCCCAGGTTACACAGAGAAAGACAAGAGATGAGATGGCTGGGATCTTGACCAATATATTTGTGTCTTTTCTAGCCATAGGCAAGGTCCCAGAGGACCTGTTTATCCTCTATCCAAGAAGGAAAATGGAGATAATCCTGGAAATTATAGACCAGAGAGTCTCATGTCATGGCCAGGAAGCTACTGGAGAGGATTCTTAGTGATTATCAGCAATTGGAAAAGTATAGCCTAATTAGGGATGGCTTTGCGTGGGAATGGTCATTTCTTACTAATTTGATTCAGTTCTTTGAGGAGGTTTCGAAGATGATCAATAAAGATGGAGTAGTGCATTTTGCCAATATAGATCTTAGTAAGGCATTCAACAAACTTTATCCAGAAGATTTAAGATGCATAGGATCCACAGTGAATTGGCCACTTGCATTTGGAATTAGCTTGCCCAAAGAAGATACAGTGTAGAAGTCAATGGGTCTTATTCTGGCTGGAGGTCCATGACCAGTAATATTCCGTGGATTTGTACTGGGATATCTGCTGTCTGTGTAATACATAATATGACTTGGATAAAAATGTGGCTGGATGGGTAGGTAAGTTTGCAAATAACACAAAGATCGGTGGTGTTGTAGACAGTGAAGAAGACTGTCAATGGATAGGACAGGATGTAGATCAGTTACAAATATGGGCAGAGAAATGGCAAAAGGCACTTTAATTTCAAAAGTGTGAGCAGTTGCACTTTGGGAGAGCAAATGGATAAACAAATTACAGTTGGTTGGCAGGATGCTTAACAGCATTGAATTACATTAGAGTGTAAATATATTAAATATTGGGAGCTGTTCGTTTGCTATCAAAGTCAGATTTATAGTCAGATACAGGAAGTGGAATATAATACATGGGTGACTGGAGCTAAGGGATGGGAATATGGATAGTTTTGCAAATGTTGCCAAAAGATGTGAGTAGTTTCGTCGCCAGATCCAGAAAACCGGACCATGGATACATATGTGGCCAGAGCAAGATATTTGAGATTGTGAAGTCAGACTGAAGTTTGTGAATGTGGAAAGCTGTACTGTTAGAGACCTGGATGGAAAAGTGAGTTTTCCAACTGAAGCTGGGAGTCAGGGATATGTGTAAATTTGTGGTCAGGAATGATATATCTGCATACCTGGCATCTAATTGAGTCAATCCTTGTCCTATACTGGAAAACTAGAATGGTGCCATGAAATTTGGACAGCCTCACCATTGTAACACAGAATGAACTTATATCCTAAGTCAGGCAGAAGATTTATCAATGCTGCATCATATCCTATTTAAGCACTAACTGGATCGATTCAGACTGTACAGGAATCATCTAATTCAAACTACTACTTAAAACAACATATTTGGAAATACAGAACAGAATTACACCATCCATATCTGCAAATGGAAATATTTCATCCAATTTTGAAATTGAAAGAGCTGGAGGATCGATTGTATTTGGATTACTAGCATCACATACTGTAGAGTCTCACTGTCCTTTCCTAATGGGAGCAAGGATATGGAACAAGCACACATCTGGAGCTGGGAATGGGGAACTTGAGACAGGTGTATAGCCAGAGCTGGGGAGAAGAATGTTGACCTGCTTATGTGGCTGAAGAGTGGGGGAAACACTGAACAGGGTACTAATGAGCCTAGCCCGCGCATGTGCGTGTGTGCTTATGTGTCAGTTTGGGTGTGTGTGTGTGTGTGTGTGTGTGTGTGCGCGCGCGCGCATGTTCATAGGCTTTACATGCATTTTAAGCACACTCTGATTTGGTTTCTGACTCACAGAGAAATCCGTTAAGCTGTGAATGCAGCAGATGCACAAAGATTATTTCCAATTTTAAAAATATTTTTACTAATGGGACAGCCCATTGCAATATTGCAAGACCTAGATAAATACCCAGATTTGAAACTATACCCACGTTAACTGCCTGCAATAATGACATCTTAATTTATAAAAAAGCAAGTGCCTCTCTCTTGGGCATGATAAATTAGAAACATAGAAAACCTACAGTACAATACAGGCCCTTTGGCGAACATGTACTTGCTTTAGAAATTACCTAGGTTTACCCATAGCCCTCTATTTTTCGAAGCTCCATGTAACTATCCATGAGCCTCTTAAAAGACCCTATTGTATCCGCCTCCACCACCGTTGCCGGCAGCCTGTTCCACGCACTCACCACTCTCTGCGTAAAAAAAAAACTTACCCCTGACATCCCCTCTGTACCTACTTCCAAGCACCTTAAAACTGAGTCTTCTCGTGATGGCCATTTGAGCCCTGGGAAAAAGCCTCTGACTATCCACATGATCAATGCCTCTCATCATCTTGTACACCTCTATCAGGTTACTCTCATTCTCCTTTGCTCCAAGGAGAAAAGGCCAAGTTCACTCAACCTATTCTCATAAGGCATGCTCCACAATCCAGGCAACATCCTTGTAAATCTCCTCTGCACCCTTTCTATAGTGTCCACATTTTTCCTGTAGTGAGGTGACCAGAACTGAGCACAGTACTCCAAGAGGGATCTGATCAGGGTCCTATACAGCTGTAATATTATCTCTCAGCTCTTAAACTCAATCCCACGATTGATGAAGGCCAATGCACCATATGCCTTCTTAACCACAGAGTCACCCTGCGCAGCTGCTTTGAGTGTCCTATGGACTCGGACCCAAGATCCCTCTGATCCTCCACGCTGCCAAGAGTCTTACCATTAATGCTATATTCTGCCATCATATTTGACCTACCAAAATGAACCACCTCACACTTATCTGGGTTGAACTCCATCTGCCACTTCTCAGCCCAGTTTTGCATCCTATCAATGTCCTGCTGTAACCTCTGACAGTCCTCCACACTATCCACAACACTCCCAACCTTTGTGTCATCAGCAAATTTACTAACCCATCTCTCCACTTCCTCATCCAGGTCATTTATAAAAATCACAAAGAGAAGAGGTCCCAGAACAGATCCCTGAAGCACAACACTGGTCACCAACCTCCATACAGAATATCACCTGTCTACAACCACTCTTTACCTTCTGTGCGCAAGCCCACTTAATTAAAAACAACACAATGGCTATAGTGCAGTCACTCAATCCTTGTTCATAATACGAATGGCTTAAAAGGAGTGCACTGGAACTCCCATCATGGCCTGGATAGATATGGTTGCAACACTTAAGAAATCGAGCATGCTCCAGAACAAAAGGTCAATTTGAGTGGTATAGCTTTTACTGAAAATGCCTGATTGTGGATGCATGGAGGATTACTCTATATTATCATAGAGAGTTTTTAGCAGAATCCAGAGCCAAATAAGTAAAATTAAATGTTATAATTAAAAACAACTATTCAATATAACTCAAAACTCACGAGAAGTTATTTAATATTAATTTTCTTCAGGATTCCTCCGTTCAAAGCAGATGTCAACTTACCGAATATTCAAATCTGAATTTCTAGGATTTTTAAAAATAGTTTAGGGTTTATCAAACATAAATACTTCTAAGATATACTCACGGTATTTTTGTTTTTGTACAGTACCTTAAATGCTCTTGGCATTAGCAGGGCCCACCAACAGCTTTGTCTTGAATTAGCTTTTTTCCAAGTTCTAAAATTAATATTGCCCTTTTTGTCTGTCAATGTATAACCACATGTAACTGAAAGGGAGAAAATATTTATTAAACAGAACAGTTTGAAAACATACAGAAAGTCAAATAAATATATGAACTCTAACTAGATGAGAGTATTACCAAATTGAAACTTTGCACTGAAACCAAATGCTCTCCAGATGCGTGAGGAGAAAAATTCCACTAATAAAGATCCTCCAGATGATACTACTGCTGGATTTTCTGAACCACAAGTTGGTCCATCAAGGACAGGAGACCCTAAACTTTCACCATCATAAATTATTACTCGGTCGGAATAACAGTTAATAAACTGTTCTACTTGAAATTTAGTAAATTGCAAGAAAATCTGTGAAAAATAAACAGAATTATAACAGACTGGTCATGAAAAATTATTCAAAAATACTGTAACAAAACCAAAAATCAATAAGCAGAAGAAAATGAACAATCTCTTAAAGAAGAAATTTGAGAATATCTTTATCATTGTAAGATTTGTCTTCAATTGTCTGAAGATAAAAGCCAATTAGAAATTCAAGTTTGTTCAGTTATTCTGGCCTTTCAAGCACAATTCTCATTGCCACTTGTCTACTTGGGTAAAGTTAAGATAATACAGGAATTCATGTGAAACCAAACAGAGCAGACACCTTGTCAGTGTCCACCCCTCTCCTTAAAAAAACATCCGTTTGCTCTGTCGCTAGTAGTGTGCACAATTTATGCAAAACACTGCAGCAACTCACAAAAGACTTTTTGGACAGCATCTGCCACAATCCCAGCTTTAATCATGTATTTGCTTCTTGGGTTCATACTGTGACAAAAAGTATCTCATATTTCACAATCACATTAGAGCATTCCATTGGAAGAGTAAATTATCAGAGGTTGAGGTCCACATTGGTACTAATGACATAGGTAAAAATAAAAGGAGGTTCTACAACATAATTCTGGGAACTATGTGAGGTTGAGAGTGGAGGCTATAGGAAATAGGAGTAACCAAACAGTAGCAACATGGTTCAGGAACTCATTCAACAGCAGGGTGTTGAGCAAAATGTTGTAGTACTTGGGGATAGCATAATCAGGGTAATAGATACAATTCTCTGAAACAGGGATCGAGAGTCCCAAGGGCTGGGTTGTCAGCCCAATGCCCATGTTCGGGACATTTCATCTGATTTGCTGAGAAATCTGGAATGAGAAGGGAAAGATCCAGTTGTCCTTGTCCACGTGGGCACCAACGATGTAGGGAGAACAAAAGAGGTTCTAATGAGAGAATTTGAGCAGCGAAGGACAAAATTTAAAACGCAGAACCAAAAAAGATAGTAATCTCAGGATTGTTAACTGAGTCATGTGCAAACAGGCACAGACGTCAGAGAGCTAAATGCGTGGCTCAAAGATTGGGTTTGAATATGTGGGGCATTGACAACTGTTTCAATGGGACAGGTTCCATCTGAACCATGATAGGATTAGGGTTCTCCCAAATCATATAACTAGGTCTGAGGATGGGCTTTGAGTTCAATAGTTTGGAAAAGTAGGATAAAGTAAAAGGAAAGTAGAATGCAGGAGAGGTTATTGAAGTCTCTAGAATAAAGAATAAGACAAAAAGTTTAGAAAGGGATAAAAAAAATTAACTTCAGGCAAAATGGAAACAAAATTGAAAAGGGTTGCGCAGTTCGAAATTGGCGGGAATAACATGACTGAGTTATGGTTGAAGGAAAATCAGAAGTGGGAGTTTAACATCCAAGGATACACATCGTATCAAAGGGACAGGCAGTTGGGGTGGAATTGAAATTAAATTCTTAGAAAAATGTGACATAGAATCAGAAGACATGCAATCCTTGTGGGTAGAGTTAAGAAACTGCAAGGATAAAAAGACCCTGATGGGAGTCATATACAGGCCTCCAGACAGCAGCTCATATATGGGGTACAAATTACAATGGGAGATAGAAAAGGCATGTAATAAAGTTACGAAGTTACGATGGTCAATAAGAATTTCAATATGCATGTAGATTGGGGAAAATCAGGTTGGTGCTGGATCCTAATTGAAGGAATTTATAGAATGTCTATGAGATGACTTTCAGAATCAGAATCAGGTTTATTATCACCGGCACATGACGTGAAATTTGTTACTTAGCAGCAGCAGTTCAATGCAATACATAATCTAGCAGAGAGAGAGAGAGAGAGAGAAATAATAAATAAAATAAAACATAATAAACAAATAAATCGATTATGTATATTGAATAATTATTTTAAAAAATGTGCAAAAACAGAAATAATGTATATTAAAAAAAGTGAGGTAGTGTCCAAAGCTTCAAAGTCCATTTAGAAATCAGATGGCAGAGGGGAAGAAGCTGTTTCTGAATCGCTGAGTGTGTGCCTTCAGGCTTCTGTACCTCCAACCTGATGGTAACAGTGAGAAGTGTGCATGCTTTGGGTGCTGGAGGTCTTTAATAATGGACGCTGCCTTTCTGAGACACCACTTCCTAAAGATGTCCTGGGTACTTTGTAGGTTAGTACCCAAGATTAAGCTGACTAGATTTACAACCTTCTGCAGCTTTTTTCACCCATGGACAAGGCGATGATGAAACTCCAAACTCCAGACTCAAACATTGGGTGTGCCAACTTGCAGGCTCTCGGGCCTCCTTGTGCTTTCTGTTTTTCTGTTCGCATAGACATCCGATCCCAGGATCCACCAACTTGGGACAGCCCAACATCCATGGATGTCCTTCACCACCTGTCCATATCGCTGACCTTCAACCACTGAGTGGAGACCTAGACTGCAGATGAACTTTGTTTACCAGGCGCATCACTGGACTTTGAACATGGATAATAGAGCGGAGGTCTGACCTCTAACTCCTCCACATCCCTATCCCTAAAACCTAACCTAATCCTAACCTGTCTCCCTGTGCCCAAAACTATTCCTATGAACTTTAAAAACAACTAAGTCTGATGTATCAGTATTACAATGAGGTAAAGGAAACAACAGAGGCATGAGAGAGGAGCTGGCCAAAGTTGATCAGAAGGGGATATAGAAGGGATGACAGTAGAGTAATAATGGCTAGTATTTCAGGGAGTAATTTGGATGATGCAGGATTGACTTATCCCAAAGAAGAAACATTCTAAAGTGAGGAAGAGGCAAACGTGACAGCATAAAAGTGAAAGAGAGGGTATACAATATAGAAAAAATTAGAGGGAAGCGAGAGGATTGGGAAGGTTTTGAAAACCAACAGAAGGCCACTAAAAAAATATGGAGATATAAAATGAAACATGAAGATAAACCAGCCAATAACATAAAAGAGGATACCAGAAGTATTTTTTTAGATATATAAAGAGTAAGAGAAAGGCAAAAGTGAATAGTGGACTGCTGGAAAAGGATGGTAGAAGACCGTAATGGGGAACAAAGAAATGGCGGATGCACTAAATAAGTATTTTACGTCAGCCTTCACTGTGGAAGACCACCAGCAGCATGCCAGAAGTGCAACAGTGCCAGGGGAAAGTAGTAGTTGCTATTACTAATGACTAATGAGAAGGTGCTTAGGAAGCTGAAAGCTCTGAAAGTAGAAAAGTCACTTCGATCTGTTATACACCCCAGGGTTCTGAAAGACGTAGCTAAAGAGATTATGAAGGCATTAGTAATAATCTTTCAACAATACTGGATACTGGATATTGGAATAGTTCCAGAGGACTAGAAAATTGCAAATATTACTCCACTGTTTAAGAAGGGAGGAAGGTAGAAGCTAGGAAATTATAGGCCAGTTAGCCTGACTTTGGTAGTGGGCAAGATGTTAGAGTCTATTATTAAGGCTGGGGTTTCAGGGTATTTAAAGGCACATGATAAAACAGGCCAAAGTCAGCATGGTTTCCTTGAGGGGAAACCTTGCCTGACAAACCTGTTTGAATTTTTGAGGAAATAACAGGCAGGGCAGACAAAAGAGAGTCACTGGATGATGCTGTTTGTTTGGATTTTCAGAAGGTCTTTGACAAAGTTGGCTGCTGGTGACTAGCAGTGTTCCACAGGGATTGATGTTGGGTTTTGCACTTGTCATGTTAATATGTTAATAATCTGGAGAATGGAATTAATAGCTTTGGGGACAATACAAAGATTGGTGAAGAGGTAGACAGTGCTCAGGAAGCAGTGAGTCTGCAGAAGGACCTGGACAGATTAGGAGTACTGTATGGGTAAAGAAGTGCCAGATGGAATACAAAGTAGGGAAGTGTCTGGTCATGCACTTTGGAAGAAGGAGAAAAGGTGCAGTTTATTTTCAAAATGGGGAGAAAATTCAATAACCCTAGCACAAGATTTCCTAGCGGTTAACTTGAAGGGGGAGGTGATCGTAAGGAAGACAAATGCAATGTGAGCATTCAATTTGAGAGCATAAAAGCAAGGATATAATACTGAAGCTTTGTAAGGCATTGGTCAAGACTGCATTTGGAATATTGTGAGCAGTTTTGGGCCTCATATCTAAAAGATGTGCTGGCATTGGAGAAAGTCCAGAGGAGGTCCACGCGAATGATCCTGGGAATGAAGAATATGAGGAGTGTATGAGGAGTGTTTGATGGCTCTGGGCCTGTACTCACTGGGTGTATATGAATTAGGGGGATCTCATTGCAGCCAACCAAATTTTGAATGGCTTAGAAAGAATGGATGTGGAGAGAAAGTTTCCAGTAAAAGAAGAGTCTTGGATCAGACAGAATCTCAGAATAGAAGGACATCCCTTTAGAACAGAGATGAGGAGAAATTTCTTCAGCCAGTGGGTGGTGAATCTGTGGAATTAATTACCACAGATGGCTGTGGAGGTCAAGTCAAGTCAAGTCATTGGGTACATTTATAACAGAGGGTGCTAGGTTCTTGATTAAGGGTGTCAACGATTATGGAGAGTAGGGGGAGAGAATTGGGTTGAGAAAGAAAATAAATGAGAGATTACTGAATCACTTAATTCTGTTCATTTCTCTCATGGTCTTAGCCACAATCACAATGGCAGTGAACTCCCTCAGTAAATTGAAGGGCCTGCACATCACCATTAAAAACTCTACCATAGATGAACTGTGGGTTGTCACTACCCAACTGTTTACACACCAGTCTTTATTGATGTAGCTACATACACCATCACTTCAGATCTTAATAGAGATCATGGGAATTTTGTTGGTCCAAAAAGAGATGAAACCCTCTAGCTGGAAGGCTACTTCAGGGATGGTATCCTGGAGCCACGTTTCCGTCAGAATAAGCATACAGCTGTCCTTCATCTAACACTGATTCAGTCTCGGATGCAGGTAATCTAGTTTATTTTCTAGCAATTGAACATTTGAAAGCAGAAATATCAGGAGAGCTGGTCTAAAGAGTTTTGCCTTTAGTCTCTCATAAATAACTGCTTCCTTGTGCACTGCTTTCAACAGCATCTCCACTGGGTGTCTGTAGCAGGCAACAACACGGTGTGCAATAAGCCTATGCTGGGGAACTCATCTGCAGTTCAACAACTCACTAGTGAGGTAGACGTGAAGTACTTGGTGTTCCTAATATCCAGCAGTGTCTTGTGATCATAAAAAAAATGTAAAGGATGAATAATTACACCAATAGTTGGAGCTGGAGTGGCTGCTGTGACTAGCTATGTCGCCATCTTGAAACTAAATGGACTAGTGAAGATCCTTAGATGCATTGACTTAGGAGGAATCTGGAGGTCCAAGGCCATAGTTTCCAGAAAATGCAACAGAGTAGAAGACATATAGCAAGCTTCACTTCATTGATCAGAGTGCTGAGTCCAAAAGTTGGAAATTCACATTGCAGCTGTATAAAGTTTTGGTTAGGCCATGTTTGGATTTGTATTACAGGAAGAATGTGGAGGATATTGCTTGGATTAGAGAGAAATGGCTGTAAGAGGTTAATTATTTTCTCCGGAACATTGGAGGTTGAGAGGTGACCTGATATAAG
Organism: Mobula hypostoma; assembly: GCF_963921235.1. Taxonomy (NCBI): domain Eukaryota; kingdom Metazoa; phylum Chordata; class Chondrichthyes; order Myliobatiformes; family Myliobatidae; genus Mobula; species Mobula hypostoma. The sequence goes on along the minus strand of NC_086107.1, from coordinate 72,267,088 downwards.
TACAATGTATAAAATGATGACGGGCAAAGACAGGATAGACAGACAGTCTTTCTTCCGAGGGTAGTAATGTCAAATATTACAGAGGTGAGATGGGGAAAGAGTAAGGAAGATTTACATGGGATATCTTTTTACACAGAAAATTATGGGTGCCTGGAATGTAAATTTCAGGGAAATGATAGAAGCAGGTATAAACATCAAAGAGGAATTTAGATAAACACATGAATGGACATGGAATTGAGGAATAGAGGCCCTGAGGGGGCAGACGTGTAGTTTAAATCGGCATGTTCCTGTGATGTACTGTTCTGTGTTTGATGGACGGGCAACTCAACATTGCAGGTTATAGAATTTTCAAGCAAGGAGTAGTGGGGGAGGAGGTGGATGCAAATGAGGAAGTGGTACTGCAATATTGATCCTTTACTAATTTCATTTGATGTCAATTTATATTTTTCATTGCCAATTGACCTGATACCATTACACTTCCTAAATTACTTTAATGCAGTCCTTCGATTAAACTATTGTCTTCTTGGCCTGAAGAGTCTAATCATAAAGAGCTTGCAAATATGTTTTTTGGGACAGTAGGACAAACATTTCGTTAAAGAACTACATTAAAATAATTAAGGCAGTGTAGTGGTACCAGGTCCTATAATGGCTACACCATGAAACAAAGCTACTCAGCTCACAGGCCCTATGTAAGAATAATCCAAATAGTACAACTATCCCTGATGCTCTGTAAAATCTCTCCTTCGAGATAATAATGCAGATTACTTTTGTCTACAAGTGAATTTGTTTCTTCTGCTACTGAAAGGTATTTCAGTTCCTAACCAAATGTAGAATAAATTTACTTTCATCACAGTTCTTTTGCCAGTCATCTTCATTTTGCATCTCCTAGTTGCATACAAAGTCACCAAGACTATGGGAAACTGGAAGATTGGGAAAATGTTATAAAGCAACAAAAAACTACTAAGCAAGCAATAAAGAAAGGGAAGATAGATTATGGAAGTAAACAAGCACAAAATATAAAAACAAGTTATGAAAGCAATGGGAGGTGAGGACCTTGATACAGACACTCTCACTGAAGAGGCAGTGATGAGCAAGCTAGTGGGCCTAAAATTCGACAAGTTCCTGGTCCTGTTGGGATGCAAGAAATAGTGGAAGTTATAGTAGACGCACTTGTGATAATTAACCAAAATTCTCTGGGCACCGGGCAGATCCCAGTGGATTAGAAGACCACTGTTTATAATGCCATACCACTGTTTAAAATGGATATAGGCAAAAGGTGGGTATCTACAGGTCTGTTAGCTTAACATCTGCAGTCAGGAAAGTGATTGAAGCAATCATTAAGAAGAAAGACTGAATCAGCATGAGATGGAGGATAGCTGCCCTCTTATTCTGACAAAAATATGGCTCCAAAATACCATTCATCTGGATGGTTCACCTTGAGAGAATTCCTGTGACCTCTGGCAAGACCTGCAATGGAGCTGTAAGTACCTATGTTAATAAGAACTGGTGTGTGAACACTTTGGTAATGATGAGCCACTGTTTGTCTATGGTAGAATTCTTAATGGTGAAGTGCAGGCTCTTCTATCTACCAAGAGAGCTCACTGCCATTGCGATTGTGCTTGTATACATCACCCACACTGCCCACCCCCCCCCCCCGCTAATTCTGGGGAAATGCTGCATGAGCTCTATGGCGCCATCTGTGGCTTGCAAACCACACACCCTGATCATTTCTTTATAGTTGCTGGTGTCTTCAACTATGCTAACTTAAAAACAGTCTTGCCTAAATTCTATTAGCATGTTGATTTTGCTACGAGAGGTGAGAATACTTTAGACCTGATTTATACCAACGTCCCTGGTGCATACAAAGTAGCTCTCCATCCCCACAACGATTCAATGACCACTTATCTGTCATGCTACACAAATGAAAAAGTGTCATAGCATCTCAAGGGGAGACGTAGCCAGAAAGAACCACCTCAGTTTCCAGGACGGTGTTGGAACATGTTCAGGGAGGTGGCTACCTCTGACCATCACATTTACAACAATGAATATGAGAGATCTGTCACCAACTACATAGAGAACTACACTGAGGACGTCGCTGTTATCAAACACATGAGAGATTGATATGCTCCCTTCAGGTCATACAGTAAGACTTCAGGTCAGCTTTCTCGTGGCATCAGGAAGGAAAAATGGGATTAGTCATAGAGAACATACAGCCATTCTGTGACACCAGAAGTATGAGGTGCATATGACAGGGCATCCAGACCATAACGCACTACAAGTCCACCTAGCACATCAATGACAGTGATGCTTCTCTTTCTGATATGTTGAATGCTTGTCACACTTGGTTTATTGCATGGAATAATGAGCCAGTGAGGAAGGAACCCCTTTCCCTGAGGACCAGGCACACTGTCAGGATACAGCTGATGTGAGGAAATCCTTAGCCAGGGACAACCCACATAAAGCTGTGGGGGCCTGTATCGTACGTGGTTGGGTGCTGAGGGACCGGGCAGCTCAGTTAACTGAGGTTCTAATAGACATCTTCAACATCTTTTTAGAACAGTCCACTGCCCCCTCAGACTTCAAGGTGACTACAATCATCCCAGTGGCCAAGAGGATTATAATAACCTGCCTCAGCCACTACTGTCGAGTGGCATTGATTGCAACAATAATGAAGAGCTTTAAGCAACTGGTTATTGATTGCATAAATCTCATTTTTATGCTACATTGGACCCTTCCCAGTTCGATTATCACTCAGGTCGGTCCACTGATAATGCCATAGCTTCTGTTCTCCACTCTGTCCAGGACCACCTAGAAAATGGTGCCTCATATGCTAGGATGCTGTTATTGACTTCATCTTGATAATCCCTCAGAAGCTGATGGATAAACTGGCCTCGTCCACATTTTTACCAATTTTTACACCATCAAAAGGGTCCTAACCAGCTACATTACCGTCTGGCACAGGAATTGTAAGGCTTCTGACAGCAAGTCCCTACTAAGGATTGTGAGGACTTCTAAGAGAATAATTGGGGTCTCTCTTCCACCCATTGGAGATATTTATTAGTAGTGCCATGAATGCAGAGCCTTTAGCATTGTCAATAATCCCTCCCATCTGGCCAACATTCTCTTTGACCATTCCCCCCCACCCCAACCCCCGCACTATCAGGTAGGAGGTACTGTAGTATTAGGACAAGAACTGTTAGGATGGGAAACAGCTTCTGCCCCCCAGGCTCAAAGATTACTGAACTCCCTGCCACCACCCAGGTCTCATCACGTACGAAGCGCCGGTAACATTATACTGTTTACTTTTTAACTTGTAACGTATATGCACCTTCTTATTTGTGATAATATTACTTTGTGTTAAGAGTTTGAATAATATGTACTGTGTTGTGTACCTTGGAAAACATTGTTTCATTTGGTGATATATATTTTTACAGATGAATGACAATAAACTAAACTTGAACTTGAAACATCAACTGTTTATTCATTTCCATAGATGCTCTCTGACCTACTGAGTTCCTCTAGCATTTTGTGTGTGTTATTCTAGATTAGCGGCTCTGCAGAATCTTGTGTTTATAGACTAATAGTAAGTATTTTGAATCAAAAGTCTGATCGCAAGGGAGAATATTTAAAAATCAGAGCAATGTTTATTTTTGGAGTCAACTTGCAAAGAATTTCAATGCAGAAAGATTAGAAGAAACTTCAAACTCCTTTCTAGCAACAACTGACACATTTTAAATCCGATAAATTTTGTTAATCTAAGATCTTAGGTGAAATGGGAGTTGAATTACAGAGAGGTATGAATCCATGAAAACAGCTGCAAGGCTCTAACTGGTCCACTACTATTTTTAAGTGTTCCTATTTAAAAATGAAGAAGTCACACTAATGTGTATTTTTGTATGCTGTGGCATTAATTGGCATTCAGATTTCCTCAATCATTACATGTGATGATTACGTGTATAAAGAAGTAATTAAAGGTCTCTGATGACAGTGCCCTTGGACTTCATAAATATCTGCCACCAGCAGTTGCAATATTTTGTTACAGAATTACTTACTTTATTTTTATAATTAGGTGTTCTAACTTGCCATATGCAATGAAGATTGTTTGGATATAAATCTGGAAATCCTGGAGAGTTGAGAAGTCCATGATCCTTCATTAACAATCCTCCACATGTTTCTGTAAAATGAAATTAAGAATTATTGCCCAACTGTGATTTAAAAAATGTTCTTAGGTTAGATTTCTTGGTAGTGATGTTAATATAATACTTATTTCTGGATTAGTAATCTAGAGACTTGGATGGATGACTTAGAAATGTGAACTCAAATCCAGCGCTGGAGGTATTATAATATAGGCATCTGTTAGTCTCGTGAGCCCATGGATTTGCACCTTGGAAGGTTTCCAGGGCGCAGGCCTGGGCAAGGTTGTATGGAAGAACAGCAGTTGCCTATGCTACAAGTCTCCCCTCTCCATGCCACCAATGTTGTCCAAGGGAAGAGCACTAGGGCCGATACAGCTTGGCACCGGTGTCGTCGCAGAACAATATGTGGTTAAGTGCCTTGCTCAAGGACACAACACGTTGCCTCAGCTGAGGCTCGAACTAGCGACCTTCAGATCACTAGACCGACACCTTAACCATTTGCCTAACACGGAGGTAATTATCCATTGTTAGAAAATAACCTTCTGGGGACTTTAATGTCATATTAATCCAGGAAACTAACTTTGGTTAGTTTCCTGAATCCAGGATCAGTAAGGAAGCTTTAAAATTGGCTCGGAGGTAGGAACTGGAGGGTGGTGGTTGAAGGTTGTTCAGAACTTTCACCAGTGACCAGTGGTGTCAGTGTTAGGACCCTGGTTAGTCATTATTTAAAGTTCAAAGTAAATTTATTGTCAAAGGACATATTTGTCACCATATACAACGCTGAATTTAATTTTCTTACAGGCATACTCAATAAATCTATATTAGAATAACAATCATAACAGTTATCCCCTTTGGTTCAAAAGCCTGATGGCTGAGAGGTAATAGCTGTTCTTGAACCTAGAGGTGTAAGTCCTGAGGCTCCTGTACCTTTCACCTGGTGGCAGCAGTGAGAAGACAACAGATCTAGGGTAGTGGGGTTGGGAACCTAGAGGTGTAAGTCCCAAGGCTCCTGTACCTTTCACCTGGTGGCAGCAGTGAGAAGACAACAGATCTAGGGTAGTGGGGTTGGGAACCTAGAGGTGTAAGTCCCAAGGCTCCTGTACCTTTCACCTGGTGGCAGCAGTGAGAAGACAGCAGATCTAGGGTAGTGGGGTTCGCTGATGATGGATGCTGCTTTCCTGGACATTGTGTAGATGTGTTCAATAATGGGGAGGGCTTTACCCATGATGGACAGGGCCATATCCATTACTGTTTGTAGGATTTTCCATTCAAGGGCACTGGTGTTTCAATACTGGGCTGAGATGTAGCTAGCCAATATACTCTCCACTACACATCCATAGAAGTTTGGCAAGTTTTTAAATGTCACCCTGAATCTTCGCAAACTCCTAAGGAACTAGAGGTGCTACTGTGCTTTCTTCATAATTGCACTTACATGCTGGGCCCAGGTCAGGTCCTCAGAAATAATAACTCCAAGGAATTTAAAGTTGCTGACCCTCTCCACCTCTGGTTATCTTCTTCTGAAGTCAATAATGAGCTCCTTGGTCTTGCTGACAATGAGTAAGAGGTTGTTGCTCAGCCAGATTTTCAATCTCCCTCCTATATGCTGACTTATCCTCACCTTTGATTTGGCTTACGATAGTGGTGTTGTCAGTAAACTTGAACATAGCATTGGAGCTGTGCTTCGCCACACAATTGTAAGTGTAAAGCGAGTAGAGCAGGGGGCTAAGCACACGGCCTCGTAGTGCACCTGTACTGATGGAGTTACTGGAGGAGATGTTGTTGCCAATCTAAAGTGACTAGGCTTTGTAAATGAGAAATTGAAGATCCAATTCCACAAAGGGATATTGGAGGATATTGATTAGTTTTGAGGGGATGATGTTATTGAATGCTGAGGTGCAGTCGATAAAGAACAACCTTATGTATGCAGCTTTGCTGTCACTGTTCCAGGGTTGAGTGAAGAGCCCACAAGATGGTATCTGCTGTGTTCCAATTGTTTCAGTATACAAATTGGAGCAGATCCAAATCACTTCTGAAACAGGAGTTGATATGTTTCATCATCATCCTCTCAAAACACTTCCTCACTGTAAATGTAAGAGCTACTGGATGATAGTCATTGAGACAGGTCACCACGCTCTTCTTACGCACTGGTATAATTAAAGCCTGCTTGAAGCAGGTGAGTACCCCAGAATGCCGAAGTGAGAGGTAAAATATCTCAGTGACACTCCAGCCAGTTGATCAACACAGGTCTTTAGTACTTGGCCAGTATCCATTTGGGCCAGATGCAGTTTGTGGGTATACCCACCTGAAGGCTGTTCGCACGTCAACCTCAGAGACTGAAATCACAGGATCATCGGGAACTGTGGGAGTTCGTGATGGTTCCTCATTGTTTTGATGGTCAAAGTGAACATGGAAGGGATTGAGCTCATCTGGAAGTGAAGCCCTGTTGTTGCCCATGTCACTTGATTTAACTTTATAAGAGTTGATAGTATTCAAGCCCTACCACAACTGTTGAGCATCTTTCATTGATTCACATCATACAAATGATTTGAGTCTAAATGGACAAAGCCTGATAAATAAGTTTGCAGATTGCACTAAATTAGCTATTATTAATAGCAAATATGGTTATTATAGACTATGGGAAGGGATCTTGACCAGTTAAGGAAGTAGTCTTAGTGGTAAATGAATTTCAATATAGAAAGTCAAATTAGTGTAGGACAGACTCCATAGTAATTGAGTCTTTGCTCCATAGTCCTTTGGACTTATTTTCCTCTGCAGATGCTGTCTGGTTTGCTGAGTTCTTCCAGCATTTTGTGTATGTTGCTTAAGATTTCCAGTATCTGCAGAATCTTATATTCAGGACTATTGGGTGCAATGGAACAGGGGAATTTGGAATACAAAGTCATAGTTCATTGAAATCAGTGCCACAGGTCAACCGGATGGTAAGAAAGATGTTTAGCACACTGGCCTTCATCAATTAGGGCACTGAGTATAGGAGTTGATATGTAAAGTTGCAGTTGTCTAAGTCACTGGTGAACTCAGTCTTCGAATACTGCTGAGTTTAGGTCACCAGGAATAGGAAAGATGTGGTTAAACTCAATAGTGCAGAAAAGATTTACGAAGATGGACTTCATAACTAGAGGGCCTAAGTAAGAGGGAAAGATTGACTAGACTGTCTTTATTCCTTGGAATGTAGAATGGGGCAAGTGGTGACCTTATAGATATATTTAAAATTATGAGAAGCAGGTTTCAAGATAGAAGTTCATTTATCACATGTATATCGAAGAATACAGTGAAATGTATTGTTTGTGTTAACAACCAACACACCCAAGGGAGTGCTGGAGACAGCTTAGGCACGGATAAGGTGGATAATAAATCTTTTCCCGAAGGGGTGTCCAAAACTAGTGTGTATGGATTTAGGGTGTGAGCCTAAAGATTTAAAAAAGGACCTGATGGATCACTTTTCCAATAAGAGGGTGGTGTGCATCTGGTAGTGATTGAGCCAAGCATAATGTTATAATTTAAGAGACACTTGTACAGGTATCTAGAGGGGCAGGCTGGGTGGGCACTGCTGTTAGCATGGTCTCAATGGACCAAAGGGCCTGTATCCATACTAAATTGCTCTATGATTCTGATTAGTGAGAGGAAGTTAAAAAAAAAATTTTAGTCTCTTAGTCCACAAATTACAATATGTTCTCTAAATTCTGTCTGTTCTCTCCATACAGTGTTTGAGCTGCTTAGCGTTTTTAGCATTTTATTTCCATCTGCAGGATTTTGATTTAAATACTTGTATTATGGAAAGGCTGTAGTACAAAGCCACTACACAAAATTGCCAGAGTGGGGTCATGATACAATGGCAAGAAAATCTAAAGTGACTGTACACAAAATAGTTAAAGATTTAAGGATAGTTCCTCCTGATTTTCCGTTGTGGGAATTCCACCAGCAGCATATTAGCTAAATATTTTCTGGTTACCTGATAGCTGACCAGTGGTTACAGATTTCACCATTCTTCATTTTGTCAGACTAAGCCATACACCTGAATCCACTGCCCAAGTTCTATAAATAGACGTGGAGATGGATCTTTGAACCTTTCTGCATTCCTCAAAAGTCCCAAGAATGTTTAGACTGTCCAAACACAACGTGAACTTCACTAAAACCATTTTGATTATACTTTTCTAAGTGCCCTACGGTTATATTATTAATGATAAATTCCAGTTTTATACTGAGAACGGGTGTCAGGTGTCTATTATTCACCCTAAGAGCAACCTGAGCATATGTGTACATAAATTATTGAATGAGGAAAGGAAAGCGGAGGAAACAGTTACTAAAACATAAAAAAATTCTGGGCTTTATTCATATGGGAAGTATAAAAGCAGGGAAGTTGTGCTGAATAATTATGGTATGTTATGACGGAGGATGAGAGGTGACCTGATAGAGGTGTACGAGATGATGAGAGGCTTTTACCAGGGCTGAGATGGCTAGCACGAGAGAGCACAGTTTTAAGGTGTTTGGAAGTAGGTACAGAGATGTCAGGGGTAAGTTTTTTATGCAGAGAGTGGTGAATGCGTGGAATGGGCTGCCAGCGACGGTGGTGGAGGCGGATACGATAGGGTCTTTTAAGAGACTTTTGGATAGGTACATGGAGCTTAGAAAAATAGAGGGCTATGTGTAACCCTAGGTAATTTCTAAGGTAAGGACGTGTTCGGCACAGCTTTGTGGGCCAAAGGGCCTGTATTGTGCTGTAGGTTTTCTATGTTTCTATGTTATCTTCAAGAGGTAGTACTTCAGGAAGATGGCATCCATCAATAAAGACGCTCACCATCTGGTCATGTGCTATTTTTGTTACTACCATTGGGGAAGAATACAGGTGCATGATGCCCCCCACACAACATAGGAACAACTTCTTCCCCTTCACCATCAGATTTCTGAATAATTCATGAACCCATAAACACTTTTTTACTTTTGTTTTTTTTTGCACTCCATTTTCAATTTATAGTTTTTTAAAAAATATCTTGCACTGTACTGCTACCATAAAACAACAAATTAACGACATATCCGTGATAATAAAGCTGATTCTTAAACAAGCACTGTGTTGATTTTTGGTCATCGCATTATAAGAATGTGAATCTATTAGAAAAGGTCCAGAAAAGATTTATAAAGATCCACATTGGATCTGGTACTAGTCAATGAATGCTGGTAGGTGTCAGATCTCTTCATGGGTGAGCATTTTGGAGACAGTGACCACAACTCCAAGCTTTACAATAGCCTTGGAGAGGGATAGAAGCAGATGGTATGGGAAAGTATATAACTGGGAAGGGGATTATGTTGTTATTAGGCAGGAACTTGGAAGTATAAATAGGGAACAGATGTACTCAGACAAATACACTATGGAAATATGACTTTGTTTAGGGAATGCTTGCATGAGGTTCTGAATAGGTTTGTCTCATTGAGGCAGGAAAGGGATGGTAAGGCAAGAGAAAGAAAGAAGAAAGACCATTAAGGTCCAGGGCGCAAGGATCAGAGATGAAAGGCAACCAAGGAGCTTAAGAATGGACGCAGGAGAACTACATGAGGGATTGAGAAGGCCCCAAGGGGTACCACATGCATATGAAGAGTAGGAGTATGACTTGAGTGAGGATAGGATGAATCAGGGATAAAAGAGGAAAGCATTTGGGAGGAGGTAGAGGGGTCCTTCATGAATATTTTGCTTCAGTGAGTGTGGCCTTAACATTCTGGAGGACAGCATTAAAAGGCTGACATGTTTGAACATCAAAATAAGTTGCAGAAACTTGTAAAATTAGTCAGTTCCATCATGAGTACTAGCCTCTGTAGTATTCAAGACATCTCCAAGGAGCAGTGCTTTAGGAAGGTGGCATCCATCGTTAAGTTCCCTACTACCCAGGACATGCCTCTTCACACTGAAACTGTCAGGAAGAAGGTGCAGAATCCTGAAGGCACACACTCAGTGATTCAAGACCAGCTTCTTCCTCTCTGCCATCCAATTTCTAAGTAGACACTGAACCCATGAATACCACCTCACTGCTTTTTTATGTTATTTTGCGCTACTTACTTTAACTATTTAACAGACATATATATACTAATGTAACTTAGTTTTTTTCTCTGTATTTATCGTGTTTTTCATTGTACTGCTGCCGTAAAGTTAACAAATTCCACAACATATGCCGGTGATATTAAATCTGAATCTGATTCTGATTTAGATGTTAAGATGATGTGCTGGAACTTTGGAAAAACAGAACAATCGCTGAATCCCAGGACCCGGGCTGGATATATCCCAGATTATTGAGGGAAGAGATTGCTGCACCTTCGGCGATGATCTTTGCGTCCTCATTGGCCCCAGGAGTAGCACCAGATGATTGGAGGGTGGCAAATGTTATTCCTTTGTTCAAGAAAGGGAGTAGGGATAAGTCTAGGACTTATAGACCAATGAGTCTTATCTCAGTGGCCGACAAATAATAGAGAAGATTCTTAGAGAGGGGATTTACAAGCACTTAGGGAAGTATTTTGCCTGGAGGTTGGTTAACAGTGGTGTTCTGCGGGGATCTGTTTTGGGACAACACCTCTTTGTGATTTTTATAAATAACTTGGATTGGTGCTATTGTGGATAGTGTAGAAGGTTGTTGAGTGTTACAACCAGACATTTATAGGAAGCAGAGCTGGGCTGGGTGCTGGGCTAGGGAATGGCAGATGGAGTTCAACCCAGAAAAGTGTGAATTGATATACTTTGGAAAGTTGAATTTTAAGGCAGAATACAGTGTTATTGGCAGGTTTCTTAGCAGTGTGGAGGAACAGAGGGATCTTTGGGTCCACATCCATAGATCTCTCAAAAATGTCACAGAAGTTAATAAGGTTGTTAAGAATGCATATGGTGTGCTCATCTTTATTCGTCAGGGGATTGAGTTCAAGAATCACGAGGTAATGTTGTAGTTCTATAAAAATCTAGTTAGACTACACTTGGAATATTGTGCTCACCCCGATCACCTCAATATAGGAAAGATGTGGTAAAGACAAGACTGAAGGCTGATTTACATTTGTGTGTCAAATGTATGCCATAGCAGCATACCCTACACTGTACTCTACGGCGAACCCTACGCCATAGCCTACCGCGCACCTCTCCCAAAATGTAACTATGTGTCACGGTGACACAGACCACAACAACTGTGATTGGTCTGCTTGGTAACATCGCATTTCCTCCTATGCTGCAGTAGCTTCCCATTGGGCGACTGAAGGGCAGGAAAGGAACTCTGGCTGCAATGTTTTCCATAAAGCTTTACAGACCTCCGAAATTATGGAGGACCCTGTGCATGACGCCAGTTTGTAGCTAGCTGCTACAGCCTGTTGACTTCCACCTGAAGCTAAAACTCGAATGGTAATTGCCCATCTCTGAGTATACTGTGTGTACACTGATGCGAAATAAATGGTTGGAGACGATGAACCAAATTGTCAAATCTACCTGCCGACATCCGAAAATATCTGAAAGGCATTTCCTCATCTATGTCTCTCAGTGGCTGGACAAGCACAGAAAATTCACCCTCCTTCAGTTTCAGTTGCCATTGTTTGAAGTTCGAATTTCTTCGTGTTGAAACTCAATACAGTGGCATAGAAACCCCACCACCTAGAGTTTTGGCGGTGAATTGCAGATAGACATAGACACACCAACGCACAAGTATAAATGCTCACAACGGCGTAGTCCACTTGCATAGGCTACGGCGTAAGCTAGTACACACAAGTATAAATCAGCCTTAAGGGAGGATTTAAACAAGGTATATAAAATAATGAAGGGTTTGAACTGAGTGAATAGAGAGAGACTGTTCCCTCTGGTGGAAGGCTCAAGAACTAGAAGTCATTAATACAAAATTAAGGAGTAGAATTAAAAATATGACGAAAAGCCTTTCATGAAATCTTGAATGCATTGTCTACAGCCTTGAAGGGTACTGCATAAATATATGGTGAACAAAGACCTGTGGATCGAATTGTGTTGTTCTGGCAACGAACTGGCCAAAATGGCAATCTTCTGTTATGTAACTATTCTATGATTGTATGAAGATTACTAATACTGTATCACAATGCAAGATGCAAACAGTACTGCCTCCGAAATTGTCCATTGTGCAATTACCATTTTTATCATTCCAGTCTGTATTATGATTAAAGACCACTATAATTATTGCATAACTTTTGATACAAGCTTTTTTAAATTTCTCTTAAGTAAGTACTTCTTAAGTGCTTCTGCTATTGATATCTGGTAAAGTACTTTAAGCAATGTTTTTTGTTTCATCAACAACACATTGTTCCTGTCCTTCTCAGATAAGATTATTCATCATGACTGTCCTTATAACAATGATTATGATTATTTATTTTAATATTTTCTCTGTACCTCTAAACATCTACTACCTTGGACATTCAATGTTCAACCCTTGTCACTGTGTAATCATGTCTCCAGAACAGTTATTAGATGAAATCCATTTATCTCTTTTTGTATTTTGTAATGAATACTTCATGCATTCAGATGCAATACAATTAATTTTAGTATTACCCAATTTCATTGAATTGACTTTGTATATTAATGCAACATTCTTGTTAAGCTATCACTTCCTTCCTGTCTCATTCCAGTTAACATTAACTGGAATTATTGGACAGCAAAGATGCATACATCAGGGTGCTCTTTACTGACTACAGCTCAGCATTTAATACTCTCATCCCCTCAGAACTAATTAATAAGCTTCAAGACTTTGCCTCAATACCTCCTTGTGCAATTCGATCCTCGATTTCCTCACTTGCGGACTCTAGTCAGTTTGATTGGCAACATCATCAGCAAAGGTGCACCACGACACTGAGCTTTTAGCCCCATGTTCTACTTGCTTTACACTTTATCCTTCAAGTACACCTCCAACGCCATATTTAATTTGCTGACGACACCACTGTTGTTTGTCAGATCAATGACAGTGATGAATCAGCATATAGGAGGGAGATTAAAATATGGCGGAGTTGAAACCAGAGGTCCATGAGCCAGTCCTCACTGGGGGATCAGAGGTGGAGAGAGACACCAACTTTAAATTCCTCATTATTACCATTTCAAAGGACCTGTCCAGGACCCAGCACAAAAGTGCAATCAAGAAGTGTCGCCTCATCTGCAAGGTGTTTTTGGGGCCAAAATGGTGGTGAGGTAGAAGCTGTGGCACTTGTCACACTCGTAGGGTAAGTGCCGTGAAGAAGATTAGCTGCGAGACACAAGTGAGTTACGTAGAGAAGGATCCATATAGAAAGTCTAGAATGTGAGGCAGGAAAGATGTGCCTAGTGGAAGGATCCTGTTGAAGATGACAGAAGTTATGAAGAATTATGTACTAGATATAGAGGTTCATAGAAACATAGAAAATAGGTGCAGGAGTAGGCCATTCGGCCCTTCGAGCCTGCACCGCCATTTATTATGATCATGGCTGATCATCCAACTCAGAACACAGCCTTCCCTCCATACCCCCTGACCCCTGTAGCCACAAGGGCCATATCTAACTTCCTTTTAAACATAGCTAATGAACTGGCCTCAACAGTTTGCTGTGGCAGAGAATTCCACAGATTCACCACTCTCTGTGTGAAGAAGTTTTTCCTAACCTCGGTCCTAAAAGGCTTCCCCTCTATCCTCAAACTGTGACCCCTCGTTCTAGACCTCCCCAACATCGGGAACAATCTTCCCGCATCTAGCCTGTCCAATCCCTTTAGGATCTTATACGTTTCAATCAGATCCCCCCTCAATCTTCTAAATTCCAACGAGTACAAGCCCAGTTCATCCAGTCTTTCTTCATATGAAAGACCTGCCATCCCAGGAATCAATCTGGTGAACCTTCTTTGTACTCCCTCTATGGCAAAGATGTCTTTCCTCAGATTAGGGGACCAAAACTGCACACAATACTCCAGGTGTGGTCTCACCAAGGCCTTGTACAACTGCAGTAGTACCTCCCTGCTCCTGTACTCGAATCCTCTCGCTATAAATGCCAGCATACCGTTCGCCTTTTTCACCGCCTGCTGTACCTGCATGCCCACTTTCAATGACTGGTGTATAATGACACCCAGGTCTCGTTGCACCTCCCCTTTTCCTAATCGGCCACCATTCAGATAATAATCTGTTTTCCTATTTTTGCCACCAAAGTGGATAACTTCACATTTATCCACGTTAAATTGCATCTGCCATGAGTTTGCCCACTCACCCAACCTATCCAAGTCACCCTGCATCCTCTTAGCATCCTCCTCACTGCTAACACTGCCACCCAGCTTCGTGTCATCCGCAAACTTGGAGATGCTGCATTTAATTCCCTCATCCAAGTCATTAATATATATTGTAAACAACTGGGGTCCCAGCACTGAGCCTTGCGGTACCCCACTAGTCACCGCCTGCCATTCTGAAAAGGTCCCGTTTATTCCCACTCTTTGCTTCCTGTCTGCTAACCAATTCTCCACCCACACCAATACCTTACCCCCAATACCGTGTGCTTTAAGTTTGCACACTAATCTCCTGTGTGGGACCTTGTCAAAAGCCTTTTGAAAATCCAAATGTGGTAGTTCATGTGGTAGTGGGTAATCTATAGTGCTGAATCAGCTAAAAAACAAATCAAGATCACCCAAACACTAATCCCTCCTACCTACACAATGTCCATATCCCTCCAAATTCCTTACATCCACATGCCTATCTAAACATCTCTTAAAAGCCCCTAATGTATTTGCCTCTACCACCATTCCGGTCATGCACCACTCTGAGTAAAAAACTTCTCCCTCACATCCCCTTCAACCTACTCCCTCTCACCTCTAACATGTGCCTCCTGGTATTAGACATTTTAACCCTGGGAAACAGGTTAAATGTCTACTCTATCTCTGCCTCTCATAATCTTATAAACCTCCATCAGATCTCCCCTCAGCCTCTGCCGCTCCAAAAACAACCCAAGTTTATCCAGCCTCTCATGATAGCACATGTCCTCTAAACCAGGCAGCACCCTGGTAAACCTCTTCTGCACCCTCTCCAAAGCCTCAACATCCTTCCTATAGTGGGGCCATCAGAACTTTATGCAATTATGTGGCCTAACCAGAGTTTAACAAAGATGCAGCATAACCTTTTGACTTTTGAACACAATGCCCTGACTAATAAAAGCAAGCATTCCATAAGATACTTTAACCACCTTATCGACATGCATCACACATCAAAGTGCTGGTGAACGCAGCAGGCCAGGCAGCATCTCTAGGAAGAGGTACAGTCCACGTTTCAGGCCGAGACCCTTCGTCAGGACTGACGAAGGGTCTCGGCCTGAAACGTCGACTGTACCTCTTCCTAGAGATGCTGCCTGGCCTGCTGCGTTCACCAGCAACTTTGATGTGTGTTGCTTGAATTTCCAGCATCTGCAGAATTCCTGTTGTTATTGACATGCATAGCCACTTTCAAGGAGTTATGAACTTTGAATCCAAAATCTCTCTGCTCAGCAACACTGTTGAGGACATTACCCTTAACAGTGTACTGTTTCCTTGCATTTGCCCTACCAAGGTGCAACACCTGACATTTATCTGGGTTAAAGACCATCTGCCTTCTCTCTGCCCATATATGCAACAGATCTATATCGCGCTGTACTGTCAGTCTTCTACACTATCCACAACTCCACCAATTTTGGTGTAAACTGCAAACTTATTAACCCACCCATCTATACTTTGATTCAGGTCATTTATATACATCACAAACAGCTGAGGCCCTAGCACAGATCCTGTGGAATACTACTAATTACAGACCTCCAGGTCAAATAAATCCCTTCAACTATTACCCTCTGTCTTCTATGCACAACTCAGTTCTGAATCCAGACAGCCAATTCACCGTGGACCCTATGCGTCTTAATCTTCTGGATGAGCCTCTCATGAGGGATTTTGTCAGACGCCTTACTAAAATCCATATGGACAATATCCACTGCCTTACCCTCATCAATCTCTCTCGTCACTTTGTCAAAAAACTCAATCAAGTTGGTAAGATGCGACCTTCCCTGTACAAAGCTATAATTAGGCCATGGGTTTCCTAAAGCTCATATATCCTGTCCCTAATAATTTTTACAGCAATTTCCATACAACTGATGTGAGATACACTGGTCTATATTTCCCAGAATTTGCCCTTGCTCCCTTCTTAAGTAGAGGTACAATACTAGCCACTCGCCAGTCCTCAGGGACTTTGCCTGTAGCTACAGAGGACACAAA
Source organism: Mobula hypostoma (assembly GCF_963921235.1). Classification (NCBI taxonomy): domain Eukaryota; kingdom Metazoa; phylum Chordata; class Chondrichthyes; order Myliobatiformes; family Myliobatidae; genus Mobula; species Mobula hypostoma. The sequence continues at coordinate 72,250,723 of NC_086107.1, read as the reverse complement.
CGTACTGGTCAAGGCCCCCAAAATCTCATCTCTTGCCTCCTTCAATATCCTGGCACAAATCCCATCAGGCCCTGGGGACTTATCCACCTTAAAACTCATTAGGAGGCCCTCCTCCTTGACCTCTAAACACCCTAACATATTTGTACACTCAGTAATGATCTCTAGGTCCTCCAAATACTTGTTTTTGGTAAATACTGAAACAGTATTCATTAAGTACCTGGCTCGCATTCTCTGCATACAAGCAAATATTACCCTCTTTATCCTTGAGTGGTCCCATCTTTTCAATAGTTATCTTCTTGCTCTTAATGTAAATATAGAATGCCTGGGATTCATCTTACTCCTACTTGCCAAGGACTTTTCTTGGTCCCTCCTGAATATCCTAATTCCTTTCTTTAGTTGTTTTCTGGCTTCTTTGTACTCCTTGTGTGCTTTGTTTGATCCTAACTTCCAAAGCGTTACATACACCTTTCCATTTTCTTCTTGGCTAAATTCATCACCTCTCCAGACATCTAAGTTTCTCTTTCCTGTACTCCATGCAATTGATCATTAAACACCCCTTATGTGTCTGACGTGGACTTGCCAGAGAAAAGGTGTTCTCAATTGATACTTCTTAGTTCCAGCCTAATGCCCTCACAATTTACGCTACTCCAATTTAACTCTCCTGCAACGACCATACCTATCCTTATCTATACTGTAACTATCCTGAAAGTTAAGGAGTTGTGGCCATTGTTTCTTAATTGCTTGTCCACTGAAAAATCAATCATCTGGCCAGGCTCATTAACCAACACCATATCCATTACAGCCCTTCCTTTTGTTGGACCATCCAAATATTGATTTAAGAAACGTTCCTGGATACACTTAACAAATTCTGCCCCATCTAAACCCCTAAGGAGATCCCAGTTTAATTCAGGGAAGTTGAAGTCCACATGACAACAACCCTATTATTTTTACACATTTCCCTAAACCGATTACACATCTGTTCCTCAGTGTCCCAGGGCTATCGGGGGTCTGTAGTACAATTCCTTCAGTGTGATTGCACCCTTCCTATTCCTGAGTTCTACCCAATGGACTCTGTGTCTGATCCTTCCATTACATCTCCCCTGAGTGCAGCTGTGATATCGACCCTGATTAGTATTGCAACTCCCCTCCCTTCTACCTCCTCCTTTAACTTATCTAAAATTTGAAAATCTAGTATATTAATCACCTATTCCCATCCCTCTCTCAACCAATGGCCACAACATCATAGCTCCATGTACTGATCCATGCTCAAAGTTCATCACCCTTACCCATAATACTCCAGCATTAAAATATACACACTTCAAGCTATCTGGCCCATCATACTTGTTACTTCAATTTTGCCTTTCAATACTTTCCCTGATATCTACCTTTTAGTTCGATCCTGGTGCTCTGATTCCCTGCAAAACTGGTTTGAAACCTCACGAGTAGCATTTGCAAACCTCCTGGCCAGGATATTGGTTCCCCTCCAGTTCAGGTGCAAATCATCCTTCTTGCACAGGTCACCTTCCTTAGAAAAGTTTACAAGGATGCAAGAACTTGAAACTTTGTCCCTTGCACCTTCTCCTCAGTCACTCATTCACCAGTGCTATCACCCCATTCCTACCTGCACTAGCCTGTGGCACTAGGAGTAATCCAGAGATTACTATCTTGGAGGTTCTTCTCTTCAACCTCTTTCCTAACTCTATATATTCACTGTATAGGACCTCTTCACAAACAAGAGAAAATCTGAAGGCGCTGAAAATCCAAGCAACATACACAAAATGCTGGAGGAACTCAGTAGGCCAAGTAGCAGACTCCTGCTCCCGAAACGTTAACTGTACTAATTTCCATAGATGCTGCCTGGCCTGCTGAGTTCCTCCAGCACTTTGGTGTGTGGGACCTCCTCCCCTTTTCTGCCTAAGCCATTAGTGTCAATATGCACTACGACCTCACGTTGTCTCATTTTTACTATGTTCTGTACCAGCAGTTATGGTTGAAATGACAATAAAAGTGACTTGACTTGGCTATTCACCCTCATCATTGAGAATATCCTGTAACTGCTCTGATACATCCTGTATCCAGGAGATACCTCTTTTGCAGCTACAGAATCTTCTTTCTATCCCCCAACTATCCATTCCCCTATAACTACTACACTGCCTGAGTTTTCCCTTCACTGTTGAGCCTCAGAGCCAGCCACAGTGCCACCAGCCTGGATGCTGCTGCTGTGCCCTGATATCCAAAGAGATATACTTGTTGCTGAGGGGAACTATCACAGGGGAACCCTGCACTGACTTCCTAATCCCTCATCTCTCATATCGGTCACCTATCTACTGCCTGTACTCTGGGTGTGACCATCTCGTCAAAAACCTCATCTCTAATATCTTCAGCCTCCCAAATGATCCTGAGTACATCCAGCTCCAACTCCTTGATCTGGACAGTCAGGCACTGAAGTTGGGTGCAGATGTAATCATCAGGGAAACAGTCAGGTGTCCTGAATTCCCACATCTGACAGGAGAAGCATTCCATCCCGACTATTCTGTATTTAAAAAAAGGCTTACTCTTCTTAACAGTGCCTCCTGTGCCTCATAGATACTGCCTGACTTGCTGAGTTCCTCCAGCATTTCAAAGTTCAAAGTAAATTTTGTTATCTAAGTACATCTATGCCACCATATACAACCCGAGATTCATTTTCTTGAAGGCATACTCAACAAATCTATAGAATAGTAACTTTAACTAAATCAAAGAATGACCACACAATTAGGGCATACAACCAGAGTGCAGAAGACAACAAACTATGCAAATTCAAAAAGAAGAAACAATAATATAAATAAATAAGCAAAAAATATCGAGAACATGAAATGAAGAATCGTTGAGCGCAAGTGCACAGGCTGTGGGGAAATTTCAATGATGGTGCAAGTAAGTTGAGTCAAGTTATCCCCTTTGTTCAAGAGCCTGATGGTTGAGGGGTCCTAAGGCTCTTGTATCTTCTTTCTGATAGCAGCAGTGAGAAGAGAACATGTCCTGGGTGGTGGGAGTCCCTGATGATGGATACTGCTTTCTTGTGACAGTGTTTCATGTAGACAAGCTTTACTAGTGACGGACTGGGCCATATCCACTACTTTTTGTAGAATTTCCCATTTAAAGGCATTGGTGTTTTCATACCAGGCTGTGCATGTTACTCAATATTTCCAGCATCTGCAGAATCTCTTGTGCTTATACTCTGCAAAATGAGTTATCACTTACCTTAACATCCATTTATGTTATTGATTATTAAAATTTTGCTTCATAATTCTCTTCTGCATTTGGGGAAATCATGTTAAAAGTGAATATTAACTTCAAAAGTGATCTTGGGCTATGAGTAAAACAATGGCATCTTTCATTTTTACACACCTTAATTAAGATGAGCAATTTACTGAGTGGTCCAAGTCAAAGTCAAGCTTATTGTCATATGCAAATACAAGTATGAGCAAGATGCAATGAAAAGCTTGCAGCAGCATCACAGGTACATAGCATCATATATGTAGTATTCACAAGAAAGCATAAATTAATTACAAATTAGATACAATCATTTTTTACAAGAAAGTGTTGCTCAACTGGCATGATTGGGGGTTTTGTCAGTTGCTTCAAGGACAAATGGCTAAAGTACAGTAGCTGTTCTTGAACCTGGTGGACATCAAGCTTCTTTAGTGATTGCCTAATAATGGCACAGCCCAGATGGTGTGGGTCTTTGATGTTAGATGTTGCCTTCTTGAGGTAGAGCTCCTTGTAGGTACTCACAGGAGGGAACCTAGTGTTCATGTAGATACTACTAATGGTGGGGAGGTACATGCCCATGACATGCAGGGCTAAATCCATTATTCTCTACAGCTTATGTTCCTGCAAGTTCAACTTACCAACCTAGATTATTGATGTAATCAGTCAGGACAACTTCAACAGTATACCTGTAGAAATTTGTTAGAGAGTTTGATAAAAACCTGCTATTCCCTAACCTCCTACGAAAGACTTTCTTTATGATTGCATCAATGTGTTGAGCCCAGAACAGGTCATCTGATAGGTTGAGACCCAGGAATTTAAAGCTACTGACTCTCTCCATAGCCAGCTCCTCAAAGTAGACTTGTATATTTGCCCTCCTTCACCTTCCTGAAGTCAACAATCAGTTTTTTAGCTTTGCAGTCTTTGAGCAATTGGTTGTTTTTGTGGCACGACTTAACCTGGTAACCTATCTTGTTCTGGTAAGCTGACTTGTCACCATCTGTGATTCATCCAACATAGTGTCAGTGCTAAATTTGAAACCAACATTGGAATTGTGCTTCACATTCAGATTCTGATTTGCCCTTCTTCACCTTCCTGAAGTCACCAATCAGTTTTTAGCTTTGAAGCCAACACTGTCATGTGTGCACAGACAGTAGAGTAGGGGTCTTAGCATACAGCCTTGAGATGCACCTGTGTTGATGGTTAGTGAAGCGATGTTGTTACCAATTCTCATAGGGTCTGCTGATAAGGAAGTCGTGTATACAGTTACAGAGGTAGGTACAGAGAACCATGTCGGGGAAGAGAATGGTAATTTGCTATTCAGTGAGACAATCTATATTTATTTTATCATTTGGTACAAAAATATGACTATAGGTTTATCACGTACATAAAATTATACTTTCCAGCATAAATTTGCAGTACAGTATCTGCAGAAGCTTGAGTTTACATTTTATACTTACTGCAGTTATATAACTTGTTAACCTTATCAACATCTAGAGTGTCCATTCCATGTTGCTGTCCAATAGATACATTTGGATCTGGTTTGGGTAAAATGGTAATGTTGCCATTTTTAGAAAAAGCATATCTGCAAATAGAAACACTACTATTTTAACTTGTGTTGAATATATGATTCTCAGATTTACCTAGAAGCAACAAAAACTTTAATTAACATCAACCATGTCAGTAGACACAATAGACATTGGCTATTATAATTACATTAAAGATACTGCAGTTCCTTTTTCAAGTGCAGAATCAGAATAGAATTATCCAACAGGAAAAAAAATATTGGTAGGATTTCAAAGAATTTTGAATTATTACAAGCTTTCACAGATCTTGCAGACAAGTGAGTCATCATGCAGCGAGATAGGAATCACAGGAGTTAGAACCCCAGATATTCATAAACTCTATCAATGACTTGGCTAAGTGAACTAAATATTATATTTCCAAGTTGGCTATGTGTATAACAAATAGGATGATGAGAACAGTATAAGGTATTAAGAGTTATAGACAAATTGAATGAGTAGGTTAGATGGAATATAACGTGGGGAAAATATTTAGCATTCAACTTAGGTGTGCAAAACAGAAAAATAGAGTATGCTTAAAGGTAAAAAGTTGGATACTGTTGCTGTTTAATGGAATCATGGTGCACTTCCACATGTTACAAAAAGTTAATATGCAGATCCTTAATGATACCGCACCTGGACTCTCATGTACAACTTTTATCTTCTTTCTTAGAAATAGGATGTACTTGCCATAGAGAAGGTGCAATAGATGGCCAATTTGTCATAGGAGGAAGGATTTTATAGATTAGGTCTGTGTTGCATAGTCTGTGTTTTATAGGAGAATGAGTATTATTGAAACTTACAAAATGTGTACAGGGCTTGATGGGGGAGTTGCAAAGGGTCAAGAAACTGTAATTAAAATAAGATGAGGAGAAATTTCTTCAGAATATGATGAATCTTTTGAAATTCACGATTCAGCATTCAAAACAACCATCAATGTACTTTTGCAACTTAAAGATATTAGAAGAATGCAGGAAACTGGCTCTAAGGTGGAAAACTAATCAGAACTTTACTAGTTTGAAGGGCTAGATGACCTTCCTCTATTCTTACTTTGCAGTATTATTTAGATGATCACCAGATCAATCACTATATCCTAACCACCTTCTTCAAGTCATTGTCCTGGGGTCTTAACATCTTTCAATCCCATTAAATTCATCAATATTAATTTTAATGCTAGATGATGACAAAAATACTATATACAGTATCTGAAATAAAAAAAGTGCTAGAAATATATGGCAATTCAGGCAGCATTCTGGGAAGAGAAACATGGTTAACATTTGAGGTCAACCAGAATAGGAAAAACATTGCTTTAAGTTTCAGCAAAGGGAGAGTTGAAAGGTGGAAATACAAACAAAGGTAATAGCTATGGAAACGTAGAGACCAAGTTAATCAAGGTGATACAGTGCTCTTGAAGCCATCTACATACAAATACAGTAAATAAGGGCAGAGAGAGAAAGAAGAAAAAAAACAATTTTTGGTTTTATAAAATGCAGACACAGCAGTTGCTGTAAATCTAAAACAAAATACCCTGCAGATCAAACAGTGAAAAACAGAATTTATGTTACAGGATTCATTAACACCCCCTAATCATGCTTGGCATTCTCAATCACTTACTTATCATAATGCATGACTGAAGAATAATCGTATGCCGTTCCCAAATTATTGGTGTTCAATTTATTAAAATTGTATTTTGAATCTGCAAAAAGACAAAGAAATTACTGAGATAAATTTATTTTTCGTTCGTTAGTTGAACATGCCTTTTTCTTCAAAGTGATTTGATTTGGAGACTCAAGAATGTAAATGCTACTATCTGAAGCAAAAAATTATTTGCTGGAGGATCTCAGCAGATCAGGCAGCATCTGTGGAGAGAAATGGATAGTTGACGTTTGGGGTCAACATCCTTCCTTTATCCTACTGGATTCTATGATGGATTTTATGAAGAATCTGTTAGTATAGCACAATAACAACTGGCAGCAGTACAAAGATTTATGCCTTCTATAAAATCTAGCACTTTTGTGGATGATGTTCAGTATCTTTTAAGTATCACAACATCTATAGAGTAATCTTGTGCCAACATAGCACAGAATTACTTAATGAATGGGCAGTTCTTAAAGAGGCTTCTTGGCTGACCTCTTATGCCAACACCAATATTCGGAAAGAGAGCATAACAGGATCAAGAGCTATGTTTCCTCCAAGGTGTGTGTGTGTGCATACATCTTTTGCTACAACTCCACAAAGGAATCTAAACTGCGCACAAAAGGTTGTCACCCTCTACCTCAGTGGCATGTTAACTATATTTTGTACACAATCATAATTCCTTTTCCAGTATCTGATGCAGATGCTGTTGACAAAGTGGAGTTTGCAATGATTCATCTGCAGATTTTAGAACTAGCTTATTTCTACTGCTCTTATTGAAGAAATTATTGATTAATTCACTATGTCAAATTCCAAAGAAACAAAGGCCATGAAAGACAAAAAGAAATTCATGTTCACTTAAAGCAGAATGGCTTAATAAAACAGTGAAAACTGCTACACTGGAAGTTCATGAGGTCAGGAACGCGCAACTACGAAAAATATCATCATGATGCAAAAGTTGCTGGAGAATATGCAAGTGGGAAGGAATGGAGTGATGTTTGGAAACTTGATTTTTTTAAAGCGTCATTTAGTAAGCAAATCACATAGGGACAGTGTACAAAAGCTTTGGTGAGAAAATCCTTAATTACTCACTACAGGCCTGCCACGTATGTTTTGTGAGAGTGCAGATTAACGAGAGCGAAAATGATCAAACTCAGAGGAAATCAAAGTTCTTATTGAGTGTTTTGCTAGCTGCCAAAATGAATACCTACGTGATATTTATATGCTAGTTAAGTTGAATTTCTTGTAATTGGTCATCTCTAGGACACTGGTGGCAAGAAATGGCATGTACAAAAGATGACGTTATGATAGTCATGGAAGATTTCAAAATGCTGGTAGATCAGGATAATCAATTTGGTAATGGATCACAAGAGAATGAATTTGCAGAATGTTTACAAGATGGCTATTTGGAACAGCTTGTGGTTGAGGCCACTAGGGGAAAGGCTATTTCCCTGGTTGTTGCATAATGAACCAGATTTGTTTAGATATCTTAAGGTAAAGAAACCCTTAGGAAGCAGTGATCATAATATGATATAATTCACACTGCAGTTTGAGAAGGAGAAGATAAAGTCAGATGTATCAGCATTACAGTGGAATAAAGAGAACTACAGAGGCATGAGAGAGGAGCTGTCCATAATTGATTGGAAGTGGACACTAGTGGGGATGACGGCGGAACAGCAATGGCTGGAGTTTTTGGGAGCAGGACAGATTCATCCCAGAGAAGAAGCATTCTAAAAGAATGGTGAGGCAACCATAGCTGATAATGGACGTCAAAGACATAACAAAAATGAATGGGAAGCAAAAGGATTGGGAAGCTTTCAAAAACCAACAGAAGGCAACTAAAAAAGCAATAAGGAGAGAAAAGATGAAGATATAAAGGAAGATATAGAACATATAAATCTACAGCACATTACAGGCCCTTCAGCCCACAACATTGTGCCGACCACGTAACCTACTCTTGAAACTGCCTAGAATTTCCCTACTGTATAACCCTCTATTTTTCTAAGCTCCATGTACCTTTATAAGAGTCTCTTAAAAGACCCTATTGTATCCCCCTCTATCACCGTTACTGGCAGTGTATTTCACGCACCCACAATTTTTTTAATATAAGTATGAAGAGTAAAAGAGAGGTGAGGGTGTATGTTGGACAAATGCAATGTAATGCTGAAGAGGTAATACTGAGGGACAAAGAAATGGCAGATGAACCATATAATTATTTTGCATCAGTCTTAACTGTAGAAGACACTAGCAGTATGCCAGAAATTTGAGTGTCAGTGGGGGGGGGGGGCGGGGGAGAGGCAGAAGAGTGTGTTGCTGCTATTATTAAAGAGAAGGTGCTGGGTAGCCAGGTAAAGCTGTTGGCTGACTGGTTATGCCTAGATCTCTTAAAGGGGCAATGTCCTCTGCTAATAACATTTTCAGTCACAATGCAGCACCAAGATAATTAATTGCAGCAACATTTATTGCTCTCACTTGGGACTTCAACTTTTGAGACATTTTGTTAGATATATTTATCAATGGAAGTACTGTAGAATAAAGAAGGAAAGGTGTGTCGCATCCGGAGTTTCTCTGGTTAGCAGACGATTTCCCTCCACGCCTCTCTGACGTAGTGGGGAACCACGTATGAGGCAAGTTACAGCCTTCTGCTGGGTGAGTTTCCAAAGAGATCACCAGCTTGTAACGCAGCACGGATGGAAAGCGTGCAGGGGAGCTGGCTGGATTCGAACATGGGACCTTTCGTCCTGAAGTCCGGCACTGATGCCACTACACCACCACTGTAGAATAGAAAGAGGTCTTATGTGCCAGCCATCAGGTAAAAACAATCTTGCACAGTCAAAATTAGCATCAGTGGGAAAAAGTGACCAGATGGACAAACCCAGGAACAAAGCATTAGAAATGTAACAATTTCATACCCATGAGGACAGTGAGCACATTAGCACATTTCAATGGCCAACAACCTATCTGTAACATGGAACTACCTTATCTTTCTTTCCCAGTTCTGACAAAGGGTGTTAGACTGAAGCATCAAGTATTTTCCTGCAGTGTTGACCTGTTGACTACAGTGTTTTATTTCAAATGTCCAGTTTCTGCAGTTTTCTTATGTCAATTCTACTTGGTCTGATATTCATGGCTCCCCATTAACAGCTATGAAAATATGACCGAGACAAGACTTGAATGTGGTAAGCCACGAAGTATGACTGGACCGTAACCAGACCAGTAGAAAAGATAGTCTACCAGTAAGGTCCCTTGGTGAGATCAAAAGAAGAGGTCCATAATGGGATGTTGATCTACATGCTTGCCAAGTTACTTGGAGCCATGCCTTGTCTGCTATTAAGCTTCTGGTTGCAATTTTGAATGGAGCTCATGCTTTCCAGTATTGTGGTAATCAGCTCTGTCTTCGCATAAGCTTCAACTGATCATGAGCAGAAGTTATTCTGTACTGTAACCTCTGAATTCTGCTATGCAAGCACAGACTATAGCTCTTACAGATAGTAATGTTTAAGTGTGTCAGGATCTGTAACACAATTGCAGACTAACTGATCTGATTAGTCAATGTCCTGAAAATAAAAGCAAATTCATTGGGTAAAAGTTTGTGGGTTTTTTTTTCCAGTTGTGACATTCATATTCTCACCAGAGGGACTCCAACAGCATTCTTGCCGTTACCCACCAGCCTATACTGCTGCTGCTCATGCCAAAATGGTCCATTCTATAGGCAGGCCATCTCAGCTCTGAGATGCTTGAAACTGTACTTTATGAAATCTTCTATGCTGTAATGAAGCAGCATTTCACTACAGACAGAGCATGTATAGAAGTATTGGGGCATGTGGAAGACAGGTACAAAGAATATACTGAAGGATGATTAGTTGATTCTTGGATATTGTTTCAGTTTTGATTGAACATAATCAGAAAAGACCTGATCAACTTGATTAATGCATTTATAATCTAAAAAAATGAGTACCAACTGAAGAATGGGAATATAGAAACTGTCTATTCATATTTCATATTTGGAGAGTGAGCATACATGGGTGGTCAGTTTGTAATGACTATTCCTAATTATAATTGACAATGATAAAGACTTCTTTTCCCAAACTGGTGCAACACTTAAAGTAACTATCCCAGTGCTCCAAGATGAGCAGCTCTGAAATTGTTACAAGGCAGCATCTCAGCAATGGTAACACCTAGTGCCAGATTTTTCTGAAGTGTAGCTCTGCTCGGAATTGCAGACATTTCCCAAATATAACCATCAGGAAGTTCTGAGCTCCTATTATACATTTGGATCTCAAATATCTTGAGGTATCATTGCCGACATAAGATTTTATGGAAGGAAATCAACATTTCACAAGTTCTCACCAGATAAGCTAGGAGGTCAGACTCGTTTAAGATCTGAGACTCTTTCAAGAGGTCAATGTGGCAATATTGCAGAAGTTGTAGGCTTTTCAAGTAGCTTATGGTGGTAACCCCAACAGTTACTTTTCTGGCACAACTCCAAATACAAATACCATTGTATTATTCTTAATGTAACCTTTGTGTGACTTCACCAGTTTTTAAACTGGGAATTCAATAGGGTGTTATGCCAATATTTAGTGTATCCATAAAATATCTATTGTGATCTATTAAACTAAAAGGTTGGTGGCTAAGGGAAACATGGAAAAATGAGAATATACATTTCTGCCTGAATAAAGTAGTTGAAAATCACAGTGTGCCCTTGAAAATATGTCAGGGCCTGCATTTTCCACCCTTGAAGGGCTGAAATTGACATAATTGAAAAGATGGCACCAATTCTACAGAAACAACAGGAATACTGCAGATGCTGGAAATTCAAGCAACACACATCAAAGTTGCTGGTGAACGTAGCAGGCCAGGCAGCATCTCCAGGAAGAGGTACAGTCGACGTTTCAGGCCGAGACCCTTCATCAGGACGAGCTTAAGGAAGAGTTAGTAAGAGATTTGAAAGTAGAGGGGGAGGGGGAGATCCATAATGATCGGAGAAGACAGGAGGGGGAGGGATGGAGCCAAGAGCTGGACAGGTGATTGGCAAAGGGGATATGAGAGGATCATGGGACAGGAGGTCTGGGGAGAAAGACGGGGTGGGGGGGGAGAGCCAGAGGATGAGCAAGGGGTATAGTCAGAGGACCAGAGGGAGAAAAAGGAGAATGAGAGAAAGAATGCGTGTATAAAAATAAATAACGAATGGGGTACGAGGGGGAGGTGGGGCATTAGCAGATGTTAGAGAAGTCAATGTTCATGCCATCAGGTTGGAGGCTACCCAGACGGAATATAAGGTGTTGTTCCTCCAACCTGACTGTGGCTTCATCTTTACAGCAGAGGAGGCCGTGGATAGACATGTCAGAATGGGAATGGGATGTGGAATTAAAATGTGTGGCCACTGGGAGATCCTGCTTTCTCTGGCGGACAGAGCGTAGGTGTTCAGCAAAGCAGTCTCCCAGTCTGCGTCGGGTCTCGCCAATATATAGAAGGCCACATCCGGAGCACCGGACGTAGTATATCACCCCAGCCGACTCATAGGTGAAGTGTCGCCTCACCTGGAAGGACTGTTTGGGACCCTGAATGGTGGTAAGGGAGGAAGTGTAAGGGCATGTGTAGCACTTGTTCCGCTTACAAGGAATTAGTCCTTACTCTTAATAATTTCTCCTTTGGCTCCTCCCACTTCCTCCCACTCGGGTGTAGTTATGGGCACCCGTATGGGTCCTAGCTATGCCTGCCTTTTTGTTGGCTTTGTGGAACAATCTATGTTCCATGCCTATTCTGGTATCTGTCCCACACTTTTCCTTCGCTACATCGACGACTGCATTGGCGCTGCTTCCTGCACGCATGCTGAGCTCGTTGACTTTATTAACTTTGCCTCCAACTTTCACCCTGCCCTCAAGTTAACCTGGTCCATTTCCGACACCTCCCTCCCCTTTCTAGATCATTCTGTCTCTGTCTCTGGAGACAGCTTATCCACTGATGTCTATTATAAGCCTACTGACTCTCACAGCTATCTGGACTATTCCTCTTCTCACTCTGTCTCTTACAAAAATGCCATACCCTTCTCGCAATTCCTCCATCTCCGCCGCATCCGCTCTCAGGATGAGGCTTTTCATTCCAGGACGAGGGAGATGTCCTCCTTTTTTAAAGAAAGGGGCTTCCCTTCCTCCACTATCAACTCTGCTCTCAAACGCATCTCCCCCATTTCACGCACATCTGCTCTCACTCCATCCTCCCGCCACCCCACTAGGAATAGGGTTCCCCTAGTCCTCACCTACCACCCCACCAGCCTCCGGGTCCAACATATTATTCTCCGTAACTTCCACCACCTCCAACGGGATCCCACCACTAAGCACATCTTTCCCTCCCACCCTCTCTCTGCTTTCCGCAGGGATCGCTCCCTACGCGACTCCCTTGTCCATTCTTCGTCCCCCCCCATCCCTCCCCACTGATCTCCCTCCTGGCACTTATCCTTGTAAGCGGAACAAGTGCTACACATGTCCTTACACTTCCTCCCTTACCACCATTCAGGGCCCCAAACAGTCCTTCCAGGTGAGGCGACACTTCACCCGTGAGTCGGCTGGGGTGATATACTGCGTCCGGTGCTCCCGATGCGGCCTTCTATATATTGGTGAGACCCGACGCAGACTGGGAGACCGCTTTGCTGAACACCTACGCTCTGTCCGCCAGAGAAAGCAGGATCTCCCAGTGGCCACACATTTTAATTCCACATCCCATTCCCATTCTGACATGTCTATCCACGGCCTCCTCTACTGTAAAGATGAAGCCACAGTCAGGTTGGAGGAACAACACCCTATATTCCGTCTGGGTAGCCTCCAACCTGATGGCATGAACATTGACTTCTCTAACTTCCGCTAATGCCCCACCTCCCCCTCGTACCTCATTCGTTATTTATTTTTATACACGCATCCTTTCTCTCACTCTCCTTTTTCTCCCTCTGTCCGTCTGACTATACCCCTTGCCCATCCCTCTGGTCCCCCCCCTCTTGTCTTTCTCCCCGGACCTCCTGTCCCATGATCCTCTCATATCCCCTTTGCCAATCACCTGTCCAGCTCTTGGCTCCATCCTTCCCCCTCCTGTCTTCTCCTATCATTTTGGATCTCCTCCTCCCCCTCCCACTTTCAAATCTCTTACTAACTCTTCCTTCAGTTAGTCCTGACGAAGGGTCTCAGCCTGAAACGTCGACTGTACCTCTTCCTGGAGATGCTGCCTGGCCTGCTGCGTTCACCAGCAACTTTGATGTGTGTTACCAATTCTACAGATACTGAATTGCAAATATTAGAACATTTGTACGCCGTTAGCTCAGGGAACTTTCTTTCAACAGCCCTCTAATAATCATCACTTGAAAGATTAAGTAGCAAGTGATGGTTTAGTTTCCTTATGCCTCTAGCTATCATAAATATCAAAACAAAATCCCTGTATACTCTAGTGCATTCATTGTCCAAAAAGTTTTCATTGTACTGCCAATTGGCCCTACCCCCTTTAATTATCACCATTTACTAACATGAATACTTCAACCACGCTTACCTTTGTCAATATTATCAAATAGGATGGTGACATGGTCATCACGGTCACTTCTACTTTGCTCATGATTAAAACCAATGGTATGCAGTAACTCATGATGTATTACCCCACGAGTGACACAACCATTTTTGTCGAGTGAAACATTCTGTATTTGCTTAAGATATCCTACATGTGACCAGCAGCTAAAAATAAACAATTAAGATGAAAAACTTAATATTTCATTCTTCGAAATCCGCTGAGTTAAATTTTTCAGCAATGTTATTCTGATGGTTAATTATTTTATCAACAAACAGGAATTAAAATTCTTCTATTTGCTGTTTTATGTGCAGTGGTTTTCCAGTCTACACCAAATAAGTGAATTACCTGCTCAGATCTCAATGCTTCTGTGTCACTTCAGAATTCTGGAATGCTTTGAATTAGAATTTCCATATATGAAGTACTTTATGTCATTTTAATTAGGCAATAATAAAGATTTCTATCAACCTAAAGTAGCTCAGCTTCTAGTTTATAGTGAGATAAAGTTGCCCAAGATACAATGTTTGTGGGATCACAGACTCATTATCCTACACCTCAGTTCCATTTCACCAGGTGTCTTGTCCTTTAGTTCACCTTTCCTAACCTCCTTCTGCCTCTCCTAAGTGGTCCCATATGCTGATCACCCTCCCCTTATCTGGTTCCAACTATCACTTATTCAGCCTCTATCTCCAACCCATCCCCTTCCCCTTTCTGTTTTCATCTATCAACCTGTCTCAATATTCCTCCTTCTCCCACCTGGCTCTATTTACCCATCAGTCTCGCCCCCTTTCTCAGCCGTCCCCACCCACACCTGTTCCATTGATCATCCACCTGCCTCTATCTTACCCTTCCCTCCCACTTTGATATACTAGCTATCCTTTCTCTATGTTCTCAATCTCTCAATTCTGAAGCAGGGCCTTGATCCTAAACATCAAACATTCCTTTGCTTCCACAGAAGCTGATGACTTCTTCCAGCAGTTTTGTTTTCTTTGCTCCTGATTATAGCATCTGTGGTTTCTTTCATCTTCTTTCTGAAAAGATCATTGCTTTTATGACTCACAAGTCCACTCTCCCATCTCCATTATTGCATGGTGCCTGTCAACATAATTGCAGAAAATACCTGCACTTTATCTTTGGCCCTTCCAATCAAGGACCAAGCAATCCTTTTGGGTGAAGTATCTCTTCCAATCTGACGTAATACATTCAGTACTTACAATGTAGTCTTTCTGTTATTGCAGAAACCAAATGTAGATCTAGTAAATGTGAAGCAAAAGCTTTTACTCAAACTGCAGGGACAGCCATTAGCTTTCATTGCAGGAGATACACTAACATTGTAGTCTAATGAAAGGTCGTTGACTTGAAATTTTCACAGTTTCTCTCTCCACTGATGTTTCTAAACCTTCTGATAACTTCTGCTATTTCTTTATTCTGTCAATGTTCTCCAATGTGAAACTGAGTCTTTTCTCCTGTTAAATGTATTCTTGCAATATTTACATGAAAGACTCTGAAGGAGGGACTTTTATAAGGACCTGAAAAAAATGATAAACTTATTTGATTAAATAGGACATCTGCTCTTTGTTGCTGCTTCTGCCACAGTGCCACTGTATGGATAGGATTGAAAGCACTTAAAACAGAAGTGAGAGTTAGCCAAAAATGCTTTAAACAGGAATTCATGACACTAAGTTAATCACATCCAATTGCTGAAGACTGAGTGAAGGACAGTGCTTTTATCATAACTGGTCATTAATTCCTTGTCACTGTGTATCATGAAGTAGTCAAATGATACAATGAATTAAAATAAAACCTGCATATACTTCCATGTGGGACTTCTTATTGCTGGATGACTGTTGACATTCACAGCTTTGAAATATAACCTATTTCATTGTGTACTAATCCGATCTACAAAGCATGTCTAGTAGTTTCTAGAAAACTCAATGAGCTCTGATTAAGTGGTTAATAGTTTGAATGTTGGAATGGTTTGAGGACCTAGTTACCTATATCTGCTGCTATTTTCTCATGTTCTTAAGATGGGCAGGTTCATGGAAGGTAGAATGAAATCTGGCCAGGAAGGAATTTGAGTCGGAGAATTAAAAAATGATTTCATTAATAGAGGGTTTGAGATAAAATCAGAGGTACAGGTATTATTGTGGATGAAGAATGGGGCCGCCAACAAAACCAAACAGTGAAAACCCGTGTCAATACGAGGAAATCTGCAAATGCTGGAATTTCAAGCAACACACATAAAAATTGCTGATGAACGCAGCAGGCCAGGCAGCATTCCTAGGAAGAGGTACAGTCGACGTTTTGGGCCGAGACCCTTCGTCAGGACTAACTGAAGGAAGAGCTTGTAAGAGATTTGAAAGTGGCAGGGGGAGGGGGAGGGATGGAGCCAAGAGCTGGACAGGTGATTGGCAAAAGGGCTATGAGAGGATCATGGGACAGGAGGTCCGGGGAGAAAGAAAGGGGGAGGGGGGAAGCCCAGACGATGGGCAAGGGGTATAGTCAGAGGGACAGAGGGAGAAAAAGGAGAGAGAGAAAAAGAATGTGTGTATATAAATAAAGAACAAATAGGGTATGAAGGGGAGGTGGGGCATTAGTGGAAGTTAGAGAAGTCAATGTTCATGCCATCAGGTTGGAGGCTCCCCAGACGGAATATAAGGTATTGTTCCTCCAACCTGAGTGTGGCTTCATCTTTACAGTAGAGGAGCCCATGGATAGACATGTCAGAATGGGAATGGGATGTGGAATTAAAATGTGTGGCCACTGGGAGATCCAGCTTTCTCTAGCGGACAGAGCGTAGGTGTTCAGCAAACAGTCTCCCAGCCTACACCAGATCTCACCAATATATAGAAGGCCGCATCGGGAACACCGGACGCAGTATATCACCCCAGTTGACTCACAGGAGAAGTGTCGTCTTACCTGGAAGGACTGCCTGGGGCCCTGAATGGTGGTGAGGGAGAAAGTGTAAGGGCATGTGTAGCACTTGTTCCGCTTACAAGGATAAGTGCCAGGGGGGAGATCAGTGGGGAGGGATGGGGGGACGAATGGACAAGGGAGTCGCGTAGGGAGTGATCCCTGCGGAAAGCAGAGACAGGGTGGGAGGGAAAGATGTGCTTAGTGGTGGGATCCCGTTGGAGGTGGCAGAAGTTACGTGGAATTACATGTTGGATTTGGAGGCTGGTGGCGTGGTAGGTGAGGACAAGGGGAACCCTATTCCTAGTGGGGTGGCAGGAGGATGAGGTGAGAAATCCATGTCAAAGAAGACTGGTCAACAACATGATACCTTACTTCCAACAAACTTCCCATGAAAGAGAGGGAGGGAAGGGCACAGAAGGATTTCCTAGGAAGCATTTAATCAGCAGCAACTACGCTCCAGAAACAAGACTCTCCTGAACTTCAGTAATGGAGCTGGAAATATTTGTGATGGTGATTATACAGATGCTGAATTCCAACTATCATGGGCTCATTGATGTAAAAAAAAACACATGAAAAAAGATCAAAATTCTTTAGCAACGAATTTCCACTGCTTGACTGTCATCAACAATAAAGACTGAGAAAGACCCTGGAAAATATTCTAAGGTGCTACCGCACAACAACGATAGACATTGGTGAAATTTACCACCACATTCAACTATCTGCCGTTTTTTGGAGGAATTAATATGCGATAATTATCAACATAAATTCCATAATCTTGGAGTACTGGAAGGTTTACGAAAGAAACTTAGAAGGGAGGGAGGGAAGGGGAAGGAGGGGAGAGGGGAGAGAGATAGAGGAGAGGAGAGGTGGATGGGGGAAACAGGGGAGGGAGAGAGAGGGGGAGGGAAGGATAGGGAGGGAGGGGGGAGAGAGAGGGGGAGAGAGGAGGGGGGGGAGAGGGGGAGAGAGGGGGGGAGAGGGGGGAAAGGGGGCAGAGAGCAGAGAGGGGAGAGGGGGGGGGGGGGGGGGGGGGGGGGGGGGGGGGGGGGGGGGGGGGGGGGGGGGGGGGGGGGGGGGAGGGGGGGAGAGGGGGGGAGGGGGGGAGGGGGGAGGGGGGAGGGGAGGGGGAGGGAGGGGGAGGGAGGGGAGGGAGGGGGAGGGAGGGGGAGGGAGGGGGAGGGAGGGGGGAGGAGAAGAAGGAGAAGAAGGAGAGGGGAGGAGAAGGAGAAGGAGAGGAGAGGGGAGGAGAAGGAGAGGAGAGGAGAGGGGTGAGATGGGGGAGAGAAAGTGCAGGAGAGGGAAAAAAAAATTAAATAACTTTTAGATGACTTCACAGCCAGGACTGGAAAAGATGCTATCTCCTTTCAGCATGTGGTTGGCAAGGAGGAAGTAGGGAAATATATTGGTATTGTTCAGCATTCAACACAGTCATTCCTCAGAAACTGATTGGAAAGCTGAGCCTACTGGGCCTGAACACCTCCCTCTGCAACTGGATCCTAGACTTCCTGACTGGGAGACCTCAGTCAGTCCGGATAGGAAGCAGCATGTCCAACACCATCACACTGAGCACGGGCCCCCCCAGAGCTGTGTGCTCAGTCCACTGCTGTTCACTCTCCTGACCCACAACTGTGCTGCAATACACAGCTCGAATCACATCATCAAGTTCGCCGATGACACGACCGTGGTGGGTCTCATCGGCAAGAACGATGAGTCAGCATACAGAGAGGAGGTGTAGCGGCTAATGGACTGGTGCAGAGCCAACAACCTGTCTCTGAATGTGAACAAAACAAAAGAGATGGTTGTTGACAGGTATACTGGACAGGTATATGGAGGAATTTAAGGTGGGGGGTTATATGGGAGGCAGGGTTTGAGGGTCGGCACAACATTGTGGGCCGCAAGGCCTGTACCGTGCTGTACTGTTCTATGTTCTATGCTTGACTTCAGGAGCACACGGAGTGACCACTCTCTGCTGAACATTGACGACTCCTCCGTTGAGATCGTTAAGAGCACCAAATTTCTTGGTGTTCACCTGGTGGAGAATCTCACCTGGTCCCTCAACACCAGCTCCATAGCAAAGAAAGCCCAGCAGCATCTCTACTTTCTGCGAAGGCTGAGAAAAGTCTATCTCCCACCCCCCCATCCTCACCACATTCTACAGTGGTTGTATTGAGAGCATCCTGAGCAGCTGCATCACTGCCTGGTTCGGAAATTGCACCATCTCGGATCGCAAGACCTGCAGTGGATAGTGAGGTCAGTTGAGAAGATCATCGGGGTCTCTCTTCCCGCCATTACAGACATCTACACCACACGCTGCATCCATAAAGCAAACAGCATTATGAAGGACCCATGCACCCCTCATACAAACTCCTCTCCCTCCTGCCATCTGGCAAAAGGCACCAAAGCACTCGGGTGCTCACGACGAGACTATGTAACAGTTTCTTCCCCCAAGCCATCAGACTCCTCAATACCATGAGCCTGGACTGACACCAACCTACTGCCCTCTACTGTGCCTATTGTCTTGTTCATTATTTATTGTAATGCCTGCACTGTTTTGTGCACTTTATGCAGTCTGCAGTCTAGTGTAGTTTTGTGTTGTTTTAAGTAATTCAGTGTAGTTTTTGTATTATTTCATGTAGCACCATGGTCCTGAAAAATGTTGTCTCGTTTTTACTGTGTACTGTACCAGCAGTTATGGTCAAAGTGACAATAAAAAGTGACTTGACTTGACTTGATTTTCATTCTGGAAAATACGTTTTACTTTGCCCTCATGTAGCCTGAGGCAGAATTTACAAAGTGAAAATACAGTAGAAACCAGCACAACCAGGCTTGGAGTACAATTTAACAGGTACTCGTGCTTGTTGCAGTGACTCTGCCCAATCTGTTTTCTTAGTATATTTACTGTCTGAATGGGAGATGTTTTTTCTTCCCCTGGCAGGAGAAATCTAAAACCCAGGGTCATAGAATGAGACTATAGGTAATACTTTTGACCAGTATAGGTCTCTTCATCATGAGCAAAAGGTACTCAACAGCTGGAAGCCAGAGTGAAAGGAAAAATTTGTGCTGTACAAGTTCAGACTGCTGCTTCTGTAATCATTTGCCAGGCGCAAATGTGGTACCAAAGGGCATGGATCTGATGATATTTATCTGGATGACAGTGACCATGATACAATAATTGCCATACACTAATTCCTTAACTTTGAGCCAACTAACCCATATTGGTGTCATAGCCCTTCAGGCCAAAACTATTCTTGGCTATCCTCACCAGTCATCTGTAACCTTTTTCACCGAAAGAGAGCAGCTTTCCACCAGCCATACTGCAACCACTACATAGCACATCAAACAGTAACACTGTAACAAACATTCCAGCTTGATTTTGGTATTATTTAAAATTCTTTACAAATTTCACTGAAGAGTTTTGTGCTGGTTTCTACTCTATTTTCACTTTGTAAATTCTGCCTCAGGCTACATGAAGGCAAAGTAAAGTGGGGTTTGTGATTAGGGATTTTAAATTTCAGTTCTTTACAACACCAATGATTTTTCCCCCATTTACCTGCTCTCCAGCTGCTTACTATGTAGCTAACTGCATCTGAATAGAGGGTGTAAGTGATTACCCTAATATAAGAGTAAACATCTGTAAATTGGAGAAACTAACATTAAAACATTTGACCATTGTCTCTAAGCATATAGCCAACATCAAGCAGTAGATGGCTGGGTTTAGTGAGGTTATCTTTTCTGAAATGTAGGTGTTTTATGCACAGTCCGTGGTGAGGTTCAAAAAAAAAGAAAGCATCCCTGAAAAACCTTAGGGAGCCATTGCCATTCTTCAGCACATCACCCATCAGCACTCTACCCACAGCTGCTTCCTCTTTCTTATCCTCTCTCTTCTAGCAGCTTGTTCTCACCTGTGTACCACCTACTAATTCTGCTTTTCATGCACTATTCTATAGGGAATGCTTTCTAATGCATAATGCTCAGAACAAATAATTCATAAGAATGCAATTAAGATGAACTCCCTTCAGCGTTAATCACCGTAAATCTTAATAATTTTGAAGAATTCCATAAAGATTACATTTTTGTAGAAACATTGATTTGGAGCATTTATTAATAA
This sequence comes from Mobula hypostoma, assembly GCF_963921235.1. Taxonomy (NCBI): domain Eukaryota; kingdom Metazoa; phylum Chordata; class Chondrichthyes; order Myliobatiformes; family Myliobatidae; genus Mobula; species Mobula hypostoma. Next base: position 72,229,705 of record NC_086107.1, on the reverse strand, counting down.
CAGTTCATACCAAATCAGCTTTGCATGGTATTTGTTTTCACAATTTAACAACTCAACAGACTAACTGGTTGTTGAGTGTTGTTGGCAGACATAATACGTTCTCCAAATGTCATTGTAAATTTCAATCTCCACATTTTTTATCCAGTTTTAGTATGCCAATGATCACATTGTTGCAGAGAATCTGCCTTTACTATGAAGTGAGTTTCCAGTTCTCTCAAAATTAGGCATTGCTTTCAATAATTAGGCGCTTTTTTCAGAAGCAATAATATGGCCAATTTGCTTACATGACACATATACCAGAACATATAACTCAAAAAATAGTTTTAAAAACTATGGCATTTTGTAGATTATTAAAATATATTGACTTCCTTGTCAATTGGTAAGACCTTCATATTCTATCAGTTCGTTCACATAATAACTGCAGCAGATACAAAAAGGCATAGATCTGAATATCAATATTCATGAACTTACCCATCTTCTGCAACTATTCGAACATAGTTTCGTTCTTGCTGCCTATATACGAATCTTATGCATGTTAGCATAGCAAAGTGCTGCATGGCATTGTGTATAACAGCCTGTTCTGACTTACCTATAGTTACAAAAGTACAATATTGTTCATCATTTATTACATGCACAAGCATATAATTTATAAGCTGTAAAAAATATAATGCAATTATTCAAAAATCTAATGAAGGAAAACAGAACATGGCTAGAGACTTTTAAAATCAGGTATTTCAATTCAAATTGAATGCTAGTTTTAAAGCAGAAAAAGAAATAATGGGAGTCTAATAACTGCCATTTGTATACAAGATTCAAGATTGTTTATTATCATTTCCAGTACACAAGCATCAAGGAGAACAAAATAATAATTACTCCAGATCAGATGCAGCACAAAAAATTAAACACAATAAGATAAAGAATACAATAATAAAAAAAACCACAACAAATATAAATACTTCTCTGAGGTCTCTGTTAGTCAGACCATGGATATTGTGTCCTAGCTGTCTAGATACGCAAGCCTGGGCAGTATGATATGGAGAGCTGTTGCCCATGTAGCATACTCCCCCTCTCCACGCATTTTATGAACCCAAAGGAATGGCAGAGACCGATACAGTTTGGAACCAGCAGCATCGCAGGAGTTGCCAGTCAATAACCATCTCCTTTGTCTTGCTATATTGATGAAGGGTTATTTACATAGAACCATGTACTGAGCTCTTCCACCTCCTTTCTGTAGGCAGTCTCACTGATGTTAGTGATGAGCCCCAGCATGGCATGTCATTGGTAAACTTGTCAGAGATTATTTGGGTGTTTGGCCATGCAGTTGTGTGTGAGCAGAGTGAACAGGCATGGGCTCACAATGAGTGGCTACTGGGAGATCCCACCTTCTCTGATGGACTGAGGTTATTTTTAACTGAACAACCTCTTGGGATTTTCTTTAATCCTGCCTGCCAAATCAATCTCATATCCTCTAGCCTGGGTTTAAAGCTTTATACTTGTTGAGGGATTTACTTGTAACAAGCTGCCTAATGTGATGTATGCTTCCTTGTTTTTCCTTACCAGAGCCTTGATATCTCTATTCTGGCAGAGTTCCCTGATCTTGACGTATCTATCCTTCATCTTGAATGGCAGGCAGTGACTAGTGGGGTACCGCAAGGCTCAGTGCTGGGACCCCAGCTGTTTACAATATATATTAATCACTTAGATGAGGGAATTAAATGCAGCATCTCCAAGTTTGCGGATGACACGAAGCTGGGCGGCAGTCTTAGTTGTGAGGAGGATGCTAAGAGGATGCAGGGTGACTTGGATAGGTTAGGTGAGTGGACAAATTCATGGCAGATGCAATTTAATGTGGATAAATGTGAGGTTATCCACTTTGGCGGCAAAAACAGGAAAACAGATTATTATCTGAATGGTGGCTGATTAGGAAAAGGGGAGGTGCTATGAGACCTCGGTGTCATTATACACCAGTCATTGAAAGTGGGCATGCAGGTACAGCAGGTGGTGAAAAAGGCGAATCGTATGCTGGCATTTATAGCAAGAGGATTCGAGTGCAGGAGCAGGGAGGTACTACTGCAGTTGTACAAGGCCTTGGTGAGACCACACCCAGAGGATTGTGTGCAGTTTTGGTCCCCTAACCTGAGGAAAGGCATTGTTGCCATAGAGGGAGTACAAAGGTGGTTCACCACATTGATTCCTGGGATGGCAGGACTTTCATATGATGAAAGACTGGATCGACTAGGCTTAGCTACTCTCTGGAATTTAGAAGATTGGGGGGGGGGGGATCTTATTGACACATATAAAATCCTAAAGGGATTGGACAGGCTAGATGCAGGAAGATTGTTCTCGATGTTGGGGAAGTCCAGAACGAGGGGTCACAGTTTGAGGATAAAGGGGAAGGCTTTTAGGACCTAGATTAGGTAAAACTTCTTCACACAGAGTGGTAAATCTGTGGAATTCTCTGCCACAGGAAACAGTTGAGGCCAGTTCATTGGCTATATTTAAGAGGGAGTTAGATATGGCCCTTGTGGCTAAAGGGATCAGGGGGTATGGAGGGAAGGCTGGTACAGGGTTCTGAGTTGGATGATCAGCCATGATCATACTGAATGGTGGTGCAGGCTCGAAGGGCCGAATGGCCTACTCCTGAACCTATTTTCTATGTTTCTATTGACAGGAATATACTGCCTCTGGGTTCTTGATATGACCCTTTTGAAGCCTCCCATTTGTAAACTTTTCCTTTAAATAGAATCACCTGGACTATCTCAGGTAGATCTTGCCACATGGCCTCAAAGTTGAGACCTCCCACCAGCACTAGGGTAGAAAAGTATAAAATTAGTGGAATTAGATTTAAGGTGAGAGTGGAAGGATTTAAAATGGATCTAAATAGCAAGCTTTTTACATAGAGGGTGATGGGTAAATGGTATGAGCTGTCAGAGGCAGCTTTATAGCTGGATACAATTTCAATGTTTAAAAGTCATTCAGACAGGTACATGGAAAGAAAAGATTTAGAGGAATATGGGATAAACAAGGCAAATTGGATTATTTAAGCAGACATTTTGGTTGACATAGATAAGTTGAGCCAAGTGGCCTCTTTCCATGCCGTATAAATCTACGTAACCTATATATAGATTTGAAGACCTTGCAGAGAAAGAAGCATTGAAAACATGAAGAGACTTGAAACAAAAGTAATTTATAGTAATTTTTTATCTTTGCATATTATGTAAGTCAGTTATAACAAACCTTATTCAGATTCTGAGTTTTAAGACTGTAGTTTGCCTTAACTTTAACTCAACATAGGGGAGACACCTAAACAGATCTATGTATATGTTAGTTTTTGACAAAATTAGAACGTACAGCCAGAAATGCACTGGAATGGTAATTTTCTTAGCTCACAGAAATGTTAAAATTTCAGCTAAGTAGGTGAGCTGAAGCAGAAATGGAGTCAAATGAGAAATAGGAAGAGCCAAGAATAGTTCCTTGGAAGCATGAAAGATAATGGTGCAGGCACTCGATTGACAGATCAGCACATAGGAGGAAGATTGGAAATGTGCCTGAATGGTGCCACAACAACAACCTCTTATTCAATGTCAGCAAGACCAAGGAGCTGATTATTGACATCAAAGCATGAAACTGGAGGTCCACAAGCCAGTCCTTATCGGGGGATCTGAGGTGGAGAGGGTTAGCAACTTAAAATTCCTCAGTGTTACCAATTCAGAGGATCTGTCCTGGGTCCAGCACAAGTGTAATTACAAAGACAGCACGGCAGCGCTCCTACTCCTTTGGGAGTTTGCAAAGTTTCAGCATTAGACTTTGACTAACTTCTCTAGACGTCTGGTGGAGAGTATAGTGACTGGCTGCATCACAGGCTTGCATGGAAATACCAATACTCTTGAATGGAAAATCCTACAAATAAATAAGGCATACTGCCCAGTCTATCACGAATAAAGCCCTTCCCATTATTGAGCACATCTACATGGAGTGCTGTCGCAGGAAAACAACATTTGTCACCAAGGACTCCCACTAACCAGGTCATGCTCTTGTCTCGCTGCAGCCATCAGGAAGGTGGTACAGGAGCCTCAGAGCTCAGATCACTAGGTTCAGGAAGAGTTATTACCCCTCAACCATCAGGCTCTTGAACCTGAGGGAATAACTTCACTCATTTGAACTTGCCCCAGCACTGAACTGTTCCCACAAGCTTTGTACTCATGTTCAAGGACTCTTTGCCTTAGGTACTCAATATTTATTGCCTGTTTATTATCATTTTTTGTTTCTTTCTGTATTTGCACAGTTTGTTGACTTTTACACACTAGTTGTCTGCCCTGTTGGTGCGATCTTTCATTGAATATATTATGGCTACTGAATTTATTGAGTATGCCTACATACTATTATATATAGTGATACATATGCACTTTGATGATATATTTACTTTGAACTGATGTAGAATAGTAATCCAATTTCATAAGCAAAATTCAAAGAGTTTACTAACTTAGTAGACAAGTAGTAGAATGCCTGATATCAATTTGCTGACTCTATAGCATGAGGAAGCAAAGAATGTCACGTAATTGATACCAACTCCAAAGAAACCTTATTTTATCATAAGCATTTGACAAAACTTGATTAAGTTTACTAATGAAAATATTTCTAAATCTATTGAGAGGTATAGTTCACTTTGAGGCTAGATGGGGAGTACACAAATCCTAAATTAACTATACTGTAGTGGAATAGTTCCAAATTCATTTTGTCAATGGAAAACCTTGGACCAGAAGCACAGAGAACACTGGCACCAACTTGGCATAGTTGTCTGGAGCCCATCTTTTTCGGCATGTGGTTACCAGCTCTGTTAACACTTTTTTTGCACTGAACCATGATGCAAATACTCTAGAACAATCTATCATGTGGAACTTTATCAAGGCCTTAATGAAGTCCATACAGACCACTTCTACCACCCTGCCCTTCATTGACCTTCTTGGTTACTTCATCTTAAAACTCAATACTCAATCAAGTTCATAGGATCTGACCTCCTGTGCACAAAGATATGTAACTACCCTTAATTAACCTGCCTGTCCAGATGCTCAGAATTCTCTCCAATAACTTACTTACCACACATCAGGCTTACTGATCGATAGTTCCCAAGTTTCCCCTTTCCAGCCCTTCTTAAACTAAGGGAAAACATTCACTACCCTTTAATCTACCAGAACCTCATCTGCGGCTAACTATGATATAAGTATCACAGCTAAGGTCCCACAATTTCTTCTCTACCCTCCCAGTGTTCTTGGATAAACCTAGCCAGACCCCATATCTACCTTCATATATTTTAAGATGTACAGCACCTCTTCTGTTGTAATATGGCTTGCCCTAAGGCATCCTCATTTTCTTTTCCTAGATCAGAAGTCTTTATGTCTTTCTCCAAACATGGAGGATAAATATTTATTGAGCACCTGGTTCATCTTCTGCAGCTCCAAGCAATGATGTTCACTTTGGTCTTCGAGGGTCATTATTTCCTTTCTGGGGCATCTTTTTCCCTTAATATTATTATAAAATCTCTTTGGATTCTCCTTGGTCTTCTCACCCAAAGCTATTTTGTCCTGTTTTTGCTTTCCTGATTGCCTTCTTGAATATACTTCTGCATTCCCTATATTCCACCAGGGAATCCCAATCTCAGGTGCTTATATATACATGACCTGCTGACATCTTAGCCTGGCCAGGGCTTTAATATGCCATTATGCAGGGTTACCTCATTTAATCAACTTTGCCTTTCACTCTAATAGGAACATTTGACTTTGAACTTTTACTACATCACATTTAAAAACCTCCCACTTTTTGGTGGTCACTTTGCCCACAAACAGCCACTCCAACTTTTGCAAACTGCTGTTTAGCAGTCAAAATTTGCCTTGCTCCAACTTAGAACTTGAACCCCTGGAACAAGTGAAAGAAAATTAAAATTTTAATCACACAAAGGAGCTGGAGGAACTCATTGAGTCAGGCAACATCTATGGATGGAAATAACACTTTGATGTTTCAGTTGAAGTAAGAGTGTAACCAGTCGGTGAGGTGTGGGTAATGGGCAGAACAAGAGGGCAGGTGTTAAATACAGTATGTGGGTTATGACCAAAAGAAAAAATGGCTGGAGTCACTTACCACTTTAGCTCAAGCGTGCTTATTAGGTGCGTTAAAAATCAAACTTACAGACTTAGTGAAAATAATGAAAGGAACACCACCAATATTTACAAAAAGATATCTACCAGAAAATACAGTATTAGCTCTGTACTATTCTGTCCAGTATTGAAATCCTGGCAGTCCCTATCTCTCTTTTCCACTGAGAGCAAACAGCCTCATTTATTAGGCACCAAGACATACCATTTTAATTACTGACACAGTTAATTTAAGACTACACATGACTTAGAATATGATGCACCCCACAATGTACACAATCATTTTACAAAAAAAGTAGCATCTACATTAAATACAGTATACAAACATATACAGATTACTAAAGAAATGGAATGTATGGTGGGAAAGGCATCATAAAGCCAACCTGAGTGCATCAGTTCGGTCTAGGACCCACTATACTGGGAAAGACAGTGAAGTGTGTACTTTCAGCGCAATAACAGCAGAATGACAAGGCAAAGTTGTGTGCATGTGTAGGGTGTGTGTTATCGAGTGCTCTCTGTTACACCAGGGGAAGAGAAAAGATGGGGTGATGGGGCTAGTGTAATGGGGGGGGGGGGAAAGAGGGGAATGGTTACCATAAGTTAGAGAAATTGGTGTTCATGCTATTAGGTTGGAGACCACCAAGGCAGAACTTAAAGTGTGGTTCCACTAACCTACGACTAGCCTCAACCTGGCACTCTAATCTAGCATTGGTTCCCCTTCTCACTTCCTTCCCTTTATTGTGCATTTTACTGTGCTCTCTCATCATGTCCAATTTTCTTCAGCCCTTTGTTACTTTCACCTATTCACTTCTCGCTTCTTACAGCATACCCACCCTCTTTACCCCCACCCTTCATCTGAATCGACCTAACATGCCACGCCTTTGTTTCACCCCTTCTTCCCTCCTTTTTATACTAGCTGCCTGTTTCTTCCCAGTCTTGAAGGGTTTTGTCCCAAAACATTGATCGTCTATTTCCCTCCATTGATGCTGCCTGAATCACTGAGTTTCTTTTGCTCTTTTGTGTGTGCTCCAGCCTTCTAACATCTGCATTTTTTCATTTAAAATTTTAATCACATAACTTTGCTTTTTCAATTTTTTGTTGCATTAGACAGTCACTTGGGGTTGAGGATGTGTAACTACCAATTGGGTTTTGTGAGTAATGGAAGAGGCCAATATAGGGCTCACTGAGTTTTCCATGGATGGGGTAGACTGGTTGGCTGGGTGGGTGGTTTCTGAGGTAACCATCTACACTGGGCTTCTTTGCGCCCTTAATTCATGGATTCAAGATTCTCAATATATTCTCATTGTTACTTCTTCACTTTAAGAGCACATCCTTGAATTTTTTTCTTCTAACCTAACGTTTTACAGAGCCAGCAACCCACATTCAATTCCTGTTGCTGTCTGTAAAGTGCTTGTATGCTTCCCTCTGATCATATGGGTTTCTTCTAGGTGCTCCTCCTTCCTCCCACGTTCCAAAGACATACAGGTTAGGATAAGTAAGTTGTGGGAATGCTTTGTTGTTGCTGGAGCATGCCAAAACTTGCAGTCTGCCTCCAACACATCCTTGGGCTTTGATGGCTGTTGACGCAAACGATGCATATCATTGTATGTTTCAATGTCTTGATGTACATTTGATAAATAGAGTTATTTTTCTTTTAATTGCTTCCCATTAACAAATGATATGGCCTACCCAAAGCAGTCAACTGAATATAAGTATACTCTCACTGTTGGCAGTGCTAGTTTAGGACAGGGCAATGAGGTGGTTTGTCCATCTTTCAGGAGAACTTGGAGAATTCCACAGAGACAATTTTGGTGATCTTTTTCCAGTGCTATGAGAAGCCTGCTATATCTAACCCACGTCTTAGAAGCATACAGGGATCACTATTTACCAGTAGATCATGCATCTTGTGCCGCTAAGTGGATGGAATCCATAGCATGACTTAGTTCTTCTCCACTGGGCGTAAAACAGTTAGTATGTATTCTAGTAACGATATTCTCTGTGAAATACAGTGAGGAGACTGCTTTGTGGTCACTACAGTTAGAGCGTGTCACATTCAAGAAAGAGACTACAACTATGGCACCTTTGAGTTACCATAGTGCATCATCCTCTTCCTAGATATGAATGTTGAGATTGTGGAATCATAATTTTCAGCAGCAGATGGCATTCTGCTGCTTTTTCAGTATCACGCAAAAAGAAAACATACTATCTTCTGAGTGAAACGTGAGATGTTTGAGCCACTTTGTATTGCTTCAAAACTTGAACTAGATACTTCTGAATGCAAATCACTCGTGCTTGCATGAATGTGCTTGGTTTGGTGTAACTTGTAAAGAAGCTTGGGATGAACTCAGACTTGAATTAACATTGCTGGTCATTCCTGGGACAAGGGATGACAAGAAGTTGGATTGCACTCATTTCGCATATGTTAAAACATGCTTGTATTCAGAATTAACTCCAATTTGAGTCCCGTTCAAACAGAATTTACTAAAATACAAAATGAATTTGAATTGGATACATTTACCTGCATAAACAAGCATTAAAAGGGGGCCATACAGTTTCATGCATCTCCTGACACTTGGTTGAACAGTATTTTGAGAAGACCCTCAGGCCTCTGGAGATGCGCTGCAAGGCAGCTACATAACACCAGTGTAGAATATGACTGCAATAAAGATAGACTGAAGGGTGGGAGACAGTAACAACAAACACTCAAAGAAGGAATGCAAACCTTGCTTTGCAAGGCAGGAGAAAGCTTTTAACTATTATATAGAGGGCAAGGAAGTATATGTAATTGGCCAAGGCCATCATAAAATGAGCCTGGCATGAAGTGTCAACTGTAGCATAGTCGTATCCTCTGGGAGTGAGAGCTCCCATGAACTATCGAAATGTTATGATTAAAAACCCATAGAACAGAGATCCACACGGATGATTTATTTTATGAAAGGATTTGAGTTCCTTAAACGACAAGCCACCCATCAGGAAACAAGGAGATTTTGTAGCAAGGTAGTCACGTAACTGGAGAAAGGGAATTTTTATTCAGGGCAGATAGAGATGCAAAGTAGTAAATATTTTATCAATCATTTAGCCTCTTGATATTGTAGTTTGGTAATAGCTTGGTGTTAAGAAGTGTAGTACAGAAAAAGCTAGCTGTAATTTTTTTTGCAAGTTCTTTGGGAAATTACTTTATTAAAGAATCCCTTATAATTACAGTCAATGGTCATCTCATGCATGCTGAGCAAGAACATCTACTTATTAATCTACTATTCCCCTCTTCTTTTCAGACTGCGTATTCCTACTCATCTTCCTCTGTCAATGACTTGTTGGATTGTGCAATGTGCATCAGATAGTGCCAAAGTCTCCACATCTACTTGCAATATACTTTAGGTATAGGTAATCCAATCTCAATTTAAGGCAGCCCATGCCATATTCCATTACTTCGCTGGTACTTGGTAGTACCTGTATTAATGTTTTGTTGCAGTGGCTAGGGTGTGCATTGGTCTGTGGAGCCAAAGTGGCGGAGAATAATCTTCATTCTCCAGAATCCATCCCTCTAAGTAGTGTTGGCTGCTGAACAGAATTTTTTTTCTTGAACTAGGGGAAGCCAGAAAAGCTTCCAAGTACCAACACTTCATGCCATCTGCTTCCCAATGAAATTATTTCTTTTTGGGAACAATGCCTAAATGATCTAATGCAGTAATGAACAGCAAACTGGGAAACAAGACAAAGATCTGTAGTTGCCACTTGCAAAGTACTTTAGCAAGGAATGTATATATTAATGTAATTACAGCCTCAACAGAGGGAATAGTCCAGGCACAAAAACAGGACTGGAGGTCTTCCTGCAGTACGTCATATATTGCAGTGATAGCAGCGTAAGTAATATTGATCCTGGAAATACTTAAATTACCAGAACAGCAGGGTTGGATGTGGTGACACTTATTATTACTTTGCTTCCGGGCTCACCAACCTCCTGATCAGTTGGTCATAGCCTTAATAACACCTTCAATTATGGACTGCTGCTAGCAGTGCCAAACTGAATACTGAAAAACCACTTATGGTTAGTTATTGCACACTTTTTGCACTTTGAAAAGTTAGCTTTCTGCCCATTGAAATAGGGAAAAAACAGAGCACCATTCTATTGAAGGTGTTCCGTGATAGCTACACATTGCAATTCTCTGTACTAATTTTTGTTTGGTATGGATGGAAATAGCCATTAGATATTTAATGACCATGTGCTGATAAGAAAATGTGCTGATATGAATAATGCACAAGCACCACACCTAAGATATGTCACCACAATTCTGTTTGAAGTCAATTAGAGTGATCTACTTCGTATTGCAGAAATTGGACCAAACAGCTCACAAAAGTGGACCCTATTCAGTTCAATTCAATTTTTGTGCTTACGTTTTCCTAAATTAATGCCATACTGGTACCCTATCAGGTGAGTTCCTTATTTGGATTTAATTAATATGATTAATATTTTGGTATTAATAATTAATAACCTATAATTAAAAATTAATTATTATTGATTATTATAAGTTCCCCAACCACCACGATGTCACAGTCAATCCACCGAACCTTCCAATTTTTTGACCTCTCAAACTGCCAAACATCAATCTGTCAAAACTCTCACGGAAGATATAAACTCCAATCAAACTTCCTTCACAGCCACTATCATCAAAGTCACCTGTGACCTATGGTCTCCAATCTCCTGCCCTACTGTCAGCCCAAGTTTGGGGCCTCCAACCTTAACCCAAGGCAAAAATCTTAATTCTTCTTCCTTTTAACTAAACCCCTCAACCCATGCCACCAGCTCAAATCTTCTTTCCCAGCCTGCTCCTACTAGCCCTGAACCTAATTCTATTTCCCTAACCGAGGCTCCTATTTTCATTTCTCCCAGCCTCCTCATTTACCACCATCACTTCCATTCCAACACAAACTGTCAGTGGAATTCTTCTTCCCCCACTTCAGTTAAATCTGAATTTTGCAGGAGAATTCCCACAGGTTAAATGGCCATTTCAATAACTTATGGTATGCATTAGAAATACCAGACCTCAGATTTGTAATCATTTCAATTCATGAACAAAAGAGACAGCTCTACCGTAAAAAAAGTTGTTTGATTAATGGTCACATAAATGAATTGTTAGGAAAAAAGAAATCAAACAAATGTCACTAAAGGATCTTCATGGATACAAATTGACCAATAAACTGAAAGGGCTAACTGGTGGTGAATGGTTGTTTTTATCAGAATGGAAAGAAGTGTGCAGTATTGAACCACTCCCTTCCTTTATATATACTAGTGGTACTAATGCCAAAGGAAACCTCTCTTATCGAGTTGGAGAGATTGAACTCCCCATCCCTTAAATTACTTTTGTCTCTGAATATCTTCACATTGGTGTTATCATTTCTGAACATTTAATCAAATGTTACCTCTATTTATATTTCACAAGTTATTTCTATCTTTTTAGAGCTTTTCTATGTATACATTGGAAACATATCTATTAAAATAAACAAATCCAGAATAAGGAATTACAATAATAGTGAACAATTGAATTCAAAGCCTTAACCTAACAAAACTATGAATTCTTTGTAATATTTCATACAGTATAACAGTGGAAGTTAAAACAACAAACAACATCATACCATAATAAATCTTTCATTAAAATGTATTTCTTATGTACTATTTCATTATAACTACAGCAATTTTTCAGTATATGTATTTATCAATAGCAAATATTGGGAAAAATAATCTGACTTACTGTAGACACTATCAAGTGTATATGGTATGTAAACGATCCCAAAACGATTACGGGGCCACAAGCAGGACTTGGGACCACGGAGACACTTCTGGGCATTTTTGGAACTCCCTGTTGCAATATCTCCATATTCAATATCACCTCTATGTGGCCCTAGGTTAAAAAAATTAAGCTGTAAATACTAGAAATATTCATTAGATTCTTTAGTTGTTTTTAAGTAAAAATATGATATTCAAAAGATCGTATTTATCTTACATATTTATTTATCAAATAAATTTAGCATAATAACGGAAATTTGCCATATGCCTCTAAAATAACCTTGTTACTTCATTTAAGACAATCTCTCAGGTTAAATAATATTTTTTCTCTTTTCAATGGTAAAATTATAATTTGATAGCAAAGTGAATTAATGCTAAAGTAAAACTGCAAATTACAAAATATTAGGGTCGGTAGTTAACTCAAATATTTCAGGGGATCAAGTTTTTATGGAGACTGGATATTATTTGACTTTAAATAATATAGTTTAAACAATTATTTCTTCAAGGTGATGGCTTTTCATCTATAATTTTCTAAATAATCAATATGCTTCCTAAAAAAAACATCAAGAGTAGTTGATTGAGGTTCACTGATTGATGTTACCTTTTTAACATCCAGTTCAGAATTACTTCTAGATTTCAACCTACCACACTTCATACAAATTCCTTGAAACGTACCTGACAACAGTTACAAGTTCCTTTTACAGTGATAAAGAAATATATGAAATCAGGTTTAATAATTAAAAATTGACTTTTAGAGGTTTCCTTGCCTAAAGATTAAGAATTCAATTTTGTCGTTACATCAGCAAAAATCTGTCAATTTCCTTGCTATCATTTCTTCACAGTACTAACAATAACTTCATGATGCTGGAAAATTATGTTGGAGAGGTAGTAATGGAGGACAAGAAGACGGCAGATGAACTGAATAAGTATTTTGCATCAGCCTTCACTGTGTAAGAATGCCGGAAATTTTCAGAATGTCAAAGAGCAAAAGTTAGTGAAGTTGCCATTACTAGGGAGAAGGAGCTTGGGAGCCTGAAAGGTCTGAAGGTGGACTATGGTCTAAATGGAAAGAAAATTCAAAAATCTGTGATGCAAGGGACTTGGGAGTCCTTGTGCAGGATTCCCTAAAGGTTCATTTGCAGGTTGAGTTGGAGGTGAGGATCCAAAATGCAATGTTTCCATTCATTTTGAGAGATCTAGAATACAAAAGCAAGGACGTAATGTTGAGGCTTCATAAGGCACTAGTGAGGCCTCACTTGGAGTATTGTGAGCAATTTTTGGGCTAGTTACCTAAGAAAGTAGGTATTCATAATGACCTGATTATTCATTTTGCACCATTCTACCCATTTCTCACCTCTTTCATTTCTTTCCCCTAATCCAAATTTTCCAACAGTATTTCCATCAGCACCTTGTCCTACTTTAGCATTTAGATCTCCCATGACAATAACAATATCTTGAGATTTGCATCCATTCTTTGCTTGTTCAAACTCTTCATAGAATTTATCTATACCTTCATTTGTTCTACCTGTTGTTGGTGCATATACTTGTATAATTGTTAAATCAAATAGTTGTCCTCTGAACCTAACAAGGAACATTCTTTCTGATATTGCCCAATGTCCTAAAACACTTTTTGTCATGTTTTCATCCATAAGAATTCCTACTCCATTAGTATGGGTTATTCTACAAGAATAAACTAGTGTTTTATTTCTAATCTGAAATGTTCCAGCACTTATCCAACGAACTTCGCTAATTCCCATGATGTTAATCTTTAGTCTTTCCATTTCATTTATCACATTGTCCAATATTCCTGCTTGGTTTAGTGGCAATAATTTTCTTTTGTGTTAATTTAATTTTTTGAGCAGTAGCTTGATGACAGTTGGGGTTTCCCTGCTGGCCGGAATCAACCCTACCGAGCGAAACATCTTCAGAGTTTTCTTGAAGATCCTCTTGACGCTGTTGTTGTGTGATACATTTTGTGAGTTTGACCATGGTTTTCTTAGCAAATAGCAACGGTGGTTTGCTATTGCCAGCCGTTGGGTGAACTAAAGAAATCGCCATTTCTCTTCCCAAGGACATTTGAGGTCGTAGCTCATCCGCCTTCTCTGTCATAAGTTCAGTTACTGAACCTGCCGGATCTGCCGTTGGCCTTCGCTCGTATCCTGAGCAGGAAGCTTTGCAGGTGCTACCGTTCCGGGTTAGAGCGGCCCTGGGAACAGTGAATGACTAAGGGGTTGTGGACCTGGAAAAGTACAGGTGATAACACTAGAAATCAAATTGACTTTATTACTATAAACCAAAAATTTAGTAACTCAATGACTCAATGCAAAACATATCCAGGTGCAGACTGTAATAGTGACCATAACCCAGTACTACGTCATGCAAAAGTAAAACTTAAAAAACTAAAGAAGAAAATACCTGAACAATCCCTTGACTGCTTGCAATTAATTAAAGAAGAAAATTGTTCATCCCAGTTTGGCAAAAGAATAAATCAAGGAAGGTAGTGCACCCATGGCTGACAAGAGAAATTAGGGATAGTATCAATTCCAAAGAAGAAGCATACAAATTAGCCAGAGAAAGTGGCTCACCTGATGACTGGGAGAAATTCAGAATTCAGCAGAGGAGGACAAAGGGCTTAATTAGGAAGGGGAAAAAAGATTATGAGAGAAAACTGGCAGGGAACATAAAAACGGACCGTAAAAGCTTTTATAGATATGTAAAAAGGAAAAGACTGGTAAAGACAAATGTAGGTACCCTGCAGACAGAAACAGGTGAATTGATTATGGGGAGCAAGGACATGGCAGACCAACTGAATAATTACTTTGGTTCTGTCTTCACTAAGGAGGACATAAATAATCTTCCAGAAATAGTAGGGGACAGAGGGTCCAGTGAGATGGAGGAACTGAGCGAAATACATGTTAGTAGGGAAGTGGTGTTAGGTAAATTGAAGGGATTGAAGGCAGATAAATCCCCAGGGCCAGATGGTCTGCATCCTAGAGTGCTTAAGGAAGTAGCCCAAGAAATAGTGGATGCATTAGTGATAATTTTTCAAAACTCGTTAGATTCTGGACTAGTTCCTGAGGATTGGAGGGTGGCTAATGTAACTCCACTATTTAAAAAAGGAGGGAGAGAGAAACCAGGGAATTATAGACCGGTTAGCCTAACGTTGGTGGTGGGGAAACTGCTGGAGTCAGTTATCAAGGATGTGATAACAGCACATTTGGAAAGCGGTGAAATCAACGGACAAAGTCAGCATGGATTTGTAAAAGGAAAATCATGTCTGACGAATCTCATAGAATTTTTTGAGGATGTAACTAGTAGAGTGGATAGGGGAGAACCAGTGGATGTGGTATATTTGGATTTTCAAAAGGCTTTTGACAAGGTCCCACACAGGAGATTAGTGTGCAAACTTAAAGCACACGGTATTGGGGGTAAGGTATTGGTGTGGGTGGAGAATTGGTTAGCAGACAGGAAGCAAAGAGTGGGAATAAACGGGACCTTTTCAGAATGGCAGGCGGTGACTAGTGGGGTACCGCAAGGCTCAGTGCTGGGACCCCAGTTGTTTACAATATATATTAATGACTTGGATGAGGGAATTAAATGCAGCATCTCCAAGTTTGCGGATGACACGAAGCTGGGTGGCAGTGTTAGCTGTGAGGAGGATGCTAAGAGGATGCAGGGTGACTTGGATAGGTTGGGTGAGTGGGCAAATTCATGGCAGATGCAATTTAATGTGGATAAATGTGAAGTTCTCCACTTTGGGGGCAAAAATAGGAAAACAGATTATCTGAATGGTGGCCGATTAGGAAAAGGGGAGGTGCAACGAGACCTGGGTGTCACTATACACCAGTCATTGAAAGTGGGCATGCAGGAACAGCAGGCGGTGAAAAAGGCGAATGGTATGCTGGCATTTATAGCGAGAGGATTCGAGTACAGGAGCAGGGAGGTACTACTGCAGTTGTACAAGGCCTTGGTGAGACCACACCTGGAGTATTTTGTGCAGTTTTGGTCCCCTAATCTGAGGAAAGACATCCTTGCCATAGAGGGAGTACAAAGAAGGTTCACCAGATTGATTCCTGGGATGGCAGGACTTTCATATGAAGAAAGACTGGATGAACTGGGCTTGTACTCGTTGGAATTTAGAAGATTGAGGGGGGATCTGATTGAAACGTATAAAATCCTAAAGGGATTGGACAGGCTAGATGCAGGAAGATTGTTCCCGATGTTGGGGAAGTCCAGAATGAGGGGCCACAGTTTGAGGATAGAGGGGAAGCCTTTTAGGACCGAGATTAGGAAAAACTTCTTCACACAGAGAGTGGTGAATCTGTGGAATTCTCTGCCACAGGAAACAGTTGAGGCCAGTTCATTGGCTATATTTAAGAGGGAGTTAGATATGGCCCTTGTGGCTATGGGGGTCAGGGGGTATGGAGGGATGGCTGGGGCGGGGTTCTGAGTTGGATGATCAGCCATGATCATAATAAATGGCGGTGCAGGCTCGAAGGGCCGAATGGCCTACTCCTGCACCTATTTTCTACGTTTCTAAGTTTCTATGTTAAAACTTAAGACAAAAATTTACAATTGAAGTAAGGAATAGATTTCAAAGCCTAGAGATAGAATCTGTTGAAGATGACAGCAATCATGTAGAAATGAAATTTAACTCTCTAAAGGATGCCTTGGTAGAATCAGCAAAGCCAGTGATTCCGAAAAAAGAAAAAAGCACTAAGAATAAATGGATGACAGATGATATCAAAAATCTAATGGAAGAAAGGAGACAAAAGAAAGCAAATCCAATAGAATATAAGTCCTTAGATAAAAAATTATAAGCTTATGTCAAAAAGCCAAAGAAGAATGGTTAAACCAGGAATGTGAGCAAATAGATAGAATCCCTATTACTGATCCAAAAAGATTACAACAACAAATTAAGAATATCACTGGTAAAAATATCCTCTGTTCTTCAGGTGGATGTTTGAAAGCAAAGGACAGTACCATTATAATGAAAAAAGATGAGATTATGAACAGATGGACTGTATATTCAGGAATTGTTTGAAGACGATCAAGGCGAAAAACCAGAAATTAAGAAAAACATTGAAGGTCCAAGTATTTTAAAATCTGAAGTTTGTAATGCAATAAATATGATGAAGAAAGGAAAGGCAGCAGGTCCTGATGAATTAGTAACAGAACAAATTATTGATCTTGAAGATTATGGAATTGAAAAACTTATTGATTTAATCAATGACATTTATGAGACTGGAATAATACCAGAAGAGATGAAAAAATTAGTATTTATCACTCTTCCTAAGAAAGCTAGAGCAATAGAATGTGAATTACATAGGACCACAAGTTTAATGAGTCATATCACCAAGATACTTCTAAGAATTTTAATAACAAGAGCTAAAAGTAAGATACAAGCTGAAATAGGCAAAGAACAACAATGTGGTTTTGTGAAAGACAAAGGTACAAGAAACGCAATATTGATGTTAAGGATACTATCAGAACGAGCTATTCAAGTACAAAAAGATTTGTTTGTTTTATCGACTACACAAAAGCATTTGATAAAGTGAAGCACAATAAGTTATTTGAAATATTACAGAATATTCTAGATCTAGATTCGAAACACCTCCGCCTAATCAGAAATCTGTACTGGGAACAAACTGCCGCTGTAAGAATAGATGGAGAAGTGAGTCAGTTTACGAAAATCAAGAGAGGTGTTAGGATGTGTTTTCTCCCCTGATTTATTTAATGTGTGCAGTGAAACAATATTACAAAAAATAAGAGACATCTTGGGAATCAAATTTGGATGTGAAAACATCAATAATTTCAGATATGCAGATGACATTGTGTTAATTGCAATTACGAAGGAAGAACTACAAAACTTAATTGATATATTTGTTGAAGAAAGTGCAAAAATGGGTCTATCTATCAATTGCAAAAAGAATGTATGGTGATATCCAAAAAGGAGAATCCTATCTGCAGGCTGAGAATAAATAGGGAAGACATAAAACAAGTAAAGAACTTTTGGTGCTTAGGAAGCTGGGTGACATCAGATGGCAAGTGCGACATGGACATCAAAAGAAGAATAGGGATGGCAAAAGAAACCTTTCCGAGAATGAAGAGTATACTGACCAATACTAAACTAGGCATGACAACCCGCCTCAGAGTACTGAAATGTTACATTTATCCAGTTATGTTGTATGGCTCAGAATGTTAGACAATATCTAGTAACATGAGGAAATGAATTGTAGCAGCAGAAATGTGGTTTTTGAGGAGGATGCAAAGAATATCATGGACGAAATGAATATCTAATGAGGATGTCATGAACAGAGCAAACACAAAAAGAGAAATAATGTATGAGATCATGAATAGGCAACGTAACTTCATTGGACATGTGATTAGGAAAGAGGAGTTAGAATGCACAGTAATTATGGGAAAGACTGAAGGGAAGAAAGCAAGAGGAAGGCAAAGACAAATGATGATGGAGACAGCAGCCAGAGAATTGGAAATGAACACCAATGAATTGATCCACTTGTCCCGAAACAGGAGTGTGTGGGCCATGGCAGTCAAAGCTCAAACTGGGCACGGCACCTGATGATGATGATGATGATCTAAGAAAGTATGTGCTGACACTTGAGAGGGCTCAAAGTAGATTTGCAAGAAGGATTCTGGGATTGAAAGGCTTATGATATGAAAAGCATTGTGTCACGCAGGTGAGAAACTGCTAGAAAGTTCAGCAGTCTAATGAACAAGGAGGCAATTAAAAGAGAGATAGTATGGCGCGAGCTGAGACACGAGCTGGGAAGTCACCATGGTAACAGCTCAGAGCAGTTGAGCTAACGGACGCTGGAATTTTGGATGGATTATAAAAAATTGATCCTTCAGTCTGATAACAGCAGAGCGGACATGACACGAGAGAACTGCGGAAGCTACCCAAGAAACCACTGGTGGAGTTTAAGACCACCACGAGGGTGGAGGCCACGGACAGATTAATTTCGACCCATGATTACCAGTGCGGGTAAGAGCTTGCCTGTGGGGGTCTGCTGGTGGTGAACCCGTGCTGTGGGTTAGCAGACCGTTCCCTAGAAGGGGCTCTGTCCATCTGTGTCTGTGTGGGGGTCACACGAAGTGACTCTGAAGATTTCAGAAGCAAGAACAACTAAAGCTGCCAACTTGAACATCTCTCTCTCCATCAACTCAACTCGACGCAACACAAAGTGAACTGAACTGCTTAAACTTACCTGACACCGTAAGACTGATATCTACCTCCTAGACTATTATTTTTTTTGTATCCACACACACATTTATGGATATATTTATTTATATAATAGTTTATAATCTGTATTGTATTATTCGGTTTAATGATATTAATTCGTAGTAGTAATAAATATAGTCTTAATTTATAGTAAACCAGACTCCAGGTGTGTTCCATTTCTGCTGGTCCTTTTCAACCTTGTCACAGGGTTCATGACAGTTTGATGACACTGCTCCTATAGAAATCTACAGTTTATTACAGGTCCTTCAGCCCACAATGTCATGCTGACCATGTAATCTACTCTAGAAATTGCATAGAATTACCCCACTGCATAGTTCTCTATTTTTCCAAGCACCATGTACCTATCCAAGAGACTCTTAAAAGACCCTACTGTACCCACCTCTACCACAGACACTGGCACACATCCACCACTCTCTGTGAAAAACTTACCTCTGATATCCCCCTTGGACCTACTTCTAAGCACCTTAAACGATGCCCACTCATGTTAGCCACCTCAGCCCTGAGAAAAAGCCCCTGGTTATCCACACGATCGATGCCTCTCATCATCTTATGCACCTCTATCAGGCCATCTTTCATCCTCTGTCGCTCCAAGGAGAAAAGGCCAAGTTCACTCAACCTATTCTCATTAGGCACACTCTCCAATTCAGGCAACATCCTTGTAAATCTTTACTGCACTCTTTCTATAGTATCCACATCCTTCCTGTAATGAGGTGACTAGAACTGAACACAGTACTCCAAGTGGGGTGTAACTAAGGTCTTATAGCTTTAACATTACCTCACGGCTCTGGAACTCAGTCCCACGGTTGATTAAGGCCATCACACCATACACCTTCTTAACAATACTGTCAACCTGCGCAGCAGCTTTGAGTGTCCTCTTGACATGGACCCCAAGATCTCACTGATCCTCCACACTGCCAAAAGTCTTACCATTAATATTATATTCTGTCTTCAAATGTAACCTACCGAAATGATCCACTTCACACTTATCTGTGTTGAACTCCATCTGCCACTTCTCAGCCCAGTTCTGCATCCTATCGATATCCCACTATAGCCTCTGACAACCCTCCCGACTATCCACAACACCCCAACTTTTGTGTCATCATCAGATTTACTAACCCACCCTTCTACTTGCTCATCCAGGTCATTTATAAAAATCACAAAGAGGAGGGGTCCCAAAATAGTTCCCTGCAGAATATCACTGGTCACCTTCCTCCATGCAGAATACGAACCATCTACAAACACCCTTTCCCTTCTGTGGGCAAGCCAATTCTGGATCCACAAAGCAAGGTCTCCTTCAATCCCATGGCTCATTACTTTCTGAATGACCCTTGCATGGGGAACCTTATCAAATATCTTACTGAAATCCATAAACACTACATCCACTGCTCTACCTTCATCAATCCGTTTTATTACACCATCAAAGAATTCAATCAGGCTCAAAAGGCACGACCTGCCCTTGACAAAGCTATGCTGACTATCCCTAATCAGATCATGTCTCTCCAAATGCTCATAATTCCTGCCTCTCAGGATCTTGCCCACCACTGAAGTAAGACTCACTTGGTCTATAATTTCCTGGGTTATCTCTACTCCCTTTCTTGTATAAAGGAACAACGTTTTCAACCATCCAATCCTCTGGTACTTCTCCTGCCCCTATTGATAATGCAAAGATCATTACCAAAGGCTCAGCATTCTCCTCCCTTGCTTCCCACAGTAGCCTAGGTTATATCTCATTCAGTCCCGGTGATTTATCTAACTTAATACCTTTCAACAGCTCCAGCACATCCTCTTTTTTAATGTCTATGCACTCAAGTGTTTCAGTCCACTGTAAATCATCCCCACAATTCCCAAGGTCCTTTTCACTGGTGAATACTGAAGTATTCATTAAGTACTTCCGCTACCTCCACTGGCTCCATGCACACGCTTTCACTATTGCATTTTATCGGTTCTATTCTCACACAACTCATCCTCTTGCTCTTTACATACCTGCAGAATGCCTTTGGGGTTTTGCTTAATCATGTTTGCCAAGGCCTTCTCATGGCCTCTTCTGGCTCTCCTAGTTCCATTCTTAAGCTCCTTCCTGGCACCCTTGTAACTTTCTAGAGCTCTAACAGTACCTAGTTTCTTGAACTTTCATAAGTGTTTCTTTTCTTCTTAACTAGATTTTCTACATCCTTTGTACACCTTGGTTCTTCTACCCTACCATCCTTTCCCTGCCTCAATGGAACATACCTATGCAGAACACCATGTAAATGTTCCCTGAACATTTGCCACATTTCTGCTGTGCATTTCCCTGAGAACATCTGCTCTCAATTTATGTTCCCGTATTCCTGCCCAATAGCATCATATTTCCCCCAACCTCAATTAAATGCTTTCCCAAATTGTCTACTCCTATCCCTCTCCAGTCCTATGGTAAAGCAGATAGAGTTGTAATTACTACCTCCAAAATGCTCTCCCACCAAAAGATCCGACACCTGACCAGGTTCATTTCCTGATACCAGATCAAGTACAGCCAGGAAACCTTCCTGAACACACCTAACAAACTCCACTCCATCTAAACCACTTGCTGTAAGGTGATGCCAGTTAATATTAGGAAAGTTAAAATCACCCATCACAACAATCTATTATTATAGCAATGGAATATATTCACTGAAATTCAGAAGATTGAGCGAGTATCTCATTGAGACCTATTGAATGTTGAAAGGCTTCAATAGAATGGATGTGGAGATGATATTTCCCATGGTGATGGAGTCTAAGACCAGAGGACACAGCCCCAGAATAGAGGGATGTCCATTTAGAACATTGAGGGGGAATTTCTTTAGCCGGAGAGTGGTGGATCTATGATATTCGTTGGCACAGGTGGCTGTGGAGGCCAAGTCATTTGGTATATTTAAAACAGAGGTTGATAGATTCTTGGTTAGTCAGGGCACGAAGGGATGTGGAGAGAAAGTAGGAGATTGAGGCTGTGAGGGAAATGGATCAGCCATGATGAAATGGTGGAGCAGTCTCGATGGACCAAACAGCCTGATTCTGCTCCTATATCTTATGGTTTTCATATACATGTATCTTAACTAGGGAGTTCTTTAGACACTATCAATAATGTACCATACCTTCATATTCTAAGCTGTTTGCAACCTTATGCAATACAATCACTATGTAATTGTAAGAGTCTTCATTTTTGGTTCCTTATAAAGTAACCAGGATAAATTATTCTGATATTCTTATGCTTTGTGACCAGAGTTCTGCAAATTTTATTAACACATAGCAGAATACCTGGCCTTTAGAAAGTAATTTACTACAAACTGCAATTACATTTGAACAGTTTAATACCAAGTTATTCTAAACTAAAAAACTGAAATATTCTGATTCAATTTGTACTTTGATCCAAAAGTTCCTCATTTATATTACAGAAAAGGGGTGACAATGGACCTCTTAAAAAATATCAAGGCCATCTGCTGTGGAGCTGCAGCAGATGGCTAAGATTTTAATATCTATTTCTCCAAAGTGTTTACAAAGGAGAATATCGTGGATGTCAAAGAAATTAGGGTAATGTGGTGGTAAGGTATTCGATCATATGCATATTATGAAGAAAGAGTTATTTACAACCTTGAGGCGCAAAAAGGAGGACAAATCCTGAAGTACCCCCCTCCCGTCCCCCCCGGACCTTATGTCAGGTAAGGGAAGAAATTGTGGTGGCCTTTGAATATTTGCTTCATGATTAGCGACTAGCAAAAATATTTTTAAAACTGCAGGGTGCTAGTGTTATTCAATTGTTCGAGAAAGCAAGGACAGACTAAGGAACTACAGGCTGGTGAGCCTGACTTCAACTGTAGTGGAGCTACTGGAGGGAATTGTGGAGGACAAGATCTACCATCACATGAATAGTCAAGGCCCGATTAGGAATAGTCAGCATGGTTTTGTGTGTGGGAGGTAATGTCTGACAAATATTATGAAGATGTTCCAAGAGGTAACTTGGAGGACAGATGAAGGTAGGGTTGTGGATGTTGTTTATATGTTCTATAGTAAGGCCATCACAAGGTCCCACATGGCAGGCTAATCTGGAAAATTAGGTTGCATAGGGTTCAGAGAGAGCTAGCAAGGTGCAGAACGAATTGGCTCAATGATAGGAAGCGGAGGGTGATAGGTGAAGGCTGCTTCTCAGACTGGAGGCCTGAGACAAGTGGGGTGCTCTAAGGATCAGTACTAGGACTTGTTATTCATTATTTATATAAATGGTTTAGATATAAATGTACATGTCATGATTAGCAAATTTGCAGATAATAATAAATTAGGAGGTCTTGTTGATATTGAAGTATGTTACAACGAATTGCAAAAAAGATCTTGATTAGTTTGGGAATGGCAAAAGGATTTCAAATTTACATAAGAGTGAGGCAACATATTTTAGACAGTCAAACTAGAGTAGAACTTACACTGTGAATGACAAGGCCTGAGAGTACATGTGCACACTTTGCTGAAAACAGCTATGGAAATAGAGACGGTGATGAAGTAGCCATTTACAATGCTGGCCTTCATCAGTCAGGGCATCAAGTTTAGAAGTAGGGACATTACATTGCAGTTGCTGGTGAGGCTTCAATTTGGAATATACATAGAAAATAGACCACCCAATAGTAATAGGGACATCGAGGAGCAGCTAAGGAGACAGATTCTGGAAAGGAGTAATAATAACAGGGTTGTTGTGGTATCTCCCTACAGTGAGGGGTTTAGACGGTGTGGAGCTTGTTAGGTGTGTTCAGGAAGGTTTCTTGGCACAATACGTAGATAAGCCTACAAGAGGAGTCTGTACTTGATCTGGTACTGGGAAATGAACCTGGTCAGGTGTCAGGTGTCTCAGTAGGAGAGCATTTTGGAGATAGAATTGTGATCACCATCTCCTTTACTATAGCATTGGAGAGGGATAGAAACAGACAAGCTAGGGAAATGTTTAACTGGAGTAAGGGGAACTATGAGGCTATCAGGCAGGAACTTGGAAACATAAACTGGAAAAAGATGTTCTCAGGGAAACGTACCGAAGAAACATGGCAAATGTTCAGGGGGTAGTTGCATGGAGTTCTGAGTAGATACGTTCCAATGAGAAATGGAAAGGATGGTAGGGTACAAGATTCGTTATGCACAAAGGCTGTTGTAAATCTAGTTAAGAAGAAAAGAAGAGCTTACAAAAGGTTAAAAAAAACTAGGTAATAACATGAATCTAGAACATAAGGTTAGCAGGAAGGAGTTTAAGAATTAAATCAGGAGAGCCAGAAGGGGCCATGAGAAGGCCTTGGCGGACAGGATTAAGGAAAACTCCAAGGCATTCTACAAGTATGTGAAGAGCAATAGGATAAGACGTGAGAGAATAGGACAATGGAAATGTGTGTATGGAACCGGAGGAAATAGCAGAGGTACTTAATGAATACTTTGCTTCAGTATTCACTACGGAAAAGGATCCTGGCGATTGTAGGGATGACTTGCAGTGGACTGAAAAGCTTGAGAATGTAGATATTAAAAAAAAGGATGTGCTGGAGCTTTTGCAAAGCATCAAGTTGGATATGTCACCGGGACTAGACGGGATGTACCCCAGGCTACTGTGGGAAGTGAGGGAGGAGATTGCTGAGCCTCTGGCAATGATCTTCACATCATCAATGAGGACGGGAGAGGTTCCGGAGGATTGGAGGGTTGCGGATGTTGTTCTCTTATTCAAGAAAGGGAATAGGGATAGCCCAGGAAATTATAGGCCAGTGAATCTTACTTCAGTGGTTGGTAAGTTGATGGAGAAGATCCTGAGAGGCAGGATTTATGAACATTTGGAGAGGCATAATATGATTAGGAATAGTCAGCATGGCTTTGTCAAGGGCAGGCCATACCTTATGAGCCTGATTGAATTTTTTGAGGATGTGACTAAACACATTGATGAAGGAAGAGCAGTAGATGTAGTGTGTATGGATTTTAGCAAGGCATTTGATAAGGTACCCCATGCAAGGCTTATTGAGAAAGTAAGGAGGCATGGGATCTAAGGGGACATTGCTTTGTGGACCTGAACTGGCTTGCCCACAGAAGGTGAAGGAAGGTTGTAGATGGGTCATATTCTGCATGGAGCTTGGTGAACAGTGGTGTGCCTCAGGGATCTGTTCTGTGACCCTTACTCTGCGTAATTTTTATAAATGACCTGGATGAGGAAGGGCAGGGATGGGTTAGTAAGTTTGCTGATGACACAAAGGTTGGAGGTGTTGTGGATAGTGTGGAGGGCTGTCAGAAGTTACAGCGGGACATTGATAGGCTGTAAAACTGGGCTGAGAAGTAGCAGATGGAGTTCAACCCAGATAAGTGTGAAGTGGTTCATTTTGGTAGGTCAAATATGATGGCAGAATACAGTATTAATGGTAAGACTCTTGGCAGTGTGGAAGATCAGAAGGATCTTGGGGTCCGAGTCCACAGGACACTCAAAGCTGCTGTGCAGGTTGACTCTGTGGTTAAGAAGGCATATGGTGTATTGGTCTTCATCAATCGTGGAATTGAACTTAGGAGCCGAGAGGTAATGTTGCTGCTGTACAGGACCACACTTGGAGTACTCTGCTCAGTTCTGGTCGCCTCACTGCAGGAAGGATGTGGAAGTCATAGAAAGGGTGCAGAGGAGATTTACAAGGATGTTGCCTGG
Source organism: Mobula hypostoma (assembly GCF_963921235.1). NCBI lineage: Eukaryota > Metazoa > Chordata > Chondrichthyes > Myliobatiformes > Myliobatidae > Mobula > Mobula hypostoma. Next base: position 72,203,855 of record NC_086107.1, on the reverse strand, counting down.
ATTGGGGAACATGCCTTATGAGAATAGGTTGAGTGAACTCGGCCTTTTCTCCTTAGAGCGACAGAGGATGAGAGGTGACTTGACAGAGGTGTACAAGATAGTGAGAGGCTTTGATCATGTGGATAGTCAGAGGCTTTTCCCCAGGGCTGAAATGGCTAGCACGAGAGGGCATAGTTTTAAGGTGCTTGGAAGTAGGTACAGAGGAGATGTCAGAGTTAAGTTTTTTTTTTAAAAACGCAAAGAGTGGTGAGTGCGTGGAATAGGCGGCCGGCAGCGTTGGAGGTGGAAACGATCGGGTCTTTTAAGGGACTCCTGGATGAGTACATGGAGCTTAGAAAAATAGAGGGCTATTGGTAAAGCCTAGATAGTTTTAAGGTAGGGACATGTTCGGCACAGCTTTGTGGGCTGAAGGGCCTGTATTGTGCTGTATGTTTTCTATGTTTCTAAAATCTGGAGGGCAAAGAGAAAGCTTAAAATGGACCTGGCAGGAAAAATCCCAAGAGATTCATAGCTATATTAAGAGTAAAAGGGCAGCTAGGGAGAGAATATGTCCTCCTAGAGATCAGCAGGGCTGCCTATGTCTTGAACTGCCAGAAATGGATGGGATTTTTAACAAATATTATTCCTTGACGTTCACTGAGAAAGTCACAGCTGTTACTCAAGAGATACAGGAAACAATGCAGATGTTTTGGAGGACATTCATACTACTAGGGAGGAGGTATTTACAGCCTTGCAGTGCATTAAGCTGCATTAACACCTAGTGCCTCACCAAATACATCCTCAGACTCTGTAGGAGGATACAGAGGAAATTGTGGAGACCCTTCCAGAGTTATTTGCTCCACTGTTAGTCAATGGTGAAGTTCCTGAAGACGGAAAGTTTGCTAAATTTCCATCGTTTAAGATGCTTAGCAAGAACAAGCCAGGGGTACAACAGGCTAGTCAGCTTGACATCAGTAGTAAGTTCCAAGTTTAAAGTAGATTTTATTATTAAAGTACATCTATGTTACATATACAACCTTGAGATTCATTTTTTTGCAGAAATACTTAACAAATCTATAGAATAGTAACTATAACAAGATCAATGAAAGATCCTGTAGAAGACAACAAACCGTGCAAATGTAAATCTAAATAAATGTATGAGGGAGATACAAGTATTAATGTATAAATAACAAGAACACAAGATGAAAAGCTCTTGAAAGTGAGTTAATTAGTTGTGGGAACATTTAAATGATGGGAAGTTGAGTATAGTTTTCCCCTTTTGCTTAAGAGCCTGATGGTTGCGGGTAGTAACTGTTCTTGAACCTGATGGTGAGAGTTCTGAGGCTCTTGTACCTTCTACTGGATGGAAGCAGTAAGAAGAGAGCATGACCTGGGTGGTGGGAATCCCTGATGATGGATGCTGCTTTCCTACGACAGTGTTGGGAGGGTTTTACTCATGATGTACCGGGCTAAATCTGCTACTTTTTGTAGGATTTTCCATTCAAAAATTTCACTTATGTGCTGGGACCAGGACAGGTCCTCTGAAATAGTAACACTTAGGAATTTAAAGTCGATAACCTTTACCTCAGATCCTCCAATGAGATTTGGCTCATGGACCTCAGGTGTCCCTCGTCCTGGTCTTGCTGACATTGAGTGAGAGGTTGTTATGACACCATTCAGCCAGATTTTCAATCTCCCTCATACATGCTGATTCATCACCATCATTGTTTCGGTCCACAATAGTGGTATCACCAGCAAACTTGAATATGACATTGGAACTGGGCTTAGCCACACAGTGATAAGTGTAAAGCAAATGTGGATAGGATAGAAGACTGGCAAAGAATACAGTGCAATATAGATCAGTTGCAGATATGGGCAAGACCTTTAACAGTGTTACTGAACAGAGAGATCTTGGGGTCCACATTCATAGCTCCATGAAAGTGTCTGCACAGATCTATAGGGTGGTTAAGGCAGCTTACAGAATGCTAGTTTTTATTATTTGAGGTACTGAGTACAAAAGAGATTTTGTTTTAACTTTATAAAACCCTGATTAGGCTACATCTGGAGTATTTCATACAGTTCTGGTCGTCCTACTGTGGGAAGGATGTTGAAACTTTTGAGAGGGTGCAGATGAGTTTAACCAGGATGCTACCTGGCTTGAGCGGCTGGACAAACTTGGGTTGTTTTCTTTGCAGCGGTGGAGGCTGAAGGGAGAACAGATAGAAGTTTATAAGATTATGAGAAGCATGGATAGAGTAGACAAGGAGCGTCCTTTTCTCAGGGTAGAAATGCCAACCAGCAGGTATGCATTGAAAATGAGAGGGGGTAGGTTCAAAGGGAATGTGACGGGTAAGTGTTTTACTCAGAGTGGTGGATACCTGAATGCATTACAGAGTATGGTGGTAGAGGCAAATACAGTAGAGGCTTTTAAGAGGTATTTAGATGGGCATGTGAAGGTGAGGAAAATGGATGGATATGGATATTGTGTAGTTAAGAGAGACTAGTTTTTGGGGATTTTTCATTTACTCTTTAGTTGGTTTGACACAATATTGTGGGCTCAAAGGCCTGTTCCTGTGCTGTGCTGTTCTGTGTTCTATGAATAGAGCAGGATACAAGTTGGAGCAGAACCAAGTCGCCTCACAGGCAGGAGCTGATATGTTTCATCAACAACGTCTCAGAACAGTTAATCATTGTGGATGCAAGTGCAACTGGGTGAAAGTCATTGAGGTACGTCACCACACTTTTCTTAGGCACTAGTATAATTGAAGCCTGCTTGAAGTAGGTGGGAACCACACACTGCCAAAGAGAGAGACAGATCTCAGTGACCACACCAGCCAGTTGTTCAGTACAGGTCTTTAGTACGTGGCCAGATACCCCGTCCAGTCCGGATGCTTTCCATGGACTCACCCTCTTGAAAGGCAGCCAGCACATCAGCTTGAGAGACTGAAATCTTAGCATCATTGGGGTATGTGGGAGTTTGTGAAGGTTCCTCAATGCTTTGACGGTCAAAGTGAGCAGAGAACGCACTGAGCTCATCTGGAAGTGAAGTGTAGCCATGCTGTCTTCCCATGTTGCTTGATTTAACTTTATAAGAGGTGATAGCATTCAAGCCCTGCCACAGCTGTTGAGCATCCTTCGTTGATTCAAGTTTGGTCTGGAATTTCCACTTTGCCTGTGAAATGGGTTTCTGGAGATTGTACCTGCACCTTTTGTAACTTTCTTAGTTTCTAGACTTGAATGCCCTCAGATTTTGGACCTTGTGGTTTATCCAGGGCTTCTGATTGGGGAAGACTCTGAACAACTTAGTGAGGACACACTTGTCTACAGCTATTTTAATAAAGTCCATTACAATCATTGTGTATTTATTCAGATCCCTAGATGAATGCTTGAACACAACTCAGTCCACTGACTCAAAGCAATCCTGTAAGCACTCCTCTCCCTCCCACGACTACATCTTTGTTGTCCTAATTTCTGGAGCTTTGCTTTATGCCTCTGCTTATATGAAGGTAGAAGGATAGCCAAGTGATCTGATTTACCAAAATACAGTCTGGGCAAGGAGTGGTAGGCATCCCTTATCTTAGTATAACAGTGCTCTAGTGTGTTGGGACCTCTGGTGCTACCTCTTACATGCTGGGGTATTTAGGCAGGGTTTTCTTCAAACAAGCCTGGTTGAAATGCATCAGGATTGGCTGTTTCTTGTTTGTAGATGACATTGTGCAGTGAACTGTCACGAGCGCTTGATTATAATGGACGGATTTCAACTATTAGATGTTCAAGGTCGGAGAACATGAATTCAACAGAACCACCAATGAAAGTTAACCATAAAACACACCTTCTTCTTTTTCCTTTCCTGAGTCAGTTCCTGAGGAAGTTACTGGTAGAAATTCTGAGTATTTGGATAAAGACTGATTAGGAGGCATCAGAATGGCTTTATACATGGGGATTGTGCTTGATGAACCTTTTTAGAGTTTTTATTTTGAAGATGTAATCAGAAAGGTAGATGAATTGGAGCAGTGAATGTTGTCTATTGGAGTTTAGTCAGGCCCCTGACAAGGACCTGCATACTGTAGTAGGCTATTCTGGAAGATTAGGTCTCACTGAATCTAAGGGAAACTAGTTACATGGATTCAAAATTGGCTTGGAAGTAGGAAGCAGAGGGTGATGATAGTATGTTTTTTTTTGGACTGGAGACAGGTAACTATATATCCACACCACAGGGGTGGCTTTGGGACACAAGTTATTTGTTATTTAACTACGTGATTTGGATTCAAATGCACAAGTTTGTGGATAACACAAAATTAGGTATTGTTTATAGTTAAGAAAGTTATCAAAGAATACAGGAGATCAGTTAGGGAAGAGGGCTGAGAAATAGCAAGTGGATTTCAATACAGGTAAGTGTGAGGTGATGCATTTGGAAAGTCAAATTAATGTAGGACTTATACTATAAACTTAGCTGGCGTGACATCTGGGAGATGGAGGGATCTCAGCAAAGTTTTGTCATCAGAGCCACTTATGACCTCCTACCCACATCCCAGAACCTGAACCAGTGTTGGGGAGAAGACCCCACTTGCTCCCTTTGTCAAGCACCTGGATCACTAAGGCACATTTTAACAGGATGCACCACGAGCCTCACCCAGGGGCGGTACACTTGGCAGCATAACCAAATTCTCAGACAGCTGGCATCAATCTTGGAACAGAGGCGAATCACCACAAATGCTCTCCCACAAACATCAGCAGGAAATGTCCACATCACACGATTTGTACCAGCAGGCCAACCTCCAGAGCACCATACAACATCAAAAGATGTAACAATTTTGCAGGTTGCTCGGGATTGGAAAATGGACATGGACTTAGAGAAGAAGCTTGTGTTTCCCTCAGACATTGTGGCTACAACACTCCGGCCAAACATGGTCCTGTGGTCCACAACAGCCAAGCTGGCATATTTTGTGGCTGAAAGACCAAGATTTTCCCTGTAGAAGTGGGATGCAGGGGATTCGTTGCTACATCTATGACCAGTCTATTGAAGAAGATGGGGGTAAGGGGTCACTCCCTCCAACAAGCAATCAAGGCCTTGTCAAATGCAGCAGAAAAAAGCAGCAACTGGATTTGGATTAAAAGGAAAGACAACAACTGGGCTGCAAGATGAAGACAGGAGGGTATGGAACTGAGGGGGATGCATCTGGGATGCCAGGTAGCACCGTTGAGCCCTCTGGAGACGTTGTGGGCTTATCAACGAAACGTCAAAGAAGGAGGGTGCCCATCTGATGACCCCGATGACGTACCTACCCTCCCTCCTTGTTACCAATCCAAACCCACTGCCAACATCGAGAATGCCAACTTACCATAGGGATTGAAACATCAAGTCCTAATAACGCTACTGAATGGTAGGGCACTAGGGATGATATTGGAACAGAAGGACTTAGGAATACAAGGACATTGTTCGTTGAACGTGGCGCCACAGGCAAACAGGGTGGTGAAAAAGGTGTTTAGCACATTAGACTTCATCAGTATGAGCACTGAGTATAGGAGTTAAGACATTATGTTTCAGTTGCATAAGTGTTGGTGAGGCTATACTTGGGAGTACTCTGTACAACTTTGATCACCCTGTTATTGCAAAGCATGGTTAAACTGGAAAAATAACAGGTAAGATTTGCAAGAGGTTATATGGAGAGGTTGGCCAGGCTAAGAGTTTATTTCCTGAAATGTCCAAGAAGGGGAGACTGCATAGAAATATTTAAAATTATGAGAGGCATAGATAAGGCAGACGACATCTTTTACTCAGAACAGGCATCCAAAACTAGGGATCATAGGGATCGTAGTTTTAAGGTGAGAGGGAAAGATTTAAAAGGGACCTGAGAGACATCATTTTCCATGCAGGGGGTGGTGAGTAGATAGAACAAGCTGCCAGAGGAAGTGGTTGAAGTAGGTACAATGTCATCTAAAACTCACTTGGACAGGTCCATGGAGGGGTTATGGGCCGAATATACTTACATAGAGTGCCGACTAACTGGCTGAAGTGTTCAAGGGCATCTTTAATCACTCACTGCTGCGTTCTGTGGTTTTCAACTTTTTCAAAGGGCATCATACCACTTTTCATCATCATCAAAGGGCACAGTATTACATCAAGATCTTGATGTGGCAGAACTTAAGGAACCAACCCTCAGTGCTTAAACTGGCATTCATTGAATAAAACTTAGCTGAGAAATTCAGTTTCGGAGTATGGACCTCTTGGAAATCCTACAAGACTTCTCCTTTGTGATTTCTTTGGAGCTTTTGTTTTCCATAGGAAGTGCAGAGTGGTGTGAATACTGAAGTTTTAGGTATTCTGCAATCCCACAAATTCATTTGCCTTCTATTGTTGGTTTCTAATATTTTTCCTTGAGAGAGCATTGTGACCGAACTAAAACAGCACTGAGCTTCAGGTTATGACAAATTGTGAATCAGCTGCCAATGTCAGAAATAATCTGGAAGCTAGGAACACCAAAGTGGCATCAACGCTAAAAGAAGGATGTTATACAGCTAGAGGTTAAGGATTTTAACATGCGAGTAGATTGGAAAAATCAGGTCGGCACTGGATCTCAAGAGAGAAAATTTGTAGAATGTCTGCGAGATGGCTTTTTAGAACAGCTTGTCGTTGAGTCCACTAGGGGATCGGCTGTACTGGATTGGGTATTGTGTAACGAACCGGAGGTGATTGGAGAGATTGAGGTGAAAGAACCCTTAGGAGGCAGTGACTGAGTTCACTGTGAAATTAGAAAAAGAGAAGCCGAAATCTGATGTGTCAGTGTTTCAGTGGAGTAAAGGAAACTACAGTGGCATGAGAGAAGAACTGGCCAAAGTTGACTGGAAAGAGACACTGGCGGGAAAGACGGCAGAGCAGCAGTGGCTGGAGTTTATGCGAGAAATGAGGAATGTGCAAGACAGGTATATTCCATAAATGAAGAAATTTTCGAGTGGAAAAAGGATGCAACCGTGGTTGACAAGAGAAGTCAAAGCCAAAGTTAAAGCAAAGGTGAGGGCATACAAGGAAGCAAAAATTAGTGGGAAGACAGAGGATTGGGAAGCTTTTAAAACCTTACAAAAGGAAACCAAGAAGGTCATTAAGAGAGAAAAGATTAACTATGAAAGGAAACTAGCAAATAATATCAAAGAGGATACTAAAAGCTTTTTCAAGTATATAAAGACAGGTGAGAATAGATACAGGACCGACAGAAAATGATACTGGAGAAATTGTAATGGGAGGTGAGGAGATGGCAGAGGAACTGAACAAGTATTTTGCATCAGTCTTCACTGAGGAAGACAGCAGGATACCGGACGCTCAAGGGTGGCAGGGAAGAGAAGTGTGCGCAGTCACAATTACGACAGAGAAAGTACTCAGGAAGCTGAATAGGCTAAAGGTCGATAAATCTCCTGGACCAGATGGAATGCACCCTCGTGTTCTGAAGGAAGTAGCTGTGGAGATTGCGGAGGCATTAGCGATGATCTTTCAAAAGTCGATAGATTCTGGCATAGTTCCGGAAGACTGGAAGATTGCAAATGTCACTCCGCTATTTAAGAAGGGGGCAAGGAAGCAAAAAGGAAATTATAGACCTGTTAGCTTGACGTCGGTGGTTGGGAAGTTGTTGGAGCTGATTGTCAAGGATGAGGTTACACAGTACCTGGAAGCATATGACAAGATAGGCAGAACTCAGCATGGATTCCTTAAAGGAAAATCCTGCCTGACAAACCTATTACAATTTTTTGAGGAAATTACCAGTAGGCTAGACAAGGGAGATGCAGTGGATGTTGTATATTTGGATTTTCAGAAGGCCTTTGACAAGGTGCCACACATGAGGCTGCTTAACAAGATAAGAGCCATGGAATTACAGGAAAGTTACATACGTGGATAGAGCATTGGCTGATTGGCAGGAAACAGAGAGTGGGAATAAAGGAATCTTATTCTGGTTGGCTGCCGGTTACCAGTGGTGTTCCACAGGGATCAGTGTTGGGGCCGCTTCTTTTTACATTGTATATCAATGATTTGGATTATGGAATAGATGGCTTTGGGCTAAGTTTGCTGACGATACGAAGATAGGTGGAGGGGCCGGTAGTGCTGAGGAAATGGAGAGTCTGCAGAGAGACTTGGATAGATTGGAAGAATGGGCAGAGAAGTGGCAAATGAAGTACAATGTTGGAAAGTGTATGGTTATGCACTTTGGCAGAAAAAAATAAACGGGCAGACTATTATTTAAATGGGGAAAGAATTCAAAGTTCTGAGATGCAACGGGACTTGGGAGTCCTCGTACAGGATTCCCTTAAAGTTAACCTCCAGGTTGAGTCGGTAGTGAAGAAGGCGAATGCAATGTTGGCATTCATTTCTAGAGGAATAGAGTATAGGAGCAGGGATGTGATGTTGAGGCTCTATAAGGCGCTGGTGAGACCTCACTTGGAGTACTGTGGGCAGTTTTGGTCTCCTTATTTAAGAAAGGATGTGCTGACGTTGGACAGGGTACAGAGAAGATTCACTAGAATGATTCCGGGAATGAGAGGGTTAACATAAGAGGAACGTTTGTCCGCTCTTGGACTGTATTCCTTGGAGTTTAGAAGAATGAGGGGAGACCTCATAGAAACATTTCGAATGTTAAAAGGCATGGACAGAGTGGATGTGGCAAAGTTGTTTCCCATGATGCGGGAGTCTAGTACGAGAGGGCACGACTTCAGGATTGAAGGGCGCCCTTTCAGAACAGAAATGCGAAAAAATTTTTTTAGTCAGAGGGTGGTGAATCTATGGAATTTGTTGCCACGGGCAGCAGTGGAGGCCAAGTCATTGGGTGTATTTAAGGCAGAGATTGATAGGTATCTGAGTAGCCAGGGCATCAAAGGTTATGGTGAGAAGGCGGGGCAGTGGGACTAAATAGGATAAAATGGATCAGCTCATGATAAAATGGCGGAGCAGACTCAATGGGCCGAATGGCCTACTTCTGCTCCTTTGTCTTTTGATCTTATGGAATCAAATCTTAAGAAAGCTATGGGCCTCTACTTTCCAAACTTTTACAACCATAGATTGTAGGTAAAACACTCCTTAGATAGATCACTATAGGGGAGTGAAACCCTATATATTAAGTGGCCATGAGACCTTCTAGGCTCTCCCTTTGGGATTCTTAGGGAAAGTCAATCCTGCCAATGACATTATAGTCTACCTCCCATTCATTCAGCATGCTAACGTGCCAACCACTGAAGCATTTATGCAAAGTTTAATTACTAGAAAGATAATTACATCTTCACCATTGTAGCATTGGCTGTTTGGGGCTCCCTACTTTAATAGTAATTTGAAATTCCTATGTAATTCACTGCCTACCTTGTGAAAAGTGGTTGAACAGCTTATCAAAAAGGATGGCTGCTATGAAATGAGTATGGTTAAATGTTGCTTCCTCTGATTTTTCCCTCAATATATCCTTAATCAAACAAGTTTGATTATTTTTTTCATTGAGGAATATTCTAACTGACCTTAGAAAATAATTGAGGTCACATATGCACACACTACAAATGTCCTCTATGCATGTGTGCAACATCTATTCATACAGTTTTTGCAGTCTGCACAAGCTATAGTTTTATTGTGGCTTACACTCAACTTTTAAGATTTATTTGCATAGCAAGCAGAAACATTAATGAACTTTTAGACCACAACAACTCAGTTTTTTAAAGTTTTGCTGTACATATATTGGTCAACAAATTAACCTACATTATACTTCAAAATATGTTTCACTGGTTTAAAAGTACTTTTGGACATCCTTAAATGGACATGAAAGATGCAATACAAATATAAATAGTTTACTGACATGGTCTGATGTACTGTAATCTAAAACTGATTTGCAGAATGAATTCATAAATGAGGTAACATTACTTGAGTTACATTGCATTACATACGATTTCTTAACAAAAGCACTATATGATTCTTACCCAGATCTTGGTTAATTTTTGAAATCTTGGCAAAAATATCCACATCACTAGATTCCTGAATTCCTTCTTGCGATTGACCTTATAATAAATAATCACAGATGTCAATTTTTTGAAAATTCATAATAGTACAGTATTGTCTCCCAATTTATTCCTTTAATTTTAAGAAAATACTTTATCCCTGTTAATAATTAAAATCTAGGTGACCCCAAGAATTGGGAGGAGGATGCACAGAATCTTCAGGACTTCAAAATACAGTGGATTCTGGTTAATTAGAATCACAGAACCATAGAACATTACAGCACAGAAACAGGCCTTTTGGCCCTTCTTGGCTGTGCCGAACTATTCTTCTGCCAAGTCTCACTGACCTGCAACTGGACCATATCCTTCCGTACACCTCTCATCCATATACCTGTCCAAGTTTTTCTTAAATGTGTTACGAGAATACACATAAAATTAAGATGTTTGCTGGCCTGGGCTAGCATCAGTGGCATCAGCAGTTGGTCTGCCACCTGCCCTCAGGGGAAGGAGAGATAAGGAACAATGGAGCAGCGTCTGGAGATGTGTAATGAAGGGATGTGGGAGGGAGAGCTGTCTGGAGCGGCTCCCCCCTTTAAACCCTGAACTGTTTGAAGTGATGGACAGGCGATACCCCAGCAGGGGGATAAAAAGGGACAGGTTCGCTAAGACAGACACACACGCCACCCGAGGTAACGAGACCCTGGAAGCGGTGCGCCTCTCACGAGTGGTGAGAAGTACCGGACAACGCCCAGGGTGGAAAGGTACGATCAGCGGGAACCCGGTGTGTGTCCGCCCTTGCCTGGGTGCCGGGTTCACTGCAGAGGATCGACTGCATCTGGAGGAGGGGTCACAGTCGGTGACCTCAGGTGACATCACCAAGGACCCGCCCAAAAGCTGTTTGTGAGCCATCTCGCTGGTCTGTGAGCCATCTTGCTGGTCTGTGAGTGAAGCCGTTCTGAATGATGAGTTGTTCCTATTCTATCTCTCTCTTCCCCCACGTTGTCCACCGCCATGGCAACGATTACTGCGAACTGAACTACAAACTGGACTGAACTTTGAGTCATTTTGAAATTGGTCATTTACCCCTAGACAACGATAGAGCTTGATTGATGCTGTTATCTTAATTCTGTGCACATGTGTGGTTATCATTGTTGAATTGTTGCATTTATTATCCTTTCGATTACTGTGTTGCTTGTTTCTTTAATAAAACTTTCTTAGTTCTAGTACTCCAGACTCCAACTGAGTGATCCATTTCTGCTGGTTTGGCAACCCAGTTACGGGGTACGTAACAAATGTTAAAAGTGAGCGGGCATTTACCACTTCATCTGGCAGCTCATTCCACACTCCCACCACTCTCTTTGTGAAGAAGCCCCCCTCTAACGTTCCCTTTAAACTTTTCCCCCTTCACCCTTAACCCATGTCCTCTGTTTTTTTTCTCCCCTAGCCTTAGTGGAAAAAGCCTGCTTGCATTCACTCACTCTGTCTATACCTATCATAATTTTATATACCTCTATCAAATCTCCCCTCATTCTTCTACGTTCCAGGGAATAAAGTCCTAACCTATTCAAACTTCCTCTGTAACTCACTTTCTCAAGTCCCGGCAACATCCTTGTAAACCTTCTCTGCACTCTTTCAACCTTATTAATATCCTTCCTATAATTTGGTGACCAAAACTGCACACAATACTCCAAATTCGGCCTCACCAATGCCTTATACAACCTCATCATAACATTCCAGCTCTTATACTCAATACTTTGATTAATAAGGGCCAATGTACCAAAAGCTCTCTTTACGACCCTATCTACCTGTGACGCCACTTTTAGGGAATTTTGTATCTGTGTTCTCAGATCCCTCTGTTCTACTGCACTCCTCAGTGCCCTACCATTTACCTTGTATGTTCTACCTTGGTTTGTCCTTCTAAAGTGCAATACCTCACACTTGTCTGTAGTAAACTCCATCTGCCATTTTTCAGCCCATTTTTCCAGCTGGTCCAAATCCCTCTGCAAGCTTTGAAAACCTTCCTCACTGTCCACTACACCTCCAATCTTTGTATCATCAACAAATTTGCTGATCCAACTTACCATATTATCATCCAGATCACTGATATAGATGACAAATAACAATGGACCCAGCACTGATCCCTGTGGCACACCACTAGTCACAGGCCTCCACTCAGAGAAGCAATCCTCCACTACCACTCTCTGGCTTCTTCCATTGAGCCAATGTCTAATCCAATTTACTACTTCTCCATGTATACATACCACTGAATAACTAACCTCCCATGCGGGACCTTGTCAAAGGCCTTACTGAAGTCCATGCAGACAACATCCACTGCCTTCCCTTCATCCACTGCCCTGGTAACCTCCTCGAAAAACTCTGCTGTGCCTTGCCTTTAATTACACTTTGTAACATCACTGGCCATTACTCTTTCGGCCATCCTAAACTCAGAGCAAGAGTTTCGAAATGCTGGAAATATTTGTCCCCTTCAGCTTCATTAAATGGAGGAGCCAAAATAACCTCATGACTAGCAATAAACTGTTTCTCAAAACCAGAAGACTGATTTCTCATCCTTAATTTCTCCATCTCTAACTCAAATTTTCTCTGGTTTTCAGCTTCTCTATCTTTAAATTCCCTTAATTTATTTTGCTCTCTTTCTTCAAATTCCCTTTTTTATTAGCCTCTCTTTCGGCCATTTCTGCTTTAAATCTTTCAAACTTTATCTGTTCAAGATGTAACTGCATTTCCAGATTACTCATTGGAAACCTATCTAACACCTCATCATCAAACGTTTTTAAACTGATGTAATGCTCAGCGATTTTTCTTTGAATTAAGGCCTTTGTGGTACTCTTTGTAACTCCCTTAATATCCAACCTCTTAGCAATCTCCAATACAACAGGTTTACTCGCATTCACTAAAAACTCCAGGTCAGACGAATCCATAAAGATGTCAATATTCATTGCTGCCGAATACCACTCACACACCAATCAAACAAAAAAAGATCCGGTATTTCCCTTTTCCAAATCAGAATGACAATTAAACCAGCACTTAAACTCAAAAATTTGGAACAATATCTGGACGAGCCCCCACAATATATGTTACGTAACCGGCAACAATGAATATCAATCGAGTCAGGTTATATAAAAACAACCAAACATTTACTAAACACAGATAAACAATAAAAAACGAACAAAAACCTTAACGGGAAGTTAAGCGCTATGCGGCCGTTCAACAAATCGTCACTCGGTACTGGTTCTTAAAGCGATAAATTCGAGAACAGTTCTTAAAGCGGTAAAGTCAAATACAGTTCTTAAAATTAAAATTCGAAAGTCCAACAGATTTATACATTCATTTGGGAGAGACTTCTCTGGAGAAGGATTTCTTCATAGAGGCAACTTTCCTGCTGGTTCGGTCCAAAGGATTCACGATGAAGGAAATAAACGGCTTAAAACAACTGACCTTAATTTCTAGAGAGCACCTTGCATGAACTTCCTTGCACTTTTGGCAAGAGTTATCTGCGATGCAGGTCGCTACTTCTTCAACGAGGACTGAATAAGGTCAATCCTTTATTAAACTGCCGAACGATACCAACTTCTCTAAATCCTTCAGGTCCTGTACTTCGATAAAGTCTTCACTCTCTAATACTACTGAAAAGGTACATCAACAAATCTAGCAGAAATTGCCAGTCCAGCACTATTGTACCTTGCAACAGAACGTAACACTCTGTTTTAAAAATGAAACTGCGTCATAAAACAAATACATAACGGAATGGAGACACTGACAAACGTTCTAGCTGGAAAACTAAACTGCATCACCAGAGGTCTTCCCTTTTATACCCGTGATGAACATGTCATCACATGACCTCACATCGGCGGGAAAATTACATCAGGTGACCTCCAAAAGACCGTTACATCATTCTCACAAGAATGTCACAAGATCTCCTTGAGGTATGTAACAACTTGAATAGATTTGTTAAACATGACCTACCACGCACAAAGCCATGTTGACTCTCCCTAATAAGTTCCTGTCTATCCAAATACTTGTAGTTCCTATCTCTTAATACTCCTTCCAATAATTTACCTACTACCGACGTCAAACTTACTGGCCTATAATTTCCCAGATTACTTTTAGAGACTTTTTAAAACCACGAAACAACATGAGCTATCCTCCAATCCTCCGGCACCTCACCCGTAGATACCGACATTTTAAATATATCTGCCAGAGCCCCTGCAATTTCAACACTAGTCTCCTTCAAGGTCCGAGGGAATACCCTGTCAGGTTCTGGGGATTTATCTACTCTGATTTGCCTCAAGATTGCAAGCACCTCCTCCTTTTCAATCTGTATAAGTTCCATGACCTCACTACTTGTTTGCTTTATTTCCATTGACTCCATGCCAGTTTCCTTAGTAAATACAGACACAAAAAAACCATTCAAGACCTCCCCCATTTCTTTTGGTTCCATACATAGCTGACCACTCTGATCTTCAAGAGGACCAATTTTATTCCTTACTATCATTTTGCTCTTAATATACCTGTAGAAGCTCTTTTTATTATCCTTCACCTTGACTGCCAAAGCAACCTCATGTCTTCTTTTAGCCCTCCTGATTCCTTTCTTAAGTATTTATCTTTTTGCACTTTTTATACTCCTCAAGCACCTATTTGCTCCATTTCCTATACATGTCACACATCTCTCTTTTCTTCTTTATCAGAGTTCCAAGATCCCTTGAGAACCAAGCTTCCTTATTCTTATTCACTTTGCCTTTAATCCTGACAGGAACATACAAACTCAGCACTCTCAAAATTTCTCCTTTGAAGGCCTCCCACTTACCAATCACATCCTTGCCAGAGAACAACCTATCCCAATCCACACTTTTCAGATCCTTATATAAAAATTGCTGGTGAACGCAGCTGGCCAGGCAGCATCTATAGGAAGAGGTACAGTTGACGTTTCGGGCCGAGACCCTGACAAAGGGTCTCGGCCCGAAAGGTCGGCTGTACCTCTTCCTATAGATGCTGCCTGGCCTGCTGCGTTCACCAGCAATTTTCATATGTGTTGCTTGAAATTCCAGCATCTGCAGATTTCCTCGTGGTTGCCTTTATAGATCCTTTCTCATTTCTTCAAATTTGGCCTTTTTCCAGTTTAGAACCTCAACCCGAGGACCAGATCTATCTTTATCCATGATCAAGTTGAAACTAATGGTGTTATGATCACTGGAACCAAAGTGTTTCCCTACACACACTTCCCTCACCTGTCCTAACATCTTTTCCTAATAGGAGATGTAATATTGTATCCTCTCTATTTGCTACCACTATATATTGATTTAGAAAACTTTCCTGAACACATTTTACAAACTCTAACCCGTCTAGACCTTTAACAGTATGGGAATCCCAATCAATATGTGGAAAATCAAAATCCCCTACTATCACAACTTTATGTTTCCTGTAGTTGTCTGCTATCTCTCTGCAGATTTGCTCTTCCAATTCTCACTGACTATTGGGTGGTCTATAATACAACCCCATTAATGTGGCCATACCTTTCCTGTTTCTCAGCTCCACCCATATGGCCTCGGTAGGTAGACAAGCTCTCTAATCTGTCCTGCCTGAGCACTGCTGTAACACTTTCCCTGACTAGCAATGCCAACACCGCGCACCCCCCCCCCGGCACCCTTCATTCCTCTGCCTCTATCACGTCTGAAACATTGGAACCCTGGAACATTAAGCTGCCAGTCCTGCCCCTCCTATAGCCAACTTTCACTAATGGCTATAATGTCAAGATCCCATGTGTCATCCATGCCCTCAGCTCGTCAGCCTTCCCCACAATACTCCTTGCATTGAAATAGACACACCTCAGAAGATTATTACCACCACACACAACCCTTCTATTTGTGACTTTGCATGAACTTTCAACATATTTATTTTCACCCCCGATCCACTATCTGCTCTGGCACTCTGGTTCCCATCCCCCTGCAAATCTAGTTTAAACCCTCCCCAAAAGCACTAACAAACCTCCCTGCAAGGATATTGGTCCCCTTGTAGTTCAGGTGTAACCTGTCTCTCTCGTACAGGTCCCACCTGCCCCAGAAGAGGTCCCAATGATCCTGAAATCTGAAACCCTGGCCCCTACACCAGTTCCTCAGCCACGAAGCCATCCGCCAGAGCTTCCTATTCTTACCCTCACTGGCACGTGGCACAGGTAGCAATCCTGAGATTACCACCTTCAAGGTCTTGCTTTTTAACTTCCTACCAAGCTCTCAATACTCATTCTGGACCTTCTCACTCTTCCTTCCTACGTCATTGGTACCGATGTATACCATGACATCTGGCTGATCACCCTCCCACTTCAGAATGCTGTGCACGTGATCAGAGATATCCCTGACCCTGGCACCCGGGAGACAACAAACCATCCGGGAGTCTCTGTCACGACCACAGAACCTCCTTTCTGTAGCTCTAACTATCGAGTCCCCTATCACTACCGCTCTCCTCTTCTTCCGCCCTCCCTTCTGCACTGCAGAACCAGACTCAGTGCCAAAGATCTGGTTGCTGCAGCTTGTCCCAGGTAAGTCATCTCCAACAATATCGAAAACGGTATACTCATTGTCGAGGGGAAGGGTCATAGGGGAACCCTGCTCTGCCTGCCCTTTCCCCTTCCCTTGCCTGACGGTAACCCAATTACCTGTGCGTTGCTCCTTTGGCATAACTACCTCCCTGAAGCTACAGCTATAAACACCTCATTCTCCTGAATGATCCGGAGGTCATCCAGCTCCTGCTCCAGTTCCCTAACGCAGTTTGTCAGGAGCTGCAGCTGGATGCACTTCTTGCAGGTGTCATTGTCAGGGACACCGGAGGCCTCCCTGACTTCCCACATCCTGCAACAGGAGCATTCCAACATTCTGCCTGGCATTTTCCGTACTCTAAACAAACAAGACAAAACTTACTGGAACCTACCCTTGCCTCTGCCTGTTCACGCTGAAGCCTGTTGAGCCAAAACCATCCCACTCTGCTCCCTCTCACTCCGCTGCCTGCTCTCAACGCTGCCCGCTGTATATGATAGTCTTTTTTTTAACCTTTGGCGCTCTACGTCACTCGCCTGTGCAGTCTATCCTCTTTTCCCCCAGCAGTGTAAAAAAAGTCTTCTCTCCGAGATTCCTTACTCCTTCACTCTGGGCCTCTTGCTCTGATTTAAAAAAGACCGTTGAAAATTCTTCTCCCTTTTAAACCTTTAGCGCTCTACGTCACTCGCCTGCGCAGTCTAGCCTCTTTTCCACGAGCAGTGTTAAAAAAAAAAAATTCTTCTCTCCGAGATTCCCTACTCCTTCACTCTCAGCCTCTTGCTCCAATTTGGGGCAGCCACTTATTTGGCACAACTCTTAAAGAATGCAAACTAATCAAGGAAATAGCTGGGAGTCCCTTGCTTATTTGGGACACTGTGCTGCTTAATTGGAACAGTTTCTAACTAGTATCAGTCGCATGCACTTTGTGTGTTTGTAAGGCTCAGAGCAAACAGTTTAAAAAGTGTCAATTGTGTGTGTTTGAGTTCAAAATGCAGTGATTTCTGTCACTGATAGTTGGTGAGAAATAAGCAGCAAGACAATTGAGAACTGTTTTGTTCACTGCGTTGTTGCGTATTAAAGCTCAGAGATGCCAGAAACAGCCGTGAGTAAAAATGAAATGATTTTTACTACTTCAACATGTTAAGAACTAGGAAGAATTTGAAGGTATTGACCATCACGTCGAACGCACAATTAAAACGATGATTTGGAGGATGCAATCGTGAAAGCATTTTATGACGGCAGTCCATTATCTGCACTAGGCATCAGTACTCATTTCATTCATTTACAGTCAATCACGGCAGTACATAGCATTGTATATAGTCAATAACTATTAAGAAAGTAATGCACAGTTTTATAGTACTGCAGTGGTATCTGTAGGGTTCTAATTTGTTCCGTATTTTATTTAAATACATTATTTGTTATTCAGTTAAACAGTAGTTTGTCATTTTAATACCTTTTTAACTATTTCCATGAAACTTCAGCGAATTGTGGCAGCCACTTAATTGAGCTAAAATGTACTGGTCCTGATGTGTTCTAATTAACTGGAATTCACTGTATATAAAGAATCTAAGCAATTATAAAATAGAGAAATGTTGAGCTGGGAAGTTACATATTCCAAATAAACACCATAAGTCACTGTAAGTTAACATGGTGCAACAATAAATTAGGAAGACAACTGGTATGTTGACCATTATTGCAAAAATACTGAGAAAAAGAGTAAAAACATATTTATTCTTTTCTATAGGGCCATGATAGGACAGCTCTTGGACTATAATATGAATACATTAGCTCCCTACAAAAGACTAACCTACTTCTGATAGAATGAGTACAACAAAGTCTCACAAGATTGATTCCTGGATTGAGGAGATTACTTTTTGATCACAAGTTAACAGACCATGTCTACAGTTATAAAAATGAGAAAGCATCTCATTAAAATTCTTACAGGGTAGATGCAAAAATTATGTTTGACCTTGCTGAGACGTCTAGAATCATGGATTACAGTGGGGGATAATTTGGAATTATATTCTAGACAAATAGATTTCAATAGATTTTGATTATTAAGAGAATCAAAGAATATGAAGTTACTGCTGGGAAGTGATACAGATGTAAATTATTGTCCGTGATGTATTGAATAATAGAGCGGATGAAAAGGACTGAACAAACTATTTCTACTTCTCTATTCTATTGAAACACCCTGGTATCCTTGGCTGCGTAAGTCTAGGGAAGACAATCTCTGGCCCCATCAAACTTAAGTGATTGAGGCACAAGCCCACCCTAAACCCCTTGTTTGTGTGGACACTTTGCTCCCCTGTTACAAATTAATGCCAGGAAATAACAGACAGTACACTGCATATGATTAAAGGAATTATGTTTATGAACCTTAACTAAAGGGTTAGTAAAGAATAACAAAAAGGGCCCATTCTAATTAAACAGTCAAATGTGCACAAGTTGGAGCTCATCTTGAACTTCACTGTCACTCACGCATTGGGTCCTCGGTCAATGTGAAAGCACACACCACCTTCTAAACGTCACTCGCAATCCATCTTGAACAAATGGGTCTCCCACTGAATCATATGCTACAACCAGTTCTCCCCAGCGTCTTCTCTCTTTATCTTCTCTCAAACAAAAGCTCCAAGCCCAACCTTAGTGTCCCTCACCAGAGAAACCTCCCCTTAATTGGACCATCCTAATTGGGCGGCACACATTTCTCCTCTCTCTTATCTTCAACAGTAACCCAAACCAGCTGAAATCAAACAGCTCACATAGAACAGCACAAAGTGAAATACATACAGCATAACAGTAAAAAAATATGAACCAGGGCATTACCCTAATTACATCTTCAACAGAGCTTCCCTTTAAGTTGTGGGAAAAAAATCATGACATAGCATGCGGTGCCCCCAATTCTACTGATACTGGTACATGAAGGACATGGTACCGAGCTCCGAGCTCCAATCTCTGTCCATGCGGTTACCTATCTACTGATGTTAATAGAAATTTATCTAACTCTAGGGAAATATCAGATGGGTTAACATGGATCACATACAGATTTGCTTGGTCTATTTTCACAATTGGCAAGATTTCCTCTTGAAATGACCACTAACATAATGATAGGATAAATAGATTTTGAGTTCTCAAAATTTTATGGAAACAAAGCACTCTACAATACAATTTCTGTCCATGCATTAAAAGATTGAATTTCTAGGCTACAGCCTCCAGATTATTGGAAGCAAAAGTCCTAAAATTCATCTGTAGGACACCAACTAAGATGTCTTGCTAAGTCAAAAGTCCCATTTATAGTAAATGATGTGAACTTGCACTATCTGGTTGTGTGACTGCCAGCTGGAGGATTTGATACAGCTATATTTAAAGATGCCAATCATATAAATATATTGATTTCCATGCTGCACTACAGCCACTGCTGACATTGAAGGCTGACCTTTCATTGCACCTCCATACACTCTGCTGCATTTAGAGTGGTCCATAATAAGACAGAGCAATGACCACAAAGGTTAAGCTTATATGCAGTAATCCTCACTTACAACTGTGACTTCATAAAGTTCTTATTTGAAGAATCTGCAAGCATTTTTGAGATTTATATCACTTAAATTTCTAAGCTGGTGCATATCACACATCCTGGTTACGTGACCACTGACGCCAGGCAGACAATTGCTGAAGAGTATTGATAACGGCTGGGGTCACTTGTCTTGTAAAGACAAAGGCAATGGCAAACTTTTGTAGAAAAATATACCAAGACCAATCATGGTCGAAGACCATGATTGCCCACACCATACGATATAGCACATAATGGTGACGAAGATCACTTAAAGCTACCTTGAATCATTCAAAAGGGGAAGCAGACTAAATGGAACAGGCGTCCTGCTTCCTCAGATGTTGAATCATTCAAAAGGGAAAGCAGACTAAATGGAACAGGCGTCCTGCTTCCTCAGATGTTGAATCATTCAAAAGGGAAAGCAGACTAAATGGAACAGGCGTCCCGCTTCCTCAGATGTTGAATCATTCAAAAGGGGAAGCAGACTAAATGGAACAGGCGTCCTGCTTCCTCAGATGCTGCCTAACCTGCAGAGCTTCTCCAGCATTTTTTATTTTTATAACGGTATCACTCAGTCCTACAGTTCTTCAAAACATCTCCTGCAAGCTCAGGCATATGGTGGGTCATTTTTGGACTTACAAAATGGGAATAAGAAATTTTGATTTTACAAACAGGGAAACACAGGCTTCATGAGTTCTACATGAAAGACTGGTTTGCAAAATTAAGACCAAAGAAATTAACAGATCAACAGCAGAGTTAATAAGAAAGTGGCTCAAAGTCAGAGAACAGAGATGGCATCAACGTGTTGTTTTTCAAAGTGAAAACATTGGACAAAGCACATTCAAAGAGATCAGGAGAGGCGGCATCTTCCTTAATAAGTAATTCCACCTCTCCTCTTTTCTTGGTCTTTCCTGACTTTTGTACATGCCTTATATGTTGAAATATTAAGTTTTCCTTGATTTTCCTTCCTCCTTACTAATGACAGAAAAGAGACACTAGTAAGGAAGAAGGAAATTAAAGGAAAACTTTTCACTGAAAGAATGACTTGAGGAACTCAGTGGACCAGTTACAAGAGCTGTTGCCTCATGGCTCTGGCAACAAAGGCAATCTGGAACTCGGGTGCCGTGTCTAGAGTCTGCACATACTCCCTGTAATTATTGCTGGTGACTGTAGCCGTTGTAGTTTGTATGTGGGTGACTAGTAGTACCTAGAATGGGAAATACGAAAAATAGGTTGTCGGGAAATTTAGCAGAGAAATAGGATTTTTCTATGAACTAACGTGGGCTAAAATGGCCTCCTACTCCATTGTAAGTAAAAACGGCAATATCCTAATAAATATGGAAATAATTTAAGTTAAGCAAGTAATCATGAAAGGACATTGAAACAAGCAGTCAACTATTATCACAGCTTATGCAGAAGGAAGAGGTCAAGTTTAGCCTATCAATGAGAAATGAAACTTTATAAGTGTTAAGGGTTTCTTTCAAATACTGAAGCCACTCTCAAACAAATCCAATTTCTTCTCATTACAACATTCTTGATTTCCACTTTTCTAAATCTAGAAATTAACTTTTTTTTAATAAGTGATCTGTTATGTACTTACCTTCAAATCCGTAAATATCCGGGTTTATATTCTGTGCAGGAAACAAACCTTGTATCGTCTTTGTTGTCGAACTATTTACCTGCATTAAAAGTATTTTGTATTACAAAAATAACAACAAATGACTAAGTATCATTCATAACTTATTCTTCTCTCACCATTACTGGATTCTTCCATGATGTGCTCATCAGGATTAAGGTTAATGTTGCTCCAAAGATGAAATCCATCTTCTATTATTACACCATTATTTGCACATCTGCCTTGAACGAGAATCTTAGAATTGGGGTACTGTTCTAAATAAATGAACAGCATGTCATTTATGAAACAAAAAATAAAACTTCAAGAATATATCCTAATATATATTTCAGGCATTGGTATTAAACATTAAAAAACAGAGAAATAATGATGCTGCTTAGGGCAATATATTTATATTAACCTAACATAATTTTACTAAGAAATATGCTGAAGCAATTAAAAATCTAAGTATCTTGAGTCATTTTGAATTTGATTTTTTCACCTTTTGCCCAAATTTAGAAGATACAAAACTGAAATGAATAGAGAGAACACTAATTGGCAAATGTTTTGATAGCATGATTGATATTAAAACATACAAATTTATGCTTGAGAGTAATTTTCAACACATACAACTGCACTACAAATATAATGTACCTTATAATTAGTCTGTCTTTTGCTAACTTTTCATATTTAAACATTCATTGCATTCACAATTCAAATTAGGTATCATTATATCTGCAAGGCAAATGTTTCCATAAAATTTATCAAAGGCCATTCGTTCTAACCAACACCAATCAATAAACATGTCAGTGACAAAAATCTGTTGCAGACTGTATAGTTTTTTTTATATAATGAAGATATTAATAGTACTAAGAAAGTTACCCACTGGATGAATTGTACTTCTCCATCACAGAACAGTTTATAGAAATCAGTGAAAAAAAATCAGACCACTCCACCATATCATAATGAAGACAGCAGTCACTGTGATGGTCAGAATTTTATTACCGTCCTTTTTCCGTGCACCATCATTGCTTGGAGGCATTTAATTTGATGCACTTCATTCATCATGCTGCATTACCTGGCACACTAATCATCCCACAACTTGCTATGATGCAGGGCCTCTCATAGCACGGAACTCAATCAGGACAGTAAATTACATTGAAGTATGAAGACAAATACTAAAGATCACGTTATTAACTCTCTGCTATGTTTCCCCTCACCTCTACTAAAGCCTTTTATGCAACTGGTCTATGTCTGCTATGGGAATGTGTCCTTTAAAGTTTGACAACATTTCCAGTGTACAACTTGTCAAAGAAGTATCAATCACAATACCGTAATAGTCTGTAGCTCTTGTTGGGAAACAAATGAGTCTCTACTGAGCATTCTTATTGTAAACTACTTTAAGTATTTCAAATATACTTCTGGCCAATTTTACAAACTTGCATGGGAGCCTCAAATCAAACATTAGCATTAAATGCAGTGGACCAAAAGTAGGTGAATGCAGCTTTAGAAAAATGAGTGTTGCTGCTGTCTGACTACACAGGAAGTTTGTCTTTAAAAGCCACTGTCCTTCACTTAATGTTGCAGGTAACATTTTAGAAATTGTGTTGATCTGAGTACTGTCCTGTTTTAGTTTTAACTTCTGGTGTATAACATTACTGCAGACTTGTTTCTGACCAATTCTATAACATTTCTTCAGGGGATTTGGTATTGGTGTCAAATACAACAATGTTTCAGCTCACTAAAAATACTGTATCGCAATACAACACCTCAGCATTCATGTCCACAGATCCCTGGTACAAAATTCCAAAGATTCACAACCTGCTGAAAGAAGTTGTTCCTCCTCATCTGAGTTTTAAATAGTAAACATTTTATTCTAAGACTGTGCCTTCAGTTCTATGTTCCTTGTAGAAAATCATCTCTTTCTCTACCCTCTACCAATTTTGCAAGTAAAAGCCAACATTCACTTTTCCTCCTAATTACCTCCTATATCTGCACACTAACTTTTTATGCTTCTGAGATAACACTGGATATCTTTGAATATCAGCATTCATTAAAAAGTTACCGATACATAACAGCATATAATATTATGATTTTCTATTCTTGTATTTTTTCCACATTAGATTTATTTACCATCCTTTCGCTGACTTACCCAACCTGATTATGTACCTTGGCAATGGTTTTCTATTTTTACCACTATTTACTTTCCTACATCTCTACACATCATTAAAGATTTTGGAACAATACTCAGCCCTTTCATCTAAACAGCAATATAAATATGAAGTAGTTGAGATATCAGCACCCACTGATGACCCACAAGTTACAGGTTGCCAGCATATAAAGGGTCCTATATCCCTACTCTCCTCCTTAACCAATGCCCATCCATCCTAATATATTATACTCAATATAAAGGCAGTAACTTTTTAATGAGCACTTAATAGATGCCCTTTAGAAATCCAACCATGCCACTTCCTTTATCCACTCTGCTGGATTTATCCAAAAAAAAATCAAATATGACTTGCCCTTCACAAGCCAAGTTGACTCTCAAATTATATTATAACTTGCTTAAAGTGTCTGGGATAATGGACCTGCACTTTCCCAAAAGACATTTGTTACACTAACTGGTCAACAGATCCCTGCTTTCTTTTACTCTGTTCCAGATTAATGGTGTTACGTTTGTAGTTTTCAAGTCTGCTGAGACCTTTACAGAGTTTACTGTTTCGGAAAGTCATCAGGACAATTGAGTAGGTGATAAATTGCTTTATTATTCTCTCATTTTGAAGGACAGTGAGGAACTCATTTTGCATGATATCCATACAGATGATTTCATTACAACAGTGCCCTGAGACAGTACAAGAAAAGCAGTAAGAGAATGCAGAATAAATTCTGAGCTACAGAGAAGTGCTGTGCAAGTAAACAATACGATGCAAGATCAAAACAAGGTAAATTGTTGAGATTTAATCATCTTGTAACTGGAGGATCGAAGCTGTCCTTGACCTTTGTGTCTCACCCCACTGTGCGCTTGTTCTGGCATCTGTGAACACTGTTAGGTTTATAACTCAAAATGGAAGAAGCTAGAAGATTTCAAAGAGGAGCACGGAACCACACAAATATATCTGGTCTTGATTTAAGAGCGAGGGAAATAGGAGAGGAGCAGAATAAAAAAAAGGTGGGAAGACAAATAAACAAGTCAAGAAATAAACAGTGAGCCAGAGAAGCTGAAGTGACATGGGAAAGAGAGTGGAACAAGTTGAATGGTATACTTTACACTCTCTTGCAAACTACCATTTCCTCCTTTTGTATTTATGTCTTCCATTCCCCTCTCAGCCTCATTTCTCCATTCCACATTCATCATCAGATTTGTTTATTTATCACATGTACATTGAAACATACAGTGAAATGCGTGTTTGTGTTAATAACCAGCACAGCCAAAGGATGCACTCAGGCAGTCCACCAATGTTGACACACATTCCAGCACGAACACAACGTGCCCACAATGCTCAGCAGAACAACTCAGAACGCTGTAAAACAGAACACAGCAAGCAACAAACAGCAGCAGCAAAGCAACTCCCTTTCCACGCTTTCATTCATCCAGTTTTGCACACACACAACAGGCCTCCGGACCTCCAGTGGACTTCTGGTCAATGGGGCTCTGGCTTCCCCAGTGGACTTCAGACTTGAGCCAAGGGCCCAGGGTTTTGGCTATTTAGTTTCAACTTCTGGACTTCCAATTGACCTTTGGGCTTCGATATCATCCCCAGGACTATCTGGTGACAGGACCCTGAACTCCAAGCCATGGGGCTAACCAACTAGCGTATCTAGGGGGTCATCGGCTCTTGTGTCCCCTGCTCACACGGATATCCAATCCCGGGACCTACCGACCAGGGAGGACTCACTGAGCTGGTGGGTCACCAGCCCTCATCCTCAGCGCTCAACCTCTGCAGCTCTAAACAATCTTGACCCTTTCATCTTTCTCAGT
This sequence comes from Mobula hypostoma, assembly GCF_963921235.1. Lineage (NCBI taxonomy): Eukaryota > Metazoa > Chordata > Chondrichthyes > Myliobatiformes > Myliobatidae > Mobula > Mobula hypostoma. The sequence goes on along the minus strand of NC_086107.1, from coordinate 72,178,230 downwards.
CATACCATGATACTCCTCTTCCTAAACTGACTCTTAGATCTTCCATAGGATTGTTTTCACTGTTACCTGCCCCCTCACAAGTCAATCTCTCTCTAGCACTCTCCCAATATCCACACCTGCTCCCCACTCCACAATCACCTTTCCCCACCATTAAACCTTTTCTACTCTCTCCTCTTGAGCTCTCCATTTTATCAGCTGTTTAAAACTAAGATGCATCAGAATTTCTTCTTGCAAAAAGTGATGATCACTAAAATTCTCTCTCCTGAAGGGATATAGAGGTTAGATCTTTGGATATTTATGTCAGAAGTAGATCAAGTTTAGAAATACTGAAGAATTGAGATCTATTTAGCATGGCTATAGAAGAAAACTGAGGCTCTAGGAATTCCTCTGCTGAAACCAACAGTTTTAGCATGATGTTAAGCAGGAAAACCTGACTATACTACTCTATGAATTTCAGAAATGAAATTCTTACTTTCTATGCTAGCTTGAGGGGTGGGGGGAGGGGTAAAATGGGAAAGTATGTTGCCAATGATTAGAAACACTGCAAAATACAAGGTAATTTAGTTGAAGAGCTAACAAAGATTTTTTTAAAAGTAAAAATAATAAACGTGGTCATCCCACCAGCTGTTCCAACCTTTGAGTTGCTGGGGGATCTTTGGGATCCCCAAAACAATATAATCTGTTATATTGCTCAACATTTATCAGGTGAAGGACATAGCAGATATTTTACATGTGAACAAATGGGCCTTCCATTTTGATTGCTGAAAAACTGCTTGATGTAGACTTTCATAAAGAGCATGGGTAACCTAACAATAAACTTTAACACTACAACGACCCCTATAGAGAGCAATTTCTGAACTATGTTCTGCTTTTGGATAATGCCTCTGCCACCAACCCCCACCCCCAGGCTAGCATACCGACAAGATCCCGAACAGCCAGTAATATGCCCCAATACTTTTGAAAATAACAACACAGAAATTCGTAGAGCGCAATTAGTGCATAAAAATAAAAGTTGCAGACGCTCAAATTTGAAATAAAAAAAACAGACGATTCTAAAAGCACGTATCAGGTTAGGAAGCCTCTGTGGAGAGAAAAACACAAAGGAAGTTTCAGGGGAATAAAAGATCCTTTATCAGAACTTGGAAAGAGTTAACAGTCATTTTCAAATTTCAGGGAAAAATGTAGCACGTCTTCTGAACTATGGCTGGATTTGCTATTGGGCATACTGTCAGGGGTCCAATAGTCAATAGGTTTCCTGTTGCAGTAACAATGAATAAAATCGTTGTGATGAGGGTAGTTAGTGAGGATTATAGAGAAAACACAGAAAGCGTAAAATGCAGGACCGTAAAACAATTAGAGACAGGCAGCAAATGATGGTCCCGCCCACAAAGCCCCACTTCCAAGGTGTGATGGAGGATTTCTCCTCACTCTCCCCAACCCAAATCAGCCTCCCGGGTAAACACACTCCCAGCTCTGGCCGCAACTACGGGCATTTCAAATGAAGACCCGCCCTGTTCTAACAACATGACACTTGTACAGGCTCAGACCCCCGACAACGCTTGCCCACATTACCCGTCCGTCGCTGTACGGCTGCCGGCTTCGAACAACCTCCCAGCGCGCGCCCAACTAACGGCCGCAGGCTCGGGCTCGGGCGCGGGCTCGGCGGTGGTGACTTCACCCGTCGCGTCACCGAGCCCTTCCAGCCCACTGATCAGTTTCACCAGTGAGCAGGTAACCAGCACAGCCGTTCCTCAATTTGACTATGCACAGACTGGAAATGGCCTTGCATTTACTGGCTGCCGTTCTCATGATTGAAGGCCATGAGTGTGTTAAGGCTGTGGGAACTCTTCTCTGATACTCCGAGTAATCGGTCCTTAAAACATGAGTGCACTTCCAGGAAACCCGCAAAGCTGAAAATTCCGTATCTGATCACCTCATGAAATGGAAATATAGACAGATTCTTCCTCCAGGAGCAATGACCCTTGGTGGTTAATGAGTTTTATTGATTTCATGTTTTCTTTTGTTGCATTGTCCAAAATTAAATGTAAAGAAATATGTCATTATTTAAAATAACATTTTATTTCCAAATAATTTCAAATTAAAGTACACAAACTGCACAAAGTAGTCAGTTTCTACTCAACATGAAGTTTTTGTTCATTCCTGTAAACAAAATTTTTGATTCAATACCAACAGTAGAATCCTTGGAAATCAATCACCTTGTTCAGTTTCATGCAGGAGGGTTCAAGAAAAGTCAGAGGATCTATGTTTTCCTTTCCTTGAGTCACATAAAGGAAAAAACAATTATACATCAAAAATGAATTATAAATTGTGTATCTAGAAATGAAATTAATGCAATGGTGAGTAAGAAATTATAAAAGTGGCAACAAAGACTTGACACCCTTTCAGGTTATTTTCATCTGATGTTGGGACAGCCTCTGCTAGAGATTTACTGTTCTAATGACCTTCTAATAATCTTCATTTTACTTTAACCCACTCAATGAGAATGAGGCTAGTGGCTGGTTTGACTCAGACACATGTTTAGTTTGACTTTACACTGCACTGAAACTCATTGTAAAATTGGGCTGAGGATAAAGAAAATGAAATGCAAACCAGTCCCATTTGCACTAATGGGCCAAGTTAAAATCAAGGCTCAGTAATCTGTTCCCTAATGTAGATTTGTGTAAAAAATGCCCTTAAGTAAGTACACTTTTGGCTGGATTTTCACAGTTGATCTAGGGAAGGCTCATCCAACACAACTCATCATGACTTTTGCTCATGTCCTTGAGTCAGTTATTATTATTTGGTAACCAAGCATATTTAGTAGATTTCTCAACAGACAATGGCTTAAAATACTTAAGATAAAATCAGTAAGCAATAGCAAACAGTATGAAAGAAAGCAATACAATTTTAACCAGAAGATTTGCTTTTTCTGCATATGTAATCACAGGTAAAGGAAGCATCTCTCAGACCTTTCCCTGCCATATCTATGAAAGTATACAGATTCTACAAAATCTCTTTCTGTATAGTGGAAACCTTAATGTTTTATTCACCTCTATAATCTATTTATCATGTATCAGAATATTTCTTTAGTAATTCTGAAAAGAAAATCCTTTCCTTTAAATATATCACTTATCATATGAGCTGTTTTGCATTTGGTGTAAGACAGGTTCCAAAGACAATTATGTTGCAAGATAATATTGTAAGAACATGAATCAACTACACTGAAATTTATTTTGTGGTGGTTAGAAAGCGCTATTAACTCTTAAGTCTTTTATTAAAACTAACAAAATAATGATTTCAAATGAATAAAGATTTCAGCTAGATATATGACACTATTAGTCTACCACTTCAGAATGCAATTTCCACAGCTTTTGTTCTAAGTACCTTAAATGAATGTGTTAAAAGCATTCAAATTATACTGATAATACATGTTTTTTGATCATTGACCAAATTGCTCACATCAACTTTTTACAATCTGAAGGTAGAGAAAAATCAAAAAATTGTTGGTGTTCCGGTTATTTTACAATTTTTCATATAAATAGTGGTAAGATGCTTGCCACAAGCAGAAAACTGTTGTAGTAACTCCCACGAGAGGACCCAGATAATGTAGGTGGATTTCTATCAGCAAAATAGACAAACTATTTTTAACAATTTCCAGAAGCTGCATACATTAAACTTAATACAACATAATGCTGAAAATTGGAAACAATAATATAAGTATTGGAAATGACTCATCTGTTTGATCTATGCCCTTGGTTCAGATGCTGACTGATGTACTGTGTACTTAAAACAAGATGTATACAAACATCTGAAATATGAACTGTAAGCACATTGTAGGAGGAATCTGAATGGAGCAATTAAACCTGCTCTCACTACTATTAACTTGTAATGCTTTCCAACCCCTATCCGCCTGCTGAGTACGTAGATTATTTTAATCAACACTTTTGCCAATAACCTTCTTTATGTGTTTTCCAGTTTATAACCTTTTGTTGATGGTAATACAGTTGGCCCTCTGTATCCGCGGGGTTTGGTTCCGGGACCCCCCCCCCACCCCGTGGATGCTCAAGTCCTGTATATAAAATGGCGTGGTATTTGCATATAAACTACGCACATCCTCCCGTATACTTTAAATCATCTCTAGATTACTTATAATACCTAATACAATGTAAATAGTTGTTAGCAACACACATCAAAGTTGCTGGTGAACGTAGCAGTACCTCTTCCTAGAGATGCTGCTTGGCCTGCTGCGTTCACCAGCAACTTTGATGTGTGTTGCTTGAATTTCCAGCATCTGCAGAATTCCTGTTGTTTGCGTTTTTAAATAGTTGTTATACTGTATTGTTTAGGGAATAATGACAAGGAAAAAAAGTCTGTACATGTTCAGTACAGACACATCCATTGTAGCTCTTCCGGGAACGCTGATGCTGCCTCAGCATCAGCCGATGCTGATTCTCCTGTGTTCTTCAGGCTGTAGCGCTTTATGTAGCTAGCCAACCATCCCTTACTAGCCTTAAGCTCCTTCCTCTTGCTCACAACACAAGTAGTGAACAGACGAGATGCAAGGTGAACAATGCTCAAACAACGAGTAATACTTTTAATCATCTCTAGATTACAGTACTTTACACTCCCTCACAGCCTTTGAGGAATTGCTTTGACCACTTAATTGCTTTTTAGGAGCCATTTCTTCACAGAAGCAAAGGGCGCACACAACACAAGTAGCGATCGAACAAGACGCGAGGTGAACAATGCTGAAACAACGAATGCTGGAGAGAGAACTTCCAGGGTTTTTTTCGATCCTGATCCGTGGTTGGTTGAATCCGCGGATACAGAGGGCCGAATGTAGTCTTTCTGTAACCTTGATGCTGGAGCTCTTACTCTGGAGCCTTCTTAAAGTATGGTACCCAGATTTATATAGAATACTGCCCCTGTGGCTGAGACAGCATTTCATTTCAACTTGATCTCCTTGCTCTTGTGCTCTCTGCCTACATATAATCCAGACTATCATGCTTATTTAATCACTTTTACTTTGACTTCTACTTTTACCCAAACAGATTTCATTGCTTTTATGCCCCTTGAAAAATTATGCATTTTTGTTTATAGATTCCAGTTAATTGAGATACATCAGACCAGTACATTTTGGCCCAATTAAGTAGCTGTCCCAATTAGCTGAAGTTTCATAGAAATAGTTAAAAAGGTATTAAAAGGGCAAACTACTGTTTAACTGAATAACAACTTATGTATTTAAATGAAATACAGAATAAATGAAAACACTACCAATACCTCTACAGTATTATAATACTGTGTATTAGTTCCTATTAGTTATCAATGGAGGAATTCATTGGGTGTATGCTGCCATGTTCTTTTGACTGACTGTAAATGAATAAAGTCAGCAGACACCTAGGACAGATAACAGACTGCTTTCATGCAATGCTTTCGACGATTGCATCCTCCAATGAAAATCTTTATTTTCATTGTAACATTCAAGATAGTTATTGATACGTTCATATTCTTCGTAGTCCCTAACTTGTTGAAGTAGTGGAATCATTTCATTTTCACCCCTGGCCATTTCTAGCATCTCCAAGCCTGAATGCTCAAAATTGTGGTGAGGAAAACAGTTCCAAATTGTTTTACCGCTTATTTGTCACCAACTAAATGACAAAAGTCTCTGCTTTTTGGACACAAACACATGCAACTGATGCTATTTAAAAACTGTTCGCTTGAAGTATGGTGTAGTGTCTAGCAGCCACACAAGTGTACAAGACTGACACTGAGTTTCCTGTCCCAATTAAGCAGTATAGTGTCCCAAATAGACAAAGGGAATTCTGGCTACTTTCTTGATAAGTTTTTGTTCTTTAAGAGTTGACCCAAATAAGCGACTTCCCCAATTAACCATTGGCCCTGTAAGGTGGAATCCACTTGCATAAATTACATCTACTACCAACCTATCCACTCTACCAGCTTATATGTACCTCTTCGAAGTTGATTACTATGTTCCTCTCAGTTCACTGCACCACTAGGTTTAATGCCTTTTGTAAATTTGGAAGTTGTGCCCCATACACTTATGTCCAAATTATTGGTGAATAGTTAAAGAAAGTAGTGAATCCTGTACAAGCCCTTGACAAAATCTTTTACATTTCTCTCCAGTCTGATAAACAATTTTCAGAGCTTTTCTCTGTTTACTGTTTCTTAGTGAATTTTATATCCGTGTTGCTACAATCTTGATGAAAGATTTATTATGTAGCACCTTTTGGAAGTGCAACTATATTATATCAACTGCATTTTCCTGTTCAATTCTTTTCCTTAATGAAAAAAAATCTCAATTTGCTTTCAATAAATCCACGTTGACTTTCATTAATAAAATCTATAATTCCCAAGTAACTATTAATTCAGCATTGATTTCTCAAATTTTCCCCACAGTTATGGTTAAATTGACTAGTCTACATTGCTGATTTTATCAAATACCCCTTTTTTTAAACAATGTAAAAAAGAATTGCAACTTTCCAGTCTTTATGTACTTCCACTGAATCCATACTTATTTGTAAATTATGGATATGGGCCTCTTCACAATTTGCTCCCTTATTTCCTCCAGCATTCCAGACCAGGATATTTATCTTATGTAAGCGCTATTTGCTTTTCTAGTATATCCTCTTTACCCATTTTAGCCCATTCAGAAGCTCCATAACATATTGGGTTATTAAGGCTCCATCAGCTTTTCCATCCTTGAAAAATGATATACTCATATAGTACCTTAGCTGTGTACTCTACAAACGAGTATAAATGATATATCTGAAATGAATCTGAAAAGCTGTTAAGTGCTCGTTCTTAAGTTATTTACCTTGAAGCTACAGGTATCCTTTCATTCTGCTCTGCTGTATCCAAGCAAGTCATTCTGTTCGAAATATTAGTTAGACGGGTGCCCTGTCTCTACCACATCATTGATGCAGTTATAGCAGTGCTGGAGAAAGAAGGCCAGAGAAAGGTTCTGATGGAACTGATCTGGGCATAAGATGAAGGTAATGCGTTGGGTAAATCCCTAACAGACAGCTTAATGTTGAAAAAATGTCTTCTTGGCTGATGTAACATGAAAAGAGCTAGCTACACATCCAACGATTACAGTGTTTCATGCATACAATAATATTAACTTACAACTGACTTCCCTATAAATCCTAAAATGTGAGAGGATATCTGCAATAGAAGGCCTGAATTAGTAACTATGATACAGACTTGAGACCTATATTTGATCCCTTAAAGAACTGTGAAGAGAGTTGATTTGGTGGTAGACACTCACTGTCAAACATATTTGAGAAGAACCCGTCTGGTAGCAAAGGATTCCTGGTACATGCAAATTGTGAACTTGTAAATAGTAAACTCTACAGAATGATAGAACTAGTTTAATAGTGAAAACTAGTGAAAATTTTGCATGAAAGAATGGAAAAACATTCAAAGATAAATTTCTATCGTAACAAAGATCTCAATAAGACCTTGTGTTTCAAATACTTACCGGCAACATTCCTATAAATAAGTTTAAATCCAGGATCAGCTTGTGTCTTATTTTGTCGAAATTCTGTAACAGCGGCTCGTCCATAGGGCTGATATTTATTGGGAGTGATACGTTTCCACAATACTTCCCTGCAATATGCAGAGGACCTCAGGCATGGTCATGAATAGTTAAATAGTTTTCTGTACAATTGGGTGTTTCTTGACCATGCGTCTCTTCAATTTTCAACATGTACTGTTCAATTAAAAATACAAATATACGATGACAGCTTCCATCTATGTTTTACTTCACATTTTTTTATAATCACAAGCAAGATGTAAGTTAACACACAAGATCACAAAAAAAAAGATTCTGCAGATATTGGAAATCTTGAGCAACACACACTAAATGCTGGAGGAACTCAGCAGATCGGGTGGAATCTGTAGAAGGAATTGGACAGTCAACATCCAGTCAAGACCCTAATCTGGATTTAATGTCAGATTAATGTCAATCCTTTAACCCTTTCTTTACTTTCCTTTCAATATTAGCTCCATTTCATTATTAGTCAAATTGACCTATTAGAATATGAGAATGTTGAAATTGAAAATTTAAGATCATCAGGAAAATTGGGTATAAGCCATCCGTCCACTTTTGCTTCCTCTGCCTTTAAACAAAGTCTCAGTTGATCTAAGGTGCCACACATGAGGCTGCTTAACAAGATAAGAGCCCATGGAATTACGGGAAAGTTACATATGTGGATAGAGCGTTGGCTGATTGGCGGGAAACAGAGAGTGGGAATAAAGGGATCCTATTCTGGTTGGCCGCCGGTTACCAGTGGTGTTCCACAGGGATCAGTGTTGCGGCCACTTCTTTTTACATTGCACATCAACGATTTGGATTATGGAATAGATGGCTTTGTGGCTAAGTTTGCTGACGATACAAAGATAGGTTGAGGGGCCGGTAGTGTTGAGGAAACAGAGAGTCTGCAGAGAGACTTGGATAGATTGGAAGAATGGGCAGAGAAGTGGCAAATGAAGTACAATGTTGGAAAGTGTATGGTTATGCACTTTGGCAGAAGAATTAAACGGGCAGACTATTATTTAAGTGGGGAGAGAATTCAAAGTTCTGAGATGCAATGGGACTTGGGAGTCCACATGCAGGATACCCTTAAGGTTAACCTCCAGATTGACTCGGTGGTGAAGAAGGCGAATGCAATGTTGGCATTCATTTCTAGAGGAATAGAGTATAGGAGCAGGGATGTGATGTTGAGGCTCTATAAGGCACTGGTAAGACCTCACTTAGAGTACCATGGGCAGTTTTGGGCTCCTTATTAAAGAAAGGATGTGCTGACGTTGGAGAGGGTACAGAGAAGATTCACTAGAATGATTCTGGGAATGAGAGGGTTAACATATGAGGAATGTTTGTCCACTCTTGGACTGTATTCCTTGGAGTTTAGAAGAATGAGGGGGGACCTCATAGAAACATTTCGAATGTTGAAAGGCATGGACAGAGTGGATGTGGCAAAATTGTTTCCCATGGTGGGGGAGTCTAGTACGAGAGGGCATGACTTAAGGATTGAAGGGCACCCATTCAGAACAGAGATGCGAAGAAATTTTTTTGGCCAGAGGGTGGTGAATCTATGGAATTTGTTGCCACGGGCAGCAGTGGAGGCCAAGTCATTAGGTGTATTTAAGGCAGAGATTGATAGGTACCTGAGTGGCTGGGGCATCAAGGGTTATGGTGAGAGGGCGGGGGAGTGGGACTAAATGGGAGATTGGATCAGTTCATAATAAAGTGGCGGAGCAGACTCGATGGGCCGAATGGCCGACTTCTGCTCCTTTGTCTTATGGGCTTTCACTTCAGTGGACTTTCCTGTGCTAATCTCATTCCCTTTGTTTCTCATAATATTTAAAAAGCTATTGATCTCTGTTTTAAATATGATGACACTTCTTGAGGAGCGAATTACAGCCAGTTCACCTTTGTCTCAGTAAAGCATTTTTTTCCCTCATCTCTGTCCTGAATCGCCAACTCCTTATTTTTGAACAGTAGATCCAGCATTTACCTAGCCTCTTTCCGTTCTCCTGAAGGCTCCTCGCACTTCTCACCTTTGTAACATCTCTAAACCTGGATACATGATACACTTAGGCCTCCTATTCAAATACAGATTGGAAACTGTTGGTTCCCAATATTAATCTCTGTGTCACCCAAGCAGACGTAGGTCCCACATGGAAAATATAAACAAATTAATTAGAAGAAGTTGACAACTTGGTCCTTCAAATCTGTTCCACCATTTAATAAGATCATGGCTGATCTTAAGGCATTCTCGTCCCTCTCTATCTGTGACAACTGTTCCTCCTCTTGCTTCTCAAGAATCTATCTCCCTTTGCCCTAAAAATGTTGAGTCATGGGATTTCACTTACACTTCTTCCACCCCTTTCTACTAAATACAATATTCACAAGTGGCCTCCTTTGCACGGAAAAACAAAACACAGAAATGACCTTGAACCTCTGGTTGTTGCTGTTTTAATTCCCTATCCTCTTCCGGCCTCTGCCTGCGGCTCCCTGCAATGTTACAACAAAGCCCTTATCAACTGTCTGGGCATAATGCAGACTTTCGGATTCCATATTGAATTCTTTAGCGTCAGATAACTTGCTCTTTCTTTCCATTGGTATCAAGGTTCCCCATTTGTGTTGCCATTCTCTCCTTCTTTAGAATAAAATATACGCTGGCATGCTCAGCACATCCCAACAGGACAGACTATACCAACATCAGACAGACTTTAAATGACTAGCAAGACATTACCCAGAAATAGGAGCTCTTTATTCTATGGCTGCCCATCATTTCACCTTATTACAGACATTTTCTTTGTTACACACAATGCTCTCCCTGTCTTCTCTGTTACTTGGACTAACTTGCTTTCTCCTTTTCTCAGTTTTCATGAAAGATTTTTGACCTGAAATGTTAACTGGTTTAATTTTCCACAGATGAAGCTTACTTGGCTGAGTTGTTGCAGCATTTCTGCTTTATAGTTACATAGAGTACGACAGTATAGAAACAGGCCCTTTGGCCCATCCAGTCAGTGCAGAACTAATATTTCTGCTTAGTTCCACTGACTTGCACTTGGATCATAGCCCTTCATACCCTCCCCATGCATGTACATATTCAAACCTCTTAAATGTTGAAATTGAACCCGCATCCACCACTACCATTGGCAGCTTGTTCCACGCTCTCACCACCCTCTGAATGAAACTGTTCCCCAAAACATTTCACTTTTCACCCTTAACCTATGACCCCTAGTTCTAGTTTCATGCAACCTCAGAGGAAATAGCCTGCTTGCCTTTACCCTATGAATACCCCTTATGATTTTTTATACCTCTATCAAATTTGCCCTTATTCTCCTGCGCTCTAGGGAATAAAGTCCTCAGCTATTCAACCTCCCGCAAAAACTCAGGCCGACAAGTCCCAGCAATATCCTTGTAAAATTTCTCTGTACTCTTTCAATCTTATTTATATCTTTCTGTAGGCAGGTGACCAGAACTGACCAGGGTTGTGCTGGTTCTGGTGCAGTGCACTCCAGCAGTACTGTACACATTGTTTGTGAGAGTGTGACAATAAAGTTTGCTCTGGAGCATTCATTTGTTCTGTTTTAAATTTTGGATGTGGCTGCTTATTTAACTTGTGTTTGGTTGCTTTACGGGGCTGCAAAGGAATTTTTTTCCGGCCTATCTCTTGCTTTGGGCGGCCTATATTTTTGCCTTTGCACAAGCAGTTCACTAGTACTAGCGATAGAAGAGGCGCTTAGTTTGTTTTCGGTGAAAAAGCGAGCTGATAATTAGATGGTGGTGAAGTTGTTGTAGTCCTAACAAGGCAGGAACAAGAATTGCTTCACAGTATAGTTTACAGGTGGAGAAAGTGAATCTATCGGGAAGCACAAGTCTAGAAAGTCCAGGGAAGATCCAAGCACCTGTCAGGCACTATCTGGTCATTGGGTCAAAGTAGGAATATGGGTATAAATAGTAGTTTACTTTTAAGACTTCAAATAAATACGAACATTTAATCTTCAATAATTCAGTTGTTCTTCCCTCCTAAAATAATAATAATGCAGCCTCTGCAATGTCAATCTTGCCTTTTGTTCGGATTCACAGAAACTTGCTCCCTGAAGAGTTCATATGCGAGAAATATCAGCCAATCCAACGCTTTGGGAACAAGGTGGCTGAACTTGAGGAAGAGGTATCTGACTGGCAATGTCGTAGAGAATTGGCAGATGTGCTCCAGATATCCTTTAGGGAGATAGTGTGCACCCCAAGAGAGCCACGGGTTGAGACCCCAGACCAGAAAGAAAGAGACAAGTACGTGACCTGGGAAGGAAGCGCAGGGTAAGAGGTGCGCATTGTCCAGAGGCATCAACCCCAGAGTTGGAAATGTCCAACCATTTTGAACATAAAGCGATGCTTGACAACCATGAAACCCCTGAGGTGGTAGGCAGGCCAGAGGAGCCCCACAGGACCCTGTCTAATCATAATCCTAAACCCCATAAAAAGGAAATATTGATATTATGGTACTCAATTATCAGGGGGTTGAGAATCAGGTGTGTACTGACAAGGAGTCTCGTATGGTGTGTTGCCTACCAGGAGCACAGGTAGGAGGCCTCCCTGGACGAGTAGATAAGCTCCTGGCCAGAACTGGGGTGGATCTAGTAAACATTGTCCACATTGGAACAAATTACATAGCTAAGGGCAGGCTTTCAGTTCTGGAAAACAAACTTAAAAAGTTAAGTGGGAAGCTTAGGAACAGAACTGACAAGGTGGTCTCCTCAGAAGTTCTGCCTCTGCCATTCAGCAGTCGAGATAAATTGGAGGAGATTAGAAGATTTAACACCTGGCTCAAATCATGCCATAGGTTAGAGGGGCATAGCTTTATGGGTCACTGGTGTGGGCCCCTTGTGGGCAGATGGAACTTGTACCACCAGGACAGGTTACATTTGATCTGGGGGGGCACTGATGTACTGGGAAGATGTATGCTTCAGTTAGTTGAGATCTGTTTAACCTATTATAGGCTTCAAAAATATAAAAATGGGTTGGAATACATGAAAAACAACAGTAATGGGCTAAGGATGGCGTGTGTAAATGCAAGAAGTATTCAGAATAAAAAAAAACAAGCTGGAATTATATGCAAGTGCATATAAGTATGATATAATAGCAATAACTGAAACCTGGCTGACCTCAAAGGATGATGATGAATATAATGTTAAAGGATATATTTTACTTGGGGAAGATGGGCAAGATCGTAAAAGTGGAGGAGTAGCTATTTACGTAAGAGAGAATTTGTATGTGAGGCTGCTTATGATAGGAGATGAATTGAGACTTAGTGAAGATATTTGGGTGAGAATTGAAAATTATAAGGATGAAGGAATAACATTGGATGGATGTTATGACCCTCTCATGCTGATAGTGATTTTAATAAAGAACTCTTATCAGCATATTGAAAAAACAAGTTCTGAAGGTGATTTTATAGTTATGGGTGACTTTAATTTCCCAAATATTTAGTAGGAGAACATAGTGATTAATGGATTACAGGAAAGTGAATTCATTGTGTAATTGAATGATTGTTTTTTTGACTCAGTATGTAAATGCACCAACAAGAGGGGAGGCCAGACTAGATTTGCTACTCTGTAACAAATAGGATAACATTTTGATTACGGAAGTTATTGAGCCTTTAGGAACAAGTGATCAGAATTATTAGTCTCAAAAGTTTTTTTGGAAGGGTATATCAGTAAAAACCAAAGCCATTAAATTGAATTTCAGAAAGGCAAAGTTTGTGCAGATGCAGCAAAGACTTCAGAAGGTAAACTGGAAGGAATTGCTTGATGTTGAGTCAGTTGAAGAACAATGGGGTTGATTTAAAGAGGTAATACATGTAGTGCAGGAAATGTTCATACCCAAGGTCGGGAGAAGCAATAAAAACTACATGGATGAATAACGATATACATGAAAAAATTATTGAAGACAGCTATATAAGGAATACAGAAAAAATAGTACTGATGTTAGCCATAGGGCATATAAAAATACGAGAGCTATAGTCAAGAGGAAAATACAGATTGCAAAAAGCAGGTTGGTAAAGGTATTGTTGATAATGCTAAGACTGACCCCAAGAGATTATTTTTAATACTTTAAAAGTAAAATAAAAGTCAAGGAGGAAGTTAGGTGTATTAGGAATAATAGTGGGGTGGTGTCAATATTAAACCATTGACAGTGCTTATATTTAAATAATATGAAAAATGACTGATGTGGTGCATATAGTCAGGTTCATGCCTATCATGAATACAGATAACTCCAATAAATTGATATGATATGTATAAAATAATTATAAGATCATCCCTCCACAGATGCAGAATCAAACATTACATTTGTCCGAAAGCACCAAATTTCTTGTGTACTTTTTGCAACCAAGTAGATGGGTAGTTAAAATAGAGAATGCAAAACTCAAGGAATTCACTATTTCCTATTGTCTGCCACCTTAACCTGCTAAATTCTGTAGTTACTGAGGGGACCTGCCTTAAGCAAGCAATGAAAGGTATGTATTATTAACACAAACATGAGGAATTCTGCAGATGCTGGAAATTCAAGCAACACACATCAAAGTTGCTGGTGAACACAGCCTGCGTTCACCAGCAACTTTGAGGTGTGTTGTATGTATTATTATATAGGTCAGAACCCACATGCAGAAGACCATTCTATTAAGTTTGTTTGGGTTCAATAACATCAACTTCCCAGAATCAGTTCCTTCCAGAAATGTGCTGTGAAGTAAAATTATACCACTTCTCTATAGTGATATTTAAGAATGTGTAGAATTCTTTGATATCAATTTTTCAGTAAGTTACTTTCAGACCTTACGCTTCATTTTGCTGAGCAGGACCCAATAACAGTGTGTGGCCTTGGAGCGGCTAGCTTTATGTGCAATATCTCCATTTCTGTTTGTCACCATATACCCACATTCAACTAGAAGAAAGAATAGTATAAAATAACATTAACATTGATAGAAATAGGCAACTGCGTTTTAAATTGACAACATAAATTTAAGAACATTACCAAATTTGTATTTTGCACTGAAACCACGTGCTGGTAATCTCCAGGTTGAGGTAAATGTAATAAGTAACTCATTTCGTGTTGACATTGCAGCTGGATTTTCTGCACCACAAGCTGGTTGTACAAGGAGTTTTGAAAGCAAATCTGGACTATCGTAAACTGTTACATGATCACCAAGGCAAGCAGTAAATTCTTGTACTGCAAATTCGGAGAATTCCAAGAGGATCTAAATTTTTAAAAAGTGCATTCTCTTAAGCCAAACCAACAAAGGAGGTCATAACTGAAAGTTTGGCATAATTCTCAGAAGCATATACAGTGCATCGTTTTTGTAATACACAAGGCAGATTTTGTTTAAAACTTATCATTGTCACTGGCAAAGCAAACAACTAGTGCTTATGAAAAACTTATTGTTATATACCTTTCTGAACAACTACAGTTCATATGGTCAAGGGATCTCGTAGTGCTGTAAGATAGAGTGTTTTAGAATTTCATATTAGTGGAATATATCTTCAAGACTGGGCGCTTCTATGCACCCTTGTCCTTTTCAGTAGTAGAGTACAGATTGGAGAGGTACTGTGGAGGAAACCTTGTTGAATTGTTGCAATGCATTTTTAAGATGGCTTATAATATAACTACAGAGTGCTGTTGGAAGACAGAGAGAATGTTTCAGATGGATCTCTTGGTGCTACAAGGTGATTGTCAGCGTTGTTGGAGCAGCAATCTTCCACCAAGTGGCATACACCTTGATTAACATGGGAAGATGGTTTGGGAAGTTAGGAGGTGAGTAATTCACTGTGGAACACCTGGCCTCTAATTCTCCAACTGACATATTGGTGATGATTGAATATAGACTTATAGGACAGTAATTTGCTGGCTTGGCTAATCATTATTTTTGAGCAAGCTGAACAACTATCTAGAGTACTGAGTAGATGCATGGTGTATTGAACTTAGTTCAAAGTGTAACTAATTCTGAAATTAGAGCACAAATCTTCAGCTGAATCCTGTATTCTCAGCCACTTTTTAATATTAAGTAGAGTGGCTGTCGTGTCTTCAGGTTAAAGGTCAAGCTTTAGAATGCTGATTTGCTGTTTAACATGCATACAAGCATGATTTATCTTAATTTCTTTTTAATTCATTCAAAGGATTTGGGTTTAACAAGCTGATCCATCATTTATTGTCCATCCCTAAATGCCCCTGAGGAAGTCTTGAACCACTGCAGTTATATCACATTTCAAGGTTAATTCTGCACTTGCTCCTAAAATGCTAGTACTATCACAGCTCTGCTGTTCAAGGACAGAGATATTGTTGTATTTAAGGTTGATTTATACTTCTGAGTACGGGTTACGCCGTAGGCCTGATTTATACTTCTGCGTAGCTCTACGCCGTAGCGAGCATGCATTGTTGTGTCTGCGTTGCTCTGCAATTCACCGCCAAAACGCTAGTTGGCTGTGGGGTTTCTATGCCACTGTGTTGAGTTTCTTCGTGAGAGACATGGACGAGGAAATGCATTTCAAATATTTTCGGATGTCGGCAGGTAGATTTGACGATTTGGTTCATCGTCTCCAACCACTTATTTCGCATCAGCGTACACAAATGGCGGAGAAAAGCAACCGGAAGTGCGTAGGAGGAAATGCGATGCTACCAAGCAGACCAATCACAGATGCTGCAGTCTGCATCGCCGCGGCGCATGAGTTACTTTTTTGGGGAGGTGCACGTCACCCTACAGCGTAAGGTATGCGGTACCTACGGCGTAGATTTAGTGCAGAAGTATAAATCAGGCTGTACGTTCAATCACAGCAATTTAAGGGTCTCCTCATATTAAGTAAGGACCTTTCTGCCCAAATGACCTTGCAAGTGAAAATCAATAAAATATGGAATGGGTGAATTATGGTAAATGATTCCCTTAATTATAATTGTGGTTCATGCTGGGTTTGTAGGTTAAATTTCATGATCATAAAATAAATTGTGAAATATATTCCTTAAATTCTTGACGCTACCAAGTCCAGATGGGAAAATTTTACCAAATCTTCCTAATACTGTTTGTAGTCATTGTGACAAAGAGAAATAAATTAGCAGAAAATGCCTTTCAGATCTTGGAGAATATTTATTTAGGATTACAATTAATTAAAAATAATGCTACTTTGGCTTGCCACATTGAATCTTGTTTTCATTCCTGTTGAGTTTTTACATACCTTATTGTGACGTGGTGACCTAATTATCTACTTGCAGTCAGCATTGTTAGGATAGTTCAGTGGGAAATTTGAGGTGGTGAAATTTCCAGATTTGTCTACGAACATGTTTGAACACATTTCTGGAAAAATTAAATTTAAAAAGGACAGTTTTGATACCACATATTGCAAACAAACATTACACAGCACAATACAAATGTCTTAGCTAGGATCATTCACAAGATGTATCTAAAATAGAAAATTAAGCCAGTTAATATTATAACAAAATAATTACATCTAGCTCTGTAGTACAAGTCTTGGGAGCACCTCCATTATTTTAATTTACTTTTTTGCTTAAACTGTTCTTATATTTTTTCAAATATTAAATTAGTGGATTTGATGAATCAAAGACAGGGGAAGCAGACAAACCAAATCCCTACTGTGGTGGCTCGCATGAAATCTCAGCTACAGTTTGCCAGAAGGCATGTGGGAGACTCTGAAGTCAGCTGGAAGAAGGTTCTATGATCTGATGAAACTAAAATTGAGTTTTTTGGCCATCAGACTAAATGCTACATTTGGCTTAAGCCAAACACCTCACATCATCAAAAACACACCATCCTAATGTAAAGCCAAGTCAAGAGTCCAGACCTCAATCCAATTGTGTTTGGACTTGAAACGGATTGTTCATTCATGACCTCCATGCAACCTGATAGAGCTTAAGCAGTTTTGTGAAGAAGAATTGAGAAAAATTGCAGTCTCTAGATGTGCAAAGCTGATAAAGGCCTATACACATAGACCCAAGGTTGCAGTTGCTGCCAAGGGTGTGTCTACTAAATACTGACATGAAAGAGGAGAGTAATTATGCAATCAATTATTTTGTATTTAATAATTGTAATAAATTTAGAACAATCTGTAGAAATTTGTTTTCATTTTGACACAAAATATAATTTGCTGTTGATCAGTGTCAAAAAAGCCAAGTTAAATCCACTGTGAATCAATGTTCTAAAACAATAAAATATGAAAACTTCCAAGAGGGGGTGGGGGTGAATACTTTTTATAGATACTGTGTAGATACATAAAATATATGTATTGTGTGTGTGTGTGTGTGTGTGTGTGTGTGTGTGTGTGTGTGTGTGTGTAGAGCATCTTTCATATCCCTTCAGTGTGTTGCAAAGTACTTGACAACAATGAGTTATCTTTTAGGTGTAGAGCTAGACATTTATCAAGATGACTGATATCAAGACTTGACTGATATCAATACATTGAAGCCGCCAAAGAGAAGGAAAACTGCAAGGAAAGATAGCGGAAAGAAGCAGGGGATAAATTGAGGAGAAATTTGAGAGAGACAAACTTACAAAGAAAAGGATTCAAAGTTCAAAGTACATTTGTTATCAAAGTATGTATATTTTATACAACCTTGAGATTCGTCTCTTACAGGTAGCCATGAAACAAAGAACCTCAATAGAACCCATTAAAAACAAAAGAAGACCATCATACACCTACTACACAGAGAGAGAAAAAGAAACAAATTGTGCAAACAATAAAGCAAGCAAACAGCATTCAGAACTGAAGCTTACAATGGCGAGCATCACTGCAGCCGATTCAGAAGGCCTCAGTCTAGCTAATGACAACCGAATGCCATTAATTTGAAACATTAACAATATTTCTGTCTCCAGGGATGCTGTCTGATCTATCATTTCCAATATTTCATGCTTTTATTTAAGCCTTACAGCAAAGTAGCATTTTGCCTTCTTAAAAAATAGAGAATGAGTGTTACTGACAGGAAAGAGATACATCAAAAGGACATGACGCCACCCGGCTCAACATTATACATTGGTCTTAAATTACTAATAATAATAATCCACATATCACCTTTCTGGCTCTGGATTATTCATTCTAATTAAAATATTTATTAACCTATTCAAATTCTCATTAACCTGTGTGAGAATTAGTGCCTTCTGCCTTCTGTTTTAAACCAGCCTGCATCATAGCCACTCTTTCTTCACCATTCATCTACTGGGAACAGACTGCTTCCACACAGATCTATCCTTCCATAATTTTAAACATTTTTATCATGCCACCATATAGTGTAGTAGATGGTTGCTTCTGTGACTGGAGGCCTGTGACTAATGGTGTAGCGCAGGGGTCGGTGTTGTGTCTATTGTTGTTTGCCAACTATATCAACGATCTGGATGATAATGTGATAAAGTCGATCAGCAAATTTACGGATGACACTAAGACTGGGAGCACAGTGGATAGCAAGGAATCAGGACCGCTTGAAAAATTGGCTGAAAAATGGCATTTGAAATTTGAAATTCAAAGTAAATTTATTACCAAAGCATGTAATATGTCACCATCTGCTACTTTGAGATTCATTTTCTTGCATTCAGAGAACAAAGAAATGTGAACAAAATTAATTAAAAACTACACACAAGAGAACTGACAATCAACATGGAAAAGAAGACAAACTGCAAATACAAAAAAATCTCCCACAAATAATAATAAATAAATAATGCTGAGAACGTGAGTTGTAAAGTCTGTAAAAGTGAATCCATAGATTGTGGAAGTCTTGAAGAGAGTGAATTTATCCATGCTGGTTCAGGAGCCTGATAGTTGAAGGGTAATAACTGTTCCTGAACCCAGTGGTGTGGGACCTAAGACATCTGTACCTCCTCCATAATGTAACAGCGAGAAGACAGCATGGCCTGGATGGTGGGTGTCATTAATGATGAATGCCACTGCTTTCCTGTGGCAGCGCTCCTTGTAGATGTTCTCAGTGGTAGGCAGGGCTTTTTCTGTGATAGACTAGGCTGTATCCACTAATTTTTGCAGTCTTTTCTGTTCTTGAGCACAGATACTTCCATACCAGGCTGTGATGCAAACATCTGCATCTGTGTGCATCTACAGAAATTTGTCAAGGTTTTAAAGACATGCCAAATCTGCATATCTTCTAAGAAAGTAGAGGCACAGCTGTGGATGCAAACTTGTTGGAGATCATAACTGGCTAGAAATCATAGATATTTAGATATTAAGAAAATCAAGGGCATAAGACGTAGGAGTAGATTAGGCCATTTGATCCTTCCAGTCTGCTTTGCCATTGGGTCATGTTCGATTTATTTCCCCACTCAACTCCATTATCCTGCCTTCTCCCCATAACCTTTGATCACCTTATTAATGAAGGACCTATAAACTTCTGCTTTAAATATACCCAATAACTTGGCCTCCTCAGCATCTGTGGCAATGAATTCCACCATCCTCAGGCTGAAGAAATTCCTCCTTACCTCTTTTCTAAAAGGATGTCCTTGTATTCTGGGCTGTGCCCTTTTGTCCTCGACTTCCCCATTATAGGAAACATCCTCTCCATGTCCACTCCACCTAAGCCTTTCAATATTCAATGGCTTTCTTTCTTTCTTTTTAAATCTTTTTATTGAGTAAGTATACAAAAAAGGTAAGCCATATAAACATTAATACAATGTTAAAGTATAATAAAATTCCAAAAGATAACAATACCAAAAAGAAAATACCACAAACAATGTAATTTAAGCATAAGAAACCAAGATAACATAATAGTATACTAAATTTTATATATATCAATGGAAAAAAAAGAAAAAAAAACCCCAAAAAAAACCCACCGTGCAGCTAACTAAAAGCAAGGCAAAGCAATGGGCTAACTTGAAACCAAACAGAGTTAAACTTAAAATCACGTCCTCAATCCCGACCTCCATTAAAAACAGTGAAAAAAAAAACAAGAAGGGTAAATATTACATTAAATGAAAATATCGAATAAAAGGTCCCCAAATCTGTTCAAATTTAAATGAAGAATCATAAAGGTTACTTCTAATTTTCTCCAAATTCAAACATAAAATCGTCTGAGAAAACCAAAAAAAGGTAGTTGGAGCATTAAGCTCTTTCCAATGTTGTAAAATACATCTTTTCGCCATTAAAGTAAGAAATGCAATCATTCTACGGGCTGAAGGGGAAAGATTACTAGAAATTTTAGGTAGTCCAAAGATAGCAGTAATAGGGTGAGGAGAGATATCTATATTTAATACCTTAGAAATAATATTGAAAATATCTCTCCAAAAAGTTTCCAAAGTAGGGCAAGACCAAAACATATGAGTTAAAGAGGCTATCTGCCCCGAACATCTATCACAGAAAGGATTAATATGCGAGTAAAAACGCGCTAACTTATCTTTGGACATATGTGCTCTATGAACCACTTTAAATTGAATTAGGGAATGTTTAGCACAAATAGAGGAAGTATTAACTAATTGTAAAATCTGCCCCCAATCATCCACAGAAATGGTAAGCCCCAATTCCTGTTCCCAATCTACCCTAATCTTATCAAATGGAGCTTTCCTAAGTTTCATAATAATATTATAAATCATAGCCGATGCACCTTTCTGACATGGATTAAGGTTAATTATCGAATCTAAAATATATATAGGAGGAAGCATTGGAAAGGAAGAAAGTATAGTACTTAGGAAATTTCTAACTTGTAAATATCTAAAAAAATGTATTCTTGATAAGTTATATTTATTAGATAATTGTTCAAAAGACATAAGGGAACCATCTAAAAATAAATCCAAAAACCGTAAAATACCCTTAGTCTTCCAAGTTTGAAAAGCGCGATCCGTAAAAGAGGGAGGAAAAAATATGTTACCTAAAATAGGAATCGCTAACCCGAATTGATTAAGATCAAAAAATTTTCTGAATTGAAACCAAATGCGCCAAGCACATTTAACTATCGGGTTAGAGACCTGCTTAAGACGTTTCGAATCAAAAGGAAGAGAGGAACCTAAAATAGAACCAAGTGTATAACCCTGAACAGATTGTAATTCCAATGCTACCCATTTAGGAATAGATAGTATGTCCTGGTCAAGTAACCAAAATTTCATATATCGAATATTAATAGCCCAATAATAAAATCTAAAGTTAGGTAATGCTAAACCTCCATCTCTCTTAGCTTTCTGTAAATGTATTTTACCCAGTCTCGGATTCTTATTCTGCCAAATAAATGAAGAAATTTTGGAGTCAACTTTATCAAAAAAAGATTTAGGAACGAAAATTGGTAATGCCTGAAACACATATAAAAATTTTGGCAAAAAAAACATCTTAACTGCATTAATACGACCAATCAAAGTTAAATATAAGGGAAACCGTTTAGATGAAAGTTGAGTAATATGGTCTATTAATGGTAAAAAGTTAGTCTTAAATAAATCTTTATGTTTACAAGTAATTTTAATCCCAAGATATGAAAAGTAATTATTAATCAATTTAAATGGAAATTTATAATATAAGGGAAGATGTTTATTAATCGGAAAAAGTTCACTCTTACTAAGATTTAATTTATAACCTGAGAAAAGACCAAATTGTGCTAATAACTCTAAAACAGCAGGAATGGATCTCTCAGGATTAGAAATATATAAAAGTAAATCATCAGCATAGAGTGATAATTTATGGGACTTTAATCCCCGAGTTATCCCAGTAATATTTGAAGATTCTCGAATAGCAATTGCAAGAGGTTCTAATGCAATATCAAATAATAGGGGACTAAGAGGACAGCCTTGTCGAGTACCACGAAAGAGAGGAAAAAAAGGTGAGTTTAAAGAGTTAGTACAAACCGAGGCTACAGGGGAGTGATATAACAGTTTAATCCAGGATATAAATTTCAAGCTAAAATTAAACATTTCAAGCACCTTAAATAAATAAGGCCATTCTACTCTATCAAAAGCTTTCTCGGCATCTAAAGAAATAACACACTCAGGAACATTTTGTGAGGGAGTATAAACGATATTTAACAATGTACGAATATTATAAAAAGAGTAACGACCTTTAATAAAACCCGTTTGGTCTTCCAAAATAATAGAAGGAAGTACTTTTTCTAGTCTATTTGCTAATAACTTAGAAAAAACTTTAGAATCAACATTTAATAAAGATATTGGTCTATAAGATGCACATTGAGCAGGGTCTTTATCCTTCTTTAGTATTAGAGAAATTGATGCTCTATTAAAAGATTCCGGAAGTTTACCAAGTTTCAAAGAAGCCTCAAAAACCTTATGGAGCCAAGGAATCAATAAAGAAGCAAAACATTTATAAAATTCAACGGTAAACCCATCAGGGCCAGGAGCTTTCCCCAGATTCATAGAAAAAATAACATTCTTAATCTCATCCATTGTAATGGAAGTATCTAATAAAGAAGACATATCCTGTGAAATCTGAGGGAAGTCTAACTTATCTAAAAAATCATTCATATATTTAGAATCTCGAGGAGACTCTGATTGATATAAAGAAGAATAAAAATCACAAAAGGTTTGATTAATCCCCACATGATCCAATATCAATCGATCATTTTGGTTATAAATCTGATTGATTTGAGATTTAACATAATTAGATTTCAATTGATTAGCCAGCAGCTTGCCAATTTTATCACTGTGAACATAAAAGTCACTTCTTGTTTTCTTTAATTGGTTTACAATCGAGGACGAGAGTAGTAAACTGTGTTCCATTTGAAGTTCAGTTCTTTGTTTGTATAACTCCTCAGAAGGAGCCATAACATATTTCTTATCAATTTCTTTAATCTTGTCCACAATTGCCATCTCCTCCTGCTTCTGTTTCTTCCTCAAAGCAACGGAATACGAAATAATCTGACCCCGAATATAGGCTTTAAAAGTGTCCCAAAGAGTGTTAACCGAAATATCTTCTGTATGGTTAATTGTAAAAAAAAACTCAATCTGTTCATTCATAAAATTAACAAAGTCCGAGTCCTGAAGCAACAGCGAATTAAAACGCCATTGTCTATTGTTTGGTATATTGGCCATAATTTTAATAGAAAGCTTAAGTGGAGCATGATCCGAAATGGTTATAGAATCATAATCACATTTAATCACTGAAGGAATGAGACGAGAATCAATGAAAAAATAATCAATTCTTGAATAGGAATGATGAACATGTGAAAAGAAGGAAAAATCTTTTTCCTGAGGATGCAGAAAACGCCAAATGTCCGTCGACCCAGAATCAGAAAGGAAAAAATTAATCAGATTTGCAGATTTATTAGGTAAAGTCCGTAAAGGAGCCGAACGGTCCAAAGCTGGAGACAAACAGGTATTAAGATCTCCGCCCCAAATCAATGAAAACTCGTTCAAATTCGGAAACTGATCAAACAATGATTTATAAAATTCCGGACAATCCATATTAGGAGCATAAACATTAACCAAAACTACTTTTTTATTAAATAGTAAGCCACTAACCAATAAAAATCTACCATTCGGATCAGAGATAATATCCTGTTGTGTAAAAGTAACTGAGGAATCTATAAAAATAGAGACGCCTCGAATCTTAGCATTGGAGTTCGAATGAAATTGTTGACCCTTCCAGAATTTGAAAAAACGTAGTCTGTCCCCCCTCCGTACATGGGTCTCTTGTAAAAATAAAATTTGTGCTTTAAGTCTCCGGAACACTTTAAAAACTTTTTTCCTTTTAATAGGATGATTAAGACCATTAGTATTCCAGGAGACAAAATTAATAATAGACTCCATAAATCCTAAAGTCAACCCACAACAAGGAGGATTGACGATAGGCGCGACCCACAAACCCGGAGAGGAAACAGAACATACAAAGGATACCGGGGAAAAGGACGCAACCAGTACTTCAATAATGTATATAGTCCAAAGAGAAACAAACTAAAACGTGAAGCCCCTCCCACCACCCCCACCCCAAGACCCCAAGGCAAAATCTAAAGCAGACCCGCCAGAAAGAAGCAAGCGCTAAAACTACCCCCATGACTTCCGGTATACGCTCCCTAAAAAAAAGGTATAAATATGAAAAAGATCAGCTAGTTGTAAAACAGTAAAAAAGTAAGTAAAAAAAAGTTAGCTCAATTAAAATACACACAGAACAGAACAAAAGCCGGAAAATATATATTAAAAAAAACCACAATAAACCTCAAACCCATGAATAGACACAGCAACAAGAAAAAATAGGATTATTAACATAAAGTGGTTATAAAAAGCAAAACAAAATAAAATTTAAAAAAAAACTTACAAAATTTAAGGCCACACAGGAAATACGTAAGATGACAAAAGGGAAGTAACCACCCAGAATCCCCTGGGAAAAGAAAGAAATGACGCAGTTAAAAAGAAAGTTTAGCAGCCATATTAAGAAATCAAAAATAAACTTTTCTGCCCAGATAGGGCACGAAAAAGTTAAAACCAACCAATTCACAGCCTCCGATCAACGGAGATAATTAAAAAAAGGCAATTAAGATGTTGAAGATGAAAGTTGATCCAGATAACTCTGGGCATCCGATGGAGAATCAAAAAAACGAAGGGCTCCATCTGACATGTGAATCCTTAGACGTGCAGGGTACAGCAGCGCTGGTCTTAAATCCATCTTATAGAATTCCGACATCACGGATCTGTAACGAACCCGTTGGTCCCAGATTGGTTTACTGAAATCTTCCACGAATCAGAACTTAAGATCCGAAAAATCAATGAAACCTTTAGATCGAGCGAATCGAAACAGTCTCTCCTTGTCTTGAAAATAATGAAAACGTAAAATAACATGCCTAGGTCTATCTGACCTAGACGAGTATGATGGGATTCTGTGAACACGATCCAGTAGCGGTGGTTGGTCAGGAAATACAGTAGGGAATGCATCTTTTAAAAGTTGAGAGAAATATTTCATGGGGTTGTTGGATTCAACAGCTTCCCTCACCCCGATCATTCGTAAATTCTGCCGTCGCATTCTAGATTCCAAGTCAGAGTTTTTAAAAGTCAGAAAGTCAAGTTTCTTCTTCATTACATTAATTGTTTCTTCGATTTTCCCCATCTTAAGCTCACTTTGTTGCGCGAATTTTTGAAGATCAGTTATAGCCGACTGATGTTCCGCAATAAATGTTTGCATCTTATCCATTGAATCGGCAATTTTCTGGAGATTAGTTGAGATTTCCGTATGAATCAGGTCTTTAACAGAGCCTGCAATTTCCGTACGAATCATCTCCCTAACAGAGGTTGAAATTTCCCTCTGAATTAACTCCGATATCGCTTTCAAAGTCACCGGTGATTCAGTCGGGGGGAAATTCGTAGCTTTCGGTTTAACCGGAGGTTTACCATCCTTGCCGTTTTTCCCGTTCTTAGACATAGCAGATCTAAGTATCATCCAATTGTCGGAGAATTCAGTTTAATTCAAAGTATTGTAAGAATTGATGCCTTAATAGTTAATTAAAGTATAGCTGACCATAGAGAAAAAAAACTCAGAGGTAATGGAGCGAGTCAAGAACGCGACTTCACTCCATGAGCGCTACCGGAAGTCTCCAATGGCTTTCAATGAGAAACACCCTCATTCTTTTAAACTCCAGTGAGTACACGTCCAGAGCCATGAAACGCTTTCTGTTTGTAAACCTTTTCATTCCCAGGATGATTCTCGCGAACATCTTCTGGGCCTTCTCCAATGTCAGCACATCCTTTCTGAGATGAGCCTGAAACTGCTCACAATACTCCAAACAAGAGGAATTCTGCAGATGCTAGAAATTCAAGCAATACACATCAAAGTTGCTGGTGAACACAGCAGGCCAGGCAGCATCTGTAGGAAGAGGTACAGTCGACGAAGGGTCTCAGCTTGAAACATCGACTGTACCTCTTCCTAGAGATGCTGCCTGGCCTGCTACGTTCACAATACGCCAAATGCATTTTGACCAATGCCAATGCCTTTTAAGTCCTCAACATTACATCACTGCAGTCCTCTTGAAATTAATGTTAACATTTCATTTACCTTCCTCAACACCAACTCAACCTACAAATTAACTTTTAGGGAATCCTGCACTAGTACCCCCAAGAACATTTTCACCTCTGATTTCTGAATTTGCTCCCTGTTTAGAAAATAGACAATGCCTTTAGTCCTTCCCTACATTGTATTCCACTGCCAGTTCTTTGCCCATTCTCCTAATCTGTCCAGGTCTTTCTGCACTTTCTGCCTCCTCAATGCTACTGCCCCTCTATCTACATTTGCATCACCTGCAAACCTGGCCACAAAGCAATCAATTCCATAATTCAAATCATCAACGTATAATGTTAAAAGAAATGGATCAAACACTTACCCCTGTAGAACACCGCTAGTTACTAGCAGCCAATCAAAAAAAGGCTCCTTTTCCCACTCTTTGTCCTCTGTCAGTCAGCCAACTAGTCCATGCTAGTATCTTTCCTGTAATCCCATGGGCTCTTATCTTGTTCAGGAGCCTCATGTGCTACACCTTGTCAAAGGCATTCTGAAAATCCAAGTCCATCTACTCTCTCTTTCGTCTACGCTGTTCATTATTTCCTTAATGAATTCCTACAGATTTGTGTTTTAATGCAGGAAAAGAGACCCAACTCTTGCTTCTATTTGCTCCACAAGTATTAATTTAATCCATTCAGGTTTAAGCTTTAATCCTGAAATTCATAGTATTTTCATTTCCAAAGATATTAAGATATATAGGTCATTGATGGGGCTAAGTCACAGATTCAGCAATGATTATACTGAATTATATTGTATGTGGTTGAGAATCGATGTGGTCTACTCCTGTTCTCATCTATACAGTAGACAGTATTGAATGCTGTATAGCAACGCCTTTCACTTTTAGCCAGTCCAAAACATTGTTTCACTCAACTCCTTTTGATGCTAATGTAGCAATTAGCATAACTCTATTACAGCGCCAGTGACCCTGGTTCAATTCCACCGCTGTCTGTAAGGAGTTTGTACATTCCCTCTGTGACTGGTGGATTTCCTCTGGGTACTCTGGTTTCCTTCCATATTCTAATGACATTAGGCTTAATATGTTGTGGGCATGCTATGTTGGCTCCAGAAACATGGCAACAGTTGTGGGCTGTCCTAAGCACATCTTTGGATGTTGGCCGTTTATACAAACAACACATTTCATTGTATGCTTTGATGTTTTGATGTACATGTGACAGATAAAGCTAAGCTTTTAAATTTTTAAAAAATCTTTACTTCCTAAACCAGGGTTTCTCAATCTGGAGTCCACAGACCCCTTAGTTAATGGTAAGGACCCATGGCATAAAAATAGTTGGGAACCCCTGTCCGAAATAGTGATTTACAATTCCCCAATTAATTCAATACCTTGGAACCTTTTTTTTGTAGCCTTTGTGTGGTATTTAAAGTATGTTATACATTTATTATTTTGGAAAACAATAATGGGTTGGAGGCACTGGGGAAGAATTGGGATCAAATATATAGCACATGGACGTTAAATATAAAGGCCATAACAATTAAGTGGGTCATCAGGGAGAGTCAGTTACAGCAAAAATCTGTGCCATGAAAAACTGGTAACGTGAGCAAAAATGGCAACAATAAACATGCTACGCAAAAATAGCAATAATTACACTAGATTAGCTGAGAAAAAAATCTGGAAATGAACACACTGAAAGATAAGCAAGAAAATAGGGAATTGTGTATTCGATACAATGAAATTAGGAAACAGAAGTAACAATATTATGGAGAATGTTATGAAATAAGGACTGGGAGACCAATACTGAGGCATATGAAAGTATGGTGAGAAAGTACGGACAAGCAAGGAGTAAAGTCTGAAGAAGATGCCAAGATCTTTGAGGCAGACAATTCAATGCAAGCAATGCCAAGGGTCAGACAGATCAAACTTAATTTTCATAGCGGGCCAGTTCTGAAGGTCTGGGAAGTAATGAAGCATGCTTTCAGCAAAAATTATCTGAGGATACTGGGTCAACTTTGGTATATTTTTATTCATTCAGGGGCATAGAACAAGGTTTAGAAATTCAAGGCATATGTTCCTGTAACAAATTGATTCCTCATTGCTTTTATACCACTCAGGGGAGGGGAGGGGAGGGAACGTCAACTCAGACCATGAGAGGCCTGTGTCGGGCATTTTCATGCCTTACAAGGAGCATATTGTAAGTCTAGGTGGGGCACCACTCCCTGCACAGACGAGAGCAATGTGTGATTAAGTGCAAACAACAGGAATTCTGCAGATGCTGGAAATTCAAGCAACACACATCAAAGTTGCTGGTGAACGCAGCAGGCCAGGCAGCATCTATATATCAGGACTGACGAAGGGTCTCGGCCTGAAACGTCGACTGCGCCTCTTCCTATAGATGCTGCCTGGCCTGCTGCGTTCACCAGCAACTTTGATGTGTGTTGCTGTGATTAAGTGCCTTGCTCAAGGGCACAAACACGCTGCCACAGCTGAGGCTCGAACTAGCAACCTTGAGGTAACTAGATGAACGCCTTAACCACTTGACCACGTGCCCAACACAAAAATAGGTTACCACTCAAATAGGTTAAAAAAATTAAACTTCCTTGCCTATGTGTGGAAAAGCAGTTTTCCTTGTAGCTCAAACGTGAGTCTCTCCTATTCATATTCAGTATTGAATCTCTCTAGTCCTCCCTTTTATTCCTTTAGGATTTCTCCAAAAACCTGTTTCTCTGATGCATCTGCTCTGATATCTCCTTATTTCATTTGGAGATACGTGTTGCTTTACAATCCTTTACTACACTGATTTTTCATGCCTTTTAGTCTCATTTGTCAACCATGGTTGAAAAGTTCTTTTCAGTCATCCCTTTACAACTTGCACCTCTTTGTGCTGCTTCCTCTTAACATTGCTGTTCCTGGTCTGGCAAAAGATACTGGATTCCTCCTAACCATATTTGCTCCTTTTCCCCAAACACACAAGTTCAATCATTTGGATCACTTTCAGCAGTTTCAATTTTCCCTCTATCCTCAGCTGCGCTGTCACTTCAGGCACCTGTTCTAATTTGAGATATTACACTCTCATTTCCAGACCTACAAATTCTATGACCAAGACAGACAAGGGTAGAAGGAAGATGGGACTGCTATATCCAGTAAGTTGCCCATATCTTACTAAACCAGAAAGATCATTGTTCTTTTTTTCATTGCTTAGTCTAAATCCTGAAAAATGTATCCGCCATAACTTTGGGAGCACTTTAACAAACTGACTACAACAGTTGAAGAAGGTGAAATCACTACCTTCTCAAAGTCAGAAAGAGATGGGCAGTAAATAACGTACTTAGCAAAGCAAAGAGGTTAAATATTTTTGTCAGAAATTAAGAAATACATTTTTACAGGATGCTGAAATAAAGCAGAAAACACTGAAAAGACTCCACAAGTCAGGCAGCAATTGTGGAGATAAAAGCAGAGCTAAGAGTCAAAGAATGCCAAATGCATGTCAATTCAACAGTATATGAAGTAAAAATTAACAGAAATTAAAGGCTAAAAGCTAAACTATCAGACAATAACAAGCAACAGACAGCTCAAATAATTTATGAGCAGAAAATAAATTAATCTTTAAGCATTAACTGATTTGTCTCCCACTTTCACTTTTTGGTCTGCCTAAATTACCACTGCTGATGCTTGGCAATGTCTGATGCAAATAAATTTGTCTTACTTCTCTTTCTCCCGCTCCCCAGTTTGGCTATGCCTTAATTACAAAGAGACTTACATATAGAAAAGTAAAACTACCAATTTTAAATTGAAATCACCATCCTTCCCTGTACGTCATGCTGTATTTCCGTAATTAATTTCTCTTTTGGGATCCATCCAGTTGGAATTAGCATTTTCACCTTGCTGGTTGCTAGCATTTTAGCATTTTATTTCAAAAGGGAAGATACGTGGTTGAATGTTTCTACTAGTATGTATAAAGTTCACACTATGTGCATGAACAGACAGATAAAAGAATTAAGAGTTTACTTGAGTAAAATATATGAGAGTTAGTAAGGGGAGGGCGGTGATGTTTATATATTGCAGTTTATAATATATACTCATTAAAAGAAAGGGAAAGTTGAAAAGAGACCAAGATCTTGTTGATACTGTTGGGTGCAGGATGGAAATGGTAAATATCCCCTACATACTTTCTACATCCAAGTAAAATTACAGAATTTCTTGAAGACACAAAAAAACTGCAGATGTTGGAATCTGAATCAACAATCTGCTGGAGGAACTCAACAGGTCAAGCAGCATCTAGAAAGGAACATTTGATATTTCAAGTTGATACTTGTATTAGGAGTGAGTGTGGAGAGGAAGGTTGATTTTTTGCTTTTGAAATTTCTTTTATCACCTCTTCTTGAACATCCTGCTTAAGATCACCTATCGTGTTTATTCTTCAGGCTTTGCACGTTTAATAACAATATCCTTAGGACAAAATAAACTATCATGATCTACAGCATACAGCAGAACATTCATGTTACCAATCACTGAACAACATGTAACAACAGTTTTTATGGTTTCTCCAGATAAAATCTACTTCCAGAGTTTTCTGCAATTCCTTCTTGCTACATTAAATAATTTTTCAGATTTTGTTAAGCTCACACAACTTTTGCTTCCATATATATGCACATTGCAATGTGAGATACAGGGCTACCTTGAAATTTACTCTTCCTTTGGAAACAATCTTGTAAATTATTATCTCTGCTTTAATTATCGTAGCTTATGTTGGTGTTTCATAAGTTCCAAAGGCCACAAAGTAAATATAAAGGCTATATTGTAAATGTCAAACATACCATAGTTATACAGTGTCTTGATTTTATAAACATCTTTGGTGGTAATCCCTCTATACTGTCCAAGTTCAATGTTTGGATCTGGTTTTGCTAGCATAGTAACAGTTCCTGGTTTAGCAAATGCATGTCTGCAATAAAAATAATAAAATTAATTACTTTGCTATCACTTTTGGCGTGCGCTTGATGGTCAGTTGCTGACTTTTGGATCTTTTGGTGGTTAAATGGGGAAGCTGGAGCATATAGAATTTAATGTAAGGTCATCCATTTTGAATTTTGGCAAGGTAAATCAAAGTATATTTTTAATGCATCAAACTAGAAATAATAGTGAAACAAAAATTACCAAAACCAAGTATATAGTTTTTTTGGATACTTATTTATGACAATACAAGACAATGGGAGTAAGTTAGAGTACTTTATTTTTCAGTTCTAGGTGCCATTTGATCAGGGTTACTTTGGTCAGAGGTATGCTGAATTGCAAGACAACGTAGATTTACTGTAAGAGATCCCATGTTCAGAGGATTAAATTTAATAATGTAGAGTAAAATTTCAAATGAGGAATATTTATGGAGTGCAAATTTGGAAAACTGACAAGCATTGGAATTTGATGCAGTGGACACAAGAACTGCACTTGCATTAAAACAAATAGGATTGTGAAGAAAATGAGGGTCAAAAGGAAGTTCTAGAAATAATTAGACCAGGCAGCATTTTGGGGAAAGATACCGAGAGAAACAAGAAGAGAAAGAATGAACAAAACGAAAGATCTGTAATTAGGTTGAACTCAGGAGAGAAGAAATGATGGAGGAAACCCAGTGAATGGGAGTGGAACCCAATGAGTGTGAGTGGTTAGTAACAAAATGTAAGTCTAGAGGAGCTAAAAACAGAAGATGAATATTATGTGAAATTATCGTCAGAAAGAACAAAAGTTTAAATGATGGAATTGAGAGAATTGCTGATTATCTGTAATTGTTAAATACAGCAGGGTACAATATGAGTGTGCTGGCCAGAAAGAACTACAGTATATAAATCAATGGATTCAGATGAATCAAGGACAATGGAAGTAGTCAAAAGTAATTACAGTCTACAAATATTCCTCCAGTATTTTGTGTGTGTTGCTTTGGTTTCCAGCATCTGCAGATTTTCTCTTGTTTATACAGTGGATTTGAATAAATTTGGATGAGGACAGTGAAAGTAGATAAATCAATAGTCTACTCTAGGATAATCTAATCAGAGCAATGAATGTGGACACAAGGAGCTTCAGCTGATGACCTGCTGGACCTGAGGCCATTCTCAGTTGAGTAGTTATTTATAATATAAAGTGGCAGGTTTACTGGAGAAGCAATCTGTAATCTTGTTAGACTCATTGTCTGGGTCATCTGGTCTGAGTGGTTTGAAAGGAACAATCTGGTTTGACTGGTTTGAAAGGAACAAAGGCATGAGGCTGGGGGGTGGGGGCGTGCAGGAAGCATAGAACAATGTTGGTTCTAGGCATGGACCAGAGCCAGTAAGAAGGTGACCATGAGCCAATAGGATGGAGTTCAACTATAAGGATCAGGAGCTCCAAATACATAGCAGCGATAACTCTTCAGCAACCAGAGAACAACCATTACAGATGAGGAGATTGGAGACTGGAACCACGGGGAACGCCTAGTTGGCATAGACTCCTTTTCTGGGTAATACCTTTTCTCTTCATTGACTGTTCATGGAGGGTCAGGGAATTCCAGTGGGTGTGCACACAGGTTGTTAGTTTTCAAACCCACATGATTTTTATCTAAGACAGTAAAGGTTTCTTGTTGATAAATACAGACTCTCTGTGCCTCGCTGATCATTATTACTAAGGGGTAGATCCTTATAGCAGGTGGTAAGTGGATGAGTTGGCTTTCTTTCAACTTGTTTGAGATTCTTTAGAAAAGCATAGAACAGAATAGGAGAGTGGATTGGATAATTAAAAGACTACTTAAACAGAAGCTTAAAGCCATTTTTCTGAACTACATGATTATACAGAGCAGTCGATGCCCCTACATTAAACTGGAGAACTAAAGACATGCATAACATGTTAAACTACACTCAATATCCAATTTATTAGATACAGAACTATACCTAATAAAGTGGCCACAGGAGTGAAACTCAATTTGGTCTTCTACATCTGCTGTAGGCCCATCCACTTCAAGGTTCAACATATTGTCTGCAAACCAGTGTTATAATGCATGATTACCTGAGTTACTGTCTCCTATGTCATGTACCTTTCACTAGATTTTGTAACTAAGAACCAAAAATAAACACAGAGTGGATCTGCTTACAGACGTGTTTATTGATATCATTGGGAAACATCTCCAGTCTTCATGGAGAAGTGTGTTTGGGAGAAATGCATAGACGCAGTAGCTCGTCATCTTGCAAGGCCGCTGAGAAGATTTAAAAAGTGATGAGTTTCAGCGGGAGGTTTGTTTGGGAGAAGTGCGCAGATGCAGTAGCTCATCATCGCACAAGGCTGCTGAGAAGGTTCCAGGATAAAAAGGAGACACTGCCTAGCGGAGGGTCATTGAAGGAGCAGTTGATAGGGTAGTGTGAGACAGAGTAGCAGGGCTTTGGCTCATCAGGGCTTCAGCAAGGACGGGCCTCTTCTGGGGCAGGTGTGACTTGTATAAAAAGGACAGGTTGTATTTGAATCTGAGGGGGACCAATATCCTGGTGGGGAGGTTTGCTAATGCTCTTGGGAAGGGTTTAAACTAGATTTACAGGAGGTTGGGAACCGAAGTGAAGGGGCAGAGAATGAGGTGGTTGGCGCACAAGTAGAGCCAGCTTGTAGGGAGTTTGTGAGGAAGGATAGGCAGATAATAGATCAAAGATGCACTCAGCCAGATGGTTTGAGATGTGTCTATTTTCATGCAAGGCGGATGAACTTAGTGTGTGGATCAATATGTGGAAATATGGCGTTGTGGCCATTACAGAGACTTGGCTGTCTCAGGGGCAGGAGTGTGCCAGGCTTTGGATGTTTCAAAAAGGACAGGGAGAGAGGCAAAAGAAGTGGGGGTATAGTATTACTATCCAGGGGTAGTGTCATGGCTGCAGAAAAGGAGACTGGAGGGAATTATCTACTGAGTCGGCGTGGGTGGAAGTTAGAAACAGGAAGGGGCAATAACTCTACCTGGTGTTTTTTGTAGATGCCCAATATTAACAGAGACACCGAGGAGCAGATAGGGAGTCAGATTCTGGAATGGTGCAATAACAATTGGGTTATTGTGATGGGTGATTAACTTTCCTAATATAGACTGGCATTTCCTTAGAGCAAGGGATTTAGCTGGGGTGGAGTTTGTTAAGTGTATTCAGGAAGGTTTCCTGACGCAACATATAGATAAGCCAACCAGAGGAGAGGCTGTACTTGATCTGGTATTGGGAAATGAACCTGGTCAGGTGTCAGATCTCTCAATGGGAGAGCATTTTGGAGGAAGTGATTACAACTCTATCTCCTTTACCATAGTGCTGGAGAAGGAGAGAAGCAGACAATTTGGTAAAACATTTAATTGGGGTAGGGGGGAATATGATGCTATTGGATAGGAACTTGGGAGCATAAATTCGGAGCAGATGTTCTCAGGGAAATGCACAGCAGAAATGTAGCAAATGTTCAGGGAATATTTGCATGATGTTCTGTATAGGTATGTTCCATTGAGGCAGGGAAAGGATGGTGGTGTAAAAAGGATGTAGAAAATGTAGTTAGGAAGAAAAGAAAAGCTTACAAAAGGCTCAAGAAATTGGGTACTGATAGAGCTCTAGAAAATTACAGGGTTGCTAGGAAGGCGCTTAACAATGAAATTAGGAGAGCTAGAAGAGGCCATGAGAAGGCTTTGGTAAGTGGGATTAAGGAAAACCCCCAAGGCATTCTACATGTATGTAAAGAGCAAGAGGATGACCCATGTGAGAATAGGACAAATCAGGTGCGACAGTGGAAACGTGTGCATGGAGTTGGAGGAGGTAGTGGAGGTACTTAATGAATACTTTGCTTCAGAATTCACCAGGGAAAAGGACCTTGGTAATTGTGAGGATGATATACAGTGGATTGAAATGCTTGAGCATATAGACATTAAGAAAGAGGACGTGCTGGAGGTTTTGAAAAGCATTAAGTTACATAAGTTGCCGGGACCGGACGTGATATACACCAGGCTACTCTGAGAAGCGAGGGAGGAGATTGCTCAGCCTCTAGTGATGATCTTTGCATCATCAAAAGGAACAGGACAAGTACCAGAGGATTGGAGGGTTGCAAATGTGGTTTCCTTGTTCAAGAAAGGGAGTAAAGGATAACCCAGGAAATTATAGACCAGTGAGTTTTACTTCAGTGGTGGGCAAGTTGTTGAAGATCTTGAAAGGTAGGCTTTATGAGCATTTGGAAAGACATAATCTGATTAGGGATAGTCAGCATGGCTTTGTCAAGGGCAGGTTGTCCCTTACGAGCATGATCTAATTCTTTGAGAGTGTAACAAAACACATTGATGAAGGTAGAGCAATGTAGTGTATATGGATTTCCATAAGGCATTTGATAAGCTCCCCAGGCAAGGCTCCCTCTGAAAGCAAGGAGGCATGGGATCCAAGAAGTCCTTGCCTTGTGGATCCAGAATTGGCTTGCCCACAGAAGGCAAAGGGTGGTTCTAGATGGTTTGTATTCTGCATGGAGGGCAGTGTTCCACAGGGATCTGTTCTGGGACCCCTGCTCTTTGTGATTTTTATAAATGACCTGGATGAAGAAGTAGAGTGCCAGTTAGTAAGTTTGCTGATAACACAAAAGTTGAGGGTGTTTTGGATAGTCTGCATGGGTGTCATACGTTGCAGCAGGACATTGATAGTTTGCAGAACTGGGAAGAGAAGTGGCAGATGGTGTTCAACCCAAATGAGTGTGAAGTGGTTCATTTTGGAAGGTCAAATTTGAAGACAGAATATAATATTAATGGTAAGACTCTTGGCAGTGTGGAAGATCAGAGAGATCTTGGGGTCTGTGTCCATAGGACACTCAAAGCTGCTATGCAGGTTGACAGCGTTGTTAAGAAGGCATATGGCATGTTGGCATTATCAACCATGGGACTGAATTCAAAAGCCGCAAAGTAATGTTACTTTTATACAACACCTTGGTTAGACCCCACTTGGAGTACTGTGTTCAGTTCTGGTCACCTCACTATAGAAAAGATGTGGATAGTAGGAAGAGTGCAGGGAAGATTTACAAGGATGTTGTCTGGATTGGAGAGCATGCCTTATGAAAATAGGTTGAGTGAACTTGGCCTTTTCTCCTTGGAGCAATGGAGGATGAGAGGTGACTTGATATAGCTGTATAAGATGATGAGAGACATTGATCTTGTGAATAGCCAGAGGCTTTTCCCAGCACTGAAATGGCTAACATGAGGGGGCATAGTTTCAAGGTGCTTGGAAGTAGGGACAGAGTGGATGTCAGGGATAAGTTTTTCACACTGAGAAAGGTGGGTGCATGGAATGCACTGCCAGTGACAGTGGTGGAGGTAGATACAATAGTCTTTTAAGGGACTCTTAGATAGGTAAATGGATCTTAGAAAAAGAGACGACTATGTGGCAGGGTAATACTAGGCAGTTTCTGGAGTTGATTACATGGTCAG
This sequence comes from Mobula hypostoma, assembly GCF_963921235.1. Taxonomy (NCBI): domain Eukaryota; kingdom Metazoa; phylum Chordata; class Chondrichthyes; order Myliobatiformes; family Myliobatidae; genus Mobula; species Mobula hypostoma. The sequence goes on along the minus strand of NC_086107.1, from coordinate 72,141,349 downwards.
CACAACTTTGTGGGTATAAGGGCCTGGAATGTGCTGTAGACATCTATGTTCTATGTTCTATTTTTGGTTCTTTGTTATAAGACCTAGTGAAAGGTACACAACAAAATTTGAAGATTTCACCAAGACCGCTTGTCTAGGCGCAGTAGCATTGTGGGAGAAATTCTGATGACTGGGTTTCCCGAGACAGATTCCCTGGTAAAAGCAATTGCCTAAAAGTAAGACTGTTTATGTTTCTAGGGACTTCCTCTCTCAGAATTGAAACTTCATCTATTTCGCTATCACCAGTCTATGCTCTGGTCTTGAGTGGATTGGTTTCTTACACTGAGACTCGGATGCATTCAGCACAGTGACAGAAATGCTAAAACAAACAGGGCAATAAAAAGGTGAGCAAATGAATTGGATAGTTCAATGTCAGGGACACTCTGAGGGTTGGAATACATGGCTCGAGTCCGTAAAAGTTAAAAGGTTGGAAGGATCGATCGAGCATCTGGGACACACTAAGTTGTTGTTCGTCATAGAGAAGTGGGAGTAATTGATTGCCCCAAAGTCAACAAAAGACATAAAACATTTTAATAACAGCTAAGTCCAGAAATAAGGTTTGAACCCTACTAGATGCTGTAGTGGAGAAAAAATAGATTGCCCTGATTAAGGACTCAACAGTAAGTGAAGGGTAAGTGAGAGATGGGATGATACATCATTCCCAGATCCAGAAAAAGGAACACCTGCATGGTATATGCTTAATAATTACAGGAGGGGGTCTGTGCAGGAATTACCCAGATAGGTAACATGAACCAAAGATACCAACAAGCCCTTTTCCCCAGATGAGTCCTTTGACAGGGATAGAATTCAGCAGTTGAAAGCCATATTAGAAAAGAGGGACCCTCTTAAGAAAGGATGTAGGCATGTGAGATGACCAGCATTTGAGGATTCGGAGAAGGAGTCAGAGAAGCAACACGAAAAGAGTAAACTGCAGTATTGTGAGTCAGACAAAGAAACAGAAGGAAAGAGAAAAGAAACAAAAAGATAAATATCCAGCATCAGCTCCACCTCCTGAGTATGATCCTGTCATGGTCCGGATCGGGGTCCCTTTAAATTTAGCTTGTTTATATTACGATCTGGACTGTTGATTCCCTGTTTTCCCGTGTCCCTCGACTTTGGTGATTAGAGGCAATTAACACTCGGCTGAACCGGTAGTTTATAGTCTCCGGCTTTCAGCCGTTCGGTGCGGGAACGTCTGCAAAGTCACGGCGTGCCAATGTCATCTGGCCGGAGCAAGCCTTGTCTCCGCCCGAAGTGAGTGCTGGTAATTCGCCTTTCCTCACCGGAGCAACCCTGTCAAGTTACCCCGCTAAAGCGAGCCTGCAAAGTTTCCTCACTGAGGTGGGTCCGTCAGTTAACCCGCCGGAGGGAATCAAGAACCGCTGTCTACTGTTCCCGGGCCGAGTCGAGAGCTCGGCACTATCTGGAGGTCCTAAGTACCACGTCCTGGCTCCGGCGGCATTCAAGTATCACGTCCACGTCCTGGCCCCGGCGGCATTCAAGTACCACGTCCAAGTCCTGGCCCTGGCAGCTTCCCAGTTCCAAGTCAAATCCTGGCCCTGGCGGTCTGTGATTCCTGTCCTACCCCGCTGTCTGAATCCCTTCTCTGTCCCTCTTGTCTATGTCCTGTACCCAAGGAGGGGTCCCGGCTCTCTGTTCTGTGTGTGCGTCCCAGCCCTATGTCCTGTACCCAAGGAGGGGTTCCGACTCTGTGTTCTGTGTATGTGTCCATGGTTCCATGCACCTGCTCCCCGAGACCGAGACTCTGTGTTTCCATGTTCCTCCTCTCCCTAGCCCATGTCATGTCCTTGCCTGGTTCTGGGGTCTGAGCCCGGGGCAAGACCCAGGTACTGGGTCCTTGCCCAGTCTCTGGCTCGGAGTCCATACCCTAGCCTCTTCATGTCTCCTCTAGTTCTGGAATCCGATTCTGAGTCCAAGCCCAGACCCCTAGTCCCAGCCTAGTCGTAGCCCTGAGTCCTTGTTCAGTTCGCTACTCCTGCTCCTGCCTTGCTCTCCTGGTATCGAACAATAAACTAAATCTAAGTAACCTCACAAGATGTGTCTTGCATTTGGGTCCACCCTTGCTCCCAATGCCCCGCCATTGTGACAGATCCTTATTATTTACCCCCTTATACACCCCCAGCACCCAAGGAAGAAGCTGCTGGGCCAGATATGCCAGGGCCAGCAGAGTCCACCTCATGCCCTGTATGGCAACTCAATCATGGGCGGGGGCTAGCTTCCAGACACCAGGGCATCAATATTGAGAGGAAGTTCGAATTAATCTTGATCTCAGAAGAAAAAAATTGATAAGGGAAATATTTTGCTCTGGTGTGTATTTGCTTTTGTGTTTTAAATGTGTTGGGAACCCCATGCAGCAGTTTTATCCCCCTTGGTTCTTTGTAAAATGTGTGAAAGCTTTTCATGGTGAGAATTAACTGTTTAAGTTTTGCAGGTACTTGTAAAGGTTTTGAAGGAAGAACAGTACAAGCACGGATTTTTTCCGTTCTGTTTTGTATATGTTTTTTGGTTTGTTTCCTTATTTGTTTTCCATGTATTGATTTCAGAATTCCCCATTGGCCATATGGAATCTGGGTTAATAAGACGGGATATCTGTGCATCTGTATTCCAGATATGAGATGCCCACACTTATGAGGAAAATGGGCAACAGGGGAAATTGCTCATGGGTGGACAGTTAAATTGGGAATCTGAAATTAATAATTTGGAAAGATTGAAATATTTTGGGAGCAATTCAAAAAGATGCTTTATTAACAAGACCACTTGTTGAGATTCCTTGGAAAATTGATTAAATCGGTGTTTTGTTATGTAAATTACAAATGAAAGAGTTTCCAGTGGGCTCTACCTTATATAGTACGTGGGTGGTCTCCTGTTGACTTCCCCAAGCAAGGAAGCCTGTGAGCAAGACTCCCCTCTATCTTTTACAAAAACTAGCTAAGGAAGGTCATAAAATATCAAAACAGTAACTACAGCTTATACAACCAGAAGTTAATTGTCTAGGCTATACCCTATCCCAGGATACAAGGTCAGTGCTTAGGATTTGGATTGAAGCAATCGTTAAAGCCCTGCAGCCAACTCATGGGGAAATGAAGCATTACCTGGGAATAACAACAGGAATTCTGCAGATGCTAGAAATTCAAGCAACACACATCAAAGTTGCTGGTGAACGCAGCAGGCCAGGCAGCATCTCTAGGAAGAGGTACAGTCGACGTTTCAGGCCGAGACCCTTCGTCAGGACTAACTGAAGGAAGAGTTAGTAAGAATCTCTGAGTTAGTAAGGATCTCGTCCTGAAACGTCGACTGTACCTCTTCCTAGAGATGCTGCCTGGCCTGCTGCATTACCTGGGAATGACTGGATAATGTGGACAATGGATTTTAGATTATGCAGCTATTATTAGGCCCCTCAAGAATATATCTCCTCCCAACAAATCAGATTTTTAATGCTGGATCCTGCAAGCTGAGGAGACATTTTGAATGTACAACAAAGGCAATGATATCTGCCTCAGCGATGGGCCTCCCAGACCAAGAATGGCTTTGCTTAAGCCATTTTGACTCAGGAGCACATGGGAAGACAAAGGCAGATTGTTTATTTCAATGCTCAGTTAGACCGGACAGCCAGATGTCTACCAGGTTGTCTTCTAGCGGTGGCAGCCACTTGCTTTGCTGTTAGTATATGCAGCCTCTAACTTTTAATCTTCTTACTTACGTCCATATCCCACATTTTGTGGAAACATTACTGACTAGTTGTGCCACGTAACACCTTACCCCTGCTAGGCAAACTAAGTACAAAATTGAGTTATTAGTAAACCGAATGATAGAATAACTTGCCATGCAACTCGTAATCCAACATCTCTTCTCCCCACGGAGGAAGGCAGCAATCCAGACTATCATGAAACTGTTACACAAGAAGTAATAAACCCAATAGTCATACTTTATTGATCCCGGGGGAAATTAGTTTTCGTTACAGTTGCACCATAAATAATAAATAGTAATAGAACCATAAATAGTTAAATAGTAATATATAAATTATGCCAGTAAATTATGAAATAAGTCCAGGAGCAGCCTATTGGCTCAGGGTGTCTGACCCTCCAAGGGAGGAGTTGTAAAGTTTGATGGCCACAGGCAGGAATGACTTCCTATGACGCTCTGTGTTGCATCTCGGTGGAATGAATCTCTGGCTGAATGTACTCCTGTGCCCACCCAGTACATTATGTAGTGGATGGGAGACATTGTCCAAGATGGCATGCAACTTGGACAGCATCCTCTTTTCAGACACCACCGTCAGAGAGTCCAGTTCCATCCCCACAACATCACTGGCCTTACGAATGAGTTTGTTGATTCTGTTGGTGTCTGCTACCCTCAGCCTGCTGCCCCAGCACACAACAACAAACATGATAGCACTGGCCACCACAGACTCGTAGAACATCCTCAGCATCGTCCGGCAGATGTTAAAGGACCTCAGTCTCCTCAGGAAATAGAGATGGCTCTGACCCTTCTTGTAGACAGCCTCAGTGTTCTTTGACCCGTCCAGTTTATTGTCAATTCGTATCCCCAGGTATTTGTAATCCTCCATCATGTCCACACTGATCCCCAGATGGAAACAGGGGTCACCGGTACCTTAGCTCTCCTCAGGTCTACCAGCAGCTCCTTGGTCTTTTTCACATTAAGCTGCAGATAATTCTGCTCACACCATGTGACAAAGTTTCCTACCGTAGCCCTGTACTCAGCCTCATCTCCCTTGCTGACGCATCCAACTATGGCAGAGTCATCTGAAAACTTCTGAAGATGACAAGACTCTGTGCAGTAGTTGAAGTCCGAGGTGTAAATGGTGAAGAGAAAGGGAGACAAGACAGTCCCCTGTGTAGCCCCAGTGCTGCTGATCACTCTGTCGGACACACAGTGTTGCATGAGGACCTTACTGATACTCCTATCACTAATGCCGATTTAATTTTCTTTGAAGATGGCTTGGCTTTATGTAACGATAAGGGAAAACTGTGTGCAGTATATTGACAAGGTCTCCAGAGTAATAAAGCAACAGAATGTACTGCAAAAATGGCAGCAAATAGGCCCACCCTTGTTGTGCCAGGAACAAGCGCCCTACACAGTTGCAACTGCTGACACCTCTCACTTTGGAAGATGTATGAGCATAGCAGTCCACTGCTCCATTGGCCACAAGGACTAAGTGGGAAAAGCTGGGTTGTAGGCAGCACAATAGTGTGTGGCTCCACCCCAATGACTGTATTGTGGCCCAAGGTAAATTGTTACCATGGATTGCCCAATGTGTTCACAAGTTCAACATGCAGGCAAGATTAATCAATCAAATAAACCAAACTTAGTATGACCCTTGAGTACCTCAAGATGCAGAACAAATCTGTAGACAACATATATGTGTCTTACAGAATCTGGGAAAACAGGTACAAGTAACAGGGCTCATACTCCGCTGTTAGATGATACTTTTGGACACTTAAAGATGGACTTTATTGAATTACCTCAATGTGAAAGGTATATGTATGTATTAGTCATTACTGATGTGTTCTCATGAAACATTTCCTTGTAGAAAGAATGATGCAGTTACAGGAGCGAAATGTCTACTAAAGGAAATAATCCCACAATTTGGGAACCCCTGGAAACTATTTAGCGACAACAGTACCCTTTTCACTGGTAAAGTAATTGAAGGAGTATGCAAAGCCTTAAAGGTGGATCAACATTTCCATTGCAGCTACCAACCTCAGTCAGTGGGCCTAGTGGAAAGAATGAACAGAACAATTGAGAATAAACTTGGCAAAATATGTGAGGAAACTGGACTAAAGTGGAGCAGGTAACACACATCAAAGTTGCTGGTGAACGCAGCAGGTCAGGCAGCATCTCTAGGAAGAGGTACAGTCGACGTTTCGGACCGAGACCCTTTGTCAGGACTAACTGAAGGAAGAGCTAGTAAGAGATTTGAAAGTGGGAGGGGGAGGGGGAGATCCAAAATGATAGGAGAAGACAGGAGGGGGAGGAATGGAGCCAAGAGCTGGACAGGTGATTGGCAAGAGGCCCATGGAGAAGGAAAAGGGGGATGGGGGGGGAAACCCAGCCGATGGGCAAGGGGTATAGTCAGAGGGACAGAGGGAGAAAAAGGAGAGAGAGAGAGAAAGAATGTGTGTATATAAATAAATAACGGATAGGGTACGAGGGGGAGGTGGGGCATCAGCAGAAGTTAGTGAAGTCAATGTTCATGCCATCAGGTTGGAGGCTACCCAGATGGAATATAAGGTGTTGTTCCTCCAACCTGACTGTGGCTTCATCTTTACAGTGGAGGAGGCTGTGGATAGACATATCAGACTGGGAATGGGATGTGGAATTAAAATGTGTGACCACTGGGAGATCCTGCTTTCTCTGGCGGACAGAGTGTAGGTGTTCAGCAAAACGATCTCCCAGTCTGTGTTGGGTCTCGTCAATATACAGAAGGCTTTGTTTCTGTTGACCATTGAGACAGTGCAAATAGAACCATTGGCCTGTCTCCACATGAAATCAGAATGGAAGGCCCAGTGCCTGTCACCTTATGTGCCACAAGGAATTAAACAAATGGAGGTACATAATTGGATGAGAGCATGTTGAATTATTGTATAATCTTGACAAAAATAGTATCAAATATGATCAGCAGGCAAAAGAAGCCCAGAAACCAATAGTGGACTATATGGTAGTGCGGACATTAAAAAAAATAGAATTGTTTGGAACTTTGATTTGAAATACCATTTCAGGTATTGGTGGTCACTAATACAGCCATCAAGGTAAGAGAAAAGCCATCGTAGATTCACACCTCTCACTATAAGAAGGTGCTGAATGACGTTAAAAAAAGTAAGTGTCCTAATGACAACAGTTGGATTAGCTTGTGTCACTTTCCTGACAGATGTGACTGCCAGAAACACTCAAGTTGCTGGGTTTGTAATGCTGTCCCAGCATGTGTAGAAATGGGTGTGCCCCTTGTACTGGTGCCCATCGAAGAAACAAAGATGAAATGTTACTTTACTTGGTCCATGCCCTTAGCCCAAGGTATGCTTGATTTCTGGCACATTGATGATGGGGCTCAGAAACATAATCCCCCTTCCTCCCCTTATGTGCAGCCAGAATGTCAGTGGGGGAAGATGGGGATAAATTTGGAAACAAAGAGTGTTTCAAAGGATGGTATATCTTCATGCTAGCCCCTGGGTAAAAAGGACCTAGTGTTTTTCCTGGATAGGTAACATTAGCCTCGAGAACCAGTAAAGCAGCACAGGAACCAATTAACATGGCATTAACATTGGAAAATTAGGAAATGAAACTGTATATAATCTTGATCAAATCCAATGAGCAATATCTAAATTGTTGGCAGAATTGGTGGGGGTCTGTACAGTGGCATTGCAAATCTACATGGCTTTGGACTTTGTTTTATCTGAAAAAAGTGGCAAGTGTGCCCTGATTGGACAAGAATGGTGCACTTACATACTATAGGAGTCAGGAGAATATAATTCACTTTACAGATCATATCCAAAAGGCCAGGAGAAAGATTAAGGAAATAGGAGACCAGTTCCACAATCATAATCCCACAGGAAGGTTATGGCCATTTAGGATGATGTGAGGATGGTGGACTGCTGCTCTGCATTATGGTATTATATTATAAGTCATCCTTTGCAATTTCTGTGTGAGGTATTTGGATCCTGAAAAAGGGAGTATTTGTAAATGAGTGCCTGTTGGTCTGGTCTAGGAAAATGGGATTTTGCTTGACTAAAGCTCTGAGACTGTATCGTTATATGAAAGTCTGAAATCACTTTGATTACTGTATTCTAAAGCAGAAGCTTGTGAAATAATGGGGCTATAATGTAATGAGGGAATGTGGAAATACATTTGAAACTTTGAGCTTTTTTATGTATTTGATCTTATAATGTTACAAAATGAACTATAAAATCCCATGGTATTTTGTTGTATGCTGAGTATGTACGTGACCGGAGGCATGCAATGTCCTTAATCATTGCTCATTGTGTAACTAAAGGGAGGTTGATGCTGGCCTCAAAGTGCAGCTGTACTGGAGGAGCTAACTTTGTAAAATGGATAACAGCCAAAGCATAGCCTAAAATCTTGTGATAAAAAGGAACCTTGTAAGCTGTAAATCAATGAGTGGAGATAGTGCTAGCAATAAGCAGGTCTTTAAACAGATCCACTCTGTATTTATTTTTGTTTCTTTGTTATAAGATCTAGTGAAAGGTAAATTACACCTTCCTGTCAGTTTGAACCAGTCTGACCATTTTTCTCTGCACTCTCTCATCAACAAGACACTTTAGCCCACAGAACGGCAGTTCATTGGATGTGATTATTTTTGATTTTTGCACTATTCTCTGTTGACTCTAGAAACTGTTGTATATGAAAGTCTTAGGCGATCAAGTTTCTGATTTGCTCAACTACCCAGTCTGGCTATTATTATATAAAATAAATACATATATACACAGACACACAACTGAATAATTACACTTCAAAACTTAATAAAGCAAATTAAATAAATAACAATAAAAATAAAGTATCTATGAGAGTATGGGGACAGCAGTGAGATACTGAACAACTAAATGTCCAATAAGTTACTGAAATTCAAGGTATTTAGCCAATTGGCGCATGGGAATCTGAGCTTTAGACATTATAACACATTGGAAAGGGAAAAAACAATATCCAGACACTTCGCTCCCAAAAGCAATTATATACTTGAAGATAAATGCTGTAGATTTGGTCAGCTGTAGGACAGGATTGTGTGATTACTATTCAGGAAATTATGGTGGCCAATGACACATTAGAGGAGTCATAATCCTTGGATTTATTTAAGCATTCTGTGTGGAGAAGAACAGACATTGCAGAAAAGATGAGCAAACTGACCACAGTATCCTGGAACCAGTGGCCTTTCAAGTTTGGGAGTAGAATGGAATGTAGCAACGGCAGGTGTTTGTATAGTTAGGGGAAGTCAGCACTGCTCTCTATAATCATGAGCATTGATTCCAGAAAGTTGTGTTGATTGGTCGTTTAGACTACTTCCTCAGTAGTGGAGAGGGATGATGTGAAAGGAAAAAGATCCAGTTATTGTGGTACATATTGGAACAAATGACATAGGTAGAAATATGAAGGTATTGCTGAGTGCGTATAAAATTCTGGGACAATAACAGAAGTATGTGTGTAATCTCTAGATTATTACTTTAGCTATGTACAAATTGGCAGGGAATCAACAAGATTAGTGAATTGAACATGTGGCTCAGTGTGGTAAAAAGGGGCTTCATTTCATGAGCCACTGGCACCCGCAATGGGAAAAGCAGACCTTCACCGGAGTTGTCCTGAAAAACCATGTTACTCGGGTTGTGAAGAGGGCTTTAAATTAAATTGCTGGCAGGGGTGGGAAAGGGTAATTGTGCTCAAGAGAAAGGAAATAGACAAAGAAAAGAACAAGCTAATTTTGCATGAAAATGATATTATTAATAGTGGCAACATGCAATATGAAGAGACAGAGCATAGGGAGCATAACAGCAAAAAAGCCCCAAGTAAGAACTAGTAGTTAAACAATCAATTATAAGCCCATTATCTGAAAACATAAAGCATTCACATTAAGGCTGATAAATTAATGACACATTTGATGTAAATGTCTATGATTAGTTATTACAGTCACATAGTTCTAAGGTGAACAAGGTTGGGAATAGAATATTCTGGGAATATTTGATATTTCAGTATACAGGCAACAGAAAAAAATTGTTCTGACAATGAAGGGATGGTGATGAGAAGTAATTTTGGATTAACAGATAAGGAACTAAATTGATGAAGAAATGGTAAACAAAAAACTTCCATTGCAGGCATATTCTACACACGAGGCTCAAATCAAGGCTAATGAAAAAATTGTGGGTTAGATGACTATTTACTTATACTGGCTTAATCTAATTGGCAAGGTAATCTTGAGGATGAGTTCATGGAATACATTATAAACACTGAGTGGAGTCTTTTATTATTTATTTGGTGTTTATTATCATAAATTTAAATTGGTTTATTCATGTCATGCACTGAGGCATAGTGTAAAACTTCATTTTGTATGTTACCTACAGAGATAATTTCATTACAACAGTGTGTTGAAGTAATACAAGGTGAAGCAATAACGGAATGCAGAATGAAGTATTACAGTTACAGAGAAAGTGCATTGCGGACAGATAAAAGATGCAACACCACAATGAGGTTGATTATGAGATCAGGAGTCCACTTATCATAGATGGGGACTGTTCAACAGAATTTACAGTGAGGAGCAGGTTTAATTTGATTTGACATCTCGAACGTTTGTTGAATAGAACATAGCAGTACATTTTCCAGACAAGATGAAGGTTGCAAGTCTGGCTGAGGTCATATTAATTCTGAGCTGTTTCCAGAAGGAAGACATCCTCATTGTGCCCCGTCAAGTCCCCTTAGAATCTTACGTTTCAGTGAAGTTACCATATAGATCTGTTTTCCTCAAGACCTGTGTACAGTCAAGCTGCTTCAATCGATCGTAGTAAAAATATACCTGTATCTGGAAGATCCATCTGCTAGCAAGTCAGTATCCTGGCAAAAACTACACCATGAAGACAGAAGAACACTCCAAGCAACTCGGTGAAAAAATTTTTAAAAAGCACAAGTCAGGAGATGGACACAAGAAAATTTCCAAGTTACTGAATATCCCTTGGAGTACAGTTAAGTCAATCATCAAGAATTGGAAAGACTATGGCACAGCTGTAGATTTGCCTAGAGCCCGCTGTCCTCAAAAACTGAGTGACCATGCAGGAAGGGGACTAGTGAGGGAGGCCACCAAGAGACCTATGTCAGCTCTGGAGGAGCTACAAGCTTCAGTGGCTGAGATAGGAGAAACTGTACTTAGAACAGCTGTTGCCCGGGTGCTTCACCAGTCACAGCTTTATGGAATAGTGACAAAGAGGAAGCCACTGTTGAAAAAAACTCACATGAAATTTCCACTAGAGTTTCCCAAAAGTCACATGGGAGACTCTGAAGTCAGCTGGAAGAAGGTTCTATGGTCTAATGAAACCAAAATTGAGCTTTTTGGCAATCAAACTAAATGCTATGTTTGGCATAAGCCAAATATCACACATCATCAAAAAGACACCAACCCAACTGTGAAGCATGGTGGTGGCAGCAACCTTACAAAAAGTTCAGAGAGCTAGGTAATGTTAGAGAGCTAGAAGATTATAAGGCTAACAGGAAGGAGCTTAAGGAGGAAATTAGGAGAGGCAGAAGGGACCTTGAGAAGGCCTTGGTGGGCAGGATTAAGGAAAATTCCAAGGCATTCTACAAGTATGTGAAGAGCAAGAGGATAAAACGTGAAAGAATAGGACCTATCAGGTGTGACACTGGGAATGTATGTATGGAACCGGAGGAGATAGCAGAGGTACTTAATGAATACTTTACTTCAGTATTCACTATGGAAAAGGATATTGGTGATTGTAGTGATGACTTGCAGCAGACTGAAAAGCTTCAGCATGTAGATATTAGGAAAGAGGATGTGCTGGAACTTTTGGAAAGCATCAAATTGGATAAGTCGCTGGGACCGGATGAGATGTACCCTAGGCTACTGTGGGAGGCGAGGGAGGAGATTGCTGAGCCTCTGGTGATGATCTTTGCATCATCAATGGGTATGGGAGAGGTTCCAGAGGATTGGAGGGTTGCGGATGTTGTTCCTTTATTCAAGAAAGGGAGTAGAGATAGCCCAGGAAATTATAGACCAGTGAGTCTTACCTCAGTAGTTGGTAAGTTGATGGAGAAGATCCTAAGAGGCAGGACTTATGAACATTTGGAAAGGTATAATATGATTAGGGGTAGTCAGCATGGCTTTGTCAAGGGCAGGTCATGCCTTACGAGCCTGATTGAATTTTCTGAGGATGTGACTAAACACATTGATGAAGGAAGAGCAGTAGATGTAGTGTATATGGATTTCAGCAAGGCATTTGATAAGGTACCCCATGCAAGGCTTATTGAGAAAGTAAGGAGGCATGGGATCCAAGGGAACATTGCTTTTAGATCCTGAACTGGCTTGCCCACAGAAGGCAAAGAGTGGTTGTAGTTGGGTCACATTCTGCATGGAGGTCGGTCACCACTGGAGTGCCTCAGGGATCTGTTCTGGGACCCTTACTCTTCGTGATTTTTATAAATGACCTGGATGAGGAAGTGGAGGGATGAGTTAGTAAGTTTGCTGATGACACAAAGGTTGGAGGTGTTGTGGATAGTGTGGAGGGCTGTCAGAGGTTACAGTCGACATTGACAGGATGGGTTAGTAAGTTTGCTGATGACACAAAGGTGAAGGGTTGTCAGAAGTTACAGCGGGACATTGACAGGATGCAAAACTAGGTTGAGAAGTGGCAGATGGAGTTCAACCCAGATAAGTGTGAGGTGGTTCACTTTGGTAGGTCAAATATGATGGCAGAATATCGTATTAATGGTAGGACTCTTGGCAGTGTGGAGGATCAGCGGGATCTTGGGGTCCAAGTGAATCGGACACTCAAAGCGGCTGTGCAGGTTGACTCTGTGGTTAAGAAGGCGTACGGTGTATTGGCCTTCATCGATCGTGGAATTGAATTTAGGAGCCGAGAGGTAATGTTGCAGCTATATAGGACCCTGGTCAGACCCCACTTGGAGTACTGTGCTCAGTTCTGGTTGCCTCACTACAGGAAGGATGTGGAAGCCATAGAAAGGGTGCAGAGGAGATTTACAAGAATTTGGTCTGGATTGGGGAGCTTGCCTTATGAGAATAGGTTGAGTGAACTCGGCCTTTTCTCCTTGTTTCTATGCTGAGGGAATGCTTCACTGCAGCAGGCCCTGGAAGGTTTGTAGAGAGTAAAATGAATGCAGAAAAATACAGGAGGAAAACCTGATGCAGTCTGCAAGAGTACTGTGACTAGGGAGAAGAATTGTTTTCTAGCAAGAGAATTACCTCAAGCATAAAGCCAAACCTACACAGGAATGGCTTAAAAACAACGAAGTTAATGTCCTGGAGTGGCCAAGTCAGAGTCCAGGCCTCAATTCAACTGAAAATTTGTGGCTGGACTTGAAAAGGGCTGTTCACTCATGATCCTCATGCAATCTGACAGAGTTTGAGCAGCTTTGTAAAGAAGAATGGGGAAAAATTGCAATGTCCAGATGTACAAAACTAATGGAGACCTATCCACACAGACTCAAGGCTGTAATTGCTGCCAAAGCTGCATCTACTAAATACTGACTTAAGAGCGATGAGTAATTATACAATCAATTATTTTGTGTTTTCTATTTGTAATTAATTTAGTTCACTTTGCAGAGATGTGTTTTTAGTTTGACATGAAAGTGTCTTTTTCTGTTGATCAGTGTCAAAAAAGCCAAATTAAATCCACTGATTCAATGTTGCAAAACCACAAAACATGTAAACTTCTCAGGCAGTACCTTTCCCTTCAATGATACAATTAAAACTGAACATATATAGTACTCCTGTTATCAAAGCCTAGAACAGTTGCAACGAGACTTCTTTACTTTTATACCAATCCCTTTCCCAATACAAAACATTTGATTTGGCTTCTACAACTGAATGCTAACTCTTATCAGTTGTAGGAGGACACCCAGACCTCTCTGAATATTAATATTTAATATTCTCAATTTAAGTTACCCAGTCTTCCCATTAAAGTGAATCTTCCACTCATTCTACTTCACCTCCCAACTTTTTTGCTAATACACCCACATCCTTTTCCATACATAGGGTGTGCTCCTCACAAATTATTCTCCCACCCATTATTATAGCATTCAGAAATTTGGTCCATTCATATAATTCTTTGACAAGGATTATAAAAATATGAGGCCCCAACACTAATTCTTCTGGCACCCCATTAGTCACAGCTTGTCATTTAGGGACATTATTGTGTGTTTTTCTGCTTTATTATCATTTCCATAATATTGGATTCCAAAGTTTTCCTGACAGTTTAAGTTAGATGAACTGATCCTATTTTTTCCTCTTTCCTTTCCCTAATAGCTGTGCTTCTAAGGAACCAACTTTTTACTTTTGCACTGCCCTTTCTTTTTACATGTTTGTAGAAGTTCTTCATCTTCATCTTTTTTGTTTTTTGGTTTTTGTCCATGTTCCATATTTTTTCTTTTTGACAGTGTTTTATGTACCCTTTGCTACTTGCTAAAATTCTTCCAAACCCCATTCTTTTGATTAATTTTTGCATTTTTATAAGTCTCATCTTTCTGCATATCCATTCTATAATCTTTAGCTTCCTTATTCATGGATGAATGGATTTTCCCTTGTTGTTTTTATTTCTCAATGGAATTACTAACAATAAGGAAATAATGTTTAAAAAGTTTTTGCTATATCTATGTATTTCATTCAAATTTGCCAAACTACCTTGTCTACTGTGTCCTTCATAAATTGCTCTTATTTAAGTCCAATTCGTCATGGCTGTAGATTCGCACCTAGTCCTTTAGGGAGGAAAGTCTCTACCTGCACCAAAATGTGATTCTATGCCTGTGATCATGCTATTTCTTGATAATGCTCTGAAACAGCTGCACAAGCCATCAGGATTGTGGGCAATTATAAAAGTGAGCCTTAGTTGTGACATCTATCTTCATAACACATTAAAATACATAGATGTAAGCATATGATCTCAAACTCACCTGCCATAATGCATGACTGAGTTGTAATCATATTCTGTACTTAAATTATTTTTATGTATCGGTTAAAATTACGTTCATGCCCTGGAAAGATAATAGATTCATAATGAAGTGCAAAGTGAAGTTGATCAACAGACAGGAATGGAAAGGTTGAGCGTGGTGGGACTAATGTTCTGAGTTGTGGATATTTCAATGCAAGCAGTATCGTAGAAAAAGCAGATGAGCTTAGAGCATGGATCTGCATGTGGAATTATGACATTGTAGCCATTAGTGAGACTCGGTTGCAGTTGGGGTAGGACTGGCAACTCAACGTTCCGGGGTTCCATTATCTTAGACATGATAGGGCAGGATGGATTAAAGAGGAAGGGGTGGCATTACCACTTAGGAAAAACGTCACTGCAGTGCTCATACAAGGTAGACTAGAGCGCTTGTCTACTCAGGTTATATGGGTGGAACTGAAAATTAACAAAGGGATGACAACATTAATGGAATTATATTATAGACCACTAAATAGCACAGAATTTAGAGAAGCAAATTTACAGAGAGATTGCAGATTGTTGAAAGAAGGACAAGGTTGTGATAATAGTTGATTTTAACTTTCCACTTATTGACTGGGACAGCTATACTGTAAAAGGGCTGAATGGGAAAGAGTTTGTCATTTGTGTTCAGGAAAGTTTCCTTAATCAGTACATAGAAGTTCTAAGCAGAGGGAATGTGATACTAGGTCTTCTATCAAGGAATGAGACGGGGCAGGTGACAGAAGTTTGTGTAGGGGAACGCTTTGCATCTAGTGATTGAATTGAATTGACTTTATTACTTACATCCTTCATATACATAAGGAGTAAAAATCTTAACATTACGTCTCCACCTAAATGTGCAATGTGCAATTTATAGTAAATAGTATGTACAACAGGACAGTCAATATAACATAGAAATACAATTGTATCAGTATGCATTAATTAGTTTGATGGCTTGTGGAAGAAGCTGTCCCGGGGCCTGTTGGTCCTGGCTTTTATGCTATGGTACCGTTTTCTGGATGGTAGCGGTTCGTGGTTGGGATGACTTGGGTCCCCAGTGATCCTTCGGGCATTTTTTTCTTACACACCTGTCTTTGTAAGTGTCCTGAATAGTGGTAAGTTCACATCTACAGATGCGCTGGGCATCCTGCACTGCTCTCTGCAGTCAGGTGATTAAAGGAAGTACAGTTCCCATACCAGGCAGTGGTGCAGCCAGTCAGGATGCTCTCAATTGTGCCCCTGTAGCAAGTTCTTAGGATTCCGGAGCCCATACCAAACTTCTTCAACCGTCTGAGGTGAAGGAGGCACTGTTGTGTCTTTTTCACCACACAGCCAGTATGTACAGACCATGTGAGATCGTCGGTGATGTGTATGCCAAGGATCTTAAAGCTGTTCACCCTCTTAATCCCAGATCCATTGATTTCAATAGGCATTAGCCTGTCTCCATTCCTCCTGTAGTCCACAACCAACTCCATTGTTTTTGCAACATTATAGTCATAGTCATAGTCATACTTTATTAATCCCGGGGGAAATTGGCTTTCATTACAGTGCTCCATAAATAATAAATAGTAATAGAAACATAAATAGATAAATAGTAATATGTCAGTTATGCCAGTAAATTGTGAAATAAGTCCAGGCCCAGCCTATTAGCTCAGGATGTCTGACCCTCCAAGGGAGGAGTTGTAAAGTTTGATGGCCACAGGCAGGAATGACTTCCTATGATGCTTAGTGCTGCATCTCGGTGGAATGAGTCTCTGGCTGAATGTACTCCTGTGCCCACCCAATACATTATGTAGTGGATGGGAGACATTGACCACGATGGCATGCAACTTAGACAGCATCCTCTTTTCAGACACCACCGTCAGAGAGTCCAGTTCCATCCCCACAACATCACTGGCCTTACGAATGAGATTGTTGATTCTGTTGGTGTCTGCTACCCTCAGCCTGCTGCCCCAGCACACAACAGCAAACATGATAGCACTGGCCACCACAGACTCGTAGAACATCCTCAGCATCGTCCGGCAGATGTTAAAGGACCTCAGTCTCCTCAGGAAATAGAGATGGCTCTGACCCTTCTTGTAGACAGCCTCAGTGTTCTTTGACCAGTCCAGTTTATTGTCAACTCGTATCTCCAGGTATTTGTAATCCTCCACCATGTCCACACTGACCCCCCTGGATGGAAACAGGGGTCACTGGTACCTTAGCTCTCCTCAGGTCTACCACCAGCTCCTTAGTCTTTTTCACGTTAAGCTGCAGAGAATTCTGCTCACACCATACGACAAAGTTTCCTACCATAGCCCTGTACTCAGCCTCATCTCCCTTGCTGATGCATCCAACTATGGCAGAGTCATCCGAAAACTTCTGAAGATGACAAGACTCTGTGCAGTAGTTGAAGTCCGAGGTGTAAATGGTGAAGAGAAAGGGAGACAAGACAGTCCCCTGTGTAGCCCCAGTGCTGCTGATCACTCTGTCGGACACACAGTGTTGCAAGCACACGTACTGTGGTCTGCCAGTCAGGTAATCAAGAATCCATGATACCAGGGAAGCATCCACCTGCATCGCTGTCAGCTTCTCCCCCAGCAGAGCAGAGCGGATGGTGTTGAACGCATTGGAGAAGTCAAAAAACATGACCCTCACAGTGCTCGCTGGCTTGTCCAGGTGGGCGTAGATACGGTTCAACAGGAAGACGATGGCATCCTCAACTCCTAGTCGAGGCTGGTAGGCGAACTGGAGGGGATCTGAGTGTGGCTTGACCATAGGCCGGAGCAGCTCCAGAACAAGTCTCTCCAGGGTCTTCATGATGTGGGAGGTCAATTGAAGGAGAGGTTGTTTTCTTGACACCACTGTGTCAGGGTGATGACTTCTTCTTTGTAGGCTGCTTCATTATTATTTGAGATTAGGCCAATCCATGTATTATAATGCTATTATTTTCAAGGTAATTATGGAAAAGGATAGGTCTGGTTCTCAGGGTGAGATTTGAAATTGGAGAAAAGCCAATTTTGATGGTCTTAGCAAGGATCAAGCAAGTGTGGATTAGGATAGGTTGTTTTCTGGCAAAGGTGTACATGGTAGGTGGGAAGCCTTCAAAAGTGACATTTGTGTGGAAACAGTGCTATGCTGGATAAAAGGTAAGGATAACAGTTTAAGGAAACTTTTGTTTTCAAGAGATATTGAAGCCCTGGTTAAGAAAAAGGAGGTGCATAGCAGGTATAGACAAGAAGGAGCAAATGAGGCACTGGAAGAGTATAAGAAATACAAGAGGATACTTAAGAAAGAAATCAAAAGGGCTAAACAAGGCATGAGTTTGCTCTAGCAGACAAGGTGAAGTAGAATGCTAAGGGCTTCTACAGATACAGTTTTAAGACCAAGGTGTTAGCAAGGGACAATATTGGTTCCCTGGAAGATCACAGGAGTCATCTATGCATGGAGCTGAAAGAGATGGGGGAGATCTTAAATACATATGCTGCATCTGTATTTTTTCGGGAGGTGAGCACAGAAGCAGCGCAGAATATATAGATTACAGAGGAGGAATTGTTTGCTGCCTTGAGGAAAATTAGGGTAGATAAATCCCCAAGGCCTGACAAGGTGTTCTTTCGGGCCCTGTGAGAGGCTATTGCAGGAGCACTAGCAGAGCTAATTAAGAGGCCTTAGCCATGGAAGAGGTGAAGTGGTGTAGATAGCAGCTAATGTTATTCCATTGTTTAAAAGCTCTAAGAATAAGCTAGAAAATTATAGGCCAGTGAGCTTGACATCAGTAATGGATAATTAATTGGAAGGTGTTCCAAAGGACTGTATATACTATAAGAGTATTTGGATAAACATGGACTGATTAGGGATAGTCAGCATGGCTTCGTCCTGTCTAATCAGTTTTTTGAGGAAGTTACCAGGAAAGTGGATGAAGGCAAGGCAGTGGATGTTGTCCACATGGACTTTAGCAAAACCTGTCAAGGTCCCGCATGTGAAGCTGGTCAAGAAGGTTTGGTCATTTACCATTCACGATGAGGTAGTACACTGGATTAGACATTGGCTTCGCAGGAAAAGCTAGAGAGTGGTAATAGATAGTCGCCTCTCTAACTGGAGGGGTGATTAGTGGAGTGCTGCAGGGTTTTGTGCCAGTCTGCTGTTGTTTGTCATCTATAAATAATCTGGATGATAATGCTGTAAACTGGATCACCAAATTTGTAGATGACACCAACATTGGTGGTGTGGTGGACAGCGAAGAAGACTTTCCAAGCTTGTAGCAAAATCTGGAACAACTGGAAAAAATAGACTGAAAATAGCAAATAGAATTTAATAAGGTCAAGTGTGATGTGTTGCACTCTGAGAGGACAAACTACTGTAGGTAGGATTTACACAGTGAGCAGTAGGGACTGAGGAGTGTGGTAGAATAGAGGGATCTGGGAATGCAGATCCATAACTCCATGAAAATGATGATCACAGGTAGATAGGGTCATAAAGAGAGCTTTTGGCAAATTGACCTTCATAAATCAAAGTATTAAGCACAGGAGTTGTCATGTTATGTTGAAATTGTACAAGATGTTGGTGAGGCCTAATTTAGAGTATTGTGCTCAGTTTTAGTGACCTGCCTATAATAAAGGCATTAATAAAATCGAAAGACCACAGAGAAAATTTATAAGGATGTTGCCAGGACTTTGGAAAGATTGAATAGGTTAGGACTTTTATTTTGAGAGCTTAGGAGAATGAGGGGAGATTTGATAGAGGTATTATGAGGGTAATAGATAGGGAAAATGCAAGAAGGCTTTTTACATTGAGGTTGGGTGAGATTTCAGGATTAAGAGTTAAGGATGAAAGGTGAGATGTTTAAGGGGATCAAGTGGAGGTCCTTCTTCACTTAGATGATGATGAGAGCATGGAATGAACTGCCAGTGGAAGTGAAGGAACTGGGTTCAATTTCAACATTGAAGAAAGTTGGATAGGTACATGGCTCAGAAGGGTATGGAGAACTATGGTCTGGTGGCAGGTTGATAGGACTAGATACAGACTAGATGGATTAAAGGACCTGCTTCTATGCTGTAGTGTTCTACCAGTCTATGACTATGAATCTAAATTTAGGTAACATCTTTAACAAAGAGAAATATTCCTTCATAGAAGCTTTGGCAAACAAAAAATGGTGTAGAGTTACACATCAAAACATTTGAACAAAACTTTGGTAAAGGAAGAGTTCCATCATCTAAAAACCTAGAAAATCTATGACACAAAGGAAGGTC
The DNA here is from genome assembly GCF_963921235.1 of Mobula hypostoma. Classification (NCBI taxonomy): domain Eukaryota; kingdom Metazoa; phylum Chordata; class Chondrichthyes; order Myliobatiformes; family Myliobatidae; genus Mobula; species Mobula hypostoma. The sequence goes on along the minus strand of NC_086107.1, from coordinate 72,121,395 downwards.
CGCTGGCTGATTAGAAATGAAATATCTAGCTTTATTCCACCTTTTCACAACTGGGCCATGATCTTCAAAGTACACATTCAATTACTTTTTTTTAATTATGCTAAGAGTATCTGCCTCTACCACTTTTCAGGCAATGAGATCAAGGACTCTACTATCATCCAGACTCCAGTCGTAAATCACACATTAATCCCAAGAAATAGCCTAGTGTACAATTCTGCCCTTTCATAAATAAGGGTATCGAAACAATATATAGTACTCCAGGTGTGGCCCCACCAAATCTGCCCAAATGTAATAGCATTTTCCTGTCTGCTTTTAGATTCTGTGCAGACCCAACAACACCCAGGAAACTTAGTGCTATGCTGGAGAAAGCAGTTCATTCAATTGGCACCTTATCGATCTCATTACACCCTCCCTGCATGACTGCATTGTGACTGCAACCACAAGACCATCCAGTGACTCTCCAAGATGCCACCCAGCAATACAAACTGGTATGGATAAAAATGGAAAAATCTCTCCCCACCCCACCAAGGTCACACAAGCCATACTGACACTTGATCAAAATTTTAAAATCCCTCATCCAACACAACTTGTATTCTGCAAAGTAGACTGCAATTCGAGATGACAATTGACCAGCATGCTCTTAAGGACATTTAATTATTAAGTATTAATGTTGACCTCGGTGATAATGCCCTCATCCTAGGAGTGGAAATTAAGAAATGAACATATATAGATTTGTCAACTAATAGCCAGAAGCGAACCTCCAGATTGGCTTGAAGAAAGGTGGCAGGAAAGACTGGGATAGGAAAGAAGAGTCAAAGTACTCCAGGCCGGGTCTTTATGTGCTGCTATTGTGACTCCCGTCTCCCCTTCCCCCACCACCACTCTGCAATCCCATCTCCTTCAGATCCCACCGTCAGCTCCTGGGCCCTCAGAGGCTCCATCTTCCTCTCACCCCAACCCTCCCCTCTCCATTGACACCACCAGCCTCCCCCCTCCCCCCTCTGATCCCAGCTCTCATCCATGCCGGGTCTTTACCATCCCCTCCGACCTTCAACTGTCGGAGGCAGAACGCTCTGTCCTCAGTAAGGGCCTCATGTTTGTCCCCCTTCGCCCACACCTCAGCGAGTTCCACGTTCGCCATGATGCGGAACTCTTCTTCTGCTGTCTCCATCTCCGAGCCTACTTCTTCGGTAAGGACTCTTCCACCCCCACCGATGACCCCTTCTCCCGTCTTCAACCCTCCTCTTCTTCATGGACACCCCGCTCTGGTCTTCTGCCTGCTCTGGATCTCTTTATCGCCAACTGCCGACAAGACATCAATCGTCTCGACTTCACTGCACCTTGTCCCCATTCCAACCTCACTCCTTCGGAACGCTCTGCTCTCCACTCCCTCCGCACTAATCCTAACCTTATTATTAAACCCGCCGATAAGTGGGGTGCTGTTGTAGTCTGGCGTACTGACCTCTACCTTGCCGAGGCACAGCGACAACTCGTGGATACCTCCTCTTATTTACCCCTCGATCGTGACCCCACCAAGGAGCACCAGGCCATTGTCTCCCACACCATCACTGACTTTATCTGCTCAGGAGATCTCCCATCCACTGCTACCAACCTTATAGTTCCCACACCCCGCACTTCCCGTTTCTACCTCCTACCCAAGATCCACAAACCAGCCTGTCCTGGCCGACCTATTGTATCAGCTTGCTCCTGCCCCACCGAACTCGTTTCTGCATACCTTGACATGGTTTTATCCCCCCTTGTTCAATCCCTTCCGACCTATGTTCGTAACACTTCTCACACTCTTAAACTTTTCAATGATTTTAAGTTCCCTGGCCCCCACTGCTTTATTTTCACCATGGGTGTCCAGTCCCTATATACTTCCATCCCCCATCAGGAAGGTCTCAAAGTTCTACGCTTCTTTTTGGATTCCAGACCTAATCAGTTCCCCTCTACCACCACTCTGCTCCACCTAGCGGAATTAGTCCTTACTCTTAATAATTTCTCCTTTGGCTCCTCCCACTTCCTCCAAACTAAAGGTGTAGCTATGGGCACCCGTATGGGTCCTAGCTATGCTTGCCTTTTTGTTGGTTTTGTGGAACAATCTATGTTCCGTGCCTATTCTGGTATCTGTCCCCCACTTTTCCTTCGCTACATCGATGACTGCATTGGCGCTGCTTCCTGCACGCATGCAGAACTCATTGACTTTATTAACTTTGCCTCCAACTTTCACCCTGCCCTCAAGTTTACCTGGTCCATTTCCAACACTTCCCTCCCCTTTCTAGATCTTTCTGTCTCTGTCTCTGGAGACAGCTTATCCACTGATGTCTATTATAAGCCTACTGACTCTCACAGCTATCTGGACTATTCCTCTTCTCACTCTGTCTCTTGCAAAAATGCCATCCCCTTCTCGCAATTCCTCCGTCTCCGTCGCATCTGCTCTCAGGATGAGGCTTTTCATTCTAGGACGAGGGAGATGTCTTCCTTTTTTTAAAGAAAGGGGCTTCCCTTCCTCCACTATCAACTCTACTCTTAAACGCATCTCCCCCATTTCACGTACATCTGCTCTCACTCCATCCTCCCGCCACCCCACTAGGAATAGGGTTCCCCTGGTCCTCACCTACCACCCCACCAGCCTACGGGTCCAACATAGTATTCTCCGTAACTTCCGCCACCTCCAATGGGATCCCACCACTAAGCACATCTTTCCCTCCCCCCATCTCTCTACATTCCGCAGGGATCGGTCCCTATGCAACTCCCTTGTCCATTCGTACCCCCCCATCCCTCCCCACTGATCTCCCTCCTGGCACTTACCGTGTAAGCGGAACAAGTGCTACACATGCCCTTACACTTCCTCCCTTACCACCATTCAGGGCCCCAAGCAGTCCTTCCAGGTGAGGCGACACTTCACCTGTGAGTCGACTGGGGTGATATACTGCGTCCGGTGCTCCCAATGTGGCCTTTTATATATTGGCGAGACCCGACGCAGACTGGGAGACCATTTTGCTGAATATCTACGCTCTGTCCGCCAGAGAAAGCAGGATCTCCCAGTGGCCACACATTTTAATTCCACATCCCATTCCCATTCTGACATGTCTATCCACGGCCTCCTCTACTGTAAAGATGAAGCCACACTCAGGTTGGAGGAATAACACCTTATATTCCGTCTGGGTAGCCTCCAACCTGATGGCATGAACATCGACTTCTCTAACTTCCGCTAATGCCCACCTCCCCTTCGTACCCCATCTGTTACTTATTTTTATACACACATTCTTTCTCTCACTCTCCTTTTTCTCCCTCTGTCCCTCTGAATATACCCCTTGCCCATCCTCTGGGTCCCCCGCCCCCCTGTCTTTCTTCCCAGGCCTCCTGTCCCATGATCCTCTCACATCCCTTTTGCCAATCATCTGTCGAGCTCTTGGCTCCATCCCTCCCCCTCCTGTCTTCTCCTATCATTTTGGATCTCCCCCTCCCCCTCCAGCTTTCAAATCCCTTACTCACTCTTCCTTCAGTTAGTCCTGACGAAGGGTCTCGGCCTGAAACGTCGACTGCCACCTCTTCCTAGAGATGCTGCCTGGCCTGCTGCGTTCACCAGCAACTTTGATGTGTGTTGCTTGAATTTCCAGCATCTGCAGAATTCCTATTATTCAAAGTACTAACTGATAGTTACAACTCAGTTGATCTCTGAGGGAATCAAATTTGTTGTAATTTACAAAGATGTCCAGTGGTTTTAAGAGATCAGTGAAAGCAAATCATGTATTACCTACAGTAGCTATCCCCTTGAATATTTGAGTGAGGCTTAAAGTTACATTTTCAGTTTTCCATCTATTCTTAGAGAAGAACACAGGTATTCTTCCTGTTGCAGATTGCTTAATAAAATTTCTGATTGTTCAATGCACTGTTAAAATTGTGATAAACCACTGATGTCATCTGATGAAAAAAATCATTGCATGAAAAGGTATATATTGTTCTTGAATACCTTAAGTGCTGTTTTTCATGACCTATTGTAGAGCTAGAATTTTGACTGTACAGTTGACAAACCTCAGTAACAATCCTCAGTAAAATTAATGCATGACAAGTACCCTGTGCAGCTTTTGCATGATACACTTATCCATCTACTGTCATAGCTTTTTTAAAAATTGTTTTCTTAAGTTGCAATGAAAGACCACTGAACTGAATTGTCAACTCCCATTTCTATCTCCACTGTTGAATACTTAGAGCAGTATTTTAAACTGTTTAGAAATCAGACATTACAGTGAAACTGAACCAAGCAAAGCCATCCTTCTTGATACAGTTAACATGCCAAAAAGGAGCCATAATTGTCAATACAGAAATTAACATTATTTGGCATGATTTGTGTAAACAGCACCAGCTCCTTTACATCTGATATGCTCCATGAGATGCCACACCAGTTATATGTATTTTGAATTAGACACTGGACCATAACAGTATCAAGGAAGAATCGTAATATAAATCTTTTACTATTGCTTTAATTAAATTTGGTTGGAGCTCTGAGTTCAACTCAATCTGCTGCAACATTCAGTTCCTAATGAATGTAAACTTTCTGCCTACTATATTGGATCTCTTGAAAAACTCCCGAGAAGTCATCTGTTCTGTTCACTGCTTACGCCGTGATTGCCGAACACTATTAACTTACTGAACAATTTGAATAACTAAAATGTCCTCTGCATTCAAGACATCTAGCCCTTTGCGCTCATCTTCATCAAGCTTCTCTTCACCATTTAAAATTGGTAAAATGATTTATTATTATCACATGTGCCTAAGTACAGTACAAAAAACCTTTTTGCATGCCATCCATAAAGATAATATCATCACATCAGTACATTGACAAGGTAAGACAATAAAATAAAACATAGGAGCAGAATTAGGCCACTTGGCCCACTGAGTCTGCTCCACCATTTCATCATGGCTGATCCATTTTCCCTCTCGGCCCCAGTCTCTGCCTTCCCCTCATATCCCTTCATGCCTAGACCAATCAAGAACCTATCAATCTCTGCCTTATATATACCTAAAGACTTGGCCTCCACAGCTGCCTGTGGCAATGAATTCCACAGATTCACTACTCCCTAGCTAAAAAAAAAATTCCTCCTTATCTCTGTTCTAAAAGGACACCTCTCTATTCTGAGGCTGTGTCCTCTGGTGCTAGACTCTCCCACCATAGGAAATATCCTCTCCATATCCACTCTATCAAGGCAATCACCATTTGATAGGTTTCAATTAGGTCACCCCTCATTCTTCTGAATTCTGATGAATTCAGGGCCAGAGCCATCAACTGCTCTTCATATTTCAAGCCATTCAATCCTAGAATTATTTTCATGAACCTCCTCTGCACCCACTCCAGTTCCAGTATGTCGTTTCCAAGGGGCCCAAATCTACTCAGAATACTACAAGTGAAGCTTCACCAGTGCTTTATAAAGTCTCAACATTACATCCTTGCTTTTATATTATAGTCCTCTTGAAATCAGAATCAGGTTTATTATCACCGGCATGTGACGTGAAATTTGTTAACTTAGCAGCAGCAGTTCAATGCGATACATTATCTAGCAGAGAGAGAGAAAAAAAATAATAAATAAAATAAAACATAATAATAAATAAACAAGTAAATCAATTACACATATTAAATAGATTATTAAAAATGTGCAAAAACAGAAATACTGTAAATCAATTACGTATGTTGAATAATTATTTAAAAATACATGCAAAAACAGAAATACTGTATATTAAAAAAAAGTGAGGTAATGTCCAAAGCTTCGTGTCCATTCAAGAATTGGATGACAGAGGGGAAGAAGCTGTTCCTGAATCACTGAGTGTGTGCCTTCAGGCTTCTGTATCTCCTACCTGATGATAACAGTGACAAAAGGACATGCCCTGGGTGATGGAGGTCTTTAATAATGGATGCTGCCTTCCTGAGCCATCGCTCCCTAAAGATGTCCTGGGTACTTTGTAGGCTAGTGCCCAAGATGGAGCTGACTAGATGAATGCTAACATTGCATTTGTCTTTCTCACTTAGGCTCAACCTGTAAATGAACCCTTAAGAATCCTGCAAAAGGACTCCCAATCCCCTTTGTGCCTCAGATTTTTCTATTTTCTCTCCATTTAGAAAATAGTCAATTCTTGCACCATTTAGAAAATAGTCAACCCCTTGCATTTTGTCTACCAAAATGCATAACCATACACTTCCTCACAGTGTATTCCATCTGCCTCTTCTGTGCCCATTCTCCTAAGCTAAGTTCTTCTGTAGCCTCTCTACTTCCTCAGAACTACCTGACCTTCTACCTATCTTTGTATAGTCTGCAAACTTTTGCAACAAAGCCATCAGTTCCATCAGGCAAATCATTGCCATATAACGTAAAAAGGCCCTGTGGAACACCACTAGTCATCGGCAGTCAACAAGGTAAGGATCCCTTTATTTCCACTCTTTGTCACCTGCTAATCAACCACAGCTTTAACCATGCTAGTATCTTTCTTGGACTCCTAACTTGTGGGTGATCCAGATCATGGGTGGCACTTTGTCAAAGGACTTCTGAATATCCAAGTACACAACATCAACCTATTCTCCTCTGTCTATTCTGCGTGTTATCTCTTTGAAGAATTCTAACAGATTTGTCAGGTAAGGTTTTTCCTTGAGGAAACCATGCTGATTATGGCCCATTTTATCATATGCTTCCAAGTACTTAGAAACCACATCCTTAACAATCAACACCAACACCTTCTGAACCACTGAGTTCAGACTAACCAGCCTATAATTACCTTTCTTCTGCATCTCTCCCTTCTTGAAGAGTGGACAGACATTTGCAATTTTCCAGAACCATTGCAGAATATAGTGATTCTTTAAAGATCATTACCATTGCCTCCACAATCTCTTCGGCCACCTCTTTCAGAACACTAGGGTGTACACCATCTGGTCTAGGTGACTTATCTACTTTCAGACCTTTCAGTTTCCCAAGAACCTTCTTTCTATTAATAATAACTTCACATACTTCATGGCCCCTGACCAATGGTGGTGGGGGGGGGGGGGAGAGTGAGGGTGGAAGAGAATGTTTGGGGTATGTGGGGTCTTTGATTACAATAGGTGATTTAGTGAGGCAGTGAGAAGTACAGATAGTGCCTATAGAGGGGAGTCTGGTTTTTGCGATGTGCTATCTCAGTGCAGTGTCTTGCAGTCATGGCAGAGCAGTTGCCATGATGCATCCAGTTAGGATAATTTTATGGTGCATTTATAGGAATTGGTGAGGATCAGAGGGGACATGCCAAATTTCTTTAGCTTCCTGAGGAAGCAGAGGCATGGTGCACTTTCGTGGCCATGGTGTCTATGTGGTTGGATAATGACAGGCTTTGGTGATGTTCACTTCTTGGAAGTTGAAGCTCTCAGCACTCTCAACCTCAGTGCCATTGATGTGAATGGGACTATATGCATCATCCACCTTTCTGTAGTCAATAACTAGTTCTTTGGTTTTGCTGACATTGAGGGAATAGCTGTTGCCATGACACTATGTCACGAGGCTCTCTAACTCCTTCATTATCACTCCAACTTATCATTATTTGAGATTTGGCCCACCACAGTGAAGTCATCCACAAACTTATACATGCAGTTAGAGGAGAATCAGGCCATATAGTTGTGTGTGTATTTAGAGTAGAGTGAGCCTTATGATGCAGCCTTGTGGAACACCCAGTGTTGAGAATAACTGTGGTGGAGATGGTCTTACTTATCCTTAGATGGCTACCAAAGATGTGTGACAGCTTACTGGCAGTTTGGAAGGCAAGAGATTTGACTAAAAACATTACTTTTCTGAAGCAAATTGCAGTGAACTATCGCCGTAGACAGTGAGGAGGCAGGTGGAGCAAGGCTGCTTTGGAATATGTGCTGTTTTGGGGCATTAAAACAGAGGGTGGAGCTTAGGATAAAGGCACCTATCGGTGATTCTTTTGCTTGCATCTTTGGAAACAGCTCTATTTCTATCTTTAATATCTCTTTTTTTTCCTTCTCAGGGTTCTTTTGAGGACCCTGAACTGGAGTTACATGCTGACTTCAGTTCTTTGAAGGAATGGGACTCGCTCTCAGGGCCTCATGACCAGCTGTTTTTTTGATATGCCAAGGATGTGGCCTGGAAGACTAGCATGCCTTTAGGGTGCTGGATTTTCGTGGCTCTGGAGGTGGGCAGATTTGAGGACAGTACCGCTTCAGAAAACTGGTGTGTAGTGGGAGTAGACGGAAGATTGAAAACAGTGAGCTGGCTGCTGGCTGTGTGCCCAGAGACCCAAGATCTTTGGGCACAGAGCTCGGAAAAAGTGACGCAACAGACTTTTAACACCATTAATCAGAGAGTTGTTTTATTATGTCTCCCCTCTTACTGTGAACGGGGATACCTCTTTTTCTTTTACTAGGGGGAGCGAGCCTGTGGTATGTCAAATGACCAGGTGATTAAGTAGTCTTTGGGGTATTGCAAGTCTGTGTCTTTATTGATGCTTTGCTGCATGCTTGAGTGCTCGGTGGAGGATGCAGATACTTTTTTGCTGGGGGGGGTGGTGTCACCGCTTTGCTGCTGCTTATGCATGGGAGGGGGAGCTTCGGGGTTCTAACATTTAACTGTCATTCATTCTTTAGGGTACTCCTCTGTTTTCATGGATGTTTGCTAAAAAAAAGAATTTCCGAATGTATATTGTATATATTTCTCTGCCATTAAATTGAACCTATTGAATTATGAGGCGCAATGTGTTCGAGCCAGAGTCACAGATGGAACTGGTATTGCTGCCAGAGATGGAGTGACCGATTTGGAGAGGAGTTGATGCGGAGGAGTTTTGTTGCCCGTCCGCTTAACCCGGGTGCAAGGCTCGATCATCCAAGCACTGAGCCAGTTTAGTGAGATCAGAATAGCTCTGAGCTGGGCAGCTCAAGCCTATTGTGACACAAGGGTCTGGGTCCTAGAGTGAGGCGCTACCCAGTGTTCGGACAATTTAAACACCGGTACAGATAAACTGGAAGTCCCAGTGTCAGGAATAGAGGCGTGGATCGTGCTGATCTTGCTCACTTTCCCGTGAATGTTCATTCTTTCTCTGTGACGCTGATGCTGTGAATTGATCTGGCTACTGTGCATCTTTGCCTCACTGGTGTGATGAATCTGGGACTGAGACTTGGGCCTACTCCAGCTGCTCTGGGAGCAGATCTGGGGATTCAGTCTGGTTTGGAATGCTGTTGGTTTGCTTCTATTGTTTGCACGATCTGTGTTTTTTTTGTCTCTTTCTCTGTACAGTGATTTTTGGTCTTTCTCTTTTTTTTAAATTGTGTTATTTCGGTTTCTTGCTTTGTGGCTGCCTGTAAGCAGATAACCTCAAGGTGTATAATTTATAGATTCTTTGATAATAAACGTGTTTTGAACCTTTATTGATTGAGGTCTGTTTGTCAGGAAGTCAAGGATCCAGTTGCAAAGGGGGCTGCATCTGTCGTTGACCTATTTCAGTGGTGCACAAATTGCAATGGTTTGATACTGCCTGGGAGGTTGGTGTTGGTCTGTCCTACAACAGGCCTCTCAAAGCACTTCATGATGTAGATGTCAGAGCCACCAGGTGGTAGACACTAGCACGCATTACTCAATTCTCTTCAGCCACTGGGACATTTGAAGCAAGTGAGGACAACAATCTAAGTACACAGCAGGGAACTACATCTTGGCCAAATGCTTTCCGTGGGTTTTTAAGTTACGAATCATAATACCAATTTAAACATTATTTATAACTAATATAAAGGAATACACAATCGGAACATCAAGTTTAAATGTCATGGAGTCATAGGAAGCATGCCCTTTGGCTCAGCTGGTCTATACCAATCAAAATTCCTATCTAAACTAATCCAATTTGTCTGCATTTGTCCCATTTCTCTCTAAAACTTCCCTATCCAAGTACCAGCTCAAGCACCTTTTAAATGCTATTAATGCACCTGACTTAACCAATTTTTGTAGCAGCTCATTTTTTACTGACCACTCTCTAAGTGAAACAATTGCTCCTCGGGTTCCTATTAAATCTCTCCCCTTTAGCAAACCTATGCTCTTAAATTCTAGATTACTCAACCCTGAGAAACAGACCTTATTCACCTCATCAATGCCCTTCATCATTTTATACACCTGGATAAGACCATTCCTCCTTCTTATCTGCTACAATGAAAAAAGTCCCAACCTCCCTCCATAACTCAATCCCTTAAGTCATTGCATGATCCTACAAAATTTCTTCTGCACTCGTTGCTTAATAGCAAATTTCTTACACAGAATGAACAAAACTGAACAAAATATTTCAAATGTGGCCTCACCAGCATTTTTTACAAGTGCAAATTAACAGCCTAACTCCTATACTCAATCTCCTGAATGATGAAGGCCAGTGTGTCTAAAGCCTTCTTCACCATCCTGTCTGCCTGTGACACCACCTTTAGGGAACCATGTACTTATACTTCTCGATCCCTCTGTTTTACAATTTCTTTAATTGAAAGAAATTAAATTAAATTAAGGTAAATCTCAAAAGCAGCAGGTAAAAAAGCAAAACAGATATTTTCAAATTTCTTACCCTTTCGGATTATTTTCATGGAAGATTGTGACATAATTATCACGATCGCTGCTGCTGTGCTCATGATGAAAACCAAGTACATGCATAAATTCATGTGCTATTAAAGGGAAAAATACACAACTTGGTATTTCCAGTGATAGCCTCCTTAAACGTCTTTTGTAACCCAAATGAGAAAAGCACCTTAGGAAACAATGAATTAAAAACAATTACATTTTGCTTTGTTTTAATTTTTTTAAGTTACATCTGTAGATCGATTAGTTCTATGAGCAATCTTAGTTGCTAGCATGTAGACTGAATGCTACAGATTTAGGCAAGGTAGTGGTTAGGGTTGTTTTAAACTACCGTAAATTGCAGGGAGCTCAAGGTAGATGTTTGAATGGAGAGATATAATCAACTAGAGAATAAATAGTTAATAAGCCTCACACATCAAAGTTGCTGGTGAACGCAGCAGGCCAGGCAGCATCTCCAGGAAGAGGTGCAGTCGACGTTTTGGGCCGAGACCCTTCGTCAGGACTAACTGAAGGAAGAGTGAGTAAGGAATTTGAAAGTTGGAGGGGGAGGGGGAGATACAAAATGGTAGGAGAAGACAGGAGGGGGAGGGATGGAGCCAAGAGCTGGACAGGTGATAGGCAAAAGGGGATACGAGAGGATCATGGGACAGGAAGTCCGGGAAGAAAGACAAGGGGGGGGACCCAGAGGATGGGCAAGAGATATATTCAGAGGGACAGAGGGAGAAAAAGGAGAGTGAGAGAAAGAATGTGTGCATAAAAATAAGTAACAGATGGGTAACGAGGGGGAGGTGGGGCCTAGCGGAAGTTAGAGAAGTCGATGTTCATGCCATCAGGTTGGAGGCTACCCAGACGGAATATAAGGTGTTGTTCCTGCAACCTGAGTGTGGCTTCATCTTTACAGTAGAGGAGGCCCCACCTCCCCCTCATACCCCATCTGTTACTTATTTTTATGCACACATTCTTTCTCTCACTCTCCTTTTTCTCCCTCTGTCCCTCTGAATATACCTCTTGCCCATCCGCTGGGTCCCCCCCCCGCTTGTCTTTCTTCCCGGACCTCCTGTCCCATGATCCTCTCGTATCCCCTTTTTCCAATCACCTGTCCAGCTCTTGGCTCCATCCCTCCCTCTCCTGTCTTCTCCTATCATTTTGGATCTCCCCCTCTCCCTCCAACTTTCAAATCCCTTACTCACTCTTCCTTCAGTTAGTCCTGACGACGGGTCTCGGCCTGAAACGTCGACTGCACCTCTTCCTAGAGATGCTGCCTGGCTTGCTGCGTTCACCAGCAACTTTGATGTGTGTTGCTTGAATTTCCAGCATCTGCAGAATTCCTGTTGTTTGAGTTAATAAGCCTAGTAGGCAGAACAATTATTGTTGTCATCACTGAGACTAGGTTGAAGAAGCAGCAAGTTTGGGATCTCAATTAATAGAGATATAAAATATTCAGAAGGGAAAGTAAAACAGGTGGTGTTGTTGCCCTGTTAGTCAAGAAATGCATGACTTCAATATGAGAGGATATCTTAGCAGGATCTTCAAACAGGGCCAAATGGCTTGATATAATGAATGCAAAGTGTGTTGTCACTTTGCTGGGGTTATTGCAAACTTCTCAACAAATAATAAGAGGCAGAGGAACAGGTATGTAGGCAGATATCAGAGATGCAATAAACATATGATACTAGGGAATTTAAGTTCCCAAATATAAACAGTGTTTAATGCTCAGTAGGGGCAGAACTTCTGAGATGTGTTCAAGGGAGTTTTTCATACAAGATATAAATAGACCAACTACAGGACATTATTTTGGGGAATGAAGCTGATCAGGTGGAAGAAATGTCAGTGGGGGAACATTTTTGGATACATTTCAAAGTAGTTATGCAAAAAGAATTGAATGGATCAGAACTCAATGTCTTAAATTGGGGGGAGGCCAATTTCATTCCATTATATAGAAATTGGCTCAAGTTGATGTTGCACCTACTTCCACACAAGACTACACTTGCACAGTAGGAAACATTCAAAGGAGACACAACAAACACTTAGGGCCAACATCTTCCAGTAAGAGTAAAAGCCAGCAGTGTAAGTTCTGGGGACTCTGATTATTGAGTTATTGAGAACAGGATAAAGAGAAAAAGAAAGACAATGCCCAAGGGAGGCAGGTATAGGGAACTAAAATTGAGTGCAGGCAATCAGTGGTGTTCCTTGGGGATCAGTACTGGGTTAGTTTCTGTTTGTAATACATTGTAATAAATGAATGATTTGGATGCGGATGTTGCAAATAACACAAAAATTGGCAGAGTCATGGATACTGTGAGTGATAATCTAGGGTTATGAAGGAATATTGAAATGTGATAAAATGAGATAAATGGCAGAAAGAGTTCAAACCAGATAAATTTTGTATGAGCTGACATATTTTGCAAACACTAATAAAGCTAGAACATACTGTATACCAAGAATAGTAGGATCTTAGGGAGCACTGATAAGCATAGGAACCTTGAAGTCTAGGGTCCTTGAAGGTGGCAATGAAAGCACAAACGTATATAACATGTTTAGGAAGGCAGATGGTATACTGACCTTCATTAGTCAGGTCAATGAATAAAGAAGTAGGGAAGTTACACTCCAACTTTATAAAACTTTGGATCAGCATTAACTGGAGTACTACATCCAAATCTCTTACACCACACTGTGGGAAGAATGTGATAGTGCTAGAGAGGGTGCAGAGGAGATTCACCAGGATATGATATTTCAGTTAAATGGAGACACCGGATCTGTTCTCCCTGGAACAGAAGTGTTTAAGAAAGGGCACCATTTAGGCATATAAAATTATGAGGGTTGACTGAAGAAAAATATCAGAGATAGACATAACAAAAGCACATACATTCAAAATTTCTTATTCCTCATTCTTAGAGGTCTCTTCCACCCAGACACGGGTGAGCAACTGGAATGCAATGCACAAGAAAATGGAGGAAATAGGGTTGGAGACAATATTTAAGACGTTTCTAGCCTGGTAGATGAGCAATTGAATCACTTAGGTATACAAGTATTGGCCAATTGCTAGCATTTGACGTCTGGAAGGGTGCTCATTGGTTGGTGTAGATGTGGTGGGCCAAATACCTTGTTTCCTTGCTGTACACCAAACTGACTCTACAGAATATTGTATTGACTCTACAGAATTCAGAAACTGACTGTACAGAATTAAGGACTTAGTCCTTACTCATAATAATTGGAATTAGTCCTTACTCTTAATAATTTCTCCTTTGGCACCTTCCACTTCCTCCAAACTAAAGGTGTAGCTATGGGCACCCGTATGGGTCCTAGCTATGCCTGCCTTTTTGTTGGCTTTGTGGAACAATCTATGTTCCAAACCTATTCTGGTATCTGTCCCCCACTTTTCCGTCACTACATCGACAACTGCATTGGCGCTGCTTCCTGCACGCATGCTGAGCTCGTTGACTTCATTAACTTTGCCTCCAACTTTCACCCTGCCCTCAAGTTTACCTGGTCCATTTCTGACACCTCCCTCCCCTTTCTAGATCTTTCTGTCTCTATCTCTGGAGACAGCTTATCTACTGATGTCTACTATAAGCCTACTGACTCTCACAGCTATCTGGACTATTCCTCTTCTCACCCTCTCTCTTGCAAAAATGCTATCCCCTTCTCGCAATTCCTCCTACTCCGTCGCATCTGCTCTCATGATGAGGCTTTTCATTCCAGGACGAGGGAGATGTCCTCCTTTTTTAAAGAAAGGGGCTTCCCTTCCTCCACCATCAACTCTGCTCTCAAACGCATCTCCCCCATTTCACGCACATCTGCTCTCATTCCATCCTCCCGTCACCCCACTAGGAATAGGGTTCCCCTGGTCCTCACCTACCACCCCACCAGCCTCCGGGTCCAATATATTATTCTCCATAACTTCCACCACCTCCAACGGGATCCCACCACTAAGCACATCTTTCCCTCCCCCCGTCTCTGCTTTCTGCAGGGATCGCTCCCTACGCGGCTCCCTTGTCCATTCGTCCCCCCCATCCCTCCCCACTGATCTCCCTCCTGGCACTTATCTTTGTAAGCGGAACAAGTGCTACACATGCCCTTACACTTCCTCCCTTACCACCATTCAGGGCCCCAGACAGTCCTTCCAGGTGAGTTGACACTTCACCTGTGAGTCGGCTGGGGTGATATACTGCATCCGGTGCTTCTGATGTGGCCTTCTATATATTGGCGAGACCCGACGCAGACTGGGAGATCGTTTTGCTGAACACCTATGCTCTGTCTGCCAGAGAAAGCAGGATCTCCCAGTGGCCACACATTTTAATTCCACATCCCATTCCCATTCTGAAATGTCTATCCACGGCCTCCTCTACTGTAAAGATGAAGCCACACTCAGGTTGGAGGAACACCACCTTATATTCCGTCTGGGTAGCCTCCAACCTGATGGCATGAACATTGACTTCTCAAACTTCCGCTAATGCCCCACCTCCCCCTCGTACCCCATCCGTTATTTATTCATTTATATACACACATTCTTTTTCTCTCTCTCCTTTTTCTCCCTCTGTCCCTCTGACTATACCCCTTGCCCATCCTCTGGTTCCCCCCCCCGTCTTTCTCCCTGGGCCTCCTGTCCCATGATCTTTTCGTATCCCTTTTGCCAATCACCTGTCCAGCTCTTGGCTCCATCCCTCCCCCTCCTGTCTTCTCCTATCATTTTGGATCTCCCGCTCCCCCTCCCACTTTCAAATCTCTTACTAGCTCTTCCTTCAGTTAGTCCTGATGAAGGGTCTCGGCCTGAAACGTCGACTGTACCTCTTCCTAGAGATGCTGCCTGGCCTGCTGCGTTCACCAGCAACTTTGACGTGTGCTACAGAATATTGTATTGGTTTACACAAGCCAGGATGTTTCTGATATGGTTCCTTTTAGATAAACTTTCTGCTCTATGAATAGTAAGCTGATCTAAAAATGTTAGGGTGTGTCAAATGGCTTCCGAATTTTTGAGCATAACGGAAAACACACCCACTGATCTACCTACCTTTACACAATGGATACCCTTCACAGTATGCTAGAAAGTATATTTAGAGTAGCTCTGGCAAGTCAAAACCAAGTATATGAGAGAAGCAATGGGTTGACAGCAGCAAAATTGTACGTCATCTCAATAGTAATATATTCATGCCACGGATCTGGTTAAATGAGAAGTGTAGAATAGTTTACTGGGAACAGCAAAGGGCATTCCAGAGCCAATGTGGCAAAAGATTTCATGTGTGCCTAACAAAACCTTAGATGGCTGGAGTTCAATCCGACATCCTCCATGATCCAGATGGCGCTCATGGAGTGAAGTTACTTCTCGGCTTCGCTCCATTACTGTTTCATTTTATATCTATGATCACCTTTATTTAATTTACTTTTAAGTTTGGATTTTGAACTTTGAAGACATGAGTAAAGAAACAACTACAAGACCTAAAGTCCAAGACACTAAACCTGCAAAAGAAGCCGATGGCAACAGGAGAAAGAAATTTGATCCTAAACAACCTGAATTAACTTATGATATAATGTTGAATTTGTTCCGTGAACAATCTGAAGAAATACGCCGAAGTGTTAGAGAAGAGATTAAGTCAATTACAGATTCTATTAATTTGCTCGACCATGAAGTTCAACAGCAACAAAACAAAATTGCCGAATTGAAGGAGGAAGCGCAAAAGACAGATCAAAAAATTGAGAGTTTGGAACTAAAAGTTTCTTCGACAGATAAACAGCTGGAGAGTCTTAAATCTAAGATTACTAATCTTGAAAATTGATCCAGAAGAAAGAACTTACATTTAATTGGTCTCCCTGAGGGTGTCGAGAAAGGAGACCCTTCTGTATTTTTTTCTGAACTTTTAAATACTGCATTCAGCTCTGAATTCCCGGATGATCCTCCATTGCTTGATCGTGCTCATCGTATTTTACACCGAAAACCAGATTCCCAATCTAAACCAAGACCAATAATTATCTGATTTCATTATGTTCATGTCAAAGAGCAACTCATACGAGTAGTCCGATGGCAGGGAATGATTAAATTTCAAGACTATCAGTTCCGATTGCATGAGGATTTCAGCCCCGAAGTAATGAGCGCGCGACTGGCTTTCAAACCTCTGATGATGGAATGTTACCAAAAAGATCTCAAACCAGCGTTATTGTATGGGTTCCGGCCCGAAACATCGACCGATCTTGATGGCATGAACATTGACTTCTCAAACTTCCGCTAATGCCCCACCTCCCCCTCGTACCCCATCCGTTATTTATTCATTTATATACACACATTCTTTTTCTCTCTCTCCTTTTTCTCCCTCTGTCCCTCTGACTATACCCCTTGCCCATCCTCTGGTTCCCCCCCCCGTCTTTCTCCCTGGGCCTCCTGTCCCATGATCTTTTCGTATCCCTTTTGCCAATCACCTGTCCAGCTCTTGGCTCCATCCCTCCCCCTCCTGTCTTCTCCTATCATTTTGGATCTCCCGCTCCCCCTCCCACTTTCAAATCTCTTACTAGCTCTTCCTTCAGTTAGTCCTGATGAAGGGTCTCGGCCTGAAACGTCGACTGTACCTCTTCCTAGAGATGCTGCCTGGCCTGCTGCGTTCACCAGCAACTTTGACGTGTGCTACAGAATATTGTATTGGTTTACACAAGCCAGGATGTTTCTGATATGGTTCCTTTTAGATAAACTTTCTGCTCTATGAATAGTAAGCTGATCTAAAAATGTTAGGGTGTGTCAAATGGCTTCCGAATTTTTGAGCATAACGGAAAACACACCCACTGATCTACCTACCTTTACACAATGGATACCCTTCACAGTATGCTAGAAAGTATATTTAGAGTAGCTCTGGCAAGTCAAAACCAAGTATATGAGAGAAGCAATGGGTTGACAGCAGCAAAATTGTACGTCATCTCAATAGTAATATATTCATGCCACGGATCTGGTTAAATGAGAAGTGTAGAATAGTTTACTGGGAACAGCAAAGGGCATTCCAGAGCCAATGTGGCAAAAGATTTCATGTGTGCCTAACAAAACCTTAGATGGCTGGAGTTCAATCCGACATCCTCCATGATCCAGATGGCGCTCATGGAGTGAAGTTACTTCTCGGCTTCGCTCCATTACTGTTTCATTTTATATCTATGATCACCTTTATTTAATTTACTTTTAAGTTTGGATTTTGAACTTTGAAGACATGAGTAAAGAAACAACTACAAGACCTAAAGTCCAAGACACTAAACCTGCAAAAGAAGCCGATGGCAACAGGAGAAAGAAATTTGATCCTAAACAACCTGAATTAACTTATGATATAATGTTGAATTTGTTCCGTGAACAATCTGAAGAAATACGCCGAAGTGTTAGAGAAGAGATTAAGTCAATTACAGATTCTATTAATTTGCTCGACCATGAAGTTCAACAGCAACAAAACAAAATTGCCGAATTGAAGGAGGAAGCGCAAAAGACAGATCAAAAAATTGAGAGTTTGGAACTAAAAGTTTCTTCGACAGATAAACAGCTGGAGAGTCTTAAATCTAAGATTACTAATCTTGAAAATTGATCCAGAAGAAAGAACTTACATTTAATTGGTCTCCCTGAGGGTGTCGAGAAAGGAGACCCTTCTGTATTTTTTTCTGAACTTTTAAATACTGCATTCAGCTCTGAATTCCCGGATGATCCTCCATTGCTTGATCGTGCTCATCGTATTTTACACCGAAAACCAGATTCCCAATCTAAACCAAGACCAATAATTATCTGATTTCATTATGTTCATGTCAAAGAGCAACTCATACGAGTAGTCCGATGGCAGGGAATGATTAAATTTCAAGACTATCAGTTCCGATTGCATGAGGATTTCAGCCCCGAAGTAATGAGCGCGCGACTGGCTTTCAAACCTCTGATGATGGAATGTTACCAAAAAGATCTCAAACCAGCGTTATTGTATGGGTTCCGGCCCGAAACATCGACCGATCTTTTCCACTCATGCTGCCCGACCTGCTGAGTTCCTCCAGCGCGTTGTGAGTGTTGCTTTGACCCCAGCATCTGCAGATTATTTTGTGTTATTGTATCCTGCTTGTTTAAGAATTTCTCCTCCGAACAGCCAGCGATGTTTCTTCAATTCTACAAGTGCAGCTCCAAGTTTCTTGGATGAACTTGAATCAGATGCCACGGTCTAATTAATATACGATTCTTGTAATATTGGTTTCTATTTTTTGTCTTTTCTTAAATACTATTATTCATATAATTCATTTCTGAAGATTGACCTTTATAAGTTTAAGATTTCTGGTTTTGATCGGTAGCGTTGTTATTTCTTATACTTTACTTAAATTTTTTTATCGACAGATTCTGTATTTCTCTTTCATTTTGTTAATTTATAAATTTATGATTTGAAACAGTCGTTATCAGTTGGATCCTATATCCTTTATTGTATGAGGGGGAATATCATGTTTTTCTCCCTGTCGTATAACCATGATGGCGTTTTGTCTTCTTCTTCCCACAATACCTTTTGTTTTTTTTCACTGCACCATCTTTTTGGGTTCTTCTTCCCATAATACTTTTCTTTTTCCGGATGAGCCTTTTTTCATTCAACTGTTCTCCATTACAAATATTCAATATTTAATAAATACATATTGGTATCTCTTTTTTTCTTTTTATTTTATCATGTCAGTAATTATAATACAAAGGTATTTTATTTTATTGTATCAGTTAAATTTTTAATCTTTTTTGTTGTTATAGTGTAGTCTTTTTTTAGGTGGTCTTCTCACCAACATATATTTTGGAGCTGCTTTCTGGAGAAATGGGGGTAGATTTAGTGTTAGTTAGCTTTCTGGCCTTTTCTTGGCTTAGTTCTGGGTTTTCTCAGGTGGTGGGTGGAGGGCTTTTACTATTAGTTTTTCAAAGGGGCTAAATTAGAACTACAAAAATGTCTGCAGTGTCGTAACTTCGGTTTCCTTTCTAAATGTTGGTTCCTCTTCCGATTTCATGAGTTTACACTCCGGTTAACTTTTTATATACCAAAAGGTTGATTCTAGGTAAATATGGCTCAGAGAATTAATTTTGTTTCTTGGAATACAAATGGATTAAACCATTCGATTAAAAGAAAAAAGGTTTTTAAAGTATTCCACAGAATGAATGCTCATATCATTTTTGCACAAGAAACTCATGTGAGGAAAGAGGATAATCAGCACTTTTTTTAAGTTTTGGAAGGAATAACAGTAACACTCAAACTCCAAAGCTAAATTAAAAGGAGTTTCAATTTTTATAGATTCTTCAATTGCATTTGTACATCAGGATACTTTCTCTGACCCAAATGGTAGATTCTTGTTAATTACCGGTTTACTTTTTAATAAGAAAGTTGTTATGGTTAATGTTTATGCCCCAAATGTGGACTACCCTGAATTTTTTAAACAATTATTCACCTCCTTTCCTAATTTAAGTGATTACATGTTGATAATGGGTGGTGACTTTAATTGCTGTTTAAATCCCTCAATGGATAAATCTGTATCTACTCAGGCATTACCAAATAAGTCGGCTACTCTTATCAACTTGTTTTTGACTGACTCAGGAAATCTCAGAGATCTGGAGATTTCTACATCCTAAGGATAAAGAATTTTCTTTTTTTTTCACATGTACATCATACTTATTCTAGGATTGACTTTTTTTATAGACTCTCATTTAATTCCATCTGTAATTGAGTGTAATTATGACCTCATTGCCATCTCTGATCATGCACCATTGAATCTCTCTATCAAGTTAATGGATATACCTTCTAATACTAAACAATAGCGTTTTAATTTCAATTTACTTCAAGATTCAGATTTTGTAAAACGTATTAAGGATCAGATTGACTTTTTTTTTAACTGATGCTACAGATAAAATTTCCAGTGGGGTTATAAGGGACACTTTTAAAGCATATATCTGTGGTCAGATTATTTCCTACTCTGCTGGATTGAAAAAATGTATTAAGAATGAAATACTTGTGTTGATTGATAAGATTAAAGACATTGATAAAAAACATGCCATTGCTCCTAATGAGGAGCTTTACAAACAGAGAGTTGAACTTCAAATGGAGCATAGTTTATTCTTAACATCATCAATTGAAAACCAACTAATGAAAACAAGAAGTGAGTTTTATATACATAGTGATAAATCTGGTAAATTATTAGCCAATCAATTAAAAACAGCTTCGGTTAAACGTCAAATTATTAAGATTCGCAAGCCTGATGATACTTTAACAGTTGATCATGATGAGATTAATAAATCTTTTCAAGAATTTTATACATCTTTACATCAGTCAGAATTTCCTCATGATCCCAATGAGATGTATGACTTTTTAAGGAAACTGAACTTTCCGAAATTGATGCCCGAAGAACGTCTAAAGTTAGAAACACCTATTACAGATGAAGAAATAAAGGGTGCTATTTCTTCAATGAATTCTGGCAAATCACCCGGTCCGGATGGCTATACAGTAGAATTTTTAAAGTTTTTCTCTTCTATCCTTTCTCCCCAGTTGTGCAGAGTTTTTAAAGATGCAATTATTATAGGTAAACTACCACAATCATTTATGAAGCCTCTATTTCCTTGATTCTAAAAAAAAAAGAATCCTACTGGATGTGCATCATATAGACCGATATCTTTATTGAATGCAGATTCTAAAATTTTTTCTAAAATATTATTATTCTAGGTTAGAAAAGGTATTACCTCAAATTATTTCTGCAGACCAAACTGGATTTATTAAAAATCGTTATTCATCCTTTAATATTAGAGAGAATAATTAATACTGTTTATTCTCCTTCACTTAGAACTCCAGAATGCGTTATTTCATTAGATGCTGAGAAAGCTTTTGACGGAGTTGAATGGCCATATTTATTTAGTACGCTTGAGAAGTTTAATTTCAGTCCGATATTTATATCTTGGATTAAGCCGAAATATCATACCCCTCTAGCTTCGGTTTAGAACCTTTAGCAATTGGTATTTGAGATTTTCACCAAATATTTTTGGTATTACTCATGGGAAAGAGATACATAAGTTATCATTATATGCAGATGATTTATTATTGTATATTTCTGACCCAGAGAAATCGATTCCTGCAATTTTATCTTTGTTGGTTAAGCTTAGTAAATTTTCTGGCTACAAACCGAATCTTAATAAGAGTGAACTTTTTCCATTAAATATACAGGTTCCAAATTATAAATGTTTACCACTTAGATTAGTTACTGATCACTTTACCTATTTAGGAGTAAAAATCACCAAGAAGCATAAGGATTTATTAAAGGTTAATTTTTTACCTTTATTTGATCAGATTAAAGGTTTGTTTACTAAATGGTCACCAATGTCTTTTGTCATTAATTGGTCCAATCAACGCTGTTAAGATGATTATTTTACCTAAGTTTTTATATTTATTTCAAGCACTGCCAATTTTTATTCTGAAATCTTTTTTTGATAATGTTGATTCAAAAATTTCCTCATACATATGGCAGAATAAAAATCCTAGCCTAGGTAAAAGATACTTACAGAAGCCCAAAAAGGAGGGCGGTTTAGCATTGCCGAACTTTAGATTTTATTACTGGGCAATTAATATTCGTTATTTAAAATTTTGGACATGGAATTTGGACACAGTTTCAAGTCCACAATGGGTTATTCTTGAATGTAATTCTATTTCAGGATTTTCATTGGGTTCTATTTTAGGGACCCTGCTCCCCTTTGATTTTTCTAAATTGGACAAACAAATGGATAACCCAATAGTTAAATATACTTTTCGAATATGGTTCCAGTTTCGAAAATTTTTTGGACTGAATCAATTTATTTTAGCAAGCCCTATTATATTCAATTTTCTTTTTCATCTCTTGTTTTTGGACCAAGCCTATCTAGTCTGGAAAACAAAAGGTATAATACGATTTTCTGATTTATTTTTGGATAATTGTTTTATGTCTTTTGAACAATTATCTAATAAATATAATTTAACTAGATCCCACTTTTTTTTAGATATTTACAGATCAGAAACTTTTTAAATATTGTTCTTACTACCCTTCCGATTTCATATTCTATTGATACAATGGAAAAAATTTTAGATTTAAATCCCTTTCAGAAAGGTTCAATAGCAATTATTTATAATATGATAATGAAAATAAATCCAGATGTTTCAAATACAATTAAGAACGATTGGGAAAGGGAACTTAAGCTTACTTTACCTATTGAGAAATGGCAAAAAATTTTCCAACTAGTTAATTCTTCCTCTATTTGTGCTAAACATGTGTTGATACAGTTTAAAGTTGTACACGGGCTCATATGGCTAAGGATAAATTAGCTCGTTATTACTCTCATATAAACCCTGTATGTGATAGATGTCAGTCTGAGATAGCTTCATTAACTCATATGTTTTGTTATGTCCTTTGCTGAAGAAATATTGGGATGATATCTTTGATATTATTTCAACTGTTTTGAATATTGATCTACAACCTCATCCTATTACTGCCATCTTTGGTTTACCAACAATAGAACAACGTCATCTGACCTCCTCAGCTTGTCGGATGATTGGTTTTGTTACTTTAATGGCCAGAAGATCTATACTATTTAATTGGAAAGAGATTAATCCTCCTACTACATTTCATTGGTTTTCTCAAACTATGTCTTGTTTAAATTTAGAAAAAATTAGAGGTGTCATTTATGACCCATCTATTAAATTTGATGAGATTTGGAGACCATTTATTCAATATTTTCACATGATGTAATTTGACCCTTTCCAATTCTATTTTGTTACTTCAATATATGGGGAGAGGAGTGGAGTTAACGACACTGTTGGTTTTATCTGAGATATCATAATAGCCCTTTCTTTTTCTCTTTAGTTTTCTTCTAGTTTGGTTAGATTAGTTTTTTTTCTAACGGGATTTTTTTTCTTTTTTGTTTTTTATGATATTTTTGTATTTTCATGTATAGTTTTTCTATATTTTATTGGCAATTTTGCGAGATTTTGGGAGGCTTATTAAGTATGTGCCATTTGAGTTTATACTTGTATAAACTAATTATTATCAATATAGTCCCAATTGCTCTGTAGTTACTTTTTGTAATGTTTATGATGTTGAAATTAATAAAAAGATTGAAAAAGAAAGAAAGAAAGTAGTTCTTGCAAAACTGAAGTCAATAAGCAGCAAATAAAAGCTCTCCACTTACTGGAAATAAACACTAGGTAACAATCAGTTTACATACCACTTTTGAATTTGTGATGAAAGGGATATCATTAATGAAGTAGTTAAAAATATTTGAACTTTGTTCACCATGATGAAGAACTGCTGCACTAGTGTTTGAGGTATAAATGAAGCTACACCAATATGATAATGGTTGTTCCAGGGCAATCATCTTGGTTATAGGTTCTCATTACTGGGGTTACTCAGGGTAATGTCATCAGCTCAGCCATCTTCAGTTACATAATTGATGGCCTTCCTTCCATCAGAAGATCAAAAGTGGTAATCTTAATTGATCGTTGCTTAACATTCAATTCCAATCACAACTGTTCTGAAAGTACAACTGTCTATCCATACATACAGTAAGGTCTCAATAATGTTTAATTAATAGTTGAAATTTGGCAAGTCACATTTATTCCACATAAATATTATGCAATGATCACTACCACTATAAGAGTATCTAACCCCTAATATTATCAATGCCAAGTTTCTTACCAACAGTATCCTAGAAATCATTAATCGCCAGCTACACAAAGCACTGATGACAAGAACAGGTCAGAAGCTGGATGCCTGTATTTTCTAGATTTTCAAAGACTAAGAGTAGATTTAATACAAACTTACAAAATTCTTACAGTGCCTGGGAGGGAGGGGCACTGTATCAAATAAGGGGTAGGTCATTTAGGACTGAAGTCCAGAAAGTGTGAATCTTTGTAATCTTTGGATATTCTCTACCCCAGCTTGTAGCTCAATGATCCAGTTTCACTGAGGACAGAGATTAACAGTTTTCTGGATATTAAAGGAATCAGGGATATAAAGCTGGTCCCAGAAGATGGCTCTAAGGTAGATCAGCCGTCAACTTGAAGAACGTGAGCAGATATAATCCTGTTCCTATATCTTATATTCACCCTCCACAAGGCACAATTCAAAAGTGTGAATATATGCTCCTGACTTTGTAAATTCAGTCCACCAGCACCATGAAATGTGATGGCATCCAGAACAAAGCTGCCGACTCAATTGGGTTTGACCCAGAGACTTCTTGAATTAATTTAAATATTTATAACTGAAATATTGAGTCACTTTCTTGCAAGTATTAAAAGTTATTTTGGGTCAGTTGAACATTTAAATGTAAGGGGATCTGGGAGGGAAATAGATTTGAAGTTCAGTATGGTGGTGAATATTGGTAGCTCAGATTGAGACATTTGATATTGCGGTGTTCACTGAACTTGTCAATTAGTTTGCAGTTGAGGTGATATCCTCAAAGCGCAGTTATTGGTGTCTCTCTCTAGGAATGCTCGCGTTTATATAGCGTCCACCCTTGTTCACTTGCCTTGATCCTCATTGGCTACCCCTTCAGTTGACCTTCGAATTTTATTGGCTCGTATTTCTTTGGCTCTTAGGGATTTGTAGATGGTGTCTACTTTGATATGTCTGCTCATGGAGTTATCAGAAGAGATAAACACTTCTAAAAATTCTTGTGTCTGTCCCTTGTTTGCCTGTGCCAGAAGCTCCGTAGTTTCCCAGTTAAAGTGGTGTCCTCCTTGGTCTTCATGTACTGAGCAATAGTGGATCATGTCACCATACTGCCAGTCTGTGTTCCTGTAAATGAGTTGAAAGGTTATACCCTGTCTGGACAATGCAGTAACCGCGAGGAATTCTGCAGATGCTGGAAATTCAAGCCACACACATCAAAGTTGCTGGTGAACGCAGCAGGCCAGGCAGCATCTTTAGGAAGAGCTACAGTCGACGTTTCTGGCCGAGACCCTTCGTCAGGACTAACTGAAGGAAGAAGTTGTTCAATGGCTGGACAATGCAGTTCTTGCTGCCGTGTCCACAGGTGATCCTGTATACCACAATGCTTTTGTTCGTTGTCTTCACTGGTATCTTGGTTCTTGATAAAAGCTTCCTTAAAGTTGTCATTGGTTTATGAGTGATTGTGATGTCATGAGGTTCAAGCGGTCAAACTGTCATTTCTGATATATTCTTTATGTAGGGCAAGGTCACATGTTTCAATGCGCATTGAGTAAGAAAGGTCTGCGTGACTTTCGTAAGTTTAGTTCAGCTGTGATTTAATGACATTGTACAAAAGATCTGAAACATTGAATTAAGCAAAAATTTGTAACAAAAGTTTGCTATATTTTGGTCTCATTGGCATCAAATCTTTGTGGAGTGAATTTAGAAAGAATGTCTTGATGCCAAACTACTACTATTACATCGACTCAGGCCTAGGGGGCCGGTGTCGGGCACGATGACAGACTCTCCACTTCTCCCTCTCCCTCATCAGTGTGTTCAGTTCATCTACATTAGCCGCGCCGCTGTCTTCTAGGAGCGTGTTGACCATAGTCTTGGGAGGGCGCCCAGGGTTCATCCTCCCGTGCTTGGGCTCCCATATGATGACTAGGCTGGCAGGTAGCTCGGGGTGGCATAGACAGTGCCCCGCTAGTTGCAGTCTTCCTGCCTCGATTTTAGTGGTGAGCATCAGTAGGTTGTTATAGAGCTCGACATTTGTCGTCTACTTTGCCAACTCACGTCAAGAGCCATCCGGAGCATTCATGTATAGCAACCATTCAGAGACTTTCACGTCGTCTTGGTGAGTGTCCATGTCTCGCATCCGTATGTGAGAATGGACTCTATGACTGCTATGAAAATCCTCTTTATAAGCCTTCTGGTCAGGTTCAACTTCCAGATTTCCTTCATGTCATTCATAGCCCTACACGCCAGCGCCTTCCGTATCTTTACGTCCTTCTCCGAACTCATCATTCTTGACCCGAGGTACTTGTAGTCAAAGACTTTCTTAATGGTATCATTCTCTACGGTTTTGAGAGTACCTTCGTCGCAGTTAAACGCCATGTACTCTGTCTTTTTAGCGTTTAGGTGAAGTCCAACTTTATTGCACTCAATTTCCACTTTAGTCAGTAGCTGCTGTGCTTCCTCCATCTGGTCAGAGAGCAGGACTATGTCATCTGCAAAATCCAGATCTGTGAGCGTAACTGGTCTGACCCTTTTGGTTCGTCCTGGTTTTATGGTAAAACCAAGCTTGCCATGATCTTTGGTAGCTTGACGCAGAGCGTAATCAAGGGCGATTATAAAGATGTAGGGTGCCAGAGTGCAGAGTGTAGGGTGCAGCACACCAGCTCGGAGTTCGAACACTGCTGATTCTCCGTCTGGTGATACAACTTTCACCATGGTTTTGCTACAGCTGGATTCTATTGCTCTCAGTAGATGGTCTGGCACTCCATAAGCTTTCAGGATCTTCAGCATTTTACCTCGGTGAATGGAGCCAAAAGCTTTGCGAAAATCGATGTAAGCAAGCACGGCTGGTAAGTTGTTCTTCTTAACTTCCTTGATGATTCTACGGAGAGCAAGTATTTGCATTACTGTTGTGCACTTCTGCCGAAAACCATTCTGACTGAATCTTAGCTTAGGGTCAATGGCGGTGCGAATCCTGTTCAAGATCATACGATTGTATAACTTTGCTACGATGCAGGTCAAGCTGATACCGCGGTAGTTATCTGTCTTTGTGAGGGATCCAGACTTGGGGGCTGGGGTAATGTTTGAGAGTGACCACTGTTCTGGTTTGTCGCCTTTCATCAGTGCCGTATTACATATGACCAGCAAGATGTCGTCCAGGTCGCAGTTCTTCAGGACATCTGGTGGTATCCCATCTGGTCCAGCACTCCTGCCCTGTTTGAGTGCATATTTGGCCTTCTTCAGTTCCTCGATGGTGAATGGGCCGTCATCGATGTTAACTTGCGTTAGTATCGTGGGTATGTCCTCTTCTTCTTCCATGATCGTTGGAGGGCTTCCCAGCAGGTTCTTAAAGTGGGTAAACCATGTCAGGACACGGTCCTCTGCTGTTTTACCACTTATTTGACCTGATGGGGACTTCTTCCATCTACTGATCTCATTGACTAGGCGCCATGCTTCTCCATGCTGCCTGTCTTCATTAGCAGCTTCTTGATGCCAAAGCAAAGCAAATTTTGGAGGCATATCAAACTTAATGAAATTTTAAATGCAAATGCATTTAACTCTGAAATGTACTGATGCCAATATTTTAAAGAAAAGTGAAGTGATCCCTAGTATGCTCATTAATCTTGATGCTCACAATGAAATATAAAATATTAAATATTCTGAGGAGAGCATGTTTCCCATCAAGGCAGAATTGAGAGTCACGGTAAATATTTTTAGAATGAGCGTTCCTCTATTTAAGACGGAAATGAGACCTTCTCCACATTGGGTGGGTTGTGAAATTTTGGAATTTCTACCTCAGAGAGCTGTAAAATACATTGAATATATTTAAGGTTGAGGCAGATAGATGTCACTGGACAACAAAGATTTTGCTTCCTGAATACTTGTGGCTGTACCTTATGGATTTTGGACTGCTGATCATGAAAATCTCCAGGAAATTTCCCAATCACATGCCATTCTTTTGAAATTTTCAGTATTTGTTATCACAATTCTTAATTCAAGTCAATTAAAATGTTCTCCACAAAGCACGTTGAAAAGTTTTCTACCTTGACCAGGCATGCCTAAGCATGCTAAGGTAGGGCAGATGCTGTATGGCACCACATGTTTTAGAAAGGCTATAAATGTCATGGTCCGGATCGGGGTCCCTTTAAATTTACTTTGTTTATGTTACAATCCGGACCATTGACTCCCTGTTTTCCCGTGTCCCTCCGGCTTGGTGATTGGAGGCAATTTACTCTCAGCTGAACTGGCAGTTTATAGTCCCCAGCTTTCAGCTGTTCGGCGCGAGAGTGTTTGCAAAGTCACCAAAGGTACTGCGAGCCAATGTCATCTGGCCGGAGCAAGCCTAGTCTTCCCCCGAAGTGAGTGCCAGTAAGTCGCCTTTCCTCACCGGAGCAACCCTGTCCAGTTACCTCGCCAAAGCGAGCCTGCAAAGTTTCCTCGCCGAGGCGGGTCTGACAGTTAACCCGCTGGAGGGAATCAAGAACTGCTGTCTACTGTTTCCGGGCCGAGTCTAGAGTTCGCCACTACCCGGCGGCTCCAAGTAACACGTCCTGGCCCTGGCGGCTCCAAGTAACACGTCCTGGCCTTGGGGGGATCCAAGTACCAAGTCCTGGCTCCGGCGGCTCCAAGTAACACGTCCTGGCCCTGGCGATCCGTGATTCCAAGTCCTAGCTCAGACCCTTAGTCCCAGCCTAGTCCAAGGCCTGAGTCCTTGTCCAATATGCTATTCCTGCTTCTGATTTGCTCTCCTTGTATCGAGCAATAAACTTAATTAAGTTAACCTCACAAGATGTGTCTCGCATTTGGGTCCACCCTTGCTCCCAACGCCCCCCATTATGACAATAAATTCTGGTGAAAGATTCGATATTTGAGACAGATATTTCCCAGAACATAAGAAACAGGATCAGGAGTAGGCCATCTGACCGATCGAGACTGCTCCACCATTCAATAAGATCATGATTGATCTGGCCATTGCCTCATCTCCACCTACCTGCCTTTTTCCCATAACACTCCATTCCCATACTATGCAATAATCTATCCAACCTTGTCTTAAATATATTTACTGAGTTAGCCTCCACTGCTTCATTGGGCAGAGAATTCCAAAGATTCACCACTCTCTGGAAAAGCAGTTCCTCCTCATCTCTGTCCTAAACCTACTCTTCCAAATCTTGAGGCTATGTCCCCTAGTTCTAGTCTTACCTACCAGTGGAAATACACTCTTGTAACTTTCTTGCCTCTATCTTATCTATCCCTTGCATAATTTTATATGTTTCTATAAGATCTCCTCCCATTCTTCTGATTTTCAGTGAATACAGTCCCAGGCGACTCAATCTCCCCTCATAGTCTAACCCCTCATCTCTGAAATCAACCTACTGAACCTCCTCTGCACAGTCTCCAAAGCCAGTATATGCTTCCTCAATTAAGGAGACCAGAACTGCATACAGCACTCCAGATGCAGCCTCATCAGTACCCTGTACAGTTGCAGCATTACCTCCCTGCTCTTAAATTCATTCCCTCTAGCAATGAAGGCCAACATTTCATTTGCCTTCTTGATAGCCTGCTGCACTTGCAAACCAACCTTTTGTGATTCATGCAGAAGCACTCCCACGTCCCTCTGCACAGCAGTATGCCCAGTTCTTTACCATTTAAATAATACTCTGTTCTTTCATTTTTCCTTCCAAAGTGGATGACCCACATTTACCAACATTGTACTCCATCTGCCAGACCCTTGCCCGCTCACTTAACCTATCTGTATCTCTTTGCAGACTCTCTGTATCTTCTGCACAATTTGCTTTTCCACTCAATTTAATATCATCAGCAAACTTAGATACACTACACTCGGTCCCCTCTTTCAGATCATTAATGTATATCGTGAACAGTTGCGGGCCCAGCACTGACCCCTGAAGCACAGCGCTCACCACTGATTGCCAACCATGTATCCCAATTCTCTGCTTTCTATTAGTTAACCAATCCTCTATCCATGCTAATACATCACCCCCAACTCTGTGCATCCTTACCGTACGGATAAGTCTTTTATGCGGCACCTCATCGAATGCCTTCTGGAAATCCAAGTAAATAATGTCCACCTGTTCCCCTCTAACCACTGTGCTCATTATATCCTCAAAGAACTCCAGTAATTTTATCAAACAGGACCTGCCTTTGCTGAATCTATGTTGCATCTGCCTGATGGATCCATGTCTTTCCAGATCTCTCGCTATTTCTTTTTAAATGATAACTTTAAGCATTTTCCCAACTACAAATGTTAAAGTAACTGGCCTATAGTTACCTGCATTTTGCCTACATCCTTTTTTGAACAGTGGTGTGACATTCGGCATCTTCCAATCTGCTAGGACCTCCCCAGAGTCCAGAGAATTTTGGGAAATTATCACCAAAGCTTCCACTATAACTTCTGCCATTTCTTTCAGTACCCTGGGATGTGTTCCATCAGGAGCAGGGGACTTGCCTGTCTTCAGGCCAACAAGTTTTCTCAGCACTACCTCTTTAGTGATAGCTATTATAGTAAGGTCTTCACCTCCCATCACATCCACAACATCTTTCTTTGGCTTGTTAGACATGTCCTCCACCGTGAAGACCAACACAATAGAACAACTGATACAAGAAGTCTTTTGTCCACAAATCAAACAGGTCACCAATGATAGGTAATTCGAAGAACTTCTCGTGTGACCAGAGAAAATCACATGGAAGGCATTCAAGGATGTTGCTGAAAATTTTCTTGGCAACTACTGAGCAGCAAACTACGTGCAGCTATCTGGCTGACAACATACTTCAAGCAGACAAAACCATGAAGTGCACCACATTACTAAAGATTCATTTTCTGCATTCCCATTCAGACGTGATCCCTGCAAATCTTGACACTTTGAGTGACAAGCACAGTGAAAGGTTTCATCAGAACTTTGTGATCATGGAAAAACAATATTAAGGCAACTGGAATCCATCAATGCTGGTTGATTATTGTTGGACAATTAAGCAAGAAGCCTCAGACTGAGCACAAATGAAAATCAACAACAACAACATTTTTATCTTAGTTAAACTACTGCAAAAAGCATTGGAATTAAATGCATCATATTCAATAAAAGTTAATTTCTTGTTTCTTCAAATTCCTATGTGGTATAAGTAATCTGAAATTATATTTGTGTTCAGCTTCAAGCAGTCTATCATAAACAAAAAATTACTGAGGAAGCGCTGCTTATAAAAACTGTGTCCAATATATTTAAACTAAAGGATAGTAAATGGCAGTGGGGGAGCAAGTAAGAAAGTGTTGAGGACAAAATCAGATCAGTCAGAGAGTCGTAGAGTCATACAGCAAGGAAACAGGCCCTATGGTCCAACATGCCTTCAGTTAGATAAGTGAATCAAAGAATAGCAAATGGTGTTAGGTTCAGATAAGCATTTTAGGAATTCATATCAGAGTAGGAGGTTCACAGTGAATGGTAGGGCCCTAGGAGTACTGAGGAACAGAGGGTCCAAAGAGTACAAGTTAATAGTTCCTTGAAAGTGGTGCTGCAGGTAGACAGACTAGTGAATAAGGTTTTTGGCATGCTGGCATTGATGAGTCCACACCTGGAGTACCGTGTACAATTATGGTTGCCCTGTATTAGAAAGGGAATCATTAAACTGGAAAAACATGAAAGAAGGTTTCCAAGAAAGTTGCCGGGACCCAAGATCCCGTGTGACTAGTAGAGGTTGAGCGGGATAGTATTTATCACAAGGGGAGTGAATCAGCAACTAGAGCAGAGGTTCCCAACCTTTTTATATGCTGTGAAGCCTTACCATTAACCAAGGGGTCTGTGGGCCCCAGGTTGGGAATCCCTAAACTAGAAGTGTTGGTTTAAAGTGAGAGGAGACCTGAAGGGCAACTTCTTCACACAGAGGCTGTGGGTAAAAGGAACAAGTTGTCAGAGTTGGGTGTATTAACAACATTTAAATGACATTTGAATAGGTACATGGGTGGGAAAGGATTAGAGAGATATGGGCCGAATATGAGGAAGTAGGACTAGCTTAGATGATCTAATTGGTTAGTATAGACTGGTTGTTGTATGCTGACCAAGGTGCCACTGAAGCTAGCCTGCATGTACAGCCATTATCTTAATGAATCACAAAGCATGTTTGAAAGCCCACATGGGTGAATCATGCTCCTTTTTCCTTCATATTCCTTCAACAACAAATAATCTGCCCAATGAAGCATTTTTGTACAGATGAAATTAGGGACTAAAAGTTAAACCATAAGACATAGGAGCAGAATTAGGCCATTCAGCCCAATGAGTCTGCTCAACCATTCCATCATGACTGGTCGTGGATCCCACTCAACCCCGTTCATCTGCCTTCTCGCCATATCCATTGATGCCCTGACCGATCAGGAAACGATCAACTTCTGCCTTCAAGATATCCACAGACTTGACCTCCACCACAGTTTGTGGCTGAGCATTCCACAGATTCACTACTTTTAAGCTAAAAAAATTCCTCCTTACCTGTTCTAAAAGATCGCCCCTCAATTTTGAGACATGCCCTCTAGTTCTGTATACCCCCACCAGAGGAAACATCCTCTCCACATTCACCCTTTTCAGTCCTTTCAATATCTGGTAGGTTTCAATGTTCTTAAATATCTGCAAAGAACTTTAGAATGCTTTGAAATAATGGTGAGAGGCACTGTAAACATGCCACTTTTTTTAATAACACCCTCAGAAAATGCCAGTCTATGGTATCCTGTAGCCCAATATCATTTAATATAGATACCATGTTCTTTTCTTAGATTTATTAGTCTTTATTTTTTGATATTAAACTTATTTGCCCTTTTTCGGTGAAAATGTCTGTATTTCCAGTCTTATTTGATAACATGAAATTGACTTAACTTATTTCCCAGTGGTTTTATTTGAACCTGCTTCACAACTAACCTGGTGAAACTACAGTGGCATTTTGAACTTTTTATTATAGTTCTGTGACTGAGTTAACAACGTCATCTCAAATGTCTGCATTTTTCAACTTACCCTGCTTCTGACTTAACCGAAACATAAGCAACTTCATTGCTTCGCTTGTAGTAAAATTTCACACATGTCAAAAAACTGTTCTCATCCAGTGACCATTATATTAACCTTCTGTGATCTTCATCTACAATAAAAAAAATAAAGCATTTATTACAATCCATAATACAGATGATTAATCAGGTATATTAGTCACATTCTTCAAAAGGTAATTTACAAAGTGAAGCTAAATAAAGTAGAAATATTGGATTAAATAGTTCAAAGTACTTATATACACCAAAAGATATGTAAATAAACTCATATTTAAGGTAAAGGAACCCTTATGAGGCAGTGGTCATATGATAGAATTCACCCTGCA
Source organism: Mobula hypostoma (assembly GCF_963921235.1). Classification (NCBI taxonomy): domain Eukaryota; kingdom Metazoa; phylum Chordata; class Chondrichthyes; order Myliobatiformes; family Myliobatidae; genus Mobula; species Mobula hypostoma. Next base: position 72,087,829 of record NC_086107.1, on the reverse strand, counting down.
GTTTGAGAGGGAGAAGCTAAAGTCAGATGTATCACTATTATAGTGGAACAAAGGGGATTTCAGAGGCATAAGGGAGGAGATGGCCAAAGTTGATTGGAAGGGGACACTAGCAAGGAAGATGCAGAACAATAATGGCTGGGGTTTCTGGAAACAGATCAGAAGACACAGGATAGATACATCCAAAAGATGAAGTATTCTAGAGGGTGAATGATGCAACCATGGCTGGCAAAGGAAGTGAAAGACAGCATAAAAACAAAAGAGAGGGCGTATAATGTAACAAAAATTAGTGGAAGTTCTGAAAAACCAACAGAAGGCAACTAAAAAAGCCTAAGGTGGAAGGAGATGAGTTATTAACTTCAAACTTTCTGCATAATCACTCAGAGTTGAACTGCACGTGCATGTAACGAGAGCTGTATAACACATCTCCTTCTACCTTGGGTCACGAACTTATCAATCACCCCTGCTGTGGACCACGTTCTGGAGGTCCAAGACGCCGACTTCTACAAAGAAGGGATCCGTATGTTCCACGACTGCTGGACTAAGTGTGTAAATGTAGGAGGGGACTATGTTGCAAAATAAATGTGCTAGGTTTTCTAAAATTGACTTGTACCTTTCGCCACGAAACACATACACACACACACACACACGCACACACACATATGAAAAATGTACTTTGGAAAAAGAAAGTTTTGGGCTCCTTATCTAAAAAAGGAAGGTCAAAGGAGGTTTATGAGAATGATACACAAGAGTGTGTATGTTGTGGGCAGAAGGTAGGGATTCTGTTACATTAGGTTACAGCAGTTCAAAAGAGGAGGAGTAGTTCATCAGCTCCGGAAGAACAATTACAGATAGGAAATATATGTGGGCTGACCCAAAAGTGCTTTCATTATTATTTTAAAGAAGTGTTTTTTTGCACAAACTTGCCCTATCAAAGATAAACGACTTTTGCAAGTCAATCTCTGACGTAAAATATTACACAAGGACAATAATCATTTAAGAAATTGAAAGTGTTTATATTTTCACAAATTGTAAGATTCCTTTGAAATAATCAATTATTTGTATAACTGAGTATAATTAGCATTTTTGAGAAATAATTTATCAGAGTCAGGCGGCATTTGTACTATATAGAAAAAAGAAGCTGAATTTTTTTCAGGATTCAGGCCATGAGCTGACACATTATTACCATTTGATGGATGGATTAACTTCCCATCACAATAGAACCTCTTATTAAATATTTAAAACAATAAATAGATTATTTCTACAATTGCAGTCTGTGAAGAGCAGTGCAATCCCTTGGAACCACATTTGGAAATGTTAGGGATATTATTTATTTATTTAGAGATACAGTGCAGAAGAGGTCCTTCTGGCCCAACAACCCACCAATTAAACACTTGCCTAATCACAGGACAATTTACATTGACAATTAACCTATTAACCGGTAGGTCTTTGGATTGTGGGAGGTAATTGGAGCACCTGGAGGAAACCCAAGTGGCTCACAGGCAGATCGTAGAAACTCCTTACTGAACTCCGGAACACCGAGATGTAATAGCGTTGTGCTAACTGCTACACTACCGTGCACAAAGCTCACCTCCAATCTGGTAACTTGTTGCTATAGAGACTGTGATACATTAAGAGGAGTGTTATGTATGATCATCTACTGAAAAGTGATCATACAATTGAATTTCATTTTAAGGTGGAAAATGAGACAATTCACTTGTCTTGAACTTAGTAAAGCCAGCACCAGAGGTGATAAATGTTTATAAAGGTAGATCAGAAAATTAAATTCAAAGGCTTGCTATTCAATACACAATAGTAATGATTTAAAAACCAAATTTTAATCCAGAGAGTACACACCCCGCTCCAGATACATGGAGAGGGAGTGGAAAGTGTGGAAACCTAAGGTTCACAAACAAGAGGAATTCTGCGGATGCCGGAAATTCAAGCAACACACATCAAAGTTGATGGTGAACGCAGCAGGCCAGGCAGCATCTCCAGGAAGAGGTATAGTCGACGTTTCGGGCCGAGACTCTTCGTCAGGAATAACTGAAGGAAAATATAGTAAGAGATTTGAAAGTGGGAGGAGGAGGGGGAGATCCAAGATGATAGAAGACAGGAGGGGGAGGGATGGAGCCAAGAGCTGGACAGGTGATTGGCAAAAGGGATGTGAGAGGATCATAGGACAGGAGGCCCAGCGAGAAGGAAAAGGGGGAGGGGGGGAAAACCCAGAGGATGTGCAAGGGGTATAGTCAGAGGGACAGAGGGAGAAAAAGGAGAGTGAGAGAAAGAATGTGTGTATATAAATAAATTACAGATGGGGTACGAAGGGGAGCTGGGGCATTAGCGGAAGTTAGAGAAGTCAATGTTCATGCCATCAGGTTGGAGGCTAACCAGACGGAATATAAGGTGTTGTTCCTCCAACCTGAGTGTGGCTTCATCTTTACAGTAGAGGAGGCCGTGGATAGACATATCAGAATGGGAATGGGATGTGGAATTAAAATGTGCGGCCACTGGGAGATCCTGCTTTCTCTAGCGGAGAGCGTAGGTGTTCAGCAAAACGATCTCTCAGTCTGCGTCGGGTCTCACCAATATATAGAAGGCCACATTGGGAGCACCGGATGCAGTATATCACCTCAGCTGACTCGCAGGTGAAGTGTCGCCTCGCCTGGAAGGACTGTTTGGGGCCCTAAATGGTGGTAAGGGAGGAAGTGCAAGGGCATGTGTAGCACTTGTTCTGCTTACAAGGATAAGTGCCAGGAGGGAGATCAGTGGGGAGGGATGGGGGGGAACGAATGGACAAGGGAGTTGTGTAGGGAGCGATCCCTGCGGAATGCAGAGAGAGGGGGGGAGGGAAAGATGTGCTTAGTGGTGGGATCCTGTTGGAGGTGGCGGAAGTTACGGAGAATTAAATGTTGGACCCGGAGGCTGGTGGGGTGGTAGGTGAGGACCAGGGGAACCCTATTCCTAGTAGGGTGGCTGGAGGATGGAGTGAGAGCAGATGTACGTGAAATGGGGGAGATGCGTTTGAGAGCAGAGTTGATGGTGGAGGAAGAAGCCCCTTTCTTTAAAAAAGGAGGACATCTCCCTCGTCCTGGAATGAAAAGCCTCATCCTGAGAGCAGATGCGGCGAAGAAGGAGGAATTGCGAGAAGGGGATGGCATTTTTGCAAGAGACAGGTTGAGAAGAGGAATAGTCCAGATAGCTGTGAGAGTCAGTAGGCTTATAGTAGACATCAGTAGATAAGCTGTCTCCAGAGATAGAGACAGAAAGATCTAGAAAGGGGAGGGAGGTGTCAGAAATGGACCAGGTAAACTTGAGGGCAGGGTGAAAGTTGGAGGCAAAGTTAATGAAGTCAGCGAGCTCAGCATGCGTGCAGGAAGCAGCGCCAATGCAGTCATCGATGTAGTGAAGGAAAAGTGGGGGACAGATACCAGAATAGACACGGAACATAGATTGTTCCACAAAGCCAACAAAAAGGCAGGCATAGCTAGGACCCATACAGGTGCCCATAGCTACACCTTTAGTTTGGAGGAAGTGGGAGGAGCCAAAGGAGAAATTATTAAGAGTAAGGACTAATTCCGCTAGACGGAGCAGAGTGGTGGTAGAGGGGAACTGATTAGGTCTGGAAAGCCTAAAGTTCCTTGGAATTATATTGTCAAAACAGCTGACATGGACCACCAACACCTCGCTGCTTGTAAAAAAGGGCACAACAAAGACTCTACTTCCTCAGAAAGCTGAAACAGGCCAAACTCCCACAAAAGCTGTTGCTTAACTTCTACAGATGCATAATTGAAACCACCCTGACCAAAAGCGCCACAGTGTGGTATGCCAGCTGCACAGCCGCTGAGCGACAAGACCTGCATCGCGTGGTGAAGGCGGCCCAGCGAATTGTCAGGATGGAGCTCCCAGGACTGGACACCATCTATTCCAGCAGACTCAGGAGGAAAGCAATCAGCATAACCAGAGACACCACACACACCAGCCACTCCCTGTCTGACCTGCTGCCATCCAGCAAAAGGTTCAGGACACTAAAAGCCAGAACAAATAGACTGAGGAACAGCTTCTATCCCAGAGCTGTTGTCTCCATCACACCACTCCCACAGAACAATGACTGAAACTGTGAGCACACCCAAGGACTCAAATACTTGCACTAACGGCACTTTGTGCATTACTGTAATATTCTGGTGCTGCTGCAACTTATTTTCTGCTACTTATTTATTTAATACTGTTTTCTGTTACTGTCTTGTTTTTATCTACCGCTTTATTTAATTGCCTGAGAGGAAGCCAAACAAAGTTTCATTGTACCTATGTGTAATGACAATAAAGATCATTCAATTCAATTCAATGTACATTGCATTTAGAAATATACAGTAACAGGAAAAGTGATCCATTCACAATAATTTAAAAAAGCTATGGATAGCACCAATTTAAAACAAAAGGCTTATTATCTTACCAAAAGTTGTAAAACTGAAAATTGGAAGAGTCCTAGGAAAGACAAATGAGTTACAAAAGTAATTGATAGGAATGGACAGGACAGAATATAGGAGTCAACCAGCATGAAAATGAATGCAAAAAATGTCCACAATTTTGTGAAAAGAGTGAGAGATGCAAAAGTAAGCGTGATCCCTTGGAGGTTGACATAGGAAAAAGTAGAATAAAAAGATGGCTGAGACGTTAACAAAGATTTAGTATTTGTCTTTATGGCAGAAAACATAACTATATCAGAGACAGCTGTGAACCAAGGGTCTAAAAACAATAAGGAACATAATTAATGTACAGTAGAAAATAGGGAGACCTCACGTTCTACATTCTAAGGTTCTAAAGAAGATGATTGCAGGGATAAGAATACAAGAATTAGCAGTAAGAGTGAGTCACTTGATCCTCTGTTATTCATCTAGATTCTGTCCAAACTTCTGCTACAATGCCATTTTCCCACATCCCCTTATTTCTTTAATATTCAGAATTCTATTAATATGTTTTGAATGAACATATAACTTCACAATCCAGCAGGGTACAGATTCCAAAAGTTTACCACATTTCTAGTGAAGAAATCTCTGCTGATCTCCATCTTAAACAACTTATCCCTTATTACAAACCTGTATCTCTGGTCCTAGCCTTATCAACTATGGGAAATAATGAATTTATATCCAGCCTATTAATCAATGAAAGAGTTTTGTATGTTTTGATGTGACCTGCTCTTTCAATCCCAGGCAACTTACTATCTCTTCAAACAGCAAATCCAAAATCCCGAGACAAGCTCAGTGGTCCCATAAAGTTTAATTCACAGATGCAGTATGCTTCCAGGACACTGTTCAGATTCCTATATCTCACAAAACAGAATTCATGCTTAGCTCCCTGACCTAAACTAAACATTCAGAAGGAACATTCAGCCCTTTGCTGTAGCTCTGCGTGCACCCATCTAATTCAGTCAAATTAATTCTCAAGTGATCTGTCTGGCATAACTACTCATTGGCTTAACTGAGCCTTTTTACTGAAAAGCTTCTTAATATGATACAAAAAGAAATATATGCATTAATATTCTTGTAAAGTTGCTTTACTGCTTTATCAACAGGAACAAATATTAATGAAAGTAACTTACTGAATTGATCACTAAGTATATATGGTACATAAATATTCCCATCATCTGAAAGTGGCCATCCACAACTTCTTGGTTCATCTCCATCACAAATTATAACACTTCTGGATTCATCAACTAAAATATTACCAAACTCAACTTTTATTTCCGGTGTCCTTTACTGCAAATGAGAAATATCACAGTAAAAAGCTGTAAAATGAGAAATACAACAAATATCAAAAATGCATGTTAAATAACATTAAATGTCTTTTTTTTATCTGAGTTGTAATGTAATAGAGATCATATTAATTATTTAGCAAGTTGATCCAATATTATAAATGCTACGTAAAGTCAAAACCAATCAATGTAGAAAAACATTTGAAACCCTGAAGATAAATTGAATCTGCTATCCTCAGGACTGAATTCAGCAATAATGCATTTTTGCAGAGTGATAGGTTCAAACTCTCATAATCACATTTACAAAACCAATCATCTGATTTGTATTTAGTAAAATATCAATTTAAAGTAGTGTATTTCAATATTTTAAAGCTTCCATGACTAAATTATCACTATTTTCTGTCAGATGAAACCTGGTTCTGTACTTTGTTAACAATATGTCATTCCTACTAAGTTATGCTGACAGACGATGTATCTGCAGACATCCTCATACTTTGATAAGTTTCTTTTTGATTAGGTTCTTGTGTTGTGAGACCCTGCAGTGAATGGCCCAAGAGCGTATCTCCATGCTGTGTTGCTCTATGACCCTAAATGTCCACTTTAAGTCTGTACAAGCAGAAATTAGTTGGTTATGCATGTACAGAGAACATAGATCGAAGCACTCCTAATGCAATGCTCCTTTTAAGTGATACTGGTAAAACTGGATTATAACTGGATTCATGAAGAAACACAAACAAGTGAAAATCTGCAGATGCTGGAAATCCGAGCAACACACACAAAATGCTGGAAGAACTCAGCAAGCTAGACAGCATCTATGGAGAAACGTACAGTCAACATTTCAGTCTGAAACATCGACTATTTTTTTCATTGATACTGCCTGGTCTGCTGAGTTCCTCCAGCATTTTTAGTGAAGAAACACTGGATTACTCACAAGCATCAGTAGCCCAATTACAGAAACACATTCGTTAAAGTGCTACACATCACTTAATAAAGACATGTCATGTGTTGCCAGAGTCAATGTACAAAAACTACTTTAAACAGAGTTCATGATTATTTCCTGTCATTAACACTTTGGATGTTGCTGTGGTGTTGCTATTCAATGTGTTATATAAGAATAAAAGATCAAAAGAACAAGAAGCAGGAGTAAACAATGCTGCTAAGGAGTCTGTTACCATTTAAAGCCTATTGTTATTATTGAGGCAGATTCAATATATCATGTGTGAAAAGGGCTTTTAAGATGTCTTTGGAGACTCTTGGGGAGACCTCACTCAAGTTTCATAATTTTTCTAGACTTTGGACCTCAAAACATCAGCTATCTGCTCATACAATATCATTTTGGCACTAGGAACGAGTATCGCTTAAAGACCAATTACCCCTGAAGAAAAAGTTAGATCCCTTGACTGATTCATAGGGGTCCTACAGTATTCCACTGGCAAGGTGTCTAGTTTTGCGCAAATTGCTTTAAACTCTATCTTCTGGCAATAACTTGATGTTCAGTTACCATTTGCAGTTTTGTCAGAGAGTTAAATTGTGGAGCTACAAGAAAAGGGAATGAACACAATTCACAATAAGAACTGGAAGAGGAAAATGAAATAATTGTGCAACAGTCCTGAAGAGGGCATTAATGACCTTATTGATGCAGCACTGAGTTACAGATTACCTAATGCTGCATAGTTCATGTATTTTATATTCTGGAAGAATCAAGTCGAGAGACTGGTAGCCTGCCCTAGTTCAGTAAATGCTGTTCTTCTCATGATGAAGAGGTACACATCTTCAGTTAGAAATTAGTATATTTCTCCACTGGTTTCTGAGAAAAAAATGCAACATTCAGATGCACTGGAGCTTTCAGACAGGACCTCAGTTTTCAATTTTCATTTGTTGACTGTGATCAATTGACTCCACTTCCTTTGAAGATGACTTTTGACAAATAGAAAATTTCTGGGATACTCTTTAAACTTCCAGTTCCATTGCATCAATCTTTTTCCAAGAAATTATTTCAGATTTTAAATTTAAAAACTATCTGCTATGATATTTCACTGTTGGAAACATTATGAGCCTTCAGGAAAAGAGGCACGTTTCCATATTTCCTTGGAAGAAGGCTATTCCACCTTATTTATCTGCGACAGTTTACAGAGAAATTCATTCTCCCATTATTATTTTTCTGTAGCATGGGCACAAGCAACTGTCAATGGATCCTTTCATTCTGAATGATAAATTGGAAGAGGTGTGAGGTGAAGTACAGTAACATGTGGACTGAATCAATGACCAATATTCATATTAGGTAATACACATTAGAGTTAGTCACGTCGTGATTGTTGAACAGCTTGGCATACAGAGTGTACGTAGATACATTAAAAGGTATTTAGTTCAAGCCAATCAATTTGTGCTGATAAAGTGATTAAAATCTCGTGAAACTCTTTGAAAGTTAAGGTTCAGTTTAAGCTACTGAACCAATTGATGACTCCAAGAATCACAACATTTAGAAGACTGCTTTATTTCACTCTGTTCACACTAATCAGTGGTGTCACAATATTCTGCTCAAACAATCACTTCCAACTAATCAGATTTCCAATCATAGAACTTTTAATCCTAAACATAAATACAGGACAGCTTTGAACAGGTTTTTTATTTCACTGTACAATCTTGGTCACATTCATCAGTCCTTCATAGGAGTCACCCCTTTAGAGAATATACTAATAGGAAGTCTTTGAAGAATGCACCAAACAGGCAATAGGGATCCTGAGATTGGATTATACTTTACTGAATGACTGTACTCATTTACTGCCAGAATTACAGCTCATGCTTCAGTTGTACTGGCAGTATGGTAACATTTATATTTTAAAATCCTTTACTGGTTAGCAGCAATCAAGTTGACTACAAGACAACTGGTCTGAAATTCATGTCATTAGCATCATACCAAATGAGGCACAGCCAAATATGGAACAATATCAGCAGCTGGCAAATCAATAAGCCTTCTCTCTGTGCGGTAAAATATTCTATTTGCGTCAAATGAGAATATACTTAAATGTTACTTGCATATTGAAGAACATTTAAAAAGTAACATAAAATTGCAAATTACAACTTTTATCTTTCCAATTAAACACTGCAATTCCAACACCTTTACAAAAACTTGCAGACTGTGTTCAATGACCTAACACCACTTCAGAAAAACTCCCCTTTATCTGTGTCAAATTGCTGGATAACTATTCTACTTCCTTGTAAGTTTCTACAGCTATCCTCTCCACAACAACCAAGTGGTTGTACTGCTATCTGACTGCCACAAGAGTACATATTGAAGGCTGATGCTCCTGACTGTTGCATGGCAGGTTGTCAGCATCTGCATTGACTTTACGTCAGTCTCATCAAAGAACCACAGATTGACATATGCGCAACACACATAAAAGTTGCTGGTGAACGCAGCAGGCCAGGCAGCATCTCTAGGAAGAGGTGCAGTCGACGTTTCAGGCCGAGACCCTTCGTCAGGATTCACATATGCGCTTATTTCTGGGTAGTAAATATTGCTGCACGCTTATTTTTCACCAAGTTCATGATTTCTGAAGGGGCCTAAACTGGTACTTGTATCATAAGACAATGCCTGAGTATTCCACAGGGGTACAATTTAATTTCCAGACATACCATGATTATTCTTTGTCTAATAAAAGAAACAAATAGCAGAAACATTACATTTCAACAGCACTTAAATTTTTTAAACTATGCACCCAGTAGCTAATTTTAGTGACAGGGATCTTGGATAACCTACTTCTTCAATAAAATATAGTATAATCCCAGTGTAAGTCACAAGGTAAATGAGAACTTGAGGAGAACAGTTCAGAATGGCCCCTGAGAAATCGATCCTAAACAAAGACTGTATGCCCTGTTGACGCTGCATTTCAACAGTCTACCCTTAACAGACTGAGTCACTTGTCTTAAAGGCAATGCCAAGCTAATGGAACAGAGACTAGACAATGTTGAAACAAGAAAACAACATACATAATCATTGCAGTATTTGTCATGGATAAACACGATTCATACATTTTTTTTATTTGTAACATTCAATATTTAACTCATTTCAAATTAATTATATAATCCTTGTGAGAATAATCCACCATAGCAATAAATCAGAGTTACGACAAACTCAATGAAAATCGAAAAATTGACCAATTTGCCTCCTCCAATATCTTTAAACAAAAATTTACTTTTCAACATCTGCTCAATACTTTTCAGCAGGATATTTTATGATGTAATAGCTTTCCAAGTCTAGCAATGTTTATTCCCTTCTCAATTCAATGCCTTCTAAATACTGATTCATGGGACAATGCTGTTTAACTAGTTACATTAGATGCTTGAGAACTTTTAATTCCTAAAATCAATTAATCTTAACTTTTTTTTTACTCCTGTAAAAATAGCCTTTGTATCTCATTTCTCCAAGTTTTCCATTGTAGCAGGTTAAATGTCTAAATATGACAATTATAAATACTCATAGCTATAGAATAACTTTTAATCCAGCAAGTCATAATACAAAAATTTTCTTACGTAGTTTTTCATTACTTTTCAAAATTATACTAAACACATCTTGTTCACCAGTGTCCAGGCGATTTCTTTTCAAACCATCTGAAAAGAATCAAAGATTAAAATGTAATTTATTTAATTATTTTATATTTTGCAATTTTACGTATAATGTACTCTTTGCCTTTGGTGAGAAACATTTCAGCTATTTATTAAAAATTAGATATTATATAATATTTAAAACTTTGCAGGCTTCAGTTGGCCTCCATCACATACTACCTCCTTATAATTTGCCTACAATCAATGTCTCACTACCTCGTGGCAAAGGGTTTTAGGGTATTAATATAATATTCCAACTTAACTTAAGATCCAGTAAGCCAATTATACCATTCCCTATTATTTCATATTGCTGACTCCTATTCAGTTGACAGCATCCGTCATCTCCTTCTTATTCTCAGTACTGTGGTAATTATGTTTCCACCAATATAGTTTCTCAATAACATCATTGTATCTATCAACGTTCCTCAGACTATGGGCACACTATAAAAATTAAAATAAGATTAAGAGGTTGAAATTCAGAAATGAAATATAGCTCTCATGATTTAGCTACAAAGAAAAGAAACTGCTAAGTTTGAGTTATGGATAAAGTCTGCCAAAGGAAACAGCTTAACTCCTAAATGTGGTAAAATTTTTCACTTACGAATTTCTGTACCAAGCTCTTTATAAATGAAGTAAGGGCAACACAAAGTGGTGGCTCCAAGGTTGTTAATAGAATGTGGATTGACTAGCGGTGAGCAGAGCTACGAGTCTGAGATCCATCTATAGTTCTGTATATAGCCAGCTGCCTTATAAAAGTAGTTCTCCCTCACTGATCTTGGAAACAGGAGTTTCAAAATACTGGCATCCCACAGATTTCTAATGCCCATTTATTTATATCAGGAATCAATCAAAATATTCTTCTGTATGAAGAATTCTTGGAAAAAAATTCCCAGACTCTTTCACAAACACGAGGAATTCTGCAGATGCTGGAAATTCAAGCTACACACATCTCTAGAAAGAGGTACAGTCGACGTTTTGGGCTGAGACCCTTCGTCAGGACTAACTGAAGGAAGAGCTAGTAAGAGATTTGAAAGTGGAAGGGGGAGGGGGAGATCCAAAATGATAGGAGAAGACAGGAGGGGGAGGGATGGAGCCAAGAGCTGGACAGGTGATTGGCAAAAGAGATATGAGAGGATCATGGGACAGGAGGCCCAGGGAGAAGGAAAAGTGGGGGGGGAACCCAGAGAATGGGCAAGGGGTAAAGTCAGAGGGACAGAGGGAGAAAAAGGAGAGAAAGAGAAAGAATGTGTGTATATAAATAAATAACGGATGGGGTACGAGGGGGAGGTGGGGCATTAGCGGAAGTTAGAGAAGTCAATGTTCATGCCATCAGGTTGGAGGCTACCCAGACGGAGTATAAGGTGTTGTTCCTCCAACCTGAGTTATGTCCCACATCCCATTCCCATTCTGATATGTCTATCCACGGCCTCCTCTACTGTAAAGATGAAGCCACACTCAGGTTGGAGGAACAACACCTTATATTCCGTCTGGGTAGCCTCCAACCTGATGGCATGAACATTAACTTCTCTAACTACAGCTAATGTCCCACCTCCCCCTTGTACCCCGTCCGTTATTTATTTATATACACACATTCTTTCTCTCTCTCTCCTTTTTCTCCCTCTCACTATACCCCTTGCTCATCCTCTGGGTTTTTCCTCCCCTCCCCCCTTTCCTTCTCCCTGGGCCTCCTGTCCCATGATCCTCTCATATCCCCTTTTGCCTATCACCTGTCCAGCTCTTGGCTCCATCCCTCCCCCTCCTGTCTTCTCCCATCATTTTGGATCTCCCCCTCCCCCTCCCACTTTCAAATCTCTTACTCACTCTTCCTTCAGTTAGTCCTGACGAAGGGTCTCGGCCTGAAACGTTGACTGTACCTCTTCCTATGGATGCTGCCTGGCCTGCTGTGTTCACCAGCAACTTTGATGTGTGTACCCAGACTTTTTCCTTCTGTTCTTCAATTTCCTGAAAAACAGAGGTCTCAATTTATATACAGAATTCAACAACCTAGAAACTAACATGTGGCTTAAAAGCCCCGAGCACTACTAAAATGCCATCACCAATTTTCCTCTGCTTGCTGCACAGTGCTGTACCAAATGTATAGCGTTAGAAACTACAGCAGTGTTCAGAAGTTGGTGGTGAAGAAAGGGGCAGGGTAATCAGGGTAGAGGAATTGGAGAGACAAATGAAGTTTATTTCAACAAAAGGCCTGATCAGGGCTTCTGTGGAGAAGGGTCATTAGTTAACAAGTAATCTATGATTGGTACCTTGTTGGGAGGAAACCAATTACTTAGTTTTGTACTGAAAACAAGGGTTAAATCCAAGTACTTGGAATACAATGAAGTCACAGCTCAGAGAAGCAGGAGAAGTTGGATTAATTTCTGCACATTGCTTCAAAAGAAACATGGAATAGGAAATGATATTTCAGGGATGTCCAAGTTTGAAATCATATTGTATCATATCATATGTGTAAGTGTGAATAATTCCAGGAAATGTCTGACTGAATTTCCAGAATAGCATTCAGCAATTCAGAAATGATTATCATCACGTTGCTATGTTCAGAACCCAAGGATAAAAGTTGGTAGAAAACCAGTATTTGGACTTTATGCAGTTGCTTCCTAGCTGCTACAATCAACACAAAAGGTTAGACGGTGCAGGTTTCAACCTAATAACTTTCTTTGGAATGATGCATCGACATATTCATCTATTCTAGAAATAAACTTGTCAGCATAACACACACAAAAAAATATAAACTCTTCTTCGCTGATGTATTAGCTGAGGAAGCAGAGAGTGGTGAGCGTGTGAAATGGGCTGCCGGCAACAGTGGTGGAGGCAGATACGATAGGGTCTTTTAAGAGACTCCTGGATAGGTACATGGAGCTTAGAAAAATGGGAGGGCTATGGGTAACCCTAGGTAATTTCTAAGGTAAGGACATGTTCGGCACAGCTTTATGGGCTGAACGGTGTGTATTGTGTTATAGGTTTTCTATGTTTCTCTGTGTCTATATTGTGGCCCTTAACCATGCTTTTGTAACCTCTGGAATTGACTGTTCTCTCCTAGTTGGCTTCACATCCATCAGTCTAAATAAACCCGAGCTTATCTGGGAATTTTACCTAACACAGAGATTTTGGCACTTGAAAAATTTTGTCCTCCCTCCATTCATCTGTATCAACCGCTTGCACAAAACCACACCATCAAAACTTTGCATGATTACCATCTGTTCTTCTACTCGGAAGCTAGTTACAATTCCTAACACTTGAACTTGGAAGCTGTAACAAAGTGATTTGATAATGGGAAAGAGTTTTCTGAATAATTTATCTAAAGTTACAAAAAAAATATCATCACTGGGCTTGAATATGCTAGCATTGTCTAAAGAAGCTTGCACAAGTGCACAATTAATTTATTGGGAAAATGCTTACTTGGTGTATTGATACTATTCTAAGCCTACAAGACTTCTTTCTGTGTTGTAAATTCTTTTCAGTTTCTTAAGATTTATAAATTCCTATTTATAAATTATAAAAGCCTAACTTTCCTACCCTGTGTTTGATGGCAGTAAAAGTCTTGGGCCATTTAGAATTATGTTAACCTACTGACATCACAGATTCTAACAGAGAGGAAATTAAGAGCCTGGTGGCATGGTGCGAAGACAATAACCTATCCCTCAACGTCAGCAAGATAGGAATTGGTTGTTGACTTCAGAAGGAGTAGTGGGCCGCACGACCCAATTTACATCGGTGGTGCGCAAGTGGAACAGGTCAAAAGCTTTAAGTTCTTCGGGGTCAATCTCACAAATGACCTGACTTGGTCCAACCAAGCAGAGTTCACTGCCAAGAAGGCCCACCAGCGCCTTTACTTCCTGAGAAAACTAAAGAAATTTGCCTGTCCCCTAAAACCCTCACTAATTTTTATAGATGCACCGTAGAAAGCATTCTTCTAGGGTGCATCAGAACCTGGTATGGAAGTTGTCCTGTACAAGACCGAAAGAAGCTACAGAAGATCGTGAACACAGCCCAGCACATCACACAAACCAATCTTCCGTCCGTGGACTCACTTCACACTGCACGCTGTCGGAGCAGTGTTGCCAGGATAATCAATGACACGACCCACCCAGCCAACACACTTTTCATCCCTCTTCCCTCTGGGGGAAGGTTCAGGAGCTTGAAGACTCGAACGGCCAGATTTGGGAACAGCTTCTTTCCAACTGTGATAAGACTGCTGAACGGATCCTGACCCAGATCTGGGCCGTACTCTCCAAATATCTGGACCTGCCTCTCGGTTTTTTTGCACTACCTTACTTCCCATTTTTCTATTTTCTATTTATGATTTATAATTTAAATTTTTAATATTTGCTAATTTTAACTATTTTTACTATCTGTAATATTTAATATTTGTAATCCAGGGAGTGTGAAGTGCAGAATCAAATATCACTGTGATGATTGTACGTTCTAGTACCAATTGTTTGGTGACAATAAAGTATAAAGTATAGAATCAGCACAGCATGCATATGTAGGCCAGTGTCCTACCCCAAAAGCATGCTGACCTCCCAAAAGAATCTGTAAAATGTTAGGGTCAGATACTTACTGCTGCTACTGAATGAAAATATCTGTAAAATTTTGATTCAGGAAAAGTAACATGGTAATGAAAAGATCAAAAGATCCTAATTTTTTTGTTGAAGAAGCACAGTCCTAAACCTCCAAATATACTGTATATATCAGCAATATCCTATTTTATTAAATAATTCAAATGACTCAGGTATTTTTCTATTTTCACATAATTCAATAAATGAATATTTTTGTCAAAAAGTGATATAAGTAGGAATTAAAATTTTGTCCACTAAGGTTAGTTCTACAGCAAGCTTTACGAGGTCACTTAAAACATTTTTCCCTCAACATATTTCAACTGTAACTTGAGAAGTCACCTTTCTTTTTGTCTTCTTTTGCATTCAGTTTTCAAGTCAGGTATATATTCTACTAGTTCTCCTTTCAAATTTGATAGTAGGTAACATTTAACACAAGAAACAAACCTTCTAAGGTTGAATTCTTGTAGTTCATCTGCAGGAAAACGAAAACTGTGTTACAAGTGCAAGTAAATACTTTGAACTAAATATTTTAACTTGTTTATCTCATACCAATGCAGAATGGATGCATCTCAGGGATAAGGTCAACAGCACTGCAACTGTTAAGTTCATCTTCTCTCCTTCCACACCTTTTGATCACCCCAGTCTGAGCTGAACGAAAAACATTGTTAAATGCTGTACACGATAAAGTGTCTACTCTAATTTTACTGAAATAATCATTTAGAATAAACTCTAGAAAGTGTTAGACTCCCTTTAAATCATATTACCACAATGGTTACCACAGATTACATATCAGTTTAGATACTCTCTAACTTGATATTCCAAAAGACTATATACCTTCAAATAGAGAAAACAGAATGACTCACTCTGCTGCTGATTTTTTTGAGAAGAAAAAGCAGCTCTCATCTACACAACATTGGCAAAATCTGTGCACTGATATTTTTGAAAGATCAATGGCAAAAATAAATTCACCTTGCAACAATCAAAAGACAAAATATTAATTCTGTAATAACAATGTGAGGAGGGGCAAAAACTTGGCAAATGGAAAATAAGCTTTCAAATTATGAATAAGTGTGGTTATAAGAAGGGGAGATCTGATAGGTTTATAAGATTGAGAGGCAGAGATAGAGTAGATAGCCAAAATCTTTTTACCAGGGATAAAATGTCCAATATTAGAAGGTGCGCATTTAAGGTAAGTAGGGAGCAAGTTAAAAGGAAATGTGTGATTCAAAATTTTTATTTGCACAGAGAGTGGTGGAATGCACTGCCTGGGGTGATAGTGAAGACAAACACGATTGGGGTGTTCAAGAGGATCTAGGATAGGAATATGAATGTGCATAGAATGGTAGAATATGGACATTATGTAGGCAGAAGGGATATTTGTCACCACATCTTTGCAGAACCATCTTTCAAGATTTTGGTCTTGTGCTCACTATTGTTTTCCTTCCCCCTATTTCTGTCCATGAAGATTATAGATGTCTCGTTGGGCAGAGAACCTCCACCTTTCCCTGCCTCTTCTGACAGGTTACCCTGTTTTGAAGGAATTTCACTTCCTTCTTCCTAGCATGCTGGATTCCCTGTAAAATTATCAATATGTACCAATGAAAAGAAATTGCTGGAGAGATAACAAGAAATTCTTCATCCACAGAACTCTATGGAAGTAATCAAATTTAGCTGCTCATTCCAGTTTTGCTGAAATCCACCTCGATCAACAGCACAGCCACAAATGATCAAGGGTCTCTTTTATCAGGTGGAAGGACATGTGTTTGTTAGAGAATACCAGGCTTCCTATTATTTATGGTATTAGTTGGATCACTTTTCCCCAATTTGCAGAACTAACATTAAGTTAGTGATACACTCAAACGGTTGTCATCAAAAGCCTCCTGTTCTGACATCCACACACACAGACCACATTATCCAGTACTCAAAGTCTTTCTCTGATGAGTTTGGAACAATGCCATCTTTGCACTCTATTATAACTCTAATTCACAACTTATTACTTTCTTAATTATTCTTTAATATCTATTGCAATTTTGATTTTACATTATTATACATGTACATGTTTACATTGTATGAGGGCATACAATGAGGGCATCTGTTTTGATCTGCAATGCACTACCTGGAGGTTTAGTGGAGGATGATTTAACAGTACTTTTTCAAAATCTGAAGGAAAAATACTTTAGTCCTTTTAGAAATACTCTACCAGAGCTAGGATAGAAGTGATGACACGAATGGCGACCTGTGCATTTATTGATTCTGAAGAGCAATTCAGAAATAAAATTCAAATTAGAAGTTAGATTATGAGGACACGCAGTCCTCTTTTATTGTCATTTAGTAATGCATGCCTTAAGAAATGATACAATGTTCCTCCAGAATGATATCACAGAAACACAAGACAAACCAAGACTAAAACAAACGACAAAAACCACATAATTATAACATATAGTTACAACAGTGCAAAGCAATACCATAATTTGATAAAGAACAGACCATGGGCACGGTAAAAAAAAAGTCTCAAAGTCTCTCGAAAGCCCCATCATCTCACGCAGATGGTAGAAGGAAGAGAAATTCTCTTCCTGCCATGAACCTTCAGCACCACAAACTTGCCAATGCAGCACCCTGGAAGCACCCGACCACAGCCGACTCTTGAGTCCATCCGAAAACTTCGAGCCTCCAACCAGCCCTCCGACACCAAGCACCATCTCTGCCGAGCGCTTCGACCTTGGCCCCGGTAACAGGCAACAGGCAAAGCCGAGGATTTGGGGCCTTCCCCTCCGGAGATTCTCGATCGCACAGTAGCAACAGCAGCAAAGCAGGCATTTCAGAAGTTTCTCCAGATGTTCCTCCATGCTTCTCACGTCTGTCTCCATCAAATCAGGATTGTGCATGGTACCTACTTAACAAATACGATATCATTTTGGAGCGGCCGCGTGCGCTGCGTCGCGTCGCCATCTTCTCCTCTCCACAATCCAGTCCGAATCCAGTTAGAGAAGAAAATCTAAAATTATTCAATGTTCAAATAACTTCAGCTTTCTGTGTTGATCCAGAAGATAGCCCACACCATCATGTCAGAATATCTGCTGTCCTTTGCAACACATTAAACAGAAATAGGGAAAATTTTAACTGTACTTGGTAAACGAGTAGCTTCTTAAAAATGCTATTTCTAAGTTAAAGAACAGTAAATCTCGATGATGGATAGAAACTGGTTAACAAATTTAATTATTGTAGATTGGCAATCATTACAATTTAACATCACTGGGAAACATCAAACACACGTCTGCAGTTTGAGAGGGAGAAGCTAAAGTCGGATGTATTACAGTAGAGTAAAAGGAATTACAGAGGGATGAGAGAGGGGCTGACAAAAGTTAACTGGAAGGGAACACTAGCTAGGATGACAGCAGAACAGGAGTGGCTTGATTTTCTGGGAGCAATTTAGAAGGTGCAGGATAGATACATCCCAAAGAAGTAGTATTCTAAAAGGAGGATGACACAACTGTAACTGACAAGGGGAGGTAAAGACAATGTAAAAGCAAAAGAAGGTGCATATAACGCAGAAAAATTAGAGGATAAGAAGAAAACTAAGTTTTTAAAACCTAATAGAAGATAACTAAAAAAGCCACAAGAAGAGGAAAAGATGAGAAAAAGTGCAGAGTAAACCCTTTTGGCCCTTCGAGCCATGCTGCCCACCAACCCTGATTTAATCTTTGCCTAATCATGGGATAATTTACAATGACCAATTAACCTACCAACTGGTACATCTTTAGACAGGAGCAAACCCACACAGACTACTTACAAATTCCTTTACAGGCAGTGGCAGGAATTGAATGCAGGTCGCATGTACTGTATAGCATTGTGCTAACTATGACACTACTGGGCTGTTGTATAAAAGGTAAAATATAGAAGAACATACCAAAAATTTTCCAGATATATTAAGAGTAAAAGAGAGGTGAGGGTGGATATCAAACCATAGGAAACTAACTCTGGAGAGCTAGTGATGGGGGACAAGGAAATGGCAGATGACTGATTTTTCATCAGTCACACTGGAAGACACTAGCAGTATGTCAGAAATTCAGGGGTAGTAGTGAATTTAGTTAGTATTACTAAGGAGAAGGTGTTAGGGAAGCTGAAAGATCTGATGGTAGATACAGTAAGTCACCTGGATCAGATGGACTACATCACAAGGTTCTGAAAGAGGTAGCTAGAGGTTTTACAGAGGAGCAGAACTTAGGATGATGGTGCCTAATGGCGATTCTTTTGTTTGCATCTTTGGAAACAGCTCTATTTCTCTTTGATACCTTTTTTTCCCTTTCAGGGTTCTTTTGAAGACCCTCACCTGGAGTTACACGCTGAATTCGGTTCTTTGTGAAAATGGGACCTGCTCTCAGATCCTCACGACCAGCTGCTTTTCCATTTGCCAAGGATGCGGCCTGGGAGACTAGCGCGCCTTCAGGATGCTGGATTTTCATGGTCTGGAGACAGGCTGATTCAAGGCCAGTCCCACCGCCTGATGTGTTGTGGGGGTACACGGAAGGTCGGAAGCAGCGAGCTGGTTGCTGGCTTTGTGCCCAGAGACCTGAGTTCTTAGGGCACAGAGCTCGGAAAAAGTGACACAACAGACTTTTAACAGCATAAGCTAGTTTTATGTCTTGCCTCTCACTGTGAAATGGTGACATCTCTTTTTCCCCCTATTAGGGAGAGCGAGAGGCTGTGACTTACTGTACTGTGGTATGTTGAATTATCGGGTGAATGAGTAGTCTTTGGGGCACTGCAAGTCTGTGTCTTTATTGAGGCTTTGCTGCATGTTTGAGTGCTTGGTAGGGGGGTGTCAATGCCTTTTTGCTAGTGGGGGAAGGTGGGTTGTTGCTTTGCTGCTGCTTTTTCATGGGAGAAGGAGTTAGGGGTTCTAACATTTAACTGTCATTCTTTCTTTGGGGCACTCCTCTGTTTTCATGGATCTTTGCAAACAAAAAGAATTTCAGGATGTATATTGTATACATTTCTCTGACATTAAATGTACCTATTGACCTATTTATTGGGGCAGCATTAGTTGTGACCTTTCAATAATTACTAGATTTTGGAATAGTTCTAGAGGAGTGGTGTAATGTCAAAGCAGGTTCACGGGTTTGGTGATTGAGACAGAAAACACTGACTACAAAAAGCATATTAATCATTTATTTACAAACAGTAAAAATTTGACCAAACATCTAAGTTCCCCCAAGTTACACAAACTACAAAACCAAATATTCAAAAAACAGATACTTAGTAAAAAGTCCGGGCAGAACATACCTTCCAAATGGTTCTGTGTAGCATGCCCTGGGAACAAAAGGAAAGAGAGAGAGAACAAACCTCTCGCGTGTTACTCTTTATATCCCCAAGACACTTGAAACTGGACACTAAGCCAACCAATGGGAAAAGATAGTTGCAAACTTTAAATGAATCAATTACTAACACAGCGCAAGTGGCTTTCGACTGGCAAATGAAGCCACACTCCCACATTATAGGCCACCCCCCAAAAGTTACAACAATATGATAATTCAACCCTCAGACTTGTAATGACCCTCACAAACTCCTTACTAAGCTATATATGAAACATAAAAGTACAATACCCAGTACTGTAAACCCAATAGTTACATCCCAGTGTACTACAGTAGTCCACCAGGCTTTCTGTGCTCCAATAGGCCATTAACCTTCCCCCAGAGTGTAATAGTTAATGAGCTGGTCCGCCACTTAATCTTATACACTGATTCTCACATGTGATCAGCCAAGTGAGTGATGTTCCCCATCTCGTCAGAAATGTAGGTGCAGCATTCTTGACCAATAATAGCATGTACCACCTTTCTTTGTGAGCAGGAAATCTAAGGCCATTGATATCAGTTCCTGGGACTGTTGGGAAAGGCTATCATTCAAAACCTTGCTCCCTCTGTAATAGCCCTCTTACAATGCCAACCAGCATAGGCAAAGTGCTCATCCAGGTAACTGGGGTGGTATACCTATGGCACCACATATAAATCTTGATACTTTAAGTACTAATACTTCCATAAATGTTTCAGATTCACTCCTTGTTTGATGACAAACCCACCTTGACCATTCTGTAATATTGAAGATGCTACATAAATGAAAGCTGCTGTTGCTGCAATGGATACCTCAAAGATGTTTTGATAATTCCATACATTTGGGACTCACAGAGATTTTTTTCTCCGCAGATGTTGGTGTAATGAAGGTTTTTTCTTTGGCTACAATGTTTTTACAAAACCTGATATGAATGTGTTAGTAAGTCTGGACCACTGCATTGAAGAATTGAGGATATATAAAAAAAATCATTTTGAACCTAAGTAATCTCTGGCTAAAAGAATAATTGGGATTGAACAGGAAATTTTGTACTGAAGTAATTCTGTCTTCAGCAGTTAGAAAAAAACCGGCTTATATGAGTTTTCTCTTTATTGGCAGAGAGATATTGAGAATTGTACATTATACCCTTGTTTGTCTAGGGGAAGGGAGGACTCACTGATAAGAACAGGAATGAACATCTGTCTGTAATTAAGTCAGGGTCTTGCAAGGGGAATAACTGATAAGGACTGGACAGTACATCCATCTGTAATCAAACCTTAATTTAGTGGACTCTCTTATCTAAGTAATTAAGTTTTGCACCAACAGACTTGGTGGGCGTACCAGTTCTAATAACAGTTTGCAATAGTAATGTATGGGGCTTACTATGTATAACTATACGGCTGGATCCTGACTAAAGTAGTCCACTTGTCAGAGGGTGGCAGTACTGACGTGCCTTCCCTTTGACAACTGGTTCTCAAACTCTGCAGGAGAGTGCGCAATAAACTGTGGTGATGATAAGAAGTTGGTCTCCCGAGTTTTATTCAGATTCGACTTTAACAGCATGACTGATAGAAGGAGAAGAAGATAATCAGAGCATGAGAACTGTGAGAATTAGCTGGGCTGGAAGAGACATTCTCAGAAGGAACTATCTACTCAGGGTCAATTCTCTGAGCAGAGTCTTACTGGTGACATGGTAATAATTCAGTTAGCACTATTGCTTCATTATTTCAGAGAACTGGGTTTGATCATGAATTCTAATGTGCCTATGTGGAGTTTGACTGTTCACAAGATCACAAGACAAAGGAGCAGAAGTAGGCCATTCGGCCCAAGTCTACTCTGCAACTCCCCCGTGAGCTAAACCATTCTCCCATCTAGTTCTAATTTCTGGCTTTTTCCCCATATCCCTTGATACCCTGACTAATTAGATATCTATCAATCTCCTCCTTAAACACCCTCAATGATTGGACTTCCACAGCTGTATGTGGCAACAAATTCCACAAATCCACGACCCTTTGGCTAAAAAAAAATTCTCCTCATCTCTGTTTTAACTGGGTACCCTCTAATTCTAAGACTGTGGCCTCTTGGTTCCCTCATCGCAGAAATTCATGGCTAATATTTTGCCTCATCGCATTCTATCAATATTGGGAGTTTTACAATCCGGGGCGGGGGATGTGGACAGAGAAAGTGAAGGCAGATAAATCCCGCCGCCTCCTCCATACCTGGGCCTCGGGTGGACGTCTGGCACCGAAACGGTGCTCTTGAGGATGGCAGAAACCTGAACCCACCCGCCGCCGCTCGGGACACGCGCCCAGTCAGTCGCGCTCGCGCCCTCCGGCCAGGTGCGAGGGTCAGAGGCGGATGTCGGGCGTGCGCCCCCGCCTGCGGTGTACTGTACCTTGCAGCGCACTAATCTGCTTCCAGTTGCATGCCAATTGCAGGTCGAGTAAGTAGATGATGTTGTCATTGAAAACATTCGTTGATGAACTGGGAACCTGACACACCAAACATCCTCCTTGGTCTCGTGCGGGTGAATCTCTGATCCCCAAATGACTCAGCTGGAGCAAAATAAAAGTTGAGGGCAATAGTAATATTTGCAGTACTGGGAGGTAGTTTGCATCAAATGCGCAGCATCCTAATACTTTTGAAAGGATGGCGTTGAGGTACATAGAGGAAGCTTATTTCTCCATGAACCTTATCTCTGATTTTGACCATCTGCAACCTGCATCTCTCTGCTATGAAGTTATCACTCGCATCTGTGGAATTTGGACTTGATCATTTCTAAGCAATTGCTGCTCTTGCAGAGCATAGAGCAAGTTAGACTCCTAAAATGTAGAGAATATTTCCAGATTTCAAAAGAAACTTCTGAAGTGTATAGCTCTTTGGACTGTAGCTGAGAACAATATTGTGTATTTAATATTTCAGTAACATTTGTGTAATATTTTAAATATATTGTTTGATTAAGCCTTCGTGTTCATTTAAATAATTTATTATGGATTGTATGCAGAAGTACATGAATGGTATATGTCATCACACAAATGCGTCATACATGCACATCTCGCTTAAAGTAAAAATGAAACTTAAAACATAACCTGCTGAGCTCCCTTCTTTTTCCTTGTAATTAGTTTAATGATTTGGAATTACACAGCATAACAGGGCAAATCTGTGTTCCATGAGGCGAGATATGTTGGAAAGATAGGTATTTTAGCTCTTTTTGAGCTTGTTCATCCATACAGATATCGGCCAATTTATGAATTTTCACCACAATGCAATTGGAGTTTGTGACCTAGATAATATGAAAAGTTATGCTATATGAGGGCATACAACAAAGCAAAAATTAGCGGGAAGATAGAGATTTGGAAGCTTTTAAAACCTACAAAGAGCAACTAAAAGAATCATTAGGAGGGAAAAGATGAAATATGAAAGCAAACTAGCAAACAATATCAAAGTAGATAGTAAAAGCTTTTTCAAGAACATACAAAATAGAAGAGTCTTGAGAGTGGATATAGGAACGCTAGAAAATGAGGCCAGAGAAATAATAACAGGGGACAAGGAGATGGCAGGTGAACTAAATGAGTACTTTGCATCAGTCTTCACTGTGGAAGACATTAGCAGTGTGCCAGATGTTGTAGTGTGTGAGGGAAGAGAAGTGAGTACAGTTACAAAGGAGAAGTTACTCAAAAAGCTGAAAGACCCAAGGGTACATAAGTCAGCCGGACCAGAGGAATTTACCCTAGGGTTCTGAAAGAGTTAGCGGTAGAGACTGTGGTGGCATTAGAAATGATCTTTCAAAAATCATTGGACTCTAGCTTGATGCCAGAGGACTGGAAAATTGCAAATAATCACTCCAC
Source organism: Mobula hypostoma (assembly GCF_963921235.1). NCBI lineage: Eukaryota > Metazoa > Chordata > Chondrichthyes > Myliobatiformes > Myliobatidae > Mobula > Mobula hypostoma. Next base: position 72,063,725 of record NC_086107.1, on the reverse strand, counting down.
TCTTTAAGAAAGGAGGAAGGCAGCAGAAAGGAAATTATAGACCAGTTAGTCTGATCTCAGTGGTTGGAAAGATGTTGGAATCAATTGTTAAGGATGAGGTGATGGAGTATTTAGTGACGCAGGACAAGATTTAGATAATGGAATGGATAGCTTTCTTGCTAAGTTTGCAGATGATATGAAGATTGGTGAAGGGGCAGGTAGTGTTTAGGAAACATGTAGGCTGCAGAAGGATTAAACAGATTAGGAGAATAGACAAAGTCATGATTCTGGGAATAAAACGATTATCATATGAGGAATGTTTGATGGTTCTGGGTCTGTACTCGCTGGAATTTAGAAGGATGAGGGGGAATCTCACTGAAACGTTTCTAATGTTGAAAGGACTAGACAGAGTAGATGTGGAAAGGATGTTTACTACGGCGGGGGAATCTAGGACAAGAAGGCACAGCCTCTGGATAGAGGGGTGTCCATTTAAAACAGAGATGTGGAGAAATTTCCTTAGCCAGAGGCTGGTGAATTTGTGGAATTTGTTACCACAGGCAACTGTGGAGACCAGGTTGTTGGGTGTATTTAAGGTAGAGATGGGGAGAAGGCTGGGGAAAGGAGTTGAGGAGGGGAGAAAAGGATCAACCATGATTGAATGGTGGATCAGACTAGATGGGCCAAATGGACTGATTTTGCTCCAATGTCTTATGGTTTTATGAAACATTCCTTAAGTAATAAGTGGTAATCAAAATCTCCTAACCGCTGTTTCAGTGTCAACAAAGATTGATATTCACTGGAATGGCAGGTGGAACCGAAGTACTGATCTCAGTGAATTGTCTTTAATCAAACCTGTGAATCTGAGAAAATTTATTTACAAGCTTTTCTCTGATAGACATTTTTTAGTCCATATCAGTATATTAACCCCAAACCCTTCTGCTCTAAACTAGTTAACTTACAGGCTGTGCAGGATGTCAGTGAAAGCTGCAAATATGCCATGGGAGGTGTATGGAGGGATATGATCCGTGTGCAGGTCAGTGGGACTAGGCAGAAAATGGTTCAGCACAGCCAACAAGGGCCAAAAGGCCTGTTTCTGTGCTGTAGTTTCTATGGTTTCTATGGTTTTCTATGGTCACTGATTTCGCTTAATCTATTCTATTAATCCCATCTTCAGTGAGCTCCAGTGGATTAGTCAAACATCATTTTCTTTTCATTCATCCATACTGACTCTACACAAACACGAGGAATTCTGCAGATGCTGGAATTTCAAGCAACACACATCAAAGTTGCTGCTGAATGCAGCAGGCCAGGCAGCATCTCTAGGAAGAGGTACAGTCGACGTTTCGGGCCAAAACCCATCAGCAGGTGATGATTCCAGGCTCTTTGGGAAGATGATATCCTTGTGCACACTTTCCTGGAAGAATGAGAAAAATGCTTTGGCTTCAAGACACAAGATTGTCTTACTTAGCCGCTTACTGTCCTCTGCAAACAAAAGGGCTCTAACACATATTCAAAGGTCAATAACAAAATCCAGGATGACATTAGTTGATCCAAGATTATATCAGATTTCTCTGCCCTTTCATTGAAGGTTAAGAACAACATGCAGAACAATGCCTTACTTTTCAATAATACCTGTGACCAGCCAATTAACATCAGAAGATGAGGTTGATAATATCTGGGTGGTATTTTTGCTCCTTACCAGCATTTCATTGCTGCAACCTATGGACCAGAATGCTATTGCTGCATTCAAAATTTACTATCTACAGCATGTAAACAGTCACATCATTGAACGTCAATAATAAAATAATCTTTTGTGAATTAAGATATCCAGAAAATACACCTGTTCCCCTTTGAATAATATAACACATGCAGCAATGTATAGGGAAAATTTTATCCAAAATGCACGCATAAATCTGATGCATCAATTCCTTGAAACATCTCCAAGACAATACTGTATTGCTAAGCTGGCAAACAAAGGCTGATAGGGTGACGCAGTGGTGGAGTGGTTAGCACAATGCTTTACAGTGTTCAATTCCTGCTCTGGTTTCCTCCCACAGTCCAAAGTCGTACCAGTTGTTACATCAATTGGTCATTGTAAATTGTTGGGATTACTGGTTGGTGTCGCTTGAAGGGCCAGAAGGGCCTATTCTGCTATATCACAATAAATAAATAAATGCAAGAGACCAAACTGATCTAAAACCTCGTAACAAAGAGCTTACAAATGAGGGTCCGTTAGGGGTTGATCAACAGAGGCACAGATATGTAGAAATTATTTGGATGAAAGTATATGTGGACAATGATATCCACCCTAGCTTTGCACCTCCCGGACTACAGTAAGGAGTTTCACCTTTCCGTTCACTTTAAGAATAGCTTTGCTCAAGCCGTTTTAACTCAGGAGCATGGGTAAAGACAGAGGCTGACTGCTTATTTCAGTACTCAACTAGATGCAATAGCCAGAGGTCTACCAGGTTGTCTTTCAGCAGTGCAGCCACTTGTCTTGCTGTTGCAATATGCAGTCTCTAACTCTTAATTAATTTAGTCAGGTCCACATCCCAGATTCAGTGGAAATGTTACTGACTCACTGTGCCACACAGCACTTTCCACTTTGCCGTAAAACTGCTACACAAGTAATAAAACCCCACAAGGACTTTAATGATACTCCTATTGCTAATGCTGATTTAATTTTCTTTGCTGAAAGCTCAGCTTTACATAATGATACAGGAAAACCATGCAAAGGACATGGATGTGGTCTCCGAGGGTAATAAAGTGGCAGAGTATGCTGCAAAAAACGCAGAAATTAGACCCGCCCTGGTTGTACCGGAAACAAGCACCCACACGCAGTTGGCCCTGATGACACCTCCCACTTTGGAGGATGTACAAACATACCAGTCCACTACTCCATCGGCCACAAGAACAAAGTGAGAAAAGCTGGTTTGTAAGCAACACGATAGTATGTAGCTTTACCCCAATGGATGCATTGTGGCCCCGGGTAAATTGGTACTGCGGATTGCCCAATGTGTTCATAAATAGACAATAGACAATAGACAATAGGTGCAGAAGTAGACCATTTGGCCCTTCGAGCCTGCACCGCCATTCTGAGATCATGGCTGATCATCTACTATCAATACCCGGTTCCTGCCTTGTCCCCATAACCCTTGATTCCCCTATCCATAAGATACCTATCTAGCTCCTTCTTGAAAGCATCCAGAGAATTGGCCTCCACTTCTGAGGCAGCGCGCTCCACACCTCCACAACTCTCTGGGAGAAGAAGTTCCTCCTCAACTTTGTCCTAAATGACCTACCCCTTATTCTTAAACCATGCCCTCTGGTACTGGACTCTCCCAGCATCTGGAACATATTTCCTGCCTCTATCTTGTCTAATCCCTTAATAATCTTATATGTCTCAATCGGATCCCCCCTCAATCTCCTTAATTCCAGCATATACAAGCCCAGTCTCTCTAACCTCTCTGCGTAAGACAGTCCAGACATCCCAGGAATTAACCTAGTGAACCTACGCTGCACCTCCTCCACAGCCAGGATGTCCTTCCTTAACCCTGGAGACCAAAACTGCACACAATACTCCAGGTGTGGTCTCACCAGGGCCCTGTACAAATGCAAAAGGATTTCCTTGCTTTTGTACTCAATTCCCTTTGTAACAAAGGCCAACATTCCATTAGCCTTCTTCACTGCCTGCTGCACTTGCTCATTCACCTTCAGAAACTGATGAACAAGTACTCCTAGATCTCTCTGTATTTCTCCCTTACCTAACTCCACACCGTTCAGATAATAATCTGCCTTCCTGTTCTTGCTCCCAAAGTGAATAACCTCACACTTATTCACATTAAGCACCATCTGCCAAGTTTCTGCCCACTCACCCAACCTATCCAAGTCACCTTGAATTCTCCTAACATCTTCATCACATGTCACACTGCCACCCAGCTTAGTATCATCAGCAAACTTGCTGATGTTATTCACAATGCCTTCCTCTAAATCATTGACGTAAATTGTAAACAGCTGTGGTCCCAATTCCGAGCCCTGTGGCACCCCACTAGTCACCACCTGCCATTCCGAGAAACACTCATTCACTGCTACCCTTTACTTTCTATCTGCCAACCAGTTTTCTATCCATGTCAATATCCTCCCCCCAATGCCATGAGCTCTGATTTAACCCACCAATCTCCTATGTGGTACCTTATTAAATGCCTTCTGAAAGTCAAGGTACACCACATCCACTGGATCTCCCGTGTCTATCTATCTCGTTACATCCTCGAAAAACTCCAATAGATTAGTCAAGCATGATTTGCCCTTGGTAAATCCGTGCTGGCTCGGCCCAATCTTATCACTGCTATCAAGATATGCCGCTATTTCATCTTTAATAATGGACTCTAGCATCTTCCCCACTACTGATGTTAGGCTAACAGGGCGATAGTTCTCTGTTTTCTCCCTCCCTCCTTTCTTAAAAAGTGGGACAACACTAGCCATTCGCCAATCCTCAGGAACTGATCCTGAATCTAAGGGACGTTGGAAAATGATCACCAATGCATCCGCAATTTCCAGAGCCACCTCCTTTAGTATACCCTAGGATGCAGACCATCTGGACCTGGGGATTTGTTAACCTTCAGTCCCATCAGTCTACTCATCACCGTTTCCTTCCTAATGTCAATCTGTTTCAGTTCCTCTGTTACCCTATATCCTTGGCCCATCCATACATCTGGGAGATTGCTTGTGTCTTCCCTAGTGAAGGCAGATCCAAAGTACTTATTAAATTTGTCTGCCATTTCTCTGTTTCCCATAACAATTTCTCCCAATTCATTCTTCAAGGGCCCAACATTGTTCTTAACTATCTTTCTTCTCTTCACATACCTAAAACAACTTTTGCTATCCTCCTTTACATTCCTAGCTAGCTTGCGTTCATACCTCATTTTTTCTCCCCATATTGCCTTTTTAATTAAGTTCTGTTGCTCCTTAAAAATTTCCCAATCATCCATCTTCCCACTCGCCTTGGCTCTGTTATACTTCTTTTTTAAGGCTATGCTATCTCTGACTTCCTTTGTCAACCACTGTGGCCACTTTCCCCCCTTTGAATCCTTCCTTCTCTGGGGGATGAACTGATTTTGCACCTTGTGCATTATTCCCAAGAATACCTGCCATTGCTGTTCCACTGTCTTTTCTGCTAGGATATCCGACCAGTCAACTTTGGCCAGCTCCGCCCTCATGGTTCCATAGTCTTCTTTGTTCAACTGCAATACTGACACTTCTGGTCTGCCCTTATCCCTCTCAACTTGCAGATAAAAACTTATCATATTATGGTCACTACCTCCTAATGGCTCCTTTACTTCAAGATCACTTATCAAATCCTGTTCATTGCACAGCACTAAATCCAGAATAGCCTTATCCCTGGTCAGCTGTCATACAAGCTGCTCCAAAAATGCATCCCGTAGGCACTCTACAAACTCCCTATCCTGGGGTCCAGTACCAACCTGATTTTCCCAGTTCACCTGCATGTTGAAATCCCCCATAACTACTGCGACATTTCCTTTGCCACAAGCCATTGTTAACTCCCTATTCAACTTGCACCCAATATCCATGCTACTGTTTGGGGGCCTGTAGATAACACCTATTAGGATCTTTTTGCCCTTACTGTTCCTCAGTTCTATCCACACTGACTCTACTTCTCCTGATTCTATGTACCCCCTTGCAAGGGACTGAATCTCATTCCACACCAACAGGGCCACCCCACCCCCTCTGCCCACCTTTCTGTCCCTTCGATAGCACGTATACCCTTGCACATACAATTCCCAGGTCTGATCCCCCTGCAGCCATGTCTCCGTTATGCCAACAACATCAGAGTTACCCATTCGCACCTGAGCTTCAAGCTCATCCACCTTATTTCTGACACTTCATGCATTCAGATACAGAATTTTTAACCCATTTCTACTCTCTCTGTTTAAATCGCTGCCTATTTTGCATAACCCAACTCCCTGAACTCTCACCGGGCTATATGCCCCTTGAATTTTGTTGTCCTTCTTAAATTTACTTACTCTTTCTGCACTTTTAACTCCATGCTCCGTCAGACCATCCCTCAGCACATGTGTCCTCCTTATCACTCGTTCCGCCTCACCTTTCTCTATTTCACACTTAGTATTCCGGAACCGTGTAGTCCCCACTTGTCCTTTATACTTCATCTCGCTATCCTCTCTCACATTCTGGATCCCTGCCCCCTGCAAATTTAGTTTAAACTCCCCCCCCCCCGCAAACAGCACTAGCAGACTTTCCTGCAAGAATGTTAGTACCCCTCCAGTTCAGGTGTAAACCGTCCCGTCGGAACAGATCCCACCTTCGCTAGAACAAAGTCCAATTTTCTAAAAACCTGAAGCCCTCCCTCCTACACCATCCTCTCAGCCACGTATTGATCTGTATAATCCTTCTGAGCTACTGAGGTGACTTTAAACTAGAATGGTTGGGGGGTGGGAATCAAATTAAAGAGGCTAGGCGTGAGGAGGTTAGTTCACAACAGGGGGATGGGAACCAGTGCAGAGAGACAGAGGGGTGTAAAGTGAGGGTAGAAGCAAAAAGTACAAAGGAGAAAAGTAAAAGTGGCAGGCCGACAAATCCAGGGCAAGCATTAAAAAGGGCCACTTTTCAACATAATTGTATAAGGGCTAAGAGAGTTGTAAAAGAGCGCCTGAAGGCTTTATGTGTCAATGCAAGGAGCATTCGTAATAAGGTGGATGAATTGAAAGTGCAGATTGTTATTAATGATTATGATATAGTTGGGATCACAGAGACATGGCTCCAGGGTGATCAGGGATGGGAGCTCAACGTTCAGGGATATTCAATATTCAGGAGGGATAGACATGAAGGAAGGGGAGGTGGGGTGGCGTTGCTGGTTAAAGAAGAGATTAACGCAATAGAAAGGAAGGACATAAGCCGGGAAGATGTGGAATCGATATGGGTAGAGCTGCGTAACACCAAGGGGCAGAAGATGCTGGTGGGAGTTGTGTACAGGCCACCTAACAGTAGTAGTGAGGTCGGAGATGGTATTAAACAGGAAATTAGAAATGTGTGCAATAAAGGAACAGCAGTTATAATGGGTGACTTCAATCTACATGTAGACTGGGTGAACCAAATTGGTAAAGGTGCTGAGGAAGAGGATTTCTTGGAATGTATGCGGGATGGGTTTTTGAACCAACATGTCGAGGAACCAACTAGAGAGCAGGCTATTCTGGACTGGGTTTTGAGCAATGAGGAAGGGTTAATTAGTGATCTTGTCGTGAGAGGCCCCTTGGGTAAGAGTGACCATAATATGGTGGAATTCTTCATTAAGATGGAGAGTGACATAGTTAATTCAGAAACAAAGATTCTGAACTTAAAGAGGGGTGACTTTGAATGTATGAGACGTGAATTAGCTAAGATAGACTGGCAAATGACACTTAAAGGATTGACGGTGGATATGCAATGGCAAGCATTTAAAGGTTGCATGGATGAACTACAACAATTGTTCATCCCAGTTTGGCAAAAGAATAAATCAAGGAAGGTAGTGCACCCGTGGCTGACAAGAGAAATTAGGGATAGTATCAATTCCAAAGAAGTAGCATACAAATTAGCCAGAGAAAGTGGCTCACCTGAGGACTGGGAGAAATTCAGAGTTCAGCAGAGGAGGACAAAGGGCTTAATTAGGAAGGGGAAAAAAGATTATGAGAGAAAACTGGCAGGGAACATAAAAACGGACTGTAAAAGCTTTTATAGATATGTAAAAAGGAAAAGACTGGTAAAGACAAATGTAGGTCCCCTGCAGACAGAAACAGGTGAATTGATTATGGGGAGCAAGGACATGGCAGACCAATTGAATAATTACCTTGGTTCTGTCTTCACTAAGGAGGACATAAATCATCTTCCAGAAATAGTAAGGGACGGAGGGTCCAGTGAGATGGAGGAACTGAGTGAAATACATGTTAGTAGGGAAGTGGTGTTAGGTAAATTGAAGGGATTGAAGGCAGATAAATCCCCAGGGCCAGATGGTCTGCATCCTAGAGTGCGTAAGGAAGTAGCCCAAGAAATAGTGGATGCATTAGTGATAATTTTTCAAAACTCGTTAGATTCTGGACTAGTTCCTGAGGATTGGAGGGTGGCTAATGTAACCCCACTTTTTAAAAAAGGAGGGAGAGAGAAACCGGGGAATTATAGACCGGTTAGCCTAACGTCAGTGGTGGGGAAACTGCTGGAGTCAGTTATCAAGGATGTGATAACAGCACATTTGGAAAGCGGTGAAATGATCGGACAAAGTCAGCATGGATTTGTGAAAGGAAAATCATGTCTGACGAATCTCATAGAATTTTTTGAGGATGTAACTAGTAGAGTGGATAGGGGAGAACCAGTGGATGTGGTATATTTGGATTTTCAAAAGGCTTTTGACAAGGTCCCACACAGGAGATTAGTGTGCAAACTTAAAGCACACGGTATTGGGGGTAAGGTATTGGTGTGGGTGGAGAATTGGTTAGCAGACAGGAAGCAAAGAGTGGGAATAAACGGGACCTTTTCAGAATGGCAGGCGGTGACTAGTGGGGTACCGCAAGGCTCAGTGCTGGGACCCCAGTTGTTTACAATATATATTAATGACTTGGATGAGGGAATTAAATGCAGCATCTCCAAGTTTGCGGATGACACGAAGCTGGGTGGCAGCGTTAGCTGTGAGGAGGATGCTAAGAGGATGCAGGGTGACTTGGATAGGTTGGGTGAGTGGGCAAATTCATGGCAGATGCAATTTAATGTGGATAAATGTGAAGTTCTCCACTTTGGGGGCAAAAATAGGAAAACAGATTATTATCTGAATGGTGGCCGATTAGGAAAAGGAGAGGTGCAACGAGACCTGGGTGTCATTATACACCAGTCATTGAAAGTGGGCATGCAGGTACAGCAGGCGGTGAAAAAGGCGAACGGTATGCTGGCATTTATAGCGAGAGGATTCGAGTACAGGAGCAGGGAGGTACTACTGCAGTTGTACAAGGCCTTGGTGAGACCACACCTGGAGTATTGTGTGCAGTTTTGGTCCCCTAATCTGAGGAAAGACATCTTTGCCATAGAGGGAGTACAAAGAAGGTTCACCAGATTGATTCCTGGGATGGCAGGACTTTCATATGAAGAAAGACTGGATGAATTGGGCTTGTACTCGTTGGAATTTAGAAGATTGAGGGGGGATCTGATTGAAACGTATAAGATCCTAAAGGGATTAGACAGGCTAGATGCAGGAAGATTGTTCCCGATGTTGGGGAAGTCCAGAACGAGGGGTCACAGTTTGAGGATAGAGGGGAAGCCTTTTAGGACCGAGATTAGGAAAAACTTCTTCACACAGAGAGTTGTGAATCTGTGGAATTCTCTGCCACAGGAAACAGTTGAGGCCAGTTCATTGGCTATATTTAAGAGGGAGTTAGATATGGCCCTTGTGGCTACGGGGGTCAGGGGGTATGGAGGGAAGGCTGGGGCGGGGTTCTGAGTTGGATGATCAGCCATGATCATAATAAATGGCGGTGCAGGCTCGAAGGGCTGAATGGCCTACTCCTGCACCTATTTTCTATGTTTCTCTGTTTCTATGTACCTCGCCTCACTCGCATGTGGCACAGGTAGCAATCCTGAGATTGCTACCTACCCTGGAGGTCCTGCCCTTCAGCTTTGCACCTAACTCCCTGAACTCACTATGCAGGACCCCCTCACTCTTCCTACCCACGTCATTGGTTCCTACATGGACCACAACATCTGGATTCTTGCCCTCCCTCTCGAGAATAATCTGCACCCGATCTGAGATGTCCCGGACCCCGGCACCAGGGAGTCAACATACCATTCGAGACTCCCGATCTCCCCCACAAAATCTCCTATCTGCCCCCCTGACTATAGAATCTCCTATCACTACCGCTGGCCTCTCTTCTCTCCTCCCCTTCTTGAGTCGAGGGTCCAACCTCAGCACCAGAGACAGGACCACTGCAACTTGTTCCTGGTAGGTCATCCCCACCAACAGTATCCAAAATGGTATACTTATTGTTGATGGGAATGGTCACAGGGGTGCTCTGCTCTCTCTGCCTGCTCTCCCTCCATCTCCTGACAGTCACCCAGTTGCCTACCTCCCGTCTTTTCGGTGTGACTACCTCCCGATAACTCTTATCTATCTCTGTCTCTGCCTCCCGAATGATCCGTAGTTCATCCAGCTCCAGCTCCAATTCCCTAACTCGCTCTGATAGGAGCTGCAGCTGGATGCACCTTCTGCAGGTGTGGTCATCAGGGACAACTGCGTTGACCCTGACCTCCCACATACTGCACACGGAGCACACCACTGCTCTAACTATCTCCCCCATTACCTGATCCCAGATTAATCAGAATAAATGAAAAAGTACCTACCGATCTTACCTTTTTCCCTCAGCAAGCACGTACTCAGGCTCACTGATTACCTCTCACCGAAGACCCCCTTATGCCGAAGCCCACTGAGCCAAAGCCCAGCACTCTGCTCCCACGCACTCTGCCGCCCGCACCTGAAAGTGGGCCTCTTTTTAAACTCCGTGCTCGCCGCTGACATCACCCGCACCTGCGCAGTTTTACCTTCCTCCTCAGGTAATGCCAAGGTAGTCCCAATCTTCCTCGGCCTACCTACAACGGCTGATCCTCTGATCCTCCGATCCCCAGTCGTCCGTCGACCTCGAGCACTCCTTGCTCCCGCACCGACGCAGGCAATAAATGCAGGCAAGAGGGGAATGGTTGTTCAAACAAACCACACTTGGTATTTCCCCTGAGTACCTCAAGTTGCAGAACAAATTTGTTAACAAATAGGTACAAGTAACAGGGCTCCTACCCTGCTGTAAGTTGCTACTTTTGGACACTTACAGATGGACTTTATTGAATTACCTCAATGTAAAAAGTATAAGTATGTATTAGTCATTATTGATGTGTTCTCACGAAACATTTCCTTGTAGAAAGAATGATGCAGTTGCAGGAGCGAAACATCTGTTAAAGGAAATAATCCCACAATTTGGGAATCCCTGGAAACTATTCGGCGACAACAATACCCATTTCACTGGTAAAGTAATTAAAGGAGTATGCAAAGCCTTATAGGTGGATCAACATTTTCATTGCAGCTACCATCTTCGGCCAGCTGGCCTAGTGCAAAGAATGAATGGAACAATTAAGAATAGATTTAGTAAAACGTAAGAGGAAACTGGACTAAAGCGGAAACAGGTGCTGCCTTTGGTTCTGATGATGAGCCTCTGCTAATAGAACCAATGGTCTGTTCCCCCATGAAATCATAATGGAAGGCCCCTGTGCCCATTAACTGATACACCACTAGGAACTAAACAAATGGAGGTTCACAATCTGGCTTGCTAAATTATTGTGTAGCCTTAACAAAAAACATTACAAAATGGTAAATGGTAGGGCATTGAAGAATGCGGTAGAACAGAAGGATCTAGGAATAATGGTGCATAGTTCCCTGAAGGTGGAATCTCATGTGGATAGGGTGGTGAAGAAAGCTTTTGGTATGCTGGCCTTTATAAATCACAGCACTGAGTATATAGGAGTTGGGATGTAATGTTGAAATTGTACAAGGCATTGGTGAGGCCAAATTTGGAGTATTGTGTACAGTTTTGGTCACTAAATTATAGGAAAGATGTCAACAAATTAGAGAGAGTACAGAGAAGATTTACTAGAATGTTACCTGGGTTTCATCACCTAAGTTACAGAGAAATGTTGAACAAGTTGGGTCTTTATTTTTTGGAACGTAGAAGGTTGAGGGGGGACTTGATAGAGGTATTTAAAATTATGAGGGGGATAGATAGAGTTAACGTGGATAGGCTTTTTCCATTGAGAGTAGGGGAGATTCAAACAAGAGGACATGAGTTGGGAGTTAAAAGGTAAAAGTTTAGGGGTAACATGAGGGGGAACTTCTTTACTCAGAGAGTGGTAGCTGTGTGGAACGAGCTTCCAGCAGAAGTGGTTGAGGCAGGTTCGATGTTGTCCTTTAAAGTTAAATGGGAAGCTATGTGGACAGGAAAGGAATGGAGGGTTATGTGCTGAGTGCAGGTCGGTGGGACTAGGTGAGAGTAAGAATTCGGCACAGACTAGAAGGGCCAAGATGGCCTGTTTCTATGTTGTAATTGTTATATGGTTATATAGTCATATCATCGACAGGTAAAAGAAACCCAGCAACCAGTAGCGGACCTCAGATGTCATGACATTGAACCTGGAGACTACATGGTGGTGCAGACATTAATAAAAGAAAGAACTGTTTGGAACCTCGATTTGAAGTACTATTTCATGTATGGCCATCAAGGTAAGAGAAAAGCCATCATGGACTCATGCCTCTCACTCTAATGACATAGAGGATAAAACCACTGAGAGTCCCAGTGACTGCAACTGGAATAGCTCATGTCCTTTCCCTGACAGATGTTACTGCCATGAACGCTCAACCTGCTGGGTTTGTATGGCTATCCTAGCACATGTAGAAATGGGTGTGCCCCTTTTACCACTCCCTTCAATGAAACAAATGAACTGTTTCTTTAATTGGTCCAAGCCCAAGTTTGGTTGCTGGTACAACGATGATGGGGCTCAGAAACAGACACACTTCCTCCCCTTATGAGTATAGCCAGAGTGTCACTGAGGGAAGATGGGGATATAAATTTGGAAACAATGTGTTTCAGAGAATGGTATACCCCCATATGACAATGCTGTCCCCAGGATAAAAGGACCTAGTGTTGGTCCTAGAGAAGGTAACTCTCACGTAATTCACAGAGGGCAGAGCTTAGGATGATGGCACCTAACGGCAACTCTTTTTCTTGCATCTTCAGAAACAGCACTATTTATATCTTTAATATCTCTTTTTTACCTTATCAGGGTTCATTTGAAGACCCTGATCTGGAATTACATGCTGACTTCAGTTCTTTGCTGAGATGGGTTCATGGCCGGACGCTTTTCAATATGCCAAGGACGCAGCCTGTAAGACTAGCACACCTTCAGGGTAACAGATTTTCGTGGCTCTGGAGGCGAGCGGACTTCAGGCTGGTGCCACCGCCTGGTGTGACTTGGGAGAAGGACGATCATCAGCAGTGAGCCGGCTAAGATCCGAGTTCTTTGGGCACGCAGCTCGTAAAAAGCAACTTTTAACAGTATAAATCAGCGAGTTGTTTTGCTATGTCTCCCCTCTCGCTGTGAAACAGGGACACCTCCTTTTCCCCCGCCATCCGAAGGTAGAGCGTTCCTATGAAATGGTTTGTAAGCTGAAATGTAAAGTGAAGAAGCAATTACCATTTATTTATATGGGAAAAATTTGTGAGCATTCGCAGACCCAAAAGTAACCTACCAAGTCATGCCAAATAACACATAAAACCTTAAATAACAGTAACATATAGTAAAAGCAGGAATGATATGATAAATACACAGCCTATATAAAGTAGAAATACTTTTCCACAATCATTACTGCACTGTTCTCCATAGTGAAAATCTCACACAAGCGCCGTCGGCAGAAAATCTCACGCAAACGCTGTTGGCAAAAACACGGTGCAAGCGTTCTCCAGTAGCCTTTAACCTATGAAGCTGCCAAATCATACCAAATAACACATAAAAATACACAACCTATATAAAGTAGAAATAATGTATCTACAGTGTAGTATCACCTACGGGAATCGGGAAGACAGCTTGCCAAGCACACTGATGATGGTGTGTTAGGCCGAGTCGTCGAAGTTTGGGTGGTGCAGTGGCCCCCACCCTCTGGGCAGCAAATCGATACTGATCTGTGAAGCATGCAGCGGTCCAGCAGTAGCCGAGAGGCACATAGCACATCTTTAAGAAAAAAGCCAAAATAAACATGCTAATTAATTAGGTGCCGCCCGGCACGTAATTGTTGGCCCAGATCAGTGCTGATTTCCGATTGCATCATCTCTGCTCTAGGCCGACGATTATGTGTCGGGCGGCACCTAATTAATTAGCATGTTTATTTCGGCTTCTTTCTTAAAGATGTGCTGTGTGCCTCCCGGCTACTGCTGCATTCTCCGCGATTTGCGGGGTGGTGAGACACTGGGGTGTCATCTCATCGTCTGTTTCCATTAGAGCAGGAAGCTCATCTTCTCCTATGACTGCCTGCCTCGATGTCGAAGGTCGAGGTTCGTTGTCTGCTGTGGCTGATGTGGAAGGCTTGCTTGACTGCTGAGCCTCGTGCATTTTTCTATCACACAGTTCTTTGTAAGGACTCAAACCATCCTGCAAATATTCCCTAAACCTACGTACCCTTTCAAAATTAAAGTCGTACTTTATCATTGCAGCGAAAATCTCATGCAGTTGCTTCACGTTCAGTTTGCTACTGCATTCGGTTTCGATTGTTATCCTTTCTTCTTCCAATTGCATCAGCTCTTCATCTATCAGTTCTTGGTGATGGGATGCAAAAACCTCTTCAACATCATATTCGTCAGCTTCCACAAGCCAAACTTACTTCGTCCTTGCTTCGTTCACCGCAATCAAAATGCTTAATTATGTCTAGTTTTAAGCTAAGTGTAACACCCTTACGAGCTCTTTTAGGCTTTTCCAATACCTTAGAACTCATCATGCAAATGGCTGCTCACAGGCACGTGTTTAAGCAATGCTGGCTAGAATGCCATTCTGAATCCGGGGGAGAACGGCTGCCTTTTATCGCGTGCTGCTTTTTTTTCGTAACAGTGAAAACACCTTCTGTTAGCGAAAACAGGATACTAATGTAGGTCTTTTGTAACAGTGAGGTTTCGTAAAGCGAACGTTCGAAAAGCGGGGACACCTGTGTTAGGGAGAGAGTGTGCCTATAGTATGTTGAATTAGCAGGTGAACGAGTAGCCTCTGGGGTACTGCAAGTGAATCTTTACTGAATCTTTACTGCACACTTGAGTGCTTGGTGAGGGGTGCCGATGCTTTTTTGCTGAAGGAGGGTGGTCATTGCTTTACTGCTGCTTATGCTTGGGAGGGGGGAGCTGGGGGAGGGGCTTCGGGGTTCTAACATTTAACTGTTATTCATTCTTTGGGGCACTCTTCTGTTTTCATGGATGTTTGAAAAGAAAAATAATTTCATGATGTATATTGTATATGTTTCTCTGACATTAAATGTACCTATTGAAACTTGCCTAGGGAACCGGTAAAGCAGCACAGGAAATGATTAACATGGCATCAGCATTGGAAAAGTTAGCAAGTGAAACTGCATATACTGTCAATCAATCACAATAAGTGGTATGTAAATTGTCAGCAGAATTGGTTTGGACATTGTTTTATCCAAGAAAGGAGGCATGTGTGTCCTGACTGGACAAAGAATATTGCACTTACATACTTGATGAAACAGGATAATATAACTCACTTGCTAGATGACATCTGAGAAGCCACCAAGAAGATTAAGGAATTTGGAGACCAGTTCCATAACTATAATTCCCAGGAAGTTGGTTGCTGTTTGGGATGATGTGAGGATGCTGGACTCCTGCCTTGCATTATGGAATAACTATTGGTATTATAATATTGGCAATTATCCTCTTGCAATTATTGGGGTAGTCCAGTAGGACTAGGAAGAGGATATTGAAAATAGGTACCTGTTGGTGCAGACTAGGAAAAGGGGTTTTTGCTTCACTAACGCTCTGAGATGGTATTATTATATGAAAGTCTGAATTCACTTTGATAACTGTATTCTAAAGCAGAAGCTTATGAAATTGTGTTGTTTTCATGTAATAACACAAAGGAGGGAATGTGGAAATATATTCAAATCTTTAAGATTTTTATGTATTTAATCTTTAATGTGACAAAATGGAACCTGTATAATCCCAGAGTGCTTTGCTATATGTTCAGTGTCTATGTGGAATGAGGTATGTAATGTTCCGATCATTGTTCATTGTGCTGTGGTGACATAAACAAAGTCATTGCAGAGACACAGAAGCTAGTAGATATAAAAGAATTTATTGAACAAAAATGAGCAGCAGGCATCATAATTTGAGACATTCTCAAAAGAAGAGCCCTCCCCCACCCCTCACGACCCAATACGACATGACATTTTATATGCTAAAGATCAAAGGTAACAACAGGTCAGTTCTATAGTTATAATGTATCTACAATGCTTCCTTTTTAATTGCATCAATTGTTTCGCCTCCTGCACTAGTCATGTAAATTGGCCTTTCAGTCATAGGCATGGGTAGGTCAATTATTGAAACTGACAACCCTGTGTCCACTAACATTTTGTATTGCTGGCCCCCTAATAAACTCACTGGGTGTCATCAGTGTTTGTTTGACCTCACTGGCTCTATAAACTGCTCAGCAGTCAAATGGGAAAGAGGACACTGCTGTGGATGCTGCCTGCTTTGACGAGTGATTCTCCCACTGTGTTCTCTTTTCAGGACACTGCCTCCAACCATGGTCCAAAAAGCTCCAGCTGTAACAAATCATCTCATTTACCCTCCACCTCTATTCCAGAAGTTCCTTGTTAAGTGCCCAGTTGGCACACAAAGCAGATGTAATGTGATGTTACAGCAGCTACATTCACTAGAGCCACTTTACGACTTCTCTTTCTTTTCTTTTTAAATCTTTTTATTGAATAAGTATACAAAAAGGTAAGCCATATAGGCACTAATACACTGTTAGAATATAATAAAATAACAGGAGGTATTAATACAAAAAAAATGATACAAACAATGTAATTTAAACATAACATACTAAGGTAACATAATAGTATACTAATTTATATATATATATATCAATAGAGAAAAGGCAAAAAACCCCCCAAAAAAACCCACCGTGCAACTAACTAAAAGCAAAGCAAAGCAATGGGCTAACTTGGAACCAAGCAGAGTTAAAAAACGTCCTCAATCCCGACCCCCGTTAAAAACAGTAAAAAAAAACAAGAAGGGTATATAAATATGGAGCAAAAAAAGAGGAGAAAAAAATTACATTAAATGAAAATATTGAATAAAAGATCTCCAGGTCTGTTCAAATTTAAGTGAGGAATCATAAAGATTGCTTCTAATTTTCTCCAAATTCAAGCATAATATCGTCTGAGAAAACCAAAAAAAGGTAGTTGGAGCATTAAGCTCTTTCCAACATTGTAAGATGCATCTTTTCACCATTAAAGTAAGAAATACAATCATTCTACGGGCTGAAGGAGAAAGACTACTGGAAATTTTAGGTAGTCCAAAGATAGCAGTAATAGGGTGAGGAGAGATATCTATATTCAATATCTTGGAGATATTAAAAATGTCTCTCCAAAAAGTTTCCAGAGTAGGACAAGACCAAAACATATGAGTTAAAGAGGCTATCTGCCCTGGACATCTATCACAAAAAGGATTAATATGAGAATAAAAGCGAGCTAATTTATCTTTGGATATATGTGCTCTATGAACAACTTTAAATTGAATTAGGGAATGTTTAGCACAGATAGAGGAAGTATTGACTAATTGTAAAATCTGCCCCCAGTCATCCACGGAAATGATAGACCCCAATTCCTGTTCCCAATCTACCCTAATCTTATCAAATGGAGCTTTCCTAAGTTTCATAATAATATTATAAATCATAGTCGATGCACCTTTCTGACATGGATTAAGGTTAATTATAGTATCTAAAATGTATGTAGGAGGAAGCATTGGAAAAGAAGAAAGTATAGTACTTAGGAAATTTCTAACTTGTAGATATCTAAAAAAATGTATTCTTGATAAATTATATTTATTAGATAATTGTTCAAAAGACATAAGGGAACCATCTAAAAATAAATCCAAAAAGCGTGAAATGCCCTTAGTCTTCCAAATTTGAAAAGCACGATCCGTAAAAGAGGGAGGAAAAAATATGTTACCTAAGATAGGAATCGCTAACCCAAATTGGTTAAGATCAAAAAATTTTCTGAATTGAAACCAAATACGCAAGGTATATTTAACTATTGGGTTAGATACCTGTTTGAGGCGTTTCAAATCAAAAGGAAGAGAGGAACCTAAAATAGAGCCAAGTGTATAGCCCTGAACAGATTGTAATTCCAATACTACCCATTTAGGAATGGATAGTAGATCCTGGTCAAGTAACCAAAATTTCACATGTCGAATATTAATTGCCCAATAATAGAATCTAAAGTTAGGTAATGCTAAACCTCCATCTCTCTTAGCTTTCTGTAAATGTATTTTACCCAGTCTCGGGTTTTTATTCTGCCAAATAAATGAAGAAATTTTTGAGTCAACTTTATCAAAAAAAGATTTTGGAACAAAGATTGGTAATGCCTGAAATATATATAGAAATTTTGGCAAAAAAACCATTTTAACTGCATTAATACGACCAATCAAAGTTAAATATAAAGGAAACTATTTAGATGAAAGTTGAATAATATGGTCAATTAAGGGTAAAAAGTTAATCTTAAATAAATCTTTGTATTTACAAGTAATTTTAATCCCAAGATATGTAAAATAATTATTAATCAATTTAAATGGAAAGTTATGATACAAGGGAAGTTGTTTACTAATCGGGAAAAGTTCACTCTTACTAAGATTTAATTTATAACCTGAAAAGAGACTAAATTGTGCTAATAACTCTAAAACAGCAGGGATGGATTTTTGAGGATTAGAAATATATAAAAGTAAGTTCAGCATAGAGTGATATTTTATGGGACTTTAAGCCCCGAGTTATCCCAGTAATATTTGGAGATTCTCGAATGGCAATTGCAAGAGGTTCTAATGCAATATCAAATAATAAAGGACTAAGAGGACAACCTTGTCGAGTACCTCGAAAAAGAGGGAAAAAGGTGAGCTTAGAGAGTTGGTACGGACCGAGGCCACAGGAGAATGATATAACAGTTTGATCCAGGATATAAATTTCGAGCTAAAATTAAACATTTCAAGCACCTTAAATAAGTAAGGCCATTCTACTCTATCAAAAGCTTTCTCAGCATCACGACTTCTCTTCCTCCTCCTCTGATCTATCTCACCAGCCCATGCTACTATCATGGAGTGGGTCGATCCTACTGCTATCCCCAAATGCTCTGATTAAAATTTCTAGTGCTATGCACTGAGTTATTTTATTTTAGCAGTTTCTGTAAGAGCAGTGTGTCCTGCTGGTAAGAGTTTTTAGTTTCGGCTAAAGATAAGGAGCCATGTTATCCACCTTGGGAATGTTGTGTCAGCCAATTAAGATTGTGGGATGGATAAGAAGATTATAGAGGACTGGGTGGGAAGAGATTACTGAAGGACAGTAGTCTGATTTGGGGCCCTTTTGGTGGGAGCTGCAGAATGGGACATAAGGGAAGATACTGAAGAATGCAGTTGGACGGAGATTCCTGGTTGCAAGTACTTGGTGCACATGAATGACTCCAGGGAAGAAGGGCCAATAATCCTGAGAAAGCCAGTTTGTTCCAGGTAATCTTCGAGGGAAATTCAGACTGTGGTGGGTGCTTCCACACAGACCGTGGGTCCAGTGCATGAGTAGAGTGGTACAGCCCCGACTACTCCAGAGACGAGCTCCAATGTTTATGTGCACATTGGACTGGTCTAACTGTAATGGGCCCTGTTGTTTTCTTTTTATCTGTTACTGTCTTTATAATTTTATGCTTGTGTACGATGTCATTTCTGGGCTACCAACAGCTGAGTATGGGCAGTATTTACACTGTATTCTCTCAAATCAGGGTTCCCAATGTTCCTGTTTGGTTAAACCTTAAGTCACACTGACCCTAGATATATATGGCTCACCACTGAGCAGAATTCACTAATGAGCCATGACGATGTACAAGCCCTGGTGAAGGAGATACATTTGTGGGCTTTTCATCCAAGATTGTGGATGTTATGTGTATACTGTTTAAGGATTGATTAAGTGGTTTGTTTGTGGGTTTCAGCCAGTGTTTAAACTGGTGTTTGGGGAAACAGAAACGTGTTGTAATCAAGGTACTTTATTATGGGTGCTGCGGACATGAAGGTTTGGTGCGATTCAAAGAGGTTATCCACAAGTAATGCTTGTATTCTGAGTGGGGTGAATACTGGAATCCTCAAAGAACTGTTACTTAGAGTGCTGAGTTCTGTAAAAGTATTGGGGGAAAGTTATGTTGATTGAATGGTGTTTTGACCAATCAGCTGGTAAGGATGTCACGTTAGTCCAGGCTACCAATGACGTGACTGAAGTCATGCTGCCCAGCCTGTCTCCGGTCGGGCTGTCGGCGACTCAACCAGCACACCCCCGGTGCACTTCGGTTAACCAGGGAGGAGGGTGTGTAGGCACCCAGCAGGACTGAAAACAAAACCTGACAAAGGGCGGATGAACTCTTTGTGAGTCAACGGCCACCTTCTGTCTGTGTGAGGAGTGGCGCACCACACAGTCTTTCGTTTCGTGCCTTGTAAGGCATTATGATGACAGACAACCCAACAAACCCTATACTTCCAGAGCAGGGAGTGCTCAGGAACTCTGCAGAATGCCCAGACCCTGGCCAAGACAGGCAGTATGAAGATGCAACCTCAAACCCCACAGGGAGGGTTGAGTGCGACAGGGGGGGGCCGAGCGAACTGCGCCTCTTTTGCATTGTAAGGTAAAAACGATCATCTCAACCTTCAATGCAAACACCATCC
This sequence comes from Mobula hypostoma, assembly GCF_963921235.1. Lineage (NCBI taxonomy): Eukaryota > Metazoa > Chordata > Chondrichthyes > Myliobatiformes > Myliobatidae > Mobula > Mobula hypostoma. The sequence goes on along the minus strand of NC_086107.1, from coordinate 72,043,194 downwards.
ACCTCTTGCCTCGCTGCACAGAGTTGGCATCACAGGCAAGCAGCTATGTGATCTCCATCCTGGGTATCCAAGAACACCGTCATGTACACCCTGACGAAGAGATAAGGTTCACAGAGGCAGGGGGGATGCACCTCATCACCTCATCCACATGGAGAGAGCCAACGACGATGTCAGCACAAGGTGGAGTAGGGTTGATGTTGAACAGCAAGGCAAAGAAGGCACTGAGGGGCATGGTGTTAGTCAGTGACAGAATCCTTACTGCGGAATTCGATGGAAACCCGGCAGCCTCTGTCATCATCTGTTACTCCCTCCACAACTGCAGCGAGGAGAAGGAGGTGGAGGCCTTCTACAGTAAACTTCACGAAGCTGTCACTTCAATACTGGCACATAACTTCCTGGCTGTGCTCGGCGATTTTAATGCCCAGGTTGGACTGGAAGATGTTCCATACTCATACCAAGACTTTACCAACAGAAATGGACAATATCAAGTTGATTTCATCCAGGAACACAGTCTCATTGCCGCCAACACACAGCTCAAGAAGCGAGCTGGTAAACTGGACATATGAAAACAGAGCCTCCATCTAAAGGAAACAGCTCAATTACATCCTCATAAGAACACAATGGATCACACAACTGCGCAGCACAGAAGCCTGCAGCACCTTCAAATCGGTCAGTTCTGATCACAGAGTAGTGTCAATGCAAGTGAGACTGAGCCTGTGGCAACCCAAAGCCACAGGTCCCAAGGAGAAGGTAGACTGGAAGGCATTCTCCTCACAACCTATTCTTCAAGCCCAGCACACAGTGGAGGTGAGAAATCGCTTTGACCCACTGGAAAGTGGGGAGGAGGAGACTGCCATCGACCGCTATCAACGGCTCATAGACGCACACACAGATGTAACATAGAGTTTGCCTACTGTGAAGCGAATCAAGAAGAGCCGGATCTTGAAACATCCTGACGTCGTCGCAGCAGGAAGTGTGGTCAATGCTCGTCATGCCGAACTTAGAAGGAACGAAACAGAAGAGCTAAAAAACAAGTTCAATACAACAAAGAAGAATCTCTTTGCCACCTACGACCGACTGAAGGAAGAGGAACTAGCTGAGAGGATTAGAGAGATAGAAGCTGCTAATGAAGACATGCAGCATGGAGAAGCATGGCGCCTAGTCAACGAGATCAGTAGACAGAAGAAGTCCCCATCGGGTCAAATAAGTGGTAAAACAGCAGAGGACCATGTCCAGACATGGTTTACCCACTTTAAGAACCTGCTGGGAAGCCCTCCAACGATCATGGAAGAAGATCATGGAAGATACCCATGATACTAACGCAAGTTAACATCGATGACGGCCCATTCACCATTGAGGAACTGAAGAAGGCCAAATATGCACTCAAACAGGGCAGGAGCGCTGGACCAGATGGGATACCACCAGATGTCCTGAAGCACTGCGACCTGGACGACATTTTGCTGGACATATGTAATACGGCACTGATGAAAGGCGACAAACCAGAACAGTGGTCACTCTCAAACATTATCCCAGTTCCCAAGTCTGGATCCCTCACAAAGACAGATAACCACCGCGGTATCAGCTTGACCTGCATCTTAGCAAAGTTATACAATCAGATGATCTTGAACAGGATTCGCACCACCATTGACCCCAAGCTAAGATTCAATCAGAATGGTTTTCGGCAGAAGCGCACAACAGTAATGCAAATACTTGCTCTCCGTAGGATCATCGAGGAAGTCAAGAAGAACAACCTACCTGGAGGAGTGGGGCCATGGGCAGTCCATATTATTATAGAACGGGGGAACATAGCTGAGGGTGAAGACTTTAACGACAAGTTGTCCTCGCTTCTGCAAAGTGAGTGAAAGAAGTTGTCTGACGTGAGAAATCCAATAAGTCCTTCAGCGAGCTGGGCTCTGCTATTACATCATTGGTTGATAAATGCCAACGTGTCACTGTGTAGAGCAAAAGTTATCATAGGCTGAGAATGTTCTCTGCAGTCAAGCCCACACCCAATGGGGAAGAAGACTATAAGGCTTGGGCTGAGCAGACATCTCAGTTACTGGATTTATGGCAGTGTTCTGATAATAGGATTGAAAACAGAGAGTGGTAGAGAGCTTAAAGGGTCCGGCAGCTGATATAGTGAGGTTCCTAAAGGCAGAAAACCCATTAGCTGTGTCAGCTGATTACCTGCAAGCTCTGGAAGATGCTTTTGGCATTGCTGAAAGTGCAGCTGAACTTAGGATGTAGTTTAGGTACACATTCCATAAGACAGTAAGATATAGGAGCAGAAGTAGGCCATTTGGCCCATTGAGTCTGTTCCACCATTCAATCATGGGCTGATCCAATTCTTCCAGTCATCCCCACACCCCTGCCTTCACCCCATACCCTTTGATGCCTTGGCTAATCAAAAACCTATTGTCAACAGGTTCTCAAACACAAAATAATCTGCAGATGCAGTTGTCAAAGGAACACTCACAATGCGCTGGAGGAACTCAGCAGGTCAGTCAGCATCAGTTGAAAAGATTAGTCGACGTTTCGGGCCGAAATCCTTCATCAGGACTGAAGGAAGAAGTTTGGGGAGGGTTTGAAGAATGCTGGTAGTTGAAAAAAACAGTAATTTTAAAGACAAAGGGGTGGGGAAGGGGAAGCAGGGAGGTGATTGGCAGGAGAACAATGCGAAGTAGTAGAAGGAGGCAGAACTATGAGAGAGGTGATGTGAAATAGGGATAGGGGAAGGGAGGGGGAGGGAATTACCGGAAGTTGGAGAATTCTATGTTCATACCAAGGGGCTGGAGACTACCTAGACGGTATATGAGGTGTTGCTCCTCCAACTTGAGTTTAGCCTCATCATGGCAGTAGAGGAGGCCATGTATGGACATATCTGAATGGGAGTGGGAAGCAGAGTTGAAGTGGGTGGCTACCGGGAGATCCTGTCTGTTGTGGCGGACGGAGTGGAGGTGCTTGACGAAGCGGTCCCCCAATCTGCGTCGGGTTTCACCGATGTAGAGGAGGCCGCACCGGGAGCACCAGATGCAATAGATGACCCCAACAGATTGGCAAGTGAAGTGTTGCCTCACTTGGAAGGACTGTTTGGGGCCCTGAATGGTGGCAAGAGAGGAGGTGTAGGGACAGGTATAGCACTTACGCTTACAGGGATAAGTGCTGGGTGGGAGATCCATGGGGATGGATGTGCGGATAAGTGAGTCGCGGAGGGATCGATCCCTGCGGAAAGCGGACAGGGGAGGAGAGGGAAATATGTGCTTAGTGGTGGGGTCCTGTTGAAGGTGGCGGAGGTTGCGGAGGATAATGTGCTGGATCCGGAGGCTGGTGGGGTGGTAGGTGAGGACAAGGGGAACTCGGTCCCTGTTGTGGTGGCAGGAAGATGGGGTGAGGGCCGAAGTGCGTGAAGTGGAGGAGATGTGGGTAGGGCATCATTGATCACCGTAGAAGGGAAACCACGATCCTTAAAGAATAAGGATATTTGAGATGTCCTGGAATGGAAAGCCTCATCCTGAGAGCAGATGCGGTGGAGACGGAGGAACTGGGAATAGGGAATGGCATTTTTGCATGTGGCGGGGTGGGAAGAGGTATAGTTGAGGTAATTATGAGAGTCAGTGGGCTTGTAGAAGATGTCAGTGGACAGTCTGTCCAGAGATGGAGACCGAGACATCGAGAAAGTGGAGAGAAGTGTCAGAGATAGACCAAGTGAATTTGAGGGCTGGGTGGAAGTTTGAAGTAAAGTCAATGAAATTGACGAGCTCAGCATGGAAGTTGAATTCTCCAACTTCTGGTAGTTCCAAATCCCTCCCTTCCTCTATCCCTATTTTACATCACCTCTCTCATAGTTTCGCCTCCTTCTACTACTTCGCATTGTTCTCCTGCCAATCACCTCCCTGCTTCCCCTCCCCCACCCCTTTGTCTTTAAAATTACTGTTTTTTTTCAACTACCAGCATTCTTCAAACCCTCCCCAAAGTTCTTCCTTCAGTCCTGACGAAAGGTTTTGGCCTGAAACGTCGACTAATCTTTTCAACTGATGCTGACTGACCTGCTGAGTTCCTCCAGCGCATTGTGACAAGTTCTCAAGTTACTTGGCTTTACAGATCCTTCTACACCCAGAATTTGATGCATTTACCATCGATGCCACTCAGTGCCCTTGAGATTTGGGGGCATAGTACTGATGATTACCCATATGGTGGTTACTTGTTATTGAAACTAGAATTTTCGGAAGCATTTGTTGGATTTACGGAGCCCAGATCTGGTTGAAAAAGGGGAAACTTCCATTCTTGTGGTGACAAATACTGTACTCCTATTATAGTCATAGTCATACTTTATTGATCCCGGGGGAAATTGGTTTTCGTTACAGTTGCACCATAAATAATAAATAGTAATAAAACCATAAATAGTTAAATAGTAATATGTAAATTATGCCAGTAAATTATGAAATAAGTCCAGGACCAGCCTATCGGCTCAGGGTGTCTGACCCTCCAAGGGACGAGTTGTAAAGTTTGATGGCCACAGGCAGGAATGACTTCCTATGACGCTTAGTGTTGCAGCTCGGTGGAATGAGTCTCTGGCTGAATGTACTCCTGTGCCCACCCAGTACATTATGTAGTGGATGGGAGATATTGACCACGATGGCATGAGACTCATTGGAGCACGCAAAAAGGGTGATGGAGAAAATTTTTTGAAAAACTTGTCCATTCACCCAGTGTTCAGGGCTGCTTTTGGGAAGGTGCGAGTTCCTCCTCGACAGGATGATGAGCATAAGCGAGGAATTATGTGGCACAATGGATTCTCCGGAGGATCATGAAGAGTCACGCTTACCTATTGGAGTGCTGGTGGGACCTGAATTGCGGAAACTTTCAGCTGTACACGTAAAAGGGATGATAGTGATTGTCAGGAACTGTCACAATGGGGGCACTTAGGACTTGACCAGGGTAGAGACGTGACAGGATACAGACAAGGAGCAGGGACAAGAACGCAGACTAGGGCCAGGACATGGACTAGACAGGGAACCCGGACAAGGAACTATGAACTCGGACCCTGGCTTAGACTCCAAGCCAGAGACTGGACAAGGACCCAGAACCTGGGTCTTGCCTCGGGCTCAGACCCCAGAATCAGGCAAGGACTTGACGTAACTGCAGGACTGGAGGCTGGGGTCCTGAGGCTTGAGGCTTGAGGCTGGGAGCTGGGGTCTTGGAATGTGGAGGCTGATAACTCAGAGGCTAGGGCTCGGAGACAGACTGGGAACTGTACATCAACATAGTGCCGGGACTTATCCTTCAAAAAGCCAGGACTCATCTTTAACACGACACCAACATGAGATTGGACAGAACATAGACATAGAGCCAGGACTTATACTTAGACAAGCCAGGACTCAACTTCATCTCCACACCAAGGTGGACAGGTCCCTCCATCAGGTAACAGCAGATCAGCCTGACTTATCCAGCAGAGGCAAGGACAAGACAATACAGATCCCCCCACAGGGCAACAGCAGAACAGCCTGACTTACCCCACAGAGGCAAGGACAAGAAAGACAAACATCAAAGAACAACAGACAGTTCCATCTCTGCTTCAGGGTTGCTTCAAGTCACAGTTACAGCCAGCAACCTCAGTTGGCTACGGAAACAGCCGGATCCCTACCTAGCTCAGAGTGGCTGACAGCTACTCAGCTCACCCAGGAAACAGCCAAATCCATACTGCAAAGACAGCTCCAACTACTGACAGCAAGGCTCCATGAGGGGATGATTCCCAACACAGCCTAAAGATGGCAAGTGGCCACTCTAGCCTTCCACCAGCAGGTTGCTCCCAGGGGATCTTGACAAGACAAACCAGCAGCTCACAGTCAATCCCAAGGCTACTTATATTCCAAGCCCTCAAGATGGGAATCAGGTACCTATGATTAACTCAGCCAAAACAAGGGACAGCTGGAAGACCCGGAGTCCTGAGTCCACGGACTGGACCGTGAACCGGAATGCAGACTTCACGGACTGGACCATGACAGGAACACCTTGGAGAGAGACATTACCTTCAGACGTGGGATGCCAATGACACACCTTTTCCCTGTGATGGTAATGTCAAGTTTTCCAGTAATAAAACTGGAAGAGAGACATTCTCCTAGATTGGGAAAATTAGCAGTAAAGTCGTAGAATTTCGTTGACTCCCTGGTACCTGAGGAATAGAAAAGGAGATTAACTGAGAGGACGTTGAAGCTCGAAGAAGTCTTTACTACTGTCAAGATTGATGTTGGTTGCTGCAAGAGTACTCGCTACACCACTAGAGTGATGGAGGACATCCCTTTCAGAGGGAGGTCTTGCTGGTTAGCACCAGCAGAAGTTGAATATGTCTGGCACCACCCATTTAAGCTGGACTTCAATATAGTTGGAGGTGAAGCTGAGTTCAGTCGGGTGGTACGGGGACATGAGTTGCCAGAGGGTACAAGTGATAGAGAGGGGGAGGCATCCCCAGGTAAACAGGGTCAATCACAAGGATTGCCTGAGGCTGAAGAAGCTGAAGATGAGATAAGAAGGTCTCAGAGCGTCAGGGAACCCCAAATTAAGCCTGCATATGATGCACCGGGGAAACAGAGTGTAGTATCCATCCTAATAGTGAGATATGTTACAAATGGATTGGGGAGCCTGAAATCACAACATTCATTTGAATACTGTGGTATTAATAATGGCTTACTAAGTTCCAAAATCGTGAGCACATGACTATTTGTGGTGGGGGGAAAATGTAATGCCTTGGTTAAGATTTCTACTGCTACGCTGTGAGGTATCTTATTTTAGCAGTTTCTGTAAAAGCAGTATGTCCTGCTGTTAAGATTATTTTGGCTTCAGCTAAAGATAAGTAGCCATGTTGCCCAACTTAGGAATGTTATGTCAGCTAATCAAGATTGTGAGATGGATAGGAAGGTTCTAGAGAGCTGGGCAGGAAGAGATTTATGAAGGACAGTAGTCTGGTTTGGGGTGCTTTTGGGGGAGCTGCAGAATGGGGCACAAAGAAAGATGCTGCAGAATGCAGTTGGACAGAGATTCCCGGTCGCAAGAAGTACTTTGTGCACATGAATGGCTCCAGGGAGGAACAGACAATAATACTGAGACAGCCGGTTTGTTCCAGGTAATCTTCGAGGGAAATTCAGACTGTGGTGGGTGCTTCCACACAGACGGTGGGTCCAGTGCATGAGTAGAGTGGTACAGCCCCGACTACTCCAGAGACGAGCTCCAATGTTTATGTGCACATTGGACTGGTCTAACTGTAATGGGCCTTTTTATTTTCTTTTCTTTTTATCTGTTACTGTAAATTTGGTAAATATACTTCCTTAATAAATTTATGCTGGTGTGCAAAGTTATTTCTGGGCTACCGATAACTGTGTATGGGCAGTATTTACATAGTATTCACTCAAATCGAGGTTCCTTTAATCAGAACATCCCGATGTTCCTGTTTGGTTGAACCCCAAATTGTACCAACCCTACATATATATTGCTTTTGAAAGATGGCCTCTCACCGCTGAGTTATGTGGCTGTAGGCAGCATTAGCCTACAAGCCAAGTTGGTGCATGGTGAGGGGGTTACAACTTTTTGATAGGCTGAGCTCAGTGTTCAGCATTTTCAGGAGGCATGGGTTATCCCTTCCTTGATTATCCAATCCTGAATACTCCTCATACACTCGATATTTACGTTCTGCATAACCCATGGCTGGCTCATTAGTTCTCTGAACTACCGACATTATTTTTCCCCAGTTACTCTCACCTCCCCCGAGTCGCTGCCTCACCTCCCCCCCCAACAAAGTTTTTACCAACACATGTATATCTTTAGGGTGAATTTCAATCATCTCCTTGAGCTTGTGCCAGAATTCTGCATTCCCGCAGGTGACCTGCAGCAATGGCAACTCTGACAGAATGATCTGCTTCTCCCCGGCGGTGAAGGGCTTATGGATGTCTGTAATCAAAGTCAAGGGCCGGCTTGGGTCATTAGGTTCTCGAGCTGACATTGCCTAAACTCAATTGCTACCATCCTGATGGATATATCCTGAAACTGATCTCGGCTTAACATTGCCTAAACTCGAATGGTACCATTCTGATGGATGTAACTTCTCCCTCAAATATCTCCATGCTAATTCCCACATTATGCAAAATTATCCTGAAACCCAAAATGAATGTTAATTTCCACTGACTCTAGGCCACGTTCATGCATATGCACGTATCTGGTCGAATTATTCTGAGCTGTGTTTTAAATTCAATCTACAAAGGTTTGTACAATCCATAATCAAATCTGAAGATTGGTTGCTGGTGAAATTAATATTTGCTATATACCCTAACTCCAGAATATGCCATAGGGGATATCAGTACATTGCGTGGCCTTGAATAGAAGGGAAACAGGACTGCAGCTGCCGGGGGAGCTGACTCTACCGGAATAAATAACAGCCAAAGAACTGTATAAAAATGAACTCTGCAATCTGTAAAACAAAGCTACCTGTCATCCATTGTAAGGAGTGGTGGTGGACCTCACCTTGCAATGCAGCATTTGAACAGATCCACTCTATGTTTTATTATTTCTTTGTTATTTAAAGGCGTCTGTTAGTCTTGTGAGACCATGGATCTGCGCCTGGAAAGTCTTCACTCTCCAGGGTGCAGGCCTGGGCAAGGTTGTATGGAAGATCAGCAGTTGCCCATGCTGCAAGTCTCCCCTCTCCACGACACCGATGTTGTTCAAGGGAAGGTCAAGGGCTGATACAGCTTGGCACCAGTGTCGTTGCAGAGCACTGTGTGGTTAAGTGCCTTGCTCAAAGACACAACACGCTGCCTCGGCTGGGGCTCAAACTCATGACCCTCAGATTGCTAGTCCAATGCCTTAACCACTTGGCCATGTGCCCACACGTGCTGAGTATAACAGTCAGGAAATCCTGTTACAATTATATAACAATTTTGTAAGGCTGCATTTGAAGTAATGCGCATAGTTCTAGTCACCATGTTATAGGCTTTGGAGAGAATGTTGAAGAGATTCACCAGAATTTTGCCTGGATTAAAGAACATTAACTATAAGGAGAGGACTGTTAACTATAAGGCTGGACAAACTAGGATTGTTTTCTGAGGAGTATGAGAGGCTGATGGGTCAGGCGATAAATGTTTATAAAATTATGAGAGGCATAGATAAGTCAGATTCTTTTTCTTAATGTGTAACCATCAAATACTAGAAGGAATAGGTTTAAAGTGAGACAAGTTTAAAGGGAATTTATGCGGCATGTTTTTTTTAGACAGAGAGCGATAAGTGTCTGGAAGTACAGCCAGGGGAAGTGGTGGATGTGAATATAATGGCAATGTTTAAGAAGCATTTGGACAAGCTGAGTAAAATAGGAATGGAGGACTGAAGACCATGTGCAGGCCGATGGGATTAATCCGCATTGACACCTCAGGCCAAAGGGCCTGTTCCTCTGCAGTACTGTTTTATGTTCTTTGTGTCAAGAGAAGCAAGCAATCATCAGTATAAAAATTATCGCTAAAACAGCTCATCACAAAAAGGCTTTGGAAAGTGTTCATCCACCTCAGGAAGATGATGGCTGTCCTTAAAGTTAACAACCCCAACATGAGGTGTGCTATTAAATATAGATGCATGTTATAAGGAGTGTCATCAGATGAAGAAGCAGCAAGCTGTCCATTAACAACTTCCTTGCCATCAGTCGCCTGGGGTCAGGAAGAACTCTGGCCTTTAAATAACCCTTCTTTAAGTAAGGAGACCAAAGCGGTGATCCCTGAGTTGGCAGAGGGCCTGTTTCTGTGCTGTATCGCTCTATGTGTCACCAGCACGCTCCATACAGCTGAAGGACAGTGCCCTATATAATAATGCTCAGAATGGTGTGTGAGTTCACAAACCATTAAAATGCTCATTCATCAGGAGGGCTGCATGACAAAATATCATTTAAGGCTTTTTAACTGTAAGTGTCTTCTCATTTTCCATCCTTTTCCCACTCACTCAATCCATTTTCAGACCTATTACCCAGAGATTAGACTTTGGTCTGCAAAACATGTGTTGCATGAGTTAAGAACTCCCAATTGGATGGTATGCAATGATTCATGAAATTGAACAAGAACACATTAAAATCAGCATCACAGCTTTTTGCACAAAGAACTGAATGAAGAATTCACCGTAGCTATATCATTGCTGTGTTGATGGGAAATACCTCAGAGAAAGTATTCTCCTCATGGTAGGAACAGAACAGCAGTATAAAAAGACTGTATGAAAATAAGGAAGTGTGCAGAGCAGTGGCCATAGCAGTTTCCTCGATGTCTGGTCACCTCAGAATTAATCTATCTTGATCAATTCCAATTCCATAAGTGGCCATCATGCTAGCACAAGGTTAGAGATGATTAAGGGGCCAGTGATTATGGCCTGTGATCCAGATTAGATCTGTACAAAAAGGTCGGAAGCAACTTCTAAAATCTGTAAACATCAAAAGACACTGTGCAAAACCTTCAAATGGCACCTCATTGCCAGTGACAGCGCAAGGTGCTTCTGTACTTTTTTTGTGTGATCAACAAAAATCGTGGATTTTACCAGAAGCTTGAATATATACTGCAAATTGTGAAATGCTCTCTGAAGACTGACTACTGGTATCTTTTATAAACCTACTGACTCTCACAGCTACAGCATCTCGACTATACCTCTTCCCATCTGACAGTTGTACCCTGTTCTCAGTTCCTCTATCTCTGCTACACCTGTTCTCGGGATGAGGAACATCTGATATGTCCTCCTGCTTTCTTCTACTATTGTTGCTGCCTTTACCTACATCTCATCCATTTCCAGCACGTACACCCTCACACATCTCCTTTTCATCATAACAGGGATAAAGTTCCCCTTGTCCTTACCTTACCAGGCCCATGATCCTCCACATCCAGCACATCATGCTCTGTAACTTCTGCCATCTTCAACAGGGTCCTTACCACTGAATATATCTTTCCCTCCCGACTTTCTGCAGGGATCACTCTCTGTGCAACTCCCTCTGGGCACTTACTCCTGTAAGCAGACAATTGCTACACCCTGCCCCTTTATCACCATTCAGGGCCCCAGACAGTCCTTCCAGATGAAGTGACACTTCACCTGCAAGTCTGTAGGGGTCACCTACTGTATCTGGTGCTTCTGCGGTGGCCTCCTCTACATCGATGAGACCTAATGCAGATTGGGGAACCGCTTCTTTAAGCACCACAAAAGATGGGCTTTCCTGGTGGCCATCCATTTTAATTCCACTTCCCAATCCTATTCTGAGATGTTGGTCCACTGTCACAATGTGGCCACTCTCAGCTTGGAGGCATGACACCATACATACTGCTTAGGCAGCCTCCAATCTGATAACGTGAACATCGATTTCTTTAACTTTCGGTCACTTCTAGCCCCTCCTCCTTCTCTCCTTTTCCATTCTCCATTCTGGCTTCCCTCCTATCCCTTCGCTTCTCCTCAGCTTCTTTTGCGCCCATCCTCCTTTCCTATACCCTATGGTCCACTCTCCTCTTCTATCAGATTTTTTCATCTTCAGCCCTTTACTGCTTCTACCTATCACTATTTAGATTCTCACTTCATCTCCCATTCTCCACCTTCCTATCCTCCCCCACACTTAGCTTCATGTATGACCTGCCAGCTTGTACTTCCCCTTCTCCTCTCCCCACCCCACCTTTTTATTCTGACTTTTTCCCCTTTCCTTTCCAGTCTTGATGAAGGGTCTCGGCCAAAATGTTGACTGTACAGTCCTCTCCATAAATGCTGAATGACCTGCTGAGTTTCATAGAAACATAAAAAAATCTATAGCACAGTACAGGCCCTTCGGCCCACAAAGCTGTGCCAAACATGCCCCTACCTTAGAACTACCTAGGTTTTACACATAGCTCTCTATTTTTCTAAGCTCCATGTAGCCATCCAGGAGATTCTTAAAAGACCCTATCATTTCCGCCTCCACCACCGCCACCAGCATCCCATTCTACGCACTCACCACTCTCTGTGTAAAACCCTGACACCTCCTCTGTACCTACTTCCAAGCACCTTAAAACTATACCCTCTTAAGCTAGCTATTTCAGCTCTGGGAAAAAGCCTCTGACTATCCACATGATCAATGCCTCTCATCATCTTGTACACCTCTGTCAGGTCACCTCTCATCTTCCGTCACTCCAAGGAGAAAAGGCCGAATTTACTCGACCTGTTTTCATAAGGCATGCTCCCCAATCCAGACAACATCCTTGTAAGTCTCCTCTGCATCCTTTCTATGGTTTCCACATCCTTCCTGTAGTGAGGAGACCAGACTTGAGCACAATACTCCAAGTGGGGTCTGACCAGGGTCCTTTCTTTCTTTTTCAATCTTTTTATTAATTTTAGAATATATAAGCAAAACATAGCAATGATACAAATAATAGGAGATAAATTGTTACCCTTACAAACAGTAATCGTAAAGTCCAATATTGAAATTTGACAAAGCTCCCAATCATATAAAACTAACAACGGATAATACAAATCAAAAAAAAACTAAAAAAAATCATGAAAAAGAAAAAAAACCAAAACCAAAAAAAGAAAAAAAATTCCCATCCCAAAAGAAAGACAAAATTAATCAACTAAACTAAAAGACTTGGGCAAATCTAAGAACTTAAAAATGAAAAAGAAGTAAACCTTAGTGCCGACAACTCCATTCCCCTCCAACAGCAATACAGAGAAATAAAATAAGTTTAGAAATAAAATAAGTTTGGAAATAAAGATATTACATTAAGTGAAAACGCTGAATGAATGGCCTCCAAGTTTTTTCAAACTTGATGGAAGGGTCATAAACTGCACTTCTAATTTTCTCCAAATTCAAACACAGCATAGTTTGTGAAAACCAATGAAATACCTTAGGAGGGTTAATCTCTTTCCAATTCAACAAAATAGACCTTCTAGCCATTAAAGTAAGAAATGCAATCATCCTTCGTGATGAAAAGGTTAAATTATTTAAATCTATCATTGGTAGTCCAAAAATAGCAGTAATTGGATGCGGTTGTAAGTCTATATTTAAAACCGTTGAAATAATATCAAAAATATCTTTCCAATATTTCCGCAACAGGGGACATGACCAAAACATGTGGGTTAGAGAAGCTATCTCGGAATGACATCTGTCACATATTGGATTAATATAAGAGTAATAACGAGATAGTTTATCTTTGGACATGTGAGCCCTGTGCACTAATTTAAACTGTACCAACCTATGCTTAGCACACACAGAGGATGAATTCACCAAATGAAGAATTTTTTCCCATTTTTCAGTCGGTATATTAATCTCAAGTTCTCTTTCCCAGTCAGCTTTAATTTTATTAGAAGCATCAGGGCATAAATTCAAAATTATATCATATATGATTGCTACAACGCTTTTCTGAGAGAGATTTAAATCTAAATTTTTTTCCAAAATATCCGATGAATATGGATGTGGGAAATTAGGGGAAACAGTAATTAAAAAGTTCCTAATCTGTAAGTATCTAAAAAACTGAGATCTGGGTAAGTTATATTTATTAGAGAATTGATCAAAAGACATAAAACAATTATCCATAAATAAATCGCGAAAAGATATTATACCTTTGATTTTCCAGAGTAAGCTTCATCCATTGTGGAAGGTTGAAAAAGAAAGTTTGACAAGATGGGGCTTGCTAGGATAAATTGATTGAACCCAAAAAATCTTCGGAATTGAAACCATATACGTAAAGTATGCTTAACTATTGGGTTATTCATTTGTTTATATAATTTAAAAGAAGTAAAAGGAAGTGAAGTTCCTAAAACCGAACCCAAGGAAAGCCCTTGTAATGAATTAGATTCAAGATTTACCCAATGAGGATTTAAAGATACGTCCAGATCTCGTAACCAAAATTTTAAATATCGAATATTAATTGCCCAATAATAAAATCTAAAATTCGGGAGGGCAAGCATCCCTTCTTTTTAGACTTCTGTAAATACCTTTTACCTAACCTAGGATTTTTATTCTGCCAAATATATGAGGAAATTTTTGAATCTACATTATCAAAAAAAGATTTTGGGATGAAAATTGGAACTGGACCAGGGTCCTATATAACTGCAACATTACCTCTCAGCTCTTAAACTCAATCCCACGATTAACGAAGGCCAATGCACCGTATGCCGTTTTGATCGCAGAGTCAACCTGCACAGCTGCTTTGAGCGTCCTCTGGACTTGGACCCCAAGATTGCTCTGATCCTCCACACTGCCAAGAGTCTTACCATTAATGCTATATTCTGCCATCATATTTGACCTACCAAAATGAACCACCTCACACTTATCTGGGTTGAACTCCATCTGCTACTTCTCAGCCCAGTTTTGCATCCTATCAATGTCCCGTTGTAACCTCTGATAGCCCTCTATACTATCCACAGCACCTCCAACTTTTGTGTCATCAGCAAATTTACTAACCCATCCCTCCACTTCCTCATCCAGGTCATTTATAAAAATCACAAAGAGTAGGGGTCCCAGAACAGACCACTGGTCACCAGCCTCCATGCAGAATATGACCCATCTACAACCACTCTCTGCCTTCTGTGGGCAAGCCATTTCTGGATCCACAAAGCAATGTCCTCTTGGATCCCATGCCTCCTTACTTGCTCAATAAGCCTTATCAAATGCCTTGCCAAAATCCATATACACTACATCTATGGCTCTACCTTCATCAATGTGTTTAGTCGCATCCTCAAAAAATTCAATCAGGCTCATATTCCTGACTATTCTTAATCATATTTCTCCAGCATTTTCTACCTGTTCTTCTGGATTTCCATCATCTGCAGAATCTCTTGTGCCTATGGCAACAGGCTGTTTCAGATGGTATTGTGTAATGAGGAAAAGTTATTTGAATGTTTGTTGCTGAAGAGACTTTTGGAATCATGCAGTGTTAATTGCTATGGTTGATGACAAACAAACTGGAAAGGTATGAGAGGAGACTATCAATGAATTACAGAAAGTAATTTACAAGTAATGTATATCCCATTAAGGCAAAAAATGAAAATGAATTAATATTAATGATCAAGAGAGTAAAAGTCAAAAGAAAAGGTTTACAATCTTGTCAAAAAGGCAATGTCGGAGAATTAGGAAAATTTCAGAATTCACTGGGGGAGGACGGAAACACTTATAAGAAAGGGAAAGTAGATTCTAGGGGAGGGCTATTATAAACAGGAAAATAAATAGTAAAAACTTCGATGTCTTGTGAAAAGCAAGATTAGCTGAAATTAAAATGGGTCCTTTACAGATTGATTCAGAAGAATTACGGCATACAGAACCAGGAAAGGCCAACAAAGTTATTTTGTATCCAGTGAGGGAAGAACACAAAATAAACCTCCAAGAAGAAGTGAAGACTGTAAAATCTGAAGTAATGAGAATCTCAAGTAAATTGATTTAGCTGAAAGAAACAGGTTTGAGCAAAAGTAAAAGCAGAACAAATCCCCAGGACCTCACGATCTACATTTTTCAGTTTTGAAGAAAGGCAGTGAATGCATTGACTGACATCTTTCAAAATTCCTTGACCTGAAATGATCATTTCTCTTCATAAATGCTAACTGACCCCTTGAGTTCCTCCAGCTTTTTGTGTGCTGTTCCAATAGATTTGTAAATAGTTTCCACAGATGGTGAAAGTAGCAAATGCAACTCCACTTTTAAGAAAAATGTAAGAGTGAAATTGAGAAGGAGAGATCAATTGGGAATTCTTCAGCAATCAAAATGGCTGGAATCTTTTTTACAGTTGTTAACACAGAATTTGGAAAATAATAATCAAAATGTGCAGAGTTATGAAATGGAATTCTTGTTTTATGAGTTTGTTGGAATTTTCTGAGGTTGTAACTTGCTCCACAGGTAAAGGTGAGCCAGTTAATGTGGTCCTTTGGGATTCTCAAAAGGATTTTGATAAGGTGCCTCACAAAAAGTTATTACACAAAATCAGAGTGCACACATTCAGCGTAATATTCCAAAGTGGACTCAGGATTTATTAATAGGCAGAAAATTCATAAGGATTAATCAAGTTAGAGACTGTAACCAATAGGGTACTACAGTAATTGATGCTGGGTCCCAGTTACAAGAATAATTTTGGTGAAAAGTTTCAAGCGAAGTATTGATACGACACTGGGTGGCATGATCAGTTGAGGAGAATGTAGAGAGATGTAGAACAATATAGAAACATCAAGCAGATAGATGAGAATATGAACAAATGGAATGGGGTGGCACAGTAGCGCAGTGGTTAATGTAATGCTTTATGACACCAGTGATCCAGATTTAATTCTCACAACTGTCTGTAAGGAGGTTATATGTTCACCCTGTGATTGTGTGGGTTTCCTGTGGCTTCCTCCCACATTCCAAAGACTATGGGTGAGGCTTAGTGAATTGTGGGCATGTAATGTTGGCACCAGAAGCATGGTGACACTTGTGGGCTGTCTCAAGCACATCCTCAAACTGTGGTGATCATTGATGCAGATGATGCATTTAACTTTATATTTTGATGTACATGTGACAAATGAAGCTAATCTTTATCTTTAAACTTTAATGTGAAAACTGTGAGGTCATCCACTTGGTCAAAAATAGAAAAGCATCGTATTCCTTAAATGAAGTTGCTTGAATGTCGTTAGTATTCAGAGGTACCTGAAAGTTCTCATACGTGAACTATTAAAATATGTGGGCTCAACAATCAACTAGGAAGACAAAAGGGCATGAAAGTAAGAGAAAGGACGTCTTCAGCCAATTGCATAGTTTAGTATGACAGAATCAGGAAAGTATTTACAGATCCAGATTCCCTGCCTAAAAATATATATATATATATGCAATATATATATATATATATATCAGGATGATTCGTCAACTTGATGTCACACAGGATAGGCTTGTTTTATTAGAGTTTAAGCAGATGCAATTATTCTCACCAGCATTTAGAGGAATTAGAGATGATCTGGTTGAAGAATAGATAAATCTTAAGGGACGATGAAGGAGAAATGATGTTGATCTTTCATTAGCTAGACTCTGGAAGCTAAATGACCTGGATGAGGAAGTAGAAGGTTGGGTTAGTAAGTTTGCTTACTAAAAGTTGATACAAAAGTTGGGGGTGTTGTGAATAGTCTGGAGGGTTGTCACAGGTTACAGCAGGACATTAATAGGATGCTGAACTGGGCTGAGAAGTGGCAAATGGAGTTCAAGTGTGAAGTGACTCAGTTCAGTAGGTCAAATTTGAAGACAGAATATAATAATAATGGTAAAACTCTTGGCAGTGTGGAAGATCAGTGAGATCTTGGGGTCTGTGTCCATAGGACACTCAAAGCTGCTACACAGGTTGATAGTGTTGTTAAGAAGGCGTACGTGTGTTGGCCTTCATCAGCCATGGGATTGAGTTCAAGAACTGTGAGATACTGCTATAGCTATATAAGACCTTGGTGAGACCTCCCCCCCCCCCCCCCCAGGAATACTGTGCTCAGTTCTGGTCCCCTCGCTACAGGAAGGACGTGGATACTACAGAGAGAGTGCAGAGGAGATTTACAAGGATGTTGCCTGGATGGGAGGGTGTACCTTATGAGAATAGGTTGAGCGAACTTGGCCTTTTCTCCTTGGAGTGACGGAGGATGAGAGGTGACCTGACAGAGGTGTATAAGATGATGAGGGGCACAGAACATGTGGCTAGCCAGAGGCTTTTTCCCAGGGCTGAAATGTCTAACACAAGGAGGCATAGTTTTAAGGTGCTTGGAAGTAAGTACAAGGGGGCTCTCAGAGGTAAGTTTTTCAGTTGTGGCCGCGTGTAATGCACTGCTGGCGATGGTGGTAGAGGCAGATACAATAGGGTCTTTTAAGAGGCTCTTAGATAGGTACACAGAGCTTAGAAAAATAAAGGGCTATGCGGTAGGGAAATTTAGGCAGTTTCTAGAGTGGATTTCATGGTTGGCACAGCATAGTGGGCCAACAGTCTTGTAATGTACTATAGATCTCTATGATCTAAACACAGATTACAGTTTTAAAGTTGCCGCTAGTGGAAAGAATTGAAATATTCTCCATCCACAGGATTATTAACTCTGTGGATAAAGAATTTTTCAATCTTTCCCTGAGAGGGCTGTGATACTTATATTTACAAGTGAGATTAATTAGATTTTTAGATATTAATGAAACAAAGACTGAGATTGTTGCATAAATGTGGCGCTGAGATATAGATTAAGCAAAATCTTGCTGAATGGGAAGTAGGCATGAGAAGTTAAATGCCCTGTTCCTGGCTCTATTTACTATATTCTTTTGAACGTTTCAACAAATAAATGTGATCTTAAAGAATACAGGTGAGATTCATAGAAAAGGGCAGGGAAGCACCATGTAAAGTGATCCATAAATCAAAGGGACAAAATGTGATTGCATTATGTTACTTCAAGGTATTCTTGTGACATCCATGGATTTGGTAGCACAGTAGCTACGCAATTGCGCTTGTGAATATGCACGTGTCAGCTAATTATTATTTAATTGTGATAGTATTTAACACCATACTTGTCGTTGTAATGCTTTCTGAGATTTGGACACAGCAACTCTTCACTGCCTGTTTGCATTCTGCCCCGCCGGAGAAATTAGACTGTCAAGTCAACTGACTCTGAAGACGAGTGGTATTTGTTTTATTCTTGGTTGTACTTTTCAGCCTCAGTCTAGGCTTCATTTTTCATTTGAGAGTTTAGTTAATGGCCCTGTTTGGCCTAGCGTTTATTGTTTTCTTTTCCCTTTAACATTGTTCACATTAAAGTCTTTGAACTATCGATGTGCTTCAGTGTCTCTCACTCTTCAATTGGGCCATATCTGCACCTGGTGACAAACCTCTTGGGGCTAACAGGAAAAAAGCTTACTCTTCAGGGTCCAAACACTTCTTCCAGGTGAGGCGTCAGGGTCATCTACTGTATCTGGTGATTCCGGGTGTGGCCTCCTCTACATTGGTGAGATCTGACGCAGATTGGGGGATCAATTTGTCAAGCACCATTGCTGTGTCCATTACAATAGAAGGGATCTCCTGGTGGCCTTCCATTTCAATTCAACTTCCCGTTCACGTTCCAAAATGTTGGTCTTCTACTACCATGATGAAGTCACACTCAGGTTGGCGGAGCAATGCTCATACTGCATCTGGGTAGCTTCCAATATGAACATAGATTTCTCACCCTTTCCCAATGTTTCTGTTGTCCCTTTCTCAATTTTGGTTCCCCACTCACCCCTTCTCCTCATCTGTGCATCACATTCCTCTGGGGACTTCCTCCTTCCTCTCTGTCCATGGTCCATTGTCCTCTCCTATCAGAATCCTTCATCTTTAGCCCTTTATCTCGTCTACCTATCACCTCCTTCCTCTCCCAGCCACCTATCTCCCCCCTCCCTGGTGTCATCTATATAATTTGTGTGCTTGTACCCCTTCCCACGCCCCTCTTCTTATTCTAGCTTATTTCCCCTTCCTTTCCTGTTCTGGTGAAGGTTCTCAGACTGAAACATTAACTGTTTATTCCTCTCTATAGATGCTGCCTGACTTTCAGATATGTAACCATTTCTGCATGCATTTTGGGGAGCACCATTGGATACACTAGTTCCATGTCAGAAGTTTTCCAAAAGAAAATGAATAAGTGAGTGGAAGGACTTCAGAGAATGGCAACCGCTTATGATGAATTTGTGGCTTTAGATAAGAAAACACTAGAAGATGCAATTCCAATGTTGCAGTGGAGTGGAGTTATGATAAATAAAGATAAAACTTCAGACGCAAGAAATTCCTTTTATTGGACATTTTTGATGGGCTAAAGACTTTGCTGCATCAGTTGCATTGTGTAAGGATCTCATAGAAATTGACCTTTCAATGTAGAGTGCTGTGCACATATATATATATATACACAGTGTGCACATATATATACACAGAGTGCTGTGCACGTGTATATACGCAGTTGTGCTAGGAAGTTTGTGAACTCCGCAGAATGTTATCTATTTCTGCATAAACATGACCTAAAGTGTCATCAGATTTTTACCCAACTCCTAAAACTGGATAAAAGAACACAACTAAATAAATAACACAAAAACATTATACTTGTTCATTTATTTATTGAGAAAAATGATCCATTATTTGTTAGAAAAAGTATGTGATGCTTTGGGGGAATAAGACATAGGAGCAGAATTAGGGCATTTGGCCAATTGAGTCTGCTCCACCATTTAATCAAGGATGATCCTTTTTTTTTTACCCATCGCAACCCCACTCCCTGGCCTTCTCTCTGTAACCTTTGATGCTGTGTCTAATCAAGCACCTGTCAAGCTCTGCCATAAATACATCCAATGACCTGGCCTCCACAGCTGCATGTGGTAATAAATTCCACAAATTCACCACCCTCTGATAAAAGAAATTTCTCCACATCTCTGTTTTAAATAGATTCCCCCATATCCTGAGGCTGTGCCCTCTTATCCTAGGCTCCCTCACCATGGGAAACATCCTTTCCACATCTACCCTGTCTAGGCCTTTCAACATTCAAAGAGTTTCAATGAGATACCCCCTCATCCTTCTAAATTCCAGTGAGTACAGACCCAGAGCCATCAAACATTCCTCAAATGATAACCCTTTGATTCCTGGAATCATCCTTGTGAACCTCCTCTGGATGCTCTCCAATGCCAGCACATGTTTTCTAAGATGGGGGAGGGAAACGTCGACTCAGACCATGAGAGGCCTGCATCGGGCATTTTTCATGCCTTTCAAGCCCCTTTCTAAGATGAGGGGCCCAAAACTGTTCACAATACTCAAGGTGAGGCCTCACCAGTGCTTTATAAAGCCTCAGCATCACATCATTGGTTTTGTATTCTAGATCTCTTGAAATGAATGCTAATATTGCATTTGCCTTTTTCACCACTGACTCAACCAGCAAGTTAACCTTTAGGGTGTTCTGCACAAGGACTCCCAAGTCCCTTTGCATCTCAGATTTTTGGATTTTCTCCCTGTTTAGAAAATAGTCTGCACATTTATTTCTACTACCAAAGTGCATGACCATGCATTTTCCAACAGTGTATTTCATTTACCATTCTCTTGCCTATTCTCCTAATCTGTCCAGGTCCTTCTGCAGCCTACCTGTTTCCTCAACACTATCTGCCCCTTCACCAATCTTCATATCATCTACAAACTTAGCAACAAGGTCATCTATTCCATCATCTAAATCATTTATATACAGCATAAAAAGAAGTGGTCCTAACACTGATCTCTGCAGAACACCACTAGTCACCGGCAGCCAACCAGAAAAGGATCCTTTTATTCCCACTCACTGCCTTCTACCAATCAGCCAATGCCCTAACCATGTCAATAACATTCCTGTAATACCATGGGCTATTAACGCATGTGTGGTACCTTATCAAACGCCTTCTGAAAGTCCAAATATACAACATCCACTGCATCCCCTTTATCCCTCCTACGTGTAATCTCCTCAAAGAATTCCAACAGGTTCATCAGGCAAGATTTTCCCTTAAGGAAACCATGGTGGCTTTGTCTTATCTTGTGCTGTAACAGTAAGTACTCCATTTCCTCCTCCATAACAATTGACTCCAACATCTTCCCAACCACTGGGATCAGGCTAACTGTTCTATAACTTCCATTCTACTGCCTTCTTCCCAATTCTCTGTCTTCCCACTAACTTTTGCTTTGTTTTATGCCCTCTCTTTTACTTTTACATTAGCTTTGACTTCCCTTGTCAGCCATGGTTGTACTATTTTGCCATTTGAGTATTTCTTAGTTTTTGGAATACACCTATCCTCTATCTTCCTCATTTTTTACAGAATCTCACACCATCGCTGCTTTGCTGACATCCCTGCCTGCAGCACCTTCCACTTTACTTCGCCCAACTCCTCTCTCATACCACTGTAATATCCCTTACTCCACTGAAACACTGCTATGTCAGGTGTTACTGTCTCCCTATCAGATTTCACATTGAATTCAATCATATTGTGATCACTGTCTCTTATGGGTTCTTTTACCTTAAGCTCCCTAATCACCTCCAGTTCACACCCAGTCTAGTATAGATGATCCCCTAGTAGGCTCAATAACAAACTGCTCTAAAAAGCCATCTCTTAGGCATTCAACAAACTCACTCTCTTGAGTTCCATTACCAACCTGATTTTCCTAATCGACCTGCAAGTTAAAATCTCCCATGATTACTATAACATTGCCCTTTAGACACACCTTTTTTATTTCCTGATGTAAACTGTGGTCCACATCCCAGCCACTATTGGGAGGCCTGTATATAACTGCCATCAATGCCCTTTTACCCTTGCAGTGTCTTATCTCAACCCACAAGGATTCAACATCTTCCGATCCTATGTCACATCTTTCTACTGACTTGATGTCATTCTTTACCAGAAGAGCCAAACCATCCCCTCTGCCTACCTTATCCCTCCAATACAATGTGTAACTTTGGACATTCAGCTCCCAACTACAACCACCCTCCAGCCACAATTCAGTGATGGCCACAACATCATACCTGACAATCTGTAATGCTGCAACAAGATCATCCACCTTATTTCTTATACTATGCACATTTAGATACAACACCTTGAGTACCATATTTGCTACCCTTTCTGATTCTGCATCCCTAATGTTTAGATACTCAACCTGTTGGCTGCAACTAAGTTCCTTCACCTGCCTACCTTTCCTGACAGTCTGAGTGGATGCTATCTTTATTTTTTTTACCATCTGTCCTATCCTGAGTCCCTTCAATCTGGTTCCCAACCCCCTGCCAAATTAGTTTAAACCCTCCCCAACAGTTCTAACAAACCTGCCCATGAGAATATTGTTTCCCTTGGATTCAGCACAATCCACTACTTTTGAACAGGTCATACCTTCCCCAGAAGAGATCCTAATGATCCAAGAACCTGAAGCCCTGCCCCCTGCACCAGCTTCTCAGCCATGCATTTATCTGCCAAATTGTCCTGTTTCTATCTTCACTAGTGTGTCGCACAGACAGCAATCCGGAATGCCTTCTACAAAAGTTATTTGGAGTCAGGTGTTCCAATCAATGAGTTGAAACTGGAAGTGTGGGTTGTAGAGGTGCCTATCCCTAGAAAAAAGACACACCAAGTCAGGTTACTGACACAGCCTGCTGTTCTCAAGAAAGATTTCTTTATGTGCACCATGCCTCGATCAAAACAACTTTCAGAGGACCTTAGTGGGAGTATTGTAGAAATGCATGAAATTGAAAAAGGCTGAAAATGTCATGGTCCAGTCCGTGTTGGGCTTAACCATAGGCACCTGATGTTCGTCTTGGGGCTGGGAATATAAGTGGCCCTGGGATCGAGTGTGGGTGCTGGTTCATCTCATTGGTATCCCCTTGGAGCAACCTGCCAGTGGAAGGCTAGAGCAGCTATTAGTGATCTCGAGGCTTGGTTGGAGGACCACCGCTTCATGGAGCCTTGTTGTCTCTGGTTGGAGCAGTCATCGTGGTATGGATTCGGCTGTTTCCGGGGGAAGCTGGGTGGCCGTCTGCCACTCCAAGCTGGATATGGATTCGGCTGTTTCCATAGCCAGCCAAGATTGCTGGCTGCCCCGAGACTCGGAGCCACCCCAGATTGAGCTCCCTTCCTGTCCTTGCTTCCATGGGGTAAGTCAGGCCCTCCTTGCTGTTACCCTGAGGCTGGTATGTTCCCTTCCCCTCTCCATCTGAATCCCTGACAGTTTCCTCGGCGGTTTACCTCAGCAGTCATCCCGGTCCTGCATCCTAGAAAGGGTCCTGGCCCTGCGTTCCAAGAAGGAGTACCTCGTCCTGCCCAGGAAAGCCTTGAAGTAGCTAAGCCTCATCCAGTCCAGTAGCCATGCCATGTCTTCGCCAAGTTCCGGAGCCTGAGCCTGAGTCAAGACCCAGGTTCCGGGTCCTTGCCCAATCTCTGGCTTGGAGTCCATAGCCAAGCCTTGAAGAACCCAAGCCTCGCCTAGTCCTGTAGCCAAGCCTCAAAGAACCCAAGCCATGTCTGGTCCTGTAGCCACGTCATGTCCTTGCCTAGTTCTGGGGTCTGAGCCTGAGTCAAGACCCAGGTTCTGGGTCCTTGTCCAGTCTCTGGCTCAGAGTCCAAACCCAGGCTCCTAGTTCCCAGTTACTTCTCCTGGTCCTGCTTTCCCAGCCAAAGTTCTAGCCCAAGTCTGTGTTCCTGTCCCAGCTCCTAGTCTGTGTCCAGTCCTGTCCCTAACTCTAGTCCAGTCCAGTTCCCAGTACTTCAGTGTCTGTGTCTTACATTTGGGTCCACCACCAATGCCCACCTTATGACAGAAAATGCGTTTCCAAGACTCAATTGTTCATCAGTCCACAGTAAGAGAAATTGTCTACAAATGGAGAAAACTCAGTACTGTTGCTACTCTGCCTTGGAGTGGACATCCTGCAAAGATCACACAAAGAGCACAACATGCAATGCTGAAGGAGGTGAACAAGAACCCAGGGGTAACAGCAGAAATCTCTAGAACTTGCAAAACTCTGTTCATGTGTCCACTATAAGAGAAACACTGAACAAGAATGGTGTTCATGGAAGGACACCATGGAGGAAACCACTGCTCTCTTAAAAAAAACATTGCTGCACCTGTCAAGTTTGCAAAAGACCACACTTTTTGGATAGTGTTCTGTGGACACAAATGCACATTGCTTATGTTTGGAGGAAAACCAACACCAAAACCTCATCCCAACTGTGAAACATGGTGGAAGGAGATTCATAAATGTGATCAGACCGAGCAGATCTGATCACATTTTAGGTCATACTTATGCAGAAATAGAGAAAATTCTGCAGGGTTCACAAACTTTCCAGCACCACTGTAGCTAGGGTGCCTAAGAATTGTGCACAGTATTGTATTTGTCAATGTGGAGCAGACAGCAAGTTTGTAAATCTGGCAGGAGCACAGGATGTTGGGAACGGTGAGGACAGAGTGGTGTGGCAGCAGTATGGAACAGGGGCAGAGAAGTCGTGCAGAGGCAGGGGTGATGGGGGGCTGGGGGAGACACACCCAGCCCTGAGACATCAAGTTAGGTAATCTGATTCCAAGCAATTGGTTAATTCATCAGTACAAAATGTCTCTCTGGTACTTCCCACTCCTTCTCCTCTCCCTTCCCCTTTACCCAACCTTGATTCCCCTCTCTCTGCCCCCTTCCCACTTTCAGTCCACAATAGAGACCTATACCAGAAAAAGGTTTATCATCACTCACTGATTTCATGATTTTTTTTGCAGTAGTACAGTACGATACATAAAATTACAGAAGTACTGTGCAGAACTATTGTACATGATTATTGAAGTAACTTTGTTGAAATGGTTAGGCTTGTTTCAGTTACAACTGGCAGTGCTTGAAAGAACTTGAAATAATATCTGCTAGACCTGGAACATATTTGTATTTATGATTATTGAATGTCATGATTTACATCTGGAGATTTTGCGCTGTTTTCAGGGCTTGGAACTTCTAGACCTGTGATATTCACCACTTTAATATCGAATGGTCAAGTTTGGTGGAGGTTTTCACAAACAAATCCTTCAAATATATGGTTTTAGCTTTAACAGATGCAGAGCGAAATCACCAGGTCTCAGAACAGCCTTCAATCATTGGTGAAAAAGAATGTTTGAAGATCAATACTACAAACCTGGCTCAAAAGGCAAGATTTACAAGCAGCAATCCATGTGACAAAATCCTCAAATCCACTGGCAAAATAAGTGAACTGACGTCAATGCCCCCCTTTCCCCCACACACCTCCCTCCCCAGAACTGCAGGCCAAATTACACTTAGTGGCTCCACTGGACGGATGCCCAATGTATTCTCAAAATAAGTACTTTGTTCTGAGCTCCAGCATGAGAGCAGGTAAGTGGGTTGAGGAAAAGATGCAAGAATGACTTTAAAATGTCCTTGGAAAAGTACAAAGTCACCTCTGAGTCCTGTGAATCCTTGGCCCACAATGGCACTGAGAGTGTTCACCGATTTCATGGATACAAGTCCCGTGTAAGTTGTGGAAGGAACAAAGTGCTGGACAAAGCACGCACCTGCCAACTTCTTCAGTCACTTCTTACCCCGTCTGTGGTGGAGTCTGCTCCCACATTGGGATAAGACCCACAGAGCTGGATAGATGTAAATCATCCTCCACCCTGAAAGAATAAGGCTTCTGACTAGAGGGAATATATTGCAATCCTGCCATCCCCTGAAAAAAATACCCATTGGTTTCATAGAAACATAGAAACATAGAAAATAGGTGCAGGAGTAGGCCATTCGGCCCTTCGAGCCTGCACCGCCATTTATTATGATCATGGCTGATCATCCAACTCAGAACCCCGCCCCAGCCTTCCCTCCATACCCCCTGACCCCTGTAGCCACAAGGGCCATATCTAACTCCCTCTTAAACATAGCCAATGAACTGGCCTCAACAGTTTCCTGTGGCAGAGAATTCCACAGATTCACCACTCTCTGTGTGAAGAAGTTTTTCCTAATCTCGGTCCTAAAATGCTTCCCCGCTATCCTCAAACTGTGACCCCTCGTTCTGGACTTCCCCAACATCGGGAACAATCTTCCTGCATCTAGCCTGTCCAATCCCTTTAGGATCTTATACGTTTCAATCAGATCCCCCCTCAATCTTCTAAATTCCAACGAGTACAAGCCCAGTTCATCCAGTCTTTCTTCATATGAAAGTCCTGCCATCCCAGGAATCAATCTGGTGAACCTTCTTTGTACTCCCTCTATGGCAAAGATGTCTTTCCTCAGGTTAGGGGACCAAAACTGCACACAATACTCCAGGTGTGGTCTCACCAAGGCCTTGTACAACTGCAGTAGTACCTCCCTGCTCCTGTACTCGAATCCTCTCGCTATAAATGCCAGCATACCGTTCGCCTTTTTCACCGCCTGCTGTACCTGCATGCCCACTTTCAATGACTGGTGTATAATGACACCCAGGTCTCGTTGCACCTCTCCTTTTCCTAATCGGCCACCATTCAGATAATAATCTGTTTTCCTATTTTTGCCACCAAAGTGGATAACTTCACATTTATCCACATTAAATTGCATCTGCCATGAATTTGCCCACTCACCCAACCTATCCAAGTCACCCTGCATACTCTTAGCATCCTCCTCACTGCTAACACTGCCACCCAGCTTCGTGTCATCCACAAACTTGGAGATGCTGCATTTAATTCCCTCATCCAAGTCATTAATATATATTGTAAACAACTGGGGTCCCAGCACTGAGCCTTGCGGTACCCCACTAGTCACCGCCTGCCATTCTGAAAAGGTCCCGTTTATTCCCACTCTTTGCTTCCTGTCTGCTAACCAATTCTCCACCCACACCAATACCTTACCCCCAATACCGTGTGCTTTAAGTTTGCACACTAATCTCCTGTGTGGGACCTTGTCAAAA
Source organism: Mobula hypostoma (assembly GCF_963921235.1). Classification (NCBI taxonomy): domain Eukaryota; kingdom Metazoa; phylum Chordata; class Chondrichthyes; order Myliobatiformes; family Myliobatidae; genus Mobula; species Mobula hypostoma. The sequence goes on along the minus strand of NC_086107.1, from coordinate 72,015,836 downwards.
GCCTTTTGAAAATCCAAATATACCACATCCACTGGTTCTCCCCTATCCACTCTACTAGTTACATCCTCAAAAAATTCTATGAGACTCGTCAGACATGATTTTCCTTTCACAAATCCATGCTCACTTTGTCCGATCATTTCACCGCTTTCCAAATGTGCTGTTATCACATCCTTGATAACTGACTCCAGCAGTTTCCCCACCACCGACGTTAGGCTAACCGGTCTATAATTCCCCGGTTTCTCTCTCCCTCCTTTTTTAAAAAGTGGGGTTACATTAGCCACCCTCCAATCCTCAGGAACTAGTCCAGAATCTAACGAGTTTTGAAAAATTATCACTAATGCATCCACTATTTCTTGGGCTACTTCCTTAAGCACTCTAGGATGCAGACCATCTGGCCCTGGGGATTTATCTGCCTTCAATCCCTTCAATTTACCTAACACCACTTCCCTACTAACATGTATTTCACTCAGTTCCTCCATCTCACTGGACTCTCTGTCCCTTACTATTTCTGGAAGATTATTTATGTCCTCCTTAGTGAAGACAGAACCAAAGTAATTATTCAATTGGTCTGCCATGTCCTTGCTCCCCATAATCAATTCACCTGTTTCTGTCTGCAGGGGACCTACATTTGTCTTTACCAGTCTTTTCCTTTTTACATATCTATAAAAGCTTTTACAGTCCGTTTTTATGTTCCCTGCCAGTTTTCTCTCATAATCTTTTTTCCCCTTTCTAATTAAGCCCTTTGTCCTCCTCTGCTGAACTCTGAATTTCTCCCAGTCCTCAGGTGAGCCACTTTCTCTGGCTAATTTGTATGCTACTTCTTTGGAATTGATACTATCCCTAATTTCTCTTGTCAGCCACGGGTGCACTACCTTCCTTGATTTATTCTTTTGCCAAACTGGGATGAACAATTGTTGTAGTTCATCCATGCAACCTTTAAATGCTTGCCATTGCATATCCACCGTCAATCCTTTAAGTGTCATTTGCCAGTCTATCTTAGCTAATTCATGTCTCATACCTTCAAAGTTACCCCTCTTTAAGTTCAGAACCTTTGTTTCTGAATTAACTATCTCACTCTCCATATTAATGAAGAATTCCACCATATTATGGTCACTCTTACCCAAGGGGCCTCTCACGACAAGATCGCTAATTAACCCTTCCTCATTGCTCAAAACCCAGTCCAGAATAGCCTGCTCTCTAGTTGGTTCCTCGACATGTTGGTTCAAAAACCCATCCCGCATACATTCCAAGAAATCCTCTTCCTCAGCACCTTTACCAATTTGGTTCACCCAGTCTACATGTAGATTGAAGTCACCCATTATAACTGCTGTTCCTTTATTGCACACATTTCTAATTTCCTGTTTAATACCACCTCCGACCTCACTACTACTGTTAGGTGGCCTGTACACAACTCCCACCAGCGTCTTCTGCCCCTTGGTGTTACGCAGCTCTACCCATATCGATTCCACATCTTCCCGGCTTATGTCCTTCCTTTCTATTGCGTTAATCTCTTCTTTAACCAGCAATGCCACCCCACCTCCCCTTCCTTCATGTCTATCCCTCCTGAATATTGAATATCCCTGAACATTGAGCTCCCATCCCTGGTCACCCTGGAGCCATGTCTCTGTGATCCCAACTATATCATAATCATTAATAACAATCTGCACTTTCAATTCATCCACCTTATTACGAATGCTCCTTGCATTGACACACAAAGCCTTCAGGCGCTCTTTTACAACTCTCTTAGCCCTTATACAATTATGTTGAAATAATAATAATGATAATAATAATATCAGATGTCACGAGGCGCTCCTAACTGTGCCAGCTGCCGGGATATAGATGCTCTAGCTCTCCGGAGTATAGATAGCTGGCACAGTCCCTTTCATGGTTCAGGACCATCCTGCTAATTGACAAACATGTTTTGGGGGCCAAGAATTGATTATTTAAAGAACAGTTGAATGGAACCTCAGTGCTCAATAGTAAGCCCAACCAGAGATATCGTCTAGTGTTTTGTTTTGTGCTCAGTTCTCGACCCAGTTTTATTCCGTGACTCGATCCTAGCCTCAGAAACACCAGCATTTGGGTCCAAACCATCCCCGGCAAGGACTCTCGTCACAGTATGATTGAGCCAGTATAGATCCAGTGGAGTATCAGAGTCTTTGGTTTGCTGTGACCAGCCACGGCAAGAGGATTTCCGGACAGAGCCCAGAGATACACCATATCCAAGTAGCTGTCAACTTTTGCAAGAAGGAAGTCAGAGTCGCTTGGGAGAGCCAGACAGTCACTCTGTGGAGCCAGTACATCTTCCAACCCTGGAGAGATTCGCTGGTGAACCAGCTCTTGCCAGCGCTTCCTCGTCTAATGCTCATTAGTATTCAAACTCCAGCCGTCTCTCGGTTCCCTTCAGAGTGCGGAAAAGTGGCCATTATTTCTCTTCTGACTGGAAGAGCTCTGGCCTAGGCCACTACACATTGCAAACATAGGTCAGAGATTTGCTCAGATTCGGAGGAATTCATAGCCACAATGAGGAAGGTATTCTAACTGGAGCCAGCTGAGCCTCAGACTGTCTGATGAAGATATGATATGATGACGGTCAGCGGCTGACTACACAATTGAATTTCAGACCTTGGCCTGAGAGAGCGCAGGGAGGTCTCAGCCACTCTGTACCACCACGGACTCTGACATGAACTGAAGGGCACCCTAGCCTTGGGAGAGCCAGCAGTGAACTTAGAGGCTGTGGTTGATCAGTCTATCTGTCTCGATAATCGGCTGGCAGAGTGAGATGGGACTACTTAAGGAGGTCGAAGAGAGCTGGTCCAAGCTCAGTCCCAATGCAGCACAGTTCTGCTCCACAACTCCGGACCATGACCAACGCATCTGCTGCTCAGGACTGTCCTGTCGAACCCATGCAGATTGGTTACTCTGGACTCTGGTGATGAGAGGTCACGGCGTCGTGATGAAGTCTGCTGCTTTTACTGTGGGGAAGCAGGTCACCTGCGGGACAAATGTCCCAAGCTGCAGCACCTGAGGAGCTGCTAAAACTGTCCAATGTCGGGAGGACTGTGACAGTAGTAGCCACTATGCCCAATCCCACTGATTCTGGTTTCGTCCGGAAGGTGGAGTTCACCTGGGGTAAGAAGTTAAGGCTGGTGAAGGCTTTTGTGGACTCTGGGGCAGCGGGTAATTTCCTGGACTTAAGAACCACTTGTTGGCTTGACGTACTGCTGTAAGAGTTGAGTCAGTCCATGCCCGTAACTGCCCGTAACTGCCCGTAACTGCCCGTAACTGCCCGTAACTGCCCGTAACTGCCCGTAACTGCACACTCCGGCCAGATCCAGTAACAGACTGTGGAATTATAGATGAGGATAGGGGATCATGTGGAAGACATTAGTTTCTACATTATCGACTCTCCACTTGTACCCTGATCCTCGGGTACCCTTGGCTGTCCCAGCATAACCCATCTGTGGACTGGAGGGAGGGGGTCATTGCTTGGTCCAGTCTTTGCAAGAGGGCTTGTTAGCAGTGTGGTGTTCCGACACCCTAGACTCTTCCGAGACCAATGACCAATAAGGGGAAAAGCTTCAGTGCGAGGCAACCTGAGTCCTTCAGCAGAAATAGTCCTGCCCTCAAGGACGGACAAGCCGGTTCTGGCCAACGGCACTGTGCGAGTCTTGATGCTGTCTAGTCAGGACCACATGGGAACTAGAGAGAGGGAATTTCTAGTTCAGGAGATGACCTAAGAGATGCCCAAGCGATCTGGAAAACTTGCAGCTAAACCCGAGGAATCCATCTGCCAGGTCTCGAGGAAGAGAAAGACTCTTTTACACTACTTTATACTTTATTGTCGCCAAACAATTGGTACTAGAACGTACAATCATCACAGCGATATTTGATTCTGCGCTTCACACTCCCTGGATTACAAATATTAAATATTAAAGATATTAAAAATAGTTTAAATTAGTAAATATTAAAAAAATTAAATTATAAATCATAAATAGAAAATAGAAAAATGGGAAGTAAGGTAGTGCAAAAAAACCGTGAGGCAGGTCCGGATATTTGGAGAGTACGACCCAGATCCGGGTCAAGATCCGTTCAGCAGTCTTATCACAGTTGGAAAGAAGCTGTTCCCAAATCTGGCCGTATGAGTCTTCAAGATCCTGAGCCTTCTCCCAGAGGGAAGAGGGACGAAAAGTGTGTTGGCTGGGTGGGTCGTGTCCTTGATTATCCTGGCAACAATGCTCCGACAGTGTGCGGTGTAAAGTGAGTCCACGGACGGAAGATTGGTTTGTGTGATGTGCTGCGCCGTGTTCACGATCTTCTGCAGCTTTTTTCGGTCTTGGACAGGACAACTTCCGTACCAGGTTGTGATGCACCCTAGAAGAATGCTTTCTATGGTGCATCTATAAAAATTAGTGAGGGTTTTAGGGGACAGGCCTAATTTCTTTAGTTTTCTCAGGAAGTAAAGGCACTGGTGGGCCTTCTTGGCAGTGAACTCTGCTTGGTTGAACCAAGTCAGGTCATTTGTCATATCGACCCTGAGGAACTTAAAGCTTTTGACCTGTTCCACTTGTGCACCACCGATGTAAATTGGATCATGCGGTCCGCTACTCCTTCTGAAGTCAACAACCAATTCCTTCAAACAACAGGAATTCTGCAGATGCTGGAAATTCAAGCAACACACATCAAAATTGCTGGTAAACACAGCAGGCCAGGCAGCATCTCTAGGAGGAGGTACAGTTGACGTTTCAGGCAGAGAACCTTCGTCAGGACTGCCAATTCCTTCGTCTTGGTGGCGTTGAGGGACAGGTTATTGTCTTCGCACCATGCCACCAGGTTCTTAATTTCCTCTCTGTACTCAACCTCATCATACCCGAGATATGGCCTACAATTGTTGTGTCATCAGCAAACTTATATATTGAGTTTGATGGAAACTTGGCTACACAATCATTGGTGTACAGTGAGTACAGCAGGGGGCTGAGTACACAGCCTTGTGGGGCACTGGTGCTCAGAGTGATTGTAGAGGAGAGCTTGTCCCCTATTTTTACAGCCTGGGTCCTGTCCGTGAGGAAGCTGAAGATCCAGCTGCAGATCTGAGTGCTTAGGCCCAGGTTCCGGAGCTAAAGAATCAGTTTATTTGGAATGATGGTATTAAAGGCAGAGCTGTAGTCAATGAAAAGGAGCCTTGCGTATGCGTCTTTATTCTCCAGGTGTTCTAAGGAGGAATGTAGGGCCAGAGAGATGGCATCTGCCGTTGACCTGTTGCTCCGGTAGGCGAATTGCAAAGCGTCGAGGTTGACCAGTAGGCTGTGTTTGATGTGTGCCATAACCGATCTCTCGAAGCACTTCATAGCAATTGATGTCAGAGCCACAGGTCGATAGTCATTCAGGCATGCCACCTTGCTCTTCTTCGGCAGTGGGATTATCGTTGCCTTCTTAAAACACGAGGGGATCCTAGACTGAAGCAAGGAGCAGTTGAAGATGTCAGCAAACACTCCAGCTAGCTCGCTTGCACAGGCCCGGAGAACCCGTCCTCGGACGCCATCTGGGCCCATCGCCTTCCTTGGATTTACCTTCAGGAAGGCCCTTCTAACATCCTCCTCGGTGACGATAAATCTCGATGCCACCAGGTCCAGTTCATTCGGAGGGAGCGGAACGCTCCTCTTCTGTTCGAATCTTGCGTAGAATACGTTAAGTTCGTCAGGAAGAGAAGCACCACAGTTACTGATATTCCCAGCCTTTTCTTTGCGCCCAGTGATCTCATTTAGATCCTGCCATAGTCTACTGGCATCCCTTTGGTTAGCCTGGGCTTCCAACTTGGCTTGATATTGCCTCTTGGCGCCCTTAATGGCTTTCAGTAGTTCACGCCTGGATTCCGTGTAGCAGCTGGTATCCCCGGACCTAAAAGCTGCAGCTCTAGCCTTTAAAAGGGACTTGACCTCATAATTCATCCAAGGTTTCCAGTTAGGGAATACCCAGATCATCTTGCGAGACACACAATCCTCCGTGCATTTCCAAATAAAGTCCGTGACAGCTGAGGCATACTCATCGAGGTTAGTTGCCGAGTCTTTGAATATTTCCAGTCCACCGATTCAAAGCAGTGATGGAGGACCTCATCCGTTTCCTCCGTCCAATGCGACACTACTTTTGACACCGTGACCTCCTGCTTCAGTTTCTGTTTGTAAGTCGGGAGGAGGAGTACGGCCTGATGGTCCGATTTTCCGAAGTGAGGTCGTGGGACGGAATGGTAGGCATCCTTGACTGCTGTGTAGCAGTGGTCAGGTATATTCGGGCCTCTAGTGGAGCAGGAGACACGTTGGTATAACTTTGGCAGCACCTTTCTGAGGTTGGCCTTGTTAAAGTCCCCAGCTGTAATGAGCAAAGCCTCCAGATACCTGGTCTCAAGTTCACTGATGTTGGCATACAGTATGTTCAGAGCACACTCCACGTCCGCCTGAAGGGGAATGTAGACTGCTGTCAGTATGACTGAGGTAAATTCCCGTGGCAGATAGTAGGGACGACACTTCACCGACTGGTGTTCCAGGTCCGGGCTGCAGGAGCTTGTCAGTGCCACTGTGTCCGAGCACCACCCAGTGTTGATCAGTAGGCAGACACCACCTCCCCTTGTCTTGCCCGAAGACGCCGTGCGGTCCATTCGATGGTCGGGGGTGGCAGGGGAGAGCCAGGTCTCGGTGAAACAGAATACACAGCAGTTCTGCATCTTCCTGCAGTAGGTGAGTCTCCCTTTAAGATCATCCACCTTGTTCTCTATGGCTTGCACATTAGCTAGTAGGATGGTGGGCTTAGGGACAATTTACGCTAATTCTTGAAGGCTATTCCTGGAGGGGAGGCAAGGACCATCTGTAATGCCTCACTGCCATTGCCTGAGGATACAGATGCGGATTTGGACTCGGATTTGGACTCTGATTTGGCCACTGTTTCCAGGAATGAGTTTTTTTGTGCCTAGGGTGAGGTCTCTGAGGTCCATCACATAACCCCGGCCATCTGAGAAACCTCACGAACTGTCCTCGAAGGAAGGTTGGGAGGAGAGAGCAACACCCCAATCAGTCAAGATTCCTTCTATCTACAAGGACTTGGAGGAGGTCATCAGTAGGGGAAAGGTCTCGACTCTTCCACCGCACTGATCCTACCTATGACTGTGCTACAGACCTACTGCCTGGCACTTGCCCACCACGGGGTCGATTGTGTGCATCCATGCGTGTGTCTGTGATGATGTCTTTTTCATTGCTTTTACAAGACGTGGAGCGAGAGAGAGGCTGTGTGGAGCACCACTTTTGCAGTATTTTTCCCTTTATTTTACGAGGTCGAGTTGCGATCTCGACACTCAACCCGGCATGGATGGAAAGCGTACTCGGGAGCAGACCCAACTGGTTTCGAACCCAGGAACCTCCACTCCTGGGTCCGGCACTGATGTCATTGCACCACCAGCCAGTCCGGGTTTGTAAACTTCTACTGGAAGTTCATCAGGAACTTCAGCTCGGTGGCAGCTCTGCTGATGGTGCTAATTAAGAAATCCACAGGCCCTTTTGTCTGGTTGACTGAAGCAGAGGCTGCTTTGGCAGAGTCTAAACAATGATTCGCATCAGCTCCCATCTTGGCTTCTCCTAACCAGAATCTTCCCTTCGTTGTGGAGGTGGATGCTATGTTGTCTTAACGATCACCTTCAGACACTAAACTGAACCCCTGTGTATTCTCCTCCAGTCAGCTATCCCCAGTAGAGAGGAACTATGACTTCGGGAATTGGGAACTTCTTGTGGTTAAATTAGCTTTGAAGGATTGGTGTTATTGGCTGGAGGGGACCAAGAACCCTTTTATCGTTTGGACTGACCACAAGAACTGGCTTATATTCAGGAAACCAAAAGGCTGAATTTCAGGCAAGGTAGGTGGTCTTTGTTATTTAACCACTTTGATTTCGTCCTGACCTATTGACCGGGGTCAAAGATCCATAAGCCAGATGCCCTGTCCTGTCAGTCTGATGAAGAGTAGCCTACCACCATTTTGCCCTAAGCCAGGGTGTTTGTGCTAACTCATTGGGGAACTGATGCACTTGTTCGCAACACCCAAGCACAAGGGGAGATTCCTAAGAATGGTCCTCTGGGTTGGCTTTTTGTCTCAAGTTCTGTCTGGTCCCAGGTACTCTAATGGGGACATTTGTCGAGAATGACCGCTCCCCCATGGATTGCCAGGACCTTTGAGTTTATCAAGAGAAGGTATTGGTGGCCTGGAATGGTGAAAGAGGTTCAGCAGTAGGTGCAGGCATGTGAGGTGTATGCCCCTGTACCTGATTTCAAGGGCTTCTTCAACTCTACCTGTTCCAGAAAGACCATAGGCGGATGTCTCCATGGGCTTTGTCACAGGTCTTCCACCATCGAAAAGGAAGGCAGTCATCATGGTAATTGTCAATTGGCTTTCAAATGTCTGCGAGCTCATTGCATTGGAGAAGCTATCATCTGTGGTGGAGATGGCCAAAATCGACCTGGACCAGGTCTTCAATATCCGTAGATTCCCAGTGGACATTGTCTTGGATCAAGGTCCACAACTCACATCATATTGCTCAAGGGTGCTCTGTAAGCTGATAGGGGCAACAGAAAACCTTTCCTCTGGGTTTCACCTGCAGTCCAACGACCAGACGGAGCAGACCAACCAAGATTTAGAATGTACTAGGCCTCCGAAAGACCTGATGAGTGGTGTGACTATTTGATGTGGGCAGAGATCACCCACAACATCTTACAGCTTTCAGCACATGGGATGTCACAGTTCGAATGCCAGTTTGGCTACCCTCTGTCTCTCTTTCCAGAACAGAAGGCTGAGGCTGGGGTCCCTGCAGCCAATGATCTCATCCAGTGCTGCAAACATAAATAGATTAGGGCAAGAGAGATTTTGCTGGCCTCTACTCGGAAGGTGGAGACCAAAGTGAACAGAAGGAGAAGACAGGGATCTGCTTTACAACCTGGGCAACAGGTCTGGCTGTCCACATATGATTTTCCCCTCCAGGTGGAGGCTAGAAAGTTGGTGCCCAAGTTCACTGGACCCTTCAAAGTCCTGAGTAAAATAAATCTGGTGGCTTGCATCTTGCAGCTCCCTAAGACCCTAAAGATCAATCCCCCCTTCCACATCGCTGAATTAAAACCTGTCTGCACCAGCCCTCAGTCCGAACACCAAAGCCCTGCCACCACCATGGTTTATTAAGGGGTGTTACGAGAATACACATAAAATTAAGATGTTTGCTGGCCTGGGCTAGCATCAGTGGCATCAGCAGTTGGTCTGCCACCTGCCCTCAGGGGAAGGAGAGATAAGGAACAATGGAGCAGCGTCTGGAGATGTGTAATGAAGGGATGTGGGAGGAAGAGCTGTCTGGAGCGGCTCCCCCCTTTGAACCCTGAACTGTTTGAAGTGATGGACAGGCGATACCCCAGCAGGGGTATAAAAAGGGACAGGTTCGCTAAGACAGACACACGCCACCCGAGGTAACGAGACCCTGGAAGCGGTGCGCCTCTCACGAGTGGTGAGAAGTACCGGACAACGCACAGGGTGGAAAGGTACGATCAGCGGGAACCCGGTGTGTGTCCGCCCTTGCCTGGGTGCCGGGTTCACTGCAGAGGATCGACCGCATCTGGAGGAGGGGTCACAGTCGGTGACCTCAGGTGACATCACCAAGGACCCGCCCAAATGCTGTTTGTGAGCCATCTCGCTGGTCTGTGAGTGAAGCTGTGCTGAATGATGAGTTGTTCCTATTCTATCTCTCTCTTCCCCCACGTTGTCCACCGCCATGGCAACGATTACTGCGAACTGAACTACAAACTGGACTGAACTTTGAGTCATTTTGAAATTGGTCATTTACCCCTAGACAACGATAGAGCTTGATTGATGCTGTTATCTTAATTCTGTGCACATGTGTGGTTATCATTGTTGAATTGTTGCATTTATTATCCTTTCGATTACTGTGTTGCTTGTTTCCTTAATAAAACTTTCTTAGTTCTAGTACTCCAGACTCCAACTGAGTGATCCATTTCTGCTGGTTTGGCAACCCAGTTACGGGGTACGTAACAGGGGAAACAGATCTTCACGGTGAGGGGTGTTCAGCAATACCTTGTGGACTGAAAAGGATTCGGACCTGAGGAGAGATGCTGGGATCTGGCTCTTATCCATGAATATCTTGGATCTGGCTCTTAACTATGAATAACATCACTGACTCTCTGAGCAGTCAGTGCTATCAGGTGTTGGCTATAGGGGAGTGGTCCTGTTACAAGACATTCCCAACCATGCCAGCTTCTGGGATTTAGGCGCTCCATCTCTCTGGAGCATGTATAGCCCCTTAAGGATTCAGGATGGTCCCACCAATTGGCAATCATGTTTTGGGTGCCAAGAATAGAGTATTTAAAGAGTACCTGACTGAGGATCGGTGCTCGGTCGTAAGCCCTACTAGTGGTATCGACTAGCGTTTGTTTTGTGCTCAGTTCTCTGTACCGTTGGATACCATGTCTCAATCCTTGCTTTGGGTACTCCAATATTTGAGTCCAAATCATCCTCAAGGACTCTTGTCACACAAGCAGAACAAGAGTGATAAACACCTTCAAGAAATGTATTTTGCTGGTGCAATGAAGTTAAGACTCCCTAGCCAGAGTACTTGGAGACCAGGAGCTCATAAACATATGCCTAAGATTACTACTGCTATGCTGTAGGTATTTTATTTTAGCAGTTTACTGCAAAACAGTGTCCTGCTAGTAATGTAGAATGTTTTGGTTTCGGCTAAAACATAAGAAGCCCTGCTGTTCAACTTAGGAATGTCGTGTCAGCCAGTCAGGATGGTGGGATCTGGAGACAGTTCTAAAGAGAGCAGGACAGAAAGAGTTTTGTGACAGACAGTAGTTTGGTTTGGGATCTTTTTGTTGGGAGCTGTGGGGCGGCACCAAGGGGAAAGGTGCTGCAAAATGCTGTTAGGAGAGTCCCCATTGCACAAGGTGCTTTGTGCAGATGGATGGCTCTAAGGAGGAAGGCCCAACACTCCTGAGAGACAGCCAGTTTGTTCAAGATGGACTTTGAGGGAAGTTCAGACAGTGACGGGTGCTTTCATGGGCTCAGCGCCGTGAATAACGGTTATATCCAGCTTTGGAAGAGACGAGCTCCAACAGTCATGTGCACATTTAGACTGGTCTAAATGTAATGGACGCTTTTATTTTTCTCTTCTTTCTTTCAATAACTGTTTGATAAAGCTGAAATTAAATGTACTTTCATTAAAATTTTATGCAGTGTATGATGTTATTTCTTGCTGACTAGTAATTGTGTATGAGCAGTATTTACACAGCATTTACCCAATTGAGGTTTCTTTAATTAGAACATCACAACCTTCCTCTTTGGTTGAACCCCAAATCAAACCGACCCTAGACATATATTAGTTTTGAAAGGTGGCCTTCTTAGGGGTAGCTAACGAGCTAAGTTTGCATGTGAGCTCGGTGAGAGGGTTACTCATATGATAGATCTAAGAAACTATGGTAGACATGAAAGTTCATCACACTAGAGGAACAGTCAGTTGATTTATGCTCATGAGCTGCTTGTGAAAGTAATGTCCCAGACGGAGGACTGTTCTGAAGCACACAAACCCTGTAGTTCTATCAACAGTCAACAATCTCCAAAGCAAGAAACATGAGTCCTGGGTCCTGCTGAAGGGCCTTGGCCCGAAATGTCAACTGTACTCTTTTCCGTATGTAAAGGGTTTCTTCTTTCATGTTAATTGCTAAGGCTAATAAAGTGGCTTCTCTGTAATATTAACTGCTGATGTAAGAAGTGCCCTGTAGCAGCATGTTTGGGTTATAATTAGTGATAATGGGACTTGTATTCATTTGCTAACCAGTTGGGATGGATGTTATTCTTACTTGTGTATCTGAAAGCTATTGTTTGCGCGGGATTTGAGCAGAACGTGCCATGGGGATGAAGAGAGAAGATGCACATGAAGAGATACTGTGAGCTGGCTAGCGGGGTGGACCCCGAGCGGGGGCTTGGGACCCAGCGGAGTTCGGACGAAATCAAATGGTGGACCAAGGTTATTGCGTGAGCTCCAACAAGTTATTTGTGCATGAACTGTCTAATTATTATTCTTGGTGCCTTTTTATTTTATATTTTGGTTCTCTACTAATCCCATAGTTCAAGTAAGAGTTATAAAATCTTAATTATTTAACTGCATCCTGTGTACGGCTTGTCATTATGGGGTACTGATTTGAAACAGGGGATACATCGCACAGCATTCACCCAAACGAGAGTTCTAAGGTTTGGCCGGGCAGGGGATATCACCCCTCAATCATACCACTAGGCAAAGCGAGTGTTACACATAGATGCTGTCTAGCTTGCTGAACCCCTCTAGCAGTCTGCGTCTGTTACAAACATGAATCTGATGTGCTTTTATAGTGCCTGGCTTGATTAAATAGTGAATATGTTTTCAAGGGGAAGTGTATGAGGTCACTAAGTAAATAATATATATGCTGGTCTGGAGTCACAATCTTAAAATAAGAAGGAGGCTGTTCAATTAAAACAAAATATTGATTTGTTAGTTTTATCATGGCAAATCAATATAAGATGTTTAGTGAACACATAAAGAGACGTTTGAAGTGGGAGAAGGCTGAGCCAAAGTAGTAGGATTTAAGGGTTGTCGTAAAGGTAGGTTGAGATATGAAGATTTTTAGGAAAGATTTCCAGATGTGAACTATGACCTTCAACCAGACAGTATGTCCTGAGGGAAGCCGTGCAGCCTGACCTCGTGCTGAGCCATGAGCGTGGCCGTTTCACGAGCTGACAGCAGCTTAGGGAGGGCAATACAGTAGGCAACCTTGCCGAATTGGTCCACAACCATCAAAATGGTACAATTTTCATCAGGTAGCGGTAGACCAGTAATGAAATCCACCAAGATGTGGGACTAGTGGTGGTGAGGCACAGGCAGTGGACAGAGCAGACAGGCATGGCATGGATGTGAGATCTTCTCTCGGGCATAAATGGGACAAGCAGCGATCATGTCGTGGACACCATGGGATGTAGCTGGTGAGCAAAATTCTAGGGTCTGTTGAATTCCTGGACAGAAAGCGTGATCCCATTCCAACTCTCTGGGCATACCGTTGCAGGAACAAACAGCTGGTTGGGGTTCCTCCACCTGGGCCTGGATCTGACTGTTGCGCAGGTTTTACCTCTGTATCTATTCCCAAGTTACCAGAGCAGCAATGCATGAGCAAGGAAGGATGGACTCTGTATGGCCATTGTCCTCAGACACGTTGAACTGCCAGGAGAGAACATTGGCCTTGGCATTATTGCTATCAGGGTTGTAGGTAAGGGTGAAATTAAACTGGGTGACGAAGAGGGCTCAAAGGGCTCGACGGGAGTTGAACCTCTTGGTGATCCAAATGTAGAAAAAATTCTTAGGGTCCATCCATCCATCTAATCTAATCTAATAATACCAAAAGAAGGTGCACTGCCCTCTCCAGCCACTGTCACCATGCTTCCAGGACCTCATTGGCCAGTCAGAGGTTCTCGGTTCCTGAGATAGTAGTTACACAGCAGGAGTCAAGAATGGGAAAGAGAGTAACAGGTGTGCAGGCGGTTATCCACAGAAGAGCACTGGGAGGGTACAGCTCCAATGCCATTGTCTGACGGATCCACCTCGACAATGAACTGACTGGATGGGTCTTGGTTTTGCAGCACCAGGGTGGTGATAAAGCATCACTTTAGTTTTGAGAAGGTTTGGTCTGGAAGGAATCCTGAGGGGTCTTCTTGAAGATTGTATTTATGAGGACCACAATGGAACTGAAGTTTCTGAAGAAGTGGCGATAAAGGTTTGCAAACCCCAAGAAGCTCCACATCTTTTTGACTGTAGATGGCTTGGGACGCTCTAACTGCCTGAATCTTACATGAGTCCATTTGAACACTGGAAGGAGCGAAGCTAAAAATGATACCTGCTACTTGTGGAACTCACACTTCTCTGGCTTGGTGTAAAGGTGATTCTTGAGGAGCTGTCTGAGAACCCTCGGGACATGCTGGATGTGTTCCTGGTGAGAGTGGGAATAAATTATAATGTCATCCAAATACATGAAAACAAACTGGTTCAATGAATATACATCTGGTAATATGTACATTCATGTGTAAGACTAAGGAGCTGGCGGTAGACCTGAGGAGAGCAAAGGTACTGGTGACCCCTGTTTCCATCCAGGGGGTCAGTGTGGACATGGTGGAGGATTACAAATACCTGGGGATACAAATTGACAATAAACTGGACTGGTCAAAGAACATTGAGGCTGTCTACAAGAAGGGTCAGAGCCATCTTTATTTCCTGAGGAGACTGAGGTCCTTTAACATCTGCTGGACGATGCTGAGGATGTTCTATGAGTCTGTGGTGGCCAGTGCTATCATGTTTGCTGATGTGTGCTGGGGCAGCAGGCTGAGGGTAGCAGACACCAACAGAATCAACAAACTCATTTGTAAGGCCAGTGATGTTGTGGGGATGGAACTGGACTCTCTGACGGTGGTGTCTAAAAAGAGGATGCTGTCTAAGTTGCATGCCATCTTGGACAATGTCTCCCATCCACTACATAATGTACTGGTTGGGCACAGGAGTACATTCAGCCAGAGACTCATTCCACTGAGATGCAACACAGAGCGTCATAGGAAGTCATTCCTGCCTGTGGCCATCAAACTTTACAACTCCTCCCTTGGAGGGTCAGACACCCTGAGCCAATAGGCTGGTCCTGGACTTATTTCCTGGCATAATTTACATATTACTATTTAACTATTTATGGTTTTATTACTATTTATTATTTACGGTGCAACAGTAATGAAAACCAATTTCCCCCGGATCAATAAAATATGACTATGACTATGACTATGACTATATGACGGTGAGCTCGGCTGCAGCAGCTTCTATGGGGCCAGATGAAGGTGTTATTGGCTTTTGAAAACATATTTATCATGATTGCAAGACCCTGCACTACGAACTTAAAGTTCTGCAAGCTTACTCCATCAGCGAGTTGCTCACTGGAGGAACTGAAGAAGCTGGACTCAGTGAGGACCTTGCTACTGCCTGCGTCAGAGAGCCATCGGTATGCAAAGGCCATGTGCAGTCTAACAGCAAGTGACTGTGTTAGTCACTCTTATTGTCATCGCAAAACCCTTTTGGACATTGGTAATGTGGAATGCTGCAAATCCAATTCACTGCTTTGCTGGCGAACGGCGGGGGAGCTGCGAGACTTCAATCACAGCAAGGACAAAGCTTCAAACTGTGGTGTTCCCTTTTTGCAGCCAGCCAGCAGAGAGGCCTCAGAGTCGCTGTGCTCCACCAGAGTGCCAGAGGTGGTGTGGTGTGGTGTTCATGCTGGAGTCAGTGCTGCTCTCCAGTGTTCGCTCGTCAGAAGACAAGATGTATTGTGTTTGATTGAAAACTGCTGCAACATCCATGGACTCAGGGACTTGGACTATATAATTTATTGTGCGTGACTGTGTTTTACTGCTGGTTTATATGTGCTATGCATGCCTTGTGCTGCGAATGACTGCTGGTACTGTGTTTTGTAACCTGGCTATGAAGTTACACTGTTCTGTTTGTATTTACAAGTATTCATATATGGTTGGATGACAATTAAGCTTGAACATATCCCTGAGTACATTGTTTTCCATGCATGAAAAAGTGCAAGGGCTTTGGCCAGACCAAAGGGCACCATGAGGTACTCACAGTGACCAGTGGAGGTGTTTTAGGCTGTCTTCCCTGTCCCCTTCTCAGATATGAACCACTTTACAAGCATTATGCAGATCTGTCTTGGAAAATATGGTTGCTCCCTGGCGATGTTCAAATGCAGAGGTAGCAGGGGAAGAGAGCAGCAGTTCTTCACATTGATGTTGTTTAAGGATGATAATCAATGCAGGAACACAGCTTGTCATCCTTCTTGCTTTCGAAAGAGAAGCCCGCTCCTGCTGGCGAGGTTGATGGATGGATAAACCCTAAGGTGAATGCCGTGGTCATGGGTTCAGGACAAGAGTGAAAAGAGTCAGCCCCAGGGGGGACTAGCGGTGGGTAAGGGGTCAATGGCACAGTCACATGGTCATTGTAGAGACAGAGAACACCTCAAAAAGATCAGCATATTCAGCCAGAATGCCAGACAGGTCCACACCTGCAGCTGATACAGGAGGGGATTTGCTTGAGATGGACCCAGACAGGTAGATAAGCATACTGCTCCCCAATCTTTGAGCCTCCTTAGGGACTAATCAATCCATGGGTTGTGTTGAGATAACCAGAAAAGACCAAGCACCAGCTGCAGTTCAGGTAAATCAACCAGATAGGAGAACTGTTCCTTATGGTTGCCTTCTAGCTTTTAACCCGGTAGATTCTGTGAATGGTCCATCTTGCTAGTGCCCAGAGGCCGACCATCTAGGGCCTTGCCATTAATATTTTCTCCCGTTTGCTGAGTCCGAACTCCATTTTGAGCCAGAGAAATATCCATGAGGTTCTTGTCTGCTCCGGAGTCAATAAATGCCTGAAGCATACAGGTCTCAGATCATCACGACAAGGAAGCTAGGAGTATTACACAATTAGAGTAGGATGATTGCAGGGAGAACAGACCTGCCATGCCGATGGGTATCCTCTTTTACTGGGTGCTTGAGACATGAAGCCCAGAAGTGTCCAGGATTGCCACATAAGAGGCAGGAACTCATTCTCCTGCACCAGTCTCAGTCCTTTTGCACCCCACACGCATAGGCTTCTCTGTGGACTGTGGACGGGGCGATGCAGGAGAGAGTACAGACAAATGGTGATCTAAGGAGGGTGTAGCTCGGGGTATTCTTTCTCTTCACTACTCAATTGCCTGGTTATGAATTAGAATGGTCAGATTAATCAGGTCATCCAGGCTGCCCTGATTGTCACAAACTGACCTCACTCCGTGCCCCTGCGCTCAGTCCCCGATGGAAGGCAGTGATGAGGGAGATCTTGCTCCACTCCATCTCCACTACAAGTGTGCAGAACTTTACTGCGTAGTCCCGCACTGTCTCTCTGCCTTGGCGCAGGACCAAGAGATGCTGGGCAGCCTCCAAACCAATGGAAGATCAAAAACTCTCTTCAACTTGACAGCAAATTGCCAATATGACTGGGCTGCAGGCGAACCGAGTTTCTGTAGAGCGCTGAACAACTGAGTGGGGGTCTGTCTAAGAGATTCACCGTGTACTCCAGCTTACAGGCATCATCACCGAACTGACTAGGCTGAGCTTGGGAGGCCAGCTCACACTGAGTCATAAAATTCCTACAGCCACTGGAGTATCTGACTGATGGACAAATAACTCGGTTCTGGTTCAGACCCGATTACAGCAGTTTGAGCATTAATGGCTGAGGTGCTGAGGCTGTCGAAGAGGAGGACCTTGGAGATATTGGGAGTGTGGCTGAATTGCGGCAGCAGTAGTGGTAATGGCTGTCATCTGTGTCTGTATGTCAGTAGTAAGCTGTTGGACCGTAGCAGTGAGAGCAGTAATCGCTGCCACCTGATTCTGGCTGTTAGCGGTGAGTTGCCGAGCAGTCGCTGCTTGGGCTGACATTTATTCTTCCAGGTAGGACTGGGCTTGCTGCTCTGAAAGGAGCTGTCACACTGTGCGAGAAGTTTCAACTAATCCAGCTTCTACTGATTTTAGTTTCTGCTCCATGAACTTCGGTCTGGACTGTGCTTGTCATTCTGAGAGTATTTGTCACAGAGCTACAGTCACTTCTCCCAATGAAGCTTCAACTGCCACTAATCTTTCCCTTATCTGGCCAATAAATATCAGGGCTGAGGTCAGCTGCTCTCCCTCTCTGCTGGGTCCATTTTCTTTGGTCAAGACCTGTGTGGTTATGGCCCAAATGCAAAGAGAGAGACACTCATCCTTGTGAGGGATGAACAGTTCACTGACTTTTAATAAGAACTGTGCAAATTAATGGAAAGACAATAAACACTAGGCTAACAAGACTATTAAATAAAACTCTCAAAATGAAAGCTAATGCTGCACTATGGCTAGAAAACAGTAACTAAATACTAAATGAATATTGTCCCTGTAGGGTGTCTCTTTCCCAAAACAAGGACAAAGGTAAGCAGGGAATATACCTTGCTGTGCTAGGTACATTGACACTATCGTGGTTTGGTTTCTTTTGGTTTTTTTGGATGAGGGCATTGACGGAGCCAAGACCAGCCGTACCACTTGAAAATCAGCTACAAGCTTACCATTGGGCACTGATGGAGTCAGAAGGTATGATGGAAGAAGATCAATTAACACTGTGCTCAGCAATTCCGATAATAAATTGGATCTTACCTGATGGTACCAATAACAACATACCTGATAGTGAAATGGAAATGGTAGGTTGCTGATAGAATGACCGCCAGACATTCGGCCCACTGAGGCTCCACCATTCCATCATGGCTGCCTTCTCCCAGTAACCTTTGAGACCCTTACTAATTAAGTGCTATTAACCTCTGTTTTAAATATACCCAATGACCTGGCCTTCACAGCCGTTTGTGGCAATGGATTCCACAGATTCTCCATCTGACTAAAGAAATTCCCCCTCATCTCTGTTCTAAAGGGTCATCCTGCTGTTCTGAGGCTGTGCCCTCTGGTGCTAGAAACTCTCATTACAGGAAACATCCTCGCCACATCTTCTCATTCAAGGCCTTTCAACATTCAATAGGTTTCAATGAGATTCCCCCCTCATTCTTCTAAACTCCAGTGAGTACAGGTCCAGAGCCATCAAACACTCCTCATACATTAACCCTTTCATTCCTGGGATAATTCTTATGATCTCTTCTGGAACCTCTCCAATGCCATCACATTCTTTGTTATACAGGGGCACCAAACTGGTCACAGTGCACATATTGTGACAGGACTAATGCTTTTTAAAGCCTCAGCATTACATCCTCACTTTTATATGCTGGTCCTCTCGAAATTAATGCTAATGTTGCACTTGCTTTCCTTACCAATGGCTCAACCTGCAAGCTAACCTTTAGGGAATCTTGCATGAGGACTCCCAAGCCCCTTTGGATCTGATTTCTGAATTTACTCTGTATATAGAAATAGTCTATCTTTTTATTTCTTCTACCAAAGTGCATGGCCATACACTTCCCAACACTGTATTTCATCTGCCACTTTTTTGCTCATTCTCCTAATATGTCTAAGCCCTTCTGCAGACTCTCTGCTTCCACAACACTACCCTTCTCTCTACCTATCTTTGTAACATCCACAAACTTGGCCATAAAGCCGTTACCTCTCTCATATAAATGGCTAACATAATACGTAAGAAGAAGTGGTCCCAACACCGACTCCTACAGAACACCACTAGACAGTGGCAGCCAACCAGAAAAGGCCACCTTTATTCCCACTGTCTCCCTCCTGCCAGTCAGGCATGCTAATACCTTTCCTGCAATACCATGGGCTCTTATCTCGTTTAGCAGCCTCATGTGCGGCACCTTGTCAGAGGCCTTTCAAAAATCCAAGTAAACAACCTCCATTGACTTTCCTTAGCCTATCCTGCCTGATATTTCCTCAAAGAGTTCCAACAGATTTTATAAGGAAAGATTTATCCTTAAGGAATCATTGCTAACTAGCCTATTTTATTGTGTACTTCCATGCAACCCAAAAACTCATCCTAAATAATGGACTTCAACATCTTCCCTAATGAAGTCAAGCTAATGAATTATAGTTTCATGTCTTTTACCTCCCTCCCTTCTTAAAGAGTAGAATGACATTGGCAATTTTCCAATCCTCCAGATTCTAGTGATTCTTGAAAGTTCACTAATGCCTCCACAGTCTTTGGCCCCTATTAGTATCTCTCCAGAATCATTTTCCAGCAGTCTGATGTGCACTCTTGTGCACTCTTGTCTCTCTTTAACTCAATGTATATGAAAAATTACTTTTGTTATTGCTTTTATGTTATTGGCTAACTTATCTTCATATTTCACCTTTTCTTTCTCTATCGCCTTTGTTGTCTTCTGTTAGCTTTTAAAAGCTTTCCATTATTTTTTGCTATATTATATGCCCTCTCTTTTACTTTTATGCTGGCTTTGACTTCCCTTGTCAGCAGCAGTTGCCTCATCCTCTCTTTACTTCTTTCTTTGGGCTGTTTCTATCCTGAGCCTTCTGAATTGCTCCAAAAAACGCCTGCCTTTGCTGTTCCATTATCCGTTAGCTTCACCATCTCAAACTGCAGGGTGAATTTTAGCATATTATGATCACTGTTCCCTCAGGGTTCCTTTACCTTAAGGTCCCTAATCAATCCTGCTTTATTACACAGCACCTAATCCAGAATTGCCTTTTCTCTAGTAGGTTCAACATCAATGCTCTAAAAAGCTATGTTGAAGACACCCTACAAATTCCCTCACTCGGAATCCAGCACCAGGTTGATTTTCCCAAAGCACCTGCATATTTAAATCCCCCAATAATAAAGGCATCTGTTAGTCTTGCGAGACTACGGATCTGTTCCTGGAAAGTCTTTACTCTCCAGGGCGCAGGCCTGGGCAAGGTTGTATGAAAGATCAGCAGTTGCCCATGCTGCAAGTTTCCCCTCTCCACGATACCGATGTTGTCCAAGGGAAGGGCATTAGGACCCATACAGCTTGGCACCAGTGTCATCACAGAGCACTGTGTGATTAAGTGCCTTGCTCAAAGACACAACAAGCTGCCTTGGCTGGGGCTTGAACTCACGACCTTCAGATCGCTGGTCAAATGCCTTAACTACTTGGCCATGTGCCCATACACAAATCCCCCATTATTATCATAACATTGCCACTTTTACATGCCTTTTCTATCTACTATTGTAATTTGAATCCCTCATCTAGGCTACTGTTCGGAGGCCCATATACAACCTCCATCAGTGTTTTTTTTCACCCTTGCAGTTTCCTAACTCCACACATAAGGATTCTATGAGTTCCAATCCTATGTCACCTCTTTCAAAGGATTTGGTTTTATTTTTTCCCAATACAGCCACGATCCCTCTGCCTGCCTACCTGCCTGTGCTTTCAATACAATGCGTATTCTTGGATGTTAAGCTCCCAACTCTGATCTTTTCAGCCACAACTCAGTGATGCCTACAATGTCATACATACCAATTTCTAATTGCGCTCTTAACCATCTATCTTAGTCCATATACAGCGTGCATTGGAATACAACACCTTCAGTCCTGTATATTCATCACCCTTGTCAATTTTGCCCCACATTATTGGAAGTTAAATTCTTATCCCTTTCTAAACTTTATTTTGTCTTTTTGTTAATTTTAGAAATTTTTATAACTTCTCATGAAGTCTCCTTCACTCTTACTTTATCCTCACTTTTCCAAACTGTCAAAATGTTGAAGCTGCTATTTAAAGACACACTCAACCTATTCCACTGATTGCAATTTTGCTAATCCTTCCTGAGTCTCACTATACACTGTAACTACCTGTATACCAACTGTTCCATTCTCTGCCCTATCACTCCAGTTCCCATCCCTCTGCCAAATTAGTTTAAACCCTCCCTCACAGCTCCAACAAACCTACCCACAAAGATATTTGACCCCAGGTGTAAACCAATTTTTTTTGTACAGGTCATCCCTTCCCCAAAAGAGATCCCAATGATTCAAAAATATGAAGCCCATCCCTGCAGCACTTCCTCAGCCACACGTTCATCAGCCAAATCTGCATATTCTTACACTCACTGATGCATAGCACAGGCAGCAATCCACAGATTCTTATCCCTCTTTTCAGCTTTCTACCTAACCCCTATATTCTCTCTTCAGGACTTCATCCCTTTTCTGAGCCACCAACATGTACCACAAGTTCTGGCTATTTAACAGAGTCACAAAAGGTGAGCAGAGAACATGAATATGGGGCACATTGAAAGGGATATCAGAATAATTACCCTCGTCTCCTATCTATTGGGAAGTAGAAACATGTTTGTTGTATGGACTGGTTTATGAAGTATCAATGGAAATTGGGTGTGGAAAGCTGCAGCTTTTAACCATGTTGCAGCCTATTCTGATACTGAAATTAGACACTCCAGTCAAAGTGCTGAATTGATGGCAGGGGTGCAGGTGGAACAACCAGCTGTGAAGCAAACAGATTCTGCAGCAAGAATATAGATGGGTTCCAGGACTGTGGTAAATGCACTGGGAATATGAATGATCTAATAGAATAATAATAACCAGGGATACAGGGAGGGGAAGTCACTGAGGAGGCAGCATCTGTGGCCAGAGACTTGCAAACTACAAATATATCATGTTATTGCTCACACAAGATGATTTAACTAGCTGGTATAACCACTGTGTGAATCAAACTGCAGATCAGGGAATAACAGAAAGAGTTAGAACTTAAATGTTTAGGTTTGTCAGCTCCTGAAAAATCCAAACATTTAGATGTGGAAGCAGCACATTTATGGGCGGGAGAAAGGGGAATTCAGACTCTAATAAATGATTTCAGGGAAATTGTGCACCACTATGGCATAGATCAGAAGAGTCAGCTATTTCCTCATCTGAGTATGGCACCGCCTCAGAATAAAAGAGCATTAATCCTTGTTTAGATTATGTGGGACCGTTAGCTTTACAAAGGAAATATCAATTCAGACTGAGAATGCCTCACTCTCACTCTGTGAATTGAATAACATATTCTACTCTGAAAGCAAAGCAAATGTCACAAATTTAGATCAATTGATGCAATGATAATGCCTACCTATTGAAATACAAATTAATAATTGGTCCCATTTAGAAGCACAACAATGGGCTGTTGGCAGAGGTGTACAGGGGACTTTGCACATTCCATATTACTCTCCGGTCTCCAGCTGTTTGCATGGTTAAATAGGTAGGTTAGCAGTTCTAAACCAGGTTGAGTTTAACAGACTTTTACCAAAAGGTGCACCATGTCATGGTCCAGTCCGTGAAGTCCGCATTCTGGTTCACGGTCCGGTCCATCGACCCTTACTCCAGGTTTTCCTGTCTACCCTGTTTCTGTTCCTGTTAGGCACTAATTGAGGCAGCTGATTCTCATTGGCCTGGCTGCATAACTACCTCCAGAGACCAGGGTGGGGTGCTGGTTTGTTCTTGTCCTTACTTCTTGTATCCCTTCCCCTGCCTTCTGTTTCCTCGCCTGAAGCCTTGTCTTGCCGGTAACTCTCACCTCGCCTGAAGTTCTTGTCTTGCCTTGCATTGCCTGAAGCCTTGCCTTGCCTTGCTGGTAACTCTCGCCTCGTCTCACCTGAAGTCTTGTCTTGGAGACACCCTGAACCTAGCTCCCTTCCTGTTCCTTGCCTCCATCGGGTAAGCCAGGCCAGATTGCCATTACCCTATGGTGGGTTCTGTCCCTTCCTGTCCCTCGCCTCCGTAGGGTAGAGATCCGCGCCCTGCCCAGGAGGAACTTCAAGACCCTAATCCTCAAGCCTCGCCCCAAACCAAGCTTCAAGACCCTAAGCCTCGAGCCTTGCCCCTAGCCAAGCTTCAAGACTCCTCGCCTCAAGTCTCTAGTCTCAAGCCTCACCTCAAGTCTCTGGCCAAGCCTCACCTTAAGTCTCTGGCCAAGCCTCGCCTCAAATCTCTGGTCTCCAGCCTCGCCTCAAGTCTGAAGACTCCAGCCTCGTCCTGCCTGCCAGCCAAGTCACGTCCTTGCCTAGTTCTGGGGTCCGAGCCAGAGGCAAGACCCAGGTTCTGGGCCCTTGTCCCGTCTCTGGCTTGGAGTCCAAGCCCGGGCTCCTAGCTCTCTTCTCCAGTCCTGTTCCGGGTTCCCGGTTTTCGTGTCCATGTCCTAGCCCTCACCCTGTATCCTAGTCCTGACCCTAGTACCTCAGTGTCTGTGTCTTACATTTGGGTCCGTTCCCAGCCACCTCCTTATGACACACCAGTATCTTTACTTCTTTAGAAGATTAAGGAAATTTGACATGTCACTGAACACACTAAGCACTTCTACAGATGTACGCATCCTGATTCATGGTATGATTGTCTAGTATGACAATTCAAGTCACAGGAACACAACAGGCTGCAGTAGTGTTAGGGGGTATTCTGGAGTTATGTGAATAGACCAGATGTTAATTCAAGTAAGAACCAAGCTTCAGTTCTTATTGTAAATTACAAGCAGTAAATTGAGTTAAAAGCACAGGTTGACCCACAGACTAAGAGATACGGTTTGCAAAATGGTGATCATGAGACGTTTGCAGCAGCCAACTATTAAGACAATGGGGTTGTGCTAATTGCCCTGCATCAAACCTGGCAATGTGGCTAAATTATTTGTACCATTGTGACTTGAGTTCAAGTTGGCAGACCAGGCTATTGTTGCCACTTGGAATATCAAACACAGTCATAGGTATAATTGCAATTAATAGTTGATCTATTGTGTACTCAGAGAGTCAGTTCACACAGGCATTAATCTTGGATGTCTGTCTCTCAGTCTTCAGAAGTTTTTAGAATATCTATGTCAATTGATTTGTTTCAGCAGAGGTGTTTGAACATTCAGAAGTGTCTTTCGCTGTAGATATACAATTTAAAGGAAGCATTGTCTACCCAAAATATTGAAGTAAATTACATCATTGTAACTATTGAAATTGTGTTGAGTCACCTGCCTTTGATCTTAAGGGTATAAAAATGTGGTGTATTTTTAGGTTTGTGAGACTCTACGAGTGTCTCCACAAGAAAGCCTGCTTGTTGTGATGAATGAAGACTTCTATATCATTGTCTTTAATGTCTCTCCCATGACATTGATCACAATCACCAATATATATCATGGACACACCTCCCCTCGAGATCAGTAATATCTACAGGAGGTGCTGCCTCAAGAAGGTTACATCTGTCATCAACGAGTCCCACCATCCAGGCTATCCCACCTGGTTGCAGCTAGCAGCAGGCAGGAGGTACAGAGGCCTGAGGTTCCATACCTCCTGGTCAAGAACCACTACCTCCCTTCAACCATTAAATTCTTGAAACACCAGCACAACCCTAATCACTGTCTCACTGTAGTTGCAAAATGCCAACTTTGCAATTCAATGGACTTTCTTTGTTCTAATTGTGTTCTTCTTGTAAAATGTGTATAATTTATGTTTTATTTATACTTTTCTTGTAAATGTTGATGCTACCCTCCTGTGGTACCGCTGCAAGTAAGTTTTTCACGGCAGTGATGTCTATATGTTTTTGTACAGTTAACAATATACTGAACTCGGACTTTTTCTTCAATGATCCAAGGAATACATAAAGAATTTTTGAATCACAAGGTGAGTACAGAATTGTGACACCTAAAGAACAGTTATTTTGCAAAGGGGGAAACGAATCAGTACACTGCCCAGGAAAGTCCCCAAAAAAAGAGAAATAATTGTGAAGGAGAAGGTAATATATTTTGTGTGTTAATCACTAACAATGGACGCTGGGACTATAAGTAGGGGCTGGAATGTAGTATGATGCAGAGAACTATGAGAATGTTTGTAATCAGTTTGGAGTAGTGATACCATACTTAGTTTATCACAACCTCATGCAGTTAACACTTCAAAATATACTGATGTGGTGATGGTTAATGTGACAAAATGTATTAAACAGCATAAATTAAAGCTTGTTACTATAATGTTCTATCATGAGACAGGAAGTTGCTTGATCTTGTATATAAAAGAAGGAAATTTTGCTACTGATAGAGAGAACATTTTTGAACTGAAGACATGAGTGGTGCCAAGGACCATAAAAAAAGAGAAGTGCTTAAATCTGCTGCTTTGTTTTCCCTTAAGCACTTTGTTTCCTGGATTGATTGAGCAGACTTTTCTGTCAGACTGTGGTGATGACTGAGTGGTGTCAAGGGCAACTTAAGCCACTTATATTTGCTGTGCTAGGATCAGCAGAAGGGATGTGAGAATTGTTTACTTGAATAGTTTAAACTTCTTTCTTGTTGTTAATTATTGTTCAACTTCCTCACAGACAGGACCCAGGCTGTAAAAATAGGGGACAAGCTCTCCTCTACAATCACCCTGAGCACCGGTGCCCCACAAGGCTGTGTACTCAGCCCCCTGCTGTACTCACTATACACCCATGATTGTGTAGCCAAGTTTCCATCAAACTCAATAAATAAGTTTGCTGATGACACACCAATTGTAGGCTGTATCTCGGGTAATGATGAGTTTGAGTACAGAGAGGAAATTAAGAACCTGGTGGCATGGTGCGAAGACAATAACCTATCCCTCAACGTCAGCAAGATGAAGGAATTGGTTGTTGACTTCAGAAGGTGTAGCGGACTGCACGACCCAATTTACATCAGTGGTGCGCAAGTGGAACAGGTCAAAAGCTTTAAGTTCCTCGGGGTCAATATCACAAATGACCTGACTTGGTTCAACCAAGCAGAGTTCACTGCCAAGAAGGCCCACCAGCGCCTTTACTTCCTGAGAAAACTAAAGAAATTTGGCCTGTCCCCTAAAACCCTCACTAATTTTTATAGATGCACTGTAGAAAGCATTCTTCTAGGGTGCATCAGAACCTGGTATGGAAGTTGTCCTGTCCAAGACCGGAAGAAGCTGCAGAAGATCGTGAACACGGCGCAGCACATCACACAAACCAGTCTTCTGTCCTTGGACTCTCTTTACACCGCACGCTGTCGGAGCAGTGCTGCCAGGATAATCAAGGACACGACCCACCCAGCCAACACACTTTTTGTCCCTCTTCCCTCCGGGAGAAGGTTCAGGAGCTTGAAGACTCATACGGCCAGATTTGGGAACAGCTTCTTTCCAACTGTGATAAGACTGCTGAACGGATCTTGACCTGGATCTGGGACGTACCCTTCAAATATCTGGACCTGCCTCTCAGTTTTTCTGCACTATCTTACTTCCCATTTTTCTATTTTCTATTTATGATTCATAATTTAAATTTTTAATATTTACTATCAATTTGTAATCCAGGGAGCGGGAAGCGCAGAATCAAATATCGCTGTGATGATTGTACATTCTAGTATCAATTGTTTGGTGACAATAAGGTATAAGGTAACAACTTTCCTTTACAAAGTGGTTGGATCAGAACCATTTTGTAATAACCTAGTGTTTGCAACATCTTGTGAGAACCACTGAACCCATGGGCCATCGGCAACTCTCCTGTCAATGTAGTACTCAAATAAATCCCTGTGGTTTTGTAATGTGTTGGGATTAGGTTCCAGGAAGTTTCATGTGCCCAGAGTCCCTCAATGTGTCCCAGTTAATTACATCTGCCACACTCTTGAACCCTAAATTAAACTGTTTAATCTTTGCAATCTTTGAGCTGGCCTTGATCTCTATTGTATTGATGATAAACCTGAATACATAGCATTTTGTCCCCTCATTTTAAAGTGCTGCACTAAAAGTACTTCCCAATGCCCAGATCTACATATTAGCTATAACTTCAACAACTCAATAAATCTATCAAACACCTTATTAAATCTGCTAAACGTATTTTGATTTTCTGATCTCTGAACACTTTTATTTCAATCTGATGTTAAGCTAACCGGCCAGTAGTGCCTACTTTCTCTTTCTCTCATTTTCCTTACATCATTGGTCAAAGCACGGTAGCATAGTGGCCCAGATTCAATTGCTGCCATTGCCTGTAAGGAGTTTGTACATTCTCCCCGTGACCATGTGGGTTTCCTCCGGGTGCCTCGGTTCCCTCCCACATTCCAAAGATGTACCAATTGGTAGGTCAATTGGTCATTGTAAATTGTCCCATGATTTGGCTAGGATTAAATGGGGGATTACTGGGCGGTGTGGCTCGAAGAGCCTATCCATGCTGTATCTCAATAACCAATTAATTAATATTTACTATGTAATAGTCTGCATGGACTTTCCTGAAAAAGGATTGTATCCTAATTAACCCTTTGATCACACATCCTGAGTACCTGGGCTACCAAACAATGAGCACTTTCTGTCCTGAAGGATGGTATCATCTTTTTGGATAGAATACAAACTAATTCATTGTACCAGCTACCTTTCAGCTTCACTTTTAAATTGTGCTAATATTCTTTAAAATTTGATAATGTGGATGTGAGACTTTACATAGAACACACATCTTCAACTGTTGAATTCACATTGTCCATCTGGGTAAAAAGAAATCTGTGTTACATGAAAAATAAATATTTCATGTTCCTTCTTTGTCTCTCTCTCACCTTTTAACAATGCTAAATTGACACACATAGAGAATGGGATTAATAATCCTAGTGTGACACACACAAAATGCTGGAGGAAATCAGGCCAGGCATCATCTATGGAAAAAATATTTTGGGCTAAGACTCTTCATCAAGACTGGAAAGAAAGCAGAGAAGTCAGAGTAAGAAGGTGGGAGGAGGAGAGAAAGATGTACAATATGATAGGTCAGGGGTTCCCAACCCTTTTTTTGCATTGCAGACCGGTTTAATATTGACAATATTCTTGCGGACCAGCCGACCGGGGAGGGGGGAATGTCAATCACGACCGGAATATAGGTGATAAGACAACTATAAGTCACTTATAAGTGGCTAATACACTCAATTTCATTTCTAAAAGGGTTTATCTAACGAATTTAATATTAAAAACACAGCGCATATTTTCCTCGCATGAATATAGTGATAAATCAATTATAAGACACTTAAGTCAATAGCATCATAACATTTTAAGTAACGTTTGGATATTAAACACACAACGCATATTTTCCTCGTATAAACATTGCAACACACCAATATCGCTGAATCAGTGGGAGCCCTGGGCTTGTTTCCCTGCAACAAGACGGTCCTATCGAGGGGTGACGGGAGACTGTGATACTCGAACGGGGTTCCTTATGTCCAGTCTATTCCGCAATTTAGTTTTCGTTGCATTCATTGCAGAAAATCCCACTTCGCAGAGATATGATGTTGGAAACAGAAGCAACGTTTTCAGTGCTTTCGTGGCTATCTCAGGATATTCAGCCTTGACTTTGATCCAGAATGCCAGCAGAGATGTTATGTCAAACATACTTTTCAGCCCACCGTCATTTGCAAGCTCGAGGAGTTGATCTTTTTCCCGTGCTGACATGGATGATTCACTGGGGACATTCAAAAATGGGTCACGGACCCATTCCTTTGCACGTCTTAGGTCATTTGAGGTTGGGAATTAACACTCGAATTCTGTCGATAGCAAAGATAGGTGATCGCGCACCAGCTGTGAGAAAGACGGTGCAGCCTCAGTCTCTCCCAACATCGCAGCTAAAGTTGGGAACATTTCAAATATGCCCCTGTCCCTTGCTGTCCCCACAGTTCCAGTTTGGCTGTGAAAGCAGAGACTTGATCTGCCAACTTGAAGACAGTTGTCATTCTCCCCTGAAATGACAAATTGAGTTCATTGAGCAGGTTGAAGATGTCACACAGATTAGCGAGTTTTGCTGTCCACTCCTCGGCACTGAAGTGTGCTGCCATTGGTGACTTTTTTTCCTGAAAGAAATCTCTGTAGCGGCTCTCTTAACTCAAAAACCCTGGCCAGGGCTCTCTCCCTTGATAGCCACCTGACTTCAGTGTGTAAGAGAAGGTGTTTGTGCTCTGCATCCATTTCCTCGCAAAGCTGCTCAAACAGACGTTTCTGAGCCTCAGTAATACGGCTAGCCACTAAGTACGACGCTCTCAGAGCAGCAGCATTTGTGGAGGTGGTGTCTCTCAGCACTTGCTCCTGTCCCGCTTGCTCACGTTTTTTCCGCTCAAAAAAACTCAACGGGTTTGTCTTTAAGTGCAGGGTGCTTGGACTCAAGGTGTCGAAGCAGTTTTGAAGGCTTCATTGCCTCATTAGACAGCTTGTCTCCACATATCACACACAGGGGGCTTGGAGCATCTGAATCACTGGTCTCAATAAAGCCATATTTTATGTATGACTCGTCGTATTTTCTGTTGAAGGAAGCTCCCGATGTGGTTTTCTATATATTGGCGAGACTGCCCCGACGCAGACTGGGAGACCGCTTTGCTGAACATCTACGCTCTGTCCGCCAGAGAAAGCAGGATCTCCCAGTGGCCACACATTTTAATTCCACATCCAATTCCCATTCTGACATGTCTGTCCACGGCCTCCTCTACTGTAAAGATGAAGCCACACTCAGGTTGGAGGAACAACACATTATATTCCGTCTGGGTAGCCTCCAACCTGATGGCATGAACATCGACTTCTCTAACTTCCGCTAATGCCCCACCTCCCCCTCGTACCCCATCCGTTATTTATTTATATACACACATTCTTTCTCTCTCTCTCCTTTTTCTCCCTCTGTCCCTCTGACTATACCCCTTGCCCATCCTCTGGGTCCCCCCCCCTTTTCCTTCTCCTTGGGCCTCCTGTCCCATGATCCTCTCATATCCCTTTTGCCTATCACCTGTCCAGCTGTTGGCTCCATCCCTCCCCTCCTGTCTTCTCCTATCATTTTGGATCTCCCCCTCCCCCTCCCACTTTCAAATCCCTTACTCACTCTTCCTTCAGTTAGTCCTGACGAAGGGTCTCGGCCTGAAACGTCGACTGTACCTCTTCCTAGAGATGCTGCCTGGCCTGCTGTGTTCACCAGCAACTTTGATGTGTGTTGCATTTTTTTTTTGTAGTCTCGGCCTCAGCTGTCTCTGCATTATCATCATCGTTAGGCCTTTTATGTCCCTACCACCTCTTCTAAAGAAACTCTCAAGCGACATTTGTTTTTTACTCATCATACTGCCAAATCATATCGTTTCCTCATGGCTCGGTAGCACATGATCTGGGGACCACTGTGGTAGGTGCTAGGTGAAATGGGGAGGGGGAGGAGTGAAGTTGATTGGTAAAAAAGATAAAGGCTAGAAAAAGGGGGATCTGATAGGAGAGGACCATGGATGAAAGGGAAGGGGCGGAGCACCAGAAGAAGGTGATGGACAGGTAAGGACATGAGGTGAGAGAAGGGAACAGGGATGGGGAATGGTAAAGGAGAGTGGGGACTGGGGGTAATTACCGGAAGATAGGGAAATCGAGATTCATGGCATCAGGTTGGAGGCTACCCAGACAGCCCTTTATCTCTTTCACCAATCAACTTCTCAGCTCTTTACTTCAACCCCTTCCCCTATCACCTGCTACCTTGTACTTCTTCCTCCCCTCACCCCATATTCTTGCTCTGACCGCTTCCTTTCCAGTCCTGATGAAGGGTCTCAGCCCAAAACGTTGACTGTTTACTCTTTTCCATAGATGCTGCCTGGCCTGCTGAGTTCCTCTAGCATTTTGTGTGTGTTGCTTTGGATTTCCAGCACCTGCAGATTTTCTCTTGTTTGGAATAGTTCTGATGTACTGGAATCCATCTTCTGCTGTTACTGCTAAGATTCATTGAGCAGTATGACAGTGAAGAAAAATATCAAATAACCATGTATAATCTTGCCAAGATATCACAACTTCTGTGTGGACACTGTAATACCATCAAGGACTGTTTGCTGCTTCCATAACAACAAACCATGGGTCACCAGTGATCTAAAGGTTCTTCTCAACCACAAAGAGAGAGCCTGTAGATCAGGAGAGAGGGAGGAATTGAAAGGTGTGCAAAGGGAGCTAAAGGAGATGATGAAGGTGGCTAAAGAGGAATACAGGAGAGAGCTGGAGGTTAAGCTTGGGCTGAGTAGCACACGGGAGGTGTGGAGCGGCATGAAGAACTTCACCGGCTTCAGGCAGCCCAGCTGTAGAGCCTCGGAATGCAGCCGTGAATGAGTTAAACCAATTCTTCAAGAGGTTTGACAATTGCCCTCCTGTCCATGCTCCCCTCAGCACACCAGTCCAAGTGTCGAGGCACCCAATGTCCCTCCTCCCCCCTCCAGTTCAACACAGGAATGAACAACACAGTCTACCACTGCCTACATCCCCTCCTTGCCCTGCACCTACCATCCACACCTCCACATACCAACTGTTATCATCCCAATCTTCATCTTCCATCAACTCCCCAGTCATCATGGACTCACCTTCACTGCTGAACAGGTGAGAAGGTCTCTGGGGAAATGGAGACACGGCAAAGCATTGGACCGGATGGTGTGAGACCCAAGGTCCTGAAGGAGTGTGCTGAGGAGCTGTGTGGAGTTCTCCAGCGCATTTTCAATCTGAGTCTCAGCCTGGAAAGGGTCCCAACTGTGGAAAACATCATGTCTGGGTCCAGTACCCAAGAAGGGCCAAATGAAAGTCTTGAATGACTACTATCGAGTGGCCCTGACCTCACACATCAAGAAGACTCTAGAGAGGTTGGTCCTGGCTCACCTCCAACCCCTGGTCAGATTAGTCCTCGATCCCCTGCAGCTTGCCTACCAGGAGAACATTGGAGTCGACGATGCTGTCAAATACTTGCTGAACAGAGCCTACTCCCATTTGGATAAGCTGGACAGCTCTGGGAGGACCATGTTTTCTGATTTCTCAAGTGCCTTCAATACCATACAGCTCTCATTGCTGGGGAAAAGCTCTGTTCAGTGAAGGTTGGCACTTCCATTGTATCCTGGATAATGGACTACCTGACTGGCAGACCAGTTTGTGCAGCTTCAGAGCTGTGTGTCAGACATGGCTATATGCAGCACCGGGGCCCCACAGGGAACTGTATTGGTTCCCTTCCTGTTTACCCTGTATACCTCAGACTTTAGATACAACACTGAGTCATGTCATCTGCAGAAATTCCATGACAACTCAGCAATAGTTGGGTGTATAAAGAGAGGACTGGAGGATGAATACAGGGCCCTGGTGGAGGACTTTGTCAAATGGTGCAAGCTGAATCATCTGCAGCTCAACATCAGTCAGACAAAGGAGATGGTGATAGACTTTAGGAAGACTAAACCTGCTCTGCTCCCTGTTACTACTGATGGTGAGGACGTGGATGTGGTGAGAACCTACAAGTACCTGGGGGTGCACTTGAATGACGGCCTTGAGTGGAGCACCAACACAGAGGCTGTGTACAAGAAGGGCCAAAGTCGCCTCTTTTTCCTGAGGAGACTGTGATCCTTTGGAGTATGCAGGCCTCTCCTTCACATGTTCTATCAGTCGGTTGTCACAAGTACGATCTTTTATGCGGTGGTGTGCTGGGGCAATGGCATCAACATAGGTGATGCCACCCAGCTTAACAAACTGATTAGAAAGCTGGCTCTGTTATAGGAGTCAAACCGGACACACTGTGGTAGAGCAAAGGGCCCTACGGAAAATTCTGGCAATTCTGAACAATGTTTCTCACCCTCTGCATGCCTCCTTGGCTGAACAGAGGAGCACTTTTAGTGATAGACTAAGACAACTGTGCTGCTCCAAAGAACACTAGGTGAGGCCATTCTTACCCTTGGCCATTAGACCCTATAATGAGTCTACCTATAGCCGGGGAAGTGATGACCCCTCTTGTTAGACTGTTTGAACTAACTTATTTTTATTCTTTCTTACTTCTCTACTAATATTTGTACATCTGTGCACTTGTAATGATACTGTGACACAGTAATTTCCTTTGGGATCAATAAGTATCTGTCCGTCTGTCTATCTATAATACTTTAAAACAAGTAACAACTTAACCAAGCAAGTTAAAGTGAGAAATAGCTTTTGGGGTACAATTCACATTCTAAAATGCTTTATTTCCATCGCAAAAGGGAAAACAGAATGATTTATATGTTCTCACTCATTTGTAGTTTCATTGTGAGGGAAATTATCAAACCAGTTACAGTAACTATAAGATCATCAGAAACATTATCAACAATTCAATTTTCTGTTGCAAAACTATAAAACTCAAATGATGTTAATTATTGTAAAACAAAGTATACTGTAAACTAAAGTGGCAGGGTGGAGATATGTCTCTACCAAAGGAGGTGTGAGATGCCCTTCACTCCGCCAGCTTGCTGGTCAGCTTTGGACAAGGTGTGGCACCTCTTTATCCCCCTGATCAGGGTCATGTGAAGCCGTGGGAGGAGGGGATAGATGGTCATATGAGCTGCTGTTCTACATCACAAGTCCTGGTTATGTGACCACTCATACCAGATAGACAATATCTGAAGAGTATTGATAATGGCTGGGAAAGACACTGCCTTGTAAGGACACTGTCCAGAAGGCAATGGCAAATCACTTCCATAGAAAAAATTGCCAGGAACAATCATGGACATGGGACCATGATCACCCATGTCATACGACATGGCATATAATTATAATGATGACTAAACATTTAGCAACAGCTTTGAGGGCATGAGAATAAAGACTGAGAGAGATTTAAATCCAAGATTTTTTCCAAAATGTCCATTGGATATGGGTGTGGAAAATTAGGGGAAACAGTAATTAAAAAGTTTCTAATCTGTAAATACCTAAAAAAGTGAGATCTGGGTAAATTATATTTATTAGAGAGTTGATCAAAAGACATAAAACAATTATCCAAAAATAAATCGTGAAAAGATATTATACCTTTGGTTTTCCAATCAAAGTAATCTTGATCCATCGTGGAAGGTTGAAAAAGAAAATTTGATATAATAGGACTTGCTAGAATAAATTGATAAAACCCAAAAAATCTTCGGAATTGAAACCATATACGTAAAGTATGCTTAACTATTGGGTTATTCATTTGTTTATATAATTTAAAAGACGTAAAAGGAAGTAAAGTTCCTAAAACCAAACCCAAGGAAAACCCTTGTAATGAATTAGATTCAAGATTTACCCAATGAGGGTTTAAAGATATGTCCAAATCTTGTAACCAAAATTTTAAATATCGAATATTAATTGCCCAGTAATAAAATCTAAAATTCGGAAGGGTGAGCCCCCCCCCCTCCTTTTTAGATTTCTGTAGATACCTTTTACCTAACCAAGGATTTTTATTCTGCCAAACATATGATGAAATGTTTGAATCTACGCTATCAAAAAAAGATTTTGGGATGAAAATTGGAACCGATTGGAATATATACAAAAATTTGGGCAAAATGATCATCTTAATAGCATTAATCTGACCAATCAAAGACAAAGAGATTGGCGACCATTTGATAAATAAAAGTTTAATCTGATCAATTAAAGGTAAAAAATTAGCTTTAAATAAATCTTTATATTTTTTCGTAATTGTTATCCCTAAATATATAAATGAATCAGTAACCAATTTAAATGGTAAACGTCCATAAGTAGGTACATGCTTATTTAAAGGGAATAATTCACTCTTATTAAGATTCAATTTGTA
This sequence comes from Mobula hypostoma, assembly GCF_963921235.1. Classification (NCBI taxonomy): domain Eukaryota; kingdom Metazoa; phylum Chordata; class Chondrichthyes; order Myliobatiformes; family Myliobatidae; genus Mobula; species Mobula hypostoma. Next base: position 71,980,762 of record NC_086107.1, on the reverse strand, counting down.
ACCAGAGAAGTTACTAAATTGAGCTAACAGATCTAAAATAGCAGGAATTGACTTCTCCGGGTTAGAGATGTATAACAACAAATCATCTGCATATAATGATAATTTATGTATTTCATTTCCACGGGTAATACCAACAATATTTGGCGAGTCACGAATAGCAATTGCTAAAGGTTCAAGAGCAATTATAGTAGTAGCAATTATATATAATATAATTATGAATTTATGTCCTGATGCTTCTAATAAAATTAAAGCTGACTGGGAAAGAGAACTTGAGATTAATATACTGACTGAAAAATGGGAAAAAATTCTTCAGTTGGTGAATTCGTCCTCTGTATGTGCTAAGCATAGGTTGATACAGTTTAAAGTAGTGCACAGGCCTCACATGTCCAAAGATAAACTATCTTGTTATTACTCTTATATTAATCCAATATGTGACAGATGTCATTCCGAGATAGCTTCTCTATCCCACATGTTTTGGTCATGTCCCTTGTTGGAGAAATATTGGAAAGATATTTTTGATATTATTTCAACGGTCCTAAACATAGACTTACAACCTCATCCAGTTACTGCTATCTTTGGATTACCAATGATAGATTTAAATAATTTACCCTCTTCATCACGAAGGATGATTGCATTTCTTACTTTAATGGCTAGAGGGTCCATTTTGTTGAATTGGAAAGAGATTAACCCTCCTAAGGTATTTCATTGGTTTTCACAAACTATGCTGTGTTTGAATTTGGAGAAAATTAGAAGTGCAGTTTATGACCCTTCCATTAAGTTTGAAAAAACTTGGAGGCCATTCATTCAGCATTTTCATTTGATGTAATTTGATCATTTCCAAACTTGTTTTATCTCTCTGTACTGTTGTTGGAGGGGAATGGAGTCGTCGACACTGAGGTTTTCTTCTTTTCTATTTTTAAGTTGTTAGTTTTGCCCAAGTCTTTTAGTTTAGTTGATAAATTTTGTTTTTCTTTGGGGATGGGGTTTTTTTTTTTTTGGTTTTGTTTTCTTTTCTTTTTCATGATTTTTTTTCCAGTTTTTTTTTGATTTGTATTATCCGTTGTCAGTTCTACATGATTGGGAGCTTTGTTAACTTACACTATTTGATTTTACAATTACTTTTCCTAAGTGTAACAATATTTCTCCTACTATTTGTATTATTGCTATGTTTTGTTTCTATACTTCGAAATTAATAAAAAGATTGAAAAAGAAAGAAAGAGAATAAAGACTGAGAAAGAGCAGTATAAATGCTGAACTTGCAAACCAGGAATAAGGAAGATTATACCAAATTCATTGGAAATTTGATGAAGAAATGGCAGATGGAATTTAATTCAGATGTGTGAAGTGACACATTCTGGGATATCAGATTCAAGAGGAAAGTGTATAGTAAATGACAGTAGCCTGAGAAGCATTTATATACAGAAGAATCCAAGTCCATCGTCAATAGTGGCAACACATGTGGATAGGATGGTTATAAAAAGTGTACAGCATGCTTGACTTCATTAGTTGGGTATTGAGCATAAAAGTTAGATAGTCAGATTGCAACTATATAAAACTTTAGTTAAACCGTATATGGAGTATTGTGAATCAGGGCATCGTAACAAGGATGTGGCAGCTTTGGAGGGGTGGGGGTGGGGTGGATACACAGAGTGGAAGGTGCCTGGATCATGCTGCTGGGGAAGGCAGTGAAGGCAGTGGTGGTAGACATGACAGGAACATTTAATGGGAGTTCAGCCCAACACATAAACAGTCAAGACAAAGAGGGTTACAGACTATATGCATGCAGATGGGATTAGATAAGATTGGCATCATGACATGCACAGGTATCATGTGCCAAGGGACCCGACCCTGTGTTGGACAGTCCTTTGTATTCGTTTACCATGCTAAGCAACCAGCACATGCAAGAACTTGAATAAAATATTAGAATAGAATAGAATATCTTTATTGTCAATGTTGTGGAGCAATGAAACACAGTTTAGCAGCTCAACGTTTTGCAGCATGACAAAGAATATATACATAAAATAAACTCTAAAACCTCAGGAGTCCAGTCCAAAATTAATAATATATGGATGGAGGGGTAGGACTATTGCACACCTGCCATTCCTGGAAGTGTGATGCATTTAGCTGCCGCCGTCTTAGGAGGGGGGCAGGAGAAGGGAAGCGGGTGTTATACATTTCACTGCTTGTGGGTAGAAGCTGTTAAGGAGTCTCTTTGTTTTCATCCTTAATGCTCTGTACCTCTTCCCAGAAGGCAGAGGGGAAAACAGGTGATGTCCAGGATGAGTGGGATCCTTTGAAATACAAGTAGCCTTCTTTTGAAGTCTGCCAGTATAAATGTCTCTGAGGGAGGGTAATGTTGTGCCAATAACCCGCTCTGCTACCCTCACCACCCACTGCGTCCTTCCTGTTCTGTTCTGTGCAGCTGGCAAACCACACCGCACAGCAATACGTCAGGAGGCTCTCTATAGTTGTCCGATAGAAGTTGATCAGCAGGTGATGAGGGAGGAGAGCGTGCTTTAGCTTCCTTAGGAAGTAGAGCCTCTGTTGGGCCTTCCCCACCTGATAAGAGATATGGGCAGCCCAGGTGAGGTCAGCCGAGATGTGGACGCCGAGGAACTTGAAACTCTCTACTCCCTCCACCTCTTTCTTGTATATGTGCAGAGCAGAGTGCTCAACGTGCTTTGATTTCCTGAAGTCTACTATCAGCTCCTTGGTTTTTGTGATGTTCAAGTCCATGTTACTGGTTCTGAAACTTTCAAATCTTTGATACTTTAAATGTACACAGCTACCTGAAATTGTCAAGTGCCTACGTTCCTGACGTGTAAACAGAACCATTATTGATACCAGATCAAATCTAAACTGAATTTCTTAGAGCCGTCCTGAGGAAGGGTCATGGCACAAAGTAGCGACTGTCTGTTCATTTCTATGGATACTGCCCGACCTGCTGAATTCCTCCAGCATTTTGTGTGTGTTATTTTGGTTTTCTAGCATCCACAGACTTTCTCGTGTTTCTGAATTTCTTAAATGTTTCTGATACTTTGATCAGCATGTTTTTGGCTTAAGGAAGGAAACATTGTTGACCTGATTTAGAGAAATTTGTAGTGTCAAGTGTCAGTTCTGAAGAAGTTTAGATTAGCATTAGAGAAAGAAAAAGAACAAATCAATGAGGGATAACTTCAATGGGATTAGAGGGTAAATTAGAATCGAAGGTTGGCAGGTAATGGAACAATGACTGGTTCTCAGGATATTCACCAGTGGCTACTTTATTAGGTGCTTTCTGTACCTAATAAAGTGGCCACTGGCCACATGTTCATGGTCTTCTGCTGTTGTCTGTCCACTTCATGTTATCCATCCGCTTCAAGGTTTGTCGTGTTGTACATTCAGTGATGCTCTTTTGCAAACCACTGTTGTAGCATGTGGTTATTTGAGTCACTGTTGCCTTCTGACAGCCTGAACCAATCTGACCATTCTCCTCTCTCAGCCTGAACCAATCTGACCATTCTCCTCTGACAGCCTGAACCAATCTGGCCATTCAATTCTGATAGCCTGAACCAATCTGACCATTCTCCTCTGTCTGCCTGAACCAATCTGACCATTCTCCTCTGGTAGCCTGAACCAATCTGACCATTCTCCTCTGGTAGCCTGAACCAATCTGACCATTCTCCTCTGTCAGCCTGAACCAATCTGACCATTCTCCTCTGACAGCCTGAACCAATCTGACCATTCTCCTCTGTCAGACTGAACAAATCTGACCATTCTCCTCTGATAGCCTGAACAAATCTGACCATTCTCCTCTGATAGCCTGAACCAATCTGACCACTCTCCTCTGTCAGACTGAACAAATCTGACCATTCTCCTCTGATAGCCTGAACAAATCTGACCATTCTCCTCTGACAGCCTGAACCAATCTGACCATTCTCCTTTGACAGCCTGAACCAATCTGACCATTCTCCTCTGTCAGACTGAACAAATCTGACCACTCTCCTCTGACAGCCTGAACCAATCTGACCATTCTCCTCTGACAGCCTGAACCAATCTGACCATTCTCCTCTGACAGCCTGAACCAATCTGACCATTCTCCTCTGTCAGACTGAACAAATCTGACCATTCTCCTCTGTCAGCCTGAACCAATCTGACCATTCTCCTCTGACAGCCTGAATCAATCTGACCATTCTCCTCTGTCAGACTGAACAAATCTGACCATTCTCCTCTGACAGCCTGAACCAATCTGACCATTCTCCTCTGACAGCCTGAACCAATCTGACCATTCTCCTCTGACAGCCTGCATTGACAAGGTGCTTTGGTGAACCGAACTACCTCTCATTGGAATTTTGTTTTAAATTTTCCACACCATTCTCTGTAAACTCTGGAGTTGGTCGTTATTGTTATTGACTCTGACTGGCTACATCATGGTTTGGTAAGACAATTGAAATTCACAGTAGCAGAAGAAACAGCAGAGAGTAAGAGGATTTAGCCCAATATATCAGAGACACATTCTCCTCATGATCAGTAGTATTTAGAGCCGCAGCCTCAAGCAGAGAACGTTAAAGATCCGAGCCATTCCACCTTCTTGCTGCTACCATCAGGCAGGAGGTACAGAAACACCAGGTTCAAGAACAGCTACTTCCTTTCAACCAACCAGCAAGGCTTTAATCACTACTGTTTAGCAACACTATGACCAATCATTTTGCTCTAAAATAGATCTTGGTTTTGTTCTTTCTTGTGAAAATTGTGTACAATTTATGGTTTTCTTGCAAATGCTAGCTATATGATGCAATGTGCCTGTGTTATTGTTGCAAACATGTTTTTCATTGCACCTGTGCGTACATGTACTTGTGTAGATGACAATGAACTTGACTTTGACTCTTCCCCTACTATCTTTATGGAATGGTCAGTGTGGATGGCAAGTAAACAAACGATGTTCACTGTATTTCAGTACATGTGCCAATAATTGACCCGTAACCCTCCTGACTTGGTTTCATGCTCCAGCTTCCTTTCTGACTGGATTCTATCCTCATTGCCTTTTGTCGTCTCCACCTATCATCTCCCAGCTGCTTTTGCTACTTCCACTCTTCCCTCCTCCACCTGTCTCTACCCCCTCGCTATGCTATATTTTTTATGTACGACCTTCAAAGTAGTGAATCAAAGTGCTTCACAGAAGCCTTGGCAACCAAAACTGTCAGCAACTCATGGTAGGAGATAGAGGCCAGAAACCAAGAAGCATGGGTACGGAGTTCCAGGGTTTGGGATCCAGCTGGCTGAAGCCACTGTCATCTACAGCAGTGACCTTCTCAAGTCTATCTGTGAAGGTTGTAGATCTGTCACATTTAGTCTAATGTTGGGCCCTACCACTGGGAGAGCTATGGGCTTGTGGACTCAGTTATCTTAGTGATGTTATGGCAAGCCGCACACGATGAAGTACTTCGAAGTTGCCCTAGTAGAGAACATTTTCAACCTGTTGGAGAACACTTATTCATCAGTTGAAGGAGCTGGTACCTGGTTATGAGGCAATACCTTTGCCTTAAGAGTTCCCTGATAAGGTATCCTTTACTGGAGAAACTGTTAGTAGATAGTTGTGGAAGCATTGTTTTAAGATCAATATGTTCTATTGACCATTCCGCTGAAAATAAGGAATTTGTTGTAGCACATCAACCTTTATCAGGGTATCTTAAATATGAAGAAAGATTCTCTTCATACAATTTCAGGTAGTATGCTCCACACAATCAATGCTCTTTGGGTGAAAATGCCTTTTGGTTCTACCAATTAATTTACATCTATGATTCTTAAGTTATTGAAATCTCCGCATTGAAAATATACTTTCTATTATTCCATCATTGTGTACACATTGCCTCCTACCTTCTAAAGAAAGCAACCCCAGTTTATAGTCTATCTTCCATAACTCAAATTGTTTAGACTGGCAATTTCCTCATCAGTTTCTTCTGCAAACTCTCCAGCCCTATCAGGGTGGTAACCAAAATTGTAAATAGTACTCTAGACCTAACTATTTGTATATCAATTTTATAGCTTAATTATTTTATTGCTTTTATATTCTTTTTATTGACCAATTAAGGCAAAAAACTCTTTTCAACTTATCTGCTTGTCCCTGCCTCTGTTCCACTCTCTTCTTAATTCCTTGTGCTTTCATTTTTCTGATTGCCCTTAATTACCTCACACTTCCCTAGACTGAAATACATATGTGACACCTGGGCTGTTTAATCACTCCGTTGATATCTTCTTTTATTATGCACTGTGCACCAACTTCATACATCCTAATTACGTTCTCTTCATTTAAGGCTTTTTTTTTAGCCCTGCGGAACACCCTCCAATCACTAAATCTCCTTTCAGCATTAACCTTTGTTTCCCACCAGAGTCGAGTTTTATTATGAACAGCTATTAAAATGCCTTGGGATTTTATTTTCCTAGCTATTCTGCCATGTGACTTTGTCTAATATCCACAGCTAAAATCTATGTAGACTGCCTCTGGCATATCTCCTCAAAAATACAATTGTTCGGCTGACACACTTCAACTTGATTATTCCTGATTAATCTCAGCCTCTACAGATTAATGGTCTTTAATTAACCCACGCTCTTTAAACATTAAAGTCTTTAACTTAGCAGACTTCAGTTTCAAACTATTTTAACTACAGAAAATTTCTTGGGCAGGGCCCAATATGTGAACTAAATGTGTTCATATCAAGAGATCCACGACCTTCACAGAGAGACTTACAGAAAAGAAAATATCCCATACTTGGTGCCTCAGGCAATCATGGCATTTGTTTGAAGGAATAGATTCAGCTAGAGGATTTTGTGGAAACAGCTTTCATGGTATCTCTCCAGTACCTTGGATGACTGCTGTAGAGAGTCCAAGTGTTAGACAAAAAAGAAGGCAAGGATCAGCAGAAGATGATTATTATCCTTAGATTGATACCTTGATCTTCAAACATCTTCCTCAGATGTCCAAGTGCTGTACTTATGTACTGAAGGAGACTGAATTTCATCATCAATGTCTACCTCTGTTGAGAGGTGGCTCCCAAAATTACGTAAATGTTCCATGTTTTCCCGATCTCTCCATGAACCTTTATGTAAATACCCTTTGTTTTGTCAGTATTGTGTAGTTCATTTTCTCATTTGCATCAATGAATATTTCAATAATGACTTGGTGGTCACCCTTCAAATACAATCGAATGCAAATGTTATTCTCAACCACGCTTTTGTCCTTGACAAGTCTGAATCTATCTACAGCAGTCAATCCAATCAGCCTTGCCACTTCTCTTGCCCAACAAGCTGTGAAGGTCACATTTGAAAAAGAGTATGTCTCTGGGAGCAGGCAATCTCATTGTTTTGTTTCTTTGAACAGTAGACTCAGATTGAGTGGTGTCGCAGCAGCAACCTTGCACCCAATGTCACTAAGACCAGAGGACTGATTGTGGACTTCAGGAAGGGTAGCACAAGGGAACACACACCATAGAGGGATCAGAAGTTGAACGAGTGAGCAACTTCAATTTCTGGGTGTCAGCATCTCTGAGGATCTAACCTGGGCCCAACATATCAATACAGCTGCAAAGAAGACATGACAGCAATTATATTTCATTAGGAATTTGAGGAGATTTCTTATGTCACCAAAGACACTCACAAATTTCTACAGATGTACCATGAGAGCATTTGAACTGGCTGCATCATTTTCTGGGTATGGAGAGGGAGGGACTACGGCACAGGATTGAAATAAGCTGCAGAAAGTTGTAAACTCAGACATCTCCATCATGGACACTAGCCTCCATGGCATCCTGGACATCTTCAAGGAGTGATACCTCAAAAAGATAGCATCCATCATTAAGGACCCCCATCACCCCTCCTCTGTTGCTACCATCAGGGAGGAGGTACAGGAGCCTGAAGGCACACACTCAACAATTCAGGAATAGCTTCTTCCCCTCTCTGCCCTATGATTTCTGAATGGATATTGAGCCCATGGACAATTTTATGCACCACTTATTTAATTTAGCTATTATATATATATATATATATATTCACAGTTTTTATTATTGTGTATTGGATTATACTGCTGCCGCAAAGACAACAAATTTCACGACAAATGCTGGTAACATTAAAGCTGAGTCTGATTTTGAACTTCCACTTTTGAAGGCATCCCACTTACTAAACATCCCTTTACCAGAAAACAACCTATCCCAATCCACACTTGCCAGATCCTTTTTGATGCCTTCAAAATTGACTTTTCTCCAGTCTGGAATCACAGCCCGAGCTCCAGACCTGTCCTTCTCCATAATTATCAGGTCAGGTGACAGATTTGTATGTAGTGGAACAGTTTGGAGTTAACATAAGACACATGGATGTCACAGTGACGTGATGCTATTACAGCTCAGGGCGTCGGAGTTTGGAGTTCAATTCTGGCCTCATCTGTAAGTAGTCTATATGTCCTCCCCATGGAATGCACTGTCATAAGGCGGTGGTTGGGAACGGATCCAAGTGCAAGACACAGACACTGAACTACTAAGGACCTGACTTGGATACAGGTCGATGGCAAGGACATGGACAGCAAAACCAGGAACCTGGAACAGGACTGGACAAGAGAGCTAGGAGCCCGGGCTTGGACTCCGAGCCAGAGATTGGACAAGGACCCAATACCTGGGTCTTGCCTTTGGCTCGGACCCCAGAACTAGGCAAGGACAAGACTTGGCAGGCAGGCAGGACGAGGCTGAAATCTTCAGCCTTGAGGCTAGATACTAGAGACTTGGCTTGGCAGGAGGCAGGAGTCCTCAGGCTTGAGGCTAGAGGCTAGAGACTTGGCTAGGCTTGGCAAGAGGCTAGAGGCTAGAGGCTGGAGTCTTCAGGCTTGGAGCTAGGCAGGAGGCTAGAGTCTTCAGGCTTGGGGCTAGGCAGGAGGATGGAGTTTTCAGGCTTGGGGCTAGGCAGGAGGTTGGAGTCTTCAGGCTTGGGGCTAGGCAGGAGGCTGGAGTCTTCAGGCTAGAGACTAGGCAAGAGACGAGGTGAGGCGAGGCTGGAGGCTGGAGGCAGGAGACTTGAAGCAAGGCGAGGCTGGAGGCTGGAGGCTGGAGGCAGGAGACTTGAGGCGAGGCGAGGCTGGAAGCTGGAGGAAGGAGACTTGAAGCAAGGCGAGGCTGGAGGCTGGAGGCAGGAGACTTGAGGTGAGGTGAGGCTGGAGGCTGGAGGTAGGAGACTTGAGGTGAAGCTGGAGGCCAGAGCTTTAGGCTAGAGACTAGGGAGGAGGCTGGAGTCTTCAGGTTAGAGGCTAGGCAAGAGGCTGGAGTCTTCAGGCTAGAGGTTAGGAAAGAGACGAGGCGAGGCGAGGCTGGAGGCTGGAGGCAGGAGACTTGAGGCGAGGCTGGAGGCTGGAGGCAGGAGACTTGAGACGAGGCTGGAAGCTGGAGGCTGGAGGCAGGAGACTTGAGGCGAGGCTGGAGGCAGGAGACTTGAGGCGAGGCTTGGTAGGCTCCTCCTGGGCAGGGCGCGGTACACCTGGGCAGGGTGTGATTCACCTGGGCAGGGCGCGGTACTCCTGGACAGGGCGCGGACCACCACCCGACAGAGGCAAGGGACAGGAAGGGACAGAACCAACCCCAGGTAACGGCAAGACGGCCTGGCTTACCTGGGCGGAGGCAAGGCACAGGAAGGGAGCTAGGTACAGGGTGGCTCCAGGACAAGACTGCAGGCAAAACGAGGCGAGAGTAACTGAGAAGTCAAGGCAAGGCTTCAGGAATGCAAGGTGAGATGAGAACTTCAGGCGAGGTGAGAGTTACCGGCAAGACAAGGCAGGGCTTCAGGCGAGGAAACAGAAGGCAGAGGAAGGGATACAAGGTGTAAGGACAAGAACAATCCAGCAGCCACGCCCTGCTCTCTGGAGATATTTATGCAGCCAGGCCCAACAAGCATCAGCTGCCTCAATTAGCTCAACAAGAACAGAAACAGGGTAGTCAGGAAAACTTGAAGCAAGGGTCGATGGACCGGACCATAAACCGGAATACGGACTTCACGGACCAGACCATGACACGTGCGGGTTCTCCCCGGGTGCTCCGGTTTCCTCCCACAGTCCAAAGATGTACCGGGTAGGTTATTGGTCATTGTGAATTGCCCTGTGATTAGGTCCGTGTTAAATCGGGGCTGTTAGGCTGGTGTGGCTCAAGCAGCTGGAAAGGTCTATTCTGTGCATTATCGCTAAATAAATAATAAATAAGTGTTAGATCCAGATTGTTCTACTACATACACTTCTGTCACCTGCCCTGTCTTGTTCCCTGATAGGAGATCCAATATCACACTCTCTCTAGTTGGGACCTCTATATATTCATGACGGAATTTTTCCTGAACATATTTGACAAACCATTCCTGTTCTGGCGTGTCGGTCCGTGGCCTCCTCTTGTGCCACGATGAGCCCACTCTCAGGATGGAGAAGAAACATCTTGTATTCCATCTGGGTAGCCTCCAACATGGAAGCAATGAATATCGATTTCTCCTTCTGGTAAAAATTGTTTTCCCTCCCCCTCCCCCGCCCTCTTCTTCTATTACCCACTCTGTTGTTTATCCCTTCTCCCCTGCCTCTCACCTCCATGTGGGTCCCCTCCTCCTGCCTTTCACCTCTCCTATCAGATTCCTTCCTCTCCAGCCCTTCACCTTTCCCACTCACCTGGCCTCACCTATCACCTTCTAGCTATCCTCCCTTCCCTGCCCTCACCTTTTCATTCTGTCTTCCCCCTTCCTTTTAAGTCCTGAAGAAGAATCTTTGCCCGAAATGTCGACTGTTTATTTACTTCCATAGATGCTGCCTGACCTGCTGAGTTCCTCCAGCATTTTGTGTGTGTTGCTTTGGATTTCTAGCGTCTGCAGAATTTCTTGTGTTTACTGTTACAATCTCATGTTCCTTGAAATTGTTTGATCTCTACATATTTACTCCCCTAAATCCCACTGACTACTGGGTGGTCTGTGATTCAATTTCAAGTTTAATTATCATTCAACCATACACGAATACAGCCAAACAAAACGACATTCCTCTGGAGCCAAGATGCAAAACACAGTACTGTACTAACAACCCACAACACACTGCACATAGCACATAGTACAAATAGCACATGTTATGATTTCAGACAAACATAGTCACAAAGAAAAACATAGCCCAGGTTCCTGAGTGTCCAGCTTGTTCTTCCACTAAGCGAACACTAGATGGCAGGACTGAGCAGACACTAGAGGGCAGGTCTGAGCGAACACTAGAGGGCAGGACTGAGCGGACACTAGAGGGCAGGACTGAGCGAACACTGGAGGGCAGGACCGAGTGAACACTGGAGGGCAGGACCAGGTGAACACTGGAGGGCAGGACTGAGCGAACACTAGAGAGCAGGACCAGACGAACACTGGAGGGCGGGACTGAGCGAACACTGGAGGGCAGGACCGAGTGAACACTAGAGGGCAGGACCAGGCGAACACTAGAGGGCAGGACCGAGCAAACACTGGAGGGCAGGACCGAGCGAACACTAGAGAGCAGGACCGAGCGAACACTGGAGGCAAGGACTGAGCGAACACTGGAGGGCAGGACCGAGCGACCACTGGAGAGCAGGACTGAGCGAACACTAGAGGGTAGGACCGAGTGAACACTAGAGGGCAGGACCAAGCAAACACTGGAGAGCAGGACTGAGCGGACACTAGAGGGCAGGACCGAGCGAACACTCAAGGGCAGGACTGAGCGAACACTAGAGGGCAGGACCGAGCAAACACTAGAGGGCAGGACCAAGCGAACACGAGAGGGCAGGACTGAGCGGACACTAGAGGGCAGGACCGAGCGAACACTAGAGGGCAGGACCGAGTGAACACGAGAGGGCAGGACCGAGCGAACACTAGAGGGCAGGACCCAGAGAATACGAGAGGGCAGGACCGAGCGAACACGAGAGGGCAGGACCGAGCGGACACTAGAGGGCAGGACTAAGCGAACACTAGAGGGCAGGACCAAGCGAACACTAGAGGGCAGGACTAAGCGAACACTAGAGGGCAGGACCAAGCGAACACTAGAGGGCAGGACCGAGTGAACACTAGAGGGCAGGACCGAGCAAACACTAGAGGGCAGGACAGAGCGGACACTAGAGGGCAGGACTAAGCGAACACTAGAGGGCAGGACCGAGCAAACACTGGAGGGCAGGACCGAGTGAACACTGGAGAGCAAGACCGAGCGAACACTAGAGGGCAGCGAAGATGGGAGGGGCCAAACCCAATCCAGAACAGATTCCACCGCCTTGGGTGACTGCAACAGGCAACCCCACGGCCTACGCCTCGTCCTCATCACAATTGAGGCAGCACAGCTTCCCTGCCCTCAGTCTCGCCAATGAACCAGTGAACCAGGCTTGCAGTGTTCTATGTTACCGATGTCCTACGATCACAATAAAAGTATCCAGTACCATCACTGGTGTGTTTTTTTGGACCATGCACTGTCCAATGCTATGTCTCAAGTCCAGGTAACAGCACAACAACTATACATACAAGTCCAGCTCATTGCTAACCAACAGCTCACTGATAGGATAGTCCCGCAATGCTTGATGTTCCTATTATTCAGCAATGACTTGCGATTGTAAAAGTAACGTACAGGATGCTAAAATTGGACCCTGGAATGGTCTCTGTGTTGGAGTGCACTGCCATCTACTGGAAGGAATAAGAAATCCCTTTCTCATTCCACTGTTTCACCCATATAGTATCAGAAGACGAGCCCTTCCCCCCCACCCCCCACAGTCTGTCCTGTCTGAGCACAGTGGTGACACTTTCACAGACTTGTAATGCCTGGCCCTCCCCCTTTAATAACTCACTCTCTATCATTGGAACCTAGAGCACTGAGCTCTCAATCTTGCCCCTTTTGCGATCAAGTTTCACTAATGGTTACAATATTCTATGTGCTGATCCATGCTTTAAACTCACTTGCCTGTCCTACAATACTTCTTGCATTGAAAAAGACCATGAGACCATAAGACACAGGAGCAGAATTAGGCCAACTGGCCCATCGAGTCTGTTCCGCCATTCAGTCATGGCTGATCCGTTTTTACCTCCTCCTCAACCTCCAGTTCCCGGTCTTCTCTCTGTAACCTTTGATGCCGTGTCCAATTAAGAATCTATCAATTTCTGCCCTAAATACATCCAACGACCTGGTCTCCACAGCTGTATGTATTATGATTATGAGAACATGCAGTTCCCTTTTATTGTCATTTAGTAATGCATGCATTAAGAAATGATAAAAATGTTTTTCCAGAATGATATCACGAAAACACATGACAAACCGACTTAAAAACTAACAAAAACCACATAATTATAACATATAGTTACAACAATGTAAAGCAATACCATAATTTGATAAGAACAGACCATGGCACAGTAAAAGTCTCAGAGTCCCTCGAAAGTCCCATCATCTCACGCAGACGGTAAACCTCCAGCGCCAACTTGCCGATGCAGCATCCGACCACAGTCCGACTCTGAGTCCGTCCGAAAAGCTCCGAGCCTCTGACCACCTATTCGACACCGAGCACCGAGCACCATCTCTGCTGAGCGTTTTGACCCCAGCCCCGGCAACAGGCGATACGCAAAGCCGAGGATTTGGGGCCTTCGTCTCCGGAGATGCTTGATTGCACAGTAGCAGCGGCAGCGAAGCAGGCATTTCAGAAGTTTCTCCAGATGTTCCTCTGTGCTTCTTCACGTCTTCCCCACCAAATCCGGATTGATGCACGGCCCCCTAGTTACACATATCGATATTAATTCAGAACGGCCACCCATGTTGCGTCGCGCCACCATCTTCTCCTTCCTCCTTCTAGCAACAAATTCCACAAATTTACCATCCTTTGGCTAAAGAAATTTCTCCGCATTTCTGTTTTGAAAGGGCACCCCTCTATCCTGAGGCTGTGCCCTTTTGTCCTAGACTCTCCCACCATGAGAAACATCCTTTCCACATCTATTCTGTCTAGGCCTTTCAACATTTGAAAGGTTTCAATGAGATCCGCCCTCATCCTTCTGAATTCCAGCGAGTACAGACCCAGAGCCATCAAACATTCCTCGTGTGATAACCCTTTCATTCCTGGAATAATCTTTGTGAACCTCCTCTGGAGCATCTCCAATGCAAACACATCTTTTCTAAGATGAGGGGCCCAAAACTGTTCCCAATACTCAAGGTGAGGCCTCACCAGTGTCTTATAAAGCCTCAGCATCACATCCCTGCTCTTGTATTCTAGACCTCTTGAAATGAATGCTAACATGGCATTTGCCTTCCTCACCACCGTCTCAAGCTGCAAGTTAACCTTTAGGGTGTTCTGCGCAAGGACTCCCAAGTCCCTTTGCATCTAAGACTTTTGGATTTTTCCCTGTTTAGAAAATGTGTTGGAAATCTGCACATTTATTTCTACTACCAAAGTGCATGATCATGCATTTTCCAACATTGTATTTCACTTGTCAATTTTTTTCCCATTCTTCAAATCTGTCTCAGTCCATCTGAATCCTACCTGTTTCCTCAACACTATACCAATCCTCATAGAGGGATCAGAATTGGAGGGAGTGAAAAGCTTCAAGTTCCTGGGTGTCAAGATCTTTGAGGATCTAACCTGGTCCCAACATATCAATGTAGTTATAAAGAAGGCAAGACAGCGGCTATACTTTATTAGGAGTTTGAAGAGATTTGCCATGTTGACAAATACACTCAAAAACTTCCATAGTTGTACTGTGGAGAGCATTCTGACAGGCTGCATCACTGTCTGGTATGGAGGGGCTTCTGCATAGGACCGAAAGAAGCTGCAGAAGGTTGTAAATCTAGTCAGCTCCATCTTGGGTTCCAGCCTACAAAGTACCCAGGACATCTTTAGGGAGCAGTGTCTCAGAAAGGCAGTGTCCATTATTAAGGACCTCCAGCACCCAGGGCATGCCCTTTTCTCACTGTTACCATCAGGTAGGAGATACAGAAGCCTGAAGACACACACCCAACGATTCAGGAACAGCTTCTTCCCCTCTGCCATCTGATTCCTAAGTGGACAACAAAGCTTTGGACACTACCTCAATTTTTAAAAAAAATACAGTATTTCTGTTTTTGCACGTTTTTTAATCTATTCAATATACGTAATTGATTTACTTGTTTAATTATTATTATTATGTTTTATTTTATTTATTGTATTTTTTCTCTGTGCTAGATTGTATATTGCATTGAACTGCTGCTGCTCAGTTAACAAATTTCACGTCACATGGTGGTGATAATAAACCTGATTCTGATTCTGAACACTACCTGCCCCTCTACCAACCTTCGTATCATCTGCAAACTTGGCAACAAAGCTATCTATTCCATCATTTAAATCATTTATATACAGCATAAAGAGAAGTGATCACAGCACCAACTCCTACGGAACACCACTAGTCACCGGCAGCCAACCAGACAAGGATCCTTTTATTCCCACTCGCTGCCTCCTTCCAATCAGCCAATGCCCTAACCATGTTGGTAACTTTCATTTAATACCATGGGCTCTTAATTTGTTAAGCAACCTCATGTGTGGCACTATGTCAAAGGACTTCTGAAAGTCCAAATATACAATATCCACTGCATCCTCTTTATCTATCCTACTTGCAATCTCCTCAAAGAATTCTAACAAGTTCGTCTGGCAGGATATTCCCTGAAGGAAACCATGCTGACTTTGTACCACCTTGTCCTGTGTCACCAAGTACTCCATCACAATTGACTCTTAACAACTTCCCAACCACTGAGTTCAGGCTGAATGGTCTATAATTTTCTTTCTGTGCCTTCCTCCTTTCTTAAAGAGTGGAGTGACATTTGCAGTTTTCCAGTCCTCTGGCACCATGCCAGAGTCCAATGATTTTTGAAAGATCATTACTAATGCCACCACAATCTCTAATGCTACCTCTTTCAGAACCCTGGGATGCAGTTCATCTGGTCCGGGTGACTGATGTACCTTTAGGTCTTTCAGCTTTTTGATCACCTTCTCTCATGTAATAGTAACTGCACCCACTTCTCTTCCTTCACACACTACAACATCAGGCATACTGTTGGTGTCTTCCACAGTGAAGACTGACGCAAAATACTCATTTAGTTCATCAGCCATGTCCTTGTCCCCCGTTAGTATTTCTCCTGCCTCATTTTCTAGCGGTCCTATATCCACTCTCATTTCTCTTTTATTTTTAACATACTTGAAAAACTTCTACTATCCACTTTGACATTATTTGCTAGCTTGCTTTCATATTTCATCTTTTCCCTTCTAATGATTCTTTTAGTTTCTCTCTGTAGGTTTATAAAAATTTCCCAGTCTTCTATCTTCCCACTCGTTTTTGCTTTGATGTGTGCTTTTTCTTTTGCTTTTACAATAGCTTTGACTTCCCTTGTCAGCCATGGTTGTACTGTTTTACCATTTGAGTATTTCTTCATTTTTGGAATACATATGTCTTGCACCTTCCTCATTTTTCCCAGAAATGCATGCATCCCTGCCAGCCGCTCCTTCCAATTTACTTTGGCCAACTTCTTTCTCATACCACTGTAATTTCCCTTACTCCACTGAAATACTGCTACTTCAAACTTTACTTTCTCCTTATCAAATTTCAAGTTGAATTCAATTATATTGTAATCACTGGTTCCTAAAGGTTTTTTTCCACCTCAAGCTCCCTAATCGCCTCTGGTCCATTACATAACACCTAATCCAGTATAGCTGATCCCCTAGAAGGCTCAATGACAAACTGCTCTAAAAAGCCATCTCTTAGGCATTCAACAAACTCACACTCAGTTACCAACCTGATTCTCCCAATCGTCCTGCATATTAAAATATCCATTGCCCTTCTGACATGCCTTTTCTATTTCCTGTTGTAACCTGTGGTCCACCTCCCAGCCACTGTTGGGAGGCCTGTATATAACTGCCATCAATGCCCTTTTACCCTTGCAGTTTCTTAACTCAACCCACAAGGAATCAACATCTTCCACTCCTATGTCACATCTTTCTACTGATTTGATGCCATCCTTTACCAGTAGAGTCATGCCTCTCCCTCTGCCTACCTTCCTATCCCTCCGATACAATGTGTAACCTAGGACATTCAGCTCCCAACTACAACCATCCTTCAGCCACAATTCAGTGATGGTCACAACATCATACCTGACAATCTGTAATATTACAACAAGATCATCCACCTTATTTCTTATGTACGCTGTGACGAAAAACCAAGTTATCAGAAGATTGATGCTAATGAGAGAGAGAGAAGTGAGACAATGGAGAAACACTCAAAATGCTAATAAGAGAGAAGAGAGAGATTAATGAGAAAGAAACACATTTCAGAATATTGACAGACTGGTTGCTTTGAACCTGAACTGTTTGAAGTTTGATGGACAGGTGATACCCCAGCAGGGGGATAAAAAGAATAAGTTCGCTAAGGCACGACACACACCACAAGATCACGAGACAACGAGACCCTGGAAGAGCGGTGTGTCCCCACAAGTGGGTGGGAGTTGGAGGTCTGGTTCGAAGGAACCGACCATAGACTGATAGGGTGAAAAGGGACGATCGGCGGGAACCTGGTGTGTGTGTCTGCCCTTGCCTGGGTGCCGGGTTCACCGCGGAAGAACGGTCGTATCTGGAACGAAGGGGTCGCAGTCGGTGACCACAGAAGACATAAAAGGGTTCGCCTGAAAGCTAACTGCGAAGAACATCAAAGGTCTGTTTGAATCAAAATTTGCATTCTCTCTCTCTCTCCAACAGCACAACAGCGATTGCTGCGAACTGTACTAAGCTGAACTGAACTCTGCGTCACTTGAGACTGATCATTTTACCCCTAGACTGCGATAGAGCTTGGTTGATTCCTATTACCCTACTTCCGTGTACATGTGTGTTCTATCATTGCTAACCTGTTGCATTTATATCCTTACGATTAGAGTACTGTGTTACTTATTTCTTTAATAAAACTTTATTAGTTTCTGTTAAACCAGACTCCAACAAAGTGGTCCATTTCTGCTGGTTTGGCAACCCAGTTACGGGGTACGTAACAACGCGCATTTAGATACAACACCTTCAGTACTGTATTTGCTATCTTTTCTGATTCTGCATCCCTAATGTTTTGATATTCAGCCTGTTGGCTGCAACTAAATCACCTGCCTGCCCTTCCTGACAGTCTGACTACACACTATCTTTACTTTTTTACTATCCGTCCTATCCTGAGTCCCTTCACTCCGGTTCCCACTCCTCTGCCAAGTCAATTATCCAAGAACCTGAGTCCCTGCCCCCTGCACCAGCTTCTCAGCCACGCATTTATCTGCCAGATCATCCTGTTTCTACCCTCACTGGTGTGTGGCACAGGCAGCAATCCAGAAATTACTATCCGGGAGGTCCTGCTTCTCAGCTTTCTACCTAGCTCTCTAAATTCTCTTTTCAGGACCTCTTTGCTTTTCCTTCCTATGTCATTAGTACCAACTCATACCAAGACATCTGGCTGTTCTCCCTTCCTCCCCAAGATGTTGAGAATGCAGTCTAAGCCATCCCTGACCCTGGCATTTGGGAGGCAACATACCATCCGGGTGTCCCATTCACGTCCACAGATCTCCTGTCTGTTCCCCTCACTATCGAGTCCCCTATCACTACCACTCCCTTCTTCTCCCTCTTTCCCTTCTGCACCACGAACCCATGCCCAGTGCCTGTAACCCAGTTGCCGTTGCATTGCCTGGGAGGTCATACCCCATAAGCGTATCCAAAGAGGTATACTTGTTTTTGAGGGAAATGGCCACAGGGGTGCTCTGCTCTAACTTCCTATTTCCATTTCTCCTGACCGTCACCCAGCTGCTCGCCTCTTGCAACTTCGGGGTGACTACTTCCCCGTAGCTTTATCTCCTCGCTGTCCCGTACAAGCCGAAGGTCATCCAGCTGCTGCTCCAGATCCCTTCAAGGAGCTGCAGTCAGAAGCACTTTGCGCAAATGTAGTTCCCTAGGAGGCTCTGGGTCTCCAAGACTCCAACATCTGGCACGAGGAACACACCACAGCTATTTAAATTGTACGGTCACAGAGAAAAAAAACAAAAAGGAAACCTTAGCAGGTGCTTTACACATAGCCGACAATGGTCGCTCCGCTTATCCCTTCTGTACTTTTATTTAGTTCACAGAGCTCTGTTGATGCCGCTGATAGGCCCCGTACACAGAAAGTTACTCCTGCCATGCTCAATCTTTTGAGTCTTGTCTTTGTACTGTCTGTATGCTTAACAATACTGACCCCAAAATCACTCCGCTATCTGCCATAGGGCTCTGCTTCTCATCTCTCTGCAACTCTAACTGAAACCTCCCAGCGCAGCACAAGCATACTTTCCAGCGAAGATATTAGCTCCCCCTCCAGTTCAGGTTCAGTTGGTCTTGTCTGAACAGGTCCCACCTTCCCTAGATGAGGGCTCAATGATCCAAAAATCTGAAGCCCTCCCTCCTGACGATTTCCTTATCCATGTGTTAAACTGTATTATCTTCTTATTCCTTGCCTCACTAGCACATGACACAGGTAGCAAACCTGAGATCATAGACCTGAAGGCCCCTGGTACCTAACTCCTTGAATACACGTTGCAGGACCTCGTCTCCTTTCCTACCCATGTCTTTGGTACCAATGTGGACCATGACTTCTGACTGCTCACCCTCTCACTTATACCAAGATTTCCCTGACCCTGGCACCTGGGAGGCAATATTCAATATAGGATTGTCATTCTCGTTCAGAGAACCTCCTGTCTGTGTGCCTGACCAATGAATCCCCTATCGCCTCTTCTCCCCCATTCTCTCCTGAATCACAGAACTAGACTCAATTCCAGAGACCGGACTGCTGTGGCTTTCCTCTGTTTAGTCATCCCCCCATCCCCCCCAAAAACAAAGTAGCATACTTGCTACTGTGGGGAACATCCACGGGGAATACCCTGCACTGGGTGCCCATCCCCATTCCCTCTCGATGGTCACCAAGTTACCTGTGTCCTGCACGTTAGATGTAACTACTTCCCTGTATCTCCAGTTAATCAACGCCTCAGCCTCTTGGGTAAGCTATAGTTCATCCAGCTGTATCTCTGCTTCTCTAACGCAGTCTGTAAGACACTGTAGCTGGATGCATTTCTTGCAAGTATAGTCATTAAGGACACTGGAGGTTTCCCTGCCTTCCGACTCCTGCAAGAGAAACATTCCTCTATCCTGCCTGGATTTCCCACTGTTCTAATTGTACAACAAGAAAGAAGAAGCAAATAATCTTACCAAAAACCTAGCCTCTGCCTCATCTTGCCAAAGCGTCTTGAGCCAAAGCCTGAAGCTCTCCACTCTAACACTGTCCAGTCCAACAATAGTCACTCCACTTAAACCTAACTTCCTTTTATTGGCCCTTGCCAAGTACCTAACTACACAATGATTTCAAGCCTGATGAATGTCTCGACTAACCCTGCTTGCTTTTTCAAAACTCGCAATCAAAGTCGACAAGCCAACAGTTCAGCTGATCTCAAGCCCACTGCATGCTCACTTTTTTGAAATTCATGTTGAAAATCCACAGGCACCCAGTCATGCTTCTTTGGTAGATAAATATACTTGTAGCAATATTGTGTCTTTTTGAAAGAGATTAATTTTACTTGTCACATGTACGTCAAAACATACAGTGAAATGTGTCATTTGCGTCAAATCAAATCAGCGAGGATTGTGCTGGGCATTTCCAGTGCCAACATAACACGTCCATAACTTACTAATGCCAACCAAACATCTTTGGAATGTGGGAGGAAACCAGAGCACCCAGAGGAAATCCATGCAGTCATGGGGAGCACATACAAAGTCCGAACAGACAGTGGCAGGAAGGGAACCCCAATCTTCTGGTCCCTAGTGCAGTAATAACATTACTAAATTAATAACGTTGCTAATCACTGCGCTACAATGCTGCCCAATGCATTGAAACCCAACATGAGTTCATACAGAAATAGCTTAGTATTGAACGCTAATCTTTGTGAGCACTGTATTCCCAATGGAGAGTAATTATTGTATGTTTTAAACACATCGGTGTTTCTACATCTTAGCAATGGAAAATCATATTCCATCTTGACCAGCAAGAGCAGGTTAAAGACATCTGCACAGTGCAGGTTTGCACTCCTGTTTAGGACAATCCAATTTCTAGGCACAAATAGTTTAAGAAGAGGAAATTGGTTAATAAATTATGTTTTTCTATTTTCATAAATTTTGTGTGCTTTCAAAATTACGAAACAAAAAGGTAACACGTCATCATTGAATTAACTACTTACAGGTAAATTTCATGTAAATTATTTGCAAGCTATCTTTTTAGGCGAAGAATGTATACAGCAATGTTGGTAAATCAAAGTAATGGAACCAGTTTCACCCCAATATGAAGTTATAGTAGCTCCTGCAAACTGAGATTTTCCCATTTGATTCCTAACTATAGTATCCTTGGAACCAATTACCTTGTTTATTTGGAACAAGGAAAGCCAAAGGTAAAATGTAAATTATTTTTGTAAATCAAAGAGATCTTCTTCAGATAATTGTGGATTCAAGGTGAATGAGAATTTTCAAATATGTATGGAAGTCAGGTTAATATTCTATACTTTTACTACTCTACAACTCTAAAAGTGTAAGCCGAATGTTAACCCGCATTCCGACTATGCTTTCAGAGCTTAAATCTAAATGCAATGGGTGAGTCATAGAGTAATAGAACGCTACAGCACAGAAACAGGTTGTTCAGCCCACCTAGTCTGTGCGAACAATTAATTTGCCTAGTCCCATTGATCTGCACCCAAACCATCGCCATCCATTCCCCTCCCATCCATGTACCTATCCAGATATCTCTTAATTGTTGAAATTGACCCCAGATCCACTAGCTTGTTCCACACTCTCATCACCCTCTGAGTGAAGAAGTTCCTGTTTTGTAACTTCAAAACAATAAACTAATTCAAAGGAAAACATGGGAGTTGGGGAAATGCGGGTCTAACTTTGAGTTTATTTTAGGTGAGACGTACACCTATCATGTGATATCATGATGACGTACGCTATTCATGTATTTATACACATAATTTGTAATAAATTATTTTAAATTATTTAAATAAACTAGAATGCTATGCTGCACTCCTCCCTGTTTAGCTATAAACTCCAACTCGATAGAGAATACATCTCATCTCTATAAACAGTATATTATATAATGCAACTACTATATGCAAACATCCACAGCATTGTAATTTTAAATTGGCCCATTCAGGCCTGAAGATTTCTTTGATGTGGAGGCTTTCTTACTTTCGTGGGATAACGGATTTCCTCACAAAGGGATCACTCTGCTTGGCAGGTGAGACTTGTGGCTGTGAAACAATCTCAGGTTCTGGGCCCTCCCTCATGGAGGCTGTAGGAGTTGACTCTGGGACTGCAGGAAGTGGTTCTGACAGTGATAGCCATCTTTCTTCTTCCTCCTTTTTCTTCTTCTAGTTCGTGCATCTTGATCTTGGGAAAGTGCATTTAGTTCACTGGAGTATTCTCCTATTAATCCTTATATTGCTCCTTTTACGATCTGATCTCTCCTCTTGGTTTCCTCACCCACAACATTATCTGACGAATCTTCCATTTTCATATTTCCATTGACTCCATTCATCCATTGGTCTTTGCATCTACTTTTACAAGCAGGTTCACACCAACATCTGATTATCCTCTGTTGGACAACGGTTCATGGTGTTCGGCTTGGAGACAGTTGTGGCGTCATCCAGTACCTTTCTTAATTTGCTTTCAGTTGGCTTCATTGCAGGGGTTATGGCGTGCAAATACTGGGTGCATCGTCAATCAAGTTGTAATTGCTCAGCCAATCATGTCCCCACAATGCTGGTTCTTTTGTTTTTACCACATACAAGCTCAATGTGGTTTGTTGGTTGTTGTATTTCACTGTCATGAATATCGTTCCCAAAGGAGTTATCTTTTCTCCAGTATAAGTTCTTGGTTGAATATCTGCAGGCTTCAGTTTGGTATCTTTGAAGAATGACATTTTGTAGAATGACTGAAACAGCTGAATAGTCATAGTCATACTTTATTGATCCTGGGGGAAATTGGTTTTCCTTACAGTTGCACCATAAATAATAAATAGTAATGGAACCATGAATAGTTAAATAGTAATATGTAAATTATGCCAGTAAATTATGAAATAAGTCATATTATCAGCTATCAGCTCAGGGTGTCTGACCCTCCAAGGGAGGAGTTGTAAAGTTTGATGGCCACAGGCAAGAATGACTTCCTATGATGCTCTGTGCTGCATCTCGGAGGAATGAGTCTCTGGCTGAATGAGTGTCCAATTCCATTTTAATTAATCTGCTGTTCACTTCTGGTGTAAGACATATTGCTAGCTATTGCTAATTTTCACACTATAAATCTCAAGGCTACACAAACCTGTGTTACGCTCATCATTATCAGATTCTTTATCAACAGCATGCAGGTTAGTGCTCTTTTTGAAACCGAAATTTGATTTTTAAAAATCTTTTTCTCATCCCTGTGCAGACCATTTATTTTTGTCTACCCGACATGCCCTTTGTACGTAAAGCATTCTGCAATCAATAATGGCTTTGGTTCTAAGTGTTCCTACATTACTTTTACAATATCAGCAAACCTCATTTCTGCTGGTTTGGTTGAGACAGTTAAGCTTCAAAGCAAACTACATGCCTTTAAACCCAATGAACTTAGCAAAATTGGTACTTGTTTCTCATTGGCTATTTCATTTGCTTCAAAATATTGTTGAATTAGCTCAGTATGCATATTCCAGTTATTTTTTGAGTAATCAAACCTGTCAATTTTACCAACATAGCTAGCCATTTATGCTTTTTTAATGATTATTATCACCCGGTACTCACTCTTTATGAACCCATGAATTGCTCCATTTGCTGCCTTTTTTAAAAATTGTGTCTTCCCTTCGGAAGAACGTGTGTTGCAACTCAACCACCTCTGCATGTGTTTGGCTGTGTTTTTCACTTGACGTTGCTCTGACTGCAGATTTTTTGTTTGAACGTCTCGCTGCGCTTTAACAGGTTGGTAGCTGTCTCGGGTTCATTTTAAAAATACCCTGCTGAAATATTAAACTAATACAAAGGAAGACACAGGAGTCTGGGAAATGCAAATCTAACTTAACGTTTGCTTTAAGCGAGGCATGAACATATCATGGTAGAGTGATGACATATGCAATTCATGGATTTTTACGTATAAGCCATAAGGAATTATTTTCTGAAGGCCTTTGACAAGGTGCCACACATGACGCTGCTTAACAAGATAAGAGCCCATGGAATTACAGGGAAGTTACTAGCATGGGTGGAGCATTGGCTGATCAGCAAAAAACAGAAATTGGGAATAAAGGGATTCTATTCTGGCTGGTTGCCAGTTACCAGTGGAGTTCCACGGGGGTTGGTGTTGGGACCACTGCTTATTAAGATGTATGTCAATGATTTGGACTATGGGGTTAACAGATTTGTGGCTAAATTTGCCGTTGATACTAAGATAGGTGGAGGAGCAGGTAATGTTGAGGAAACAGAGAGTCTGCAGAGACACTTAAATAGTTTAGGGGAATGGGCAAAGAAATGGCAAATGAAATACAATGTTGGAAAGTGTATGGTCATGCACTTTGGTGGAAGAAATAAACAGGCAGACCATTATTTAGATGGGGAGAGAATTCAAAATGCAGAGATGCAAAGGGACTTGGGAGTCCATGTGCAAGATACCCTAAAGGTTAACCTCCAGGTTGAGTCAGTGGTGAAGAAGGCGAATGCAATGTTGGCATTCATTTCTAGAGGTATAGAATATAGGAGCAGGGATGTGATGTTGAGGCTCTATAAAGCACTCGTGAGACCACACTTGGACTATTGTGTGCAGTTTTGGGCTCCTTATTTTAGAAAGGATATACTGACATTGGAGAGGGTTCAGAGAAGATTCACGAGAATGATTCGAGGAATGTAAGGGTTACCGTATGTAGCTCTTGAGCTGTATTTCCTGGAGTTCTCTGGGAATCTCATAGAAACATTCCGAATGTTAAAATGCCTTAACAGATTAGATATGGAAAAGTTATTTTCCATGGTAGAAGAGTCTAGGACAAGAGGGCACGACTTCAGTATTGAAGGATGTCCTTTTAGAACAGAGATGCAGAGAAATTACTTTAGTCAGAGGGTGGTAAATCTGTGGAATTTGTTGCCACGAGTGGTTGTGGAGGCCAAGTCATTTGGTGTATTTAGGCAGAGATAGATAGGCTCTTGATTAGCCAGGGCATCAAAGGGTATGGGGAAAAGGCAGGGGAGTGGGGATGACTGGAAGAATTGGATCAGCCCATGATTGAATGCCGAAGCAGACTCGATGGGCCGAATGGCCTACTTCTACTCCTATATCTTATGGTCTTATTTAAATGAACAAGAATGTTTAATCTATATATATATATATATATATATATATACACACACGTATGCACAAGATTACTCAAATATTACTGAGATATTAAATACACAGTAGTTCCTCTTAAACATTTCATTTTCACCCTCTATTTCCCTCATGATTTTGTACTCTTCTATCAAATCTCCCCTCAATCTTCTATGTTCTGTGGGAATACAATCCTAACCCATTTAACCTTTTCCTTAAACTCAAGTTCTCCAGTTCCAACAACATCCTTGTAAATTTTCTCTGTACTGTTTCAACCTTTTTACATCTTTCCTGTAAGTAGGTGACCAGAACTGTCCATAATACTCCAAAATAGGCCTCACCAATGTCTTATACAACTTCAAGATAATGTCCCAAGTCCCATGCTCAGTACTTCGATCTATGAAGGCCAATGTGACAAAGTCTTCCTATTTACCTGTGGTGCCACTTACAATGAATTATGGACCTATATTCCCATATCCCTTTGTCCTACCACACTCCTCAGTGCCCTTCTGGTCACTGCGTAAGACCTACCCTGGTTGGTCCTACTGAAGTGCATCACCTCGCACGTGTCTGCATTAAATTCCATCTGACATTTTTCAGTCCATGTTTCCAGCTGGTTCAGATCCCACTGCAAGATCTGATGGTCTTCCTTACTCTCCACTACACTCCCATCTACCTGACGTCATTTTCAAGGAATTATGGATCTGTATTCCCAGATCCCTCTGTTCTACCACACTCCTCAGTGCCCCCACAACTCACCATGTAAGACCTACCCTGATTTGTCCTTCTAAACTGCAACACCTCTCACTTGTATAATGGCATGAAGAATGCATGCCTTTGGTCATATGTCTGAACAGATTGGAATAAACCAAATATTTCCAAAAAATAAATATTATTTCGGTTATCTTGCAATAATTACGTTTTCAGTACAAGCAATTAGTGAAACGTGTGACATAAATGCAAATTTATTGTGGAGGAGGAGTCAGTCGTAGACAGTTGTTTGTGTGCAAAGCAAAGTGAGATTATTTTGTATTAGGGCATATTCTGGATTTTGGGTATTTAGCAAAATATTAACTTCAGAAGCTAGTTTCAGCAACCAATCGTTAGACCTGAATGTGAACTGTAGATTAAGTTTAAAATGCAGCTCTGGACAATAGGTTGCTAGAACTGTGAACAGCAGTTAATTGATAAACTAGATACTGTTGATTAACATTCATTTTGGATGTCTGGAGTGTGGATGCAAAGAAGGAGGTGTGAAAGTTATATGAAATTCAAAGAAAGCATTGTATTTACATTGTAAATACAGAATTGCCCTTTGATATTTAGCACAGAAAGTGTCATGTAACATTGGGTCGACCAGAACTCTTCCTTCAGAGGGTGTCTCATTTTGTCATATAAAAGACTGCTGCATCTCTCTGGTGACTTAATTACATTACAACGTTTTCAAAGGTATTTTGGAACAGTCCAGTACAATACGGACACATGATGCCCAAGCAGGCAGGGTTTGATCAGCGTGGTCTGTGGGTTGAACTGACTCTGCGGTCAGGTTGTATGTGCTTCTGGTTTCAGGTTACTCCCTTTTTTATTGTTGTTTAACACTATTTTGATTGGGACGGACTGCCTCTGTGTCCTGCTGTCAACAAGTGGCACGGCATTGACTTGAACTAAACAAAACTTTCCTGGACTGTTTCAAGGACTCTGCGGATTGATGTTTGATATTCCGTGTGTGTTTGCTTGTTTTATGCCATTTGCGCGATTTGTTCTTTTTTTGGGTGTTGGGTGTTTTCTTTGATCGGGTTCCATGGTGTTTTTTTTTGTTTTGAGGCTGTTTGTGGGACGATGAATCTCAGGGTTGTATACTGCATACATCGATAATAAATGTACTTTGAATCTTTCAGCTTGCTGTGCCTGCAAGCCTTTGCATTCTCTCGTGATTCTGTATATTGGAGACTCCTTACCAAGCAATCAGTCAGAATGCTCTTCACCATGTATCTGTAAACATTTGCAAGACTCTTTGGTGACGTACTAAATTTTCTCAAACTTTAATGAAGTAGAGCTGCCTGTATGTTTCTTTATGATTGCGTCCATATGTTGGGCTCAAAATAGATCCTCTGAGACGTTGATGCCCAGGAATTTTAATCTGCTGACCATTTCCCCTTCCTGAAATACACAATCAATTCCTTGGTCTTGCTGACATTGAGTGCAGAGTTATTGTTGTGACATTACTCACTTAGCCAATCCATCTCTCTCGTATGCCTTTTGAGGTTCTGCCATGAACAGTGTAGTCATTGGCAAAATTATAGATGCTATTTAAGATGTGGCTAGCCACACAGTTATGAGTGTAGATAAAGTAGAGCAGTGGGCTAAGCACACATCCTTGATGTGTGTCCCTCTGTGTTGATTGTCAGCGTGGAGGAGGTGTTATTACTAACCTGACCTGACTGTGGTCTCCTAATAAGGAAGTTGAGAATCCAGTTGCAGGGGGGAGTACAGCAGCCCATGTTTTAAAGCTTGTTGATTAGAACTGACGCTGTGCTGAACGCTGAGCTGTAGTCAATAAACAGCAGCCTTATATAGGCATTGCTATTGTCGAGGTGATGCAAGATGAGTGGAGAGCCAGTGAGGTTGCATCCTCTGTAGACCTATTGTGCGGATAAACAAGTTGCAGTGGGCTCACGTGCTTGCTGAGGCAGGAGTTGATTCTAGCCATGACCAAACTCTCAAACACTTCATCACAGTAGGTGAGAGTGCTACTGGATGACAGTCATTGAAGCAGCTCACTGTGCTCTCCTTGGGCACCGATATGATTGTTGCCCTTTTGAAGCGGGTGGAAAGCTCTGACTGCAGCAGCAAGGGATTGAAGATGTCCTTGAACACTCCTACCAGTTGGTTGGCACAGGTTTTCAGAGCGTCATCAAGGCCTGATGCTTTGTGAGGGTTCACGCTCTTGAAAGATGTTCTGACGACAGCCTCTGAGACAGAGATTACAGGGTACAGGTGTAATCTTATTCTCGCTTTCAAAGCATGCATAAAAGGCATTTTGGGAGTGAAGTGTCACAACTGTGCGTGATGTTAGGTTTTGCTTTGTAGCAGGTAATAGCCTGCAAACTCTGCCAGAGCTGGCGTGCATCTGATTCTGTCTCTAACCTCAACTGGCACGGTTCTCTCCCCCTTAAGGTAGCCTTCTGTAGGTTGTATGGGCTTCTTGTATAGTTCTGGACCATCGGCATTGAATGTTACAGTTCTAGCC
Source organism: Mobula hypostoma (assembly GCF_963921235.1). NCBI lineage: Eukaryota > Metazoa > Chordata > Chondrichthyes > Myliobatiformes > Myliobatidae > Mobula > Mobula hypostoma. Next base: position 71,952,136 of record NC_086107.1, on the reverse strand, counting down.
CTCAACAGACTGGAATCTCCTGGTTCATCCATGGATTTTGGTTTCGGTATGTCTGGTATGTTCTCGAAGGCACGCACTCATTCACACAGGTCATGATGAAGTCGGTGACAACTGTGGCGTATTCATTCAGACTCGAAAATGAGGTCCTGAATACCGTCCAGTTCACCAACTCCAAGCAGTTCAGTAAGCATTCCTCCATCTCCCTTGACCATACCTTCTTTGTCCCCACCACTGGTGCTGCAGTCTCTGTCTATACCCTGGGAGTAGAAGTACAGCCAGGTGATTGAACTTTCTAGTGAGAGCGTGTGATGGCTTGATAAGTGTTTTTGCTGGTGGTATAATAGTGATCAGGTGTGTTGGCTTTTCTGGTTCTACAGGTGATATGTGGTATCGAGACTTCTTCAAGCTTGCCTGGTTGAAATCCCCTGCAACGACAGGGAAGTATCAGGGTGTGCAGTTTTGTGACTACTGATTACGTTGCTCAGCTCCTCCAGTGTTGGTGTAGCTTAATGATTCATCGTTGGATCTGAATCAATATGCTTTGCCATCACCAACTTTATCAAGACCTGTGTGAAGGAGTGTGTGCCTTTGTAAATATATTGCGTCTTCCCAAACCAGAAGCCTGAGATGAACCAGGAGATTCGAAAGCTGCTAAGAGTTTGATCTGTGGTGTTCATGAATGGCAAGAAGTTCAGACACGATCAACAGAAGGCCATCATGAGAGTGAAAAGGCAACTCATGTGAAGTTAGAGACAGAACCCCAAACGTGACAGATGTTGTATTTTCCTGTACCATTGCTTCCAATAAGATGAAGCATAATAACTTAAGCGGCAGTGTTACTTTACTTCCTGATGAGCTCCAACGCTTTTCATGCCTGCTTTGAAAGGGAGAATAACACTATGTCTGTGTGAATCCCCACTGCATCTGGCAACTTTGCGATCTGCCTCAGAGTCCAACAGAGTGAATCACCAGAATGCAACAAGCCCTGACGTACCTGGCAGGGGACTGAAAATCTGTGCCAGCTAGCTGGCTGGACAGTTGACAACTTCAGCCTCGCACTGCTGCAGTCAGAATTCCCATCTGCTTCAAAAGGGTATCAATCATACCAGTTTCCTTAAACACGAGGAATTCTGCAGATGCTGGAAATTCAAGCAACACACATCAAAGTTGCTGGTGAACGCAGCAGGCCAAGCAGCATCTATAGGAAGAGGCGCAGTCGACGTTTCAGGCCGAGACCCTTCGTCAGGACTAACTGAAGGAAGAGATAGTAAGAGATTTGAAAATGGGAGGGGGAGGGGGAGATCCAAAATGATAGGAGAAGACAGGAGGGGGAGGGATGGAGCCAAGAGCTGGACAGGTGATTGGCAAGAGGGATATGAGAGGATCATGGGACAGGAGGCCCAGGGAGAAGGAAAAGGGGGAGGGGAGGAAAAACCCAGAGGATGGGCAAGGGGTATAGTCAGAGAGACAGAGGGAGAAAAAGGAGAGCGAGTGAAAGAATGTGTATATATAAATAAATAACCCATGGGGTGTGAGGGGGAGGTGGGGCATTAGCGGAAGTTAGAGAAGTCAATGTTCATGCCATCAGGTTGGAGGCTATCCAGACGGAATATAAGGTGTTGTTCCTCCAACCTGAGTGTGGCTTCATCTTTACAGTAGAGGAGGCCGTGGATAGACATATCAGAATGGGAATTGGATGTGGAATTAAAATGTGTGTCCACTGGGAGATCCTCCTTTCTCTGGCGGACAGAGCATAGGTGTTCAGCAAAACGATCTCCCAGTCTGCGTCGGGTCTCGCCAAGGATTCATGTCTCTGGGAGCTGAACGTCCAAGGATACACAGTGTATCGGAAGGATAGGAAGGTAGGCAGAGGGGGAGGCGTGGCTTTCTTGGTAAGAAATGATATTATATCATTAGAAAGAGGTGATATAGGATCGGAAAGTGCAGAATCTTTATGGGTTGAGCTAAGGAATAGCAGGGGTAAAAGGACCCTGATGGCAGTTATTTATAGGCCTCCAAACAGCTGCAGGGATGTGGACTACAAATTACAACTGGAAGTAGAAAAGGCTTGTCAGAAAGGCAGTGTTATGATAATTGTGGGGGATTTTAACATGTGAGTAGATTGGAAAAATCAGGTCGGCACTGGATCTCAAGAGAGAGAATTTGTAGAATGTCTGCGAGATGGCTTTTTAGAACAGTTTGTTGTTGAGCCCACTAGGGGATCGGCTGTACTGGATTGGGTATTGTGTAATGAACCGGAGGTGATTGGAGAGACTGAGGTGAAGGAACCCTTAGGAGGCAGTGATCATAACATGATTGAGTTCACTGTGAAATTAGAAAAAGAGAAGCCGAAATCTGATGTGTCGGCGTTTCAGTGGAGTAAAGGAAACTACAGTGGCATGAGAGAGGAACTGGCCAAAGTTGACTGGAAAGAGATACTGGCAGGAAAGACGGCAGAGCAGCAGTGGCTGGAGTTTATGCGAGAAATGAGGAATGTGCAAGACAGGTATATTCCAAAAAAGAAGAAATTTTCGAGTGGAAAAAGGATGCAACCGTAGTTGACAAGAGAAGTCAAAGCCAAAGTTAAAGCTAAGGAGAGGGCATACAAGGAAGCAAAAATTAGTGGGAAGACAGAGGATTGGGAAGTCTTTAAAACCTTACAAAAGGAAACCAAGAAGGTCATTAAGAGAGAAAAGATTAACTATGAAAGGAAACTAGCAAATAATATCAAAGAGGATACTAAAAGCTTTTTCAAGTATATAAAGAGTAAAAGACAGGTGAGAGTAGATATAGGACCGACAGAAAATGATACTGGAGAAATTGTGATGGGAGGTGAGGAGATGGCAGAGGAACTGAACAAGTATTTTGCATCAGTCTTCACTGAGGAAGACAGCAGGATACCGGACACTCAAGGGTGGCAGGGAAGAGAAGTGTGTGCAGTCACAATTACGACAGAGAAAATACTCAGGAAGCTGAAACGGCTAAAGGTCGATAAATCTCCTGGACCAGATGGAATGCACCTCATGTTCTGAAGGAAGTAGCTGTGGAGATTGCGGAGGCATTAGTGATGATCTTTCAAAAGTCGATAGATTCTGGCATGGTTCCGGAAGACTGGAAGATTGCAAATGTCACTCCGCTATTTAAGAAGGGGGCAAGGAAGCAAAAAGGAAATTATAGACCTGTTAGCTTGACGTCGGTGGTTGGGAAGATGTTGGAGTCGATTGTCAAGGATGAGGTTACAGAATACCTGGAGGCATATGACAAGATAGGCAGAACTCAGCATGGATTCCTTAAAGGAAAATCCTGCCTGACAAACCTATTACAATTTTTTGAGGAAATTACCAGTAGGCTAGACGGGAGAGATGCAGTGGATGTTGTATATTTGGATTTTCAGAAGGCCTTTGACAAGGTGCCACACATGAGGCTGCTTAACAAGATAAGAGCCCATGGAACTACAGGAAAGTTACATACGTGGATAGAGCATTGGCTGATTGGCAGGAAACAGAGAGTGGGAATAAAGGGATCCTATTCTGGTTGGCTGCCGGTTACCAGTGGTGTTCCACAGGGATCAGTGTTGGGGCCGCTTCTTTTTACATTGTACATCAACGATTTGGATTATGGAATAGATGACTTTGTGGCTAAGTTTGCTGACGATACGAAGATAGGTGGAGGGGCTGGTAGTGCTGAGGAAACGGAGAGTCTGCAGAGAGACTTGGATAGATTGGAAGAATGGGCAGAGAAGTGGCAAATGAAGTACAATGTTGGAAAGTGTATGGTTATGCACTTTGGCAGAAAAAATAAACGGGCAGACTATTATTTAAATGGGGAAAGAATTCAAAGTTCTGAGATGCAACGGGACTTGGGAGTCCTCGTACAGGATTCCTTTAGAGTTAACTTCCAGGTTGAGTCGGTAGTGAAGAAGGCGAATGCAATGTTGGCATTCATTTCTAGAGGAATAGAGTATAGGAGCAGGGATGTGATGTTGAGGCTCTATAAGGCGCTGGTGAGACCTCACTTGGAGTACTGTGGGCAATTTTGGTCTCCTTATTTAAGAAAGGATGTGCTGACGTTGGACAGGGTACAGAGAAGATTCACTAGAATGATTCCGGGAATGAGAGGGTTAACATATGAGGAACATTTGTCCGCTCTTGGACTGTATTCCTTGGAGTTTAGAAGAATGAGGGGAGACCTCATAGAAACATTTCGAATGTTAAAAGGCATGGACAGAGTGGATGTGGGAAAGTTGTTTCCCATGATGGGGGAGTCTAGTACGAGAGGGCATGACTTCAGGATTGAAGGGCGGCCTTTCAGAACAAAAATGCGAAAAAATTTTTTTAGTCAGAGGGTGGTGAATCTATGGAATTTTTTGCCACGGGCAGCAGTGGAGGCCAAGTCATTGGGTGTATTTAAGGCAGAGATTGATAGGTATCTGAGTAGCCAGGGCATCAAAGGTTATGGTGAGAAGGCGGGGCAGTGGGACTAAATAGGATAAAATGGATCAGCTCATGATAAAATGATGGAGCAGACTCGATGGGCTGAATGGCCTACTTCTGCTCCTTTGTCTTATGGTCTTATGGTCTTAATATATAGAAGGCCACATTGGGAGCACCGGATGCAGGGTATCAACTCAGCCGACTCACAGGTGAAGTGTCGCCTCACCTGGAAGGACTGTTTGGGGCCCTGAATGGTGGTAAGGGAGGAAGTGTAAGGGCATGTGTAGCACTTGTTCTGCTTACAAGGGTAAGTGCCAGGAGGGAGATTAGTGGGGAGGGATGGGGGGGACGAATGGACAAGGGAGTCGCGTAGGGAGCGATCCCTGTGGAAAGCAGAGAGAGGGGGGAGGGAAATATGTGCTTAGTGGTGGGATCCTGTTGGAGGTAGCGGAAGTTACAGAGAATAATATGTTGGACCTGGAGGCTGGTGGGGTGGTAGGTGAGGACTAGGGAAACCCTATTCCTAGTGGGGTGATAGGAGGATGGAGTGAGGGTAGATGTGCGTGAAATGGAGGCGATGCATTTGAGAGCAGAGTTGACGGTGGAGGAAGGGAAGCGCCTTTCGATGGTGGAGGAAGGGAAGCCCCCTTCGATGGTGGAGGAAGGAAAGCCCCTTTCTCAAAGGTCTCAAAGTTCTCCGCTTCTTTTTGGATACTTCCATCCCCCATCAGGAAGGTCTCAAAGCTTTCTGCTTCTTTTTGGATTCCAGACATAATCAGTTCCCCTCTACCACCAATCTGCTCCATCTAGCGGAATTAGTCCTTACTCTTAATAATTTCTCCTTTGGCTCCTCCCACTTCCTCTAAACTAAAGGTGTAGCTATGGGCACCCGTATGGGTCCTAGCTATGCTTGTCTTTTTGTTGGCTTTGTGGACCAATCTATGTTCCAAACCTATTCTGGTATCTGTCCCCCACTTTTCCTTCACTACATCGATGACTGCATTGGCGCTGCTTCCTGCATGCATGCTGAGCTCGTTGACTTCATTAACTTTGCCTCCAACTTTCACCCTGCCCTCAAGTTTACCTGGTCCATTTCCGACACCTCCCTCCCCTTTCTAAATCTTTCTGTCTCTGTCTCTGGAGACAGCTTATCTACTGATGTCTACTATAAGCCTACTGACTCTCACAGCTATCTGGACTATTCCTCTTCTCACCTTGTCTCTTGCGAAAATGCCTTCCCCTTCTCACAATTCCTCCGTCTCCACCGCATCTGCTCTCAGGAGGAGGCTTTTCATTCCAGGACGAGGGAGATGTCCTCCTTTTTTAAATAAAGGGGCTTCCCTTCCTCCGCCATCAACTCTGCTCTCAAACGCATCTCCCCCATTTTACATACATCTGCTCTCACTCCATCCTCCCATCACCCCACTAGGAATAGGGTTCCCCTGGTCTCACCTACCACCCCACCAGCCTCCGGCTCCAACATATTATTCTCCGTAACTTCCGCTACCTCCAACGGGATCCCACCACTAAACACATCTTTCCCTTCCCCCATCTCTCTGCTTTCCACAGGGATCGCTCCCTACGCGACTCCCTTGTCCATTCGTCCCCCCCATCCCTCCCCACTAATCTCCCTCCTGGCACTTACCCTTGTAAGCAGAACAAGTGCTACACATGCCCTTACACTTTCTCCCTCACTACCATTCAGGGCCCCAGACAGTCCTTCCAGGTGAGGCGACACTTCACCTGTGAGTCGGCTGGGGTGATATACTGCGTCCGGTGCTCCCGAGGGGGCCTTCTATATATTGGTGAGACCCGACGCAGACTGGGAGATCGTTTTACTGAACACCTACGCTCTGTCCGCCAGAGAAAGCAGGATCTCCCAGTGGCCACACATTTTAATTCCACATCCCATTCCCATTCTGACATGTCTATCCATGGCCTCCTCTACTGTAAAGCCACACTCAGGTTGGAGGAACAACACCTTATATTCCGTCTGTGTAGCCTCCAACCTGATGGCATGAACATTGACTTCTCTAACTTCTGCTAATGCCCCACCTCCCCCTCGTACCCCATCCATTATTTATTTATATACACACTTTCTTTCTCTCTCTCTCCTTTTTCTCCCTCTGTCCCCCTCACTATACCCCTTGCCCATCCTCTGGGTTTTTTCCCTCCTCCTCCTTTTCCTTCTCCCTGGGCCTCGTGTCCCATGATCCTCTCGTATCCCTTTTTGCCAATCACCTGTCCAGCTCTTGGCTCCATCCCTCCCCCTCCTGTCTTCTCCTATCATTTTGGATCTCCCCCTCCCCCTCCCGCTTTCAAATCTCTTACTCACTCTTCCTTCAGTTAGTCCTGACGAAGGGTCTCAGTCTGAAACGTCGACTGCACCTCTTCCTAGAGATGCTGCCTGGCCTGCTGCGTTCACCAGCAACTTTGATGTGTGTTACCAGTTTCCTCCTACGTTATTTGCTGACATGGATGTAACTGTGTGGCATTTGCTTATTGGGCCAGAAGAACCTGTTACCATGCTATATCACTAAAGAAATTCAAAAAAATAAAAAATAAAAGATCAAGTTATCTGCCTCAATGTCTCTTGCTGCTGTTTATCGGTTACAGCACAACATTCAATATCTTCATGCCCTTCGTTCTGGTCAGCAGGCTGCAAACTCTGCACCTCCCTCAGACACTGGATTCTTGACTTCCTGACAAGGAGGGCACAGCCTGTGCAGATTGTAAACAGCATCTGCTCCTTGCTGACAAGCAGTACTGGCACACCTTAAGGATGCTTGCTTAGCCCAATGCTCTGTTCTTTCTACACCCACTACTGGGTGGCTGGGCACAGCTCAAATGCCATCTATAAATTTGCCAATGACACAAGTATTGTTGGCAGAATCTCGGATGGTGACGAGGAGGTGAGACAGATCAGCTGGTGGAGTGCCCGTGCAGAAACAACCTTGCACTCAGCATCAGTAAGACCAAGGAATTGATTGTGGACTTCAGGAAGGGTAAGCCGAGGGGACACTCTCATAGAGGGAGTAAAAGTGGAAAGGGTGGGCAACTCCAAGTTCCTGGGTGTGAAGATCTCTGAGGTTCTATCCTGCGCCCAACAAAGAAGGCACGACAATGGCTATGCTTCACTGGGAGTTTAAGGAGAATTGGAATGTCACAAGGACACTCACAAATTTCTACAGATGTACTGTGCAGAGCATTCTCACTGGATGGATCTCCATCTGGTTTGGAGGATCCACTGCACAGGATTGAAAAAAGCTGCAGAAAGTTGTAAACTCTTCCTGCTCCATCTCTAGTACTAGCCTTCCCAGCATCCAGGACTCCTTCAAAAGGCAATGCTTCAAAAATGTGGCATTCATCATTAAGAACCCAATCACCCAGGAAATGCCCTCTTCTCATTGCTACCATCAGCGGGGAGAAGACACTCAAGAGGGTGAAGACACTCAACGATTCAAGAACAGCTCCTTCCCCTCTGCCACCAGAGTTCTGAATGAACAATGAACCCATGAACACTCCCTCAGTACTTTTCCCTCTCTTTTTGCTCTACTTATTTAATTTTTTTCTGCAGTATATATACTTCTTATTGTAATTTACAGTTTTTATTATTAAGTATTGCTGCCACATAACAACAAATTTCATGACATATTCCAATGACAATTAAACCTGATTCTGATTCTGAATCTATGAATATGGCCCAGTCCTTGGATTCAAAGCCTTTGAGCCTTGAAATATAATTGAAATATACTAGTATCTTTCTCCTTGAATATATCCTGTCAGACATAACAGCTCAGACAACTTTCGTTCTCTTGCTCTTCTTTTGATTTGCAATTGAGAACACCTTGAGTTCGAGGGGTGAGGGTGGGTAAATGTGGAAACAGAACAGTATAGTGCCAAGAAATTCAGAAGTATGCAGCAGCATAAATGGACAGATCTCTCTGTGTCAGGCTTGCTTCTTCTAAGAATATAGATGTTAATCTGATTGGCTGGAGCCTCCAGAGTAACTCCTGTTTAACTACCTATGCCGAAGAATGTCGAGGCAAGTAAGAGTGACTCAGTGAGAATCTATGCACTTCTCATGACAATAGGAAGGTGATTTGGGTATCGAGTACCAGCTCTAACATCCGATCAGAAGTAGAAAAAACATAAAAGCAGAAATAGGCAATTCGCACCACCCCTCCACTCAACAAGCCTGTGACTGATCTTTTACTTGTCTTCACTGATTGACCTGATGGACAGAGGCTTTCAAAAGAAATTTGATGAAGTATTGCTTACAGACATATCTGGTGAAAGTCCTTGGAATAAAAAAGGCTAGCAGCACAGGTTGCTGTGACATAAAATAGAAGAGTTAGAATAAAAGGTTTTCAGGAATTCGAAGGAAGGAATAGTTGCCTTTGTGGCAAGAGGGAAGTTAACAGCAGTGTTCTTTATGGTTCCATTTAAGTACATTGCTTTCATTATATTAAGGACCTGATCTTGTGCTTCAAGGAGTGATACAGCAATGAATGCTGAGCTGTAGTTGATAAAGAGCATTCTGATTTATGCATCTTTGCTGTCAAGATGATCCAAAGGCTGAGTGGAGAGTCAATGAGATGGCATCTGCTGTGAACAATACCCTTACTATTTCTATCTTCCATTGTAGTTTATATCCCACATCCTGGCTACTGTTCGAAGGCCTGTATATGACTCCCTTCAGGATCTTTTCACACCTGCAGTTTCTTAATTCTACCCACAAGGATTCTACATCTTCCGATCTTATGTCACATCTTTCTAAATATTTGATTTCATTTTCTGCCAACAGAACCACCCTACCTGCCTGTCCTATATACATTGTGTATCCTTGGACGTTTAGCTCCCAACTATGATCTTCTTCAAGGCACAACTCACTGATGCCCAGAACGTTATACCTGCCATTTTCCAACTGTGCTATAAGATCATTCATCTTATTTTGTATACTGCGCGCATTCAAATATAAGACCTTCGGTCCTGTATTTGTCACTCTTTTCGAACTTTCCCCCATGTTACACTTCAACTCAACTCACTGACTCCAATTTTGCCCTATCATCTGCCTATCTTTCCTCACTGTCTCACTGTACAATGTGTTTACTTGTATACTATCCCATCCTCAGCCCTATCATTCTGGTTCAGATCCCCCTGCCAAATTAGCTTAAACCCTCCCCAACAGTTCTAACAAACCTTGCCTGCAAGGATGTTGGTCCCCCTCGGGTTCAGATATAATCTCTCCTCTTTGTGGAGGTCATACCTTCCCCAGAATAGATCCCAATGATACAGAAATCTGAACCCCTGCCAGCTGCACCAATTCCTCAGCCACACATCTGCCAAATCATTCTTTTCTTACCTTCACTGGTGCATGACACAGGTAGCAATTCAGAGATTACTACCCTGGAGGTCCTGCTTTTCAGCTTTCTGCCTAACTCCCTATATTCTCACTTCAGGACCTCCTCTCTTTTCCTTCCTATGTTGTTGGTACCAATATGTACCATGTCTTCCGGCCTTTACCTTCTCCCTTTACAATGCCGTGGACCCAATCCGAGACATCCTGTCCCTGGCACTTGGGAGACACCATACCACCTGAGTGTCTTTTTCACATCCACAAATTCTGCTGCTTGCTCCTCTAACAATGGAATCCCCTATCACTACTGCACTCTTCCTCTTCCCTTTTTTTCCTCATGAGACACAGGGCCAGACCAGTGCTGGTGAGCTGGTTGCTGTAGCTTCCCCTGGTAAGTTGTCCTGCCCAACAGTCTTCAAAGCTGTATACATATTAGTGAGGGGAATGGCCACTGGGGTACTCTGCACTGTGAGACTTTTCCCTTTCCCTCTTTGTGACAGTCACCCAGCTACCTCCCTCCTACAACCGAAGGGTGACTACCTCACTGTAGATCCTACCTATCAACTCCTCATTCTCCCGTGAGTCATAGAAACATAGAAAATAGGTGCAGGAGTAGGCCATTCGGTCCTTCGAGCCTGCACCGCCATTTATTATGATCATGGCTGATCATCCAACTCAGAACCCAGCCTTCCCTCCATACCCCCTGACCCCTGTAGCCACAAGGGCCATATCTAACCTCCTTTTAAACATAGCTAATGAACCGGCCTCAACAGTTTGCTGTGGCAGAGAATTCCACAGATTCACCACTCTCTGTGTGAAGAAGTTTTTCCTAACCTCGGTCCTAAAAGGCTTCCCCTCCATCCTCAAACTGTGACCCCTCGTTCTAGACCTCCCCAACATCGGGAACAATCTTCCTGCATCTAGCCTGTCCAATCCCTTTAGGATCTTATACGTTTCAATCAGATCCCCCCTCAATCTTCTAAATTCCAACGAGTACAAGCCCAGTTCATCCAGTCTTTCTTCATATGAAAGACCTGCCATCCCAGGAATCAATCTGGTGAACCTTCTTTGTACTCCCTCTATGGCAAAGATGTCTTTCCTCAGATTAGGGGACCAAAACTGCACACAATACTCCAGGTGTGGTCTCACCAAGGCCTTGTACAACTGCAGTAGTACCTCCCTGCTCCTGTACTCGAATCCTCTCGCTATAAATGCCAGCATACCGTTCGCCTTTTTCACCGCCTGCTGTACCTGCATGCCCACTTTCAATGACTGGTGTATAATGACACCCAGGTCTCGTTGCACCTCCCCTTTTCCTAATCGGCCACCATTCAGATAATAATCTGTTTTCCTATTTTTGCCACCAAAGTGGATAACTTCACATTTATCCACATTAAATTGCATCTGCCATGAGTTTGCCCACTCACCCAACCTATCCAAGTCACCCTGCATCCTCTTAGCATCCTCCTCACTGCTAACACTGCCACCCAGCTTCGTGTCATCCGCAAACTTGGAGATGCTGCATTTAATTCCCTCATCCAAGTCATTAATATATATTGTAAACAACTGGGGTCCCAGCACTGAGCCTTGCGGTACCCCACTAGTCACCGCCTGCCATTCTGAAAAGGTCCCGTTTATTCCCACTCTTTGCTTCCTGTCTGCTAACCAATTCTCCACCCACACCAATACCTTACCCCCAATACCGTGTGCTTTAAGTTTGCACACTAATCTCCTATGTGGGACCTTGTCAAAAGCCTTTTGAAAATCCAAATATACCACATCCACTGGTTCTCCCCTATCCACTCTACTAGTTACATCCTCAAAAAATTCTATGAGATTCGTCAGACATGATTTTCCTTTCACAAATCCATGCTGACTTTGTCCGATCATTTCACCGCTTTCCAAATGTGCTGTTATCACATCCTTGATAACTGACTCCAGCAGTTTCCCCACCACCGACGTTAGGCTAACCGGCCTATAATTCCCCGGTTTCTCTCTCCCTCCTTTTTTAAAAAGTGGGGTTACATTAGCCACCCTCCAATCCTCAGGAACTAGTCCAGAATCTAACGAGTTTTGAAAAATTATCACTAATGCATCCACTATTTCTTGGGCCACTTCCTTAAGCACTCTGGGATGCAGACCATCCCAGTCGAATGTCATCGAGATGCAGTTCCAGTTCATTAGCACGTTTGGGTCTAGGTTCCCTAACCTGGAGGGGTTGTTTAGGTCCCAGCATGGGGCTGAGGGAGGAGATGTAGTGGCATGTGTTACACTTCCTATGGCTGCAGGCGAAAGTGCTAGTGGTTGGGGATGGATGGGTGAAGAGAACAGAGCAGACCCAAGAGTTACAGAGGCAGTGGTCCCTACAGAAAGTGGAAGGGGCTGGGGAAAAGGGAAGATGTGACAGATGGTGGAATCTTGTTGCAGCTGGAAAATTTAATGAAGCTGGATGTAGAGGCTGGTAGGGTGAACAGTGAGGTTCAGGAGAAGATTTCTACCTGTGTTCTGACCAGAGTGTAGCGGATGAGATTAGAAGTTCGGAAATGCAGAAATTGTAAGGGCTCCATCAAGTATAATAGAGGGAAGGCAACATTTCATGAAAAAGGAGGATATTGTAGATGTTTCTGAATGGAAATCATCATCTCCAGAGAAGGTGCAGTGGAGATGGAAGAACTGAGAGAAAGGGATGGTGTCCGCCTAGGTAACCAGGTGGGAGGGTGTGTTGCTGTGTTAGTCAGTGAGTTTGTCTCCTATCAAGAGATTTAGAAAAGGGAGAGAGGTGTCAGAATTATTCCATGCAGGTGACGCCAAAGTTGGGGACATAGTGGACAGCTGGTAAAATGGGCTGTAAGATAATAGATTGAACTTACTGCAGACAAGTGTGAGAAGTTGCACTTTGGGAGAACCAACAGTGTAGGATTTACACAGTGCAGAGGGTGATAGAACAGAGAGATCTGGGAATGCAGATCCATAATTCCTTTAGAGAAGCATCAAGGGTAGAGAGGGTCGTAAAGAGACTTTTTGACCATTTGGCCTTTGTAAATCAAAAGTATTGAGAACATGAGTTGGGATGTAATGTTGAAGTTGTGTTAGACGCTGATGAGGCCTAATTTGTAGTATTGTGCACAGTTCTGTTAACCTAGCTACAGGAAAGATATCGATAAGATTGAAAAAGTACAAAGAAAATTTATAAGGATGTTGCTGGGTCTTGGGGATCTGAGATATACACAGATATAGAAAAGGTTAGGATTTTAGTCTCTGGAGTGTAGGAGAAAGAGGGGAGGTTAATGGTAGTATACAAAATTAGAGGGGTATAGATAGGGCAAATGCAATCAGACTTTTTCCACTGAAGTTGAGTAAGACTAGAAGTAGAGGTCATAGGTCATCGTTCAGACAGGGATGGCGCTCAGTACTCAGTGTCGGAGAGCTGATCAGAGCTCGAAGTTTTTGGATGTCTTAGAGTTGGAATGTGGTCGGCATGGCAGGGAGAGTTTTTTTCCTTCTCCCGTGAGACGTGGGACATTTGAGAAACTTTGAACTTTACTGTGCTCACGGACTTCTTCATCAAGTTATGGTATTGTTACACTGTTTGTAACTAAATGTTATAATTATGTGGTTTTGTCAGTTTTTTCAGTCTTAGTTTGTCCTGTGTTTTGTGATATCACACCGGAGGAAATAATGTATCATTTCTTAATGCATGCATTACTAAATGACAATAAAAGAGGACTACGTGTCGTCATAGTTTAAGGGTAAAAGTTGAATTATTTAAGGGGAATGTGGGGTGGCATGGTAGCGTAGAGGTTAGAACAACGCTTTACAGTACCAGTGACCTGGGTTCAATTCCTGCTGCTGCCTGCAAGGAGTTTGTATGTTCTTCCTGTGACTGCGTGGGTTTCCTCTGGGTGCTCTGGTTTCCTCCCACAGTCCAAAGATGTACCGGTTGGTAGGTTAATTGGTCATTGTAAACTACCCCGGGATTAGGCTCAGATTAAATTGGGGGTTACTGGTCGGCACAGCTTGGAGTGCCAGAAGGAACAACTCTGTGTTGCAGCTGAATAATTAAACAAATAAATGAATAAATAAAAACATAAAGGAGAACTTCTTCATTCCAAGAGTGGTGTGAGTGTAGAGCGAGCTGCCAGCAGAAGTGATCGTAACATTTAGGTTATGAGAACACTCAGTCCTCTTTTATTGTCATTTAGAAATGCATACATGCATTAACCCTCCGGCGTGATAGCACAAAAAATAAGACAGAACAAAGACTAACACTGACAAAACCACATAATTATAACATATAGTTACAGCAGTGCAAAGCAATATCATAATTTGATGAAGAACAGTCCATAGGCATGGTAAAAAAAGTCTCAAAGTCCCGAGTCGATCAGCTCCCAAGTCCCCAATAGCAGGCGGCAAAAGGGAGAAACTCCCTGCCATAAACCTTCAGGCACCGTCAACTTGCCGATACCTTGGAAGCAGCCGTCCACAGCCGACCCTGAGACCATCCGTCCGAAAATGCTGAGCTTCCAACCAGCCTCTCCAATACCGCCTCCCGAGCGCCATCCTCTGCCGAGCGCCTTCGACTTCTCCCTGGCTGCTGAAACACGCAAAGCCGAGGATTTCGAGGCCTTCAGCTCCAGAGATTCCGGTTACCATACAGTAGCAGCGGTAGCAAAGCAGATATTTCAGAAGTTTTCCAGATGTTCCGTTATGCTGTCACGTCTGTCTCCATCAAATCAGGATTGTGCACGGTCCCCTACTTGACAGGTAACAGATATTCATCACCGGAGAGGCCGCGTGTGCTGTCGTCACACCACCATCTTCTCCTTTCAGAGAAGTGTGGATAAGTGCATGATGGAAGGGGAATGGAGGGCTATGGTCCAAGTGCGGGTTGATGGGAATAGGCAGAACAACAGGCTGGCATTGACTAGATGAACCAAAGGGCCTGTTTCTGTGCTGTAATGCTCTATGTGAATTTGAGAGCAGAGTGGAAGATTGTAACATGGGTGACAAAATTGATGAGTCCTGCACATGTGCAGGAAGGAGGCAGCATCAGTGCAGAAATGGACCATAGAAGTGGTATTAGAAAAGCTTCAGAACAAGGCCACGCAGCCAATGGAAGGACAGGTATAGCTCTTCTAGCCGAAGTGTTTCTGTGCTTGGTTTTGTTAGGGTTCCGACTGGAGGCATCTCAGATCGTAAACGGTCAGAGAATTGCAACGATGGCTTCTCTCTTGGAAGAAATTATGGTTTCCATATGTAACTATATAACAATTACAGCACGGAAACAGGCCATCTCAGCCCTTCTAGTCCGTGCCAAACGCTTACTCTCACCTAGTCCCACCGACCTGCACTCAGCCCATAACCCTCCATTCCGCTCCTGTCCATAAAGTTATCCAATTTAACTTTAAATGACAATATCGAACCTGCCTCAACCACTTCTGCTGGAAGCTCGTTCCACACAGCTACCACTCTCTGAGTAAAGAAGTTCCCCCTCATGTTACCCCTAAACTTTTTCCCTTTAACTCTTAACTCATGTGTTCTTGTTTGAATCTCTCTTACTTTCAATGGAAAAAGCCTATCCACGTCAACTCTATCTATCCCCCTCATAATTTTAAATACCTCTATCAAGTCCCCCCTCAACCTTCTACAGTCCAAAGAATAAAGACCCAACTTGTTCAACCTTTCTCTGTAACTTAGGTGATGAAACTCATGTAACATTCTAGTAAATCTCCTCTGTACTCTCTCTATTTTGTTGACATCTTTCCTATAATTTGGTGACCAGAACTGTACACAATACTCCAAATTTAGCCTTACTAATGCCTTGTACAATTTCAACATTACATCCCAACTCCTATACTCAATGCTCTGATTTATAAAGGCCAGCATACCAAAAGCTTTCTTCACCACCCTATCCACATGAGATTCCACCTTCAGGGAACTATGCACCATTATTCCTAGATCCCTCTGTTCTACAGCATTCTTCAATGCCCTACCATTTACCATGTATGTCCTATTTTGATTAGTCCTACCAAAATGTAGCACCTCACATTTATCAGCATTAAACTCCATTTGCCATCTTTCAGCCCACTCTTCTAACTGGCCTAAATCTCTCTGCAAGCTTTAAAAACCTACTTCATTATCCACAACGCCACCTATCTTAGTATCATCTGCATACTTACTAATCCAATTTACCACCCCATCATCCAGATTTCCTGACACCTCTGTAGCAGAAGTGTTACTGTCCACATCATAACAGGCCAAGAAGCTACTAAATTCAAGCTGTGTGGAGTCATAGATTGCTTCGATGTTTGCAACTCCTCAGTCAATTATTAGTGAACATCTCAATTTTAGCAACTGGAAGTAACTGGAGTGAGGAAACTGCTCTGAAGACATCACTCAGTAATGTTTTGAAGCTGAGATAACAATCACAGCCAACTTTATATGTATTGGCTGTTGATATTGGCTTATTACTGTCACATGTACTGAGATGTTGTGAAAAGCTCTTGTTTTGTGTACCATCCAGACAGGGCATGAGGTAGAAAATAGAAAATAGAACGTAGAATATAATCTCTAGAATATAGGATCAGATTCCAGCCAATGGAAAACTCTACTCTGACTTCAACTTTTCTTTGGTTTTTGATGCTGAACTAGGGTTATAGAACTGATCTAGAACTGAGTGGTCCAAGCTAAATTGAAACCTGCAAGAAAAGTTCACTTAAATATCACATTGTTCTGATACATTCCGCCACTTATTGAATTGAATTGACTTTATTTCTTACATCCTTCACATACATGAGGAGTAAAAATCTTTACGTTACATCTCTGTCTGAATGTGCAATGTGCAAATTATAGTAATTTGTAATAAATAGTATGTACAGCAAGTAAACAACAGAACAGTCAATATAGCTTAGAAATGCAATTGTGTCAGCGTGAGTTAATCAGTCTGATAGCCTGGTGGAAGAAGCTGTCCTGGAGCCTGTTGGTCCTGGCTTTAATGTTGTGGTACCGTTTCCCAGATGGTAGCAGCTGGAACAGTTTGTGATTGGGGTGACTCGGGTCCCCAGTGATCCCCAACTTACTTTATTGAATAGGGGGTTGACTGATAGAGCACTTCATTTCAGCTGGATTTGGTTTGCTGTTTGTGGTCTTCTGTCTGTGCTGTCCACAGATAGAAATGCTAGAGCCGTATTGATGAGTACCGGGTTCTAAATACATTTTTTCAGCACTTATATCCAAATGCTTTTGAACCTCGCAGTCTTTGCTATCTCCAGTGCAGACAGTATTCCGATGATATCACATATGGTAAATTGAACTGGCAGAGAGCTGGTTACTATGAGGGGCATCAGCAGGAGTTCAGGATGGACTATCCAATTGACCCTTAGGGTTGAAAGCAATTACAAATGCCTCAATTTTGTCTTCTACATAGCTGCAGATAGGGGAGGACAGAGAGGCTAATAATCCTCATTAGCTGCCTCCTGTCATTAGTTTGTCAATGTATCTTTTCTTCACCTCACTATTCAATTCAATCTTTCTTCATTTCTCTGATAAACCTTTGTTAATTCTCCTGTTACAACGCTCCATAACTCAGTATCCAGAGGAGCATGGGCTGTCCAGGGAGGGGGTAGCACCACTGGGGAAGCGGCTTGTCATGTACATTCAGGGCCAGCTCAGTCACCTCTGGTCCTCACCAGGCACCCTGTGCTCACCTGTGGCTCCAGGTGGTTGTTTGAATGTGACAGCAGCCGCACCCATACATTGCTAAGCCAGGTGAGTGTAGCTGGGGAAATGTCATTCCCTAGTGTGATCAGGACATGCCTCACCTGACATCCAAAGTCAGCTCCAGTGGGCTGAGTAGATGACATCAATAGTAAGATCTAACGGCCAGGAAGGTGGTACCGCAATGCTTCGTGGGGAGCAAAGGGCATGACAAGGCACAGAGAAGTATGGTCCTCCTCTGTAACCAAGGCAGTTCCCAGCAGTGATTATTACTCAGATTTCCAACGTCTAGCGAGTGGAATTGCCCAAATGCAATGGACTTTCCACTTTAAAAACTCTCTCACATAGGTTTCCTGTCATCGTTTGGTATGATGGACAACCGATCATCTCCATCATCATCAGCAGCGAGAATTGGAGGAGCAAATCTGCAGAGAGATAGCAGGCAACTGCAGGAAACATAAAGTTGTGGTGGTAGGGGACTTTAATTTTCCACATATTGATTGGGACTCCCATACTTTTAGGGGTCTAGATGGGTGAAAGTTTGTAAATTGTGTTCAGGAAAGTTTTCTAAATCAATATATAGAGGTACCAACTAGAGGGGATGCAATATTGGATCTCCTGTTAGAAAATGAGCTAGGACAAGTGACGGAAGTGTGTGTAGGGAAGCACTTTCGTTCCAGTGATCATAACAACATTAGTTTCAGCTTGATCATAGACAAGGATAGATTTGGTCCTAGGGTTGAGGTTCTGAACTGGAAGAAGGCCAAATTTGAAGAAATGAGAAAGGATCTAAAAAGCGTGGATTGGGACAGGTTGTTCTCTGGCAAGGATGTGATCGGTAAGTGGGAAGCCTTCAAAGGAGAAACTTGAAGTGCAGAGCTTGTCTGTTCCTGTCAGGATTAAAGGCAAAGTGAATAGGAATAAGGAACCTTGGTTCTCAAGGGATATTGCAACTCTGATAAAGAAGAAGAGAGAGTTGTATGACATGTATAGGAAACAGGAAGTAAATAAGGTGCTTGAGGAGTATAAGAAGTGCAAGAAAATACTTAAGAAAGAAATCAGGAGGGCTAAAAGAAGACATGAGGTTGCCTTGACAGTCAAAGTGAAGGATAATCCAAAGAGCTTTTACAGGTATATTAAGAGTAAAAGGATTGTAAGGTATAAAATTGGTCCTCTTGAAGATTAGGGTGGTCAGCTATGTGTGGAACCAAAAGAAATGGGGGAGATCTTAAATGGGTTTTTTTGCATCTGTATTTACTAAGGAAATTGGCATGAAGTCTATGGAATTAAGGGAAACAAGTAGTGAGATGTGGAAACTATACAGATTGAGAAGGAGGAGGTGCTTGCTATCTTGAGGCAAATTAAAGTGGATAAATCCCCAGGACCTGGCAGGGTATTCCCTCGGATCTTGAAGGAGATTAGTGTTGAAATTGCTGGGGCCCTGGCAGATATATTTAAAATATCAGTGTCTGCAAGTGAGGTGCCGGAGGATTGGAGAATGGCTCATGTTGTTCCGTTGTTTAAAAAAGGATCGAAAAGTAATCCGGGAAATTATAGGCCGGTAAGTTTGACGTTGGTAGTGAGTAAGTTATTGGAGGGAGTACTAAGAGACAGAATCTACAAGCATTTGGATAGACAGGGATTTATTAGGGAGAGTCAACATGGCTTTGTGCGTGGTAGCTCATGTTTGACCAATCTATTGGAGTTTTTTGAGGAGGTTACAAGGAAAGTGGATGAAGGGAAGGCAGTGGATGTTGTCTACATGGACTTCAGTAAGGCCTTTGACAAGGTCCCACATGGGAGGTTAGTTAGGAAAATTCAGTCGCTAGGTATACATGGAGAGGTAGTAAATTGGATTAGACATTGGCTCAATGGAAGAAGCCAAAGAGTGGTAGTAGAGAATTGCTTCTCAGAGTGGAGGCCTGTGACTAGTGGTGTGCCACAGGGATCAGTGCTGGGTCCATTGTTATTTGTCATCTATATCAATGATCTGGATGATAATGTGGTAAATTGGATCAGCAAATTTGCTGATGATACAAAGATTGGAGGTGTAGTGGACAGTGAGGAAGGTTTTCAAAGCTTGCAGAGGGACTTGGACCAGCTGGAAAAATGGCAGATAGAGTTTAATACAGACAAGTGTGAGGTATTGCACTTTGGAAGGACAAACCAAGGTAGAACATACAGGGTAAATGGTAAGGCACTGAGGAGTACAGTAGAACAGAGGGATCTGGGAATATAGACACAAAATTCCCTAAAAGTAGTGTCACAAGTAGATAGGGTCGTAAAGAGAGCTTTTGCTAGATTGGCCTTTATTAATCAAAGCATTGAGTATAAGAGCTGGAATGTTATGATGAGGTTGTATAAGGCATTGGTGAGGCCGAATCTCGAGTATTGTGTTCAGTTTTGATCACCAAATTACAGGAAAGATATTAATAAGGTTGAAAGAGTGCAGAGAAGGTTTACAAGGATGTTGCTGGGACTTGAGAAACTCAGTTACAGAGAAAGGTTGAATAGGTTAGGACTTTATTCCCTGGAGCGTAGAAGAATGTGGGGAGATTTGTTAGAGGTATATAAAATTATGATGGGTATAGATAGAGTGAATGCAAGCAGGCTTTTTCCACTGAGGCAAGGGGAGAAAAAAACCAGAGGACATGGGTTAAGGGTGAGGGGGGAAAGTTTAAAGGGAACATTAGGAGGGGCTTCTTCACACAGAGAGTGGTGGGAGTGTGGAATGAGCTGCCAGAACTTTTTTAACATTTAAGAATAAATTGGACAGATACATGGATGGGAGGTGTATGGAGGGATATGGTTTGTGTGCAGGTCAGTGGGACTAGGCAGAAAATGGTTCGGCACAGCCAAGAAGGGCCAAAAGGCCTGTTTCTGTGCTGTAGTTTTTCTATGGTTCTTTATATGGTTCCATTACTGTATGTACAGCTGTGTAAATAACCTTTGAACTATGAAAAGTTTCATGAATTTGAAATACACCCAGATTATTTTAATATAAATCACTGTGAACTTAGTTTGGTTAAGTTAAACGGGAAGGATGCCGAAACAATCTCCTCACTATGTTCTGCAGAGAATCTCAACTCTTCTTGTGAATGCCAAAATTAGCCATCTTTTCAGTACTGATGACTAGAATTGCAGACAGCATTTATATACTTATTTCAGAAATGAATACATTCCCATGATTATCTAAAACATGCTGCAGCAGGTATTTTTGTGTCTTCTCACCTACAGATGATCAAAGTAAAGTTACCATCCCGTCCTGTTAATAAACAGTTGATGCAAATTGAAACCATACCAAGTAAAATCTACTGTAAAATTCTCATTTAGAGAAAGCAAACAACTTATTTTAAAGTCTTCAATTTGCAGACACTCATGAATCTCACGTCTGAGTGACTTAGTTGGCAGCAAACCAACATTGTGTTAAAAAAAAAACAGAGTTTAAGGGTCCATACAGTAATGGAACTACTGGGATTTCAAATTTGTGACTGCCAGGAACAGAGCTCAAATTCCCTCAATTCATTTATTGAAACTTAAATTTTTTTATGCCTTGTACTGTTCTGCTACCACAAAAACAACAAATTTCATGACATACATCAGTGATAAAAAATCTGATTCTGATTTTATTGACAGTCAAAATCAAGTTTATTGGACATGTATGCCCAGGTGCAATAAAACTTCGTTGCAGGTACAAGACATCATATAAACACCATTCACAGGAAAAACATAAACACAAATTATACACAATTTTTTGAAAGGAAACACAAATGGAACAAAAAAAAATCCATTTTAGTGAAAAGTGGTTGTAGCGGTAATGATTAAGATTTTACTAGTTGGTTCAAGAGGCGGAGTAGTTGAAGAGAAGTAGCTGTTCTTGAACTTGGTGCTGTGGGACTTCAGGCTTTGGCACTTCCCACCTGATGGTAACAGTGAGGGAGGCATGCAAGATGGCCGGAAGCCTTTGTGATCCTTCTCGCGGCAACATCTCTTGTAAATATTACTAATGGTGAGGGGGATGTGTTCATGATGTATTGAGCTGAGTACCACTCATTTATCTGATGGTGATTTCCTAGACTGTTAAACAAGAGATTCTCAGGTGCTGAAAAGCTTGAGCAATACGTTCAAACTGCTGGAGGAAATTAGCAAGTCAGGCAGCATCTCTGTAATCAGGCGGAATAAAAAGTTGGTGTTTCAGGACAAAGCCCTTTATCAGGACGGTTGTCCATTCCTGCTAGGGAATAAGCTGATCTACTTTTCAAATGTTCCATTAGGTGGTGCACTTACCACATCAACTACCAAAATATGTTTTTTCTAGCTGAGCAGATTTGAGCTCAGCATTAGATTCTCTATAATAAAGGAAGCATATTTAGGACTGGGATGAGTTGAATTGCTTTGTAGGAGTGGAGAAACTTTGGAATTTTATACTGGGGGACTATAGAGGCTTAGTGATTGATTAAAAGTCAGTGTGATTTCTGAATGTAGAGGATCCAAATGATAGAGTGTGAAGGTGGTCTTGAGGTAGAAGATCAGCTACAATCAGACCACACACAGCCAGAAATATAATGTAATCCCAAGCCACACAGTTTGCTCAAATCTCTTCTTTTGCTGAAGCCCAACAAGGTCCATTGCGAATTTTCAGGATAGTTGATACTTTCAGAGTGGTGAGTAAAGCAATTTAATCTTCTTCAATCCTTATGAAGCAAACTCCCCTGGTAAAAGTAGTTTGAAAGTGCCACACAGCTGTACCTAGCGGCATTAAAGCAAGGAGTGAAGCTCAGCCTCAACAAGCTTTTCTTTTGGCAAATGAGTGCAATAAAACTAATGGGAACAGCTAAAACTGATGATATATTTACTCTGCTGACTGGCATTTGGGTGACCTGATGAAATCTCACGTTCCTACTGCTTAATTATTATTTCACACTTGTAGGAAGCAAAGGAAATAAAATTGGATCAATGTGCCCACTTGTTTCCTTAGCAGCATTCTTACTCATTAATGAAATGACCTTGGATTAACTGGAGTTATTTCACTCACGAGATATGACAGGTAATTTCCTTACAATGTACTTGTGGAAGACTGGAAAATAGGGTCATTACACAAACATCTATATAACCTCCTTTCCTGTGTTTTTCAACACTTTTAACAATAACAGCCTTATTCACAAAGACATAATATCCAAGGGGATATACTGAACAGAAGATTGCCAGGTGGTTTGTCAGAAATTAACACGAATGGTACTTTTAGCACAATGGGCACAACTTCATCTGCACTGTCCAGGGAACTCTAAGTATATGATCTCAAAGTGCAGGAAGTTGAAAGAGGGAGACTGTTTAATATTGTATTGCTCCTCCACTGTGTCACTCCAGTTTTCTTATTAATCTCTTCAGGTGGTAAGGAGTGCATGCATTCAAACTTGGTGCAAGAATGAGGAGAAGATGGTGACGCGACGCAGCGCGTGCGGCCACTCCGGTGATGAATATCTGTTATTTGTCAAGTAGGGTGCCATGCATAATTCTGATTTGATGGAGGCAGACGTGAGAGCACAGAAGAACATCTGATGAAACTTCTGAAATGCCTGTTTCACTGCTGAAATCTCTGGAGGGGAAGGTCCTGATTCTTCGGCTTTGCTTGTTGCTCAGCAGCCGGGGCAGGGTTGAAGTGCTCGGCAGAGATGGTGCTCGGTGCTCGGTGTCGGAGGCTCGAAGTTTTCGGACGGACTCGGAGTCGGCTGTGGTCAGGTGCTTCCAGGATGCTGCATCAGCAAGTTTGTGGTGCTGGAGGCTCATGGCAGGGAGAGTTTCTACCTTCCACTGTCTGCGTGAGATGTTGGGGCTATCGGGACTTTGAGACTTTTTTTTTACCGTGCCCATGGTCTGCTCTTTTCAAATTATGGTATTGCTTTGCACTGTTGTAACTATATGTTATAATTATGCGGTTTTGTTAGTTTTAGTCTTGGTTTGTCCTGTGTTTTCTTGTGATATCATACTGGAGGAACATTGTATCATTTTTAATGCATGCATTTCTAAATGACAATAAACGAGGACTGAGTGTCCTCACAATCTAACCTAATCTAAAAAAGAATGGAAATGTAATGTAATAGTTGAGAGTGATGTGGAGTGATCCCTATCTTCCTTTTCTGTGTCAATGTCAAAATGTGCCTATAAAAATTTAAACGGTGGTGTGCTTCAAAAGAATTTCATGAACTGTGAATTGTTTTGTGGTGTCCAAGGCTATGAAAGGTGCAATCTTTCTATCATGAATCATGTTCAAAGTAATACATAAACTAAGATGCAGCCCATCTTAGATTAGAAAATGAAAGACATAAACATGCAGGTCAGAAGATGATCTCTTTCAGATTTGATATTGAATCTTCAAGATTGCAACCTACTACAGATAGAAGAGCCTACAGAAATTGTTTTAATTTAAGGTAATGTTTTACTCCATCTTCTGTCATGGATAGAATTGTTGTGCTAATTAAAATAGCACAAAAATGAATTATTTATCATAATAAGAAAGAAAGGAGAGACAGTAGTGTGTTGGTTAAGCAGATATGCCAATAAGGGACAGAGAGAGGATACCTTGGAGTGGTCGAGGACAGAATCTATCTCTAAAAGGAATGATAGAGTTGTGATTGCACAACAAGGATTATTCTGTAGGTCCTCAACTAGAGAAAAGTTTGTAAGAAAGTTGTATAGAGGTACAAAAGCATTAGAGTGTGAATCACAGGACATTTCAATTAGCCAATGAAAATTGATATATAACAATTGTTGTTGTGTGAATGAAAACACTGGAGAAAAGTACTGGCAGATATGAAACATCTTCTTTACTTGATAAAACAAGATACAGCAGGCATTATATGGAGCCGCCTTCGGTGGAAAGGTCTCGCTGCACCAATGTGGGGCTCGATATTTTATGTGCTAAGCATCAAAGGACAATTCCATATTTACAATGTTTCTACAAAGCTTTCTTTGAAGCTATGCACAAACTTCACACTTCCCGGTTCACACCCACACCACAGACATCTAAATGAATTTTACTCAGCATTATCTGGTCTATGATTCAAGGCTTTCAGGAATCGATTGTTGAGAGCTGCGTTTTAAATTGATACTGCAATTTACACTCAGATTTGAAGATCGGTAGCTGAAGTCATTTGCAAAATGTAAATGTGCTAACCCAAAAATTGTTCAACGTCAATGACATAAAGGACTCAGAGAAGCAATTGCTGAATTATATTCAGGAAAACTTTCTAGATCACTACTTTTGTGGCCCAGTAAGTACTTTTAGGTGTACAATAGGCACACAACTGAATTGTAACACAGCTTCCTACAGTCTGCACAGGTATTTTTGAAAGCAATCACAAATGCTACTTCATAATAGTTAGTAAATATGTTTGAATCTCTACACTGACCATCTTAAAAGTAGGGATAATTCCAGAAACAACGGGTAGTTCTGCTATAACGCATTTCTGTAATGCAAATTTGTACAACATGATTGATGGATAAGGGAACACTGTCAGTTCTACTATATCTTGATTTTCTATAGAATGAAGTTTCTGAGGAACATGACCATTTTGTAAAAGTACAACTACCTGTAGAGTATACTACGGTTCCGTTAGTTCAAGGTTTTGCTACACAAGTCGAAAATTCATCTTGTATAGATTCTGAGCAGGGGTTAGCTTAGCTTGTGATATCTGGTTTTGGTTCAGATTTCATGAGCTTCACCCACACCACGTTGTTCCACATTATGAGCCCCACTCAAGAGGCAGGTAAAGAATCCCAAGAAGCTGAAAGTTTAGTGACAGATACATCAAAGAGCTTAATCCTAAAATTCTCTTCCCAAACTTTAGTTTCCATCGCAAAGTTGAAAAGCAGAGTTGTCAGGTTTACTGATGAATAGTATCATAAATATTGTGTGTGGTTTGTCAGTTATGATGACAGAGGATCCTGGCTGTGAAATCACCTTCGGCAATGAAAATTCACAGTTCAGACCACCTTTCTTCTCCTAATGTGATAAATCTTGTGAAAGTCATGGAAATGGGACTGAAAATTGAAAACATAGCAATTTTACAAGGTTAAACTGCATTGAATTCCAGAAAGAATTGCAAGCTTAAGTGAATTGTTATGGTTTCCTGCTCTCCTTTCTTAAGTGATTATCATGGTTATTATTCTATTATGGATTTATGGAGTATGCCTGCAAGAAAATGAATATCAGGGTTGTATATGGAGACATATATGTATATATTTTGATCGTCAAATTAATTTAGAAATTTTTGAACTTTGAACTTTGGTTCATGGAGATCGGCCATGACTCACTTCTGTGTTTACTGAGGTCAACAAGGGATTCACACACTTTGCCATGGAAAAGACAGGAGAAGACAGGTCTTCCACTTTGGGAGGTAATATATACTTTCCAGGGTTTATGTACTGCTTCCGTCTGCTTCCAATGCATGGACCCGGAGTTCGTGCTCAGGGCCTTCAAGACATGAGAGTGAAGATACTGGAAATGGAGCCACAGATGGGTTGCTGAAAGAACTCAGCAAGTCAGGCAGCATCTACAGAAGGAAATAACCAGCTGACATCTGGACTCTGAAGGGACTCGACCTGAACCGTTGACTGCTCATTTTCCTCCTCGGATATTGCCCGGTTTGCTAAGTTTGTTCAGTGTCATTGTGTGTGGCTCCAGATTTTAAACATCTGCAGTCTGCCTTGAGCATCCATGGAACTTCTGTGACATCAGTTACGTGTTGAATACCTGACCCACCGAGTTAGTCCATCACGTTATGTAAATGTCCTTTCACTTTTTGAAGTATTCATCGGCCAGGTTGCCAAGGTGTTGGTAGGGACGTTACACTTCTTCAGGAGATTTTGAGGGCACTTTGCACCTTTTCTTCAGTCCACTTAGAATTTCTTCCCATGACAGAGTTCAGAACAGAATGTCCATTTTGATCTGATGTCCTGCTGAAGGATCTCAGCCCAGAATATCGACTGTTTACTCTTTTCCATAGATGCTGCCTGGCCTGCTGAGTTCCTCCAGCATTTTGTGCGTGTTATGTCCATTTTGAGAGTCAGGTGTTGGGTGTATTTTATGTCACAATGTCTTTATGTCATTGTGGCCAGGAATTACTTTATTCCAAAAATATACTCATTGCATTCTGGCTCGTGTTATCAAGGAATAAAAAATACAAGTGGCAATGCTTCCCTAATCAGTAGATCTAATCACTCTGCACAGTTTTATCTTGTATAGTTCTGCACATTCAATGCTTATGAAATGAAACAATTCAGAGGTAGAGAACAATATGCTGAAATTCCTTTCTGATGTAATTAGCACTACTAGGCAGACTTCTGCTCAATATCTTTTATATGTTGTGTTTGGAGTATGGGTCACAGAACCAATGCTTTTATGATCCATATCTCATTTTCATTGAAAGATTGGGGCTGGTTTCCCAGTGGATAAATTATTTTTTTATAACTGATGGCTCACTTGGCCACTTATTGTGGAAAATGTTTGAGTGGCTGCCTCAAAATCACAGTGCTCTCAAAATGAAATTTCGTTGCATCTGCTGAAAACCAAGTTAAGTTTGCAGTGAATTGCTGAAATAGTTCGGTAATAACATTTGTTATAACGTTTCATGAATAATAATGCGATAATTTTATTTTGCTTTATTTGTATGAGATGTGGATGGGGATGAAATATTTGCAAATACTATTTTCCAGCCACTGAGTTTTGCAAACAGTGACAAAGTAGGCTGCCATGTGTTAAATTGGATGGCATAAGAAAGTAAGAAGCTGAGTCAAAAAAATTAGCCACATGGTCACCAAAGCTGTAATTCATGTTTATTTCATAAGCACTATCTCGTACGTGATGCATTTTCCCTAATATACAGGCTCGAAATGCTCTGGAAAACTAGGGGAATGAAATGCCTTCAATTAGCTTTCAGGGAAATCAAACAAAGTTAATCATCAACCGGTTTGAAATGTTATATCATGTGATTTTACTGGGCTCATCAATAATGAAAGCTGTTTTGTTTTACATACAAAATGTCAACCATGATTTTATGTTGTTTGCAAAAATATTGAGCTAATATCCACTAGTGCCATGACTAAACTTAGCAAAATGTCATATAAGATCCTTAACAGCTGTCAAGGAAAAGATGTTTATTCCTTTCAGACATTGAAAAGAGAGCATTGTGAATGAACAAGGTTTATATCAAAGTTCAAATTTCAAAGAGGAAGTACATATACATCTCTATATCCAACCCTGAGATTCATTTTCACAATAAGTGCAATGAAACACAACAGAATCAATGAAAGATCAGACTCAACAGGACGGGAAAACCAGTGTGAAAAAGCAACAAACTGCAAACCCAAAAAGAGAAAAAAAAATAATAATAATGAATAAATAAGCAATAAATATCAAAAGCATGAGATGAACTATCCTTGAAAGTGAGTCCATAGGTTGTTCACTGCTTGTGTGGGTGAAGTAGTCTCTCTGGTCTGATGTTTGAGGGGTAATAACTGTTCCTAAAGCTGGTGCTGAGGCTCCTGTACCTCCTTCATGATAGCAGCAGTGGAAAGAGAGCCTGGCTTGGGTGGTGGAAGTCCCTGATGATGAATGCTGCTTCCCTGTGTCAGCACTCCATGTACATGTGCTGAATGGCCAGGAGAGCTTTACCTGTGATGGACTGGACTGTATCCATTATTTTTTTTGTAGGCTTTTCCATTCAAGAACATTGGTGTTTCCATACCAGGCCATGAAGCAAAAGTCTATGTACACTCTACCACACATCTATAGAAGTTTGTCAAAGTTTCAGATGACAGGCCCAATCTTTGCAAACTTGTAAGATGTAGAAGCACTGCGGTGCTGGACTCGGGACAGATCCTCAGAAATGATATTATCAGGGAATCTGAAGTTGCTGACGCTCTCTACCTCTGATTCTGCAAAAGGACCGGCTCATGGACCTCCAGCTTCCTCCTCCTGTAGTAAACAATCAGCTTCTTGGTCTTGCTGACATTGAGTGAGTGGTCGTTGCTGTGGCGCTGCTCAGTCAGATTTCCAATCTCCGTTTAGCATTACCTTTGATTCAGCCAACAACTGTGGTGTTGTCAGCAAACTTAAGTATGGAATTGGAGCTGTGCATAGCCTTACAGTCATGAGTGTGAAGCGAGAAGATCAGAGGATTAAGCACACAGCCTTGTGGTGCAGCTGAGCTGATGGAGATTGTGGAGGAGATGTTGTTGCCAATCCGATCTGACTGGGGTCAGCAAGAGAGGAAATCCAAGATCTAGAAGCACAAGCAGGTATTCAAGTTGAGGTCTTGGAGCTTAATGGTCAGTTTTGAGAGGATGATAGTATTGAATGCCAAGCTATAGTCAAAGAAGAGTATCCTGATGTATGCATCTTCACTGTCCAGATGCTTCGGGTGTAAGCAGTGTGATGGAAAGGAGTTTCAGGTGTAAGCAGTGTGATGGAAAGGAGTTTCAGGTGTAAGCAGTGTGATGGAAAGGAGTTTCAAGTTTAAGCAGTGTGATGGAAAGGAGTTTCGGGTGTAAGCAGTGTGATGGAAAGGTTTCAGGTTTAGTCAGTGTGATGGAAATGAGTTTCAGGTGTAAGCAGTAAGTGTTACACGGTGGGCATTGATGGTGGACCCAAATGCAAGACACAGACACTGAAGTACCAAGAACAGGACTAGGTTTGTCAAGAAAGCCAGGGAAGAAACGATGCTGGACATTGACACAGGCCCTGGATGAGACTAGGATTCAGGGCCTGGGCTAGGACTTGGGCTAGAAGCACGGGCCCCGGATGTGGAACTAGGAACAAGGAGCCTGGGCTAGGAACGCAGAACTCTGGAACCAGAGTCTGGATAAGGACCCAGAACCTAGGTCTTGGTTGGGACTCGGAACCAGGGTTTTGACTTGGAACCGGAACCTGGGTCTAGGCTAGGACTCGGGACTAGGATCTTGTTAAGGACAGGACGAGGTACCCCAGCACAGGATGAGGAATCTCCGGCACTGGGCTGGGCGAGGAGCTCCTGGGCTGGGTGAGGCACCAGAACTAGATGAGGACACGAAGCTCAGATTTGGACCGGGCTGGAACACAGTGCCTGGACTTGGCCTTGGAACACAGGAACACAGAGCCTTGGACATGGACTGGATGCTCAGAGCCTTGGACGAGGTACTCCAAGACTAGGTATGGCTCGGCTTGGTAAGGCTCTTGGGTACGGAGCCGGAACTCCTCCTTGGAGCGCGGGGCTGGGGACCTTCCTGGGACGTGGAGCCGGGACCCTTCTTGGGACGCGGGGCCAGGATGACTGCTAAGGACATTTGCTGAGGGAACTGCCGAAGACATCCTGGACTGGATGAGAGACTCCTGCACTGGACAAGAATACGAAGCCTTAACTTGGACAGGACTGGAGCATGGCACCTGGATCTTGGAACATAGGAACACAGAACACAGAGTCAGAACCCCTCCTAGGGAACAGGACATATGACCAGGACTTTTCTTTGACATGGACACAAAACACGGAGCCACAAAGAGATAGTTCCAACTCAACGATAGATAGTTCCTGATCTTGGTGTGGCAAGGCTTCAGAAGGAAGGAGAAGGGAACAGTCCAGCAGGGAATCATTGGTTTGAGAGGTATTTATGTGCCAGCCCAAAATGAGAATCAGGTGCCTTAATTAAGGCACTCAATGGAACAAGGGAAAACAGGAAAACCCAGAATAAGGAATTAACAGACCGGATTGTGAACCGCAATGCAGACTTCATGGACCGGTCCATGACAATATGATGGAAAGGAGTTTCAGTTTTACGCAGTATGATGGGAAGGATTTCAGGTGTAAACAGTATGATGGACAGGAGTTTCAGGTGTAAGCAGTATTGTGGAAAGGAGTTTAAGGTGTAACAGTTTGATGGGAAGGAGTCTCAGGTTAAGCCAGTCTGATGGAAATGAGTTTCAGGAGTAAGCAGTATAATAGAAAGGATTTTCAGGTTTAAGAAGAATGATGGAAAGGAGTTTCAGGTGTAATCAGTATGATGGAAAGGAGTTTCAGGTTTAATCAGTATGATGGAAAGGAGTTTCAGGTGTAAACTGTATTGTGGAAAGGAGTTTCAGCTTTAAGCAGTATAATGGAAATGAGTTTCAGGTTTAGAAAAACCATAGAAACCATAGAAAAAACTACAGCACAGAAACAGGCCTTTTGGCTGTGCCGAACCATTTTCTGCCTAGTCCCACTGACCTTCACACGGACCATATCCCTCCATACACCTCCCATCCATGTATCTGTCCAATTTATTCTTAAATGTTAAAAAAGAACCCGCATTTACCACCTCATCTGGCAGCTCATTCCATACTCCCACCACTCTGTGTGAAGAAGCCCCCCCTAATGTTCCCTTTAAACTTCTCCCCCCCCTCACCCTTAACCCATGTCCTCCGGTTTTTTTCTCCCCTTGCCTCAGTGGAAAAAGCCTGCTTGCATTCACTCTATCTATACCCATCATAATTTTATATACCTCTATCAAATCTCCCCTCATTCATCTACGCTCCAGGGAATAAAGTCCTAACCTATTCAACCTTTCTCTGTAACTGAGTTTCTCAAGTCCCAGCAACTTCCTTGTAAACCTTCTCTGCATTCTTTCAACCTTATTTATATCCTTCCTGTAATTTGGTGACCAAAACTGAACACAATACTCCAGATTCGGCCTCACTAATGCCTTATACAACCTCATCATAACATTCCAGCTCTTATACTCAATACTTTGATTAATAAAGGCCAATCTACCAAAAGCTCTCTTTATAACCCTATCTACCTGTGATGCCACTTCTAGGGAATTTTGTATCTGTATTCCCAGATCCCTCTGTTCTACTGCACTCCTCAGTGCCTTACCATTAACCCTGTATGTTCTACCTTGGTTTGTCCTTCCAACGTGAAATACCTCACACTTGTCTGTATTAAACTCCATCTGCCATTTTTCAGCCCATTTTTCCAGCTGGTCCAAGTCCCTCTGCAGGCTCTGAAAACCTTCCTCACTGTCTACTACACCTCCAATCTTTGTATCATCAGCAAATTTGCTGATCCAATTTACTACATTATCATCCAGATCATTGATATAGATGACAAATAACAATGGACCCAGCACTGATCCCTGTGGCACACCACTAGTCACAGGCCTCCACTCTGAGAAGCAATTCTCTACTACCACTCTTTGGCTTCTTCCATTGAGCCAATGTCTAATCCAATTTACCACCTCTCCATGTATACCTAGCGACTGAATTTTCCTAACTAACCTCCCATGTGGGACCTTGTCAAAGGCCTTACTGAAGTCCATGTAGACAATATTCACTGCCTTCCCTTCGTCCACTTTCCTGGTAACCTCCTCGAAAAACTCCAATAGATTGGTCAAACATGACCTACCACGCACAGAGCCATGTTGACTCTCCCTAATAAGTCCCTGTCTATCCAAATGCTTGTAGATTCTGTCTCTTAGTACTCCCTCCAATAACTTACCTACTACCGACATTAAACTTACCAGCCTATAATTTCCCGGATTACTTTTCGATCCTTTTTTAAACAACGGAACAACATGAGCCACTCTCCAATCCTCCGGCACCTCACCTGTAGACAGCGATATTTTAAATATTTCTGCCAGGGCCCCTGCAATTTCAACACTAGTCTCCTTCAAGGTCCGAGGGAACACCCTGTCAGGTCCCGGGGATTTATCCACTTTAATTTTCCTCAAGACAGCAAGCACCTCCTCCTTTTCAATCTGTACAGTTTCCATGATCTCACTACTTGTTTCCCTTAATTCCATAGACTTCATGCCAGTTTCCTTAGTAAATACAGATGCAAAAAACCTATTTAAGATCTCCCCCATTTCCTTTGGTTCCGCACATAGCCGACCACTCTGATCTTCAAGAGGACCAATTTTATCCCTTACAATCCTTTTGCTCTTAATATACTATAAAAGCTCTTTGGATTATCCTTCACTTTG
Source organism: Mobula hypostoma (assembly GCF_963921235.1). Classification (NCBI taxonomy): domain Eukaryota; kingdom Metazoa; phylum Chordata; class Chondrichthyes; order Myliobatiformes; family Myliobatidae; genus Mobula; species Mobula hypostoma. The sequence continues at coordinate 71,919,640 of NC_086107.1, read as the reverse complement.
ACTGCCAAGGCAACCTCGTCTTCTTTTAGCCCTCCTGATTCCTTTCTTAAGTATTTTCTTGCACTTCTTATACTCCTCAAGCATCTTATTTACTCTCTGTTTCCTATACATGTCATATAACTCTCTCTTCTTCTTTATCAGAGTTGCAATATCCCTTGAGAACCAAGGTTCCTTATTCCTATTCACTTTGCCTTTAATCCTGACAGGAACATACAAACTCTGCACTCTCAAGATTTCTCCTTAGAAGGCTTCCCACCTACAGATCACATCTTTGCCAAAGAACAACCTGTCCCAATCCACGCTTTTTAGATCCTTTCTCATTTCTTCAAATTTGGCCTTCTTCCAGTTCAGAACCTCAACCCTAGGACCAGATCTATCTTTATCCATGAATGAATGATGGAAAGGGTTTTCAGGTGTAATCAGTATGATGGAAAGGTGTATCAGGTGTCATCAGTATGATGGAAAGAAGTTTCAGGTGTGGGGAGTACAATTGAAATAAGTATTAGATTTAAGCAGTATGATAGAAAGGAGTTTTAGGTTTAGTCAGAATGATCAAAAGGAATTACAGGTGTAAGGAATATGATGGAAAGGAGTTTCATGTGTAACAGTATGATGGAAAGGATTTTTGGGCTTCATTAGTATGATGGAAAGGAGCTGCATGTGTAACAGTATGATGGAAAGGATTTTCGGGCTTCATTAGTATGACGGAAAGGAGTTTCGCTTGTCATCAGTATGATGGAAACGAGTTTCAGATGTAAGGAGTATGCTGGAAAGGAGCTTAAAGGTATCATTAGTATGACAGAAAGGAGTTTCAGTTTTAAGCAGTATGATGGAAAGGAGTTTCAGGTTTAAGCAGAATAATGGGAAGGAATTTCAGTTTTACGCAGTATAATGGGAAGGATTTCAGGTGTAAACAGTATGATGGGAAGGAGCTTCAGGTGTAATCATTATTAGGGAAAGGAGATTCAGGTGTAAGCCATATGATGGAAAGGAGTTTCAGGTTTACGAAGGATGATGGAAAGCAGTTTTGGGTGTAAGGATAATGATGGAAAGGAGTTACAGGTGTAAGCAACTGATGGAAAGGAGTTTCAGGTGTAACATTTTGATGAGAAGAGTTTCAGGTTTAAACAGTATGATGGAAAGGAGTTTCAGGTGTAACAGTATGATGGAAATGTTTCAGGTTTAATCAATATGATGAGAAGGAGTTTCTGTCATGGGGGTGCACTGACGATGGACCCAAATGCAAGACACAGACGCTGAAGTACTGGGAACTGGACTGGACTAGTGTTAGGGACGGGACTGGACACAGACTAGGAGCTGGGACAGGAACACAGACTTGGGCTAGGACTTTGGCTGGGAAAGTGGGACCAGGACAAGGAACCAGGAACTAGGAGCCTGGGTTTGGACTCTGAGCCGAAGACTGGACAAGGACCCAGAACTTGTGTCTTGACTTGGGCTCGGATCCCGGAACTGGGCGAGGACATGACATGGCTACAGGACCGGACATGGTTTAGGTTCTTCAAGGCCCGGCTACAGGATCAGGTTCGGCCATAGGACTAGATGAGGCTTAGGTTCTTCGAGGCTTGGCTACAGGACTAGATGGGGCTCGGGTTCTACGAGGCTTTCCTGGGCAGGAGGAGGTATACCTTCTTGGAACATAGCGCCAGGACCCTGTTTAGGACTCAGGGCTGGGCCCCTTCCTTGGATGCCGGGCCGGAATGCTTCCTAGTATGCGGAACTGGGATGACTGCCAAGGCAAACCACTGAGGAAATTGTCATGGATTCAGATGGAGAGGGGAAGGGAACAGTCCAGCCTCAGGGTAACGGCATAGATGGCATGACTTACCCAACGGAGGCGAGGACAGGAAGGGACAGATCCAACTGCAGGGTAACGGCAAAGACACTGACTTACCCCACGGAGGCAAGGACAGGGAGGGAGCTCAATCCAGGGTGGTTCCGAGTCTTGGGGCAGCCAGCAACCTTGGCTGACTATGGAAACAGCCGAATCCATGTCCAGCTTGGAGTGGCAGACAGCCACTCAGCTGGCCCCAGAAACAGCTGAATCCATGCCACGATGACTGCTCTGACTAAAGACAACAAGGCTCCATGAAGTGGTGATCTTCCCACCTGGCCTAGAGATCACAAATGGCTGCTCTAGCCTTTTACCAGCAGGTTGCTCCAAGGGGATACTGACAAGACAAACCAGCCCCCACACTCGATCCCAGGGCTACTTATATTCCCAGCCCCAAGACGAGCATCAGGTGCCCATGATTAAGCCCAACTGAAACAAGGGACAGCCGGAAGACCCAGACTGTGAACCGGAATCCAGACTTCACGGACTGGACCACGACATTTTCAGGTGTAATCAGTATGATGGAAAGTAGTTTCATGTGTAAGCTGTATGATGGAAAGGCTTCAGGTGTCATCAGTATGATGGAAAGGAGTTTCAGGTGTAGGGAGTACGATTGAAATAAGTATCAGGTTTAAGCAGTATGATGGAAAGTAGGTTCAGGTGTAATCAGTCTGATGGAAAGGAGTTTCTTCTTTTGAGTTCTATGCAAAAGGTGAAAGGTACTAACCAAAAATGTGTTTTAGCATTTGCAAGTTGTAAACCAGGAATGAACTGAGGCAGCTTTCGTGCAGTGGAATTTCATATGCTGAATTGATTTCAATTTGGGACAACAATAATTATCAAACTCAGCAGAAAGTGACCAGAGCCCTCTTGATCCTGGAGAGTCTAGGCCAATGTTAATCATTACTCAGTCTTTGTCAGCATATACAATATGTCATTCAGTGAGGCACTGGTCATGGTTCCATTCGAACAGTTCCATATAAGTGCAGTTATCAGTGTTGAATCACATGTCTTGGTGTAAGTGGTTTTTTGTCATGGTCTGGTCCGTGAAATCCGTGTTCGGGTTCACAGTCCGGTCCATCGACCCTTGCTCCAAGTTTTCCTGTCTACCCTGTTACTGTTCTTGTTGAGCTCTAATTGAGGCAGCTGATGCTTGTTGGGGCTGGCTGCATAAATACCTTCAGAGACCAGGGTGTGGCGGCTGGATTGTTCTTGTCCTTACTCCTTGTATCCCTTCCCCTGCCTTCTGTTTCCTTGCCTGAAGCCTTGCCAGTAACTCTCGCCTCGCCTGAAGTTCTCGTTTTGCCTTGCAATGCCTGAAGCCCTGCCTTGTCTTGCTGGTAACTCTCGCCTCGCATGAAGTTCTGTCTTGTGTTGCATTGCCTGAAGCCTTGTCTTGTCCTGGAGCCACCCCGTACCTAGCTCCCTTCCTGTCCCTTGCCTCTGTTGGGTAAGCCAGTCCGTCTTGCTGTTACCTGCAATTGGTTCTGTCCCTTCCTGTCCCTTGCCTCCGTCGGGTGGTGAACCATGCCCTGACCAGGAGTACCACGCCCTGCCCAGGAGGAGCCTGTCTAGCCTCAAGCCTGCAGACTCCAGCCTCCTGTCTAGCCTCAAGCCTGCAGACTCCAGCCTCCTGCCTCCTGCCAAGCCTTGCCTCAAGTCTCTAGCCTCTAGCATCTAGCCTGAAGACTCCAGCCTCCTGCCTCCTGCCTCCTGCCAAGCCTCGCCTCGTCTCTATCCTCTAGCCTCTAGCCTGAAGACTCCAGCCTCCTGCCTCCTGCCTCCTGCCAAGCCTCGCCTCGCCTCTAGCCTCTAGCCTCTAGCCTCTAGCCTCTAGCCTGAAGACTCCAGCCTCTTGTCTCCTGCCAAGCCTCGCCTCATCTCTAGCCTCTAGCCTCTAGCCTCTGGCCTCAAGCCTGAAGACTCCAGCCTCCTGCCTCCTGCCAAGCCTCGTCCTTGCCTAGTTCTGGGGTCCGAGCCAGAGACAAGTCCCAGGTATTGGGTCCTTGTCCAGTCTCTGGCTCGGAGTCCAAGCCTGGGCTCCTAGCTCTCTTGTCCAGTCCTGTTCCGGGTTCCCGGTTTTTGTGTCCATGTCCTCGCCCTCAGCCTGTATCCTAGTCCTGTCCCTAGTCCTTCAGTGTCTGTGTCTTGCACTTGGGTCTGTTCCCAGCCACCTCCTTATGACACTTTTAGGTAAATCCTGGCTGAGAAAATTTGTCAGAATTTTGGCCGGCAGAGATGGGTTGGTGCTTCTCCTGGTTGCAAAGGATCTTTGGTTGATGATTGCTCTTTTGTTTGATTCTTACAAATGTTTACAGAGGCAACATAGAAAGCCTGCTCCCTGGCTGAATCACAGCTTGGTCTGGCCACTGCTCTGCTCAAGCTGCACAGAGCTGTGAATGCAACCAAGGCCATCATGCATTTTGCCTCCTCTCTACCTTCTTGTCTATACTGCCTGCTCACTCGGGAAAGCAGGCAACATTTTAAAACATTTTTATTGAGATACTGTGCAGAATAGGCCCTTCTGGCCCATTGAGCTATGCTCCCAAGCAATCCCCTGATTTAATCCTCACCTAATCATGAGAAAATTTATAATAACCAATTAACCAACTAACTGTATGCGTTTGGACATTGGGAGGAAACCAGAGCACCTGGAGGAAACCCAGGCAGCCACTGGGAGAACATGCAAACTCCTTACAGACATAAACAAGGACTGCTCTTCTCTGGTCATTCTCTCCTCTTCCCTTTTTTGCACTTTATTTGTCTCCCTGCACCACACTTTCTCTGTCTGCACGGCAATCTATTCTACATTTTCTTAACTCTTTACTACCTCGTGTACTTCTGTATGACATGATGGCAAGCACACAAAGTTTTTCCCTGTCCCTCAGCACGCATGCCAATAATAATCCAATTCCAATTGAAATTCCATGGGAAAGTTTCAAAACATGAACTTATCTATCAATGGCAGCTGTGGAGGATGTTAAAGAATTACAAATGAGTTGGAATCAACATCTTATTGTTTTGCATCATAATTTCTTGAGGGTGTTCTAGTTTTCAGGATTAAACCTATTTTCTCTGCTGAGGAATCTGAAGGAAGCAGGAACGTTTTCAAATTGGGAAAATCCAAATGCACTAACAGCATTACATTAGAAGCAATTTAGGACTAAAGAGAACCTTTGGGTAATCAAAAATCTTATAACGTTATGTGCCAAAGTCTGAAATGGATACTGTTTCAGGTCCATATCTGATGTAACAAAGTTTAAAAAGAAAAGCATAGTTGATAAAGGATAAACAGAAAGGTGCACTATTGCTTGAGGAGGTAAGGTGGTTCAGGAGATTTTTCGTTCTAGTGTAAGGTCAAACAGGATAAACTGTATGAAAGTAAGATTTCTGTGAGAGGGCAATTAAGAGGAAGAGCAGTGAAGATGCCATCGGGACGGTCTGTGGTGGATTATCATCACGAATCCTTACTTGCTGCATATGGCCCTATCTGTGTTTCAGGTTATCTGTGGTGGTTAGGCTTTGAGATTCTTGGGAGCCATGTAACCACAAAGGGTTGGTGAGGTTCTGGGACTTGTACAAGGTGTGACCATTTCTTGGGCCTGATCCAGTGCAACTTGGCCAATAGAAGTTTCATTTTCTTTCTGCTTTGCTGTATACTATTTACCAAACAAGCAAGCTACATGTTAGTAGGAAGCCTGGGTGCATAAGCATGAGAAAATCTGCAGATGCTGGAAATCCAAAGCAACACACACACACAATGTTGAAGAAGCTCAGCAGGTCAGGCAGCGTCTATGGAAATGAATAGATAGTCGACTTTTTGGGCCATGGCCCCTTCTTCAGGACTTGGGAACGTGGGTGTACCTTGTGTTTAATAAACAAAGTGGGTTGATGAAGTCTCAGTGAAGATCAAAGGGCTCCAAGTGGCAGGTGATGTGGAAACTGTCTATCAAGTCAATGTCAACCATCAAGCACTTATTCACACCAATCTTACACAAATCCATTTTATTCTCCCCATTTTCTCACCTGGTGTCCCCAAATTCTACTGCTCACTTACACATTAGGAGTAATTTATAGTTGCCAATTAATGTCCCATCTCCAGGATGCGTGAAGAGACCAGAACACCTGGAGGAAATCCATTTGCTCATCGGGAGAATGTGTGAGCAGCACCAGGGAAAGGATTTAACCCAGATCACTGTAACTATGAGGCAGCTAACTTAGAAAATATTCCTCCCTTAACTAAGTCACAAAAAAAAACAGATGAGCTATTCTCCCACTTCATTTTGTGTGTGAGTGATTATTTAAACCAGAAATATGCCCCAGGTCGCCATTAATAAGAAGAGCTGGATAAAGGGACAGGGTTGGATGTAAATCCTTATGTAAATGCAAATCAGAGTCTTGCTATTGAATTGAATATAGAATAAAGTGGAAACACAGTAATTATTTACTTTGGAACAGAGAAGGTCAAGAGAAGAGTTGATAGGTGTTCTCAAGGTCATGAATAATTGTGACAGAAGAAAAGAGAAACCTTTTTCAGTGGCTGAACTGTCAATCACTGGAGGGTAAAGATTTAATATCTTCTCAAGTACAGTAATTGTGTCTTCAGAGGCATATTTTGCTAAAACTACATTTTGATAGGTAATTGCAAGGCTAATGAAGGGGATTAAATTATAACATCGGGCAGGTATTTGACTGGAAAGAATCAGAAGGCTGTGAGGGAATTGTGGAACTGGCTCAGTGCTGAATTCTTTTATCCAGTGGTTCTATCTCAGCTCAATAATTCTCTGTGTGCGTGCTTGTTTCCTTCTCTTTAATGTTCCCCTTCCATTTCCTTTGGAAGATATCTAGATCTGTAGCTACTAGACAGGACCAAATGAGCCAGCAGGTGGATTATTGCTGACTTTAGAGCAGTGGACTTTGAGATGCTCTACGGGGGAGGATCTATGACCTGAAATTCCAGAGGGGCTGGTCTGACCCTTCAGAGAAAATGGGACTAATGGAACAAGCTCCAGACTAGAGTTGCCCAGTCAGCAAGTTTTGAAGTGTCATCTTCGACTTTGATCTAAACGTGCTGGCAAAGCTGTTATCTACTATCCTTCGAAAGATGCTGCAGTTCATAGGCTACATGTGAACCGAGAGTTTAGGATTTTATGTAGTGACAATGTACAGGGGACTCTGGATAAAGGTAGTACCTTTGATGTCTGGCATGGACGGGCATCACTGGTCCTCATCCATCTCTGAAATCTCTCACGTGTTGGCTCCAAGTGCCATACCCTGGTAAACCGCTTCAGCTGACAGGCTAAACCACGTGAGGGGGTGGTGTTAACACAGCACCACTGGGCGAATGACTTCCATGATGAAGTCACCGGCCGGGACGGAAAGGTTCTCAGATGAACTATAACGGCCACGTGTTCACAACCAAGGCGAGCCACCTAGTTGGAGGAAATCGTTTGTGGTCAAACCCGGAGAGGGATGGGATCCGCCAGGTTTCAGATGCCCAAGACACGCCGCATGACGAGCACACCAAACTGGTGCAAAGCTTGTCATGACGGCTCCCCGACAACTCCACCAGGAGTTCAGGGAGCAGGAAGAAGAAGAAGAAGAAGAAGAAGAAGAAGAAGAAGAAGAAGAAGAAGAAATGGAGAAAAGGCAATGCTATTCAATTTGGCATGGAGTCAGATTTCAAATCAATTTGGTGATTATGCTGTTCCCCCAATCATAGTCTTGGAAACATCTTTTGAAACGGCTTTTCCCAGCTGATGTGCATTCTGGATGGTGCCTTAGCAGCATGGTAACAATGAAGGAGGTAATAATAGGTAACTGGTTTATTGTTGTCCCATGTACTGAGGTTCAGTGAATAGCTTGTGTTTGTTTAAAGCCAGATAGATCATGCCATAGAAAAATATATTGAACAAGTATAAGTAGAATAAATACAGAATGCAGACTGTAGTCTCACAGTTACAGAGTGTGTACGGTGCAGTACACCTGGGTACAAATACAAAATACAGACTGTAGTCTCACAGTTACAGAGTGTGTACGGTGCAGTACACCTGGGTACAAATACAGAATGCAGACTGTAGTCTCACAGTTACAGAGTGTGTACGGTGCAGTACACTGTGGGTACAAATACAGAATGCAGACTGTAGTCTCACAGTTACAGAGTGTGTACGGTGCAGGTACACCGTGGGTACAAATACAGATTGCAGACTGTAGTCTCACAGTTACAGAGTGTGTACGGTGCAGTACACTGTGGGTACAAATACAGAATGCAGACTGTAGTCTCACAGTTACAGAGTGTGTACGATGCAGTACACCGTGGGTACAAATAGAGAATGCAGACTGTAGACTCACAGTTACAGAGTGTGTACGGTGCAGTACACTGTGGGTACAAATACAGAATGCAGACTGTAGTCTCACAGTTACAGAGTGTGTACGGTGCAGTACACCTGGGTACAAATACAGATTGCAGACTGTAGTCTCACAGTTACAGAGTGTGTATGGTGCAGTACACTGTGGGTACAAATACAGAATGCAGACTGTAGTCTCACAGCTACAGAGTGTGTACGGTGCAGTACACTGTGGGTACAAATACAGATTGCAGACTGTAGTCTCACAGTTACAGAGTGTGTACGGTGCAGGTACACCGTGGGTACAAATACAGATTGCAGACTGTAGTCTCACAGTTACAGAGTGTGTACGGTGCAGTACACTGTGGGTACAAATACAGAATGCAGACTGTAGTCTCACAGTTACAGAGTGTGTTCGATGAAGTACACTGTGGGTACAAATACAGAATACAGACTGTAGTCTCACAGTTACAGAGTGTGTACGGTGCAGGTACACCGTGGGTACAAATACAGAATGCAGACTGTAGTCTCACAGCTACAGAGTGTGTACGGTGCAGTACACCGTGGGTACAAATACAGAATACAGACTGTATTCTCACAGTTACAGAGTGTGTACGGTGCAGTACACCGTGGGTACAAATACAGAATGCAGACTGTAGTCTCACAGTTACAGAGTGTGTACGGTGCAGTACACTGTGGGTACAAATACAGAATGCAGACTGTAGTCTCACAGTTACAGAGTGTGTACGGTGCAGTACACCGTGGGTACAAATACAAATTGCAGACTGTAGTCTCACAGTTACAGAGTGTGTACGGTGCAGGTACACTGTGGGTACAAATACAGAATACAGACTGTAGTCTCACAGTTACAGAGTGTGTACGGTGCAGGTACACCGTGGGTACAAATACAGAATGCAGACTGTAGTCTCACAGCTACAGAGTGTGTACGGTGCAGTACACCGTGGGTACAAATACAGAATGCAGACTGTAGTCTCACAGTTACAGAGTGTGTACGGTGCAGTACACTGTGGGTACAAATACAGAATGAAGACTGTAGTCTCACAGTTATGGAGTATGTACGGTGCAGTACACTGTGGGTACAAATACAGAATGCAGACTGTAGTCTCACAGTTACAGAGTGTGTACGGTGCAGTACACTGTGGGTACAAATACAAAATACAGACTGTAGTCTCACAGTTACAGAGTGTGTACGGTGCAGGTACTCTGTGGGTACAAATACAGAATACAGACTGTAGTCTCACATTTATGGAGTGTGTACGGTGCAGTACACTGTGGGTACAAATACAGAATGCAGACTGTAGTCTCACAGTTACAGTGCGTGTATGGTGCAGTACACCGTGGGTACAAATACAGAATACAGACTGTAGTCTCACAGCTACAGAGTGTGTACGGTGCAGTACACTGTGGGTACAAATACAGAATGCAGACTGTAGTCTCACAGTTACGGAGTGTGTACGGTGCAGTACACCGTGGGTACAAATACAGAATACAGACTGTAGTCTCACAGCTACAGAGTGTGTACGGTGCAGTACACTGTGGGTACAAATACAGAATACAGACTGTAGTCTCACAGTTACGGAGTGTGTACGGTGAAGTACACTGTGGGTACAAATACAGAATGCAGACTGTATTCTCACAGTTACAGAGTGTGTACGGTGCAGTACACTGTGGGTACAAATACAGAATGCAGACTGTAGTCTCACAGTTACAGAGTGTGTACGGTGCAGTACACCGTGGGTACAAATACAGAATGAAGACTGTAGTCTCACAGTTACAGAGTGTGTACGGTGCAGTACACTGTGGGTACAAATACAGAATGCAGACTGTAGTCTCACAGTTACGGAGTGTGTACGGTGCAGGTACACCGTGGGTACAAATACAGAATGAAGACTGTAGTCTCACAGTTACAGAGTGTGGTCGGTGCAGTACACTGTAGGTACAAATACAGAATGCAGACTGTAGTCTCACAGTTACAGAGTGTGTACGGTGCAGTACACTGTGGGTACAAATACAGAATGCAGACTGTAGTCTCACAGTTACAGAGTGTGTACGGTGCAGGTACTCTATGGGTACAAATACAGAATACAGACTGTAGTCTCACAGTTACAGAGTGTGTACGGTGCAGTACACCGTGGGTACAAATACAGAATGCAGACTGTAGTCTCACAGTTACAGAGTGTGTACGGTGCAGGTACTCTATGGGTACAAATACAGAATACAGACTGTAGTCTCACAGTTACAGAGTGTGTACGGTGCAGTACACCGTGGGTACAAATACAGAATGCAGACTGTAGTCTCACAGTTACAGAGTGTGTTCGGTGCAGTACACTGTGGGTACAAATACAGAATGCAGACTGTAGTCTCACAGTTACAGAGTGTGTACGGTGCAGTACACCGTGGGTACAAATACAGAATGCAGACTGTAGTCTCACAGTTACAGAGTGTGTACGGTGCAGGTACTCTATGGGTACAAATACAGAATACAGACTGTAGTCTCACAGTTACAGAGTGTGTTCGGTGCAGTACACTGTGGGTACAAATACAGAATACAGACTGTAGTCTCACAGTTACAGAGTGTGTACGGTGCAGGTACACCGTGGGTACAAATACAGAATGCAGACTGTAGTCTCACAGCTACAGAGTGTGTACGGTGCAGTACACCGTGGGTACAAATACAGAATGCAGACTGTAGTCTCACAGTTACAGAGTGTGTACGGTGCAGTACACTGTGGGTACAAATACAGAATGCAGACTGTAGTCTCACAGTTACAGAGTGTGTACGGTGCAGTACACTGTGGGTACAAATACAGAATACAGACTGTATTATCACAGTTACAGAGTGTGTACGGTGCAGTACACTGTGGGTACAAATACAGAATGCAGACTGTAGTCTCACAGTTACAGAGTGTGTACGGTGCAGGTACACCGTGGGTACAAATACAGAATGCAGACTGTAGTCTCACAGTTACGGAGTGTGTACGGTGCAGTACACCGTGGGTACAAATACAGAATGCAGACTGTAGTCTCACAGTTACAGAGTGTGTTCGGTGCAGTACACTGTGGGTACAAATACAGAATGCAGACTGTAGTCTCACAGTTACAGAGTGTGTTCGGTGCAGTACACTGTGGGTACAAATACAGATTGCAGACTGTAGTCTCACAGTTACAGAGTGTGTACAGTGCAGGTACACCGTGGGTACAAATACAGAATACAGACTGTAGTCTCACAGTTACAGAGTGTGTTCGGTGCAGTACACTGTGGGTACAAATACAGAATGCAGACTGTAGTCTCACAGTTACAGAGTGTGTACGGTGCAGTACACAGTGGGTACAAATACAGAATACAGACTGTAGTCTCACAGTTACAGAGTGTGTACGGTGCAGTACACCGTGGGTACAAATACAGAATACAGACTGTAGTCTCACAGTTACAGAGTGTGTTCGGTGCAGTACACTGTGGGTACAAATACAGAATACAGACTGTAGTCTCACAGTTACAGAGTGTGTACGATGCAGTACACCGTGGGTACAAATACAGAATGCAGACTGTAGTCTCACAGTTACAGAGTGTGTACGGTGCAGTACACCGTGGGTACAAATACAGAATGCAGACTGTAGTCTCACAGTTACAGAGTGTGTTCGGTGCAGTACACTGTGGGTACAAATACAGAATACAGACTGTAGTCTCACAGTTACAGAGTGTGTACGGTGCAGGTACACCGTGGGTACAAATACAGAATGCAGACTGTAGTCTCACAGTTACAGAGTGTGTACGATGCAGTACACCGTGGGTACAAATACAGAATGCAGACTGTAGTCTCACAGTTACAGAGTGTGTACGGTGCAGGTACACCGTGGGTACAAATACAGAATGCAGACTGTAGTCTCACAGTTACAGAGTGTGTACGGTGCAGGTACACTGTGGGTACAAATACAGAATGAAGACTGTAGTCTCACAGTTACAGAGTGTGTACGGTGCAGTACACCGTGGGTACAAATACAGAATACAGACTGTAGTCTCACAGTTACAGAGTGTGTACGGTGCAGTACACTGTGGGTACAAATACAGAATGCAGACTGTAGTCTCACAGTTACAGAGTGTGTACGGTGCAGTACACTGTGGGTACAAATACAGAATACAGACTGTATTCTCACAGTTACAGAGTGTGTACGGTGCAGTACACTGTGGGTACAAATACAGAATACAGACTGTATTCTCACAGTTACAGAGTGTGTACGGTGCAGGTACACCGTGGGTACAAATACAGAATGCAGACTGTAGTCTCACAGTTACAGAGTGTGTACGATGCAGTACACCGTGGGTACAAATACAGAATGCAGACTGTAGTCTCACAGCAACAGAGTGTGTACGGTGCAGTACACCGTGGGTACAAATACAGAATGCAGACTGTAGTCTCACAGTTACAGAGTGTGTACGGTGCAGTACACTGTGGGTACAAATACAGAATGCAGACTGTAGTCTCACAGCTACAGAGTGTGTACGGTGCAGTACACTGTGGGTACAAATACAGAATACAGACTATATTCTCACAGTTACAGAGTGTGTACGGTGCAGTACACCGTGGGTACAAATACAGAATGCAGACTGTAGTCTCACAGTTACGGAGTGTGTACGGTGCAGTACACCGTGGGTACAAATACAGAATGCAGACTGTAGTCTCACAGTTACAGAGTGTGTTCGGTGCAGTACACTGTGGGTACAAATACAGAATGCAGACTGTAGTCTCACAGTTACAGAGTGTGTACGGTGCAGGTACACCGTGGGTACAAATACAGAATGCAGACTGTAGTCTCACAGTTACAGAGTGTGTACGGTGCAGTACACTGTGGGTACAAATACAGAATGCAGACTGTAGTCTCACAGTTACAGAGTGTGTACGGTGCAGTACACTGTGGGTACAGATACAGAATGCAGACTGTAGTCTCACAGTTACAGAGTGTGTACGGTGCAGTACACTGTGGGTTCAAATACAGAATACAGACTGTAGTCTCACAGCTACAGAGTGTGTTCGGTGCAGTACACTGTGGGTACAAATACAGAATACAGACTGTAGTCTCACAGTTACAGAGTGTGTACGGTGCAGGTACACCGTGGGTACAAATACAGAAGGCAGACTGTAGTCTCACAGTTGCAGAGTGTGTACGATGCAGTACACCGTGGGTACAGATACCGAATGCAGACTGTAGTCTCACAGTTACAGAGTGTGTACGGTGCAGTACACCGTGGGTACAAATACAGAATGCAGACTGTAGTCTCACAGTTACAGAGTGTGTACGGTGCAGTACACCGTGGGTACAAATACAGAATGGAGACTGTAGTCTCACAGCTACAGAGTGTGTACGGTGCAGTACACCGTGGGTACAAATACAGAATGTAGACTGTAGTCTCACAGTTACAGAGTGTGTACGGTGCAGTACACTGTGGGTACAAATACAGAATGCAGACTGTATTCTCAGAGTTACAGAGTGTGTACGGTGCAGTACACTGTGGGTACAAATACAGAATGCAGACTGTAGTCTCACAGTTACAGAGTGTGTACGGTGCAGTACACTGTGGGTACAAATACAGAATGCAGACTGTAGTCTCACAGCTACAGAGTGTGTACGGTGCAGTACACCGTGGGTACAAATACAGAATGTAGACTGTAGTCTCACAGTTACAGAGTGTGTACGGTGCAGTACACTGTGGGTACATATACAGAATGCAGACTGTAGTCTCACAGTTACAGAGTGTGTACGGTGCAGTACACCGTGGGTACAAATACAGAATGCAGACTGTAGTCTCACAGTTACAGAGTGTGTACGGTGCAGGTACACCGTGGGTACAAATACAGAATGCAGACTGTAGTCTCACAGTTACAGAGTGTGTACGGTGCAGTACACTGTGGGTACAAATACAGAATGCATACTGTATTCTCACAGTTACAGAGTGTGTACGGTGCAGTACACTGTGGGTACAAATACAGAATGCAGACTGTAGTCTCACAGTTATGGAGTATGTACGGTGCAGTACACTGTGGGTACAAATACAGAATGAAGACTGTAGTCTCACAGTTACAGAGTGTGTTCGGTGCAGGTACACCGTGGGTACAAATACAGAATGCAGACTGTAGTCTCACAGTTATGGAGTATGTACGGTGCAGTACACTGTGGGTACAAATACAGAATGCAGACTGTAGTCTCACAGTTATGGAGTATGTACGGTGCAGTACACTGTGGGTACAAATACAGAATGCAGACTGTAGTCTCACAGTTACAGAGTGTGTACGGTGCAGTACACTGTGGGTACAAATACAGAATGCAGACTGTAGTCTCACAGTTACAGAGTGTGTACGGTGCAGTACACCGTGGGTACAAATACAGAATGCAGACTGTAGTCTCACAGTTACAGAGTGTGTACGGTGCAGGTACATTGACAGACTATGACATGTTTGATTGGAAGATCAATTTTTCATCTTCATTGTACAAGAGGTCTGTTCAAGAAACTTATTTTACAGTGGGGTAGATGCCTGGCCATATATGTTTTCAAGGTTTGGTACGTTTTGTCTGATAGGAGGGGACAGATGAGAGAATGGCTGGTGTGGGAGGGTCTTTGGTTATGGTGGCTTCTTACCTGAAGCAACGGGAACTATGAACTGGGCTGCTTCGCTTTTTTCTACATTTCCTGAGGCTTTGGGCAGAGCTATTGCCATATCTACTGGCTATGAGTTCAGATAGGATGCTTTCTATTAGAGCTTTTGTGATGTTTAAGGTGGTGAAACTGCCTTAAACATAAAGAACTACCAACTAAGTCTAGTCATGTGTCAATGCGTTCTGCACCGAGTGGCTGAGAACGGCAGCACAGAAGTTCCAAATGCTTTACATTTCTGATGCATTTGCATTTGATCTCTTGCTCACACCTGAATTTACTGATGTAGCTACAGTACATCGAGACAGTAGACATAACTTGTTTTACCCCCCTCCCCAACCTTCATGCTAGCTGAGAGTGGTGTATCTCTGATCATCTGCAGCATCTGGAAACAGTGAGGTCCTAACTTCAGAGGCTTTAGCTATTGGTGCTGTCATGGTTGCAAACAGTTTGGACAGCACAGGGCAGGCCCATTGATTCCACAGCTGGAAGCATCTTGGATGAGCTCTGCAAAATTCCACCAAAGAGGTTCAAAATTTATGGCGGAGGTGAGATCACAAATGTATTTTCAACATGCTCGGAGAGATTTGTCCTCTGTGGAACCACTGCAACGTCAGTAATGTAACTGAAAGTAGAATTGCTGGGTTACTGTGAGGTCCTTCATGGCTCTCTGAGCATTGGTATCCTGGGCCAAGTTGGCAGAACAGAAGAATAAACGTTTACAGCAGCACCCAGATGGTCCTGGAAGTTTCTGAGTCTTGTGCCAGTGGAAGCTAATTGATAGGCAATCGCACCTTCCCCAGTGGCTGGGGGTCTGCAAGTGTCGAACTAGACTTGGCACATCATTCCATAATTGAAAGAACAGTCTGTCAACTATGTACTGTCTGTCCCATGTTAAGTTGGTGATGGACTCTAGATACTGTATATAAGATTTCTGGGTGATCTGTAATGCAACAAACACTGTTAGGTGTCTCAGCAAAGTCATATGATACGCTGAGCCCTCTTGAGTAGAACCAGTGTGCACTCTCTCATAGTGACGCCGGTTACTCAAGCCTAGTTCCTCACCTTGAGCAGGTACACCCTTAAGCCAAATTCTATTGCACACAAAGTGTACACCATCTTCACAGCCATCCATTACGGTTTGTTGAGATTAAATTTTTAGTTCTCTGCAAGATAAAAGACAAGTTGTTATGTTTGCAGTGACGGAAATGGGTGAGATTAAGAGATGTTTGCTTCCATTATTTCATCATATAAACGCCAAGGAGATTGTGGGATTGGGAACAATGGAATATGTCAAAGAGACATAGGTTTGTGCTAACTCCACCTCCAATCAGTGGTATTGAATTATTCTGTCTCCCAGCAGAATTAGTTTAGACCAGTGGACTATGTGGTCTTGTCATGATGATACAACAGGACAGGTGTGTTGCCAAACTGCTCACAAAGGCTATGCCAATCTGATGTTAGACTCCTCCTTGATCTGTGAGCTTTTCAATTCTCCAGCCATTTGGTTTTGTCCATCCATCAACTTTTTTTTGCCACAGCCTGATCCATCAAAGCCTTCCACATTGTGTAGTTTTAGTCACCCTGTCATAAGAAAGACACCACTAACTGGAAAGAGCACAGGATGAGTTACAGGGGTGTTTCTGGGACTCGAGGACCTGAGTGATGGGGAGAGGTGTGCAGTTACTGGAACTTCATTTCTTGGAACATAGGAGACTAAGAGAGATACACTTAGAGGCTTAGGAAGTTGTGAAGGGCGCAGGGTGCATGCACACAGTCTTTCTTCCAGGGGAAGGGAACCGATAACTAGATGGCATGTGCCTAAGATGAGAGGGGAAAAGTTAAATAGGACCCGAGAGGCGATGGCTTCACACAGAGTGAATTATGAATGTGGAACAAACTTCCAGGGAAGTGGCTGAGGTCAGTAAAATAACAAGATTTGGACAAGTCCATGGATATGAAAGGTTTAGAGGAATGCAGGGAAAACATGGACAAATGGGACTAGCATGGACCAGATGGAACGAAGGACCTGTTTCTGTGCTGCATAACCCTTTAACTAGTTGTGTCTCCTGCAAAGTGAACTAGTCTAAGAACCTCATGCTGTGAAGATCTGGAATCTTCTGTCCTCCACATACCAATGCATGTTTAAATTGCTTTGATATGTGTGAGGTCTGCAAACATCGGCCTGCAGTATGTTCAGGTACATGGAGTAACCCACTTGACATTGATCTTCAAAACCATCTGCTCCAACTGGCTGTGTGAAGGACTTCCACTCCTCGAGAAAACTGGGAGCTTCAATCCAGCATTTGGAAGCCTTTGTATCATTCTCAATCTTGTTGAATCCTTCACAGGATATTTGGAATGATTTTAGCAGTGACCTCCCACATGTTACCTTGAAGAAGTTCCAGTCTCTCCCAGTGCTGGAGCGTCACCACAGACAGTTCACTGAACTACAACTGCAGGCTGCACAGAGAAGTTGTACACGTAATGTAAGGTTTCTCTGCCTTCAGTGTAGTGGGTGGTTGTGTTGTTGGAATTGATTAACAGTCCCACAGAACTGACTATTTAAAGGGACATGGTGTTGGTTGTTTTGTTCAGAAGTCCAGCAAAGAGTAATGGGCTTTGTTCGACAGATCTCATTGAGTGTAAAAGTGCACTAATACAGGCGGGAAAATGTCTGCTCAGTGAACAGGGGGTGCTGTTCATACGTCAGAGTCAACACATTCCAAATCACTGACTGAACCACACAAACTTACGTGATGAGGCAGCCTTTGCTCTTTTAAAGCAACGCTGTACTGTGGAGTATGAATCATTTCCACCAAGGTAAAGCAACATTTTAGATAAAGTTTCAGTTTTATATATTTCAACCCATCAAGCTTATGAATATGAATATGTTCCTCAATGTACTGAATTCCAGAGCATCATGTCAACACAAGTGTGTAGGATAATAAACTTCCCCTATCAGATACTCACTTATTGGAGGGATGGGAATGTTGATCTGCTGAAGACAAAGTTGTAGTTTTATTCTTTTGCACCTGATCATTGTGTTCTTATATCCCCAATTCAACCTCTGCCCCAAAACCTATATACACACACATAAAACACACATAGACACTCAAACACACACACACATAAAACGTACATATACACTCAAACACACACACGTGCGCACACACACATAAAACATACATAGACACTCAAACACAAACACACACACACACACTCAAACACACACACATAAAACATACATAGACACTCAAACAAACACACACACACACACTCAAACACACACACATAAAACATACATAGACACTCAAACAAACACACACACACACACACACACACACACACAAAACACACACAAAACACACATACACTCAAACACACACACATAAAACATACATAGACACTCAAACACAAACACACACACACACACACTCAAACACACACACATAAAACATACATAGACACTCAAACAAACACTCAAACACACACACACACACACACACACTCAAACACACACACATAAAACATACATAGACACTCAAACACACACACACACACACACACTCAAACACACACACAAAACACACATACCAGATGCTGAGCTAACATTCAGGAATGAAGCAATCATAAATGAATTAATGTGTTTATGGCAGAACACAGTGAAATAGATTGGAATGAGGAATTCGCCTCCCTGATCCAATAAAGTACCCTATGCTTCAGAATAGACAGTTAAGATCTTCAGACTTGCCCTAATAAGGCTGCCAGCTATAACTGGGTTAAGACTGAGGCATAGAAATATTTCCATTGTTGCCTGCTGCAGTCAGAGCTGAGGTTAATAGGTTGATTGCTCCTTACAATTCCTTCTTTGGAACGGACCTGGATTGTTCTTTATTAAACCGTCTGCACAAAGTCTCTGGTTAATTTCATTTCATTTTATTATGTAATTTCTCAGAGCATGTACTGGAACTGGAAGAGTTGTAATAATTATCTCAGAAAACACACACTTCCTACTACAGTACACCAAAATGCTGGAGGAACTCAGCAGGCCAGGCAGCATCCATGGAAATGAGTACAGTCGACCTTTCTGGCTGAGACCCTTCATCAGGACCCTTCCTACTTCAGCAGTTACTGCTATGGTGAAGACTGTCGATCCATTTTCCACAACTGACAAGAGATTTATGCTCAGGAAACATGGTTTACATATATCCACTGGCCTCCTGTATCCAATAAAGTGGCCACTGAGTGTATCTTCGGTGTGTTTGTGGTCTGCTGCCGTAGCTCACCTGCTTACAAGTTTGACGTGTTGTACAACCAGAGATGCTTTTCTGCACACCACTGTTGCAACAAATGATTACTTGAGTTACTGTCACCTTCCTATCAGTCTGAACAAGTCTGGTCATTCTCTACTGAACACTCTCATATTAACAAGGCATCTTCACCCACAGAACTGCTGCTCACTGGATGCTCTTGTTTTTTATACCATTCTCTGTAAACTCTAGAGACTGTCGTGTGTGAAAATCCCAGGAGAGCAGCAGTTTCTGAAATACTCAAACCACCCTGTCTGGCACCAGCAATTGTTCCATGGTCAAAAGTCACTTAGATCACATTTCTTCCCAATTCTGGTGTTTGGTCTGAACAAGAACTGAACCTCTTGACCTCTGTCTGCATACTTTTGTGCATTGAGTTGCTGCCACATGATTGGTTGGTTAAGTATTTGCATTAATGGGTAGGTGTACAGGTGTACTGAATAAAGTGGTTACTGAGTGTAGAAGCTTTTTGACAAAACATTTACTTGGGATTGATAAATTAAATGAATCTGGTAACTATGTAATATTTTACAATTTCCAGACACCATGAGTCTCTTACTATGGTCTTTCACTGTCCCATTTGAGTTTATATGTTAGATTATTAAATATAATCGTAAAGAAAGCAGCAACTGGATGGAACAAGCCAAGGGAATTACTGGAAATTTCCTTGGTTCACAACTCCAACAAAATTATCAATTCAAAGCAGTGTCAACAGCAATCGTCTTCCAACATTGCTTTATATATTTTACCAATCTGAATAATTGCCCTACACCCTTGTCCAGTTTTACTTTTATAACGTTTCAAAGTAACAGACCAATGCAATTCAGAGTACTCCTTGTCTGGTCCAGTGACTAGTTCAGAATCAACTGTATTTTGATGCGTATGGAGAGATTTCCTTCCTGAAAGGGCACACGTAAAGTAGCTGTGAGTTAAAAAACTGATGCTTTCGTGGTCTCCATTGTTTATTAACAGATTGTTTTCTGCTTAATTGAATATTAATTCTGCAGTGGATAAAGTGGTAAGTTGAATCCATGGCTCTGTTCACTCATCCAGGCCTCTGGATTATTAGTCTAGCAGTTTAACCATTATGCTGTCGTTCTGTAAGATTACATGGCATCCTTGCAGCAAGGAGTCAGAATCGAGCTTAATACCATCGGTATATGTCGTGAAAAAACGTACATATATTAAATAAGTAGTGCAAAAATAAAAATTAAAAGATGTGGTGAGGTAGTGTTCACGGGTTCACTGTCCATTCAGAAATCAGATGTCAGAGGGGTAGAAGTTGCTCCAGAATCATTGAGTGTGTGTCTTCAGGATCCTGTGCCTCCTTCCTGATGGTAACAATGAGAAGAGGGCATGTTCTGGGTGGTGGAGGTCCGGACTGATGGTGCCACCTTTTTGAGGCATCCATCATTAAGGATGCCCATCACCCAACTTGAGGTGCTGGGTGCTAATATCTCAGGTGACCTGGATTCAGTATGCTTATACATTCATGAAGGAAGCACACGACTACCGCTACTTTCTTAGAAACTTAATGAGAGTTGGCATGCCACTAAACACAAAACTAACTTCTACAGATGAGCTGATAAAGGTATCCCGAATGCAGGCATCATGCCTTGATATGGCAATTTCAATGCACAGGAATACAAGAAGCCGCAGAGAGGTGTGGTCACAGCCCGATCCATCATAGCATAGCCCAGCCCTCCCCATGACTGACAACTTACAGCTCAGAACAACAGTGTCTATCATCAAAGATCTCCACCATCCAGCTCATGAACTCGTCTTGCTGCTACCATCTGGCAGCAGATTCAGAAGCCCGAGGTCCCACATCAACAGGTTTTGTAATAGCTACACTCCTGCGTCCTTCAGATCTTGAACTGGTCAGCACAACCCCAGCCCTACCTCAGTAATGGACCACTATGGACCACCTCTTATACAACCACGGACTTGTCTCCGACTGTGCCTTTGCTTACTTTTATTATTATTATTTCAAAGTCTCCCATCCACTACATAATGTACTGGGTGGGCACAGGAGTACATTCAGCCAGAGACTCATTCCACCGAGATGCAACACTGAGCGTCATAGGAAGTCATTCCTGCCTGTGGCCATCAAACTTTACAACTCCTCCCTTGGAGGGTCAGACACTCTGAGCCAATAGGCTGGTCCTGGACTTATTTCATAATTTTAATGGCATAATTTACATATTACTATTTAACTATTTATGGTTCTATTACTATTTATTACTTATGGTGCAACTGTAACAAAAAACAATTTCCCCCGGCTTCAGTAAAGTATGACTATGACTATGACTTTTGTATGAAAGTCTTGCTTTCTCATAGTCCTTTTTCACTATTTGGTATAATTCATATTCTGTATATTCTCTGTACCTATGTAGATGCAAGCAAGTTCTTCATTGTACCTGCAGCTCACCATACTTGTGTATAGGACAATAAACCCAACTTGACCTGGCTTGCTATTTCTGCATTTCACTGAGAGTTGATATGTAGGAATCTGGTGCATTATCCACACTCAGTGGCCACTTTACTAGATACATTTAAACACCTGCTTATTAATGCAAATATCTAATCAGCAAGTCATGTGGCAGCAACTCAATGCATAAAAGCATGCAGACATGGTCAATAAGTCCAGTTCTTGTTCGGACCAAACATCAGAATGGGGAAGAAATGTGACCTCAGTGACTTTGACTTATTTGGAAGGGGCAGAGGCCCTATAAAGAAGGTGGGGTGGGGGGAGGGTGGGAAGGAGAAGGCTGGTAGGTTCCAGGTGAAAAACCAGTAAGGGGAAAGATCAAGGGGTGGGGGAGGGAAGCGGGGAGGGGATATGCAGGAAAGGTGAAGAAGGAATACGGGAAAGCACAATGGGTAGTAGAAGGAGGCAGAACCATGAGGGAGGTGATAGGCAGCTGGGGGAGGGGACAGAGTGAAAATGGGATAGGGGAAGGGAGGGGGAGGGAATTACCGGAAGTTGGAGAATTCAATGTCCATACCAACGGACTGGAGACTACCCAGTCGTTATATGAGGTGTTGCTCCTCCAACCTGAGTTTGGCCTCATCATGGCAGTAGGGGAGGCCATGTATGGACATATCCGAATGGGAATGGGAAGCAGAGTTGAAGTGGGTGGCAACCAGGAGATCCTGTCTGTTGTGGCAGACGGAGCGGAGGTGCTTGACGAAGCGGTCCCCCAATCTACGTCGGGTTTCACCGATGTAGAGGAGGCCGCACCGGGAGCACCAGATGCAATAGATGACCCCAACAGACTCACAAGTGAAGTGTTGCCTCACTTGGAAGGACTGTTTGGGGCCCTGAATGGTGGTGAGAGAGGAAGTGTAGGGACAGGTGTAGCACTTACACTTACAGGGATAAATGCTGGGTGGAAGATCCGTGGGGAGAGATGTGTGGACCAGGGAGTTGTGGAGGGAATGATCCCTGCGGAAAGCAGAGAGGGGTGGAGAAGGAAAGATGTGCTTAGTGGTGGGGTCCTGTTGAAGGTGGCAGAAGTTGCGGAGGATAATGTGCTGGATCCGGAGGCTGGTGGGGTGGTGGGTGAGGACAAAGAGAACTCTGTCCCTGTTGTGGTGACGGGAGGATGGGGTGAGGGCATCATTGATGACGGCAGAAGGGAAACCACGATCCTTAAAGAAAGAGGACATTCGTGGGAGTTGTGTACAGGCCACCTAACAGTAGTAGTGAGGTTGGGGAAGGTATTAAACAGGAAATTAGAAATGTGTGCAATAAAGGAACAACAGTTATAATGGGTGACTTCAATCTACATATAGATTGGGTGAACCAAATTGGTAAGGGTGCTGAGGAAGACGATTTCTTGGAATGTATGCGGGATGGTTTTTTGAACCAACATGTCGAGGAACCAACTAGAGAGCAGGCCATTCTAGACTGGGTATTGAGCAATGAGGAAGGGTTAATTAGCAATCTTGTCGTGAGAGGCCCCTTGGGTAAGAGTGACCATAATATGGTGGAATTCTTCATTAAGATGGAGAGTGACATAGTTAATTCAGAAACAAAGGTTCTGAACTTAAAGAAGGGTAACTTTGAAGGTATGAGATGTGAATTAGCTAAGATAGACTGGCAAATGACACTTAAAGGGTTGACGGTGGATATGCAATGGCAAGCATTTAAAGATTGCATGGATGAACTACAACAATTGTTCATCCCAGTTTGGCAAAAGAATAAATCAAGGAAGGTAGTGCACCCGTGGCTGACAAGGGAAATGAAGGATAATATCAATTCCAAAGAAGAAGCATACAAATTAGCCAGAAAAAGTGGCTCACCTGAGGACTGGAAAAAATTCAGAGTTCAGCAGAGGAGGACAAAGGGCTTAATTAGGAAGGGGAAAAAAGATTATGAGAGAAAACTGGTGGAGAACATAAAAACTGACTGTAAAAGCTTTTATAGATATGTGAAAAGAAAAAGATTGGTTAAGACAAATGTAGGTCCCCTGCAGACAGAAACAGGTGAATTGATTATGGGGAGCAAGGACATGGCAGACCAACTGAATAATTACTTTGGTTCTGTCATCACTAAGGAGGACATAAATAATCTTCCGGAAATAGTAGGGGACAGAGGGTCCAGTGAGATGGAAGAACTGAGGGAAATACATGTTAGTAGGGAAGTGGTGTTAGGTAAATTGAAGGGATTAAAGGCAGATAAATCCCCAGGGTCAGATGGTCTGCATCCCAGAGTGCTTAAGGAAGTAGCCCAAGAAATAGTGGGTGCATTAGTGATAATTTTTCAAGACTCTTTAGATTCTGGACTAGTTCCTGAGGATTGGAGGGTGGCTAATGTAACCCCATTTTTTAAAAAAGGAGGGAGAAAGAAACCAGGGAATCATAGACCGGTTAGCCTAACATCGGTGGTGGGGAAACTGCTAGAGTCAGTTATCAAAGATGTGATAACTGCACATTTAGAAAGTGGTGAAATCATCAGACAAAGTCAGCATGGATTTGTGAAAGGAAAATCATGTCTGACGAATCTCATAGAATTTTTTGAGGATGTAACTAGTAGAGTGGATAGGGGAGAACCAGTGGATGTGGTACATTTGGATTTTCAAAAGGCTTTTGACAAGGTCCCACACAGGAGATTAGTGTGCAAACTTAAAGCACACAGTATTGGGGGTAAGGTGTTGATGTGGATAGAGAATTGGTTGGCAGACAGGAAGCAAAGAGTGGGAATAAACGGGACCTTTTCAGAATGGCAGGCAGTGACTTGTGGGGTACTGCAAGGCTCAGAGCTGGGACCCCAGTTGTTTACAATATATATTAATGACTTAGACAAGGGAATTAAATACAGCATCTCCAAGTTTGCGGATGACACGAAGCTGGGCGGCAGTGTTAGCTGTGAGGAGGATGCTAAGAGGATGCAGGGTGACTTGGATAGGTTAGGTGAGTGGGCAAATTCATGGCAGATGAAATTTAATTTGGATAAATGTGAAGTTATCCACTTTGGTGGCAAAAACAGGAAAACAGATTATTATCTGAATGGTGGCCGATTAGGAAAGGGGGAGGTGCAACGAGACCTGGGTGTCATTATACACCAGTCATTGAAAGTGGGCATGCAGGTACAGCAGGCGGTGAAAATGGCGAATGGTATGCTGGCATTTATAGCAAGAGGATTCGAGTACAGGAGCAGGGAGGTACTACTGCAGTTGTACAAGGCCTGGAGACCACACCTGGAGTATTGTGTGCAGTTTTGGTCCCCTAATCTGAGGAAAGACATCCTTGCCATAGAGGGAGTACAAAGAAGGTTCACCAGATTGATTCCTGGGATGGCAGGACTTTCATATGATGAAAGACTGGATGAACTAGGCTTATACTCGTTGGAATTTAGAAGATTGAGGAGGGATCTGATTGAAACGTATAAAATCCTAAAGGGATTGGACAGGCTAGATGCAGGAAGATTGTTCCCGATGTTGGGGAACTCCAGAACGAGGGGTCACAGTTTGAGGATAGAGGGGAAGCCTTTTAGGACTGAGATTAGGAAAAACTTCTTCACACAGAGAGTAGTGAATCTGTGGAATTCTCTGCCACAGGAAACAGTTGAGGCCAGTTCATTGGCTACATTTAAGAGGGAGTTAGATGTGGCCCTATTGGCTAAAGGTATCAGGGGGTATGGAGGGAAGGCTGGTGCAGGGTTCTGAGTTGGATGATCAGCCATGATCATACTGAATGGAGGTGCAGGCTCGAAGGGCCGAATGGCCTACTCCTGCACCTATTTTCTATGTTTCTATGTTTCTATTTGAGATGTCCTGGAATGGAAAGCCTCATCCTGGGAGCAGATGCTGTGGAGACAGAGGAACTGGGAATAGGGAACGGTATTTTTGCATGTGGCAGGGTGGGAAGAGGTATAGTCGAGGTAGTGATGAGAGTCAGTGGGTTTATAGAAAATGTCAGTGGACAGTCTGTCTCCAGAGATGGAGACTGAGAGATTGAGAAAGAGGAGAGAAGTGTCCGAGATGGACCAAGTGAATTTGAGGGCTGGGCGGAAGTTTGAAGTAAAGTCGATGAAATTGACCAGCTCAGCATGGGTGCAGGAAGCAGCACCAATGTAGTCGTCAATGTAGCGAAGGAGAAGTTGGGGAGCAGTACCAGAATAAGTTTGGAGCACAGACTGTTCCACATAACCAACGAAGAGGCAGGCATAGCTGGGGCCAATGTGAATGCCCATAGCAAACCCTTGGGCTGAAGAAAGTGGGAAGAGCCAAAAGAGAAGTTATTAAGTGTGAGTACCACTTCCGCCAACCAGAGGAGGGTGGTGGTGGTGGGGAACTGGTGAGGTCTATTGTCCAGAAAGTGGCGGAGGGCTTTGAGGCCTTCTTGATGGGGAATGGAAGTTGTTGTAACGTGGATGAAGTTACTTGAGAGACAGTCACTGGTAGATACAAAGCAGCTTCTTTATTCGACACAACAAGGTACAGCAGGCATCATATGGATGGAGACGCTTTCCGCAGAAAGGTCTGCTAGCCCAATGTGGGCTCGATATTTATATGTAAACACAAAGGCAATCGCTACTTAAAAAGTTATAGACAATGCATAGACAATGCTTCCTTTTGAAGCTACATGCAAAATATCACACTATCCTTTCCTTCCGACGCCAATGTGTCTGGGTTGGTATCCACAGCCTTTAGGAATGTAAGTTAAATCTACAACACGTTTATTTGGCATTTCCCGTGCTAACATAGAAGACAATTAATATTTATAATGTATAGATAACACTGTCTTCGAAACTACAGCATCAGGTCAAACTACCAGAAGCATCTGGTATTTACACCTTTTAGGAAGCCCATTGTGGTGGACTCAATCCACAGTCCTTTGTCAAACAGTTAAAATAAAAGTCTGGTGGCCAAAGTCATTTAAGTGTAAACAAATCATCTACCCAAAAAGAAATCCACTCTAACAGAGGTGTATAAGGATTGGACATCCACAGTGAAAATGAAGCGGTTGGGACTGGGGAACTGGAAGTCATGGAAGAGGTGGAGGGCATGGGATGTATCCCGGATGTAGGTGGGGAGGGACTGAACGATGGGTGACAAAATGGAGTCCAGGTAGGCAGTTACAAGTTCGGTGGGGCAGGAGCTGGCAGAAACTATGGGTCTACCGGGACAGTCAGGCTTGTGGGTCTTGGGGAGGAGGTAAAACCGAGCAGTGCGGGGTGTGGGAGTTTTGTGGCTGAGGATGGAAGGTCTCCGGGGTTGATAAGAGCGGTGATGGTACGGGAGACAATGGTTTGATGTTTTTTGGTGGGGTCCTGTTCCAGGGGTAAGTAAGAGGAGGTGTCCGAGAGCTGCCGTTTGGCCTCATTGAGGTAGAGGTCTGTCCGCCAGACTACTACGGCACCACCTTTGTCTGCGGGTTTGATGGTGAGGTTAGGATTAGCGCAGAGAGAGTGGAGGGCAGTGCGTTCAGAGGGAGTGAGGTTGGAACAGGAGAGAGGAGTGGTGAAGTTGAGAAGGTTGATGTCTGGGCGATAGTTCAATGTCCATTCAGAAATAGGATGGTAGAGGGGAAGAAGCTGTTCCTGAATTGTTGAGTGTGTGCCTTCAGGCTTCTGTACATCCTTTCTGATGGTGACAATGAGAAGAGGGCATGTCCTGGGTGGTGGGAGTCCTTAATGATGGACACGCCTTTCTGAGGCGCCTTTCTGAGGCACCGCTCTTTGAAGATGTCCTGGATACTACAGAGGCTAGTGCTCATGATTGCAAGACTTGTTGTGAAGTGATCCACCAAGGCATTGTGTAATAGTGGTGTTCCTGGCTGCTGAGATATGGATCTCAGGGCCGGTGTGGTAAGTGCAACCGATTACGTGGAAGCAGAAACACGTGCTTCATGCATTATCAGATTGCCTGTCGCTTCCTATCGGAAGTGACAGAGAGAAGCTGAATCCATACATAACTTTGTTTGTCTGCACAGCTCTAACCATCCCGGTGAGTTCCCCGTGGTAACAAGCTAAGTAGCCAATGATCATAATTGAACATATGGTGTTGAAACCGCCGTTTCCTTACTGCAGAAGAGCCAGGTTCTCAGATTGTAATATAAAGCTGCAGCAGCTGCCTTTCGTAAAGTACAGTGGTCTACAGTGTCTGGATCTCAGGTCTTAGAGCGCTGTATTGAATCATCACTCTGTCCAGTTACCGCAGTAATTTCTGTTGCGGGCTTCCAGTTTTATTTGTTTCTTTTAATTTCTTTATGTTATTTCAGTTCTCACCATGCAGCTCCAATTCACCACTTTTCCATCAGCTTCTGTTTCCGGAAAGCTTATTTTTAGTTTGAATAGAACAATTAGAGTTGCTGTCCAGAAGTACAAAGAAAACAAAACAATGTTCTGTGGCTCTCCATTTAATCAAAACTTCAAATTTCAAAGTAATTTATCAAAGTCCATATTCTGTAGGTCGCCATGTACAATGCTGAGATTAGTTTTTCTGCAGGCAATCACAGTAAATATAAGAAAGACAGTAGAATCAGTGAGACTGAACACAACAGGACGGACAACAGTCAACGTCCAAAAAAATCCAACAAAACCGGCAAATTCAAATCGAAAGAGAGAAAAGTGATAATAATACTAAATATTGAAAACATGAGATGAAGAGTCTTTTGAAAGTGAGTGTAGTTCAGTGGGACAAGTTCAGTGATGGTATGAGAGAAGCTGAGTGAAGTTATCCTGTCTGGTTCAAGAGCCTGATGGTTGAGGGGTAATAACTGTTTCTGAAACTGGTGGTGTAAGTCCTGAGGCTCCTATACCTTCTTCCTGATGGCAACAGTGAGAAGAGGGCATCAGAATCAGGTGTCCTGAAATTTAAAAACGCAAACACGAGGAAATCCTGAAATTTGTTGCCTTTGTGGCAGCAGTTCAATGCAATACACAATAATAGAAAAATCAGCATGGCTTGGGTGGTGGGTCCATGGTGATGGCCACCTCTTTCCTGCAACAGGATTTTGTGTAGATGTGCTCAATGAATTGATGGGCTTTACCCATGACGGACTGGAGCGTAGGATTTTACATTCAAGGGCATTGCTGTTTCCATATTAGGCTGTGAAGCAATCAGTCAATATACTCTCCACCACACATCAATCGAAGTTTGTCAAAGTTTTAGATGACATGCTGAACCTTTGCAAACTTTCCAAGAATTAGAAGTGATGTTGTGCTTTCTTTGTAGTTGTACTTAAGTGCTGGACCCAGGACAGATCCTCTGAACGATAACACTGACAAGTTTAAAGCTGCTGACCCTCTCCACACACCTTTGACCATCTGATAAAGATTGGGTCGTGGACCTCTGGTTTCCTTCTCCTAAAGTCAATAATCATCTGCTTGGTCTTGATGACATTGAATGAGAGGTTCAATATGTCATTTCAAGCATTTCATTGCGATTTTCTCTATTTCTAGTCAGCTCAGTGATTAGTCAGACTATAGCCAGCCATATTTTTAATATAACTTCAGAAGAAAGCAAATCAACTCAACTAGTGTCCAGACATTAATGTCTAACTTACAAGACTGGCCATTTAAATCCCTGTGACATAATTAAATCGCTCAACTGAGTGTAGTATTTGTGAGATTATTATTTATTTAGTTGTACAATGTGGAATAGCCTCCTTTAGCCCTTTAAGCTGCATTGCACAGCCCAGCTATCCTGGGCAATGCAGCTTAAAGGAATGGAGGGTTATGGGCTGAGTGCAGGTCAGTGGGACTAGGTGAGAGTAAGCGTTCTGCATGGACTGGAAGGGCCGAGATGGCCTGTTTCTGTGCTGTAATTGTTATATGGTTACAGTATATGGTGATATACCCTGATCATCCTGATTTAATAGGATATAGCAAAACACTACTACTTTTTTGTAACTAGGCAAACTCACCTTATTTACCAATACCATCTTCAACAAAGCCAATTCATTATGAAAGGATTGGAAAGGTATTTGCAGGAAGGTGATTTTTATTAAATCAACCTCTGTAATTGTGTTGATAAATGTAAATTAAAGAATAACATTTTCAGCCTTTCACATTTTCATTTTAATTTGAATGCTAGGTAATATCTGAACTGACACTTAAAATTTGTTCTTCCCTTTGAAGTGTGTCATTTTTGATTAAATCTGCATACTTTCTTAAGACTTTGCAATTACTTCAAGCTGTGGATGTGAGACCTGTGTCATTTCTTACTTACCCTGTGTGATCTGAGCTGTATGTTACCTAAACTTCCTGACTCTGTTTGAGATGAAATCTGGTTGGTGATCCCTCTGTGGTTACCATGACTGCTTTGAATGAGCTTTTATTATTCTTTCACATTTTTATCCATCCCACTTCTTCTCCCTTCAATCGTTCCATTACTTCCTGGCATATAGTTACACCTTCTAACCCCATAGGCCATCTGTGAGCCTTGATGGAGAAGACTGCACAGTATTAGAATTTTCAATCCCTCGATGATTCATAAGTGATCAGTTCAGGCTGCCTCCGTGGATCCACTCTGACTGTTTCTGGAGGTTGGTCTCACGTTGGGAGTGGGGGATTTGGGTATGGTGCATATTGAATTGATCAAGTCCAGCTGCTTTTCTCCTCTATCACCAAGGGATTCTGAGGCTGAGTGTGGAGCCATAATGAGGCCAGTGAACAGATGGTGGTGACGTACTCATTTGGGTTTGCAGCTGAGGTTTTAAACATAGACCAGTCTACTGACTGACTCCAAACAATTGCATAGTAGCTCATCTGTTTTCTCAGACCAGTACTGTGTGGCATTCTGTACTGGATCTCAACATTTCAGCTTCAGTTTGCATGCAGGGTGTTGGAGATCTGATTTGCCAAACTGTGGACGGTGGGAGTTTGGGGAGGAGGCTCGTGGATATCTTTGATGGTTGCAGAGCAATTCCAATTTCAATAACCAGATTAATTGATTACTAGTCAGCAAATCGGTGATTAAAACTAAAACATTTAGTGCAATGTTAGATTCAGCTTCAGATTAATTTTTCACATGTACACTAAAGCATACAGTGAAATGCGTCACCAACTACGGATGTCACGGTCCCGACCGTTAATTCCTCTTATTATCCTGATTCCCTTTTCCCTGTGTTCTCCTGGACTCCTTGATTGCGACACCTGCTTCCTTTCTAAACCTGCTGCATAAAAACCCTGGCTTTGCATCCACTCGTTGCCAGATCGTTGCTTCAGCCAGTGTGGTAATTCACGTTCCCAGACGCTTAGAATAGTGTATCCTAAGTTATACTTCAGCTCCAAGGTTCCCCTGTGAAATTCTGTCTCTCCATGTCAAGATACGTATTCTAAGTTTTACTTCAGTACCGAGGTTTACCTATGTAATTCCATCTCACCGTGTTAGGAAAAGTATTGTCTGCCACTTGCCATTCTACGCAAAATAAGTTTTGCCTGCTGCCTGTCTCCTGTTTGCCGTTCAACTCCAGCAATGCCCTGTGTCACAAAAAGTATTGTCTCCCGTTTGCCTTTCCATGTAACGCTCCAAGTCAAGATAAGTGTTGCCTACCACCTGTCTCCTGTTTGCTGTCCAGCTCCAGCAATGCCCTGTGTCACGAAAAGTTTTGCCTGCCTCTGCTCCTCCATTCACCCGTGCTGATTGCCTGTGTTAATCCTGTCTCTCGGCCGCTTAGAATTGTGTATTCTAAGTTTTCTTTCCGCGCTGTTTGCCTGTGTTAACTCTGTCTCTCCGTGTTAATAGGAGCATTGCATGCTGCCTGTCTTCCCGTTCTTCCTTCCGCCTGCTGTTCTCCTCAAGCCACCCTCGCACCCTGGTCTGCATCGCTGCTCTGCCTCGTTCCGCCGCCTGTCTACGCTCTCTGTTGACTCGGTGGTTAAATGCTGCGTTCCCACCGTAGCGACCCAGGTTCGATCCCCAGCCAAGCCTTCCTCACTCCTCAGCTTTCCTCTGTCTAATCCTCGCTCACCGGCCTTCCCTGTGACTGTTAATAAACACTTTAGATTACTCTGTCTCTGTTTCTGTGTCCTGCATTGGGGTTTGTCCCGTTCCATTGCAACAAAGGATGCGCTGGGGGCAGCCGCAAGTATCGCCACACGTTGCTTACACCTCCTACCGTCCGTCTCTCAGAGCAGCAGGAATGGAACCTTAGCTGTGGTATGCAAGAGTCACTGTAGGAAGTAGAAGAGAGGAGGTGAGAAAGACGTGGACAAACTTCTGTTCGAGTCTGTTCCTGCAAAGCTCAGGCTCAGGTCATGACCCATGAGGCAGAGGGCATGTGAGGTGAGATGGGGAACCAGGCGAAAGGAGCCAAAGGAAATCTGGTGTGCAAATTCTCTGTGAGGCTCAGGTGAAGTCCACAATATGGAAGTCTCCAGTAAAGATTCACCACAATGCACACCATGCTTGTTTGTAACTTCTGGTGTGTTTGACTATAATGCAGGAAATGGCAAGGAATATGGAGAAACCTGTCCCCAGTTTCACACACCAAGTAATGTAGAATGGGGAAAGTATCACATCAATTCAGGAGATGATATGTGCTCTCTGCCAGTTAGTGTCAACACCTCTCCACTGCATTGTCTGTTCAGTCAAATGAGTACTTCCACAAGGGCACAGGTGGAAGCCACATAGATCCTCCATCTCATTGTAGAATCTGACTGACCCCTTAGAGCCCAGCTCTCTGTCTTGACTCATGATAATTGCATAAATCACTGTTATGAAGAATAGAGAGCTGGTCCCTAGCAAACACTGCAGACAACAGTAAGCATGCAGTAATTTGGCACTAATTAGTGTCTGGGTTTTGCACGGGACTGCTGTGCAAACTAGGTTGCTGTTACAGGTACACATTCCTGAGTCTTTCTGTCCCTGTGAGTGTCCTGTGGATTTAGGGGGAAATGAACGTGCTTTTGTCCATCAAGAGATCAGTATTTCAACACATACCACTGTTTCTGTGGCTGTGTCCCCCAGTCTGTGTGCCATCCTGAAACTATCTGTGGTGGAGTACAATCAGTCCAAAGCTGTACTTTCTTAAGTAAGAGTTAACCATGGTCATGGTAGGGTAATGTAATTGGTGGAAATGTACATAATGCACGACCACCACCATTAAATTGGAGTTGCATTTTAAGAGGCTGGTTTTGATGTTCAATAAGTTTCAATAAATGAGTTGCTGCAGTTTTTCTGAAACATAAAATGTTTCAGACTGAAATGTTAACTGTTCACCCTTTTCCATAGATGCTGCCCAGCCTGCTGAGTTCCTCCAGCATTTTATGTGTGTTGCATAAAATGTTCTCACTGTTTTATTTGCAAAAACCTATGCTCTAGGACAATTCCAGAGTTATTGAACATGTCGGTCAAGTTTTGAAACTGCTGGAGTTTTGGGAGCAAAATGCCGTCGGTTGGTTCGTTGAAGTGGAGGCTTGATTTGTGCTTTGGGAAATCTCCACTGACAACACCAAATATTTCTATGTAGTAGTGTCACTCAGTAATTCCACTGCTGTGAGAGTGGGGAGTCTATAGCTGACGTACCTGAACACGATAAATGTTGATCACTTAAAACCCCCATTTTACAGACTTTTGGACGATTGGAGTCTGAGTGTGCCAAAAAGTTGCTCTCCTTGCTCGTCCTCTGCGATGGACCACAAAGCTAATGGACCACATGCTGTCCCTCCTGGGAAATACCCATCCTTGTTTTATTTTTAAAGAACTCTTCAAGGAGCAAATGCCTAATCAAGTTCATATAGCCCGTGCTAATGCACCCGTGAAAAACTATAGAGAGCTTGCTAAATTGGCTGATAGTCTACACTCAGCCAAGCAACGGTGCATCATTCCTCCTCTTTTCCCTACCTCAATAAACCGGGTCAGCAAGGCTCTCAAGATAAGGAAGCCTGTGGCATAGATGAGAGGTGTATGGAGGAATATGGTCCAGGTGCAGGTCAGTGGGACGAGGCAGAAAAATAGTTCGGCTCAGCCAAGAAGGGCCAAAAGGCCTGTTTCTGTGCTGTAATGTTCTATGGTTCTAATCCATTCCTCAACCTTGGTCTAAGAAGGATATCCTTCTGTGACAGACAACTTCCTCATCTGCAACTTATTGGTATGCTGTCCTAGTCTTTAGGAATTACACTTGTGTTTTGGAAATCATTTGAGGAATTATAATCTTTGTTGGAATTTAATTTGCAAAATAAACTAACTCCATTTAAAATAACTGTGTTTAATCTGCTTCTTTAGTTGGAAATACCCCATCCTTGGTTAGTAGGAGAAACCCACTATTGAAATAATGATTATTGACAGCTACAGCCCCGTAAGAAAGAGATTAAAGTAGTTTAGTATTTCAAGTTCAAGTTTATTGTCACTTGACTCTACATATATACAACCAAACAAAACAAATTTTTTGTCAGGACTGCACAGGTAGGCATCTCTCAGTTCCACCCTGCTAGCATTGTAATGCCTGCACTGTTTTGTGCACCTTATGCAGTCCTGTGTAGGTCTGTAGTCTAGTGTAGTTTTGTGTTGTTTTACGTAGTTCAGTGTAGTTTTTGTATTATTCACATAACACCATGGTCCTGAAAAACGTTGTCTTGTTTTTACTGTGTACTGTGTTAGAGCGGATTTCTTTTTGGGTAGATGATTTGTTAACACTTAAATGACTTTGGCCACCAGACTTCTATTTTAACTGTTTGACAAAGGACTGTGGATTGAGTCCACCACAATGGGCTTCCTAAAAGGTGTAAATACCAGATGCTTCTGGTGCCTGATGCTGTAGTTTCGAAGACAGTCTTATCTATACATTATAATTATTAATTGTCTTCTATGTTAGCACGTAAAATGCCAAATAAATGTATTGTGGATTGAATGAAAGGCTGTGGATACCAACACAGACATGTTGGCGTCAGAAGGAAAGGATGAAATCCGAGGTTGTGATGTTTGTATGTAACTTCAAAAGGAAGCATTATCTAAGCATTGTCTGTAACTTTTTAAGTAGCGATTGCCTTTGTGTTTACATATAAATATCGAGCCCACATTGAGCTAACAGACCTTTCTGTGGAAAGCGTCTCTGTCCGTATGATGCCTGCTGTACCTTGTTGTGTCGAATAAAGAAGCTGCTTTGTATCTACCAGTGACTCTGTCTCTCCGGTAATTTCATCTACGCTACAACATACTGTACCAGCAGTTATGGTCGAAATGACAATAAAAAGTGACTTAACTAGACTTGACTTGGCTCATTTCCAACTCATCACTTGAAGCCGTTTAAACCCAGCTCACATCCAAAGATCGTGACCCCACTAAGGAGCACCAGGCCATTGTCTCCCACACCATCACCGACTTTATCCGCTCAGGGGATCTCCCATCCACTGCTACCAACCTTATAGTTCCCACACCCCGCACTTCCCGTTTCTACCTCCTACCCAAGATCCACAAACCTGCCTGTCCTGGCCGACCTATTGTCTCAGCTTGCTCCTGACCCACCGAACTCGTTTCTGCATACCTCGACATGGTTTTATCCCCCCATGTTCAATCCCTTCGACCTATGTTCGTGACACTTCTCACGCTCTTAAACTTTTCGATGATTTTAAGTTCCCTGGCCCCCACTGCTTTATTTTCACCATGGATGTCCAGTCCCTATATAGTTCCATCCCCCATCAGGAAGGTCTCAAAGCTCTCCGCTTCCTTTTGGATTCCAGACCTAATCAGTTCCCCTCTACCACCACTCTGCTCTGTCTAGCGGAATTAGTCCTTACTCTTAATAATTTCTCCTTTGGGTCCTCCCACTTCCTTCAAACTAAAGGTGTAGCTATGGGCACCCGTATGGGTCCTAGCTATGCCTGTCTTTTTGTTGGCTTTCTGGAACAATCTATGTTCCGTGCCTATTCTGGTATCTGTCCCCCACTTTTCCTTTGCTACATCGACGACTGCATTGGCGCTGCTTCCTGCACGCATGCTGAGCTCGTTGACTTCATTAACTTTGCCTCCAACTTTCACCCTGCCCTCAAGTTTACCTGGTCCATTTCTGACACCTCTCTCCCCTTTCTAGATCTTTCTGTCTCTGTCTCTGGAGACAGCTTATCCACTGATGTCTACTATAAGCCTACTGACTCTCACAGCTATCTGGACTATTCCTCTTCTCACCCTGTCTCTTGCAAAAATGCCATCCCCTTCTCGCAATTCCTCTGTCTCCGCCGCATCTGCTCTCAGGATAAGGCTTTTCATTCCAGGACGAGGGAGATGTCCTCCTTTTTTAAAGAAAGGGGCTTCCCTTCCTCCACCGTCAACTCTGCTCTCAAATGCATCTCCCCCATTTCATGCACATCTGCTCTCACTCCATCCTCCCACCACCCCACTAGGAATAGGGTTCCCCTTGTCCTCACCTACCATCCCACCAGCCTCCAGGTCCAACATATTATTCTCCGTAACTTCCGCCACCTCCAATGGGATCCAACCACTAAGCACATCTTTCCCTTCCCACCTCTCTCTGCTTTCCGCAGGGATCGCTCCCTACGCGACTCCCTTGTCCATTCGTCCCCCCATCCCTCCCCACTGATCTCCCTCCTGGCACTTATCCTTGTAAGCGGAACAAGTGCTACACATGCCCTTACACTTCCTCCCTTACCACCATTCAGGGCCCCAGACAGTCCTTCCAGGTGAGGCGACACTTCACCTGTGAGTCGGCTGGGGTGATATACTGTGTTCGGTGCTCCCGATGTGGCCTTCTATATACTGGCGAGACCCGACGCAGACTGGGAGACCGCTTTGCTGAACACCTACGCTCTGTCCGCCAGAGAAAGCAGGATCTCCCAATGGTCACACATGTTAATTCCACATCCCATTCCCATTCTGACATGTCTATCCACAGCCTCCTCTACTGTAAAGATGAAGCCACACTCAGGTTGGAGGAACAACACCTTATATTCTGTCTGGGTAGCCTCCAACCTGATGGCATGAACATCGACTTCTCTAATTTCCGCTAATGCCCCACCTCCTCCTCGTACCCCATCCGTTATTTATTTTTATACACACATTCTTTCTCTCACTCTCCTTTTTCTCCCTCTGTCCCTCTGACTATACCCCTTGCCCATCCTCTGGGTTTTCCCCCCCTCCCCCTTTTTCTTCTCCCTGGACCTCCTGTCCCATGATCCTCTCACATCCCTTTTGCCTATCACCTGTCCAGCTCTTGGCTCCATCCCTCCCCCTCCTGTCTTCTCCTATCATTTTGGATCTCCCCCTCCCCCTCCCACTTTCAAATCTCTTACTAGCTCTTCCTTCAGTTAGTCCTAACGAAGGGTCTCGGCCTGAAACGTCGACTGTACCTCTTCCTAGAGATGTTGCTTGGCCTGCTGCGTTCACCAGCAACTTTGATGTGTGTTGCTCGCGTCCAAAGTCCTTGTTCACCCATCGAACGAGCCAGCCTCAACTAGTTGCTCTTAGCCTCCAGTTACTTTGCTGCCTTGTTATGTTAAGTACCCATTCTCTCTTGTTTTGTAGTCTCTTATGGCTTGTTATTTTATGGTTTATTATCAAAGTGATTACTCATCATTAAATCATCTCTGCTGTTCTGAGTTTGGATCAAGCCTTCTCTACATTTCTTGACAGTTCCTCTGGGCCATGGTTCGGCCACAATGCATATACATCACACACAGCACATCAAACAAAATATTACCACACATAAGTTAATAAAATATAATTCAAAATGCATGTGAGATGCACAGCAGAGGTAAACAGTAAGCAGCTTACTATCCTTGTGTTGAGAACTTGGTGATGGCAGGTATTCATTAGTCTCACAGCCTGAGGAAAGAAGCTGTTACCCAGTCTGACAGTCCTAGTCCTGATGCTCCTGTACCTCCTCCCTGATGGTAGTGGGTCAGAAAGATTCAGGCCCTTCAAATACAATGGTCTCGCTAAATGTCACAAATAGTGGGGAGGGAGACTCCAGTGATCCTCTCCTCATGAGAATCCACATGATATGGCCTTGTGGTCCAATGCCTTGCAGCTTCCATACCACACAATGATGCAGCCTTACAGGATACTCTCGATGGTGCTCCTGTAGAAAGTTGTTCGAATGGGGACTAGGTACCTTGCAGAGCTCAATCTTGTATTTGAAATATTACTTGATATAGCATAATTTCCCTGAGGTGAGGATACTAGTGGACACTTATAACAGATAAGGCTTTAGGTCTTCAAAACCTGATGCCTCAAGAAGACTGCATCCATCTTTGTGGACCCCCATCACCCGGGACATGCCTTCTTCTCATTGCTGTCATCACAGAGGAGCTACATTGTCAACATTTTAGAAACAGCTTCCTCACCTCCACCATCAGATTTCTAAACAGACAATGAATCCATGTATGCTCCCTTACTACTTCTATCCATCTATTGACACTACTTCCTTA
Organism: Mobula hypostoma; assembly: GCF_963921235.1. Classification (NCBI taxonomy): domain Eukaryota; kingdom Metazoa; phylum Chordata; class Chondrichthyes; order Myliobatiformes; family Myliobatidae; genus Mobula; species Mobula hypostoma. Next base: position 71,881,620 of record NC_086107.1, on the reverse strand, counting down.
ACTTTATATATACAGTGGATTCTGGTTAATTGGGATACATTGTTTCCAGTACATTTTGACCCAATTAAGCGGCTGACCCAATTAGCCAAAGCATCACTGAAATAGTTAAAAAATATATAAAAAGGCACACTACCATTTAACTGAGGAACAAATTATGTATTTAAATGAAATACAGAATAAATTAGAACACTATCAATACTACTACAATACTATTATACTCTATATTAGTTCCTAATAATTATCAGTGGAAGAATTCATCCAGTGTATGCTGCCATATTCTTTTGATTGACTGTAAATGGACAAAATCAGCAGAGGCACCTAGTTCAGATAATGGACTGGCTTTATTCAACGCTTTCAATGATTGCATCCTCCAATCTTCATTTTCATTGAAACATTCAAGATGATTGTTGATACCTTCAAATTCTTCATAGTCCCTAACTTGTTGAAGTAGTGAAATCATTTCATTTTCACTCCTGGTCATTTCTGCGTGAATTCACAGTGAGCAAAACAGTTCTGAATTGTCATTGCTTATTTCTCACCAACTAAATCACTGTTTTTTGAATGCAAACATACACAACTGATGCTGTTTAACAATCGTTCTCTCTAATCATGGTGTAATGTCAGTCACTTGCCCCAAAAGAGTGGCAGAGTGTCCCAAATAAACAAAGGGAACCTTGGCTATTTTCTCAATTAGATTTTGTTCTTTCAGCTGCTACTTAACTAATTAACTAATGACCCAGTTAACCGGAATCCACAGTTTATTTATTCATCCATTCATTCACGTAACTATTTATTTATTTACTTATGTTTTATATACATATTTTACATATAAAAATAAATTATAATAAGAAACATATTTATAATTATGCATCATACTGTACTGCTGCTACAAAAAAACAAATTTCACGTCAGTGATATTAAACCTGATTCTGAGCTCCTGACTTAAGTTTAGGGCTCTAGAACAGGTACACTGAATATCTTTTTACTTTCAAATTGAAGACCCTTTCTGTTGTGACAAAGATGTTTGACATTAAACAGTATATCTGTTTCTGTTCCCACAGGAAATACCCAGCCTGACCTGTAGATTTTGCTCTTACTGTATGCAAAGCTCTGTCATAGGAAGTTATTATCAAGTGGACATGGGAAAAGACAAAGGTAAACTCAAAAACCTCTTGAAAAATGCAGCATTTCAGCTGTTGCCTGGGAATGGCTGGCCACCGCCACTCATACTGCGGAAGGATCATTTGGGAAGGTAGTGAACATTGGGTCCACGCATCAGAATGCACAGAAGTCCAGCGTATGAGGCAAATCAAAGTTAAAGTTTGCCATCTCCTGCTCCATTTTCCAGAGGCTGCACATCCCACAGTGGCCTCATCAGCCACCTTAGCACCCACAAAACCACAGTAGAACCAGGTCATCCTTAATCCCAAGGGAGCAGCTGAGAAAAAGAGTGCTCCCTCACATTGCCCAGATTTCCTTCACTATTGCAGGGCTGCATCAATTCATTGCCAATTTGCAAGAAGCAAGCAATAATCCAAACTGAAGATAGAAGATAAAGGAGATGGAAGAGAGAAAGAAGTAAAATTAAACCAGCCAACTGGATTCAGGGCAAATAAAACAAATAAACTCAACAAAATCCCTCTGCTGGCTACAATTACCAGTAATGCTTTTGGTTTAAAATTATCATTAAGCTGCTGACATTTTCAGTTGTTTTTTTTCCCTTTTGGACCTGAAACCTCACAGCTGGAGCCACAGAAACAAGTTCATGAGAAATAAGCTGATTGCACTGAACAGTAGCCAGATTTTTAAAAAACCTGTCGCCAGCACTGATTGCAGTATCTATAGAAACTAGGAATTCACAACGACAAAGCATAATTGAATGAGTTCCTGCTTCCGCACTGAGACTCTGCAGGAATTCGAGCGTTTGTATAAGATGGGAGGAAATAACTACACCAGGGTTTTGCTTTAAGTGGTGAATTGCAAGAAGATCGGCAACTCTGACACACTATGCTACTTTTAAATCAAGAACTTGTTTCTTGATGTAGTGGCATACTACACTGCTTGAAATTTTTGGTTGGTAATTGCATTGAAAATTATTTTACATACGGTTTGGATTCATAGCTAGCACAGTCAGATATGACGCAGGGCAACGTATGCAGCCGTAAAATATCATTGCAAGAGATCCTCGGTGTAGTGTCCTTAGGTCACAGTACAACTGCTTCCTCAGTAACTGTGCTTAGGAGATTTTACAGATTATTGCACAGTGTTAAATGCAATTTGCAACTGCTCAGATAACCAAATAGTTTTGTGCAAAGCAACAGGAGTCAAATTATGACAGCTTCCAACTAGAGGAAGTGCAATCACTTCCCTTTGACATAAAAATTGCTCTGTCATGGTTGAACCCTGCTTTGCTAAGACCCAAAGAATCATTATTGACCAGAAGTGCAATCAGATCACTTACAAAGTATTGTGGTTACAGGAATAGGTCAGGGACTATGCAGTCTGCAGTAAGGTACTTAATTTTTGACTTTCCAAAACCATTCCACAACCTACAATGCACACGCCAAGAGCCTGGTTGAATGTCCTGCCTTTGTCTGGATGACGATGAGACCCTTTTTATCGAGTGTCTCTAGAGTTAGGGCTCTTTAGCCCCTTGCTAGCAACCATCGGACTCAGCATTGAGAAAACCACCTTTCCCATCTCGGGTACATATGACTTAGGTCCCACCAAAACTGGGAAGTTGGGATGTCTGGACCACTCAAACCTGTGTGAATACTAAAATCAGCCTGGACAACAATTACCACCTAATTAAATTTTAACAAACCAAGCATGGATTACATAATCGGTAACCAATGGAAATGGCACATATACCCACACACTTACACACTCACCAATCACTGGACACATAAAAGACAAACAATGTAGATCACCAACATTTCATTCGTAGGTACACTGATAATGTTGCCTAGCTGGGTAATGAAACATCTGCAAGCTAACAAGCCAGCTCGGCAAGCCACTCAACCCGAGCTACTAATCTTTTCCAACATCTTAAAGAGAGTATATTTACAGATTTCAACTTTGTCGAATAGTTAGTAGGAAAAAGAAAAGAAAACAAATTAAAAGGCCCATTACAGTTAACAAATTCCAAATGTGCACATAAGTTAGAGCTCATGTTGAAGTTGTCTTTAACTCATGTACTGGACCCATGGTCTGCGTGAAAACACACACCACCTTCCGAACCTCACTTGAAATCCATCACGAACAAACGGGTTCCACCATGGGAGTATTGGCCCTTCTTCCTCCAAACCATTCATCTGTACAAAGCACCCTGTGTAAGAGGGACAGCAACCTCAGCCATCTTCCCTCCTGTCTTCTCCCGGCTCCCGCCAAGGAGACCTTGACCCACCTCAGTGTCTGTCACAAAAACCTCTCCACCCAGCGTTCTCTAGAACCTTCTCTCAGTTCCACCCTCCTGATTGTATTTCACAACATTCCTAAGCATCCCTTATCTTTAATGGTAACCATACTACAGAAAACCATAACATGAAATACTCTACAACATTAGCAGTAAAATTTTCACCAGGGCATTACAACTACAAGAACCACCAAGCACCAGACTATCTCGGAAAGAGCTCCCCAATTGACTTTCAAATCTGTGAAGTTTTACTATGTTGAGGCATGCATATATGACATGGTGAATTAATGACATATGCCATACATGTACTGTATATAAAACCCTTAATGAATTATGTAAACAAACAATGAATGCTTAATCAAACAATATATTTACAATATTACTCAAAAATATTACTGAAATATTAAATATGCTACACTCTTCCCTGCTTATTTTGGCTGGTTTGGTTAAAGCAGTTAAACTACTAAGAAAACTATCTGTTTTTCCACCTATTGCACTCAATAACACTAGCACTCGCTTTTTATTGGCTTCAAAATACTGCTCAATTCGCTCAATATACATCATCCAGTTATCGCTTATGCAATTGAACGCATCTATATTTCTGATGTAGCCAGCCAGTTCTGCTGATTTTTATTTATGATTATTATCACCTGATACTCACTGTTTAAGAACCAGCGTATTCCACCTGTATTCTGCCTTTTTTAAAATCGATTGTCCTCCCGTTCTGAAGAAACACATGTTGCACTTGTTTTAAATTGAAACATCTCTCCCCCTTTGCAAAGAGAAAAACATGCTGCACTACAACAGGTAGGTAGTCATCTTGGGTTCATCTTAAAACTACCTCTTCACCACTGTTATGTTTTGTAACTCCAGAAGTCAATTGAAAGGAAAACATGCTTACTTCGTTTCAGTTTAGTGAGGGGCGTCACATACGACGCGGAGCCATAATGACGTATGCCCTTCATGTAGTTCTTACATACAACACATAATGCATTATGTAACCAATAAAGAATGCTTAATTAAACAAAATGTTCACAACATTACTCAAATAGTAAATACACTACAAGACCATTCTCCATTGGAAACTTAATTGCCTTTACCATACGTCTGCAAAATGCAGTGCCTGCTTCATGAAAGGTCTTTCATCTCCTGAGACCACAAACCCTCCTGTCTAGATAGACATCAGCAGCAGATGCCTGGGAAATCTATCACCTGAAAGTTTCCTTAAAGTTGCACACTAACCTGACTTCAGAAATTTGTTATCGCTCTTTCATTTAGCTGGGTCACAGTCTGGAACAATAGGACAGTACAACAGCAGTAGCTTCAGCACATAAACTGCAGAGACTCAAGATGGTGGCTCCACTCCAGTGAGGGATGTACAACAATTTAACCTCACAATCCACCTCATTATGAACTTGTACCTTGTTGTTTAATTGTACTGCATTTTCTCTGTATCTGTTACACCTTAATCTGCATTCTGTTACTGTTTTACCCTTTTCTACCTCAATGCACTCTGGAATGTATGAATAGTATGCAATCCAAGCTTTTTACTGTACCTTGCTACTTGTGACAATACCAATTCCAATTTCAATCAATAAATATTGCCCCAAATCTCCTATGTGAAAGCTCAGAATTTTTTAGCGTAAGCTGAAGAGCAGCCTTCTGTCGAGATAACCTCAATTCCCAGACACATGCTAAGCTTGTGGGTTCTCAGTGGAGTTCAGCAGAACAGCATAGACTTTTGCAGAAACACTAGCTGCTGGGCTGGGAAATTTGTCCCCTAAAGTGTGACCAGCCTAGACCAAAAGAAAGATGCACTCATCCACAGAATGATAAGTAGACCCTGTTTTTCAATGTATTTGTACGTTTAAATAATTTTAGATGAATTTTAATGTTTATTTAAAAAATAATTAACAATTTAAAATATTTTGTTTTTACCAATCCTCAGGTCTTTTTGCATGTTTGTGAAAATCAGAGACATTCTCACCAATCTCAGTATCCAGCAGAGGATCTCACCGGCTAGCAGTGCCACTGGCCACTTGTGTAGAGAAACCCTTGGTGCTGTGCTGTGCTGTGTTTTGTTGGGATGCTCCAGTCAGTGAGGAGCTGTCCTCCCAGGGGCTCCCTTGGTGCTGTGCTGTGCTGTGTTTTGTTGGGATGCTCCAGTCAGTGAGGAGCTGTCCTCCCAGGGGCCTGTGCTGCAAAAAACAGCGACCCAAAGCGGGGTGCAAATCGTCTCAGGGTCAGCCAATTTTCCACCCAGTTAAAACAAAACGCTACAAGTCAGCTTGAGAGCTGTCTGCACCAAAGTCATAGTTCTGAAGATATATTTGCAATAGATACACAGCAACTCTTAATGAGACAGTGTCAGCCAGGGACTGAAGATAAGAGAGACTATTAATTGCAGTTTAAACAACTGAAAAGAAAATGCAGATATTTTAAAATGGATTGTCACCAGGATCGTGATTAAAAGAAATCAGATCCTTTCTGTGACCTCACTGCTGTTTTCTGCTGTCTACAGCTTTAAAACTGCTTGAAGTCAGGAAGTTACTTGTCGTTATTTTTTATGATATAACTGTATAGGAAAATTATAGGTTTGTGGCGACCCACTTTCTGGCACCCACGAACCGGCTCACAACAGCGCGCGCAGGCAGAGGGCCGGCCCCAAAAAGGGCGCCAGGCCACCTTCACCAGCAGGGGGAAAATCCCACGCGCAGAAAGGGTCTGGGAATATGCATTCCCCGCAGCAGTCCCGCCCCAGGGAGGGCAGGAACGGGAAGGCTTTAAAGCAGGCCGTGAAGTTTGAATAAATCTCTTTATCGCAACTCCAACTCACTGACTCCATGTGGTTATTCTAGCGCTGTGTGTAGCACACCGCTACATTTGGTGACCCCGACGGCCCAAACGATATTTGGACCAGAGATGACCGACGCTGCATCTGTTCACGCAGTTTCGTTAAAACTGCCAAGCTTCTGGACCCTGCGACTCCAATTACGGTTTGAACAAGCAGAAGCACAATTCCACATTCGGCAGATAACCTTGGAGTCCACTCGCTACTACTAGGTGCTGAGCTCACTCAACCAGGAGACAGCTGCACAAGTTGAGGAGTTTATACAGTCGCCCCCGGAGGACGGCAAATACACAGCATTCAAAGCCCTGCTCATAAGGACTTTCGGACTCTCACAGCGCGAACGAGCACGTCGCTTAATGCACCTGGATGGTTTGGGAGACAGGCCGCCGTCAGCATTAACGAACGAGATGCTGGCCCTGGCTGAAGGACACAAACCCTGCCTCATGTTTGAGCAGGCGTTCCTAGAGCAACTGCCTGAGGACATATGCCTGCTGCTGTCCGACGCAGATTTCAGCAACCCCCAGGAGGTGGCAGCCCGGGCAGATGTGCTGTGGAATGCCAAGAAAGAGAGAGGGGCATCCGTCGCATAGATCACCAAGCCGCGTGCCCAACGACAGACCAGACCAGGCCCGGCAGCAGAGCCTACAAAACCCGGCGACAGGAGTGAGGAGCCCAACGAACAATGGTGCTTCTGCCACCAGCGGTGGGGCACAGAGGCCTGCCGCTGCAGACCACCCTGCAAATTCCCGGGAAATGCTAGGGCCAGCCGCCGCTGATGGCTACGGCGGCTGGCCATCAGGACAGCCTCCTGTACGTCTGGGACAAGCAGTCGGGACGCCGCTTTTTGGTCGACACCGGAGCGGAGATCAGCGTCTTACCTCCAACGAGTTACGACACCCGCAACAGAGAACCGGGACCCACCCTGAGGGCTGCTAATAGCAGCACAATATGAACCTACGGCACCCGCACGGTGCGGCTACAGTTCAGCTCCAGCCGGTTCACGTGGGACTTCACACTGGCCGCCATGGCCCAACCACTGCTGGGGGCAGATTTTCTACGAGCCCACAGCCTGCTGGTCGACTTGCAAGGGAAGCGATTAGTCCACGCCAAGACTTTTCAAACGTTCTCCCTGGGTGAAGCACAGTTGCCAGCCCCACACCTGGACTCCATCACACTGTCCGACGACGAATTCACCAGGGTCCTGGCGGATTTCCCAGCAGTACTGACACCGCAGTTCACGGCAGCCATGCCCAGACACGGAGTACAGCACCACATCCCGACACAGGGACCACCCCTCCACGCCCGTGCTCGAAGGCTTCCCCCGGACAAGCTCCGACTGGCGAAGGAGGAGTTCAAGAAGATGGAGGAATTGGGGATCATACGACGGTCCGACAGCCCATGGGCCTCCACCCTGCACATGGTGCCCAAGGCAACGGGGGGCTGGAGACCATGCGGTGACTACCGCAGACTGAACGAGGCTACAACGCCAGACCGCTACCCTGTGCCACACATTCAAGACTTCGCAGCAAACCTACATGGCGCAAGGATCTTTTCCAAGGTAGACCTCGTCCAGGGATACCATCAAATCCCTGTACATCCGGACGACATCCCCAAAACAGCACTCATCACCCCGTTCGGACTTTTCGAATTCCTCCGAATGCCGTTTGGTCTAAAGAATGCCGCACAGACTTTCCAGCGGCTAATGGACGCGGTGGGATGCGACCTGGACTTTGCATTCATCTATTTGGACGACATCCTCATAGCCAGCAGTAGTCGGCAGGAGCATCTGTCCCACCTCCGCCAGCTCTACTCCCGCCTGAGTGAATTCGGTCTTACAATCAACGCAGCCAAATGCCAGTTCGGACTCGACACCATCGACTTCCTGGGCCACAGGATTACTAAAGACGGGGCAACCCCGCGGCCCGCCAAGGTAGACGCGGTCCGCAACTTCCCCCGATCCAACACAATCAAAGGCCTGCAGGAATTCGTGGGTATGGTGGATTTCTACCACCGTTTCCTCCCCTCAGCAGCCCAAACCATGCGACCCCTGTTCACTCTAATGTCGGGTAAGGGCAAGGACATTACCTGGGATGAAGAGGCCGCAACCGCTTTCGTTAAAACCAAAGAAGCCTTGGCAAACGCCGCGATGCTAGTGCACCCCAGAACGGACGTTCCTACTGCCCTCACGGTGGATGCATCCAACACAGCGGTCGGTAGAGTGCTGGAACAACTCATCGAGGGTCGCTGGCAGCCCCTGGCGTTCTTCAGCAAACACCTACGACCACCTGAACTCAAATACAGTGCTTTCGACCAGGAGCTATTGGCACTATACCTGGCAATCCGGCATTTCAGGTATTTCTTAGAAGGTAGGCCCTTCATCGCGTTCACAAACCACAAACCGCTTACCTTTGTGTTCATGAAGGTGTCTGACCCCTGGTCGTCCCGCCAGCAGCAACATCTGTCCTACATCTCCGAGTACACGACGGACGTCCGGCATGTCTCTGGAAAGGACAACGTCATGGCAGACGCACTATCCAGACCTACCATACAGGCCCTGTCCCAGGGGGTGGACTATGCAGCACTGGCAGAGGCACAGCAGGCAGACGCTGAGATCCCCAGTTACAGGACTGCGGTCTCCGGTTTGCAGCTCCAAGACCTCCCCGTAGGCCCAGGTGAGAGGACCCTACTATGTGACGTAGCTACCGGCCAACCCCACCCCGTCGTCCCAGCAGCCTGGCGCCGGCGGGTTTTTGAGTCCATTCACAACTTAGCGCACCCCTCCATCAGGACAACCGTCCGGCTGGTCTCCAACAGGTTCGTGTGGCGTGGACTTCGTAAACAGGTCAGTGAATGGGCCAAAACGTGCATGCAGTGCCAAACGGCCAAGGTGCAGTGGCACACCAAGGCTCCGCCGCAGCAGTTCGAACCCACCCGCCGGAGGTTCAACCACATCCATGTGGATATCGTGGAGCCCCTGCCAGTGTCACGAGGAGCGCGGTACCTCCTAACTATGATAGACCGGTTCACCAGATGGCCAGAGGCAGTCCCGCTCACCGACACCACCACCGAATCCTGCGCCCGAGCACTGATCGCAACCTGGGTAGCACGCTTCGGGGTACCGGCCCACATTACCTCCGACAGGGGCGCCCAGTTCACCTCCAGCCTGTGATCGGCTATGGCCAGCCTTTTAGGAACACAGCTACACCACACAACTGCCTACCACCCACAGTCGAACCGACTAGTGGAGCGCTTCCACCGTCACCTGAAATTGGCTCTCATGGCCCACCTGGAGGGGCCTAACTGGGTGGACGAGCTTCCCTGGGTCCTGCTCGGAATCCGCACGGCGCCCAAAGAGGATCTGCACACCTCGTCGGCCAAGTTGGTGTACGGCACACCCCTGGTAGTCCCAAGAGAGTTCATACCAGCCCCAAGGGGGCAAGAGGAAGAACCCACAGCAGTCCTGGACAGACTACGGGAGAGGCTCGGTAACCTGGCCCCCAAATCCACTTCACAGTATGGACAGAGCCCGACCTGCGTACCCAAAGACCTGCAGAACTGTAAGTTTCTTTTTGTACGACGGGGCAGACACTGGGCACTGCTACAGCGGCCCTACGAGGGGCCGTTTAAGGTGATCAGGAACAACAGGTCCACGTTCGTGCTGGACATTGGGGGGAGAGAGGAGGTTTTCACGGTGGACCGACTCAAACCGGCCCATGTGGACTTGGCGCAACCGGTCCAGGCTCAGGCACCGCGGCGCAGGGGCAGACCTCCCAAACAGAGGCCGATCCAGACTGTGGACATTGGGGGAAGTATCGCCGGTTCTGGGGGGGGGGGGGTTATGTGGCAATCCACTTTCTGGCACCCACGGACCGGCTCACAACAGCGCGCGCAGGCAGAGGGCCGGCCCCAAAAAGGGCGCCAGGCCATCTTCACCAGCAGGGGGAAAATCCCGCGCGCAGAAAGGGTCTGGGAATATGCATTCCCCACAGCAGTCCCGCCCCAGGGAGGGCGTGAACAGGAAGGCTTTAAAGCAGGCCATGAAGTTTGAATAAATCTCTTTCATCGCAACTCTAACTCACCGACTCCGTGTGGTTATTCTAACGCTGTGTGTAGCACACCACTACAGGTTGTTATATCAGTCTGGATCAAAGAGTCACGGGGGATTGCATAGGCAGTTTATGTATCTTCAGAGACTGGCATCTCTTTAGATTCAGATTCAGATTTGCCACTTGCGTTAACAACCAACACACCCAAGGATGTGCTGGGGGCAGCCCACAAGTGTAGCCACACATTCTGACACCAACATAGCATGTCCATGATGCTCAGCAGAACAACACAGAACACACCAAGCAACAAACCAATGACAGTGAAACAAGTCCTGTTCCTCCCTCCCTCCCACTCACACATAAACATGGTCCTCTAACCCCAGCATTAGAGGTAAGTTACAAAGTGACTGCATAGTGACATTGCATGTAAGAGAATATAGGAGTTGTGCAGTAAAGTATTTTGTATTTAGGACATATAGGGTATAGAGTTGGGGTATACAGCAAATATTAACTTCACCAGCAACCATCCTTCAGACATGAATATGGATTGTAGATGAAAGTTAAAATGTAGCCCTGACCAATAGCTTTCCTGGAGCTGTGGGTTGGAGTTGATAACAAACCAGACAATGCTGATTAATATTCTTTTTGGGTGGGAAGGCGGAGGTGTGTGAAAACTATATGTAGTTCAAAAGAAGGATTGTAGAAGCATTGTAGCTATAGAACTGTCCTGTTGTTCTCTTTGATCTTTAGCATATAGAAATATCATGTAATATTGGGTTGGGAGGCCTCTTCCTCCAAGACAGTCTCAATATGATGCCAATTTGTGTTGGCTAATACACTCTTATGCTCATTAGCTTCAGTGTCTCTCTGGTGATTTTGTTCATGTTACAACAGAGGACATAGCACTAGAAGAGAAGAACAATTTGCACTGAAATGTTGTATGCCAATGTAATGAAGAGCATATCGCACAGAGTGGAACATTGTGAGACCATAGTGACAACTACATTTATTATGATGAAAGGAGAACAACAAGGAAGATACTAACATGAAATGGTGATATTGGAGAATGCTGAGAGTGAAACATGGGACATACTACAGATTTTATGGGAATAAGATAGAAGCCTCAAGCCACATGGAAATAGGAGTGTAAATTGTGGAAGAGTGACAGTGGAAATTCAAAGATTCATTTATTATAATGTATGTATGCAGTATACAACTCAGAAATTGTCTTTTCCAGGTAGGACATAGAACATAGAATCTACAGCACATTACAGGCCCTTTGGCCCACAATGTTGTGCCGACCATGTAACCTACTCTAAAAACTGCCTAGAATTTCCCTACCGCATAGTCCTCTATTTTTCTGAGCCTCATGTGCCTATCTAAGAGTCTCTTAGGAGATCCTATTGTATCCACCTCTATCACCATTGCTGGCAGTGCATTTCACACACACACCCACCACTCTCTGTGTGAAAAATTTACCTCTGAAATCTCCCCTATACAATTCCAAGCACCTTAAAACTATGCTCCCTGGTGTTGGCAATTTCAGCCCTGGGAAAAAAGTCTCTGACTATCCACACAATCAATGCCTCTCATCATCTTATACACCTCTGTCAGGTCACCTCTCATTCTCCTTTGCTCCAAGGAGAAAAGGCCAAGTTCACTCAACCTATTCTCATAAGGTACACCCTCCAATCCAGGCAACATCCTCGTAAATCTCCTCTGCAGTCTTTCTATAGTATCCACATCCTTCCTGTAGTGAGGTGGCCAGAACTGAACACAATACTCCAAGTGGGGTTTGACCAAGATTTTATATAGCCGTATTGTCACCTCACGGCTCTGGAACACAGTCCCATGGTTGATGAATACCAACAACACCATATGCCTTCTTAACAAAAATGTCAACCTGTGCAGCAGCTTTGAGTGTCCTATGGACACGGACCCTAAGATCTCTCAGATCCTCCACACTGCTAAGAGTCTTACCATTTATATTATACTCTGTCTTCAAATTTGACCTACCAAAATGAACCACTTCACACTTATCTGGGTTGAAGTCCATCTACCACTTCTCAGCCCAGTTCTGCATCCTATTAATGTCCCACTGTAACCTCTGACAACCCTCCAGACTATCCACAACACCCCCAACCTTTGTGTCATCAGCAAACTTACTAACCCAACTTTCTACTTCTTCATCCAGGTCATTTATAAACGTGACAAAGAGGAGAGGCCCCAGAACAGATCCCTGCAGAACACCACTGGTCACCAACCTCCATGCAGAATACAAACCATCTACAACCACCGTTTGTCTTCTGTGGCAAGCCAATTTTGGATCCAAAAAGCAAGGTCTCCTTGGATCCCATGCCTCCTTACTTTCTGAATGAGCCTTGCAAGGGGAACCTTATCAAATGCCTTACTGAAATCCATATACACTACATCCACGCTCTACCTTCATCAATGTGTTTTGTTATATCATCAAAGAATTCAATCAGGCTTGTAAGGCCATGCTGACTATCCCTAATCAGATTATGTCTCTCCAAATGCTCCTAAATCCTGCCTTTCAGGATCTTCTCCAACAACTTGCCCACCACTGAAGTAAGACTCACCGGTCCGGAACTTCCTGGGTTATTTCTACTCCCTTTCTTGAACATTTGTAACCCTCCAATCCTCTGGTATTTCTCCTGTCCCTATTGATGATGCAAAGCTCATTGCCCGAGGCTGAGCAATCTCCTCCCTCACTTCCCACAGTAGCCTGGGGAATAGCTCGTCCAGATCTGGTGACTTATCTTACTTAATGCTTTTCAAAAGTTCCAGCTCATCCTCTTTCTTAATGTCTATATACTCAAGCATTCTGTCCATTGTAAGTCATCCCCATAAACACCAAGTTCCTTTTCCCTGGTGAATACTTAAGCAAAGTATTAATTAAGTACCTCCGCTACCTCCTCTGACTCCATGCACATGTTTCCACTGTTGCACCTGATTGTTCCTATTTTCACACTGTTCATCAGGTTTTCCTTAATCCTGCTCACCAAGTCCTTCTAGTTGCCCCTTCTAGCTCTCCTAATTTAAATCTTAAACTCCTTCCTTCTAACCTTGTAATTCTCTGGAGTTCTAACAGTACCTAGTTTCTTGAACCTTTTGTAGGCTTTTATTTTCTTTTTAACTAGATTTTCTACATCCTTTGTACACCATGGTTCTTTTACCCTACCATTCTATCTCTGCCTTGTTGGAACATAGCTATGCAGAATGCCATGCAAATGTTCCCTGAACATTTGCCACGTTTCTGCTGTGCATTTCCCTGAGAACATCTGCTCCCAAATTCCTACCTAATAGCATAATATTTCTCCCTACCCCAATTAAATGTTTTCCCAAATTGTCTGCTCCTATCCCTCTCCAGTGCTATGGTAAAGGAGATAGAGTTGTGATCACTACCTCCAAAATGCTCTCCCATCAAGAAACCTGACACCTGACCAGGTTTATTCTCAATACCAAATGGAGTACAGCTTCTCCTCTTGTAGGTGTATCTATATATTGTGTCAGGAAACCTTTCTGAACACACCTAACAAACTCCACCCCATCTAAACCCCTTGCACTAAGGAGATGCCAGCCAATACTAAGAAAGTTAAAATCACCCATCCCAACAACCCTATAATTATTGCACCATTCCAGATTCTGCTTCACTATCTGCTCCTCGATGTCCCTGTTACTATTGGGTGGTCTATAAAAACTCCCAGTAGAGTTATTGCTCCCTTCTTCTTTCTGACTTCCACCCACAGAGACTCAGTAGACAATCCCTCCATGACTTCCTCCTTTGCTGCAGCTGTGACTCTATCCCTGATCAGCAATGTCACACCCATCCTCTTTTACCTCCCTCCTTATCCTTTTTGAAATATCTAAAACCTGGCACACTCAGCAGCCATTCCTGCCCCTGAGACATCCAAGTCTCTGTAACGGCCACAGCATTATAGTTCCATGTACTGATCCACACTCTAAGTTCACCTGCCTTGTTTATGATACTTCTTGCATTAAAATAGACACATCTTAAACCATCACGCTGAGTGCATCTTTGCTCTATCAACTGCCTACCCTTCCTCACAAACTCATTACAAGCTGTCTCTCCTTGTGCACCAATCACCCCATCCTCTGCCTCTTCACTTCGATTCCTACCCCATCTGCAAATCTATTTTAACCCTCCCCAACAGCACTAGCAAACCTCCCTCCCAGGATATTGGTTCCTGTCATGTTCAGGTGCATCCTGTCCCACTTGTACACGTCACTCCAGAAAAGGCTCCAATGATCCAAGAACTTGAAACCCTGCCCCTGCACCATCTCCCCAGTCACTCAGTCATCTGCGCTATCTTCCTGTTCTGACCTTCCCCAGCTCGTGGCACCGGGAATAATCCGGAGATTACCACCTTCCCCAGCTCGTGGGCACCGGGAATAATGCGGAGATTACCACCTTCCCCAGCTCGTGGCACCGGGAATAATCCGGAGATTACCACCTTCCCCAGCTCGTGGCACCGGGAATAATGCGGAGATTACCACCTTCCCCAGCTCGTGGCACCGGGAATAATCCGGAGATTACCACCTTCCCCAGCTCGTGGCACCGGGAATAATGCGGAGATTACCACCTTCCCCAGCTCGTGGCACCGGGAATAATCCGGAGATTACCACCTTCCCCAGCTCGTGGCACCGGGAATAATCCGGAGATTACCACCTTCCCCAGCTCGTGGCACCGGGAATAATGCGGAGATTACCACCTTCCCCAGCTCGTGGCACCGGGAATAATGCGGAGATTACCACCTTCGATATCCTGCTGTTCAGCGTCTTTCCCAACTCCCTAAATTCACAGTGCAGGACCTCTACCCCTCTCCTGCCTTTGTCCTTGGTACCAACTCGTAGCACGACGTCCAGCTATACACCTTCCCCTTCAAGAATATTCTGCAACTGCTCAGAGACATCCTGGACCCTAGCACCCAGGAGGCGACAGAATATCATGGGATCTCTTTTGTTGCTGCAGAATTTCCTATCTGTCCCCAGACTATCGAGTCCCCTATGACTATTGCTCCATCTGACTTCACCCTGGCATTCTGAGGCTCAGAGAGAACCATGGTCTGGCTGCTGCTGCCTTGCCCAGATAGTTCATCCCCCTCAGCAGTATCCACAGGGGTATACCTGTTGCTGAGAGGGACTTATCTATTAATTGCTCTGCCTCCTGGATGATCCCTAGTTCATCCAACTCCAGCTCCAGCGCCTTAATGTGGTCTTTCATGAGCTGGAGTCGGCTGCACTTCCCGCAGGGGTAGACATCAGGGAGGCTATCAGGTTCCATGAATTCCCACATCCTGCAGAAGGAGCAGTCCATTGCCATAACTCCATCCTGCCTGCACGGTACAATGGGCAACCAACACCAAATCAGCAATAACAGAAGGAAAAACCTACCCTTCTTACCCGTTTCTTTGGCCTCAGCCTCTTCTCGTCAAAGCCTCTAAGTTCCCACTCTGATGATGGCCATTCGCTAGACCCTATCTCTTTTTTATCATTTAGAAAAACCCCCACGCAAGGGAAAAGGACTCGCCACATTTGTGATTCTCCGTCTGCCTTCCCTTGCTACCAAACAAAGAAAACCATGGGAGTTATTCAAAGAAAAGCATCAAACACCCCTCCACACACAAAAAAACTAACGAACCAAACAGCAACACGATCATCAAACCCCCCCCACACACAAAAAAACTAACGAACCAAACAGCAACACGATCATCAAACACCCCTCCACACACAAAAAAACTAACGAACCAAACAGCAACACGATCATCAAACCCCCCCACACACAAAAAAACTAACGAACCAAACAGCAACACGATCATCAAACCCCCCCACACACAACAAAACTAACGAACCAAACAGCAACACGATCATCAAACACCCCTCCACACACAAAAAAACTAACGAACCAAACAGCAACACGATCATCAAACACCCCTCCACACACAAAAAAACTAACGAACCAAACAGCAACACGATCATCAAACACCCCTCCACACACAAAAAAACTAACGAACCAAACAGCAACACGATCATCAAACACCCCTCCACACACAAAAAAACTAACGAACCAAACAGCAACACGATCATCAAACACCCCTCCACACACAAAAAAACTAACGAACCAAACAGCAACACGATCATCAAACACCCCCCACACACAAAAAAACTAACGAACCAAACAGCAACACGATCATCAAACCCCCCCCCACACACAAAAAAACTAACGAACCAAACAGCAACACGATCATCAAACACCCCTCCACACACAAAAAAACTAACGAACCAAACAGCAACACGATCATCAAACACCCCTCCACACACAAAAAAACTAACGAACCAAACAGCAACACGATCATCAAACACCCCTCCACACACAAAAAAACTAACGAACCAAACAGCAACACGATCATCAAACCCCCCCCACACACAAAAAAACTAACGAACCAAACAGCAACACGATCATCAAACCCCCCCCACACACAAAAAAACTAACGAACCAAACAGCAACACGATCATCAAACCCCCCCCACACACAAAAAAACTAACGAACCAAACAGCAACACGATCATCAAACACCCCTCCACACACAAAAAAACTAACGAACCAAACAGCAACACGATCATCAAACACCCCTCCACACACAAAAAAACTAACGAACCAAACAGCAACACGATCATCAAACCCCCCCACACACAAAAAAACTAACGAACCAAACAGCAACACGATCATCAAACACCCCTCCACACACAAAAAAACTAACGAACCAAACAGCAACACGATCATCAAACCCCCCCCACACACAAAAAAACTAACGAACCAAACAGCAACACGATCATCAAACCCCCCCCACACACAAAAAAACTAACGAACCAAACAGCAACACGATCATCAAACCCCCCCACACACAAAAAAACTAACGAACCAAACAGCAACACGATCATCAAACACCCCTCCACACACAAAAAAACTAACGAACCAAACAGCAACACGATCATCAAACACCCCTCCACACACAAAAAAACTAACGAAACAAACAGCAACACGATCATCAAACCCCCCCACACACAACAAAACTAACGAACCAAACAGCAACACGATCATCAAACCCCCCCCACACACAAAAAAACTAACGAACCAAACAGCAACACGATCATCAAACACCCCTCCACACACAAAAAAACTAACGAACCAAACAGCAACACGATCATCAAACCCCCCCACACACAACAAAACTAACGAACCAAACAGCAACACGATCATCAAACCCCCCCCACACACAAAAAAACTAACGAACCAAACAGCAACACGATCATCAAACCCCCCCCACACACAACAAAACTAACGAACCAAACAGCAACACGATCATCAAACCCCCCCCACACACAAAAAAACTAACGAACCAAACAGCAACACGATCATCAAACCCCCCCCACACACAAAAAAACTAACGAACCAAACAGCAACACGATCATCAAACACCCCTCCACACACAAAAAAACTAACGAACCAAACAGCAACACGATCATCAAACCCCCCCCACACACAAAAAAACTAACGAACCAAACAGCAACACGATCATCAAACCCCCCTCCACACACAAAAAAACTAACGAACCAAACAGCAACACGATCATCAAACCCCCCCCAGACACAAAAAATTCTGCAATAGCAACAAGAGCATCAAACTCCATCCACCGCAGAAAAACAAATCTTACAAACCCCCCCACAAAAAAAACTAACAAATTGCACCAAATGGCAACGAGAAAGGACAAGTGAAAACACAGAATATAAAAGACATAAAAATGAAAGAGTCCAGTCTGATCCATAAATCATAGAAGTTCATCAACATCCTCCAGCAGCCTCGAGGGAGAGGGAGACAACTCGAACACAGCAACAGAGATCCAAATTCTGCAGAAGCTGACCTCAGATAGGGGTCTGGTAGGACACCGATACAGGGAATGCGGTGGGGTTGGTAGGGGTCATGCCAAAATTAGATTAGATTAGATTATGAGGACACGCAGTCCTCGTTTCTTGTCATTTAGTAATGCATGCATTAAGAAATGATACAATGTTCCTCCAGAATGATATCACAGAAACACAAGACAAACCAAGACTGAAAAACTGACAAAAAACACATAATTATAACATAAAGTTACAATAGTGCAAAGCAATACCGTAATTTGATAAAGAACAGACCATGGGCACGGTAAAAAAAAGGGTCTCAAAGTCTCGAAAGTCCCATCATGTCACGCGAATGGTAGAAGGAAGAAAAACTCCTCCTGCCATGAACCTCCAGTGCCGCAAACTTGCCGATGCAGTACCCTGGAAGCACCCGACCACAGCCGACTCTGAGTCCGTCCAAAAACTTCGAGCCTCCAACCAGCCCTCCGACACCGAGCACCGAGCACCATCTCTGCCGAGTGCTTCGACACCGGCCCTGGCCGCTACGCAATAGGCAAAGCCGAGGATTTGGGGCCTTCCCCTCCAGAGATTCTCGATCACACAGTAGCAGCAGCAGCGAAGTGGGTATTTCAGAAGGTTCTCCAGATGTTCCTCCGTGCTTCTCACGTCTGTCTCCATCAAATCAGAATTGTGCACAACATCCTACTTACAAATACAGATATCATTCACCGGAGAGGCCACGCGCGCTGCGTCGCGCCGCCATCTTCTCCCCCCTCCTGAAGGAATGCAAATTGTTCGAACAGAGGACATAAATATCGATCATTCAAAGTACATTGATTATCAAAGTATGTAATCAGAATACAACTCTGAGATTCATTTTCCCACAGACAGCTACAAAACAAAGAAACGTCATGGAACCCGTTCAAGAAAATATAAAATACCCAATGTGCAAAAAAAGAACAAATTGTGGTGATGGCAAAATGTGAGTGAATAACTCATGGGATATCAAACATCAAGCCAGGATGCAGTACTATTCAGTTTAGTTCAGTTCAGCACTCTGTCACTAACCCACTAGCGGGCCACAGGGCCATTCGCCGCTGAAGCACGCCAATATGCATTGATCACCCCGATCAAACCGCTCAACAACAGCAGGAAAGGAGTAGCCGGAATCCAGGAACACATGGAGCATGAACCTCAAAGTGTCCCAAAATGAGTCCACAGCTGCACTGATCAATCCTGCACTTTCCTCAGACAGCAGTTAGTGAAAAGAAGAGGAAGATCAGTCAAGCACAACAGACGGTACTGAACACCCGCCTGTCCTCCGCTCTCGTCCTCGTCAACTTCAACCTTGCTTGACGCCTCTCAAAGGGCGAGAAACAATACAGTTGGGCTTGTGCCCCATCTCCAGGCTGCACCCTCAGCTCCAAACCTCACCAAACTCCCTCAGAGACAGCAAAGCACCAGTTTGCTGAATCAGCACAGAAACATAGAACATATAATAGTACAGCGCAGTACAGGCCCTTTGGCCCACAATGTTGTGCCAACACTTAAACCATGCCTCCCATATAACATCCTACCTTAAATTCCTCCATATACCTGTCTAGTAGTCTCTTAAACTTCACAAGTGTATCTGCCTCCACCACTGACTCAGGCAGTGCATTCCACACACCAACCACTCTCTGAGTAAAAAATCTTCCTCTAATACCCCCCTTGAACTTCCCACCCCTTCCTTAAAGCCATGTCCTCTTGTATTGAGCAGTGGTGCCCTCGGGAAGAGGCACTGGCTATCCACTCTATCTATTCCTCTTAATACCTTGTACACCTCTATCATGTCCCCTCTCATCCTCCTTCTCTCCAAAGAGTAAAGCCCTAGCTCCCTATCAAAAACTCACCATCAAAATGTAAATCACAGGTTCCCACAACACGCAGCTTTGTAGCAGAATCGTATTTGATAGAAGAAGTAAAAGAAGTCATTTTGTGAACTGTCTGCAGAGATTCACCATTAGTTACGTTGTTTGCTAGCGACATCCTGAAAAAAAATCACTGCAGCAACTACGGACCAACTGGACCAGCTGAGTCATTGAGTCATAGGTCAATTCAGCATGGATGCTCTCCCTTTCACCTAATCACCCAGCTAGCCAATCCCAATGTCCTGCATTTGGCCCATATCCCTCCAAGACCCATCCCTCAATTTACCCATGGAACTGCTTCTTCAATAATTGGTTTGTTATTTATTTGGGCATATGGAGGCGTAGAGCTTAGTGCAACACTATGATGGGGTTTGAAGTTCAACCCTGGGACCCTCTGTAAGGAGTGTCAGTTCGTCCTCCCTGTGGAATGCCGGGTGTTCTCTGAGTGCTCCAGTTTCCTTCCACGGTCTAAAGGTATACTGGGTAGGTTAATTGATCATTGTAAATTGTCCCGTGATTAGGCTAGGATTAAATCAGGGTCGTCAGGGGCTGCTGGGTGGTGCGGCTTGAAAGGCCAGAAGGTTCTGTTTTGTGCTGTATCTCTAAATAAAATTAAAAATAACTAAAAATAAATAATTAATATCACGTGTACTGAGATTACTTGATCCTGATGTAGTTCATACAGATCATTTCATTGCAACTGTGCACTAGGGAGTATAAGAGAAAACTAACAGAATTCAGAATATAGTTTAACCAAGTGGAGTGGAGATACACAATAAGGTGCAAGGCCAATATGAGGTGGATTGTGAGGTCAAGATTCCATCTTATCATACTAGGACACCGTTCAATAGTCTTATAACAGCAGGATAGAAGCTGTCTTTGAGCCCGGCTGAACGTGCTTTCAAGCTTTTGTATCTTCCTCCCAATTAGAAGAGGGAGAGGAGGTAATGCCTGAGATGTGTGGGTCTTTGACGCTGGACAGCAAATTGTTGCTTCCTCATAAATTCTTTATGGTTATGGTAGTCAGCTTGTTGTTTTAGCTTAGTGCAACCAGGCTAAAAATATTTTGCTGATGATTTTCATTTGTAGTTAGTGTCTGAGGCTTCTCATTTAAGTGTCCAACAATAATCAGCCAGCATTGACAGATTCTAGTTGCCCTGATACCGTTTCTCCATGACCGCAATGTCCTGGTGAAACTTTCACCTTGTTCGTCACTGACAGTGCCAAGATTTGCAGGGAAGAAGTCTAAATTGGAAAATGAATTTTAGTGACATGTTGCACTTCAGGATTTCGTATGCTTGACACATGTTGTCAACAGTTGCACGTAGTTTGGTGCTCTGTAGTTGCCAAGAAAATTCTTAACAACACTGTTGAATGCCTTCCAAGTGATTTTCTCGTGTCCCACTAGAAGTTCCTTGAATAGCCTGGCTTTGATGATCACTGATGCGGTTCTTTATAGCCATTGCTCCTGCTCTTGGAGTTCACCGACCGGCCACTTTTCAATATCACAAGGATGTGGTTTGGAAGATGCGTGCCTTAAGGGTGAGACCTGGTGGACGAGCCAATTCCACACTGGTGTAGCCAACGGAGGCACTGCAGGAGAAACAGAACATTGTGAACAGTGGATCGGCTGTTGGAGGCTTATGTCCTCGAGCAATCTCTCTCTCCCAAACAAGAGAAAATCTGCAGATGCTGGCAATCCAAGCAACGCACACAAAATGCTGGAGGAACTCAGCAGGCCAGGCAGCAACTATGGAAAGAAGTACAGTTGACGTTTCAGGCCAAGATCCTTTCTCTCGATGGTGGGGGAGAGCTTGCTACTGATTCTCTAGTCGGAGAAGCTCAGAATAAATGTAACGTGGCGGTCTGTAACATCACAACAGTGACTGCTTTGTTGTTCTTCCATTTTGCTGTGGTGACACCTCTCTGTCCCTTGTTAGTGAGAGAGAGAGCCTGTGGCATGTCGAATTGTCAGGTGAACAATAGATTTTGTTGGACTGCAGATCATGGTCTCTTTTTGGGGGTCTTGCTATTTCTTGCTTGGTGGGTGGTGGATACTAATGCTTCCAGCTGTAGTAAGAGGGGGAGAGGCAGGGGGCAGCGTTAATGCTTTGCTGCTGCTTGTGCATGAGAGAGGGGAGAGGCGACTTTGTGGTTCTAACATTTTTCTGTCATTCATTTTTTTGGGGTTCTGTTTCATGGATGTCTGTGGAGAGTAAGAATTTTAGGTTGTATATTATAAACATTCTCTGAAAGTAAATGGAACCATTGAACTTTTGAACCTGTTTGATTTGTGGACCAACAAGAATACCTTCCTTAATTTTGGCATCAATTATTCTGGGAAACATCTGTCTCAAGTATCAAGATCCTTCACAGAAATTTTTGTGCCTGGTTACAGCAGATTCCATCCTTGGAGTGTGGGACCCAGGAATTCTGCTTTAACTTTTGACAAACCCAAGTCTCTGACCAGGTCATTTAACTCAGATTGAGTTATTGGATGAGGCTCACTTGACATAAAGGTTCAAAATCTGTATCAGTATCAGCGTTGTTTTGCATTCCTGACTCGTGCATCATGATATCTTTGTCTGCCTCCTCCGGACTCCATCACTCTGTTGGCTTTGATACTGGAAGATTATCGTCATGTGGCACAGGTCTCACGGCTGAAGGGAGATTGGGGTATTCAATGGATTTTTTGTTTTTAGCAGAGAAACCAGACACACTGGTCAGACATGAGTAGCAGTCTGCCACATGATTCTTCTGCTCTTGTCATATCATCGGGACAGGGAACGGCAATGACTTCAAAGTATCTCTGAGCCAATCTCTCAGATCGACAGAGCATATTGCACAACAAATATGAGAAGTGCAGTCTTTGCCTTAGTCACCAATTTTACATCCAAAGTCGAGGTCATAGGCTTTCTGAATAAGAGGGATTATGCTCTGTCTTTGAGATTTAAGTGTGTACTTGCCACAAATATATTGTGGCTTTTGCAACATTGGCAATGCATTTAGCTATCACAAATACTCCTGAAAATACAACTCCTTTACTATAATGAGTACATACAATGTGCTATATGCGAAGAGCACACATGTCAATGTGATTGCAAACCAATATACATGTGAATGCAATGCATAGAACATTGTCCTTGTCTTGCTTTTATAGCCTTTCTAAAACCTGTCATGCTTTGCAGAATCCATCCCGCTCAGGTATGCCTGGACAAGGTAGAAAACCTTTCAGCTTACATTGTGGGCAACATTTTAATTGACTTGAATTATGAATTGAAATAACAAATCCAGGCAAATTCAAAAAAAATGGGGCATGATGGGGAAATTTCATGGTGATTTTCATAATCAGCAGCCCCAAATCCATGAGCTAGACCCAAAAGTATTCAGGAAGGAAAATCTTTGTTGTCCAGTGTTGTGCTGTCTGTTTTGCCAAGGCAGTGAGAAGTGTAAACAGAGTCCGTGGAGGAGGGGTTGGTTTCTGTGATGTGCTGAGCTATGTACACAAACCTCTGCTTTTCCTTGCAGTCACTTACAGAGCAGTTGTCACACCAAGCCACGATGCATCTGAATACAATGCTTTCTAAGGCGCCTCTATAAACATTGGGGAGGGTGAGAGGGGACATGCCAAATTTCCTCACCCCCCTGAGGAAGGAGAGCCACTGGTGAGATTCAGAATCAGAATCAAGTTTAATATCACTGGCATAGGTTATACGTTATTTTGTGTCAGCAGTACATAATAAAATAACTATAATTACAACAAGAAATTTATAATTAAATAGGCAGTGCCAAAAGAGAGAGAAAAGAAGTACGTCAGTACGCATGGGTACGTTGTTCATTCAGAAATGTGATGTCAGTTGGGAAGAAGCTGTTTTAGAAACATTGAGTGTGTGGCGTCAGGGTCCTGTACCTCCTCCTTGATGGTAGCAATGAGAAGAGGGCATGTCCTGGGTGATGGAGGTCCTTAATGACATATGCCACCTTTCTGAGACATTGCCTTTTGATGATGTCCTTGATGCTGGGGCAACAGGTATCCATGATGGTGCTGACAGAGTTGCAACTTTCTGCAGCTTTTTCTGATCCTGTGCAGTGGCCCTTCCATGCCAGATGGTGATGCAACCAGTTAGAATGCTCTCCACAGGACATCTGTAGTAATTTGCAAGGGTCTTTGGTGACATACCATGTCTCCTCAAACTCCTAATGGAATATAGCCTCTGTTGTGCCTTCTTTGTCATTGCATCAGTACACTTAGCCCAGGATAGATCCTCGGAGATGTTAATACCTAAGAACTTGAAACTGCTCATCTTCTCAATCTCTCACTGCTATGGCGGAAGTTACCATTTGCTTCAAAACAGCAGCAAGTATACCAGTGCCTAAGAAGAATAACGTGAACTGCCTTAATGATTATCACCCAGTAGCACTCTAATCGACAGTGATGAAATGCTTTGAGAGGTTGGTCATGACTAGACTGAACTCCTGCCTCAGCAAGGACCTGGACCCACTGCAGTTTGCCTATTGCCACAATAGGTCAACGGCAGACACAATCTCAATGGCTATTCACACAGCTATAGACCACCTGGACAACACAAATACCCATGATGCTGTTCATCAACTATA
Organism: Mobula hypostoma; assembly: GCF_963921235.1. Taxonomy (NCBI): domain Eukaryota; kingdom Metazoa; phylum Chordata; class Chondrichthyes; order Myliobatiformes; family Myliobatidae; genus Mobula; species Mobula hypostoma. The sequence continues at coordinate 71,856,838 of NC_086107.1, read as the reverse complement.
GCTCAGCGTTCAACACCATCATTCCCACATTCCCACAATTGAGATGTTACAGAACCTGGACCTCTGTATCTCTTTCTGCAATTGGATCCTCAACTTCCTAGCCAGAAGACCACAATCTGTGTGGATTGGTGATAATATCTCCTCCTCGCTGACGATCAGCACTAGTGCACCTCAGGGGTTTTTGCTTAACCCACTGCTCTAGTCTCTCTATACCCATAACTGTGTGGCTAGGCATAGCTCAAATACCATCTATAAATTTGCTGTTGATGCAACCGTTGTTTGTAGAATCTCAGATGGTGACGAGAAGGTGTATAGGAGTGAGATATACCAACTAGTGCAGTGGTGTCGCAGCAACAACCTGGCACTCAACATCAGTTAGACAAAAGAGCTGATTGTGGGCTTCAGGAAGGGTAAGACGAAGGAACACATACCAATCCTCATAGAGGGATCGGAAGTGGAGAGAGTGAGCAGTTTCAAGTTCCTGGGTGTCAAGATCTCTGAGGATCTAACCAGGTCCCAACATATCGATGCAGTTATAAACAAGGCAAGACAGCAACTATACTTCATAAGGAGTTTGAAGAGAGTTGGCATGTCAACAAATACACTCAAAAACGTCTATAGTTGTATTGTGGAGAGCATTCTGACAGGTTGCATCACTGTCTGGTATGGGGGGGGGGGCTACTGCACAGGACTAAAAGAAGCTACAGAGGGTTGAAAATTTAGTCAGCTCCATCTTGGGCACTAGCCGACAAAGTACCCAGGACAACATCAAGGAGAGGTGTCTCAGAAAGGCAGCGTCCATTATTAAGGACCTCCAGCACCCAGGCATGCCCTCTTCTCACTGTTACCATCAGGTAGGAGGTACAGAAACATAGAAAACCTACAACACAATACAGGCCCTTCGGCCCACAATGCTCTGCCAAACATGTACTTTCTTTAGAAGTTACCTAGGGTTACCCATGGCCCTCTATTTTTCTAAGCTCTATGTACCTATCCAGGAGTCTCTTAAAAAACCCTATCGTATCTGTCTCCACCACCATCACCGGCAGACCATTCCCCGCACTCACCACTCTCTGTGTAAAAAACTTACCCCTGACATCTCCTCTGTATCTGCTTCCAAGCACCTTAAAACTGTGTCCTCTCGTGTCAGCCATTTCAGCCCTGAGAAAAAGCCCATGACTATCCACACGATCAATGCTTCTCATCATCTTATACACCTCCATCAGGTCACCTCTCATCCTCCGTCGCTCCAAGGAGAAAAGGCCGAGCTCATTCAACGTATTTTCATAAGGCATACTCCCCAATCCAGGCAACATCCTTGTAAATCTCCTCTGCATCCTTTCTATGGCTTCCACATCCTGGGGTCTGACCAGGGTCCTATATAGCTGTAACATTACCTCTTGGCTCTTAAACCCAATTCCACAGTTGATGAAGGCCAATGCACCATATGCATTCTTAACCACAGAGTCAACCTGCACAGCAGCTTTGAGTGTCTTATGGACTCGGACCCCAAGATCCCTCTGTTCCTCCACACTGCTAAGAGTCTTACCATTAATACTATATTCTGCCAACATTTTTGACCTACCAAAATGAATCACCTCACACTTATCTGGGTTGAACTCCATCTGCCACTTCTCAGCCCAGTTTTGCATCCTATCGATGTCCCACTGTAACCTCTGACAGTCCTCCACGCTATCCACAACACCCCCAACCTTTGTGTCATCAGCAAATTTACTAACCCATCCCTCCACTTCCTCATCCAGGTCATTTATAAAAATCACCAACAGAAGAGGTCCCTGAGGCACACAGCTGGTCACCGACCTCCATACAGAATATGACCCATCTACAACCACTCTTTGACTTCTGTGGGCAAGCCAAATCTGGATCCACAAAGCAATGTCCCCTTGGATCCCATGCCTCCTTACTTGCTCAATAAGCCTTGCATGGGGCACCTTATCAAATGCCTTGCTGAAATCCATATACACTACATCTACTGCACTACCTTCAGTAATGTGTTAAGTCACATCCTCAAAAAATTCAATCAGGCTATTAAAGTACAGCCTGCCTTTGACAAAGCCATGCTGACTATTCTTAATCATAAACACAAAATACTCTGCTGATGCTGGGGTCAAAGCAACACGCACAACATGCTGGAGGAACTTAGCAGGTCGGGCAGCATCCGTGCAAACGATCAGTCAACGTTTCGGGCCTGAACCCTTCGTCAGGACTGAAGCGGGAAGGGGCAGAGGCCCTATAAGGAAGGTGGGGGGAGGGTGGGAAGGAGAAGTCTGGTAGGTTCCAGGTGAAAAACAGTAAGGGGAAAGATAAAGGGGTGGGGGAGGGGAAGCAGGGAGATGATAGGCAGGAAGGGTGAAGAAGGAATAAGGGAAAACACAATGGGTAGTAGAAGGAGGCGGAACCATGAGGAATGTAGTCGGCAGCTGGAGGAGGGGGCAGAGTGAAATAGGGATAGGGGAAGGGAGGGGGAGGGAATTACCGGAAGTTGGAGAATTCTATGTTCATACCAAGGGACTGGAGACTACCTAGACGGTATATGAGGTGTCGCTCCTCCAACCTGCGTTTAGCCTCATCATGGCAGAAGAGGAGGCCATGTATGGACATGTCCGAATGGGTATGTGAAGCAAAGTTGAAGTGAGTGGCAACCAGGAGATCCCATCTGTTGTGGCAGATGGAGCGGAGATTCCTGTCATTTTATGCCTTTCCAAATGTTCATAAGTCCTGCCTCTCATGATCTTCTCCATCAACTTACCAACAACTAAAGTAAGACTCATTGGTCTATAATTTCCTGAGCTATCTCTACTCCCTTTCTTGAATAAGGGAACAACATCAGCAACCCTCTAATCCTCTGGAACCTCTCCCGTCCCCATTGATGATGGAAAGATCATTGCCAGACGCTCAGCAATCTCCTCCCCCATCTCCCAGAGGAGCTTAGGGTACATCTCGTCCAGCCCGGAGACGTATCCAATTTGATGCTTTCCAAAAGCTCCAACACATCCTCTTTCTTAATGTCCATATGCTCAAGCTTTTCAGTCTGCTGTAAGTCATCCCTACAATCGCCAAAATCCTTTTCCGTAGTGAATACTGAAGCAAAGTTTTCATTAAGTACCTCTGCTGTACCCTGCAGTTCCATACACACTTTTCCATTGTCACACTTGATTGGTCCTATTCTTTCACGTCTTATCCTCTTGGTCTTCACATACTTGAAGAATTCCTTGGGGTTTTCCTTAATCCTGTCTACCAAGACCTTCTCATGGCCCCTTCTGGCTCTCCTAATTTCATTGTTTAGCTCCTTCCTGCTAGCCTTATAATCTTCTAGATCTCTATCATAACCTTTTTTTCTGAACCTAGTTTTTTGAAGGATGAAGGCACACTCTCAGTGATTCAAGAACAGCTTCTCCCCCTCTGCCACCCGATTCCCAAATGGACATTGAACCTGTGAACACTTCCAAACTTTTTTAATGCATATTATTTCTGGGTTTTTTTGCACTATTTTTAACCTGTTTAATATTAGTCTACTGAAATTGATTTACTTATTTATTATTTTTTTCCTCTTCTTCTATATTACGTATTGCATTGAACTGCTGCTGCTAAGTTAACAAATTTCATGACACATGCCAGTGATAATAAACCCGATTCAGGCTCTGATATCCTCTTCTGATCCTGTGATGTGTACTGGTGGGTGTTCCCTTGACTTTCCCTTCCTGAAGTCCACAATCAGTTAATGGTCTTACTGCCGTTGAGTGCAAGATTGTTGCTGTGACTCCACCCAACCAGCTGATCTATCTTGCTCCTGTACGTCTCCTCATCACCATCTGAAATTCTGCCAACGATAGTTGTGTCATCGGCAAATTTATCGATGGTGTTTTAGCTGTGCCTAGGCACACAGTCATGGGCATAGAGCAGGATTCCCGACCTTTTTTATGCCATGGACCGCTACCATTAACTGAGGGGTCCATGGACCCCAGGTTGGACAACCATGGTAGACCAGTGGGCTAAGCATGCATCACTGAGTGTGCTACTGTTGACTGCCAGCAGGGAGATGTAATTTCCAATCTCCACCAATTGTGATCCCCCAGTGAGGACGTCAAGGATCCAGAGGGTGCAGAGGGATGTACAGAGGCCTAAGTTTTGGAGCTTGTTGATTAGTACTGAACATTCAAAGTTCAAAGTAAATTTACAATTGAAGTACATATATGCCACCATATGCAACACTAAGGTTCATTTTCTTGTAGGCATTGTCAATAAATTCATAATAGAATAATAACCAGCTGAGTGAAGTTATTCTAGTGATCTCAGTGAACACACCAGTCAGTTGATCAGCACAGGTTTTTAGCACTTGGCCAGATACCCCATCTGGGCCAGATGCTTTTGGTGGATTCACCTTCCTGAAGGCTGCTCACACGTTGGTCTCACATCACAGGATCATCAGGTGTTATGGGCGTTCGTGATGGTTCTTCTGTGATTTGATGGTCAAAGCAAACAAAGAAGGCATTGAGCTCATCTGGAAGCGAAGCTCTGTTGTCACCTATGTTGCTTATTTAACTTTATAAAAAGTGATAGTATTCAAACCCTACCACAACTGTTAAGTATTCTTTGTTGATTCAAGTTTAGTCCAGAATTGCTACTTCACCCGTGAGATGGCTTTCCAGAAATCATACCTGGCCCTCTTGTAACTTCCTTGATCACCAGACCTGATTGCCTCTGATCTGGCCCTCGGCAGATTGTGGATCTTATGGTTCATGCAGGGCTTCTGGATGGAGGAGACTCTGAATGATTTTGTGGGAACACACTCATCTACGACTGTTTTACTAAGGTCCGTGACAACCATGATGTGTTCATTCAGATCCACAGATGAGTCCTTGAACGTCGGCCTAGTCCATCAACTCGAAGCAGTCCTGTAGCCATTCCTCTGCCTCCCTCAACCAGCTCTTTGTTGTCCTAATCCTCAATGAGGATCAAGAAACTGTAACCTGATGTAGATATTGCTGCTGTCCAAGCCGAGTGGAGAACCAGTGAGATTGCAGGCACTGTAGATCTGTTGTGGTGACAGGCAAATCGCAGCAGATCCATTTCCTTGCTTAGACAGGCGTTGATTCTGGCCACAACCAACCTCTCAAAGCACTTCATCACAGCATTTGTGAGTGCAACTGAATGATAGTTACATGAGGCAGCTCACCCTGTGTTAGAGTGATTTTTGGGTTTAGGTCATTTACATTTAGCAAATGGCTTTGGTTACCAGTCTTCTGTTCCTTGAAAATGTATTGTGGATTTAATTTGGAACAATGGATTCCAAAAAGCTGTGAATCCCAGTCCAGACGATGCTGCTGTCTGTGGGGTGGATGCAAATCAGAAGGTGCAAAGTTTATATGTGGTTTCAAAAGAAAGCATTGTCTATACTTTGTAAATATGGATCTGTCCTTTGTGCTTGACACATAAAATATTGAGCCCCACATTGAGCCAGCAGACCTTTCCACCAAGAGCATCTCTGTATGATGCCAGCTGTACCTTGTTTTGTCGAATAGAGAAGCTGCTTTGTACCTACCATTAATTTTCTCTGGTGATTTCATTTCACCCAACACCACCCTACTCTTGGGCACTGGTATGATTGCTGCCCTTTTGAAACAGTTGTGGACCTCTGACTGCAGCAGTGAGAGATTGATGATGTCCATGAGCATTCTACCAGTTGGTTGGCAGAGATTTTCGGTGCCCTACCAGGTATACCAATAGGGCCTGATGCCTTGTGAGGGTTCACCCTCATGAAAGATGTTCTGATGATGGCCTCTGAGATAGAGGTTACAGGGTAACCACATGTTGCAGGGATTTGCACTAGTGTAGTTTCTTGGTCATGGTGTCTACATGGTTGGACCAGGACAGGACTTTGGTGAAGTTCACTCTTAGGACTTTGAAGTTATTAGTCCCCTTGACCTCAGCACCATTGATATATACAGGAGCACGTGCACCGCCTCCTTCCTGAAGTCAATGACCAGCTCTTTTGTTTTGTTGAGATAATAGTATCAATATAAGTAATGAAGGAGCCATCAGAAAAGGATATTCAAGGATTAAAAATCATCTCTTGGACGAGTGTAGATTCATAAAGGAAAGTCAGTATGAATTTGTTAAAAGCAAATCAAGTTTTGCTTAAATGAGTTTTTGAAGAGTACAATGTGATTGATATTGTGCAAATGTATTTTCAAAAACAAAGTGCCATATAGTAACTGTTAGCAAAACTAACAAGTATGGAATAAAAGGTGCAGTTGCAGAATTAATGTGTCTACAGCACACAAATTCACGATTTGGAGATGGCACATTCAGAAGAGTGAGAAACAATGAGGTGGGGAATGACAATTTAAAGGGAATAAGTCAGGATGGTGGAGCTAGCAGACATCTGACAATGAAGTCTCATGCCTGAAAGTGCGAACTGTTACACTTTGGGTGGAGGAATGAGCAGATGCAATATGATTAGAAGGGTAGAATTCAGAAGGAGGTGCACTAATGAAAGAACAGGGGATTTATGTGCAGTAGGACAATTTGAGAAAACAGCTAAAAACGCACCTGGGATTTATGAATAGAAACGAAGTATATAAAAACAAGTAAGTTCTCTCCCAACTTAATAAAACACTGGTTTGGCTGCTACTGGAGTATTGTGTTGATTCTGAGCACTGCACTATCGGAAGGGTGTGATCGCCTGAGAGGAGTTATGAAAAGATTTGCCGAAATGATTCAGAAGCTGTTGACCATTTGTCAACGGAACAAGGGTAGGAAATTCACAACACAAATCGTAATTAATCAAAGATCGCACTTCATTGTCTCTGTACAAACAATAACATAACTATGTTGACCCTGGGCCAATAGCTTAGACATGAATTCTACTGTTTACTCTCCACTGATACACATTCAGACCACTTTTTCAACTTATATCACTGAAATAGGGGATCTCCATTGACCAGATGATTTATCCTTTCTTCACCCAGCCCCTGGGTCTCTTGAGAGAGTTGTCACTGATAGCACACTCGAAGTGTCCACTTTTATACTCATTCCTCACCAATTCAAATATTACGTTCCAGTGTCACTGGTGGTAGGTCGTCTGATTGACCTTTAACACCTTGTTATTGGCTCTGCTCCTGGCCAGCATCCATTTATTGCCCTCTTCCCAGCAAGTAACAATCGGTAATTTATGGCTCTTCATTCTCTTCAGTAACCAGAACAGATCAAATCACTCCAGGCAGGCACCAACCCAATATTCACAAACCAGCATGTTATGTTATATCAAAGACACCTCACAAGTAACTTCTCATTTGGAAATGATCTCCAGACCAGCAGATTACCTGAAACATCACTATGTCCACACAGAAAGCAAAGTAATTCCACCTGACAAAATAGAGGATGTAAAACAGTTCCACAAAATGGCAGCCTCCATCTCCAAGCACATGGCAGAAACAAAGACAATTGATCTGTCTGTTTCCATTGACTTTGACCCTATCGAGTTCAATGTTTAATTTAAATCCACCCTGACCAAAAGTAAGACTTTCAGTTACATGGGAAGATTAAATAGGCTGAAGGAGGAAAGATTGAGAGGAGCTTTTGTCAAAGTGCACGAGACTATGAAGTGTTCTTGAAGGATTCCTCTTGGTAAAGGGTCAAGATAACATAGAACATACAATAGTACAGCACAGTACAGGCTCTTCGGCCCACACTGTTGTGCTGACCCTCAAACCCTGCCTCCCATATAAGCCCCCACCTTAGATTCCTCCATATACCTGTCTAGTAGTCTCTTAAACTTCACTAGTGTATCTGCCTCCACCACTGACTCAGGCAGTGCATTCCACGCACCAACCACTCTCTGAGTAAAAAACCTCCCTTGAACTTCCCACCCTATACCTTAAAGCCATGTCCTCTTGTATTGAGCAGTGGTGCCCTGGGGAAGAGGCGCTGGCTATCCACTCTATCTATTCCTCTTATTATCTTGTACACCTCTATCATGTCTCCTCTCAACCTCCTTCTCTCCAAAGAGTAAAGCCCTAGCTCCCTTAATCTCTGATCATAATGCATACTTTCTAAACCAGGCAGCATCCTGGTAAATCTCCTCTGAACCCTTTCCAATGCTTCCACATCCTTTCTATAGTGAGGTGACCAGAACTGGACACAATACTCCAAGTGTGGCCTAACCAGAATTTTACAGAGCTGCATCATTACATCGCGACTCTTAAACTCTATCCCTCGACTTATGAAAGCTAACACCCCATAAGCTTTCTTAACTACCCTATCCACCTGTGAGGCAACTTTCAGGGATCTGTGGACATGTACCCCGAGATCCCTCTGCTCCTCCATACTACCAAGTATCCTGCCATTTACTTTGTACTCTGCCTTGGAGTTTGTCCTTCCAAAGTGTACCACCTCACACTTCTCCGGGTTGAACTCCATCTGCCGCTTCTCAGCCCAATTCTGCATCCTATCAATGTCTCTCTGCAATCTTTGACAATCCTCTACACTATCTACAACACCACCAACCTTTGTGTCATCTGCAAACTTGCCAACCCACCCTTCTACCCCCACATCCAGGTCGTTAATAAAAATCACGAAAAGTAGAGGTCCCAGAACAGATCCTTGTGGGACGCCACTAGTCACAATCCTCCAATCTGAATGTACTCCCTCCACCACCACCCTCTGCCTTCTGCAGGCAAGCCAATTCTGAATCCACCTGGCCAAACTTCCCTGGATCCCATGCCTTCTGACTTTCTGAATAAGCCTACCGTGTGGAACCTTGTCAAATGCCTTACTAAAATCCATATAGATCACATCCACTGCACTCCCCTCATCTATATGCCTGGTCACCTCCTCAAAGAACTCTATCAGGCTTGTTAGACACGTTCTGCCCTTCACAAAGCCATGCTGACTGTCCCTGATCAGACCATGATTCTCTAAATGCCTATAGATCCTATCTCTAAGAATCTTTTCCAACAGCTTTCCGACCACAGATGTAAGGTTCACTGGTCTATAATTACCCGGACTATCCCTACTACCTTTTTTGAACAAGGGAACAACATTCGCCTCCCTCCAATGCTCCGGTACCATTCCCATGGACAACGAGGACATAAAGATCCTAGCCAGAGGCTCAGCAATCTCTTCTCTCACCTCGTGGAGTAGCCTGGGGAATATTCCGTCAGGCCCCGTGGACTTATCTGTCCTAATGTATTTTAACAACTCCAACACCTCCTCTCCCTTAATATCAGCATGCTCCAGAACATCAACCTCACTCATATTGTCCTCACCATCATCAAGTTCCCTCAAATTGGTGAATACCAAAGAGAAGTATTCATTGAGGACCTCGCTCACTCCCACAGCCTCCAGGCACATCTTCACACATTTATCTCTAATTGATCCTACCTTCACTCCTGTCATCCTTTTTTTCTTCACATAACTGAAGAATGCCTTGTGGTTTTCCTTTACCTTACACGCCAAGGCCTTCTCATTCTCCCTTCTTGCTCTTCTCAGCCCCTTCTTAAGCTGCTTTCTTGCTTCCCTATATTCCTCAATAGACCCATCTGATCCTTGCTTCCTAAACCTCATGTATGCTGCCTTCTTCCTCCTGACTAGATATTCCACCTCACTTGTCACCCATGGTTCCTTCACCCTACCATTCTTTTTCTTCCTCACTGGGACAAATTTATCCCTAACATCCTGCAAGAGATCTCTAAACATCGACCACATGTCCATAGTACATTTCCCTGCAAAAACATCATCCCAATTCACACCCGCAAGTTCTAGCCTTATAGCCTCATAATTTGCCCTTCCCCAATTAAAAATTTTCCTGTCCTCTCTGATTCTATCCTTTTCCATGATAATGCTGAAGGCCAGGGAGCGGTGGTCACTGTCCCCCAGATGCTCACACACTGAGAGATCTGTGACCTGACCCGGTTCATTACCTAGTACTAGATCTAGTATGGCATTCTCCTTGGTCGGCCTGTCCACATACTGTGACAGGAATCCATCCTGGACACACTTAACAAATTCAGCTCCATCTAAACCCTTTGAACTAATCAGGTGTCAATCAATATTAGGGAAGTTAAAGTCACCCATGATAACAACCCTGTTATTTTTGCACCTTTTCAAAATCTGCCTCCCAATCTGCTCCTCTGTATCTCTGCGGCTATAGAATACCCCCAGTAGAGTAACTGCTTCCTTCCTGTTCCTGACTTCCACCCATATTGACTCAAAAGAGGATCCTGCTACATTACCCACCCTTTCTGTAGCTGTACTAGTATCTCTGACCAGTAATGCCACCCCTCCTCCCCTCCCCCCCATCCCTTTTAAAACACTGAAATCCAGGAATATTGAGAATCCATTCCTGCCCTGGTGCCAGCCAAGTCTCTGTAATGGCCACTACTTCATAATTCCATGTATGTATCCAAGTGCAAACAACAGGAATTCTGCAGATGCTGGAAATTCAAGCAACATACATCAAAGTTGCTGGTGGACGCAGCAGGCCAAGCAACTGACGAAGGGTCTCGGCCTGAAACGTCGACTGCACCTCTTCCTACAGATGCTGCTTGGCCTACTGCGTTCACCAGCAACTTTGATGTATGTTGCTATGTATCCAAGCTCTCAGTTCATCACCTTTGTTCCTGATGCTCCTTGCATTGAGGTACACACATTTCAGCCCTTCTACCTTACTGTCTTTACACCGTTTATTCCGCTTCTCTTTCCTCAAAGCCTCTCTGTATGTTAGATCTGGCTTTACTCCATGCACTTCTTTCACTGCTCTATCGCTCTGGGTCCCATCCCCCTCGCAAATTAGTTTAAACCCTCCCGAACCATACTAGCAAACCTACCTGCAAGGATATTGCTCCCCCTCGAGTTCAGGTGCAACCCATCCAATCTGTACAGGTCCCACCTTCCCCAGAAGAGATCCCAATGATCTAAAAATCTAAAACCCTGCTCCCTGCACCAACTCCTCAGCCACGCATTCAACTGCCATCTCCTCCAATTCTTACCATCACTGTCATGTAGCACTGGCAGTAATCCTGAGAACGCCACCCTTGAGGTCCTGTTCTTCAGCCTTCTGCCTAATTCCCGAAACTCACACTTCAGGACCTCATCCCTCTTCCTGCCTATGTCATTGGTCCCAACATGTATCACGGCTTCTGGTTGCTTTCCCTCTCGTACCAGGATGTCGTGCACCCAGTCAGAGGCATCCCAGACCCTGGCACCCGGGAGGCAACAAACCATGCGGGTGTCCTTCTCACGTCCACAAAATCTCCTGTCTGCTCCCCTGACTATAGAGTCTCCAATGACGACAGCTTTCCTCTTCTCCGTCCCACCCTTCTGCACCACAGGGTCAGACTCAGTGCCGGAGGCCCTGCCACTGTGGCTCACACCTGGTCAGTCATCCCTGCCAACAGTATCCAGGATGGTAAACTTATTATTCAGGGGAATGGCTACAGGGGGGCGCTGCACTACCTGTCTGCTCACCTTTGCTTTCACCCAACGACCTGCTTCCGACAGCCTAGGTGTGACTACCTCCCTGTAGCTCTCATCTATGACTGCCTCATTCTCCCTTATGAGTCGAAGTTCATCCAGTTGCTGCTCCAGATTCCTTACACGGTCTTCCAGATCGTCCAGCCCTATGCACTCCTGGCAGATGTGACTCTGCGGGAGAGGGGCGTTCCCCCAAGACTGCCACATCTCACATGAGAGGCACATCACCATCTCAGGAGACGTAAAAACTAACTGCGAGCTAGCTTGCCCTCCGTCTCTTCTCGTCAAAGCCTCAAAAATCCACTCCTTCACTGGCCCACTCACGCACTGGCCGCTTCGCTTGAGCTATCCCTCTATTTATCTGTTTGAGCTTTTCAAAATGCTTGGTCACCTGACCTCGACTGCCCAATCAGCTGCTTTCTGAAGAGTCTGAGCTATTCATATCTTGATTGTCTAATTAACGGCTTACTGCTGATCTATTCAAATCTTGATTGACTTGATTGCACAGACCAACTGTCAAAACTGCCAGAATCTCTCGAGTCAAAGCCTCAAAGCTCCACTCCTTCACTGGCTCACTCACGCTCTGGCCGCTTTCCTGCATAGGCAGGAACAGGGATGTGATATAGATCACATCCACTGCACTACCCTCATCTATATGCCTGGTCACCTCCTCAAAGAACTCTACCAGGCTTGTTAGACACGATCTGCCCTTCATAAAGCCATGCTGACTTTCCCTGATCAGACCATGATTCTCTAAATGCCTATAGATCCTATCTCTAAGAATCTTTTCCAACACCTTTCCTGCCACATTCGGAAAGCTCACTGTTCTATAATTACCCGGACTATCCCTACTACCTTTTTTGAACAAGGGGACAACATTCGCCTCCCTCCAATCCTCCGGTACCATTCCCGTAGACAACGAGGACATAAAGATCCTAGCCAGAGGCTCAACAATCTCTTCCCTCGCCTTGTGGAGCAGCCTGGGGAATATTCCGTCAGGCCCCGGGGACTTATCCATCCTAATGTATTTTAACAACTCCAACAACTCCTCTCCCTTAATATCAACATACTCCACAACATCAACCTCACTCATATTGTCCTCACCATCATCAAGTTCCCTCTCATTGGTGAATACCAAAGAGAAGTATTCATTGAGGACCTCGCTCACTTCCACAGCCTCCAGGCACATCTTCCCACCTTTATCTCTAATCGGTCCTACCTTCACTCCTGTCATCCTTTTTTTCTTCACATAATTGAAGAATGCCTTGAGGTTTCCTTAACCCTACTCGCCAAAGCCTTCTCATGTCCCCTTCTTGCTCTTCTCAGCCCCTTCTTAAGCTCCTTTCTTGCTTCCTTATATTCCTCAATAGACCCATCTGATCCTTGCTTCCTAAACCTCATGTACGCTGCCTTCTTCCACCTGACTAGATTTTCCATCTCACTTGTCACCCATGGTTCCTTCACCCTACCATTCTTTTTCTTCCTCACTGGGACAAATTTATCCCTAACATCCTGCAAGAGATCTCTAAACATCGACCACATGTCCATAGTACATTTCCCTGCAAAAACATCATCCCAATTCACACCCGCAAGTTCTAGCCTTATAGCCTCATAATTTGCCCTTCCCCAATTAAAAATTTTCCTGTCCTCTCTGATTCTATCCTTTTCCATGATAATGCTGAAGGCCAGGGAGCGGTGGTCACTGTCCCCCAGATGCTCACCCACTGAGAGATCTGTGAACTGACCCGGTTCATTGCCTAGTACTAGATCTAGTATGGCTTTCCCCCTGGTTGGCCTGTCCACATACTGTGACAGGAATCCATCCTGGACACACTTAACAAACTCTGCCCCATCTGAACCCTTGGAACTAATCAGGGGCCAATCAATATTAGGGAAGTTAAAGTCACCCATGATAACAACCCTGTTATTTTTGCACCTTTCCAAAATCTGCCTCCCAATCTGCTCCTCTGTATCTCTGCTGCTACCAGGGGGCCTATAGAATACTCCCAGTAGAGTAACTGCTTCCTTCCTGTTCCTGACTTTCACCCATACTGACTCAAAAGAGGATCCTGCTACATTACCCACCCTTTCTGCGGCTGTAGTAAAACAAAGTTCAAAGGCAACACGTGAAGAACCATTTTCACACAACAAGTAGAACAGATCTGAAATGCAATGCCTGATGGGATGAATGGAAGCTCTCAAAACAGGACTAGTTAAGTATTTGAAAGGAAGTAATTTGTTGGGCTACTGGGAGAGTGCTGGGGAAGTGGATAGTTTGAAGCTTATAAAAGCTGTCAAGGACCTGGCAGAGGAATGGGATTGATGCTGCATTGATTCTATGATTTGGGAAATAATGCAACCCATTGGAATGAATAACATGATATCACTGGACGATCTGAATATTATTTTATTATTGATTTATTTGTTGAGATACAGCATGAAATAGGCCCTCCGGACCTTCAAGCCACACTGCCCAGCAATCCCCACCGATTTAATGCTAGCCTAATCATGAGTCAATGTACAATGATCAATTAACCTGCTACCCTCTACGTCTTTGGACTGTGGGAGGAAGCTGGAGCACGTAGGACAGGAAACCCACATGGTCACGGGGAGGACGTACAAACATCCTCCAGGCAACAGTGAGAATAGAAATGCAATATGAAAAAATACATGCATGTTGATTAACATCAGGAAAAAAGTTTAGCAAGGAATGTAGTTGAACTGCACAGTGTAATAGTGGCAGTACTGAACAGACTGGATAAAGAAAATACCATCAGGATTAAGGCATTCTAACCCCAAAATCTACAGTCCCATTCAGTCAGAATGCCGAAGTGAAACTCATCCCCATTTACCTTTGCTTCATATCCGGGAAGTCCTTATCTAACAAAAAAATTATGAGTCTAAAGTTAGGAAAATTCAGCTAATCCAACTCCTAGAACCTTTTGCGAGAGAGTTCCAAATTTGTAATACATATTGTGTGGAAAAAATGCTTCCAAGACAACTTCGGTCAAGATGGCACTGAATTGTTCTTGACATTTCAGACTTTTTATAGCGCAACCTCTAAGTCTGCTTCCAGCCTAGACCTTGATCGACAACACCTCCAGGCCGAAACTTTTTGTGCTGCCAGTAGAGCCCCAGTCTCCCCTTCCTTTAACACCACTCTTCAATCCCACGTCTCTCAAATCCCACTATCAACCCTTGGGTCCTTGGAGACGCCATCTTCCTCCAAGTCCACCCTCTCTGAATACCCCAAATGTCCTCTCTCTTCAGACACTACCAACTGTTGTAATGCGAGCATTATTAAAAGTAAGTTAATACAAATTAGGAATGGGGGGGGGGTGGATTTACTTCCATTCTTTTTACTTCTGGTGTGTTTTGTATATAGTGTCCCTGCCATGCTCTACGGGTTGTGAAAGCCTCTGTATATACGTAATGGTTTTTGACGTTCGAGATAAAATTGTTTCTTTGGGCATGAAGTTGTCAAGTGTGCCTTTTTCAAAGTAGAAGTTACCACACACTTTTGGCGACGAGGTGAACTGGTTTTGTGGATGTGTCGGCATGTTTCAAACAGGAGCAGCAGCGCTGATAAAGGGCCTCACGTTCAGATGGCTATGTTTGGGACTATCGTTGAATTTGTGGAGTTAACGGAGGACTGGTTGGATTCTGAGGAAAGGTTGGGACTCTTTTTCTGTGCTAATGGAATTACTGAGGAGGCTAAGAAGCGCTCTATTCTCCTGAGTGTGTGTGAGGCGACGACTTACAAGCTAATAAGGAATTTAGCCACACCGCAGAAACCAGGGGACATTCCGTATGACGAACTGGTCAAGCTCGTGGGGAACCACTATAGTCCGAAACCTTCTGTGATAGTTTAACGGTGTAAGTTTCACAGCCGTTTCAGGAAGCCAGGTCAGTCTGTGGCCAATTTTGTGGCCAAGCTTTGGCAGTTGTCGGAGCATTGTGATTTTGGAGTGGTGTTGGATGACATGTTCCGTGATTGATTGGTATGCAGCATTAATAATGACGGCATACAATGCTGCCTGTTAGGGGAAACCCCACCGCTGACTTTCAAGAAAGCCTTAGAGATTGCCCAAGGCATGGAGATTGCTGCTAATAATGTCAAGGATATCCGGAAAGGACATAGTGGCGGCGGGGGGTCACAGTTGGCAGCAGTGCACCAAGTCAGGAGGGAGACTGGTAAACAGGCAAAGCGGGTGGAACGTTTCCGGTGTGGAGGGACGCACTACGCAAATGATTGCAAATTCAAAGACACTGTCTGCCATGCTTGTAGCAAAAAGAGACATTTAGCTAAAGAGTGCAGAAGTTCAAAGGGTAAGATTAAGCCTGGGCAGGGGAATGCTCTACAGGCTCAGGCAGCCACACACCATCGAGAAGAAGCAGACTAAGAGGCAGCGTGTGCTTACAACATGTTTGCAGTGGAAACAGATGAGTAACCACCTGAACCATATTATGTGACAGTCACCGTCAGGGGAAAGGACATTAAGTTTGAGATTGACTCAGGGGCAACTGCATCGGTCATTAGTGAGGAGACCTACAGGAGGACATGGGGGTCCAACCTGCCTCCCATTAGACCGTCAAAGCTCAAACTTAGGACCTATACGGGGCAGCCCATACCTCATTTAGGGGTGTTACATGTCGACATTTCAGCTGGGGTTCAGAAGGCTGAAGCCAGGCTAGTGATAGCTAAGGGCAGGGGGCCCAGTCTTTTGGGTCACGATTGGCTTCGCAAAATCCGGCATGAAATTAAGTATGCACACACGACGGAGGACATTCTGCAGTGGTGCAGTGATGTTTTCAGGGACGAGCTGGGAACACTGAAGGGTGTGACAGTGAAACTCCATGTTGACCCTGAGGCTACATCACGTTTTTTTAAGCCCAGGTCGGTGCCCTGTGTCATGAAAGGCAAAGTCGAGGAGGAGCTGGAACGTTTACAGAGGCTGGGCATTATTGAGCCCCTCCAGTTTTCAAGATGGGCGGCTCCCATTGTTCCAGTTTTGAAGGCAGACGAAATGGTGAGGATATGTGGGGATTATAAGCTTACGGTAAATCAGGTCTCTAGGCTGGAGGAGTACCCATTGCCACGGGTGGATGACCTGTTTGTGACTTTGTCAGGGGGTAAGCTGTTCACAAAGCTGGACATGAGCCATGCCTACCAACAGCTGCTGCTCGACGAGGATTCAAAGGAGTACATCACAATTAATACGCACAAGAGATTATTCAAGTACCATCGCCTGGTGTTTGAAGTGGCGTCCAGCCCTGCCATTTTCCAAAGGACAATGGACACTTTGCTGCAGGGGATTCCACACGGAGCAGTGTACCTTGATGATATTTTGATCATGGGGGCTACGGAAGTGGAGCATCTGGCTAATTTAGAACGGGTGCTGAAGAGGCTTTCAGATGTAGGGCAGCGGTTGAAACGTAGAAAATGTGTGTTCCTGACATCGAGTGTGACTTACCTGGGACACAAGATCACAGCTGAGGGGCTTTTCCTGTGGAGGACAAAGTGAGAGCTATTAAGGAGGCCCCAAGCCCTAAGACCATCATGGAACTCAGATCATTTTTGGGCACGGTGAATTATTATGGCAAGTTTCTTCCTGATCTCGCAAGGGTTTTGACCCCACTGTATGAGCTGCTTCACAATGACACTAAGTGGCAGTGGGGTGAAGAGCAGGAGAAAGCTTTCAAGGAAGTGAAAGAACTTTTCCACTCAGTGAAGCTGCTTGTTCACTATGACCCAGACAAGGAGATCACCCTTGCATGCGATGCCTCGCCCTGTGGAGTCCGGGCAGTTCTCTCACATGTAATGGAGGACCGCTCAGAGAGGCCTATAATTGGTTTTGGTTCACGTACCCTGACAGCTGCTGAGAAGGGATATTCACAGCTAGACAAAGAAGGTCTGGCCATTGTTTCTGTGGTCAAACGCTTTCATCAGTACCTTTATGGATGTGTATTTACAATTTATACAGACCATAAACCACTGATGAGCCTGTTCAGTGAGACTAGATGCATCCCACTGCTACCCTCAGCCAGGATACAGCGCTGGGCTCTTACATTGTCAGCCTACCGGTACACTATAGTGTACAGAGCGGGTGGGGATAATGCAAATGCTGATGCACTGAGTCAACTACCTTTACCTGAGACACCTGTTACTACATATGTGCCTCCAGAGACTGTGTTTTCATTGGAGAGGCTGTCAGAGACACCTGTAAAGGCGACCCAGATCAAGCAGTGGACAGAGAGGGACCCAGTCCTGTGCCAAGTCAAGACTTTTCTTTTACAAGGTTGGCCCAGAGTCGTGGAAGGAGAAGAACTGAGGCCTTATGCCAAACGCAAGGCAGAACTCAGTCTGCAGGATGGCTGCATTTTCTGGGGCGCAAGGATCATCGTGCCTCCCCCTGGCCGTTCACAGATTGTGGAGGAAATTCATGAGACTCACCCAGGAGTGTCTCGAATGAAAAGCCTTGCAAGATCCTATGTCTGGTGGCCAAGAATGGATCAGGATCTGGAGAACAAGGTAAAATCATGCACGCAATGTCAGACTAATCAGAATATGCCACCACCAGTTCCTTTGCACCCATGGGAGTGGCCAGACCACCCCTGGTCTAGGCTACATTTGGATTTTGCTGGCCCTTTTATGGGGCAGATGTTTCTTGTAATGGTAGATGCGCATTCTAAATGGATCGAAGCTCACATCAAGAGCAACATCACAGCCCCCTCAACCAGAGACAACTCAGGCAAGTGTTTGCAGTCCACGGGTTGCCTGACACTCTGGTCACTGATAATAGCCCGCTGTTCACCAGTGAACTGTTCAGTGAGTTCATGCAGCAGAATGGCATTCATCACATTCGGACGACCCCTTTCCACCCAGCCTCCAATGGTTTGGCTGAGCAGCTGTTCAGACAGTGAAGGAAGGCCTGAAGCGGATGACAGGGGACTCTCTTAGCATGCGGCTTTCACGTTTCCTGTTTAAATACCGCCTCACGCCACAGACTACGACTGCCTGCACGCCAGCAGAGATGCTGATAGGGCGTAGGCCCAAGTCAAGATTGGACCTGCTGCACCCGGACATGAAGGCAAAAGTGAGACAGGCTACTGCGGAAGCATGTCCACCAGTGACTTTGCCAGAGGGTGAGACGCTGGCAGAGGGGTTGGGGTCTCCTGAAGAGGATGGACATTCTCACACAGACACACAGACCCCTCTCATGCCCCCAGAACCAGATCCACCCAAAACACCCTCACCAGCGGGGCCTGCTGGGTCACCAGGGGTAGTGCGCAGATCGCAGCACACTCGGAAACCTCCTGACAGACTGAATCTCTGACTGGACAGATTTTTTTTGTTGTTGTTAGATTGAATGTTGAATCTGTCATGTTTTCCATATACTTTGTATTGATAAACTGTTGTAGAGATACTAGTATAAGTTTTCAGGGGTACGCAAGTTAATAGCACCACTGTTTTTATTTCCTAGTTTTTTCATTTGGGGAATGTTGGATTTTAAAGGGGAAGAAGTGTTGTAATGTGAGCATTATTAAAAGTAAGTTAATACTAAATAGGAAATGGGGGGGGGTGTTTACTTCTGTTCTTTTTGCTTCTGGTGTGCTTTGTATATAGCATTCCTGCCATGCTCTACGGGTTGTGAAAGCCTCTGTATGTACGTAACGGTTTTGACGTTCGAGATAAAGTTGTTTCTTTGGGCATGAAGTTGTCGAGTGTGCCTTTTTCAAAGTAGAAGTTACCACACCAACCCTCTTCCCCCCTCTGATTCCAGCTCTCATCCATGCTGTGTCTTCACAATTCCCCCCCCCCACAACCTTCCCCTCTCTGAGGCAGACCGTTCTGTCTTCAGCAGCTGCCTCATCTTTGTGCCCCTGTGCCCACTCCTCAGTAAATTCTGTGACCACCATGCTAAGCACTTCTTCTGCCGTCTGTCTCTGTGCCTTCTTCTTTGGCAAGGACTTTCTAGCCCACACCGATGACCCCTTCCTCTTCCTGAACACCCTGCTCTACTGCCTCCTCTCGATATTTTCATTGCTAACTGCAACTTTAACACTCCTTGCTCCCTCCAAACACACTGCTCTCCCCCTCTCCGCACTAATCCTAACCTCATCATAATCATCAAACCCGCAGATGAGGAGCGGGGGAGGTGCTGTATTGTCTGTGTACTGACCTCTATCTTGCTGAGGCCAGGCAACAACTCTTAGACACCTCCTCTTACTTACCCCTCGAACTGGACTCCACTAAGGAGCACCAGGCATTGTCACCTGCACCATCACCAACCTATTGACTCCCATCCACTGCCACCAATCTCATAGTTCTCTCACCCAGCACTTCCCGTTTCTATTTCCTACCCAAGATCCACAAACCTAGCTGTCCAGGTGGACCCATTGTTTCTGCATATGCCTGTCCCATCGAACTTGTATCTGCATACCTCAACTCTGTTTTATCGCCTCTGGCCCAGTCCCTTCCTACCTACATCCATGTCGCTTCACACACTCTTGATTTTTTCAATGAATTCAAGTTCCCTGGCCTTGATCATTTCACTTTCACAATGGAATTTCCAGTCCATATCAACACCGTCATCAGTGATTCACTTGTAGTGGAGTATGATTCTTCTCCTGGTGGTTGATCTGGTCCCTTGTGGGTCTTGAGATGACTGAAGAGGCTGATCCATGATCCACAAGTTTTTTTGCAGGGTTGGCAGGTGTAGGTCATTGAATTGGTGGTGGATGTAGCTGATTGGACTTTCCCTGTCTCTCCTTATGTTGAAGCCATTTGGTCTTAGTGGCACACTGGAGGTATTCTTCGAGCTATGCGGTCCCCTCATTGACAGTCCTTCTCCAGCTTTTCCTAAGCTGTGCTAATTTCTCCCATCTGTTCAGGTTGATGTGGCACTTCCTCAGGTGTGTCTTAATATTGTCCTTGAACCGCTTTTTCTGCCCTCCAGGAGCGTGCTTTGCATCCTTGAGTTTGCTGAACAGAATTGTTTACGGAGGTGGGAGGCAGGAGGCAGGCATGTGGATGATGTGGCCGACCCATCGCGATTGGAGTTAAGTCACAACTGTGGCTATAGAGTTAATGTTGGCTGGAGTTAGTGTGCCTATTCTTTCAGCTAATTCTCAGAATCTTTTGGAGGCATTTTTTATGGTAAGTTTCTAGGGATTTTATGTGCTCTCTGTATGTTGTCCATGACTCTGCTCCATATAGCAAGGAAAGGAGGACTATAGCTTTATAGACCAGAAGCTTAGTGTTGGTCTTGATACCCCGATCATCAAAAACCCTCTTTCTCAGCCTGGCAAAAGATCCACTCAAACAGCCCTTTCTGTGATTTACTTCAAGGTCAGAGTTGGCTCCTGAAGGAAGGCTGCCAAGATATGGGAAATGATCAGTGTTCTCCAGAGGGATGTTGTCAACTTTGATGGTTGGAGGTTTAGGAGCTTGATCTGAGCAGGACTTGGGTTTTCTTGATGTTTAGATCAAGTCCCAGGAGCCTGTATGGCCTGGCAAAAGAACCCACTATGCACTGCAGGTCCTCCTCAGAGTGAGCTGCGATGGCATTGTCGTCTGCATATTGGAGATTCGTGGTGGAAGTACATGACACTTTGCTCTTTGCCTTGAACCTGTTAAGGTTAAGAGCCCCCCATCTGTCCTATAGAGAATCTAGACTCCTTTGTGGGAGATCTTGACCTGTGAGGTGAAGAATGGCTGCAATGAAAAGGGCAAACAGAGTTGGGGCAATGATGCACACCTGTTTGACCCTAATCTCAACCTTAAAAGGTGCTGTTTCAGAGCCTCTGTTGCTCATATCATTGTGTAAGAGCTTCAGGATCACACAGAACCTCTATCCTCCATCAGGCTCTGGGCTTCTTTCTAGACAACAGACCCAACCAGTTCCTCTCCACCACCACTCACTATTGTCTGGCAGAACTGGTCCTCATTCTCAATAATTTCTCTTTGGCTCCTCCCACTTCCCTCAAAAACAAAAGCTGTAGTCATGGGCATTCACATGGGTCCCAGCTATGCCCACCTTTTGTCAGCTACATGGCACAGTCCAGGATCCAAGCCTACACCGGTATCACTCCCAAATCTTCCTACACTACATTGACGACTGCACTGGTGCTGCTTACTGCACCCTTGCTGAGCTCATTGACTTCATCAACTTTGCCTCCAATTTTCAACCTGCCCTCAAATTTACCTGGTCCATTTCCAACACCTCCCTCCTTTTTCTCAATCGCTCTGTCTCCATCTCTGTAGAGAGTTTATCTGCTGATATTTTATCAACCTACGGACTCTCACAGCTACCTAAACTACACCTGTTTCCACCTTGTCACTTGTAAAAATGCCATCCCTTCTCTCAATTCCTCTGTCTCCACTACATCTGCTCTCAGGATGAGGCTTGTCACTCCAGAACTAAAGAGGTGTCCTCCTTCAAAGAAGGCATTTCCCTTCCTCCACCATAAATGCTGCCTTCAAATCAAGTTTATTGTCATTTACCAACATACTGTACATTTATAGAACATATATAACCATAGGGTGTATATAGAAATGAGACAACATTTCTTTGAAACAGGATGTAAAGCACACATAACACATGATTACTATTGTGTCATCCACAAATTTGATGGCACGATTTGAGCTGGATCCTGTAACACAGCCGTGCATCAGCAGTGTGAACAGGAGTGCATCCGCAGTGTGAACACAGTCGTGCTTCAGCAATGTGAGCACAGTCGTGCTTCAGCAGTGTGAACAGGAGTGCATCCGCAGTGTGAACGCAGCCGTGCATCAGCAGTGTGAACAGGAGTTCGTCAGCAGTGTGAACACAGCCGTGCATCAGCAGTGTGAACAGGAGTTCGTCAGCAGTGTGAGCACAGTCGTGCATCAGCAACGTGAACAGGAGTTCGTCAGCAGTGTGAGCACAGTCGTGCATCAGCAGTGTGAACAGGAGTGCGTCAGCAGTGTGAACAGGAGTGCATCAGCAGTGTGAATAGTTGTGTGTCAGCAGTGTGAATAGTTGTGTGTCAGCAGTGTGAGCACAGTCATGCTTCAGCAGTGTGAACACAGTCGTGCATCAGCAGTGTGAACAGGAGTGGGCTGAGCACACAGCCTTGGGGAACGCCAGTTCTCAGCATAATGGCATGAGAGACATAGGTGTACACACAGACTGACTGTGGTCTTATTGTTAAGAAGTCCAGTATCCAGTTCCAGAGGGAGGTTTTGAGACCCAGTGAGGACAGTTTCCCCACCAGCTTCTAGGACATGGTGTTGAATGGCAAACTGAAGTCTGTAAACAGCGGTCTGGAAAATAAGACCCCAATTTCCAGGTGGGACAGGACAGAGTGGAGGGCAGAGGCTATTGCACATCAGGGGATTGATTTGAGCGATAAGCGAACTGGAAAGGATCCAACGTTGCCGGGAGAAAGGCTTTAATGTACTCCATGACCAGCCGCTCAAAGCATTTCATAATGGTTGAGGTTAATATCATCGCTTGGTAGTCATTAAGGCAGGTGCCTATTGCCTTCTTTGGCACTGGAATGATGGTTGCCACCTTAAAAACCGAGGGGACAATGGATTGTTCCAGAGAGACATTCAAAATATCCATTGGCACCTCCGTCAGCTGGGCTGAGCAGTTTTTCAGAAGCCAGCCTTATCAGGCCCTACAGCTTTGCGTGGGTTGACTCTGGCCAGGGTCTTGCTCACCCCAGCTTCAGCCAGACGGAGTGTCTGCTCCCCTGGGGGGAGGGGTGCCTTCCTCTCCAGCACCTTGTTCTGTTCATTAAACTGGGTGTAGAAGGCATTCAGCCTGTCAGGGAATGAAGCATCTCTTCCATCTAGCACATGTCTGCCCTCACCCCACCCTCCCTGGGACAGGGTTTCTCTTGTCCTCACCTACCACCCCACCAGCCTCTGCATCCAGAACATAATTCTCCTCAACTTCCACCATCTCCAAGGGGATCCCCCCCCCCCACCTACTTTCTGCTTTCCACGACTCTCTGGTCCATTCGTTCCTCCCCATTGATCCCCACTTACCCTTGCAAGCAGAACAAGTGCCACACCTGCCCCTACACATCCTCCTTCACTACCATTCAGGCCGCCAAACAGTCCTTCCAGGTGAGACGACTCTGCACCTGCGAGGCTGTTGGGGACAGCTACTGCATCCGGTGAGACCTGACATAGACTGGGAGACCGCTTCGCTGAGCACCAATGCTCTGTCTGCCAGAAAAAGTGTGACCATCCGGTGGCCACCAATTTCAATTCCACTTGCCATTCCCACTCCAACGTGTCCATCCACGGCCTCCTCTACTGTCGCGATGAGGCTACACTCAGGTTGGAGGAACAACACCTTATCTTCCGTCTGGATAGCCTCCAACCTGATGGCATGAACATCGATTTCTTGAATTTCTGTTAATTGCCCTCCCCTTCACCATTCCCCATTCCTGTTTCCCCTTTCATCTTACCTGCCCATCACCTCCGTCTTCTCTTTCTTCCATGGTGTGACTCAGGCACACAGTACTATGCAAAAATCTTAGGCACATACATACATATACTGTATACAGCTAGAGTGCCTAAGGCTTTTGAACAGTACTGTAGTGATTTTATGCATTGCACTGTATGCTATTGCTGTAAAAAAAAACAAATTTCATGACATATGTGAGGGATAATAAACTGATTCTGATATGGGTCTCTATTGTGGACTGAGTCTAGGAAAGAAGAGGTGAGAGGGGGTTCTTTTAATGCTGCTTGCAAGAGATCTTTGGCAAGTCCATAAAATCTGAAGTATTAAAGTCAAGGTTGAATTTATTGTCAGATACACAAGGCATATTGTCAGATGCACACAAACCCCCATTTCCACTCTGGTGTCTCAAATAAAGGCTTGTTGGCCCTCGCTGGCAGTCTCCCAACTCGGCACCGAAAGACCTGCTGTTCTCGGGCTGTGTACATCTAGAGAATATACACTCTGGTCCCACCAAATCCGTGAGATTGGGATGTCTCTCCCTGTCAATGCTTTCTGATTTGCTGCCCTGTTACAGCTTGTTGCCAGAAAATACAATGTTTGTAATTAAAGGAAGTATATTTATGAATCTTAACTTAACTAAAGAAAAGAAAACAACAAAAAGGGCTCATTATAATTAAACAGTCAAATGTGCACAGGCTGGAGCTCAACTCTTCCAAAAGTCATACTCTCCGATCCTCAGTAGACTCCCGCGCCGTGCTCCATCGAAACATGGTCCCCACCGGTTCTCTCCAGCGTCTCCTCTCTTCAGCTCCCACTGAATGAAACGAAGGCTCAAACCAGTGTCAGGCACAAAAACAAAACCCGCTCTCCCAGCCTTCTCTCCTGACTGGACGGCTCATATTCCTCAGAACCCATTATCTCCAACCATAACCCAAACACTGCTTCTACAGAAAGACCATTACCTGAACCACCCTACAGTGTCAGCAGTGAAACCTGTACCAGTGCGTTACACTCTCCCCCCACCAAAAATAGTCATGTCTTCATGATTCTGGGATAATTTATCATCCCTTCATGAATAACACCTATTTTCAAAGGAACTTTGTGATAACAGGACGTCTGATGCAGGTGTAAATGGCAGTGACACATCTCACCAAGGGGATAGACGTCACACTCTGCTCCTCTGACACAACATAGGCCAGTCTATCTGGGGTTTCCTGACTCTTTGTGACCTCCTTACCCCATCATTGACTTCAGTTTCTGACACTCCCTGGGCTCTTTCCTGTCTACAATGGGAGGCCTCTCCCCATCCATTACTCATGCCTCTTGACAACTCAGGTCCCCTTGTCACTTGGCTGAGCTCGGCTTCTTGTCCAGTTACTTCAGAGTCCAATCTCCTGTCATTGTCAAACCGCAAGCCTGCCTGCCCATTGCTATTTCACCCACATCGGCGTGGGGAGGGTTGGGAATCTTCTTGTCAGTTATTGGGGAGTTTGCAAAGGTCAGCATATACCACACCCCCACTTCCTCATCCTCTGAGTCGATATCACATTCAGTGGTCAGGTCCTGTCCAGTCCTTTCTGCTGCTTGTCCTTCGGTTCTTCCACATCACTGCAGAGTCCCCTTGCTGGGTGTAGGGTCCAGGTCAGGCTCTGGGTCAACACGTACCCTTTGCCCCAGAGGTAGAAGGTGGTTCTGATGGAGAATTTTGACAGGTCCATTCCCACCCTCTGGTTTCACCCAGAAAAATGGTATGTTTGGCATCTAGCCCTCCGCTACATCGGGCGTAGCCGCCCAGCGGTAAGCCAGCTTGTGCTTCCCAGGTAGACCCAAGTTCTTTATGAGAACTTTGTTTCCAGACATTAGTTGGGAGAACCTAATCTTTTGATCATACCGCCTCTTATTTCCTTGATTTTGCTTGGTAACTGAGGCTTTAGCTTGCTCATAAGCTCTTTGCAGTTCCCTCCTCATATCAGACACATACTTCAGGTAAGTTTTCTATGGCAAATCTTCCCCGCCAGTGTCAAAGCAAAGGTCAACGGGCAACCTCACTTTGTGCCCAAACATCAGATAATACGGCGAGTACCCGGTAGCTTCATTCTGTGTACAGTTGTAGCAGTGGACCAGATGTCCAATACGTTGACTCCACTTGCTGATATCCAGGGTTCCGAGCATGTCTACCAATGTCCAATTGAGCCTCTCGTGCTGGAAATTACCCTGAGGGTGATAAGGCATAGTCCTTAACTTCTCCATTTCAAGCATGGTCAGCAACTCATGTATGAGACTACCCTCGAAATCCCTTCCCTGATCACTATGATCCATCTGCAGAGACCATAATGAACAAAATACTTTACAATTAACATTTTGGCCAAGATAGACACCCTCTAATGTTTTGTAGGGAAGGCTTGCACAGATGTGGTGTAGTGATCTGTAATAACCAAGACTTTCGCGGTGTTGCTGGAATCAGGCTCTACTGATAGGATCACATCAGTTCAAGGGACCCCACGCTCTGCAAGTGGGATAACAGAGCAGCCCTCATAGGCAGCGTCTTCCACCCAATGCATAACTTTCAATACTCTTCGACCTCCAACTTCATTCAGGGCCAGTGGAACTGGTCTCTGAGCATTCCATAGGTCTTTTCAACCCCCAAGTGTCCTGAATCATCATGAAGTGACTTCAACACAATCTTCTGACACTTCACAGGCAGAACAATTGGGAACGCTGAGGCCTGTCGGGAGGAGATGTGACTCGGTATAGAATCTGGTTCCTCAGCTCCAGTCTGGACCATTCTCTCCGTAGTAGAGACACCGCAGAGTGTTTCACCTTGTCCATTTGGACCCTAATCCCCCTTTCACAGCTGCTGACCAAATGATACCAATGCAAGGGTCATCTCGCTGAACGGCAGCCACTTTCTCTGGGCTCAACTCTGGCAACTGCTTTGTATTCAGAGTGGCTAGATTGTGGTAAGCTTGTGGAATGGCACAACCAGAAGCTCCCAAATGACCCATCGCTCAGTCCTGCCCTTGCTTTGCCTCTGACTTCCTCGTGATGGAAAACTGGCACATTGCTTTAACTCTGGGTGCAGGAACATAGAAACATAGAAACATAGAAAATAGGTGCAGGAGTAGGCCATTCAGCCCTTCGAGCCTGCACCGCCATTTATTATGATCATGGCTGATCCTCCAACTCAGAACCCCGCCCCAGCCTTCCCTCCATACCCCCTGACCCCCATAGCCACAAGGGCCATATCTAACTCCCTCTTAAATATAGCCAATGAACTGGCCTCAACTGTTTTCTGTGGCAGAGAATTCCACAGATTCACCACTCTCTGTGTGAAGAAGTTTTTCCTAATCTCGGTCCTAAAAGGCTTCCCCTCTATCCTCAAACTGTGGCCCCTCGTTCTGGACTTCCCCAACATCGGGAACAATCTTCCTGCATCTAGCCTGTCCAATCCCTTTAGGATCTTATATGTTTCAATCAGATCCCCCCTCAATCTTCTAAATTCCAACGCGTTCTCCCATTCTTCATCCCTGCCCAGCCCTTCATGAACACATCGGGACAACGCATCGGCATCAATGTTCCGGCTCCCCGGCCGGTACTTCAGGCAGAAATCACAGGCAGACAACGCTGCCAACCACCAATAGCCTGTGGGATCTAATCACCAAGGTCAGGATACAAATTACTAGATTGTTGTCTGTCCTCACCTCAAATTAGATAGTCACTCAACTTTTCCACCACAGCCCACTTCAATGCCAGAAACTCCAACTTGTGCATGGGGTAGTTTCACTCAGATGGTGAGAGACTCTGGCTGACAAATGCAACAGGTCTCAACCCTTTGCCCTGACCCTGATACAGAACACCCTCTAAGCCCTCTTGGCTGATGTCAGTAAGCAATACATATAGCAACTGGGGGTCTGCAAAGGCCAGCACAGGTGCTTTCATCAGCAGCTCCTTCAGCAACTGAAAGTCCTCTTCACACTTTGCATCCCATCTTGCTCCAAAAGGCCCTGAAGGGCGAAGATAATGTTTAGCATCTTCTGCTTTTCTTTCCTAAGGGAGAGTAACCGACCAGAAGCTAATTCAAAGGGTGACTCACTTTAGAGTAGTCCTTCACGAACCTCCGATAGAACCCACTGAACCATAGAACACTACAGCACAGAAAACAGGCCATTCAGCCCTTCTAGTCTGTGCCAAAACATTACTCCGCTAGTCCCATTGACCTGCATCCAGTCCATAACCCTCCAGACCTCTCCCATCCATGTATCTATCCAATTTATTCTTAAAACTTGAGTGAGCCCACATTTACCATGTCAGATGGCAGCTCGTTCTACACTCTCACCACTCTCTGAATGAAGAAGTTCCCCCTAATCTTCCCCCTTTCCCCTTTCACCCTAAAGCCATGTCCTCTCGTATTTATCTCTCTTAATCTAAGTGGAAAGAGCCTATTCACATTTACTCTGTCTATATTCCTCATAATTTTGTAAACCTCTATCAAATCTCCCTTCATTCTTCTACGCTCAAGGAATAAAGTCCCAACCTATTAAATCTTTCCCTGTAACTCAACTCCTGAAGGTCCGGCAACATCCTAGTAAATCTTCTCTGCACTTTTTCAATCTTACTGATATCCTTCCCATAGTTAGGTGACCAGAACTGTACACAATACTCCAAATTTGGCCTCACCAGTGTCTTATATAACCTCCCCATAACATCCCAACTCCTATACTCAATACTTTGATTTATGAATGCCAGGATGCCAAAAGCCTTCTTTACAACCTTGTCTACCTGTAATGCCACTTTCAGGGAATTATGTATCTGAACTCCCAGATCTCTTTGTTCCTCCGCACTCCTCAGTGCCCTACCATTTACTGTGTATGTCCTACCTTGATTTGTCCTTCCAAAATGCAACACCTCACACTTGTCTGCATTAAATTCCATCTGCCGTTTTCTGGCCCATCTTTCCAGTTGGTCCAGATCCCTCTGCAAGCTTTGAAAGCCTTCCTCGCCGTCCACAACGCCTCCAATCTTAGTGTCATCAGCAAACTTGCTGATCCAATTTACCACATTATTATCTAGATCATTGATATAGACAACAAACAACAATGGTCCCAGCACAGATCCTTGAGGCACACCACTAGTCACAGGCCTCCAGTCTGACAAGCAATCATCCACTACCACTCTCTGTCTTCTCCCACACAGCCAATTTCGAATCCAGTTTACAACCTCTCCATGGATACCTAGTGTCTGAACCTTCTGAACTAACCTCCCATGTGGGACCTTGGCAAAGGCCTTACTAAAGTCCATGTAGACAACATCCACAGTCTTTCCTTTGTCTACTTTGTTGGTAACTTCCTCGAAAAACTCTACAAGATTCGTTAAACATGATCTACCATGCACAAAGCCATGCTGACTATCCTTAATTAGTCCTTGGCTGTCCAAACACTTGTATATCCAATCTCTCAGAACACCTTCCAATAATTTACCTGCTACTGATGTCAGGCTCACTGGCCTGTAATTACCTGGTTTACTTTTGGAGCCTTTTTTAAATAATGGAACAACATGAGCTACCCTCCAATCCTCCGGCACCATACCCGTGGCTAAGGACATTTTAAATTTTTCTGCCAGGGCCCCTGCAATTTCTACACTAGTCTCTCTCAAAGAACGAGGAAATATCATGTCAGGCCCGGGGAACTTATCTACCTTTATTCGCTGTAAAACAGCAAGCACCTCCTCCTCTTTAATCTCTATATGTTTCATGACACTACTGCTTGTTCCCCTTCCTTCCATATAGGCTATGCCAGTTTCCTGAGTAAATACTGATGCAAAAAAATTGTTTAAGATCACCCCCATCTCGTGAGGCTCCACACATAGACAACTACTTTGATCTTCTAGGGGACCAATTTTGTCCCTTACTATCCTTTGACTCTTAATACACTTGTAGAAACCCTTCGGGTTTACCTGCACATAATCTGCCGAAGCAACCTCATGTCTTCTTTTTGTCTTCCTGATTTCCTTCTTCAGTATTTTCTTACATTTTCTATACTCTTCAAGTACCTCATTTGTTCCTTGTTGCCTATACCAGCTATACACCTCTCTCTTTTCCTTAACCAGATCGCCAATATCCCTTGAGAACCAAGGTTCCCTATGTCTGTTAACTTTGCCTTTCATCCTGGCAGGAACATGCAAACTCTACACTCTCTAAATTTTGCCTTTGAACGCCTTCCACATACTCAACGCATCCTTGCCAGAAAACAACTTATCCACTCTTCCCAAATTCTTTCTCATTTCTTCAAAATTGGCCTTTCTCCAATTTAGAACCTTAACTCAAGAACCAGATGCATTCTTATCCATAATTAACTTGAAACTAATGACATTGTGGACACTGGACCCAAAATGTTCGCCTACACATACCCACAGAATCCAAGGAACAAGCATAGGATGCTCACAGTCTGGGGCCTTGGCCATGTTGTCACCACCTCTATCTTTGACAGATCTGTAGCTACTCCATGCTGTGAGACTATGTGCCCAACATAGTCGACAGACATTTTGCAGAACTGGCACCTGTTCAGCTTTCTGGTGGTCTAACACCTGCAGTAGCCTCACTTCATGTTCCTCCAAGGTGAACCTGAACAATATGAGATCATCCAGGTACACCAATACCTCAAGCAAATTCATATCCCCCACTGTTTTCTCCATGACACACTGGAAAGTAGCCAGGGTTCCTGATATTCCTTGGGGCATCCTTTCAAACTGGAAGAACCCAAGTGGATATATGAATGCAGTCTTCTCTTTGTCGGCCTCACTCATGGGGATCTGATAATACCCACTCCTCACATCCAACACACTGAACCACTTTGCACCACTCAGACAGGTCAGCGTATCCTCAATTCTCAGGATTGTATGCCTGTTCAGAGTCTGATAGTCAACACACATTTGTACCTTCTCATTCTTCTTCCTGGCCACCACTATAGAAGACGCACGAGGGCTTCTGAACCTTGTGACGATCCCAGCTGCCGCAGATGCTGCCGAACATCGTCCACCTCGGCGGGTGCCAGTCGCAGCAACCTTTATCTGAACGGGAGGTCCTCTGTCACCCAAATGGTGTGGCACATGCTCTTGAAACAACCCATATCAAATTCATCAGTAGAAAAGACATCTTCCAGCTTCAACATCTTCTCCATCAATCTCCTCTTCCAACCTCCAGGTACCAAGGAGTGAAACTTTCCCTTGCCCGAAGACAGTTTCTCCCCTGCTTGTCTCACAGGGATGCCAGACATTACCTTCACCAGAAAAAGTTGTGCCATTGGCATTCCACACCTGAGAGTGAGCTCCCTCTCCGAGGTGTTCCTGACAATCACTGTCATCCTGCTTACCCATACAACCGAGGGCTTCTGCAGTTCGGGCCTCACCAGTACCCCAGTAGGTAAGCATGACTCTTCTTCATGGTCTTCTAGAGCACCCACCAAGAGGGCCTCTGCATCAGGCACTCCATGAAATTTGGGGCTTCCTGTTTGTCATAGTCATGGTCACAGTCATAGTCATACTTTATTGATCCTGGGGGAAATTGGTTTTCGTTACAGTTGCACCATAAATAATTAAACAGTAAT
This sequence comes from Mobula hypostoma, assembly GCF_963921235.1. Taxonomy (NCBI): domain Eukaryota; kingdom Metazoa; phylum Chordata; class Chondrichthyes; order Myliobatiformes; family Myliobatidae; genus Mobula; species Mobula hypostoma. The sequence continues at coordinate 71,825,274 of NC_086107.1, read as the reverse complement.
AAAACCATAAATAATTAAATAGTAATATGTAAACTATGCCAGGAAATAAGTTGATTCTGTTGGTGTCTGCTACCCTCAGCCTGCTGCCCCAGCACACAACAGTGAGTCTCTCCAGAGTCTTCATGATGTGGGAGGTCAATGCCACCGGTCTGTAGTCATTGAGGCCGCTGGGGCGCGGCGTCTTCGGCACAGGGACGAGGCAGGACATCTTCCACAGCACAGGAACCCTCCAGAGCCTCAGGCTCAGGTTGAATACATGGCGAAGTACTCCACATAGCTGAGGGGCACAGGCTTTGAGCACCCTGGTACTGACACCCTCCGGTCCCGCAGCCTTGCTTGGGTTGAGACGTTTCAGCTGTATTCTCACCTGTTCAGCTGTGAAGCCCACTGTGATGGTTTCGTGTGAGGAAGGGGTATAGTCATGAGAGCAGGGTGGGGGACTGTGAGGAGGGGTAGGAGAGAAGAGTGGAATATGTGTTGGTTGGGGGCCGACAATAGATGGCTCATGCGTGGGATGGACAGGGGCCACAATGTCAAATCTGTTAAAGAACAGGTTAAGTTCGTTGGCCCTGTCCACACTGCCTTCAGCTCCTCTGTTGCTAGTTTGCCGGTACCCAGTGATGGTCCTCATCCGACTCCAGACCTCTCTCATGTTGTTCTGCTGGAGTTTCCACTCAAGCTTCCTCCTGTACCTGTCTTTAGCCTCCCTGATCCTGGCTTTCAGGTCCCTCTGTATTGCCCTCAGCTCCTCCCTACTTCCATCTCTAAACACCCTCTTTTTAGCGTTCAGGATGTCCTTAATGTCCTTTGTTACCCATGGCTTGTTATTTGAATAACAAAGGACAGTTCTTGTCGGAACATTGCAGTCCACACAGAAGTTGATGTAACCAGTGATGCACTCCGTGAGCCCATCAATATCCTCTCCATGTGGCTCACAGAGTGCCTGCCAGAAACATTTTCTAGTGCTTGCATGTAGCCTGCGGGAAGTAGCCAAAGGGTTCTAGGTCTTTAAAAAATCTCACTACTTCAGCAGCAGGCCCTCTCAGACTCTCTACCAGTCCCTGTCTTTTCACATTATCATTATCTCATCCAACATCTCCACCCAAGCCTCATATTCCTCCTTCCCCATGGCAGTGAGCTTTGCCCCCAAGATCATTCTCAGTTTATGATAATGAGGACTCTCTGCCAGGGCATTTGACTATCTATTTGCCAGAGGTGCAAGGGCTGATACCAACTCAGAATTCTCACCCCTCACTGGAGGACTCATTAGACCCTCCAGATCAGACCACTCCTTCCCCTCACTCCGCAGAAACGAGAGCAACTTGTCTCTAAATTCTGCGCCCCCAGCTACGGGAAAACTCTGCTTCTGAATTGGCACCCTCGCCTACACTCTCCTCCTCCTGAAGAGTATGGACACCCCATGGCCCCTTCTCCTGGGCCCCCAATAGTACCAGGCAGATTCATTGCTGTTATGTCAGTGCTAGTCTGAACTAAAACAAAGTCTTTGCCCACCATGTTATCAAACCTCCACACCATGATAGTAGCCGTTCCTAGTGCTTTAACAATACTTAACATCCAAATTAACAATTTATCTGGGCTACGAATATCCACGCCACTCAATACAGACGCATTTGCTACCGGTAACCTCATTGATTTGCACCGCTGCTCAACCCCTGCGGCATCCATAATCATGTGCCCTAACCAGTTTACTGGACAATAGTTTAACACAGGCTTAGACACACAACCCACTCGATCATTGCTCAGGGCAATTACACAGCATCCAATGAAATCCATCTGGGACGATACCCCCAAAATAGTCCCCTTTCTTCTTGGGCATCTCAGGAAATGGCTTGTTGGCCCTCGCTGGCAGTGTCCCAACTCAGCAGCAAGAAGCCCGCTGTTCTCGGACTGAGTATGTCGAGGGTATACACACTCCAGTCCTGCCAAATCCGTGAGATTGGGATGTCTCTTCTGCTGTGTGATTTGCTGCCCTGTTACAGCTCGTTGCCAGGACACTGACTATAATTAAAGGAAGTACATTTATAAATATTAACTTAACTAAAATTTTTATGTTTCTATGTTTTGAAGGGTTAGTAAAGAAAAGAAACAAACAATAACAGTCCATTACAATTAAACAGTCAAAAGATACACAGGTTGGAGCTCAATTCTTCCAAAAGTCATATTCATCAATCCCCAGTAAACTCTTGCACCTTGCTCCATCGAAACACGATCCCCACCCGATTGAATCTTACCACCAGTTCTCTCCAGCATCTCCTCTTTTCATCTCCCACCGAACAAAGACAAAGGCTCACACAGGTGTCAGGCATGAAGACCCTGCTCCCCCAGCCTTCTCTCCTGATCGGATGGTTCACAAGCTGCAGAAGGTTGTAAATCCAGACAGTTTCATCTTGGACACTAGCCTACAAAGTACCCAGGACATCTTCAGGGATAGATAGATAGATAGATAGATAGATAGATAGATAGATAGACATACTTTATTGATCCCGAGGGGAATTGGGTTTCGTTACAGTTGCACCAACCAAGAATAGAGTATAAATATAGCGATATAAAATCATAAATAATTAAATGATAATATGTAAATTATGCCAGATGGAAATAAGTCCAGGACCAGCCTATTGGCTCAGGGTGTCTGACCCTCCAAGGGAGGAGTTGTGAAGTTTGATGGCCACAGGCAGGAATGACTTCCTATGACGCTCTGTGTTGCATCTCGGTGGAATGAGTCTCTGGTTGAATGTACTCCTGTGCCCAACCAGTACATTATGTAGTGGATGGAAGACATTGTCCAAGATGGCATTCAACTTGGAAAGCATCCTCTTTTCAGACACCACCGTGAGAGAGTCCAGTTCCATCCCCACAATATCACTGGCCTTACGAATGTCTCAGCAGTGTCTCAGAAAGGCAGCGTCCATTATTAAGGACCCCCAGCACCCAGGGCATGCCCTTTTCTCACTGTTACCATCAGGTAGGAGGTACAGAATCCTGAAGGCACACACTCAGCGATTCAGGAACAGCTTCTTCCCCTCTGCCATCCGATTCTTAAATGGACATTGAACCCTTGGACACTACCTCACTTTTTAAAAAAATATACAGTATTTCTGTTTTTGCACGTTTTTTAATCTATTCAATATACATAATTGATTTACTTGTTTATTTATTTTTTCTCTCTCTGCTAGATTATGTATTGCATTGAACTGCTGCTGCTAAGTTAACAAATTTCACATCACATGCCGGTGATAATAAACCCGATTCTGATTCTGGTTCCTCAACACCGGTTATCTCTAACAATAACCCTAGCACAGCTTCTACAGAAATCTAGGGGTGGTATGATTTGAAGGTCGACCAAGCAGGAACATTGTGGTGTTCTAATAAAGAAACCTCAATTTAAGCGAATGCTGTGTAAATACTGTCCATACATAATTATTGGTTGACAAAAAATAACAGATCATACACCACATAAAATTATAAAGGAAGTCCATTTACTAATTTCAGCTTTATCGAACATTTAAGAGAAAGAAAATAATATTTTTTCAAAAAAGGGCCATTACAGCTAGACGAATCTAAATGTGCATATGCCATAGGAGTTTGTCTCTTCCAAAAGCTGGGTATAACTGTTACTCAAGGCGCTGATCCCATGCTTTGCGTGAAAGGAGCCACCACAATCCAAACTTCCCTTGAAGTCAATTTCAAACTGGCTCTCTCTCTCTGGACTATTAGCCTTCCTCCTTGGAGCCATTCATCTGCACAAACTACTTCTTGCAACCAGGACTCACCTTCCAACAGCATTCTGCTGCATCTTCCCTTGTGCTCCATTCTGCAGAACCTGCTAAAAAGACCCCAAACCAGACTACTGTCCATCTGACCTCCCACATCATGAAGACCCTGGAGAGACTTGTTCTGGAGCTGCTCCAGCCTATGGTCAAGCCACACTCAGATCCCCTCCAGTTCGCCTACCAGCCCCGACTAGGAGTTGAGGATGCCATCGTCTACCTGCTGAACCGTGTCTATGCCCACCTGGACAAGCCAGCGAGCGCCGTGAAGGTCATGGATTCTTGATTACCTGACTGGCAGACCACAGTACGTGTGCTTGCAACACTGTGTATCCGACAGAGTGATCAGCAGCACTGGGGCTCCACAGGGGACTGTCTTGTCTCCCTTTCTCTTCACAATTTACACCTCGGACTTCAACTACTGCACAGAGTCTTGTCATCTTCAGAAGTTTTCGGGTGACTCTGCCTTAGTTGGATGCATCAGCAAGGGAGATGAGGCTGAGTACAGGGCTACAGTACGAAACTTTGACACAAGGTGTGAGCAGAATTATCTGCAGCTTAATGTGAAAAAGACTAAGGAGCTGGTGGTAGCCCTGAGGGGATCTAAGGTACCGGTGACCCCTGTTTCCATCCAGGGGGTCAGTGTGGACATGGTGGAGGATTACAAATACCTGGGTTTACGAATTGACAATAAACTGGACTGGTCAAAGAACACTGAGGCTGTCTACAAGAAGGGTCAGAGCCGTCTCTATTTCCTGAGGAGACTGAGGTCCTTTAACATCTGCCAGATGATGCTGAGGATGTTCTACGAGTCTGTGGTGGCCAATGCGATCATGTTTGCTGTTGTGTGCTGGGGCAGCAGGCTGAGGGTAGCAGACACCAACAGAATCAACAAACTCATTCGTAAGGCCAGTGATGTTGTGGGGATGGAACTGGACTCTCTGACGGTGGTGTCTGAAAAGAGGATGCTGTCCAAGTTGCATGCCATCTTGGTCAATGTCTCCCATCCACTACATAATGTACTGGGTGGGCACAGGAGTACATTCAGCCAGAGACTCATTCCACCGAGATGCAACACTGAGCGTCATAGGAAGTCATTCCTGCCTGTGGCCATCAAACTTTACAACTCCTCCCTTGGAGGGTCAGACACCTTGAGCTAATAGGCTGGTCCTGGACTTATTTCATAATTTATTGGCACAATTTACATATTACTATTTAACTATTTATGGTTCTATTACTATTTATTATTTATGGTGCAACTGTAATGAAAACCAATTTCCCCCGAGATCAATAAAGTATGACTATGACTATGACTATGACTATCACAAATCTCTCTACATCCTGCTGTCTAGAACTTTCTCCAAATCCCACCATCCTGGCTGGAATGTTGTGTCAGCCAAAGTTGATCAGCAGGGTTTCTTATCTTAGCTGAAACCAAAACATATCCCAGCACAACAGACTCCTTTTACAGAAAACTACTAATAGAAACCACCTCACAGCATGGCAGTAGAACTCTTAACCAAGGCCGTGACGAGAGTCCTTGATAAGGATGGCTTGCACCCAAATTCTGAAGTCTATGGGGCAGGAATCGAGACACTGTCTCAAATGGGATCAAGAAACTGAATACAAAACAAATGCTAGCGGAAATCACTGGTAGACTAACGATTGAGCACTGAACCCATATTCTGGCGTTCCTTAAATAACCAATTCTTGGCACCCAAAACATAATTATCAATTAACAGGAACATCTTAAGCCCTTAAAGAGGCTGTGCCAGCTATCTGTATGCCGGAGAGTTAGTGTTTAAATCTTGGAAGCTGACATGGTTGGGAGCATCTTGTGACAGGATCGCCTCCTCTACGGCCAACTTCTGATGGTCCTGTTGCTTGGAGAGGCGGTGATGGTAATTGTGGATGACAGTTGGATCCAGGCTTCCAGAAAGAGACCCTTCTCCTGGTCCAAATCCCTCCCAGTACACTAGGCATTGCTGAACACCACCAACAGTATGTGAGCCCAAAGTCTTTTCACCGTGAAGACCTGTTCCCCCTCGATGAACCTAGGTGACGGCAGAGTCAATGGTGGTGTGGCTAAGGGGCTGGTGCAGACAGTTTTTAATTTAGAGATGTGGAAGATGGGGTTGGTCTTTCGGGTCTTGGGGAGCTGCAAGGTGTAAGCCAGCGGGTTTACTTTCCTCAGGTTCTTGAAGAGACCAATGAACTTGGGCACCAACTTTCTGGATTCCATTCAGAGAGGAAAATGATGAGTGGACAGCCAGATCTGTTGCCCAGACTGTAACAGGGTCCCAGACTTCTCCTTCAGTTTGCCTTGGTCTCCATTCTCTGGGTAGAAGCCAGCAAAATCTCTCTTGCCCTCGCCCATTTCTCCTTGCAGTTTTGGACAATATCTTCTGCTGCAGGGACCACAACCAAGAGAGGAAAGATAACCAAACTGACAATCGAATGGTGACATCCCATGTGCCGAGTGCTGCAAGGTGTTGTGGGCGATCTCTGCCCATGTCAAATGGTCACAGCACTCATCTGAGGCCAGGCAGCTCAGGGTATATCTTAAATCTTGGTTGGTCCACTCCATCTGGCCATTGGACTGCGGGCGAAATCCAGGAAAGGTTTGCTGTTGCCCCTATCAGCTTACAGAAAGCCTTCCAGAAATGTGATGAGAATTGTGGACCACGATCTGAGACAATGTCCACTGGAAATCAGTGGGCCCTGAAGTCCTGGTCCAGGACAATCTCAGCCATTTCCACCACAGAAGTTAGCTTCTACGAGGCAATGAACTTGCAGGCTTTTGAATACTGATTGACAACCACCATGATGACCAACTTTCCTTTGGATAGCAGGAGAGCCATGACAAAGTCCATAGAGATGTGTGCCTAAGGCCTTTTAGGAATGGCTAGTGGGTGCAGGAGTCCTCGAGGTTTGGTATGGGGCTGCATGAGTCAGGCGCACACCTTGCATTTACTGCCAAACTTCTCGTCCTTCCAGGCCACCAATACCACCTCTTGATAAACTCGAGGGTCCTGGCAATCCCTGGGTGTGCAGTCATTCTTGACGAATGTCCCCATTGCAGTACCTGGGACTGGATGGAACTTGGGACTAACAGCTGACCCAGAATCATTCTCAGGGATCTCCCCTTGTGTTTGGGCCTTGTGAACAAGAATGTCAATTCCCCAGTGAGTTGGCAGTACCATCCTGCTTGGGACAAAATGGTGGTAGGCTGCTCCTCTCGTTTCGGTTCGTCAAACTGAGGGGACAGGGCATCCGGCTTCTTGTTCTTAGACCCTGGTCGATGGGTCAGAATGAAATTAAACCCATTAAAGAACAAATACCACCTAGCCTGCCTGAAATTCAGCTCCTGGCCTCCTGAATATCGACCAGATTCTTATGATCAGTCCAAACGATAAAAGGGTTCTTGGTCCCCTCCAGCCAGTGGCACCATTCCTCCAAAGCTATCTTAACCTTCAGAAGCTCCCGATTCCCGATGTCATAGTTCCTCTCTGGCGGGGATAGCCGCCTGGAGAAGAAAGCACACGGGCGCAGTTTACTGTCTGGAGGTGATCATTGAGACGAGGCTGCACCAACTCAGATGTCTGAGGTGTCTACCTCCTCTGTGAAGGGAAGGTCTAGTTTAGGAGAAACCAAGATGGGAGCTGTAGTAAGCCATTGTTTAAGCTCCATCAAAGCAGCCTCCACTTCAGTAGTCCAGACAAAAGGGCCTGTGGATTTCTTAGTTAGGGCCATCAGTGGAGCTGCCACCGAGCTGAGGTTCCTGATGAACTTCTGGTAGAAGTTAGCAAACCCCAGGAAAGGTTGGACCTGTTTGATATTGGATGGTGGTGGCCAGTCTGACTGCCTGGGTCTTGGTAGGGTCCATCTCAAGATTACTATTAGAGATAAAACCCAAAAATGAAACAGTCATTACATGAAGTTCAGACTTTCCCAACTTGATGTGAAGTCTATGGTCCAGTAGCCTCTCTAAAACGTCCCTGACGTAGGCAACGTGTTCCTCCACGGACTTCAAGAAGATTAGAATATTATCCAGTAGACAAAGGAAAACTATGGACAGTATCCTAGATCATGTTGTTTATAAAGGCTTGGAAAATGGCCGGGGTGTTTGTAAGGCCAAATGGCATAACCTGGTCCTGATAGTGCCCAGTCAGTGTATTGAATGCCGTCTTCCACTCATCACCCTCCTCGATACAGACTAGATTGTAGGCACCATGGAGGTCTAATTTTGTGAATACCCTCTCCCCTTACAGCATCTCAAAAGCCGTATCCACAAGAGGAAGGGGGTAGCAGTTCTTGGTCATTATGCAGTTTCATCCCCTGTAATCAATGCACGGCTGCAGGCTCCCATCTTTCTTTTGAATGAAGAACCCTGTGCTGGTGGGTGAGGTGGAGGGCTGAATGAAGCTCATGGCAAGAGCTTCCTTTATATACTCCTCCATGGTGTTTCTCTCTGGGCCGGAGAGCACATACAAACAGCCCCATGGAGGACAAGTACCGGGCAGCAGGTCTAAGGCACAGTCGTAGGGTCAGTGCGGTGGAAGAGTCGAGGCCTTTCCCTTGCTGATGACCTCCTTCAAGTCCTTGTAAACGGAGGCGATTTTGACTGGTTTGGGTGTTGCCATCTCCTCCGAACCTTCGTTCGAGGACGGCTCCTGTGATTTCTTTGGTGACAGGAGTGAGTCGATGGGCTTCAGAGTCTGCTCTCTGAGCTCACAAAGACCATCCATGCAAACAGCGGCTAAATCAGAGCCCGACTCCCTGTCTGTACCCACAGGCAATGGCAGCGAGGCACCACAGAGGGTTCTCACATCCCCGGAACAGGCTTCGAGGATCAGCGTGAAGAAGCCTTTTCCATCCTTGAGACCTGGAAGCTGGTCCCCTTCAGCTTAGCTGCAAGTCTCCCAGACTGCTCAGGCATCTCCTTGGTCTTCTCCTGACCCAGGAATTCCTCTCCAGTTCCTGTGGATTCCGACTGGACTGTGTCGGCCTCGCAATGTCCCGTTGGTCAGAACCGGCTTGTCCGCTCGAGGACTGGTCTAGGTCTCAGTTTCCCTTGAACTGAAGCCTGACCCTTATAGGTCATTGGTCACTAGAGAGTCTGTGTGTCAGAACACCATGCTGTAAACAAAGCCTCATACAATGACCGGACTGAGCAATGATTCTCCCCTCTCTCCAGTCCACCGATGGGTTATACTGGGACAGCCAAGGGTACCCGAGGATCGGGGGTATGAACGGAGAGTCAATAATGTACACTCTCAATGAATGAGGAAGCTACGGCAAGAACCTGGGTCACCGTCGAATCTCTCCGGGGTTGGACGATGTACTGACCCCAGAGACGATGTACTGACCCTGGAGACGGTGTACTGACCCCGGAGACGGTGTGCTGACCCCGGAGGCGGTGTGCTGACCCCAGAGACGATGTGCTGACCCCGGAGACGGTGTACTGACCTCGGAGACGGTGTGCTGACCCCGGAGACGGTGTACTGACCCCAGAGACGATGTGCTGACCCCGGAGATGGTGTACTGACCCTGGAGTAGCATTAACCGGTTCTCCCGACCGACTCTGGCTTCCTCCTTGCAAAATCTCCAGGCTCTGTCCGGAAATATCTTCTCTGTGGCTGGCCACAGCAGACGATAGACTCTGATACCCCGCTGGGTCCATGTTAGTGGTGTGCTGAGAGTGTGATGAGAATCTGACAAGGATTGCTTAGACCCAAATGCTGGAGTCTCTGAGCCTGCGATCAGGACACGATCTCAAATGGGATCGAGAAACTGAGCACAACGCAAACGCTAGACAAAGTCACTGGTAGACTTACGATTGAGCACTGAACCTCTGTTCAGGTGTTCCTTAAATACTCAATTCCTGGGACCCAAAACATAATTATCAATTAACGGGACCGTCCTAAGCCCTTAAAGAGGCAGTGCCAGTACTCTGGAGAGCTTGAGTATTTACATCTCGGAAGCAGTTGCAAGAGTCTCCTAACACAGGGCTTTACATACTTTTTCTAAGCTATTAATGATCTCAGCATGAACGTATAGACATGTTTTCCAGATGTGTTGATAGAAGAAAAATGTTTTGCTTTGTTGACAAACATTTTGTTTGGGCTGATTGGTTGCAACAGATTATTGAATTAAATGCTTTGAGATGCCCGCAAACACAAAGAAGTTTTGTTGACAGGGAATGCATCTCTTCCTTTCTTTGTCTTTTAAAATCAGTTAAGCTCATAACATTAGCAAAATGATGCAAAGACATGAAAACACAGCATTCTGTTTTGTGCCTTCTGTCTGATATTGACATAGAAATACAAAAAAGACACGTACATTTGAATGCTATTCATAGACTTCACTTCAGCATTCAACACAATCATTCCTCAGAAACTGATTGGAAAGCTGAGCCTACTGGGCCTGAACACCTCCCTCTGCAACTGGATCCTAGACTTCCTGACTGGGAGACCCTAGTCAGTCCGGATTGGAAGCAGCATCTCCAACACCATCACACTGAGCACGGGGGCCCCACAGGACTGTGTGCTCAGTCCACTGCTGTTCACTCTGCTGACCCACGACTGTGCTGCAACACACAGCTTGAACCACATCATCAATTTCGCCGATGACACGACCGTGGTGGGTCTCATTGGCAAGAACAATGAGTCAGCATACAGAGAGGAGGTGCAGCAGCTAACAGACTGGTGCAGAGCCAACAACTAGTCTATGAATGTGAACAAAACAAAAGAGATGGTTGTTGACTTCAAGAGAACACAGAGCAACCACTCTCCACTGAACATCAACGACTCCTCTGTAGAGATCGTTAAGAACTCCAAATTTCTTGGTGTTCACCTGGCGGAGAATCTCACCTGGTCCCTCAACACCAGCTCCATAGCAAAGAAAGCCCAACAGCGTCTCTACTTTCTGCGAAGGCTGAGAAAAGTCCATCTCCCACCCCCTCATCCTCACCACATTCTACAGAGGTTGTATTGAGAGCATCCTGAGCAGCTGCATCACTGCCTGGTTCGGAAATTGCACCATCTCGGATTGCAAGACCCTGCAGAGGATAGTGAGGTCAGCAGAGAAGATCATCAGGGTCTCTCTTCCCGCCATTAGAGACATTTACACCACACGCTGCATCCATAAAGCAAACAGCATTATGAAGGACCTCACACACCCCTCATACAAACTCCTCTCCCTCCTGCCATCTGGCAAAAGGCACCGACGTATTCAGGCTCTCACGACCAGACTATGTAACAGTTTCTTCCCCCAAGCCATTAGACTCCTCAATACCCAGAGCCTGGATTGACACCAACCTACTGCCCTCTACTGTGCCTATTGTCTTGTTTATTATTTATTGTAATGCCTGCACTGTTTTGTGCACTTTATGCAGACCTGGGTAGGTCTGTAGTCTAGTGTAGTTTTTGTGTTGTTTTACGTAGTTCAGTGTAGTTTTTGTATTGTTTTATGTGCACCATGGTCCTGAAAAATGTCTCATTTTTACTGTGTACTGTACCAGCAGTTATGGTTGAAATGACGATAAAAAGTGACTTGACTTGACTTGAACTCACTGAGCACAAAGTGTGAATTTTGTTTGGGTGGGATTCCACATTTCTGGGTTACATTGCCATCTCTGGGTAATGAACACACGACTTATGGATGAATGAAATGCATACTATTGTCAGTTTTAAAATCTGATGTCCATTGTGACAAACGGCAGATTTGATTTCTCTCCTTTATCTTTAGCGCTTTGTGTTTCTTAACAGCCTATGTGTTTTGGAGGCTGTTCAATGGAACAATGTGGGGGTATGGTTACCATACTGTGCAATTTTTGTGCACTTTCTGACCTATGGACAAAATTGTCTTACAGGCATCTGTAAAAATACCCAGGATTGGCCTGTGTGTGTATAAATAAAACTAAGTGTTGTCATATAAAAACACAGAATGCTCTGCAGAAGTCTCAGCGATGGAAACCTTGATTTTCTCAGAACTTCAAATCAGAAATTAATATGTAAACATCTTTTCAAGCGAATTAAACTTGCAACAAAATAGGAATCAAGTCCTTGTTACTCTGTGGGCTTGATCACCCTTTTTTGGCTAAGTTAATTTTTAAGCAGTAGTATTTCTTGCAATGCCAGGGCATTGACAGATATCCTACATGCGGCAATAATTGCTACCTTATTTCACAGCCCACCTCAGGGGATTGCTTGCAGGTGGGGAAGGCCAGTGGTTTGTTACTATTGATGCATTGATCCTGGAGTCTTCACTGGGTTCAGTGCAAGAGCTGAAACAACACAATGGCCAAGCAACAAAGGAGAAGGGATGGGAAGAACCAGGACAGCTTTATCAGCCGAGCACAATGTACTTACCATAGCACAATCAATCACTCTTTATTATCCAGTCAAGCTCAAAGGTCGAAGTACGTTTATATCAAACTATACAACCTTGATGTTTGTCTCCTTACAGACAGCCACAAAACAAAGAAACTCAATAGAACCCGTTAAAAGGAAGACCATCAAACACACTATGTGCAGGAGTAAACCACACATGTAAACAACAAAAGCAAGCAAACAACTGAAATTCACAAAAGTGTGTTCACAGTCGCCAAGCCGTTCATCACTGTAGCCGATCCTGTAGCCCGTTAGATGCAGGCCACAGCCTCAGTTCAGTGCAGAGACCAGTAAATCTCACGGTGCACCAAGCTGCACCGATCCCAACACGCTGACCTTTTCCATCTGCCCAGTGCTGAAATCGTACAAACCTTGGGTCGTTCCTCGCTTTCGGACTTGGGCCCTGCCACCTCGATTTGGCCCACACTGGACCTTTCCAATTTAGCCCAGTGCTTAAATCTATCAAACCTTGGGTCACTTCCTACTCTTAGGCCCGGGCCCGGAACCTTCTGCCTCAACTTTGCCTCGTCTCAGCTCTGCCACATCAAATAGCCTCCACCAAGTCCATTCCAGCAATGGCCAAACATTGGCTTATTCCCTGTTCTTGGGCCTGAGCCCTGTCCTGATTCAGCCCATACACGTCAAACTGCAATCATCCTGCACCTTCGAGGCTTCAGTTCACACTGCAAAATGGCAGGTTGTACAGGCAGTTCAAAAGCTCATCTCTGAAAGGGAAGTTGCACACTATTGATCGCTGTAATTGCTTACCAAAAAAAAACATGTTTAACAAAGTGGTTGGTATTTTATTTGTTTAGTTTGTTACCAACAAGTAGTTGTTGTGCTTTACCAGTGCCAGCTTAAACGGCTGTAAAAAATGTAAAAATGCATGGTGTCCTCTTCCAGAAAACGTAACATATTTCTGTCCCGTTGAAAGGTCATCAATCTGAATGTTAACTCTATTTCCCTCTCCACAGAAACTACCTGACCTGCTGAGTGCTTCCAACATTCTCTGCTTTAGTGATGCAGTGTACACGGCACTAGTGGGCTGTATCTCAAACAACAATGCGTTGGAGTATGGGAGGAAGATAGGGAGCCCAGTGATATGGTGTCAAAGACAACAACCTTTCCTTCAATGTCAGCAAAATAGAGCTGGTCATTGACTTCCCCATGGGGATCAGTTCACATTGCTTCTATTTACATCAATGGTGCTGAGGTCAAGAAGGTCAAAAACTTCCAAGTCCCTAAGAGTGAAAGTTATCAATAACCTGTCCTGAAAGCTTTCTAACACCACTACTCCCTCAGGAGGCCGAAGAAGTTTGATGTTTCCTCTTTGGCCCTCACCATTTTCATTGAGGCACCATAGAAAGCATCCTATCTGGATACATTGCGGCTTCATATAGTAACGACTCTGCCCTTGACTGCAAGGAACTGCAGAAAGCTGTGGACATAGTTCAGCACATCACAGAAACCAGTCTCCCCTCCATCGACTCTGTCTGCTCTTCCCTCTGCCTCAGTTAAGCAGACAACCTGATCAAAGACCCCACCCACCCTGGATATCCTCCCTTCTGTTCCCCCCCCCCCCATCAGCCAGAAGATACAAGAACCTGAAAACGTACCACTGGGCTCAATGACAGCTTCCATTCCATTGTTATAACATGACACTTGACCTGACAATCTATGTAACTCATTCTGATCTTGCACCTCATTGTTTACCTGCGCTGCTCTTTCTCTGTACCTGCTGCACTTTATTCTGCACTCTGTTATTGCTTTCCTTTCTACTACCTCAACACAATATGTAATGAAGTGATCTGCATGAACAATATGGAGACAAATTTTTCACTGTACTGGTGTTGTGCGATATAAGCCTTCTATACCTTTTGCCTGACGATAGCACCGAGAAGAGAGCACGGCTCTATGATGGGAGCCCTCGATGAAGGATGCTGCTTTCTTCAACACACTTACAAGAATGCAATGTTAAGGAGGACTTTTCCTGTGATACAGCTTTTTCTGTGATGTAACCAGTCAGGATACTCGCCACTGTGCATCTGTAGAAGTTTGTCAAAGTTTTAGGTGACATGCTGAATTCTGTTTGTGAAGAAGATTGGAAAGTTTGGCCATTTTAAGGGACAAAGTAAAGGCATCCGTTAGTCTTGCGAGACCATGGATCTGTGCCTGGAAATTCTTCACTCTCCAGGGCGCAGGTCTGGGCAAGGTTGTATGGAAGACCAGCAGTTGCCCATGCTGCAAGTCTCTCCTCTCCAGGACACCAATGTTGTCCAAGGGAAGGGCATTAGGACCCATAAAGCTTGGCACCAGTGTCGTCGCAGAGCAATGTGTGATTAAGTACCTTGCTCAAGGTCACAACACGTTGCCTCGGCTGGGGCTCGAACTCATGACCTTCAGGTCACTAGTCCAGTGCCTTAACCACTTGGCCATGTGTCCACCACTTTAAGGGATATGCTGTTTGAAAACGCCTCAGGTTGAAACAGGCAAGATCCAGCGTTGTGAATGTCTCCCATTGGCACAGGTTCGCAACAGGAGGGGCAGCTGATCCACAACCTGCTCCGTAACGGAAGCTGGAGGGAGATATCTCTTTTGACTCTGGGAAAAAGATACCAGCTCTCTTCTTTATCTCATAATGATATCAACCTCTATGAGATCTCCCCTCAGCCTCTACTGCTCCACTGAAAACTTGTCCAACCCTTCCTTACAGCACATGTTCTCTAATCCTGGTAAACCTCTTCCGCACCCTCTCCAAACCCTACACATCTTTCCTATAAGAGGTGGCCAGAATTGTATGCAATACCCCAGATGTGGACTAACCAAGGCTTTATAAAGCTGCAACATAACTTCCTAACCTTTAAATACAAGGTCTGGACTCATAAAAGTAAGCATGCCAAACACCCTCTTTACCAACCTATTAACTTTTGAGGCTCCTTCAGGGAGCTGTGAATTCGGACCCCAAAACCCTTCATTTGGACTGAAAGAATAGAGGAGATAAAGCCAGTATAATGAGGTGAGCAGAAAGAGTGGAACAAGAGCTGGGAGGAGATAGATGGATCCAGGTGAGGAGGGAAGGAGTGGAATAAGAGCTGGGAGGAGATAGGTGGGTCCAGGTGAGGAAGAGTATTGGGTAGGTGAGGAGGGAAGGAATGGAACAAGAGCTGGGAGGAGATAGGTGGATCCAGGTGAGGACGAGTTATGGGTAGGTGAGGACAGAAGGGATGGAGCAAAAGCTGGGCGGAGATAGGTGGAGGAAACAAAGGGAAGCAAATAGTGGAGTCTTTTAGGAAAGGAAGGTAGTGCATATAAGCAAATAGAAGTTCAGAGAACAGATGGGAACAGTGGGGGAGGTGGGGGGAGAGAACCCAGTTCATACATGTAGGTGATGGACAGATGGAGTGGCTAAGAGAGGGGAAAGGAATTGGGTGACGGGAAATGTGGGGGTAGTTATACCGAGATCCATTTAGGAGAGAGAAAGGGACAGAGTAGAAGCATATTACCTGAAAGTGGAGATCAAACATCGACTAACTTTTAATCTGCCCTCAAACGAACATGGGCCCCCAGCTACACCTGCTTTTGTGTTGGTCACATGGAGCAGCCTTTGCTTCAACTCTATTCTGTTGTTGCTCCCAAAATCTTAGTCTGCTATATTGATGACTGTATTTCTGCTGCCTCCTATGCCCATGTGGAGTTTGTTGATTTCACCCTGCCCTCAAAATAAACTCCCAACAATTAATACTTAATGGGTAGCGCACACAAAATGCTGGAGGAACTCAGCAGATCATGTAGCAGCTATGGAGAGGAATAAAGAGTTAACGTTTCGGGCCAAGAGCCTCCTGGTGCACTCTAATTGGTTGCATCACTGGAGGCGTCAATGCACAGGATTGTAAAAAGCTCACAGAGGGTTACAAACTCAACCAGCTCCATCATGGGCACCAGTCTCCCCAGCACAGAGAAAATCTTCATAAGGGAGTGCCTCAAAAAGGCAGCAGACGTCAATAAGGACCTCCACCACCCAGGACATGCCCTCTTCTCATTGCTTCCATCAGGGAGGAGATACAGGATCCTGACAACATAAGTCAACATTTTAGGAGCAGCTTCTTCATCTCTGCCATCAGATTTCTGAATTGTCCATGAACCCAAAGTCACTGCTTCACTATTTTGGTCTTGTTTTTCATTACTTATTTACATTTTTATATTTTATTGTAACTTACGGTAATTTTTTAATGCCTTACACTGCACTGCTGCTGCAAAACAACACACTTCATGACATCGGTCAGTGACAATAAATCTGATTCTGAGTGTAGGTCCACAGGCTCCTGCAGCTCCTGTGCTGGTAGCAATGAGAAGAGAACATGCCCTGGATGTGAGGGTCCTTAACGATGGATGAATCTTTCTTGATGTGCTCCCTCTTGAAGTTGTCATCGATGGTGGGGATGCTTGTGCCCCTGATGGAGCTGTCTGAATCTACAACCCTCTGCAGCCTCTTTTGATCGTGTGCACTGGAACCCCCATAATGGAAGTTCACTTTACACTGAAATTATTAGAACTTGCTGAAAGTTGTAAAACTGGGACAAGAAGCAGGAAACAGTTAAGACAATTAGAGAGTATGCTGCTTATTAATACAGAAAGGCAAATAGGACCATTAGAGCGTGAGTGGGCCAGTGAAGAAGTGGAGCTTTGAGGCTTTGACTCGAGAGATTCTGGCAGTTTTGGCAGTTGGTCTGTGCAATCAAGTCAATCTAGATTTGAATAGATCAGCAGTAAGCCGTTAATTAGACAATCAAGATTTGAATAGCTCAGACTCAGCAGAAAGCAGCTGATTGGGCAGTCGAGGTCAGGTGACCAAACATTTTGAAAAGCTCAAACAGATAACTAGAGGGATAGCTCAAGCGAAGCGGCCAGAGCGTGAGTGGGCCAGTGAAGGAGTGGATTTTTGAGGCTTTGACTCGAGAGGCTTCGACGAGAAGAGGCGGAGGACAAGCTAGCTTGCAGTTAGTTTTTACAATGTCTCCTGAGACGGTGATGTGCCTCTCATGTGAGATGTGGCAGTCTTGGGGGAACGCCCCACTCCTGCAGAGTCACATCTGCCAGAAGTGCATACGGCTGGGCGATCTGGACAACCGTGTAAGGAATCTGGAGCAGCAGCTGGATGACCTTTGACTCATAAGGGAGAATGAGGCAGTCATAGATGAGAGCTACAGGGAGGTAGTCACACCTAGGCTGTCGGAAGCAGGTCGTTGGGTGACAGTCAGAGGGGGGAAGCGAAGGTGAGCAGACAGGTAATGCAGAGCACCCCTGTAGCCATTCCCCTGAATAATAAGTTTACCATCCTGGATACTGTTGGCGGGGACGACTGACCAGGTGTGAGCCACGGTGGCAGAGCCTCCGGCACTGAGCCTGACCCTGTGGTGCAGAAGGGTGGGACGGAGAAGAGGAGAGCTGTCGTCATTGGAGACTCTATAGTCAGGGGAGCAGACAGGAGATTTTGTGGACGTGAGAAGGACACCCGCATGGTTTGTTGCCTCCTGGGTGCCAGGGTCCGGGATGTCTCTGACCGGGTGCACGACATCCTGGTACGAGAGGGAAAGCAACCAGAAGTCATGATACATGTTGGGACCAATGACATAGGCAGGAAGAGGGATGAGGTCCTGAAGTGTGAGTTTCGGGAATTAGGCAGAAGGCTGAAGAACAGGACCTCAAGGGTAATGTTTTCAGGATTGTTGCCAGAGCTACGTGACAGAGATGGTAAGAATTGGAGGAGATGGCAGTTGAATGTGTGGCTGAGGAGTTGGTGCAGGGAGGAGGGTTTTAGATTTTTAGATCATTGGGATCTCTTCTGGGGAAGGTGGGACCTGTACAGATTGGATGGGTTGCACCTGAACTTGAGGGGGAGCAATATCCTTGCAGGTAGGTTTCTTAGCATGGTTCGGGAGGGTTTAAACCAATTTGCGAGGGGGATGGGACCCAGAGCGATAGAGCAGTGAAAGAAGTGCATGGAGTAAAGCCAGATCTAACATACAGAGAGGCTTTGAGGAAAGAGAAGCAGAATAAACGGTGTAAAGACAGTAAGGTAAAAGGGCTGAAATGTGTGTACCTCAATGCAAGAAGCATCAAGAACAAATGTGATGAACTGAGAGCTTGGATACATACATGGAATTATGATGTAGTGGCTATTACAGAGACTTGGCTGGCACCTGGGCAGGAATGGATTCTCAATATTCCTGGATTTCAGTGCTTTAAAGGGGATAGAGAGGGGTTGAAGGGTAGGAGGGGTGGCATTACTGGTCAGGGATACTATTACAGCTACAGAAAGGGTGGGTAATGTAGCAGGATCCTCTTTTGAGTCAATATGGGTGGAAGTCAGGAACAGGAAGGGAGCAGTTACTCTACTAGGGGTATTCTATAGCCCCCCTGGTAGCAGCAGAGATACAGAGGAGCAGATTGGGAGGCAGATTTTGGAAAGGTGCAAAAATAACAGGGTTGTTATCATGGGTGACTTTAACTTCCCTAATATTGATTGGCACCTGATTAGTTCAAAGGGTTTAGATGGGGCAGAATTTGTTAAGTGTGTCCAGGATGGATTCCTGTCACAGTATGTGGACAGACCAACCAGGGGGAATGCCATACTAGATCTAGTACTAGGTAATGAACCGGGTCAAGTCACAGATCTCTCAGTGGGTGAGCATCTGGGGGACAGTGACCACCACTCCCTGGCCTTTAGCATTATCATGGAAAAGGATAGAATCAAAGACAGGAAAATTTTTAACTGGGGAAAGGCAAATTATGAGGCTATAAGGCTAGAACTTGCGGGTGTGAATTGGGATGATGTTTTTGCAGGGAAATGTACTATGAACATGTGGTCGATGTTTAGAGATCTCTTGCGGGATGTAAGGGATAAATTTGTCCCGGTGAGGAAGATAAAGAATGGTAGGGTGAAGGAACCATGGGTGACAAGTGAGGTGGAAAATCTAGTCAGGAGGAAGAAGGCAGCATACATGAGGTTTAGGAAGCAAGGATCAGCTGGGTCTATTGAGGAATACAGGGAAGCAAGAAAGGAGCTTAAGAAGGGGCTGAGAAGAGCAAGAAGGGGGCATGAGGAGGCCTTGGCGAGTAGGGTAAAGGAAAACCCCAAGGCATTCTTCAATTATGTGAAGAAAAAAAGGGTGACAGGAGTGAAGGTAGGACCGATTAGAGATAAAGGTGGGAAGATGTGCCTGGAGGCTGTGGAAACGAGCGAGGTCCTCAATGAATACTTCTCTTTGGTATTCACCAATTTGAGGGAACTTGATGATGGTGAGGACAATATGAGTGAGGTTGATGTTCTGGAGCATGCTGATATTAAGGGAGAGGAGGTTTTGGAGTTGTTAAAATACATTAGGACAGATAAGTCCCCGGGGCCTGACGGAATATTCCCCAGGCTGCTCCATGAGGCGAGAGAAGAGATTGCTGAGCCTCTGGCTAGGATCTTTATGTCCTCGTTGTCCACGGGAATGGTACCGGAGGATTGGAGGGAGGCGAATGTTGTCCCCTTGTTCAAAAAAGGTAGTAGGGATAGTCCGGGTAATTAAAGACCAGTGAGCCTTACGTCTGTGGTGGGAAAGCTGTTGGAAAAGATTCTTAGAGATAGGTTCTATAGGCATTTAGAGAATCATGGTCTGATCAGGGATAGTCAGCATGGCTTTGTGAAGGGCAGATCGTGTCTAACAAGCCTGATAGAGTTCTTTGAGGAGGTGACCAGGCATCTAGATGAGGGTAGTGCAGTGGATGTGATCTATATGGATTTTAGTAAGGCATTTGACAAGGTTCCACACGGTAGGCTTATTCAGAAAGTCAGAAGGCATGGGATCCAGGGAAGTTTAGCCAGGTGGATTCAGAATTGGCTTGCCTGCAGAAGGCAGAGGGTGGTGGTGGAGGGAGTACATTCAGATTGGAGGATTGTGACTAGTGGTGTCCCATAAGGTTCTGTTCTGGGACCTCTACTTTTCGTGATTTTTATTAATGACCTGGTTGTGGGGGTAGAAGGGTGGGTTGGCAAGTTTGCAGACGACACAAAGGTTGGTGGTGTTGTAGATAGTGTAGAGGATTGTCAAAGATTGCAGAGAGACATTGATAGGATGCAGAAGTGGGCTGAGAAGTGGCAGATGGAGTTCAACCCGGAGAAGTGTGAGGTGGTACACTTTGGAAGGACAAACTCCAAGGCAGAGTACAAAGTAAATGGCAGGATACTTGGTAGTATGGAGGAGCAGAGGGATCTTGGGGTACATGTCCACAGATCCCTGAAAGTTGCCTCACAGGTGGATAGGGTAGTTAAGAAAGTTTATGGGGTGTTAGCTTTCATAAGTCGAGGGATAGAGTTTAAGAGTCGCGATGTAATGATGCAGCTCTATAAAACTCTGGTTAGGCCACACTTGTAGTATTGTGTCCAGTTCTGGTCACCTCACTATAGGAAGGATGTGGAAGCATTGGAAAGGGTACAGTGGAGATTTACCAGGATGCTGCCTGGTTTAGAAAGTATGCATTATGATCAGAGATTAAGGGAGCTAGGGCTTTACTCTTTGGAGAGAAGGAGGATGAGAGGAGACATGATAGAGGTGTACAAGATAATAAGAGGAATAGATAGAGTGGATAGCCAGCGCCTCTTCCCCAGGGCACCACTGCTCAATACAAGAGGCTTTAAGCTAGGGGGTGAGAAGTTCAAGGGGGATATTAGAGGAAGGTTTTTCACTCAGAGTAGTTGGTGCGTGGAATGCACTGCCTGAGTCAGTGGTGGAGGCAGATACACTAGTGAAGTTTAAGAGACTACTAGACAGGTATATGGAGGAATCTAAGGTGAGGGCTTATATGGGAGGCAGGGTTTGAGGGTCGGCACAACATTGTGGGCTGAAGGGCCTGTACTGTGCTGTACTATTCTATGTTCTATGTTCTATTAGTCCCATTTTGAATTCTTTGTACTAATGGTTTAGTTACTTCTCTGTATTGACTAACATTAATGAGAGGACAATTGGACTGTCAAAAGCAGTGAGTTCTGAGCATATCCATTGACCCAAAGCAGTCAGCAGTAACATTCACGCCTCCCTGTATAACTTCGAGAACATGAGAGTGTCTTCCTTGTAACTGCAGTAATGACTGAATCTGACATCCGGTAATAGCTCGGTTACATGCACTCTTTAGGAACATCTGCAAATGTGTATAGTATTGAGACACAGGAGCATAATATGCTAGGGTTTACTGACAAGAGGGTGCCGATAATTTGAAATTGCTTCCTTAATATTTTCGATATTAATAAAATGTTCCTTAATATTTTTGATGACTGATAAACGTTCCAAAATACAAAGACAGAAAATGCTGCTTGCATTCAGTAGGTCAAACAGCATCTGGGGGGTGGGGAGGAAGATAAAGTTAATGGCTCATATCAAGGACTCTGCAGAACTGATTAAATGCGTCCTGAGAGAGAGAACTTGTCCCAAAATATTGGCTCATTTTCTCTCTGATCGATCTGCTGAATGACACCAGCATTTTCAGTTCTGCGTCGGTCTTCTAGGACCCTCTGATTTTTGCTCCAAACATTCAACACTGCTCAATTTCAAAAAACTTTAAAGTGAAGTAAGCTGTTCCAACAACAAGTCTCTTTCATTTATGGATACTAAAAAAGGATTGAGCTTGTCTGGGTTGATCTGCTTTCATACAATCAAAGACTTGTTTTCTGTGCTTCTTGGTATCTATGAGCCTTGGGGCAGTGATCACTGATGGTATGCCAGGGCCAGCTTGACCTAAAGAACTCAATAATGCTTTTGTACTGTCCGAAACCTTGATAGAGCAAACAGTGAAAACTATTGGGGAATCTAAGTTCTTGAACTCAACCAACACTTGTTTTCAAAGGATTTTCTATCACAAGAAAATATTTTCCTTCTCCAAAATTCCATTTTCTAGCAAAATAGTGAGTTCATAAGGGTATTCATTCTACTTTTATGAGTTTCATAGTTCAGCTCTTCCCATGAGCATCATTGCCAGCACATGATTACTTGTGATTGCGATTGTGTCTGTTGCAAATCCACTTTCCATTTGATGGTGACAGAATAAAAGAAGGAACTACCTTGGACGCACAGACAATCGTTAATGATGTCAAGTCTTTAGAAACAGTATTGCAGACACCGAGATGGTTTGGAGTATGTGACTGCGGAGGACAGTTAAACTTTAAAATACACATGCATTGTTAAAATTGACTCAAACCAACCGAAGTAACTAGATTCTCTGCACTTTCCTAAGAGGTTGAGAAGTTAAACATATAATGTTTGCAGCAGTCTATGTTGGGGGATCAGTGATGGAGATAGTCATCCACCATCAAAAATCCCCACCATCTGGGCCATGCCATCTTTCCCCAGCTGCCATCAAGCAGGAGGTGCAGAAGCCAGAGGTCCGACACCACCAGGCTCAGGAACAGCGACTTCCCTTCAACCATTCAGTTCTTGAACCAACTGGCACAACCACAGTTACTACAGTTTAGTAACACTATGACCACTTTGATCATTTTGCACTAAAATTGGTCCTTTTTTGCCTAATTCTGTTCTTTGTAAAAGCTGCATAATTTACGTTTGGCTTATGTTTTTCTTGTTAGTGCTGTTTATATGATGCCATGTACAGTACCTCCTGCAAACAAGTTTTTTGTTGCCCTTGTGCAAACACGTACTTGTGCACATGACAATAAACCTGACTTTGACTTTGTGACTCAGACTTATAAATTCATACAGCACAGAAGGGGCCCTTCAGCTCAACAGGTCCGTGTCAAGCTAATCCAATAATGCCTGAGCAACTCAGCAGGCCAGGTAGCATCCATGGAAAAAAGTACAGTGGAAGTTTAGGACTGAACCGAACCAAGGCGGGAGGAGAAGATGGCGGCGTGACACAGCGTGTGCAGCTCTCCGGTGAAGTGATATCGCATTTGTTAAATAGGGTACACAATTCTGATTTGATGGAGACAGATATGAGAAGCACGGAGGAACATCTGGAGAAACTTCTGAAATGCCCGGTTCCCTGCTGTTGCTACTGTGTGATCGAGAATCTCCGGAGGGAAGGCCTCAAAATCCTTGGCTTTGCCTGCTGCTGGCAGCTGGGGCTGGGGTCGAAGCGCTCTGCAGAGATGGTGCTTGGTACTCGGTGTCGGAGGGCTGGTCAGAAGCTCGAAGTTTTCAGACGATTCAGAGTCGGACTGTGGTCGGGCATGGCAGGGAGAGTTTTCTTCCTTCTCCCGTTTGCGTGAGATGTGGGACTTTCGAGAGACTTTGAACTTTTTTTACCATGTCCATGGCCTGTTCTTCATCAAGTTATGGTATTGCTTGCACTGTTGTAACTATATGTTATAATTATGTGGTTTTTGTCAGTTTTTCAGTCTTGATCTGTCCTGTGTTTCTGTGATATCACACTGGAGGAATATTGTATCATTTCTTAATGCATGCATTACTAAATGACAATAAAAGAAGACTGCGTGTCCTAATAATCTAAAAAAACTTTTGCGGGACTGGAGAAAAAAGAGCTGAGGAGCAGATTTGAAAGGTGGGGGAGGGGAGAGAGAAACACTCGGTGGTGGGTGAAACCTGGAGTGGAAGGATGAAGTAAAGAGCTGGGAAGTTGAAGGAGATAGGCGGCCATGGAAGAAAGAAAAAGGGGGAAGGAGCACCAGAGGGAGACAATGGGAGGGCAAGGAGATAAGGTGAGAGAGGGAACAGGGTTGGGAAATAATGAAGGGGGAGGTGGTTGGGGGACATTACTGGAACTTTGAGAAATCTATGTTCATGCCATCAGGTTGGAGGCTACCCAAACGGAGTGTACAGTGATTTTCTTCAAAACCTAAGCGTGGCTTTATCACGACAGTGGAGGATGCCAAGGATGGACATATTGGAATCGGAATGGGAATGGGAAGTGGAATTAAAATGGGGGGCCACTTGGAGATCCCGCTCGTTCTGGCAGATGGAGCATATGTGCCTGGCGAAGCAGTCTCCCAATCTACGTCGGGTCTCAGCAATGTACAGGAGGCCCCACCAGGTGCACTAGACACAGTAAATGACCCCAAAAGACTCATAAAGGAAGTGTCGCCTGGCCTGGAAGGACTGTTTGTGGCCCTGAATGGTAGTGAAGTAGGAGGTGTTGTGGCAGGTGTAGCTCTTGTTCCACTTGCAAGGATAAGTGCCAGGAGGGAGATCAGTGGGGAGGGACCAATGGACAATGGAGTCGCGTAGGGAGAAATCCCTGTGGAGAGCAGAAAGTGGGGGAGGGGAGGGAAAGATGTACTTAGTGGTGACCTCCTGTTGGAAGTGGCGGAAGTTTTGGAGAATTATGAGCAGGACGTGGAGGTTGGTGGGGTGGTAGGTGAGTGTTGTAGCGTGGATGAAATCACAGGAGAGACAGAGTCACTGGTAGATACAAAGCAGCTTCTTTATTCGACACAACAAGGTACAGCAGGCATCGTACAGACGGAGACGCTTTCCACAGAAAGGTCTGCTCGCTCAATGTGGGCTCGATAGTTATATGTAAACACAAAGGCAATCGCTACTTAAAAAGTTATAGACAATACATAGCCAATGGTTCCTATTGAAGCTACATACAAAATATCACACCATCCTTTCCTTCTGATGCCAACATGTCTGGGTTGCAGGTTAAATCCACAATACATTTATTTGGCATTTTATGTGCTAACATAGAAGACAATTAATATTTATAAAGTATAGATAATACTGTCTCCGAAACTACAGCATCAGGTCAAACTACTGTGCCAGAAGCATCTGGTATTCACACCTTTTTAGGAAGCGCATTGTTGTGGACTCAATCCACAGTACTTTGTCAAACAGTTAAGATAGAAGTCTGGTGGCCAAAGTCATTTAAGTGTAAACAAATCATCTACCCAAAGAAATTCACTCTAACATGAGGACAACAGGAACCCTATCCCTGGTAGTGTGGCGGGAGGATGGGGTAAGAGCAGACGTGCATGAAATGAAAGAGATGCGGTTGAGGGCAGTGTTGATGGTGGAGGAAGGGAAGCCCATTTCTTTCAAAAAGGAGGACATCCCCTTCATCCTGAGAACAGATGCAGTGGAGACAAAGGAATTGAGAAAAGGGGATGGTGTTTTTGCAAGTAGTAGGGTGGGACGAGCTGTAGTCCAGGTAGCTGTGAGAGTCCTCGAGTTTGTAATAGATGTCAGTGGATAAGCTGTCTCCAGAGTTAGCGACAGTGAGATCGAGAAAGGGGAGGGAGGTGTCAGAAATGGAGCCAGGTAAATTTGAGGACAGGATGGAAGTTGGAGGCAAAGTGGATGAAGTTGACGAGTTCAGAATGGGTGCAGTAAGCAACACCAATGCAGTCATTGATGTAGCGAAGGAAAAGTGTGGAATGGTCACCAGTGTAGGCTTGGAACACAGACTGTTCCACGTAGCCGACAAACAGGCAGGTATAGCTGGTACCCACGTGAGTGCCCATGGCTACACCTTCTGTTTGAAGGAAGTGGGATGAGCCAAAGGAGAAATTATTGAGAGTGAGGACAAGTTCCAATAGGGAGCAGAGAGTGGTGGTGGAGGGGAACTGGTTAGGTCTAGTGTCCAGAAAAAATGGAGAGCTTTGAGGCTTTCCTGGTGGGAGATGGAGGTGTATAGGGACTGGACATTCATGATAAAAATAAGATGATGGGGGCCAAGGAACTCAAAATCCTTGTAAAGATCAAGAGCATGTGAGGTGTCACGGATATAGGTAGGAAGGAACTGAGCTAGGTAAGATAAAACAGTTGAGGTATGCAGATGTAAGTTCAGTGGGGCAGGAACAAGCTGAAACAATGGCTTTACCTGGACAAGCAGGTTTGTGGATTTTCGGTAGGAGGTAGAAATAGGAGGTGCGGGGTGCCGGAACTAGGAGGTTGGTGGTGGTGGATGGGAGGTCCCCAGAGTCAATAAAGTTGGTGATGGTGTGGGAACAATGGCCTGGTATTCCTTAGTGGGGTCCTGTTTGAGGAGTAAGTAAGAGGAGGTGTCTGTGTCAGTGTTGGCGCTGGACCTCAGCAAGGCAGAGGTCAGTACACCAGACTACCACAGCACCCCCTTAATCTGCAGGTTTGATGGTGAAACTAGTCTGTGTTTGACCCATAATCCTCTAAACTAGGGGTTCTCAACCTGGTCTCCATGGATCCCTCGCTTAATGGTATTGGTTCATGGCATTAAAAAAAGGTTGGGAACCACTGCTCTGAACCTTTTCTATCCATGTACCTGCCCAAATACCTTTCAAATCTTGTTAATGTACCTGCCCCAACCACTGCCTCTGGCAGCTCGTTCCATATACTGACTGCTGTCTGGGTGAAAACTTTATCCCTCAGGTTCCTATTAAACGTCTACCAGGTAGACAGAGGAAAAGATCTAAAAATGGTCTCTGTTGGAACAAGTGCCATATCCTTTCTGACTCCTGGGCATCTTTGGCCATGACCACACTGAGCGGAGAAAGAGCATTTGTGATGGTATTAGAGCCCTGGGTCTAGGATTAGCAGCGCACAGAAGCCCTGCATACACAGTGAAAAGAGTGCATCACCTTGCAAACCATCCACCTGACTGTTCCATCAGGCACCTCCTGCCCCATCTATGGAAGAGTTTGGTGTTCCTACGTGGGATCACTCAGTTGGCTGAGAAACCCCAAAACTAGAGAGGAAGCAAGTCACTTTTGATTCGAGGGATTGCCATAGAAGAAGAGTAACAGAATGGCTGTCAGTTTATGGGAAGGAAAGTTTTGAAAAAAATAACCATATCACCAGAATATTACAGAGAATATTCTTATTCTATGTAAATCATAATTGTGAAACATGATTTGACTGTGTGGAATTACTAAGTGTATAAGGTATAAAATTATATATGGACTAACTAACTATATCAACTACCAGCTGACTTATACCCTCTACACTGTTAAACATCATGACCTAACTTGTCAAAGCTTGACTGGGATGTTTGACCAGATTAAGTGATTCAGGAGGTCAAGGAGAAGGGAGCCATGAGCTCAATGCTGACTAACTCTACCAGACTGCCCAAGGACGTTCAGATAACAACATCAGGCACATGAATGCCACTTACTTTGTTACCATTGGGAATGAGGAGATAGGTTAAAGAGAGGACTCCACAGGTGTCTTGAGGGTGGGATCCAATTGAAAGGCAAAGAGCTGATCTCCTGAAAATGTTCTAGTCTATATACAGGATATTGAGACAATGTGGTATAACCAGTTAGGTGGGTAAAGAGGTCCTACATCTACTAGCAATACTCATGAATCATTACATCTGCTAATCATTCTTTGTCTCAATGTGTGTTCAAACCAGTGTATCCTAATAATCTGAAGAGACCCTCTTGTCATAGATAGTCCTTTGCATGCTTGTATTGATGCGTAAAGACTTGTAGCTGCTGTTCCTCTGGACTGCCGGTGGTGATTAACCCACAACTGGCAGGTAACCAAAAGCCTGGTCAAGAGGCAGGCATTCAGAGTTTTAAGCACTGTCTCAGAGGAAGAGCAGCAGTCACTGAAAGTAGCTTTGAGAAGGAACTTGGTAGCGTAGTGGTTAATGCAACATTTTACAGTGCCAGTGATCAGCGATCAGGATTCAATGCCCACCTCTGTATGTAAGGAGTTTGTATGCTCTTCCTTTGAATATGTGGTGCTCAAGTGTCCTCCACATTCTAAGGACATATGGATTAGAGTTAGGGTTGGTACTGTAAGTTGTGGGCATGTAATGTTGGCACCAGAAAGATGTCAACACTTTGCAGGTTGTCTCCAACACTGCAATTCTCAGACTGTGTTGGTTGGTGAAGCAAACGATGCATTTCACTATATATTTTGATGCTTCAGTGTACATTGACAAATAATGCTAGTCTTTGATCTTTAGCATAGGGTCAGCAGAATAGTTAGAGAGTCGTACAGAGTCGGAACTGCACTGAGTTCACGGCACCTGTCTGCCCTAATCCCACCTGCCTGTATTACGTCCATTGCTCTCTATTCTTGATGACTTAAGGACTTCTCTAGATGCATAACAACATCGCAAAGTGGTGATGGCATCTCACTCAGTGGCCTTGTGCAGCCATCATTTTATGCCAGTGGATGGCATTTGTGGAAGCAAGAGATTTGTCCTGTGGCTCCCTATGCAGTCTCCAGCAAGTGCAGAAATCAGAATGAGAATCATTGAGTCCAGTGCAACACGGAGGCCTTAAACAGATACAGGGGTGGTAAGGGATGGTCAGATGCTGTGCTCTGCACAATATTGTTGTTATGTGGAGTCAGCCACTGACTGAGGAGAAGAAAGAACGAGAATAATTAAGGCAAGTGTTGACAATGAGAGGTTCACTTAGAACTTGCCACATGGGTGCAGGTAATCTCCTTTCAGTGGGTCTAAGCAGACACTTCACCATCATTATGGTTGAGTGAATGAAGAAGTCCTTGCCTGCAGGAAGCAGGCTCTGGATAATCTTTCTGTTTGGAAAGATAATTAGCAAGTGGCATTTGTGGCCTAAAGAGGAACAATAACAGTTTGCCCTTGTCATTCAATGAAACCTTCCATAGCCTGGTTCCTCACCATCAACATGTTGAGTGTCACCAAAAAACTCACTTGGACCAAAAAATTATTGTACAGTGAGACCATATTAGAGGCTGGGAATTCTGCAGTGTAAGACTCAGATAATGCCTTTGCAAAACCCTTCCAACAACTGGCAAAGCTATGCCACGAAGGAAAATTCTCCATTGCAAAAGTAGTGAAATATTTGATATCTTCTAGCATTAAGGAACCTCATTACTGAACAATTCTGAATATTAATTGCTCTGAAGCTCTGATATACAGTGGCTGCAGTGTACATCGCCTACACACCGAGGCGATTTCAACAGCCCTGGAAAATATTCAAGGACAATGCCAACAAATGTATTGGAATCGGAGTTGTGGAGTCATAAACACATCTGTGTTCAGTTCTCCAAATCTACACAGGTTACCTTTTTGCACTCTTATCCAATCCTCAGTGCTGGAAGTGGAATTGGAATTGGTTTATTATTGTCGCATCTACTGAGATACAGTGAAAATGTATCTTGTATGTTGTTCAATCAGATCAGATCATTACGCAGTGCATTGAGACTGAACAAGGCAAAACAATAATTGAATGCGGAGTGCAGTGTAACAGCTACAGGTGAACAATAAGGGGCAAGATTATAACAAGGTAGATTGTGAAGTCAAGAGAAGAACCTATTGTACCAGAGAATCTTAAAATAGTAGGGTAGAACTGGCATACCCAACTATCTGCCAACTTTACTTCCACATTTTAAGGCAGAGGTGAATTTGCTATTTGTCCCTCTCTTGAGGCTCAAAAGCTGAACACGTGGGAACTTTTGGCTACCTGACAGAAGTTCAGTATGCCTAGGAATTGCTAGGAATTGGCACATTGGGATACGGGTACGGTCACTGCTAAGGAGGAGAAGTAGCAGGTACATACTTACACCATTTGCACAGCAGGTGACTATGTGAATATACTGTCAGGTGAAGGAATGTGAGAAGGAGGATTTGACCTAAATGAAATGAATAGGAGATTAAGGTTCATCATTGACCATCTTGAATCATTAACCAACCTTACCCACTCCAACTTCAACCCTTCTGAACGTGCAGCAGTCTGCTTATTCAGCACCAATCCTGACCAAATCCAGATACAGGGTCATGAACTGAAACATTTTTCTCCATAGATTCTGCTCGTCCCATTGAGTTCCAGAAGCAGATTGTATGTTGCTCCAGTTTCCAGCATCTGCAATCTCGAGTGTCTCCATGAATAGGAGATGTTGAGAAACACAAGTCACAGCTAAGGGTCTGATGTAAATCAATGAGCTATCTTATTTCAAATTATTACAAAAAGAATGAAAAATTGGATTTGTTTTTGTAAGCACTATCTTATGCAATAAAGACTGAAGAAATGCAGTGCTTGGCCTTGTGATCACTGTAATCTGGCCCCCAACTATAACATCCTACTGATCCAATATTTAAGACTATTTTACTATCCAGTGCCCATGTTGCTCAATATTCAATAAATGAGTATCCACAGACTGTAAGAAAATTCTAACTGTAGCCCCCCCCCCCGGCAAGCCTCAGGGTTGCTCAACTCGCTGTCGTCTAGGGAAATAGCTCTCGGCCTCGCCAAACTGGGTAATTAAGTTTGTGTGGATGCCAAATAACAGAGAATACACCATATACGATTGAATGAATTACAGTTTATAGATACTACTGGAACTATATAATTAATAGAGATAAAATATAAAAGGAAAATAAAAGGTGCCACACTTATCAAAGTTCAATCTCTTCGTGCACAAACAGTTGGAGCTCTAGTAACGATCCTCTCTTCACCATTCGATCCCCTCTGACCACCTTCACCCGCCGCCTGGGACCAACCACAGTGGTCGACCAGACGCTCCACACGAGTCTGTCTCCATCTCCTCTCCTTGCCGAAGGATCTGGACCTCGGACTTCTGCTCGGGGTCCGACCCCATTAGCCAGCTCACAGCACCTTGTCCATTCTCTCTCTCTCTGTCCATCGCGACTTCTGCCCAAAAACCCGCGCATCACAATAGCTTACAGACACACTAGAAAGGATAACATGGACACCCATTGGCTCATTCACTCTATTATGTGTGCAAGCGCTGGTCGTGCACGCAGCCTGTTCCAGCCGTTCCAGATCAGTATTCTTACTTTTTAACTTACGTTATGTTTTGTATTTTTTTTTGCACGGTAACACAAGCTGCACCCTCTCTAACATGCTGGTAGAGAGAGTTTTATTTGGGTTTTTAGCGCTGGAAATAGTTACATTCCGACACGTCTCATTAGCGGGGCAGCAGTATGGTCACATTGTTTATTCCAGGGACCAGCTGATTGCGCTTATGCCGGTCGGTTTACCGAGCAGAGCGGCGGACACCCCTGCTGAAATCTGGAGGACAACACACAGAGGATGCAGAGGGGGATCACAAAGTCGAGGAAGGAGGACCGGGTCGAGACAACAGAGACTTATGGAGAAGAGGAGTTCGGTGGGTAATAAAATGGACGAGTTCACGGCACTAGCCAGGCGTCAGAGAACGTTTCAGGAGTGCAGTGTTATGCGTTTCACTGGAACGGGGCTGCACGAGGACATACCCGATCAAAACGTTTCCATGGATGGCTTCCAGACCATTCGGGCTGACCAGAAGTGCACTGAGAGCGGTAAGCATTAAGGAGTTGGGTGCTTACTGTTCTGGTTAACAGCAGATGGTGCAATCCGGGTCATATTACGATCGAGGAACGTGTTTATAGACCGGATATTGAACTTTTTACTGTTGGACTTCGGCCATATTTCACCGAGATACAACACTGGGCGGCACGGGAGGTCGTTCCTGCCTGTGGCCATCGAACTTGCAGCTCTTCCCGTGGAGGGTCAGACACCCTGAGCCAATAGACTGGTCCTGGACTTATTTTCCATCTAGCATACTTTGCATTTTGTTGTTTGATTGTTTGTGGTTTTTGTATTGTTATATTTATACTCTATTCTTGGTTGGTGTGGCTGTAACGAAACCCAATTTCCCTAGGGATCAATAAAGTATATCTATCTATCTATCTATCTATTATCAATAATATAACCCAAACAAGCTGCTAGCGAGAGAACTTTCTCAGCATTTATCATAACAAAGAAGTCATTTTAATTATAACATAACAAAGAAGCCATTTTGATTAGCCTACGCAGTAACATAAAAGAAGAAACCCCTTACACTCTCCCCCCACCAAATCAAGTCATGTCGTCATGACTTCTAAATAACTCGCCAACCATTCCTGCAGACACAAAAACCCAATCCAGGTACACACAGTGACATTGCTCCCCAAACAGTGGACCTTACGCCAGTCTCACAGGTGCTACACAGGCCAACCTATCTGGGAGTTTCCTGATCCTCCGAGACCTCCGTACCCCCTCACCTAAACCCTTAAGGCTCGGACACTATGGAAGATACTTCGGGTCTGCTTGCCAACTCCTCTCTCAATCTCTCACTCATGCCTCCACTGTAACTCGGAGCCCCTGTCCCGTGTCCGGCGCCCCGCTTCTTTTCCTTCCTGGTCCTACTGTACTCAGACTGCCCACAGCCAGCCCTCCCCACTACACCTGACTCAGTGGGAGAAGGGCCAAAGTTCTCTTCCTCAATCACGGAGAAGTTAGCGAAAGGCAGCATGTACCACATGCCCAGCACATCATCCTTCGAATCTGTATTCTTCATCATTTCCTTGATCGATAGCTGCTGTTTGATTTTCTCCAACTCTCGCCCCAGTCTCAGCAGTTCTGACTCACGCTTCTTGACCATCTCAATCTGGGACGCAGTTACCCCACCAATTTCTTCCACCCTGACCTGAAAAGCAGCAGTTAAAGAATGTTCAGCCTCCGGTTTTCCCTTCCTGATGACATCTTCCAGGTCAACTTTCAGTTTTTCCACTTCATTTAAACTGTTGATAGTCACCTTCAGGTTCCTTTCAAGCGTCCGCTTCCCTTTTCCAAGATCTGTCATCAATTGCTTCACCTCCTCAGAAGTGTAGTCAAACTCCCCACTCTGGGTTCTCGGTTTTCTGTTGGCCTTAGTCAGACAGCTTCCTTGGTCTTCCCCAGCTTGTAAGTCTTCCAATCTTTTCTGGATCGATGTCTTGAGTTTCTGCTGATCCTTTCGAAGGTGGGTCATTGTTTCATCTCTCTGGATTAATTCCTCAGTGCATGACCGCAGTGTCGGCTTGGAATTCCGTTTGACAGCCTGGGTTTCCATCCCCAGGTCCACCACTGTCTATTCAACTGGTATGTCGGGTCATTTTTCTCAGATTGCACCAAACTCTGCTGGCCAAAAACTCCTCCACATTTTACACTTCGCTTCGGTCGCTTTTCTCCGAACTGCCTCCTTCTCCAGATCTGACACTCGTCCAAAGAAGGTTTTAATTCTTTAACTCTTTGTCGCCCGGGCTCAGCCACTCACCTCGCATCATAGTCCCCCCAGGCGAATTCAAGCCCTAGGTGGTCATCCACATACGCCAAAACTCCACACACCTTCACTTCCCCCATGGTCTTCCTCATGCCCCGCGGGAAGGTTGCAGGGCTCCAGATATGCCCTTTGGCATCTTTTCGGATCGGAAGAATCCTAGGGAATCAATAACGGTTGTCTCCTCCTCATCGGCCTCACTCCTCGGGATCTGGCAACATCTACTCCTCAGATCCAGCACATTAAACCACGTCCTATAACCCACACACACGCTGCCTATGTCTTCCACGGCTCCAGGGTCCAGTTGCCGTGACCTCTCTCTCACTGAGGTGTCTTCAGCAGTCAACTCCCCTCCCTTGTGGTATTTCAGAGCATCTACTAAGAGGGTCTCACCCTCAGATACTTCCCCCAGGCCATACCACAGTTGGGTCTCATTCAAATTCGGTACCGCCTTAAGGCTGCTACACACGTCCCCACAAGCAGCTCGACATGCTGGGTGCCCAGAAAATGCCCACATGAACTCCAGGGTCACTAACCAATCATTGTCTCTTGGATAATTACTGGCATTGATACCCCAAATCTCCGGTGCCCTTACGGTTTTCATGGGTAAATGCTTCAGACACTGGTTGTAAAACGAACTGTACAACAACTTGATCTGCGCCTCGGTGTCGAGGATGGCTTTAGCATCGCTTCCCTCTATCCATAACGACACCCTGGGGCGTGGTCCCTCTAAGCCTTCAGGAATAGGGTCTTTTCCTTTCAGAAGTTCCTTGGTACATTGCTGGGAACATGCTTCCCCAGAGACCCCAAGCCGTTCCCCCACTGGGCCTCCACTAAGTTTCCCAACACCTCTCTGATCAGCTGAACAACTGATCCCCTGAAATGATCCCCCTGGCACTGCAAGCAATTTAGCTGCCCTCCTAGCCAGAGAAGATACACTGAAAACTTTGCCCCCTCTTTCGGATAACTGGCAGCTGTCACTACGGTGTAATCGAACTTGACAGTTCTAACACCGTCACCAGACCGCCTACTCAAACTTCCAACCAATCCCTGTCGCTCTCCCTCAACCAAGCACTGCCACTCATCTAACAACTGAGAGATCAGCTCCGCCCACGTCTTGCATGCCTCCGCCCCTTTTGGGGTGGGCACTATCCCAAACGCCAGGTGGAGCCTGCCAGAGCTGGAACATTTATTCGCAGACACTATCTCCAAATCAGACCACTCTTTCCTCTCTCTCCTAACAGTATGGACAGCCCCGAGTCCCACCACCAACTCGTCAGCACTAGTCTGAACTTGAACAATGACCTCATCCAACATGCATGAATAACCAGCAAAAACCCACAGAGACACACATTACTGATTTAAATAGGGCAACCACACAGCATACCAGTAGATCCAATCCCAGACGAGCCCCCCCAAATGTAGCCCCCCCCCCGGCAAGCCTCAGGGTCACTCAACTCGCTGTCGTCTAGGGAAACAGCCCTCGGCCCCGCCAAACTGGGTAATTAAGTTTGTGTGGATGCTGTGTGATGTACCCTACCCCGACAAATAACAGACAATACACCAGATACGATTAAATGAATTACAGTTTATAGATATTACTGGAATTATATAATTAATAGAGATAAAATATAAAAGGAAAATAAAAGGTGCCACGCTTATCAAAGTTCAATCTCTTCGTGCACAAACAGTTGGAGCTCTAGTAACGATCCTCTCTTCACCATTTGATCCCCTCTGACCACCTCGACCTGCCGCCTGGGACCAACCACGGTGGTCGACCAGACGCTCCACACGAGTCTGTCTCTGTCTCCTCTCCTTGCCGAAGACTCTGGACCTCGGACTCCTGCTCGCGGTCCGACCCCGTTAGCCAGCTCACAGCACCTTGTCCATCCTCTCTCTCTCTGTTCAACGCACCTTCTGTCCAAAAACCCGCACATCACAATAGCTTACAGACACTCTAGAAAGAATAACATGGACACCCATTGGCTCATTCACTCTATTATCAATAATATAACCCACGCTAGCGGCACAACTTTCTCAGCATTTATCATAACAAAGAAGTCATTTTAATTATAGCATAATAAAGAAACCATTTTAATTAGCCTACGCAGTAACATAAAAGAAGAAACCTCTTACATAACAATTTACCAGGACTTGCTCAAAGAATGTTATCCCTTATCCTGAGACCATGCACACGTGTTCTAGATCCTTGAGGTTGAAGAAGCAACATACCCTTGAAGAGATCAATTTTCATTCTCCTGAACTCCACTGAGTAAAGGAAATCATTGGACAAACCCCTTCCCTGCTCCCATGCTTCTCATGCAAAGTACCAGGTCTAAAGCAAGAGGGTTTCTGAAGAACTACATCTGTACACAGGTGATACAAGATAGAGCAGATGCTGGAATCTGGAGCAAGATGAAACAGCAGGTCAGGCAGCATCTATGAACGGAAGTGGGCAGTCCAGCCCTTCATCTGGATTGGTCTAGATGATCAGTAGTCCACAGTTCCCTCACAGGTCCTCACCAAAACATTGTACAATTACAGCAAGGGTTCCAGCCTCCTGCTATCATGACCAACACTCCACTGAATTCCCAACAATTATGCAAATAAAGGAAGATGCAATGCTAACCAAATTAGTGGGTCGTGTTACTTGAATTAAATCAGATTATTTCAGAGAGCGTTCCAGCATTTTTAATCTTATAGTTTCCTCGCTGATAATCATTTATTTCATTAACAGGCTTGCTACATTCTGTTACAAACAACTAATTTTTACAAACACGACACAATCTGCAGACGCTGGAAATACAAGGCAACACAAAATCAAGACGAAGGATCTTGGCCCCAAACATCAGCAGTTTATTCCTTTCCAGAGATGCTGCTTGGCCTGCTGAGTTCCACCAGTATTTTGTGTGTGTTGCAACTAATTTTTAGCTGTGCTTTCCAACATGTATTTTTCCATATATATAACACCAGAAATTGATTTATAATTTTTCAGCCTATTGGATGATTTAGGTACTTTCTTTTGATTGCCAATACAGAAAGATACTAGCTGGTTTGTTACACTTTATATGGAAGCTTATTAGCGCTTTGTCTCGTGAGCACTGACTTTGTCAGCTATTATCTCTTGGCCAGTAGGATTGTAAAGGTCAGATGTGATAAGGCCCTGACAGATATTCATGTGTATTCCTGCTGCTCTTGTACTGATCAGAGTGTCTCAAGATCTGGTCAGTTGAAGTGCCAGGATATTAAAGCCAGAAAGACAGTTATATCTAAATTGGAGCCCAGAGCCTTCTTAGTAATTAATCACACACCAATATCCTTAGGTCCTATGATGTTGGAAGAGTTGGTTAAGAATTCTGGGCATGGCTTCAGAGATACGAGCCACATAACTCTTTGTGGCAGTGGATGAATACCCTTCATTTGCCAACATCACTTTTCATACTGTAAAATGTTCACAGCAAGCTCCTCTGCATACACAATGTTCATATTGCCTTGGATTCTGTGTGCCTACGCTAGGTTTTGGAACTACTAATGAGTGCCCTGATAGTTAGATGCTGGCTGGAAAAACACTAGGGACATGTGTTAGCATGGAGATTCCAGGAAATCCTTGCATTGTAATCTAATGTCTTGGAGATTAAGTATGGGCACACCCAGAAACACTGCCAGATAAGACCATACACATACATACTCTACTGGGGAATTCCATCTGTTCCAACAGCTCTAATCCATTTAATGATGTACCTTCTGCTGGGTTTTTCATGCATGGTCTAAGATTTGGGAATAGTTGATAAGTAACCTAGAGGTTACCCCAGTTTAGATAATGCTGGGAATATGCACGCCTATCCTGCAGTTTTCATTTAAATGTGGTGGGTTATTTTGTGCGTAACGTTTGGGAGTTGGAGTGAGAAGAAGGATGGGGTTGATATAAATTGGTGTGTATCACAGAAAATGGTCCAATTAGTGGTGAAGTATTTGGAGTATCCAAATATTTTGTGCTTTTTCTAATCATCCTGTTCCAAGGTTACTGCTGCAGAGAAGCCTGCCCTCATTTGTTTTCTGTTAACCATTCAACAGCTCCTCTGTTTGTAAATCAGTTGTGACACTCTGCTGTTTGCTCACTAGATCTCCGGTTAAATAGAACACATTTAATGAGTCTGAAGGTTTTCAGTGATTCCTAGTTAACCCTCCAATACCATCCATGGCAAATTCTTGTGTTTTTTTAATCTTCCTCATTATGAGAAGATCATACAATATGTCACATTAATGTTATACCAAACGCATTGACTGTGAACATAAAACTGTGTTTGCCACCTGCTTTTATTAGTGTGACATCCACATTTCTGGTATTCCATGGTGTCACCATCGCCCCTTCATGCTCTGAGGTTGTGTGTACCCAGAGCCCTTTTCATTGTGAGCCATTACATTACAATACCAGGCTACTGTGGTATTAACTATCCCGGATGAGAATAAGTTTAGAAAGAGTTCTGCAAAACCATTATAACTTCAAGGACCCATAAAATGATGCAGCATAGGAATAAGTTTGCAGCGTTTCTTTGACAGGGCTCTCTCATTGCTCCCAACCCTCTACTTAATCCAATAGAACTCAAGTGCTTTTATTATAAAACCTGTTTTTAGAAGCTACAGTTCAGTCTGCTGCCATGATCCTTCCAGACAATGTAACCTGATTACATTGGCACTAGGGTAGTAGAGCATTTAGGACGATGCTATTACAGCCTGGGGCGTGGAATTCGGAACTTAATCGTGGTGCTCTCTGTAGGGAGTTTGTATGTTCCCCCCCCCCCCCACCACCACCCGTGGAGTTCATGCAATTCTCCCATCTGCTCTGGTTTCCTCTACAGTCCAAGGACCTGCCGGTTAGTAGGTTGTGAATTGTCCTGTGATTAGATCAATGGGATGCTAGCAGTGCAGCTCAAAGGGCCAGAAGGGCTTTGTTGTGTCTGCGCAACTGCATATCAATTAAATAAAAGCACGCACGCGGGAGATAGCTTTCACATTGCTGCGAGGGAGCGAGAAAGTGCAGAACAATGCACATGCATAGACAACAGAAAAATGTGCATGCATAGACAGCAGTCCATACGTAGTGCTAAAGGGAGTCATTGGTCTAAAAGAAATCGATCCAACATTATCAGAGTCAGAATCAGATTTATTATCACCACCATGTGACGTGAAATTTGTTAACTTAGCAGCAGCAGTTCAATGCAAAACATAATATAAAAGAAGAAAATAAATAAATCAGTAAATCGTATTCAGTGTACTTTATACGGTATAAGTACATTGAACAGATAAAAATCATGCAAAAACAGAAATATTATATATTTTTAAAAAGTGAGGTAGAGCCCAAGGATTCAATGTCCATTTAGAAATTGGATGGCAGAGGGGAAGAAGCTGTTCCTGTATCACTGAGTGTGTGCCTTCAGGCTTCTGTACCTCCTACCTGATGGTAACAGTGAGAAAAGGGCATGCCCTGAGTGCTGAAGGTCCTTAATAATGGACACTGCCTTTCTGAGACACCGCTCCTTGAAGATGTCCTGGGTACTTTGTAGGCTAGTACCCAAGATGGAGCTGACAAAATTTACAACCCTCTGCAGCTTCTCTCGGTCCTGTGCAGTAGCCCCTCCATACCAGACAGTGATGCAGCCTGTCAGAACGCTCTCCACGGTACATCTATAGAGTGTATTTGTTGACATACCAAATCCCTTCAAACTCCTAATGAAATATAGCTGCTGTCTTGCCTTCTTTATAACTGCATCGATATGTTGGGACCAGGTTAGATCCTCAGAGATCTTGACACCCAGGAACTTGAAACTGCTCACTCTCTCCACTTCTGATCCCTCTATGAGTATTGATATACGTTCCTTTGTCTTACCCTTCCTGAAGTCCACAATCAGCTCTTCCGTCTTAATGACGTTGGATGCCAGATTGTTGCTGTGGCACCACTCCACTAGTTGGCATATCTCACTCCTGTACGCCCTCTCGTCACTACCTGAGATTCTATCAACAATGGTTGTATCGTCAGCAAATTTATAGATGGTATTTGAGCTATGTCTAGCCACACGGTCATGGGTATATAGAGAGAGTAGAGCAGAGGGCTAAACACAGACCCCTGAGGTGCGCCAGTGTTGATCGTCAGTGCGGAGGATATGTTATCACCAATCCGCACAGATTGTGGTCGAGGATCCAATTGCAGAGGGGGGTACAGAGGCCCAGGTTCTGCAACTTCTCAATCAGGATTGTCGAAATAATGATATTAAATGCTGAACTACAGTTGATGAACAGCATCCTGACATAGGTGTTTGTGTTGTCCAGGTGGTCTAAGGCCATATGGAGAGCCATTGAGATTGCACCTGCCATTGACCTATTGTAGAGATAGGCAAATTGCAGTGGGTCCAGGTCCTTGCTGAGGCAGGAGTTCAGTCTAGTCATGACTAACCTCTCAAAGCATTTCATCACTGTTGATGTGAGTGCAATAGTCATTAAGGCCTACTTAACGTTTTATCCCTGAACAAATAAATAAATTCCATCAGTACTTCTTTTTGTCAATTAATGTCAGTCTGTGACTTTAAGCAACTTTATTAAGTTGCCCTTTATTCTTCTCTTCTGTGTGACGAATCCCTCCCCATGACTGGAGGGTTCTGGTACCGTTGTGGTAAGCCTTTTCTACATACTCTTTGAAGACTTGGCATCTTTCCTCAACTGCTCCTAGAGTTTGTCACCTTGGTCTAGCAGGTATTCTATATAATTTTTAGCAAATCTGAAAAGAAAGGCCTGTCAATAAGGAACAAGTTTTAGAATTCTCTACCGTGGAGTGTTGTGAATATTCAATCTTTGTGTTTCGTTGAAACAAAAATTGATAGATTGTTGGTTATTAGAGGAGTTAAGGGAATCGGGATAGGGCAGATAATGGTGACTGAGGTAAAAGATTAGCCATATAATCTTGTAGGCCAAGGGAACACATTGCCAACTCCTACTTCTCCGTTCTTAATTTCTGTTGTTTTATATCATAAATGGGAATCTTAACCCTTATAAGTGAACGGAGGTGACAGAAAGCTGTCAATTTCTGAATTTAAATCAATCTCATAGGGCTGTGGGCAAACAATCCTTCGGAAGGTGCCAGGATCGGGATTGAACCTGGGTTGCTGGATCGGAGAAGCTGCAGTACTATCCAACTGATGGGACCATTTTGACTGACATCCAAAGTGGCTCCAAGTTTATAAAGGCCCTACCATGGACTATACCATCTTCACCCGAGCACTGTCAGATCACGAAGCAGCCTGTGGGATGGAATGTGGGGATGAGGGGTAGCAATATGTGATGTGAAAACTCATTGATTAGAGTCCCCAATTCCATGTCTACTCTCACAGCTCTCTGTCTCATGACCATCCCTTGGAAAACACAAAGCACTGCAGAGGCCACTAAACTGAGAGAGATGAAGAAAATGCTGGAAAAGTTCTTCATCAGATATGGCAACATCTGTGGGGAGAGAAACAGGTTTCAGGTTAATGACCTTTACATCTGAATTGGAAAAGTGAAAAAGAGAGTACACTTTAAGAGAGACAGAGAGAATGCCTATGGTCAGGTGAAGACAAGTATTATCCAGGTAGCACAGTTCTTTCAGTGGTGCCCAGTGAAATCACGACTGATCTGAGAGGGAGGCGTAGAGTAGAGGGAAATGAACATGGGCATCCTTTATATTTCTGCAAGGCACGAACTGCTGAGTACTTTGTTGCAAATCATTGGACTGATGAATGGCCTTAATACCTTATTAAAAGCAATGCCTGAAATTTGCAGACCATAGCATAGAACTCATGTGAGTGGACACCCCATCGGTATCCCAGCCTTTCTGGAGTAAAGACCTCATTGTAAAAGCTGGTGATGCTCCTTTGCTTATACTTGTGATGAAAACCACCAACAAAGCCCTTTAGCACATTTGCAGAGAGTGAGGCCAGTTCTCCTTGCTGTTCTGCAACATTTACTGAGCTCTGTGCTGAACCAAGGCTGAGGCTTTGGCCTACTTCCGCTGCGCCATCCAGGCTCCGTGACGTTTACTTGTCTCTGCAGTGAGCTGAGGCTGACGCTGTGGTCTTCACTGGCTGCTCTGCGCTTTGTGTCTATGGGCTCACTTTTGTTCGACATGTTATTTGCTTACTTTTGTTGTTTGCACAATTTGTTTTTTTCTCTCTCCCTGCACATTGGGTGCTTGATGGTCTTTTTTCATGGGTTCTTTCTGGTTTCTTTGTTTTGTGGCTGCCAGTAAGGAGATGAATCTCAAGGTTGTATAAAGTACGAGGGGTGATAGATAAGTTCGTGGCCTAAGCTAAAAGGAGTCAATTTTAGAAAACCTGGCACATTTATTTTTCCTATATTTACACACTTAGTCCAGCAGTCGTGGAGCATACGGATCCCTTCTTTGTAGAAGTCCAGAACCTCCAGAAGTGGTCGACAGTAGGGGTGATTGATAAGTTTGTGGCCTAGGGTATAAGGAGATGAGTTATTAACTTCAAACTTTCTGCATAATCACTCAAAGAGTTGAACTGCATGTGCATGTAACGAGAGCTGTATAACTCATCTCCTTCTACCTTGGGTCACGAACTTATCAATCACCCCTCGTAAACATACTTTGATAATAACTGTATTTTGAACTTTGTCTTTTGACTTGATCGTAACGGTAGAATGAATGATATGACCAATTATAAATACAAGTCTGCTGCCTCGATCCTCAGGAATGCTTGTTTTGAGGAGGTTTATGTTATTAAGAATCTATGTCACTCAACACGGACAGATAACATACTGAACCAGCTTCTTCCCTTTGGCTACTTGATTCTTGCACCAACCTGCAAAATCCTATCACCTCCTCAATTTCAAACTATGACTGCTTTGCACTACAATGGACATTTTTGTTGTAATTTTATGTAAGAATTGTGTAGGATTTATGTTTATTTGTGAATGCTGTTTATCTGGTGCTGTGCTCCTGTGATGCTGCTGCAAATCAGCTTTTTACTGCACCTGTACATACATGTACTAGTGCAGATGACAATAAACTCATCTTTGACTCTGAAGAGTTCTCCAGTCAGGAGAGAAAACTTGCGTGCTCTGCACTGTGTACTCTACTAGCAGTTATGGTCGAAATGACAATAAAAAGTGACTTGACTTGACAAGGACCGAGTGGTGCCTCCTCCTGAGATACTCTTAGCACAAACACCCTTGCAACAGATAAAGTGGGTGAAGATAAGACTAATTACATCATTTCCCTGTGGTTGTTCTCTGTTTGAGGTTGACTTCTGCCCCCAGTCTATAGGAAAAGGAGAAATGAAGAAGATGAGATTGGATTCATACCATAGTATCCAGTTCTTGATGTAGGTTCCTGCAAACCAGAAAAGCTGGAAATACTCAACAGGTAAGTCAGCAACCGCAGCGAAAGACATAACATTGGTGATTCCAATTAATGACCTTTCACTCGAATTTTTACAAATAACATGTGTTGGTAATATTATATTATACCGCTTGACTAATAGGCAAACATATTGGCTTGGCAGCCAAAACATATTTCAGTTTGTGCCACTGAAACAATTTGCATCATAAATTCAGCTCAGCCTGGACTCCATCCTAAATTTTAAACTCCCATGGTTGCATTGACCCCTCAGGATGTTTAAAAGTAGTCAGTTGGCCTGTTCTTTGGCTGGAATTTATAAAGGCGCAGTGACTGGGCCAGCAGTGCAAGACCACAGGAAGTCTGTAATTAAATGATCTTGTCTCTGTCACCCGCACACAAACTGTGATTGTTCTGACAGCCGTATGGTTTTGGAAATGCGTGCTGTTTTTATGAGTCTGGAGGCTTCCTTCCACTCCTTCATGTTTGTCTGAGCTCTAGTCCACTCTTTCTCTCAGGCAGTCATGTGAGATTAGTTAGAAATCTTGACATACAGCTTCCTGCCAGGAGGTAGGGCTACTGCTCAAGCTGCTGGACTCGTAGTGTGTGAATGAGCTGAGCTGTCAGTGCACAGAACAGCTGAATCCTGTGTGACTGCAAGTAAAGGACACAGACTTTCACACCAGGGCTAACAATCCACTGTTGCTTCTGCCTCAGCACAGTGCACTGGGAGCTGCTGACCCACCTTCGTTGTAACTGCTGGCAGCAAGAATTGAGACTTCACCGTGACTCCCAAGTGCTGGAGTAATTCTGACGTTGGTAAGTGCAAATGACAACAGGATTATGGCTTCATTTCTTGTAGTTTTAATTTTCACACTGATGTAGCCCAGTGTGTGTGCGAATTGTCTGGTAGCTCTGCTTACAGAGGCGTGTTCTCCTGCAGTACTTGTAGGTGTAAAGATT
This sequence comes from Mobula hypostoma, assembly GCF_963921235.1. Lineage (NCBI taxonomy): Eukaryota > Metazoa > Chordata > Chondrichthyes > Myliobatiformes > Myliobatidae > Mobula > Mobula hypostoma. The sequence continues at coordinate 71,781,734 of NC_086107.1, read as the reverse complement.
TGTGCTTAATTTTCTTGAAAAATTAATCTGGCCGAAGAAATTATTTGAATGATACAGTCTTGAGACTTAAATGCAGATCCTCTAGATGTGGTGTAGCTCCACAATGTCTAAACGAAGCCTTTATGTTTTTATTTCAAATGCAGAATTAGGGAGATCATACTTGCAAATTTAGTGAAACCTCTTTAAGTTCTATCTGAACCACATTGTAAACATGGTGGGCTGTTGACAGCTTTGTACAGGAGGGAAACGTTATCAGCCTGTTGAGTGAAACAGATTACAAAATCATTTATACATTATGAGCACTGCTTGGTTTGAAGAGGTAACAAAAACTGTTCTGAATACAAATGCTTTGTCTGTAAGAGGTGTACAAACCAAAGTATTGCACCCAAGGTGTAAGGAGGGAAAAGCTGAGGAGCTTTACCTTACTGTGGCTCAGTCAAGACAGTTGGAGCCTCAGTTGCTTAGTTCTATCTCCTAGTGGCTTTATGTCTAGTTCTGGTGCTGATGGAGCTTATCAGGGCTCACTATAAATAGGAGGATGTTAGCAGCTACGTACCAGAAATTCATTCTTAATTGATGAATTAAAGGTAATTGCATTGTCTTAACATAATTCACTTTCATAGGTCCTATTTCAGTAAAGCAGGACGGCCCACAACTGCTACCGAGCTTGTGTGTTTTGTGTGAGCCACTTGCTCAAATTTCTGCCCAGGTTTGGATTCTGATAGAACTCGAGCAGACTGATTTCAGTTCTAATTTACACATTACTATTACTGCTTGTAAAGAGCCCGTGCTGGTGAAACTGTGCTGGGAAAGCTGGAACTGTGATGTACAAGGACCCTACCTAGGTCAAGCCCAGCACAGGTTACTGCTGGAGCTTGTGTGGTTTCCTCAATGACATGAGCGTAAGGTTTATTCCAGTGTCAATTACGCTGTTTGGTGTTTTAGTGTTCACTTAGGGGTTGAGGTTTCAGGAATTTGTATCACCATCTGAAAGTTAGTGGTTCAGAACAAACTTTTAACTTCACCACATAAGGGGAAAGCTTCTTGTCCTCAACTGCTCCTAGGTGTCAGTGTCTGGTTTTGGGAAGATTAACGTAATTCATAGCAGCAGATGAGGGAACAAACCCTCTTAATGTTTGGATGGTGTTCTTAATGTATTATTTTAAGGCATGAAAAGGCTTTTTCCCTCAAGCAGGATCCAAGGATAGATATCCCTGATATCAGTGGAAGAACATAGCCAAGGAGGTCAATGCTAGGTGTGAACCATCAAGAACCTGGAGGCAGAGAAACAAGTTTAATAATCTGACCCACATGGTCAAGCTCAGTAAACTTTTCAACAAATCCCATCTCCTGCTAAGTTTCAATAGGTTCAACAGGTACATTTAGTGTCAGGGAAATGTATACAATATACTGTCATAAGGGGGTGGCTTTGAACGGACCCAAGTGCAAGACACAGACACTGAAGTACGAGGGGCAGGACTAGGATACAGGCTGAGGACAAGGACATGGACACGAAAACCGGGAACCCAGAACAGGACTGGACAAGAGAGCTAGGAGCCTGGGCTTGGACTCTGAGCCAGAGACTGGACGAGGACCCAGTACCTGGGTCTTGCCTCTGGCTCGGACCCCAGAACTAGGCAAGGACGAGGTTTGGCAGGCAGGCAGGATGAGGCTGGAGTCTTCAGGCTTGAGACTTGAGGCGAGGCTTGGCAGGAGGCTGGAGTCTTCAGGCTTGAGGCTAGGCAGGCTCCTCCTGGGCAGGGCGCGGATCACCACCCGACGGAGGCATGGGACAGGAAGGGACAGAACCAACTGCAGGTAATGGCAAGACAGCCTGGCTTACCTGGGCGGAGGCAAGGGACAGGAAGGGAGGTAGGTACAGATTGGCTCCAGGACAAGACTGCAGGGGAGACGAGGCGAGAGTTACCAGCAAGACAAGGCAAGGCTTCTGGCAAAGCAAGGAGAGACAAGAACTTCAGGTGAGTCGAGAGTTACCGGCAAGACAAGGCAGGGCTTCAGGCGAGGAAACAGGAGGCAGGGGAAGGGATACAAGGAGTAGGGACAAGAACAATCTAGCAGCCATACCCTGGTCTCTGAAGGTATTTATGCAGCCAGCCCCAACGAGCATCAGCTGACTCAATTAGAGCTCAACAAGAACAGAAACAGGGTAGACAGGAAAACCTGGAACAAGGGTTGATGGACCGGACCTTGAACCGGAATACGGACTTCACGGACTGGACCATGACATATACATCCTGAAATCCTTTTTCTTTGCAAACATCCACAAAAACGGAGGAGTGCCCCAAAGAATGAATGACAGTTAATGACAGATTTCTCCCAGCTCCCCCCTCCCATGCACAAGCAGCAACCAGGCAATGAGCCTCCACCAGCAAAAAAGCATCGGCACCCCCACCAAACACTCAACTGTGCAGCAAAGCATCAATAAAGACACAAACTTGCAGTACCCCAAAGACTATTTGTACTCTGCATACCACAGGCTCTCTCCCTCCTTAATTAGGGAAAGAGAGATGTCCCGGTTTCACAGAGAGAGGGGAGATATAACAAACAACTCGTTGATTTATGGTATTAAAAGTTTGTTGCGTCGCTTTTTCCGAGCCCTGTGCCTCTGGGCACACGGCCAACAGAAAACCTGCCACTTCTGATCTTCCTTGTTCTCCCGCGTTGCATCAGTCAGTGGTGGCGACACCACCCCTGAACCAGTGCGCCTCCAGAGCCATGAAAATCCAAACCCTGAAGGCGCACTCGCCTTCCAGACCGTGTCCTTGGCATAGCAAAAAGCAGCCGGTTGTGAGGCCCTGAGAGTGGGTCCCATTCCCGCAGAGAGTGTAACTCCAGGTCAGGGTCTTCAAAAGAAAGTTGAAAAGGTAAAAAAGAGATATCAAAGATAGAAATAAAAATGCAGGCAAAGGAATCGCCGCTTATTGCTATCATCACTAAGCTCCACCCTCTTTGCACCATCTTTTACTATAAACGGAAAATACCGGAAATGTAAATCAGTTCAGGCAGCGTCTGTAGAGATGGATGAATGGAGTTAATATTTCATGTTGTCAAATTCTCATCAGAAAAGCCTGATGAAAGGACGTAGACTTGAAACACTAACTCTGTATCTCTCTCCACAGTTGCACAGAATACTTCCAGCATTTTACCCATTTTAGTATAGATTTAAGCTTCTGTAGATTTTTCTTTCTGGTAGTTGGCATACTGGCCCTCATCAGTCAGGGGACTGTGTATAGCAGTTGGAGTGTAGTGTTCGGTAGCTGTGGCTGAAGACATTGGTGAGGCTGCATTTGGAATAATGTTTACAGGTCTGGTCACCATGTTAGAAGAACAATGTCTTTAAGCTGGAAAGAGCGCAGGGGAAATTACAAGGATGTTGCTGAGACTCAGGGGAGAGCATTTCAGTGGACTTTATTTATTCAAGCATTGGAAAGTGAGGAGTGATCTTATAGAGGAGTATAAAATCACGATGGGGCTTAGATAGAATTGACACGTGCAGTCTTTTTTCCAGGGCTGGGAGATCAAGAACCTGAGGGGCAACTTTTTCAACGGGAAGGTACATGGATCAGAAAGGTTCAGAGAAATAGTGGCCCAACATGATCAAATGGGCCTGGTTTAGATGGGAATCATGGTTGGCATGGACCAGATGGGCTGAAGGGCACATTTCCATACTCTGCTCAGACATCACTCATGCACCAAATCTCCACAAGTCAACTACTAACAACTGTTGTCAATCATCGTTGCTATCGTACGCGTTCAGCAGCACATCCTTCCCCGTGTACCACTGCTTCAACCATCACTCTTTCATCTCTCTGCTTACTCATGCTCCCAGCTCTCTTAGGTTGCTCAAGCACTGCAGGCAGAACACAAGGGCACAGCACCATGCTTGCTGGTGTTGTCCACTCTCCTGCAGGAGAAAGTGACATACACATCACTTGGTACTGGCGACAGTCAGTGATGTGCCAAACCGCGGGCAAATACCACTCCCTCAGGCCATTGCAGATGATGGCAACCACTACCATTGCTAATCCACCACACTCTCCCTTGTCCCACTGTCACTGCTCATCTTGAAGAAGCAGGTAGTATGTCCCTTCGAATTGCATACTTCCATCAACAAGACCAGGTATTTGTGGCCTTCTCCTTCTGAATGCTTAAGAACTCCTGTTGGTGTACATGGCACTATGACATTGTGTCCATTACGGGGATCTGGCTGTCTCAAGTGCAGGAAAGCCGGCTAATCTTTGTGGGGTTTAAATAGTTCAAAAAGGACAGGGAGGGAGGTAAAAGAGGTGGGGAAATGGCATTGCAAATCAGGGATCATATCACAGCTACAGAACATGAGGAAGTCGTGGGGGGGTGGGATTGTCTACTGAGTCAGTGCGGAGGGGAGTCAGAAACAGGAAGGGAGCAATCACTCTATTAGGAGTATCCTATAGACCTGCCCCACCCGCCAATAACAACAGAGACACTGAGGAACAGATTAAGAGGCAGATTTTGGAAAGGTGAAAAAGTAACAGGGCTGTTGTCATGGGTGATTCCAACTTTCTTAATATTGATCTTTAGTGCAAAAGATTTGGATAGATCGGAATTTGCGATGCAACATGTGAACAAGCTGACGAGAAGAGAGCCCATACTGGATCTGGTACCAGGTAATGAACCAGGTCAGGTGTCAAATCTCTCTAGTGACAACTCCCTGACTTCTACCACATATTAGGCAGCAACTTCGGAGCATAAATTGGCAACAGATGTACTCAGGGAAATGCACAATGGAAATGTAGAGATTGTTTAGGGACACTTGCATGGGGTTCTGGATAGGTTCATCCAATGAGGCAGGGTGAAGGAACCATGGTTACCAAAAGATGTGGAACATCTAGTCAAGAGGAGGAAGGAAGCTGTTTAATGTCTAGGAAGCAAGGATCAGACAGGGTACTTGAGAATTACAAGACAGCCAGGAAGGACCTGAAGAATGGCTTTAGGAGAGCTAGAAAGAGGCACGAGAAGACCTTGGTGAGTAGGATTAGGAGAAAGCTCAAGGTGTTCTACATGTAGTGAAGAACAGGAGGATGACTTCAATGAGGGTAGGACCAATTGGGCATAGAAAAGGAAATACGTGCCTGCAGTTGAAGGATGTAGCTGAGGTCCTTAGTGAATACTTTGTAGATATTTACAAGTATAGTCTGACTAGAGGTATTCAGTGTGGCTTTCTGAGGGACAGGTCATGCCTCATGAGCCTGACTGAATTCTCTGAGAATGTGACAAAGCACATTGATGATCGCAGAGCAGTGAATGTGGTGTATATGGAGTATATGGTGTACATGTGGCAGTTTGACAAGGTTCCCCATGGTAGGATCATTCAGAAAGTCAGAAGACATGGGATGCAGAGAAACTTGACTGTGTGGATTCTGAATTGGCTCACCATAGAAGGCAGAGGGCGGTTGTAGATGAAGCATATTCTGCCTGGAGGTTGATGACCAGTGGTGGACTTGTTCTGGGACCCCTGTTTTTTGTGATTTCATAAATGACTTGGATGAAGAAGTGGAAGGATGGGTTAGTAAATTTGCAGAAAACATAGAGGTTGGTGGAGTTGTGGACAGTGTAGAAGGTTGTCATAGGTTACAATGGGATATTGACTGGTTGCAGATCTGGGCTGAGAAGTGGCAGATGACATTAACCCTGAGAAGTATGGAAGGTTGAATTTGAAGGCTGAATGGAGGGTTAATGGCATTGTTCTTTGCAGTGCGGAGGAACAGAGGATTTTGGGGTTTATGTCCACTGATCCCTCAAGGTTGCCTCACAGATTAATAGGGTTGTTAGAAGGTGTATGGTGTGTTGGCTTTCATTAGTTGGTGGACTGAGTTCCGGAGTTGCAATGTAGTGTTGCAGCTCTATAAAACTCTGGTTAGAGCACACTTGGAATATTGTGTTCAGTTCTGGTCGCCTCATTATAGGAAGGTTATGGAAGCTTTAGAGAGGGCGCAGAAGAGATTTACCAGGATGCTGCCTGAATTAGAGAACATGTCTTATAAAAATAGGATGAGTGAGCTGGACTTTTCTTCTTTGGAGCAAAGGAGGATGAGAGATGACTTGATAGAGGTGTACAAGATGACGAGACATAGATCGATTGGCTAGCCAGAAACTCTCCACAAGATCGGAAATGACTAACACCCGGGGGGGGGGGGCATAATTTGAAGGGTGCTGAAGAAGGGTCTTAGCCCAAGATGTCGACTGTTTATTCATTTTCATACAGTGTTGTGTGTGTGTGTTGCTCTGGATTTCCAGCATCCCATATTTATAATTTTAAGGTGATTGGAGGAAGGTATAGATAGGATGTCAGAGGTAAGTTCTTTACACAGAGAGTTGTGAATGCATGGACTGCCCTGCCAGTGGTCGTGGTTGAGGCAGATACATTAGGGGCATTATAGAAAACTCTTACATAGGCACATGGACCATAGAAAATTGAAGGGCTATATATGAGGGAAGGGTTAGATTGTTCTTAGATAGATTTAAAGGTTGGCGCAACATTATGGGCCATAAGACCCGTACTATGTGTGGTGTCCACTGTGTGGACTGACAATGATCCCTGGCATTTACAAACATCTGTGCTCCCTCAGGATGTGACCATTTGTTCGAGTGTGAGTTCAAGTTTATTGTCATGTCCATAAGTACAATGAAAAACTTGTTTGCCACAGTATCATGGGCACATAGGTACGGACAACATATGGAATATAAGTTATACATAAAAGATGCTAAAAAGAGAGAAAAAACCGCAATGACAGGAACTTAGTGCAAAAAAAGACATAATCAGAGTCAAGTCCATGGTAATGCGAAAGGAGATTTGTAGCGTTCTGTTGCTGAGGTAGGATTAGAGTTGAGCAGGTTGTTTCAAGAACCTGTTGGTTGTAGGAATGTAGCTGTTCCTGAGTCTGATGGTGTGGGACTTCAGGCTCCTGTACCTCCCGGCTAATGGTAGCAATGAGAAGAGGGCATGGCCCGGATGATGGGGACCCTTGATTTATAGATGCTACCTTCTTGAGGCAGCACCCCCTGCAGGTACTGGGGAGGGCTGTGCCTGTGATGTATACTACTCTCCTCTTGTGTTGGCTGTGTTAGAACTGTCGTACCAGGGCGTGAAGCAACCTGTCTTGATACTTCCAACACTGCATCTGCAGCAGTTTATGAGGTTGTTTGATGATATGCAGAAAAGACACTGGCTCACCTACCTTCTGATTGCATCCATGTGCTGGGGCCAGCGCAGGTCATTCACTCTTGGATTTAAAGCTGTTTGCGGTCTCCACCTCTGACCCTCCAAGGCGATGCTGGTGTTCGTAGCAGCTCATGCAGACTCCAGGGATGAGAAGTGATCCAAGAGGATCAGAGCTGTCTAAGGCTGTCCCTCACCTCTGCTGTGACAGTGAACAAGTAACAGGGAGGCTGGAAGTTACTTCATACTGCTTGAAAGTCCCATGTGAACAGATTTTTGTTTGAAGACTGGCTTGTGTTTGTATCAATGGCTGCTATCCACATCTACTGCTGAAAAATGTCTTCAATACCCAGCAACCACCAGCCACAGACTTTTCCTTTGCAAGTCAGTAGCCTCTGCCAGCAGATCACAGGAGATATAACGTCACAGAATCACACAGCACAGGACCAGGCCATTTGGCCTATCACATCCATGCTAACCCTTCTGCCTGTTGGCACGAATCCCATTTGCCATTGAGAATTGGAATCAGGTTTCATATCACTGATGTACAGTATGTCATGAAGTTTGTTCTTCTGTGGCAGTACAGTGCAATGGATAAAAACACCAGAAGTTACAATAAGAGTGTATAACAAATAAACATATTGTGCAAAAAGAGGGCAATGGAGTGAGGCAGTGTTTGTAGATTGCTGACCGTTTGGACATCTGATGGCAGAGGGGGAAAGTGTTGAGTGGGTCACCAGTCCTCCCCAGTGGGAGAAGGGCATGTGCTGGATGGTGAGGGGAAGCAGCAGATCATGAAACTTCATATGGAGGTGACAGGGGACTGGCCTTCTGCTGCTACCCTGCTGCACGGGGGGAGGGGAGGGGTTTAAACTTGAGTTGCAGAGGGATGGGAACCAGGGCGCCAGAACAGATAGAGGAGTGGTTGTAGAGAAAGATGTAGATTGACATTCACACAAAGTCAGAAATTAAAAGGTTGAACAAATTTCTAGGAAGACCACAGACTGTTCCAAGAAACATAAGGTTGTTCTAGTAGGTGATTTTAACTTTCCACATATTAGACATCCCACCCTGCAAAAACTCATTTCAGGGAGGTAGCACCATCAATTTGCGGGAGATTCCCGGAAATTCCGGGAGAAGTGGGATGTCTGCAATAGAGTAGCTCCTTAGCAGCTGGCCAGCTAGTTTAAATAATGTTAGCTACGCTATTGAACGAATGACAACTGTTAAACTCACCTCAACATGTCTTTTACAGTCTTAACCCACCACGGGCAATAGAAAAGTCACTGTTGTAAACAGTGCAGCGAGCAACACTGTCATTATTTTTGACCCTTATTAGGCAGGGGTACATTTTACTGTAGTCTGGAATGATGTACGTTTTATATTTTCTTTTTTTGGAACACTCTGCCATGGCGCGATCTCGCTCTCGCTCTCGCTCTCTCTCTCTCTCTCGCTCTCTCTCCCTCGCTCGCTCGCTCTCAAAAAAATCCATTTTCGGGATATTGTATATAATTTGCGGGCATCAGGGAGCCACTATCAATATGCGGGAGACTCCCGGAACTTCCGGGAGAGGTGGGATGTCTGACATATTGACTGGGATACCTACACTGTAAAAGGGCTGGATGGGATAGTTTGTCAAATGTGTTCAGGGAAGTTTCCTTAATCAGTACATAGAAATCCCAACTAGAGAGAATGTGATACTATGTCTCATATCATATTAGTTTCAAGGTAATTATGGAAAAGGATAGGTCTGGTCCTTGAGTTGACATTCCAAATTGGAGAAAGGCAATCTTGATGGTATCAGAAAGGATCTGGTAAAGTGTGGATTGGGACAGGTTGTTTTCTGGCAAAGGTGTAGTGATAAGTGGGAGGCCTTCAGAAGTGAAATATTGTGTATACAAAATGTGTATGCTCCTGTCAGAATGAAGGGCAAGGATAACAGGCTGTGGGAACCTTAGTTTTCAAGAGATATTGAGGTCCTGAAGTAGGCAGTGCTTAGCAGATATAGGCAGATAGGAACAAATGAGGTACTTGAGTATAAGAAATGCAAGAGAACAAAAGGGCTGAAAGAAGGCTTGAGGTTGCTCTAGTAGACGAGATGAAGGAGAATCCTAAGGGCTTCTATCGATATATTAAAGCAAAAGAATAGTAAGGGACAAAATTGGCCCGCTAGAAGATCCAAATGGTAATCTGTGTGTGGAGTTGAAAGAGGTGGGGGAGATCTTAAATGGTTTTTTTTGCATCTGTATTTACTTGGGAGACAGATACAGAGTCTATAGAAGTGAGACAAAGCGGCAACAAGACCGTGGATCCTATACAGATTACAGAGGAGGAGGTGTTTGCTGACTTGATAAATCCCCAGGGCCTGACAAGTGTTCCCTCAGACCCTGTGAGAAGCTAGTGAAGGAATTTTAGGGCCCCTAACAGAGATATTTAAAATATTCTTAGCTATGGGTGAGGTGACAGGAGATTGGGAATAGTCATTGTTTAAGAAAGGCTCTAAGAATAAACCAGAAAATTATAGGCCAGTGAGCCTGACATCAGTCTTGGGAAAGTTATTGAAAGGTATTCTAAGGGGCTGGATATATAAATATTTGGATAGATAAGGACTGATTAGAAATAGTCAATGTGGCTTTGTGCATGGTAGGTCATGTCTAACCAATCTTATAGAGACTTTCAAGGAAGTTACCAGGAAAGTTGATGAAGACAAGGCAGTGGATGATGTCTACATAGACTTTAACAAGGCATTTGACGAGGTCCCACATGGGAGGCTGGTCAAGAAGGTTCAGTCGCTGGGCGTTCAAGATGAGGTAGTGAATTGAATTAGACATTGGTTTTGCAGGAGAAGCCAGAGAGTGGTAGTAGATGGTTGTCTCTCGTACTAGAGGCCTGTGACTGCAAGGATCAATGTTGGGTGCTGCAAGGATCAGTACTGGGTCTGTTGTTGTCATCTATATCAAAGATTTTGATGATAATGTGGTTAACTGGATCAGCAGTTTTGCGAATGACACTAAGATTGGGGGTGTAGTGGACAATGAGGAAGACTATCAGAGCTTGCAACAGGATCTGGACCAACTAGAAATATGGGCTGATATATGTCAGATGGAATTTAATATAGACAAGTGTGAATTGAGGTTGGATGAAACTACAACTAGAAGTCATGGGTGAAAGGTGAAAAGTTTAAGGGGAACACAAGGGGGAACTTCTTCACTCAGAGGTTGGTGACAGTGTGGAACGAGCTGCCAGTGAAAGTAGTAGATGCGGGTTCAATTTCAGCATGTAAAAGAAATGTTGATAGGTACGTGGATGAGCGGAGAATGAAGAGCTATGGTCTGGGTGCAGGTTGAAGGGACGAAGTAGGTTAATAGTTCAGCAAGGACTGGATGGGCTAGAGGGCTTGTTTTGAGTGGTAGTGCTCTATGGCTCTATGCCACAGAGTGAGATTCCCAGACACCTGGAGAGGAACAGGCTGTTTGACCATAGTCCTTCTCTTGACCTTCTTTGGCCTCCACTGACAATAGGCTTTGAAAGTGATCTCCCACTTCCAATCATTCTGGAGGCCCAGCGAGATTGCAGCTAGATTTCTGTAAATTTGTGAGATATCACAACTCCAACAAAATCCAACCAACTCACCAATTCAACAGAACGTAACCAATTCAATTCCCTCCACTGTCATAAACCTGCAACCAATCAGTAACAATTCTTTCAGAGATGTGAGTCATCTTTCTTTTGTTTGGATTTGACTTCCCATGCATTGGTTACATGAGAGTGCTGTGACTTGCTAACAAGTGTTGTCAGGTTGAAGCAATATGAGGACTGATGTCAACAAATGCCTACTCCTGATGGTTAGTTTGAAGGACAGCACCAGGCAATATGTTATCTGAAACGAGAACACACAGCACTGGAAAAATAGTGGAACAAAGTTGATTAGAGATTAACTTTATTTGTCACATGTACATCAAAACATACAGCACTTTTTGTGTTAGTGACCAACACAGAGTGAGGATGTGCTGGGGGCCAGTCTACAAGTATTGCCTCACTTCCAACATCAACATAGCACGTCCACCACTTAGTAACCCTAACACATATGTCTTTGTAATGTGCCCGGGGGGGGATCCAGAGCACCCACAGGAATCCCACACAGCCAAGGGGACAATGTTCAAACTCCTTACAGACAGAATTCAACCCTATCACTGGCACTGGCTGGTGTTCCACTAACCACTATGCTCGTGTGCCACCTCTATTGTAGCTCGGTGCACAGGGTCCTAGCAAAAACTACAAAGATGGTTAAAGACACATGAGGCTGCAGATGCTGAAATCTGGGGCATATTACAAGCTGCTGGGGGAGCCAGAGTATCAGGCAGCATCTGGAGAGGTAAATGAGCAGTCGTCGTTTTAAGTTGAGAGCCTTCATCTGGACTGTGACAAATTGCCATGCTGCCTGCTCTTTCCACTTCCTCTTAGCTCTAATATTTCATTAGAGAGCAGTGATATCAGGGTCATCTTCTGCTTCACACCAGCCGCCAGTCTTCCATTGATCCAGTGAGCGAGAACACACACTACCGGCTTACGATGGAGCTGCTGAGGGGAAGCAACTACTTACTGGCAGCTTTGAAAGCAAGACATACAACTAAATACTTTATTAATAACACTTTTCTGTATGGTAAATCAGACATCCCACCTCTCCTGGAAGCTTCGGGAGTCTCCCGCATATTAATAGAGGCTCCCTGATGTCCACAATTTATATACGATACCCCGGAAATTGATTTTTTTTTAGAGTGAGAGAGCACGAGAACGAGAGAGAGAGAGAGAGTGCACGAGACAGCGCCATGGCAGTGTTCCAAAAAAAGAAAATATAAAATGTATGTCACCCCAGACTACCCTAAAGTGTACCCCTGCCTAATAGGGGTCAAAATAATGACAGTGTTGCTCGCTGCACTGTTTGCAACAGTGACTTTTCTATTGCCCATGGTGGGTTAGGACTGTAAAATACATGTTGAGGTGAGTTTAACAGCTGTCATTCGTTCAATAGCGTAGCTAACGTTATTTAAACTAGCTGGCTGGCTGCTAAAGAGCTACTCTACTGCAGATATTCCACCTCTCCCTGCAGTTCCAGGAGTCTCCCGCAAATTGATGGTGCTGCCTCCCTGAAATGAGTTTTTGCAGGGTGGGATGTCTGGTAAATGATCAACACACACAATGAAGAGATGGGTGAAGGTGAGGCTGAGTCAAGATCGAAGAGTGCAGGTATGAGAAGCTGGAGCAAGGTCGAGGCATTTTTGAGACAGGGCCCCAGGGCCTGCTGAGTAAGGAAAAGTTGTAGCATAGGACAGGCAGCTTCAAGGCCTGTCCACCTAAGCCAAGGGCAATGTTTGATCGATTAATGTGCCAGGCTGACTTAGAAAGGTCGGGGCGGGCTGAAGTGTGGCAGATGGGTCCAGGCCCAGAGCATATCGACATGACAAGGCCCAGGCCTTAGTACGAGGAATGACCTGATGGTTTGGATGATTTAAGTGCCGGGTCCAGATGGATTAAAAAGGCAGGGTGTCAGCACCAGAAGTGAGGCCAATTCTGCTCGCTGCACCGTGATATTTACGTGGCTCTTTGTGCACTGAGGCTGAGGCTGTCGGCCTTCTCTGGCTGCTCCGAGATTCACGTCTGCGGGCTCTGCGACACTTTGTTCTTCTGTGTGAAGAACTGAGGCTGAGGCTGTCGGCCTTCTCTGGCTGCTCCGTCTTTGTGTCTGCGGGCTCCGTGACGTTATGTGATGAACTGTGGGTTCTTCTAGGATTTTTGTTCTGTCTTGATGAATCTCAAGGTTGTATAATGTATGCATACTTTGATAATAAATGTACTTTGAGCTTTGTAGGGGGTTAACAACCACTAGAATTTTGCACCCTTTGAATAGTCCTGAAATACCGTCACGGTTATGTCACCTTAAATATTCTTGGACGTCCCAAATTCACTCACCTTTTGAACTGGAATCCTTTTTTGCCATTAAACCAGGCCCATAAACAATAAAATTGAGGTTGAATGAAGAAAAAAGAAGACTCAGCAAGCATTTTTAAAATATATTGAGGGCAAAAGGGATCTGTCAAATAAAATGCTCTCAATTAATTTAATATTCTATTGCTAACAGTTGCTATCAATCAAAATTTTGCCTCCAAAATGACAGAACCAATTGGAGTCCTAAACATTAGACAGAATTTAACAACATAATTGGATATAATTGAAATTCCTGATTGGATGGGGCCTGGTCACATTCAAACATTAAACACACCCATTCGCTTCAGGGAGCTTCTACATCTGATATCTTCAGAAGCACAGTCCTGCTTTATGTGTAAATCTTGACTGTTCTGTTATGACACCCCTCTTGTCTTTTAAGCCATTTTTAAAATGTTAATTTTTGTCCAGGCTTTGGACACAAGCTGTGATGTCTGCTTCTAATAGGGTTGGTGTCACTTTGTCTTTGATAACATTGTTTTGAGGCACCTAGCAGTTTATTACTATATTAAAGCCCTGACAGAAAACGTGGTTTTAAGATGAAACAATTAAGTGTCAGATCTCACACTAATCGGAGAGAAATCTCACCATTCATTTCTTGTGACCCGCAAGTGGAACAGATTTATCAGCCTTCAGCTGAGCAAAGGAGACAGCTTTCAAAGGGCAGAATTTCCAAAGAACAGACCTGTCTGTCACATTTGAAAGGCTTTTAATGGGTAAATTCCTGCAACAGCCAGTCCATGAAAGAAGTGATTGTATGTGTTGTGAAAGGTGGGGCAGTGGCAACTGCTGCAGAAAAGCTTTATAGGTTCCTGGCAGGGTTGGGAGCTGTCTCAGCACATGGCTACGGAGTCTGCTGAAAACCCTCATTAGTCCAGGCTGGCTAAATTCATTAGAACAAACTCTGAGCTGATTGTGGACTTCAGGAAGGGTAAGACGAAGGAACACATACCAATCCTCATAGAGGATCAGAAGTGGAGAGAGTGAGCAGCTTCAAGTTCCTGGGTGTCAAGATCTCTGAGGACTTAACTGTCCCAACATATTGATATAGTCATAAAGAAGGCAAGACAGCGGCTGTACTTTATTAGGAGTTTGAAGCGATTTGGCATGTCAACAAATACACTCAAAAACTTCTATGGTTGTACCATAGAGAGCATTCTGACAGGCTGCATCACTGTCTGGTATGGAGGGGCTACTGCACAGGACTGAAAGAAGCTGCAGAAGGTTGTAAATCTAATCAGCTCCATCTTGGCTACTAGCTTACAAAGTACCCAGGACATCTTTCGGAAGCAGTATCTCAGAAAGGCAGCGTCCATTACTAAAGACCTCCAGCATCCAGGGCATGCCCTTTTCTCACTGTTACCATCAGGTAGGAGGTACAAAACCCTGAAGGCACACACTCAGTGATTCAGGAACAGCTTCTTCCCCTCTGCCATTCAATTCCTAAATGGACTTTGAAGCTTTGGACACTACCTCACTTTTTTTAATATACAGTATTTCTGTTTTTGCACATTTTTAAAATAATTATTCAATATACGTAATTGATTTACTTGTTTATTTATTATGTTCTATTTTATTAATTATTTTTTTCTCTCTTTCTTTCTGCTAATTATTTATTGCGCTGAACTGCTGCTGCTAAATTAGCAAATTTCACGTCACATGCCAGTGATAATAAACCTGTTTCTGATTCTGATTCTGAGTGTTTGAGATATCCCATCATTTCCTGCAATGAAGCATTTTCTCAAGGGCACTCTGTCCTGCAGACACAGGAATACGGTGTCCAAATCAAAGCCTCAGCCACAAAACTCTCCACTCACAGAGAGTCTGTGCTAATCCATAGGGCGCCAGGTAGCGTAGCGTGACTATTCCAGCTCAGGGCGTTGGAGTTTGGAGTTCAGTCCAGTATCCTGTAAGGAGTTTGTATGTCCTCCCTGTGGGTTTTCTCGGGGTGCTCCAGTTTCCTTCCACAGTTCAAGGATTGATAGATTAATTGGTCATTGTAAATTGTCCCGTGATTTGGTTGGGGTTAAGTCGGGAATTGCTGGCCGTATAGCTCAAAGACCTGGAAGACCCTATTCCATCCTGTACTTCTAAATAAAATCACCACCAGACATTCCCATCAGTCTTCTCTGCCAGAGACACAGAAGAGTGTGCAGATGCTGGAAATCTGCAGCATCACACACAAAACGCTGGGAGATCTCAGCGGGTCAGGCATTATCTATGGAGGGAAATAAACAGTTGTCAGGACTGAAAAGGGGAGGGCAAGGGGAGGAGTTCACCCTGGTAAAGAGCTTGAGAGCATCAGAAATCACAGAGGGGGAGCAGTGAGAGAGTTTCTTATAGGACTCTTAGTGAGAAGAGGAAGAAAACTTCTTCAGGGTTGGCATACCTGGAGAAAACCTCACAGTGGAGCAGCAAATCAGAGACACAAGCTGTTGTGGTGTGGGTGAAATCACCAGAGAGACAGAGTAAACCCTCGGGATTAATAAAGTATATCTATCTACGTTACTGGTAGATACAAAGCAGCTTCTTTATTCGACACAACAAGGTACAACAGGCATCATACGGACGGAGACACTTTTGGTAGAAAGGTCTGTTGGCCCTGTGATGGGGCTCGATATTTATTTGCTAAACACAAAGGACAATTCCTAGTTACCAAGTATAGACAATGCATAAACAGTGCTTCCTTTTGAAGCTATATATACATCACACTTTCTGACTTCATCCTTTCCTCCTGACACCCGCATGTCTGGGTTGGTACTCAGCCTTTAAGAATGCAAGTTAAATCCACAATACATTTATTTGGTATTTTACTTGCTAACATAGAGGACAGTTCATATTTATAAAGTATAGACAATATTGTCTTCGAAACTACAACATCTGGTCAAACTACGGCATGAGCAGCATCTGGTATTCACAGCTTTTAGGAAATGCATTGTTGTGAACTCAATCCACGGTACTTTGTCAAACAGAAGACTGGTGGCAAGCCATTTAAGTGTAAATGAATCATCACCCAAAAAACTCACTCCAACTCAAGCGACCCTGCAGATACTGGAAATCTTGTGCAACACACACAAAATGCTGGAGGTCCGGCAGCATCCCCCTCCCCAGATGTTCTACTAATTAACAGTGTGCATCAATCTGTAACCACGTGTAGCTGGTCCGAGAATTGTGACAATTCTCCACCCACAAAATCTATTACAGACTGCAACAATGCAACATCAACGGTGGGGCTGGATGTTTTGCACAGAACACCTTACATTAGCCTTGAACCCATTGGAGGCTTATGGCCACAGGGGCTGAGTCAGTGCTGGTAACTTTGTTATTTGTGATTTATATAAGTGATTTGGATGTGAATGTACAAGACATGTTTGGTAAGTTTGTGAATGATAATAAAATGAGCAATATTGTGGACAGTGAAGGTCATGAAAAACTTCAGTGTGTAATCAACCCAATAAGTGGGCCAAGGGAAGGCAAATGGCTTTCAGTTTGGGTAAGTGCCAGGTATTGCATTTTGGTAAGTCAAACCAGGGGAGCGTTACTCAGTGAACAGTCAGGCTTTAGGGAATGCTGTAGAACAGAGGCACCAGGAGTTAAAGTGAGCAGTTCACTGAAAGCAGCTTCATAGGTAGATAGGTTAATGAAGATGCCATTTGGCACACTGACCTTCAGCACTGATTGCAGGAGATGGGACATTAGGTTGCAGGTGTACAGGATGTTGGTGTTCCCTTATAGGAAATATGGAGTCAAACTGAAGAGTGTAGAGCAGATTTAGGAGGATGCTGCAGAACATGAAGGCCTGATTTACAGGGAGAAGCTAGGTTTTTTCATTGGAGCACAGGAGAGTGAGGGGTGACCTTACAGAGGCATATAAGATCATGAAAAGTACTCTTAAGGCTTGTACCTTCAAAACATTAAATTAATTCAAAGGAAGGCACAGGAGTCCAGGAATGTGGGTCTAACTTTGAGTTTACTTTAAGTGAGGCATGTATGTATCACATGGTAGTGTGATGACATATGCAATTAACGTATTTTTACATAGAACTTGTAATTTTTTAAAGGAGTAAGAATGCTTAATCAAACAATATATATTCAAGATTAATCAAATATTAATGAAATATTAAATATACAGCACTCCTCCCTGCTTAGCCATAGACTCTAACTCAATATAAACACAGTATACTATATAATACAGCTTGGGTATTAAAAACGCAGCAGCCTCTCTTCCACCTCAGGTGACTGAAGCCCCCAAATCCTCAAGACCTTCTACATGGGCACCATTGAGAGCATTCTGACTGGCTGTATCACCACCTGGTATGGGAACTGCACCAACCTTGATCACTGGGCATTGCAGAGAGTGGTATGAACAGCTCAGTGCCTCTGTAAATTTTAAATTGTTCCATTCAGGCCTAAAGATTTGATCACTGTGGAGGATTTCTTACTCTTGTAGGATAATGTCTTTCCCAACAAGGAGGATTTCTCTGCTTGGCAAGTAAGACTTGTGGCTGTTCAACGATTTAATGTTCTGTGGTCTCCTCCATAGTGATTGCAGGAGTTAACGCTGAAACGATGGGAAATGGCACTGACAGCTTTGGCCACCTTTCTTCTCCTTCCTTTTCCTTCTTGTGGTTTGTGCATCTTGATCTTAGGAAGATACATTTAGTTCACTGGAATATTATCTTACTCATTCTTATATTGCTCTCTTTATGATCTGATATCTCCTTTTTCCTCATCCATAACATCATCTGATGAATCCTCTGTTTTCATATCTCCATTGACTCCTTTCTTTTTGGCCTTCCATTCATCCAGCTGGGCTTTGGTCTTTGCATCCACTTTTACAAGCAGCTTTTTGTCTCCCGCTTGAAACTCATTTAATAACATTAATACACACAGAGTAGATTCTGGTTGTTTATACTCTCAAAAGCTGAATGCTTGCAACTTTCCTGAAGCTCCCTGAACTCTCTCCCAACTTAAAACCAAGCCACATTTCACAAGTAAATGTCTGATTAACATATCAGAAACTTTCTCAGATATGTTGCCAGCAAGAACTGTGGTAGTGGGACTACTGCTTTCATCACCACCACAATTTCTCTGAGCAGCATGGTCCTTCCTTGGTCCAAAATGCTTTCCAACCAGATGCACAGAGGGTGGAACCAACACATGTTTATTCTCGGTTGGGAAACGATTCATGGTGACCAGCATGGAGACAGTTGTGGCATCATCCAGTACCATTCTGAATTTGCTTTCAGTTGCTGCATTGCAGGAGATGTGGCATGCAATTGGTGGATGGATCTCCAATCAAGTTGTAATTGTTTCAGCCAATCACATCCCCACAATGCTGGCTCTACTGTTTTTACCATGTATAAGCTCAATGTGGTTTGTTGGTTGTTGTATTTCACTGTTATGAATGTTATTCCCACAGGAGTTATCTTTTCTCCAGTATAAGTTTTTAGTTGATATCTGCAGGATTCAGTTTGGTGTCTTTGAAATGCCGTTCAAGCTCATTTTGTGGAATGACTGAAACTGCAGAACCAGTGTCCAATTCCATTTCAATTAATCTGCTGTTTACTTCTGGTGTAAATCATATTGCTTGTACTGTGAATCTCAACTGTACCCAGACTTTTCATCAGCTGCATGCAGATAATGTTCTTTTTGAAACTGCAACTTAACTTTTTATCTTTTTCTCATCCCTGTGCAGTCCATTTATTTCTGTCTGCTCAACTTGCTTTTTGTATGTGTCCTACTTTGTTGCATTTTCTGCAAGTTTTACCTTTAAATCTGCACTTGTTTGGTGTATCTGAGCTCCTGCCACAATGGTAACACAATTTGTTTGGCCAGGCAGGTTTCTGTTTAGATGCTGCAATTTTATTCTTGCTCACTTTCATTCCTGACTGCAACTCAATTGTGTCTCTGCGGTTTCTATTGAAACAGTGATTTCAACTGCTCTTTTGAATGTAAGTTGTTCTTCAGTTAGGAACAGTTTTTGAATGCTTTCTTATAAGATTCCAACAAACCAAACAATTTCTCACTGTATCATTAAGCCCATTACCGAGGTAGTCAGCTATTTCTGCTTTTCTAAAAATGATTATTATCACCTGGTACTTACCCTTTATGAACCCAGAAGTTATCTATTTGCAGCATTTTTTTAAAGCTCAATAGTGCCTTCCCTTCTGGAGAAAATGTGCTGCCCTGTTTCAATGTTCCTTGCTGCATTTTTATTCAGTTTGAATGTCTCACTGCACTTGAGGTAGCTGCCTTGGATTTGTTTTAAAAATATCTTCTCACCAGAGTTATGTTTTCTAACTTCAAAACATTAAACTAACTCAAAGGAAGATAAAGGAGTCTGAAATGTGGTCTAACTTACTTTAGGTGAGGTATGTACGTATGACTTGGTGTTGTGATGACATATGCAATTATCATATTTTTACATATAACCTGTAATTAATTATTAGCAAACAAGAATAACAAGAATCAAACAATATATACTCAAGATCACTCATATATAATTGAAGTATTAATACACAAGTACAGACAGGGTGAATACACGTTAGTTTTTTGTTCCCCTTCCCACCGAGGATTCAGATTTAAGGTGAGAGGAGAAAGATTTAAAAGGAACCTATGGGGCATTTTCATTATAGAGGCTGGGGTGTATGGAATGAGCTGCAAGAGAAAGTGATTGTGACACAAACAGAAATAACATCAAGATGTTTGCATAAATAGGAAAGACTTAATGGGGTATGGGCCAAATACATGAACTTAGTGGACACCGTGGTCAGCATGGGTGAGTTGGGCTGACTCTGACTGTATTACAGCTTGTAATCTACTTCTAGTTATCCTCGCAAACAAAGAACTCTGTACATCTACAGTAACACGTATCCCACTGAGTAAACAGAGGCTTTGCACTGATTGCAAGATGGCAAGAATCCAGGACTTTGCAGTTACATAAGGGACATTCCAAGTTTCAGTGTCAAATACCAAATGTGGTTCAGGTTTGACCCGCAGTGGCTGATGGTCTAGTATGCTGAAGTGAAGCTTCCTCTTGTCAAGAAGGCTCCAGCAGTCCACTGCACACACTGCCCAGGATACAGAATCAGAATCAGAATCAGGTTTATTATCACCGGCATGTGACATGAAATTTGTTAACTTAGCAGCAGCAGTTCAATGCAATACATAATCTAGCAGAGAAAAAGAAAAAATAATAATAATAAATAAATTAAAAAAAATAAACAAGTAAATCAATTACGTGTAGTAACTAGTTTAAAAAACATGCAAAAACAGAAATACTGTATATTAAAAAAAAAATGAGGTAGTGTCCAAAGATTCAAAGTCCATTTAGGAATCGGATGGCAGAGGGGAAGAAGCTGTTCCTGAATCTCTGAGTGTGTGCCGTCAGGCTTCTGTATCTCCTGCCTGATGGTAACAGTGAGAAAAGGGCATGCCCTGGGTGCTGGAGGTTCTTAATAATGGATGCTGCCTTTCTGGGACACCACTCCCTGAAGATGTCCTGGGCAGGATGGACATTTTGACAAACTCCTACCCTTGCAGAAGGATTGAGTTTCAGAGTTGTGGAGGGGTAGATCATAGAAACAGATTCTTCATCCTAACATCTCTTTGTCAACTCATTTACACAGATATGCCAACTGATTTAATTACTCCATCGATTTAACCTCCCCCCCCCCCCGATTCTATCACTCACCTGTAGACTGGTGGTAATTCACAGTAGCTAAATAACCCACAGTAGCCAGTTAGCACGTGGAGTGGCTGGGGAACAAATAGCAGAGGGGAGAAACTGGAAGGGGAAAGGAACCTATGGGAGTCAGACGGTGACCTGAGATTTGAAAATGCGATTGGGGGAGTGAGTGGGGAAGAAATGAGTCAGTAATTAGAGGGTTTTGCTGATGATCATGGAAAGATGACTGGGAAGTGGTGGGCAGGAGGAGAGTTGATGGGCTGAATGGTGGTGAAGCAGGGAAAGGCTCTCTGTGGGTGATGAGGGGAAATGAGTTGGTAGAGAGTATGAATGGGATGCTGGTTGTGAGATGTGTAACATTAGGAAGCTAAAGAAGCTATCTCAGTGGGCTAAGTGTGGTGTTAATGACACGCCAGTGGTTAAGGCCAGCGCCAGTGTCTCATCACCTTGCATGTGTGGAAGATTCTTCTGCAAATGGTGTCAGATGGGTGCCACACGTCATCTGACATCACTGAGTTTCAGCAGTGGGCACTGTATGTGATGTACACAGAAGTACTGAGAACTACTGTGTTCTACAGTCGTCTTTGATTCAAACATGGCCCAACTATTTGGGCACCCATGAGTTACTTGGCTACTTAGCCTTGTTGAATAAACAAGAACTATTGCACTGTCACTTTAAATAAGCAAAGAGCATCAACAATTGCATCCATTAAAATGGTTTTAAACTGGCAGTGCGCAGAGATGCAACAGATTCTCCGGCTTCCACTAATAGTGTTAGTTCCAATGCTTAAATAGTATTTCAAAGCTTCTAGTCAGAGATTTCAGTCAAGCAAGGCTCTGCAAATACAGCATCACAAATTATTTTTAATCCACTGGCAGCAGAGTTAATAATGATGCTCAGTAGACTCGGGGTTCTCTGGAGACCAGACCCAGCAGCAGCAAACTGGCCTCGGCGGCTCAGCCGAGGGAAAGGCAGACGCAGACAGTATGAGAGGAAGCAAACGCACAGCAAACAGGCCAGGACATTATCCAGGGTGAGAGCTAACCCAACTATCCCAGCTGGTGGCTCCATCGCTTTTCCTGGCCAACGTCCACTCACTAGAAAATAAAATGTACTCACTGAGACCGAGAATGAACACAGAGAGAGAGATGAGAAACTGCTGCATTCTGGTTTTCACTGAAACATGTTTAAACAGCAACTCAGTGTTTCAAACTGACAGGATGTCCCTGTTCTGTGTGGATAAGAACTCCCTGTCAGGGAAATCCAAAGGAGTTGACTCTACATTAACAAAGGTTGGTGCACAAACTCAACTGTATTTAGCAGTCATTGTTCTGTGGCAATTAAACACCTTACAGTTAAAAGCCAGCCACATTACCTGCTCAGGGAGTTTACTGTTATGCCCTGAGCAACAATGACAAGGATGCACTGGGAGAGCTTTACCGCATTCTGACGGTCGCTTCATAATTGCAGGAGACTTTAATCAGGTTAACTGACAGGACATTTTACCCAAATTGCGCCAACATGTCATCATGGACCACCAGGAGAACAAACAAACTGGACCAGGTTTATACAAACAGACATAGTACATACATTGACATCGCAAGCGCTCATCTTGGCCTTTCTGACCACAACCCCATATGTTAACCCCAGTGTACCGGCTGCTGCTGAAAAAGAAGAAACAGTTAAGAGGATCATCACTGCATGGCCTAATGAGGCAGTCTCTATGCTTTAGGTCTGTTTTGAACCTCTTCATTCGGCCAGGGTTTCTGGCTGGGCATGAGATGACCATTCTGAAGTTATCCAAACACTTACAGATGTAGCTGGTGACAGCTGATGCTTTTTCCTCAAAGTCTGTGTCTTCTCCATTTATGGCGGCTTTCTTAAACATCTCCTGGCAGATGGAGAAGGCACAGACCCTGAGGAGTATGTCTCATTGTCAATGGCTACATCTGTAAGTGCATGGATGACAACAGTACCTCAAGTAGGGTCATCTCATAGCCCAACCAGAAGCCCTGTCTGAATGCAGATGTGCACTGCTTACCAAAAGCCCGGGGCACTGCCTTCAAGTCTGGAGACAGAATAGTTCTCAGAGCAGTCATGATGCTCTTATCTTGGGCATTAAGAGGGCAAAGACCGCCTAGGCAGCAAAATCAGGAACACCTGACTGATAATGATTCCTGGCATATGTGGCTGGGTATCAGGATCATTACTGACTACACAAGGAAAACAGTGTGGACTGTAGCAGTGATACCTCTCTCCCCGATGCTCTAAGTAACTTTGAGGCATGTAACACAATGCCAGTCACAAAAGCTACCCCCTTCCTGGTGTGCAGGCACTGTCTGTAACAGCAGCAGACGTGAGAAGGACTCTGCAGAGGATCAGAGGCTGTTGGGCCAGACAGCATCCCAGACTGAGTACTCAGGGAGTGTTTCACTAACATCCTCAACATTCGCTCAGTCAGGCTGCTGTCTCTTTATGCTTCAAACCAATTGCCATCATCCCTGTACCAGAGAACTCAACACCTTCAGAACTGACCGATTGCTGCCCAGTGACACTGACACCGATCGTTATGAAGGGGTTTGAATGACTGGTAATAGCCCAGGTCAAAAACTCCATTCCTTCCACACTGGGCACTCACCAATATATTTACCAACAGAACCGCTTTACAACAGATACCATAGCATCTGTCATGCACCTGGCCCTGACACACCCAGAAAACAAGGACACTTATGTCAGAATGCTGCTTCTGGATTTCAGTTCGGCATTCAACATTGTCCCTTAGACTTTGGTGAGCAAACTCTTACTCATTGATCTAAATACACCACTGTGCCTAACCCGCAGACCTCAGAGTCAGGATGCCCAACTGCTCCTCCCTACCCATCGTCCTCAACAAGGGAGCCCCCCAGGGCTGTGCGCTGAGCCCACTGCTGTACACTCCGCTCACACACGACTACATGGCCAAACACCCCAGTAATCACATTGTTAAGTTCACCGATGACACGACAGTGGTGAGGTTCATCACCAACAACGATGAGATGTCCTACATTGAGGAGGTGGAAGAGCTCGAGGCCTTGTTCCAAGCAAGTAGCCTCTTCCTCGATGTCAACAAGGCAAAGGAGATCGTTATAGACTTCAGGAGAATTCACACCACTCGCACCCTTCTTTACATCGGCGCTTCTCATGGTCACAGAACACATCCTACACAATCAAGAGAGCTCACCAATGCCTCTTCTTTCTGAGGAAGCTGAAGAGAGCCGGGCTTTGCACAATATACTCATTCTACATCTACGCAGTAGGGAACATCCTATCCTGCTGCATCACTGTATGGTACGGAAACTGCACTACAGCGAACAGACAGGTTCTACAACAGGTAGTCAAAACTGCCCAACACATCACAGGCACCATCGACAAATACACAGAGAGGTGTTGGAAAAGGGCTGACTATATTTATTTGTTCATTTAGAGATACAAGGCAGAACGGGCCCTTCTGGTCCAAAGAGCCACACTGCCCGGCAACCCACTAGCCTAATCACAGGACAGTTTACTATGTCCTACTAACCTACTAACCGGTATGTCTTTGGACTGCGAGAGGAAACCAGAGCGCCTGGAGGTAACCCGCGCACTTACAGGGAGAAACTTCTTATAGGCAGTGCGGAACTGAACTCCTAGCTCTGGAGCGCTGCGAGCTGTAATAGTTTAATGAAAACCACTATGCTATCCTGGAGCATCCCACCCACCCTGCTCATGGACTACCATCACGATGCTGGGAATCTGAGCATCTGCCAGAAAAAGCGGGATCTCCCAGTGGCCACCCATTTTAATTCCATTTCCCAATCCCATTCCGATATGCCCATCCGTGGCCTCCTCCGCTGTTGTGATGAGACCACACCTAGGTTGGAGGAACACCTTATATTCTGTTTGGGTAGTCTCCAACCTGATGGCATGATGGCATGAACATCGATTTCTCAAACTTCTGGTAATGCCTCCCACGCCCCTTCATCATTTCCCATCCTCTTTCCCTTTCCTCACCTTATCTCCTTGTCCGGCCATTGCCTCCCTCTGATGTTCCTCCTACCCCACCCCGCACATTTTCTTTCTTCCATGGCTTTCTGTCTCTCTCACCAATCATCTTCCCAGCTCTTTACATCATCCCTCCCCCTCCAAGTTTCTCCTGTCACCTCGTGGTTCTCTCTCCCCTCCCCCAATCTTTTAAATCTCCTTCTCAGCTTTTATTCTACAAAGGGTTTCTGTCTGAAACGTTGACTATACCTTTTTCCATCGATGCTGCCTGGCCTGCTGGGTCCCTCCAGCATCTTGTGCGTGTTGCTGCTGGTGGACTGTCTGTCCCACTCCCACTGGGAGGGAGGGTACTGGTAAAGTTTAAGGGAATGGGGAATTCTCAGATCCCTGTAAACAATGGATTCAGTACTGACTATGTCTGGGACTGCAGTGCGTTTAAATAATGTCTCACAGCTGCCTTCTTTGGAGCAAGATAAGGGTTAAAATTCGCCCATATCCACATAAGATGTCTCTGGGTTTTTCACACCTTTTGATTTTGACAAAAAGCAGTACCTTTTGGAAATTAGACAGAACATTCTTTTTTATATAAAGCATAAATTTGACGGATGTTCTTATCTTTGTAATTAAGTTGTGGCTCCAGAAAACCAGGTAGGACATTCTTTTCTTTAATTAAGGTGGCTGGAGTGTCTAACAAATTGATTGTACTTTTGTATCAGTAGTCCATTGACTTGGCCGGAATAGTTATCAAACTGATTGTTCTTTTGTATCGGTGGCCTTATAACTTCTGACAATTCTGACATCGGGCAGTGAACTTGTAGAACCGCTGGGGAGATGAGAAAGGGTCTCTCCCTGATGTTGGGTCCAAGTTCACTCACCAGCTGAGCTCGAAGAAATAAACAGGTGAAAAAATAAGTAACAATCTTTTTGTGCTGTCATTATTTGATCCAGCAAAGTTATGTTTACAGTACAACGGGACCACCAGGCTCAAAAAT
The DNA here is from genome assembly GCF_963921235.1 of Mobula hypostoma. NCBI lineage: Eukaryota > Metazoa > Chordata > Chondrichthyes > Myliobatiformes > Myliobatidae > Mobula > Mobula hypostoma. The sequence continues at coordinate 71,755,809 of NC_086107.1, read as the reverse complement.
AGTTACTTTCCCCAAGCAGTAAGGCTGATCAACACCTCCACCCAGTAACCCCCCCTACCACCACTTCTTTATTATTTCCTCTCAGTCATCTTATGTTCAGACACTCCTGTACCTAACATCTCTTTATGTATATACAATCAATTGATTTATATAAACTGTCTCTTTACATGCAATCAGTCCATGTATAGAAACAATCTTATTGTGGATTTTATATTGTGTTCTTTATCTTATTGTGTTTTTGTGCTGTGTCGGATGTGGATTAGCAATTATTTTATTCTGCTTTACACTTATGTACTGGAAATGGCATTAAACAATTTGAATCTGATTCTGAATCTTGCATCATTAACCAAAGTCTCTGACCATCTGGAACATGCCCCCTTCTCTTTCTCACCTTCAGGGAGGACGTTCAGGAGTCCAAACACCCACACTCAATGCTTCCGAAGCAGTTTCTTCCCCTCCACCATCAGATTCACGGTCCAGGAACACTACCCTTTCTTTGCACTATATATTTATTTTATTTTTATTGTAGTTTACAGTAATGTTTATGTCTTGCACTGTACTGCTTGGAGTATATAACCCTGAGATACATCTTTCTACAGACAGTCATGAATCAAAGAAAATGCTGGAGCCCATTCAAAGAAATACATCAAACCTATCCCTCACATGAAATATACAAATCGCACAAACGGTGGTAAAAAAAGAAAAAAAATAATGGGCGAGAAACACAGAATATAGAGCACAACATTGAAAGAGTTCAGGCATATTCAGTTCAGTTCAGTCTAGCTCTGTGTCTATGGCTGCCACAAAACAACAAATTGCATGGCATATGTCAGTAATAATAATCCTGGTTCTGAAGAGTGAGCAATTTATTTTGCACAGGGATGAATCAACCAATCTGAGTTCCTGAGTACCTTCATTTCCCCTCCCCTTTCAATGCTATTGGATTTTACCGTACAGAGTTCACAGAGAATCTTAACTGAAATGATATTCCTGTGCATTTTACATTATAAAAAAACATGATTATTGAATGCTGCAGAGGGTGTTCTGTAATCAAAGCTTAGATGCTGTTTAAAAGCAGGATGCAGTAGAGTGGAAGCAGCTTGGCTTTAATCAGGTTGTGTTTTGAAATGTTTCAGGGGGATTTCAGCTGCTCTCTATTCCTGTTTAAGGATCTGACACCTTTGAAACTGCCTGAGCTGGGATCCCACTGTGAGGGACCAGGCAGGAATGTGTAGATTAACATGTTCTTTGACTTTACTTGTCAGTCATTAAAGCAGAGTGATCAGAGCACTGTATAAAAGGTGAACAAGATTACACCACTAAAAATAGACAGGATCAAGGAAAACTGAATGGTGAACCAAAAACAGTGCTTCTTTTATTCAGTAGTGTCAGATCCAATACCAAGATTTTTTCCATTCAATATTTTTGACAATACTCAGCAGCAAAAGTCATCTTAAATTCTGTGGTCCTTAAATACGGCAGGAAGTTGTTCATGTGTGTGTGTGTGTGTGTTGCTGTACACCAGGTTCCTCACAGGCTCGACAGAGTGACGGGGGGCTCCACTGAATGGATTTAAAATATGCGGATGCAGGGACATACACACCATGCATGCACACAAGTACATGTGCTCCACAAATGTACACAAAGGCACATATAGCATACGCAGGCACCCTGTTCCCACACACGTAGTTGGAGACAAACATGTTATATACTCTTGCCTACCCCTCTAATCTAGGCATATACTTTCCCTCTTCTCTTCATGATAAGCACTTCTTATTTTTGGTCCCCTCTGCTAAGCTCTTAAATTCCACAGGCCCAATCCCATTCCTTCAGGGAGCTAACATAACCCCTCCTCCCAACATGTTCCCCCCTCCTTGAGAATCTCATTTAAATCAACTTTTAAAAGAATAACAACTTTTCAAAGACAGTTGATGGGCAGATGGATAGGAAAGGTTTAGAAGCTTATAGACTCAATACAAACAAATGGTAGTAGCTTGGAAGGTCATCTTAGGCTTCCCTCTTTTCCACCTCACTTTAAGATGGAAGGAAGGTTCCTGATGACGCTGAAGATACTTGGGCAGAGAACATTGCCTTAAAAACATGAGAAATATGAAAAGACTATTTGGCTGTTCGAATCTATTCTACCAATCTTCAACAATTTCTTAAGCCAGAGGGTAGTGAATCTGCAGAATTTTGTTGCCACAGATGACTGTGCAGATCAAGTCACTGAGTATATTTAAGGCGGAGGTTGATAGATTCTTGATTACTCGGGGCTTAAAGGTTATGGGGAGAAAGTATGGGGAGAAAGCATGAGAATGAGGTTGAGAGAGATGATGGATCAGCCATGATGGAGTGGTAGAACATACTTGATGGGCTGAATGGCTTAATTCTGCTCCAATGTCATGGTCTTATGATCTGAATGCTGTTTTCTTGCAATATCCCCAAATCTTCACTTCCAGAAATCTATCAATCTCTTTGAATGAATCCACAACCACAATTCTCAACCTAGAGAAGTACAAAGAGTTGCTATTGTCTGAGTTTAGAGGTTTCTGATCATCTCAGTTTCACATGATGCCCCACTGTTGTGAGATTGAGTCACCTGGTTGTGAGTTTCCAGCCAGGGGAAATACACTTCCTTCACCTACCTTGTCAAACTTGTAAGAGTTTTGTGAGCATCAATCAGATCTGTGCTTATTCTCCTGAACTCTAATTTTAGATTAGATTAGATTATGAGAACACATAGTCCTCTTTTATTGTCATTCAGTAATGCATGCATTAAGAAATGATACAATGTTCCTCCAGAATGATATCACAGAAACCAAGACTGAAAAACTGACAAAAACCACATAATTATAACATATAGTTACTTTTCAAATCTTTTTATTGTTATATTATACAAAAGAAATAACATGAGTACATTGAAGTAACAACACTTACAACGTCTCAAAAAAGATATTATCTTAAAGATTGAAAAAAAATTTTGTGATAACAAAAAAAACCTACTAAGCAGAAGAAGTGAGAAAAAAAAGAACCCATTAGATGCACAACCTCGGAGCCATGCATCATACAAAAAGCTTCTAAAAATAAACATCAAACCACCAGCAAGAAAAGAAAATATACTAGAAGATTTACAATTAGGTTGTGGAAACAATCTACCAATTAGCTTAAATGATAATAACGAGCAAATGAGCCCCATCTTTTCTCAAAATCAAATAAAGGTTCAAAGGTTCGACTTCTAATTTTCTCCAAACTAAGACATGGCATCACTTGACAGAACCATTGTGACAAAGTGGGAGCTGATATATCCTTCCACTTCAACAAAATGGCACTCGTAGCTATCAATCTAACAAATGCAATAACATGTTGGTCAGACACAGAAATACCATGAATATTTTGAGGAATTATTCCAAAAAGCACAGTTAATTTATTAGGTTGTAGATTAATTTTAAGTGCTTTAGGAATTGTTGAAAAAACCAACTTCCAGAACTGTTCCAATATAGAACAAGACCGAAACATATGTGTCAGTGTAGCTATCTCAGTTTTACATCTATCACAATGACTATCAACATTAGAAAAGATTTTAGAAAGTCTCTCCTTCGTCAAATGATAACGATGTACAATTTTAAATTGAATCAATGAATGGCTAGCACAAATTGAAGAAGAGTTAACCAACTTCAAAATCTGCATCCAATCCTCCGTCATAAAAGTCAAATTGAGGTCCTTTTCCCAATCCTGTTTAATCTTAGATAAAGGACGCTTATTCCACTGTAATAATAAATTATAAATTCTTCCAATAGAACCCTTGATTGAAGGATTCATACTCATAATAGTATCTAACAGGTCAGCCTCCAATATGTAAGGAAAATTATTTAAATATTTTTGTAAAAAATGTCTAACTTGAAGGTATTGCAGAAAGTGTGAGTATGAAAGAGAATATTTATCAATTAATTGTTCAAAAGACATCAATCTATCTTCTTTAAATAAATCCGAAAAAGAATTAAAACCTTTATTTTTCCAAAGTAAAAAAATTGGATCACTCAAAGAAGGCTTAAAAAAGTAATTTCGATAAATTAAACTACAAAGTTTAAATTTTTTAAGATTAAAAATATTGCGGAACTGGAGCCAAATTTGTAAAGAATACTTAATTACAGGATATAGGTTTAAATTAACAACTTTAGCTAATTGCATAGGTAAAGCAGCTCCCAGTAACGAGGTTAAATAAAACTGTTTTACAACTTTCAGTTCCAGGTCTACCCAAATTGGCTGATCACTCTTATCAACCCAATATAACCAAAAGGACATGTATCACACATTAACAGTCCAATAATACTTTCTTAGATTAGGCAAAGCAAGACCTCCATCCTTTTTCAATTTTTGTAAGTGACATTTACTAGTTCTTGGTTTTTTATTATTCCAAATAAAAGATAAAATAATAGAATTAATCTGATCAAAAAACTTCCTACTCAAAAAAACAGGGATATTCTGAAATATAGCATATAGTTACAACAGGGCAAGCAATACGGTAACTTGGTGAAGAACAGGCCGTGGGCACGATAAAAAAAGTTCAAAGTCTCTCGAAAGTCCCATGATCTCACGCAGACGGGAGAAGGAAGAAAACTCTCCCTGCCATGCTTCTAGTGCCGCAAACTTGCCGATGCAGCATCCTGGAAGCACCCGACCACAGTCCGACTCTGAGTCATCCGAAATCTTCGAGCCTCCGACACCGAGCACTAAGCACCATCTCTGCCGAGCGCTTCAACCCCATCCCCAGCTGCCAGCAACAGGCAAAGCCGAGGATTTGGGGCCTACCTTCCGGAGATTCTTGATCGCACAGTAGCAGCGGCAGTGAACTGGGCATTTCAGAAATTTCTCCAGATGTTCCTCCATGCTTCTCACGTCTGTCTCCATCAAATCAGAATTGTGCATGGCCCCCTATTTAACACATACGATATCATTTCACCGGAGAGGCCACGCGCACTGCGTCGCGCTGCCATCTTCTCCTCCCACCTCCCAATATGATGATACACATCCAGCATATTCAGTTTATCCTCAAAAGGCTAACTTAACATCCAGGAAGCAATGCAATGAATCTTGCCTATATTCCCCTAATGCAACTTTTTCGTAGTAAGGAGACTTAAACTGGACAAAGTATTCCTTACGCAAACACAAGGAAATCTGCAGATGCTGGAAATTCAAGCAAGACACACAAAATGCTGGTGGAACGCAGCAGACCAGGCAGCATCCATAGGAAGAAGCACAGTTGACGTTTTGGGCCGGTATTCCTTATACAGATTCATCCACTGCAGTAAGATATCTTTGTTCCTGTACTTGAACCTCGTTTAATTAAGGCAAACACATCGTTTATATTCACAACTGCTTCTGGCACCTGGAATCTTGTCACAGTATGCACCCCTTTGAATAGCACCTTACCCACTGTCCTCCCATTGAAAAAATACTCTGCAGTACTCTACTGTGATAGCCTCGTTGTCATGATTTTTAGGTGAATCAGGATGGTTTTGGGGGTAGTGCTGGGAGGTAGGGGTCTAATTAGGCTTTTGGGACAGAGATGAGGGGGAGTTAGAGGTCAGGGGCAGTAAATGAAGAGAAAGGGTAGGAGACGGTGTGCGGGTCAAGGAGATGCCAAGCTGCAATGCCCATCGATGTCGTGGTTCAGACAATTTTTTACAATTTTTAGGGATGGTTTGGGGGACAGTGCAGGGGATTAGGGTTTAAGGACAAAGATGAAAGAAAATGAAGAGTCAGGAACAGGTAGCGGTCTGCATGGACTGATGATTGAAGGTCAGCAATCCCAAAGATCAGGATAGCAGGCAATGGCGAAGCCAGCAGTTCCCCAGGTGGGTGAGTCCCGAGTCAATGATCTATCCAGGCAGGAGTCATGAGGGTGGGTGAAATCTCATGTTACCTGGGTCGGAGGTCCATTAAGTCAGGAAGTCAAAGCCCAAATATTAAACTAACGTTTGGCGAAGTCTGTAGGTCAGGCTCATCATCAGCAGATCCAGGGGTCAATATCCAGAGGTCAGTGAAATCTGGAGGGCATAGCTGAAGGTGAAAGTCCAGAGCTTTGTGTGCCCAGAGGAAAGAAAACTCAAAGGTGGAGGACCAAAATCGGCGTGTCTGGAGGTAGAAGCTGAGAGTTCGGGGCCAAGGACTGGAGGCCTGGAGGCTGTGTGGGAAAGGGACTTGTTGTGCTGTTGTTGTTTTGTTCGTGCTGATTGTGTTCTGATGAACATGGTGAGCATGCTGCGTTTGGCGCTGGAATGTGTGGCGACACTTGACGCTGCCCCCAGCACATCCATGAGCGTTGGCCGGTTATTAACATAAAGGATGCATTTCACTGGATGTTTCGAAGTACATGTGATAAATAAATCTGAATCTGAAACTGGAAATATGAAATTAGATTCCATCTGCCATGTCTTTGCCCACTCACTCAGCTTGTCCTTATCTCCTTCTCCCTTCTGACAATCCCACCTTGTTGGTGTCATTAGTAAACAGGGTCCCTTCAGCTTGATATAGATTGTCAATAGCAGGAGCACAGGAACTGGTCCTTTACTACCTCTGATGTAGCCCACCAGCCTGAGAAAGATTATTTAATCCCACTTTTTGCTTTCTGTCCAATGATTAATCCTCAGTCCATGTCAGCATATTATCCTTGTCCCATGTAGATGGACCTTCTGTGTGGAACATTATTGAAAACTTCCTGAAAACCCAAATGCACTGCCCTCCCTAGTTTCCCCTATCTCCCTATTTATCTATTCAATGTTGTATCTTCAAAGAACACCAGTGAATCAACCAAGACACAAGAGATTCTGCAAATACTGGAAATTGTGAGAAACACGCATAAAATGTTGGGGGAACTCAGCAGGTCAGCCAGTATCTATGGAGAGAAATAACCAGTTTTCTGTGGAGTGAAATAATTACTGTTGCGACTGTCTAAACCTGAGTCACACTGTAGCTGGAACTGGCAAATATAAACATCTCTATTCACACAGCACACCACCAGGGGAGAGGCTGTCCAGGAGAATCCTGAGAAATTGTTTTATATTTCAACACGATGAACGATTAACTACAGTTTCAATTACTATAATCACCTACTTAACTTTAACATTGGGAATATATTCAGGTAAAATTACTGAATTACATATTTACAATGGCAGCACTTCCCAATGAGCAGAATATTCAATACTGGTGTCTGTTCCAAAGCATAAGGGATTCTGCAGAGACTGGAAATCTAGAGGAACTCACACAAAATACTAGAAGAACTCAGCAGGTCAGGCAACATCAATGGAAAGGGATAAAGAATTGACATTTTGGGCTGAGACATTTTAAGACCGTAAGACATAGAAGCAGTATTAGACAATCAGACCATCAATTCTTCTCCGCCATTCCATCATGGCTGATTTATTATCCTTATCAATCCCATTTTCTTGCCTTCTCCCCACAACCTTTGATACTCTGATTAATCAAGAACCTATTAACTTTCACCTTAAATATATCCAATGACTTGGCCAGCACAGCCATCTGTGGCGATGAATTCCACGGATTCAGCACCCTCTGAATTCTCAGGATCTTGGTCCAAAAGTCATACACCCAGAATATAGACCGTAAGAGTAGAATTAGACCATTTGGCCCATTGAGTCTGCTGCACTATTTAATCATGGCTGATCCTTTTTCCCCTCCTCAATCCCATTCCCCGGCTTTCTCCCTCTGCTGCCATGTCCAATCAAGACCCTATCAAGTTCTGTCTTAAATACACCCAATGACCTGGGCTCCACAGCTGCCTGTGGTAACAAATTCACCACCCTCTGGTGAAAGAAATTTCTCTGCATCTCTGTTTTATATGGATGCCCCTCTATCCTGAGGCTGTGCCCTCTTGTCCTAGACTCTCCCACCATGGGAAACATCCTTTCCACATCTACTCTGTCTAGGCCTTTCAACATTCAAAATGTTTCAATGAGATCCCCCCTCATCTTCTAAATTCCATTGAGTGCAGACCCAGACCTATTAAGTGTTCCTCGTTTGATAACCCTTTCATTCCCAGAATCATCCTTGTGAAACATCTCTGCCCCAAGCTGTCCTTCCAGATGAGACAACGCTTCACCTGCAAATCTGTTGGGGTCTTCTATGATATCCAGTGCTTCTGATGTGGCTTCTTCTATCCTGGTGAGACCCAATATAAATTAGGGACCACTATATTGAGCACCTCCACTCCATCGGCAAAAGCGGAATTTCCTGGTCGCCAACCATTTTAATACCTATCCCCATTCCTGTTCCAACATATTGGTCCATTGCCTCCTCTTTGGCCACAATGAGGCCACTCTCAAGGTGGAGGAAAAACACATCATATTCCGTCTGGGTAGCTTCCAACCTGATGATATGAAAATCAATTTCTCTTTCCAATAATTTTTATTTCCCTCCCCTTTCCCACTTCTTCCATTCCCCATTCTGCCCTCTCAACTCCCCTTCTCACCTGCCTATCACCTCCTCAGGTACTCCTCCTTCTTCCCTTTCTCCTACGGTCCACGCCCCTCTCTTATCGGTTTACTTCTTCTCCAGCCCTTTACCTTTCTCACCCACCTGGCCTCACCTGTCACTGAATTGAATTGACTTTATTTTATTTCGTATATCTTTCACACACATCAGGAGTAAAAATCTTTATGTTACATCTCTGTCTAAATGTGCAAAGTGCAATCAGAGTGATTTATAATCATTTATCATAAATAGAACACTCAATGTAACATAAAAGTACACTCAAATCAGGCCCTTTTCTCACACCTGTCTTTGTAACTGTCCTGAATCATGAGAAGTTCACATCTACAGATGCGCTGGGCTGTCTGCACCACTCTCTGCAGAGCCCTGCGATTGAGGGAAGTACAGTTCCCATACCAGGCAGTGATGCAGCCAGTCAGGATGCTCTCAATTGTGCCCCTGTAGAAAGTTCTTAGGATTTGGGTGGCCATACCACACTCTAACAACCAGCTGAGGTGAAAGAGGCGCTGTTGTGTCTTTTTCAACGCACAGCTGCTGTGTACAGACCACGTGAAGTCCTCGGTGATGTGGATGCTGAGGAACTTAAAGCTGTTTACCCTCTCAACCCCAGATCCATTGATGTCAATAGGCGTTAGCCTGTCTCCATTCTTCCTGTAATCCACAACCAGTTCCTTTGTTTTTGCAACATTGAGGGAGAGGTTGTTTTCTTGACACCACTGTGTCAGAGAGATGGCTTCTTCCCCGTAGGCTACCTCATTATTGTTTGAGATTAGGCCAATCAATGTAGTGTCATCAGCAAATTTAATTAGCAGATTACAGCTGTGGGTGGCAACACAGTCAAGGGAATACAGGGAGTAAAGGAGGGGACTTAGGACATAGCCCTGAGGGGCTCCTGTTTTGAGAGTCAGAGGGGTAGAGGTGAGGGAAACCACTTTACCACCTGCCGGCGATCTGACAGGAAGTCCAGGATCCAGCTGCACAAGATAGAGTCAAGGCCGAGGTCTCTGGGCTTCCTGTCAAGCCTGGAGGGAATTATGATGTTGAACGCTGAACTGTAGTCCAAGAACAGTATTCTCAAATAAGCATCCTTCTTCTCCAGATGTGTAAGGTCGTTGCGTAGAGCCGTGGCTATTGCGTCATCAGTTGTATCAGTAGGTAAATTGTAGTGGGTCCACTTTGGTGGTAGCATACTGCAGGTGTAGTCCTTGACCAGCCTCTCAAACCATTTGCTTTTTATTGAGGTGCGTACGACAGGACACCAATTGTTCAGACATGTTACCTTGGTCTTTTTTGGTACAGGGACAATGGTGGATCATTTGAAGCAGGAGGGCACTCTACATTGGGAGGGGGAGAGATTAAAAATGTCTGTAAACACACTTGCCAGTTGTCCTGCTCACATCCTGAGTACTCACCCTGGGATGCCATCCAGTCCCGCAGCCTTGCAACTGTCCACTCGTTGGAAACTTCTGTGTACCTCAGCCTCAGAGATGACCAGGTTGCAGGTTGTAGTAGTGGCTTTCCTCAGAGGCTCAGAGTTAGCGACATCGAACTGAGTGTAAAAACGATTGAGCTCATCTGGGAGACAGGCCACGATGTTGGCGGCACCACAATGTTTGGCTTTGAAGTCTGCGACGGTGTGTGAAGCCACCACTCGCCACCAGTCACGTGTGCCATTCGTAGTGTATCTTGACTCAATCTTCTCCCTGTATTGTAGTTTCGCAGCCATGATAGCTTTGCACAGTTCATAGCTGCTTTCCTTGAGCTCCTGCTGATTGCTGTGTCGCGCCGTAAGTGTTGCTTGTATGGAACCATTGATTCACAGTTTCTGGTTCGGGAAGACCCTGACCGACTTCTTCAGGACCACATGGTCAATGCAATTCCAGATGAAGCACGTGACTCCATCCGTGAACTTGGAGACATCCTCATCACGGAAGACATTCCAGTCGACGTCATCTAAGCAGTCCTGCAGCATGGAGACTGATTGTCGGACCATCAATGGATGGTTTTATCTATGGCCGCCTCTTGTTTCAGCTTTTGCCCGTACATTGGCAAAAGCAGGATCGACGAGTGATCTGATTTTCCAAAAGCTGGGCAAAGGAGAGCTTTGTAGCTATCATTTTCTAGTTATCCTTCTTCCTCTCACTCTACCTTTTTATTCTGGCCTCTTCCCCCTTCCTTTCCAGTCAAGAAAGGTCTCAGCCCGAAATGTCAACTATTTATTCATTTCCAAAGGTGCTGCTGAGTTTCTCCAGCATTCTGTGTCTGTTGCTAAGTGTATTTTGCTCAGGAAACACCTTTAACAAAGTGCACATAGCATGAACATTTATCCATTGTTTTCTCTGATGTATATCCGATTGTTTCACAGTGAAACAATGAGAGTGATGGCTTCACTCAACACCAAGTCTCAGTTGGAAGTTAAACTGTATTTCCTGAAGACTGGTTCTCATTTTTGTTCATCCATAATTATGTTTAAATAAATTTCATAACTGGAGAATAATCCTATCAATTCCCCTTTATAGATGCTGCCTGACTTACTGAGCTCCTTCAGCATTTTGTGTGTACAGGTGCCCCCCCGCTTTTTGAACGTTTGCTTTACGATACCTTGCTGTTACGAAAGACCTACATTAGTTACCTGTTTTTGCTAACAGAAGGTGTTTTCACTGTTACGAAAAAAGGCAGCACGCGAAAAAAGGCAGTGTGCGCCCCAAGCAGCCAAGCTCCTCCCCCGGAACTTCATTCTAGCCAGCATTGCTTAAACACGTGCCTGTGAGCATCTGTGCTTTATGTCGATTTATTTTGAGCATCCGTTTGCAAGATGAGTTCTAAGGTATCGGAAAAGCCTAAAAGAGCTCGTAAGTGTGTTACACTTAGCATAAAACTAGACATAATTAAGCATTTCGATCCTGGTGACCGAAGTAAGGACAAAGTGAGTTTGGCTTGTGGAAGTTGACGAAGATGATGTTGAAGAGGTTTTGACATCCCATGACCAAGATCTGATAGATGAAGAACTGATGCAATTGGAAGAGGCAAGTGTTAGAGCGGATTTCTTTTTGGGTAGATGATTTGTTAACACTTAAATGACTTTGGCCACCAGATTTCTATTTTAACTGTTTGACAAAGGACTGTAGATTGAGTCCACCACAATGGGCTTCCTAAAAGGTGTAAATACCAGATGCTTCTGGTGCCTGATGCTGTAGTTTCAAAGACAGTATTATCTATACATTATAAATATTAACTGTCTTCTAAGTTAGCACGTAAAATGCCAAATAAATGTATTGTGGATTTAACTTACATTCCTAAAGGCTGTGGATACCAACCCAGACATGATGGCGTCAGAAGGAAAGGATGAAATCCAAGGTGTGATGTTTGTATGTAACTTCAAAAGGAAGCATTGTCTGTAATTTTTTAAGTAGCGATTGCCTTTGTGTTTAGCATATAAATGTCGAGCCCACATTTAGCTAGCAGACCTTTCTGCGGAAAGCGTCTCCATCCATTAAGATGCTTGCTGTACCTTGTTGTGTCGAATAAAGAAGCTGCTTTGTATTTGCCAGTGACTCTGTCTCTCCGGTAATTTCATCCACGCTACAACAGCAAGGATAACAATCAAATCCGAATGCAGTAGCGAAAGACTGAAAGTGAAGTCGTCCAGGAACTGAACGTGAAGCAACTGTGTGAGATTTTTGCTGCAATGATAAAGTATGAATTTTGAATTTTGAAAGGGTACGTAGGTTTAGGGCATATTTGCAGGATGGTTTGAGTGCTTACAAGTAGTGTATGATAGAAAAATGCGCGAGGCTAAGCAGTCAAGCATACTGTCGTATTTCAAGCCTTTCACATCACCCACAGCAGACGACGAACGTCGACCTTCAACACTGAGGCAGGCAGACATAGAAGAAGATGACCTGCCTGCCCTGATGGAAACAGACAACGATGAGATGACACCTCAGTGTCCCACCACCCCAGTGGTCCCATCCTCCGGGCCGCGGACCGATACATTGCCGCGAAGCATGCAGCGGTAGCCGGGGCGCACCCAGCACATCTTTAAGAAAAAAGCCGAAAAAGACATGCTAATTAATTAGGTGTCGCCTGGCACGATTGCGTCGCCTCTGATCTGGGCCGACATTTACATGCCGGGTGGCACCTAATTAATTAGCTTGTTTATTTCCGCTTTTTTCTTAAAGATGTGCTGGGTGCGTCCTGGCTACCGCTGCACGCCTGCATGCTTCGCGGATCAGTATCGGTCCGCGGCCTGGAGTTTGGGGACCACTGCACCACCCCAACCTCCGACGACTCAGCCTAACACACCATCATAAGTGTGCTCTGCGCTGTCTTCCCGATTCCCGTAAGTGATACTACACTGTAGATACATTATTTCTACTTTATATAGGCTGTGTATTTTTATGTGTTATTTGGTATGATTTGGCAACTTCATAGCTTAAAGGTTACTGGAGAGAGTGTTTCTGCCGAGAGTGCTTACGCCGTGTTTCTACCAAGAGACTTTCGCTACGGTGGACAATGTGGCAATGATTGTAGAAAAGTACTTCTACTTTATATAGACAGTGTATTTATCATATAATTCCTGCTTTTACTATATGTTACTGTTATTTTAAGTTTTATGTGTTATTTGGCATGATTTTGTAGGCTATTTTTGGGTCTGCGAACGCTCACAAATTTTTCCCATATAAATAAATGGTAATTGCTTCTTCACTTTACAACATTCCGGCTTACAAACCGTTTCATAGGAACACTCTACCTTTGGATGGTGGGAGAAACCTGTATACCCTTCAAAAACCCTTGCTGAGTCTGCTCAATCATGCTATTCCTTTTAGTTACATCCTGGGAGTGGGATAACTGACCTCCAGCAATCTTCATTTGTTGCATGCATGACTCCAATTACCTCTGCTTTAGGTCTATTGACATTTTATTTTACTGAGGTACAATGGCCCTTCGACCCACACCGCCCAGCAAACCCCGATTTAATCTTAGTCTAATCATGGGACCATTTATTATGACCAGTTAACCTACCAACTGGTACATCTTTGGACTGTCACACCCAGAAGAAACTCACGCGGTCACGGGGAAAACTTACCAACTCCTTGTAGGCAGCAGTGGGAATTGAACCCATTCACTTGTACTGTAAGTGCTGTACTAACCACTACACTACCACACCACTTAGTCTTGGGCGGTCACTCTCACCTCTGCAGTTAGTCCGAGTTGGGGCCAAGGTTGTGACAGGGCTCTGAAGCTGGATGATCCTGGTAAAACCTAAACTAGCAGTCAGTGACTTGGTTATTGGAGAGTAGGTGGTGGTGGTTAGCATTCATTAATACTTTCATTGCTTTGCTGACGGCTAAGAGTAGACTGATTGGCTGGTAATTGAACAGATGTGTTTGTCCTGCTTTTGTGAACAGGTCGGACCAGGGAAATATTTACAACGTTAGGTGGAAGCTCGTGTTACATGTTAATGAGATTGTGTGTCTAGGGATGCAGTTAATTCCCGAGTTCAAGTGTTCATTTTTACAGCTGGCCTTTATCCTGTATCTGCTACCTACAACTGTCTATTAATATCATAGAACATAGAATACAGCACAGAGCAGGAACAAACCCTCTGGCCCATGGTGTTCTGCTAAAATAATTATCAACATCACAATCAGGTTTAATATCTCCAGCATATGTTGTGAAATTTGTTGTCTTTGTGGCAGCAGTACAATGTAATACACAACAATGCAGACAAATGTGAATTACAGTATATAAATATTAAATTAAACAGTGCAAAAATAAAAATAGAAAAGCAGTGAGGCAGTGTTCATAGGCTAATAAAGCTAATGATGCTGAATTTCACTAATCCCTTTGCCTGCATATGCTCCATATCCCTCCATTCTCAGCACAATCATGTACCTATCTAAGAGTCTCTTAAAACCCTCTACTGTATTTGCCCCTACGACCTCTCCTGACATTGCAGTCCAGGCACCCAGTCTCTATGTAAAACAAAACTTGCCCTGCACATCTCCTTTGAACTTTTCCCTGGGAAAAAGATACCAGGCGTTTACTGTATCTATGAGTTTAAGAGCCGAGAGGTAATGTTACAGCTATATAGGACCCTGGCCAGACCCCACTTGGAGGACGGTGCTCAGTTCTGGTCACCTCACTACAGGAAGGATGTAGAAACTATAGAAAGGGTGCAGAGGAGATTTACAAGGATGTTGCCTGGATTGGGGAGCATGCCTTATGAAAATATGTTGAATGAGTTGGACCTTTTCTCCTTGGAGCGATGGAGGATGATAGGTGACCTGTATAAGATGATGAGAGGCAGAGGCTTTTTCCGAGGTCTGAGATGGCTAACACGAGAGGGCACAGTTTTAAGGTGCTTGGAAGAAGGTACAGAGGAGATGTCAGGGATAATTTTTTTATGTAGAGAGTGGTGAGTGCGTGGAATGGGCTGCCGGCGACGAAGGGTGGAGGTGGATACAATAGGGTCTTTTAGGAGACTTCTGGACAGGTACATAGATGTTAGAAAAATAGAGGGCTGTGGGTAACCCTCGGTAATTTCTAAAGTAAGTACATGTTCAGCACAGCATTGTGGGCTGAAGGGCCTGTATTGTGCCATAGGTTTTCTATGCTTCTATAATCTTGTAAAGTCAAAGTCAAGTTCAAAGTACATTTATTATCAAACTATGAATGCTTTGAAATTCATCTCCTTAGAGGCAGCCACAAAACAAAGAAAGCTGGGATGGCAAAATGATTAAAAGCTCCAATACGACTTGTGTGTTTAATTTAATGGGAAGATGTATTCACTTTCTAAGTCCATTCTGCATCAAAGACTGGACTTAGTGGTTTATTACTTCAAGCATGGATCACAATCAAAAGAATTTATAACAAGAACAAAATGTGCTGAATCTGCAGGTCAGGCAGCAACTATGGAAAGAGAGGCAGATTTAGCATTTTAGGTCAAAGACCTAGAACTGCAAAGGAGATATTTTAAAATAAAATTTAATTTTAATGGAAGTTTACTTCTTTTCTCCAGTTCTGATGCAGGATCCTTAACCAGATACATTAACACTTTTTCCCTTTCCACAACCGTTGCCCGACTTGTTGAGTATTTAAGGCATTTCACATCTCCAGCATTTTTTTCTTTACGATAAAGGAATTATTGTTATATTTTGTCTCCAAAACACAAATTTAATTGAAAGAAAAACATGGAGCTGGGAGATGCATGTCTACTTCTTTTTTCTCACTTTAGAGAATCGCCGCAGATGAGGGGTGGCATGACGATGTATGCCATAACTGATGCTTGGTTTAAAGAGTCCACACGTGTCCTGCTATGAGCCCATAATCTTCTAAATTTTTTTATCACTGTCTTGAGATTTTGGAAATGCTCCTTGTCATCCTTACTGGTAACAATGATGTCATCCAGGTAACACTGAGTGTCTGGGCAGCCTTGCAGTACCTGGTCCATAGCTTTCTGCCAGAGTGCAGATGCAGATGCTGTTCCAAAAATAAGCCTATGTTAGCGATAAAGCCCTTTGTGAGTGTTTATGGTGAGAAACACTTTGAATACTTCTATCTTCATCTGTAGGTAAGCTTCATAATTTTGTATACCTCTATCAAATCTCCTCTCAGTCTTCTATGTTCCAAGGAATAAAGTCCTGACCAATTCAATCTTTCCATATAACTCAGGTCCTTCAGACCTGGAAACATCCTTGTAAATTTTCGCTGTACTCTTTCAACCAATCAAGTTGCAATTGTCTCAGCCAATCACACCCCACTATGCTGGCCCTCCTGCTTTTACCTCATAGAAACCCATTGTGGCTTGTTGGTTATATTTCACTGTTATGAATGTCAGTCCCACAAAAGTTATCTTTTTTCCAGTTTAAGTTCTTAGTTGGATACCTGCAGGTTTCAGTTCAGTATCTTTGAAATGCTGTTCAAACTGAAATTGTGGAATGTCTGAAACAGCGGAGCTAGTATCCAATTCCATTTTAATTAACTTGCCATTTATTTCTGGTGTACCCTATGGTGTTTATCTATTGTTAGTTTTCATAATGTGAATCTCAAGGCTATGCAGTCCTGTGTCACTCTCATCATTATCAGATTTTTTAGTAACAGCATGCAGATTAGTGCTCCTTTTGAAACTGCAACCTGATTTTTAAAATCTTTTTCTCTTCCCTGTGCAATCCATCGGCTTCTGTCTGCCCAACATGCTCTTTGTATGTGACCTATCCTGTTGCATTTTCTGCAAGTTTTGATTTTATTTTATTTTCGAGTTGCACTGCCCAGCAACCTTTGACTTAACCCTAGCCTAAAGACAGGGCAATTTAAAATGAGTAATTAACCTACTAACTGGTACATCTTAATCAAACAATACATTTACGATATTAATCAGATAGTATTGAAATATTAAATACACAACATTTATGCCCTGCCTTAGAGAAGAAATACACAAATATTGAAAAATGCAAGCAGGAGTAGCTCATTTAGCTCTAAGCGTGTTGAATTGTGTTGGGCACGTGGTTAAGACATTTTTCTAGTGATTTCAAAGTCGCTAGTTTGAGCCTCAGCTGTGGCAGTGTGTTTGTGCCCTTGAGCAAGGCACTTAATCACACATTGCTCTAGTCTGTGCAAGGAGTGGCGCCCCACACAGACTTCCAACCTGCGCCTTGTAAGGCATGAAAATGCCCGACGCAGGCCTTTCATGGTCTGAGTCGACGTTCTCTCCCCTCTCCTCCCCCTCCCCTCCCTGTTGAATTGAATTGACTTTATTACTTACATTATCAATATACATGAAGAGTAAAAATCTTTACGTTACATCTCTGTCTAAATGTGCGATTTATAGTAATTTATAATAAATATTATGTACAACAGGATAGTCAAAATAACATAGAAATACATCTTTATCAACATGAATTAATCAGTCTGATGGCCTGGTGGAAGAAGTTGTCCTGGAGCCTGTAGGTCCTGGCTTTTATGCTGCGGTACTATTTCCCGAATGGTAGCAGCTGGAACAGTTGGGGTGACTCGGGTCCCCAGTGAGCCTTCGGGCCCTTTTTACACACCTGTCTTTATAAATGTCCTGAATAGTGGGAAGTTCACATCTACAGATGTGCTGGGCTGTCCGCACCACTCTCTGCAGAGTCCTGTGATTGAGGGAGATGCAGCTCCCATACCAGGCAGTGATACAGCCAGTCAGGATGCTCTCAATTGTGCCCCAGTAGAAAATTCTTAGAACTTGGGGGCTCATCAAGTCAAGTCACTTCTTATTGTCATTTCGACCATAACTGCTGGTACAGTACGCAGTAAAAATGAGACAATGTTTTTCAGGACCATGGTGCTACATAAAACAATACAAAAACTACACTGAGCTACTTAAAACAACACAAAAACTACACTAGACTACAGACCTACCCAGGACTGCATAAAGTGCACAAAACAGTGCAGTCATTACAATAAGTAATAAACAAGACCAAACTTCTTCAACGCCTGAGGTGAAAGAGGCGCTGTTGTGGCTTTTTCACCACACAGCCGGTACGTACAGACCACATGAGATCCTCGGTGATGTTTATGCCGAGGAACTTAAAGCTGTTCACCCTCTCAACCCCAGAGCCATTGATGTTAATGGGGGTTAGCCTGTCTCCATTCCTCCTGTAGTCCACAACCAGCTCCTTTGTTTTTGCGACATTGAGGGAGAGGTTGATCTCTTGACACTACTGTGTCAGGGTGATGACTTCCACTCTGCAGGCTGCCTCATTATTATTTGAGATTAGGCTAATCAGTGTAGGATCATCAGCAAATTTAATAAGCGATTGGAGCTGTGGGTGGCGAAACAGTCATGGGTATACAGAGAGTAAAGGAAGGGGCTTAGTACACAGCCCTGAGGGGCACCTGTGTTGAGGGTCAGAGGGGCAGAGGTGAGAGAGCCCACTCTTACCACCTGCCGGCAATCTGACAGGAAGTCCAGGAACCAGCTACACAAGGCAAGGTTAAGGCCGAAGTCTCTGATCTTCTTTTCAAGCCTAGAGGGAATTATGGTTTTGAATGCTGAAACATAGTCCAAGAACAGCAGTCTCACATAAGCATCCTTCTTTTCCAGGTGTGTAAAGACAGTGTGTAGAGGTGTGGCTATTGCATCATCTGTTGATCAGTTGTGTCGATAGTTTTAGCTGGATGGTGGCACAGTGGCATCAGTGCCGGACTTTGGAGCAAACGCTCCCGAGTTTGAATCCAACATCCCTTTCCATCTGTGCCAGGTTGAGCATTGAGCTAGCCACTTGGCCTCGTAAAAAACAAGGGTTGAGTCAGGAACATTCATACAGTGACCTGGTTAATCCGAAAGGAGACCAATCCTAACACTACGTGCCAGACAAGAATGGCTGACTGTCTGGTGCGGCATGCTAAGAAGGAAGTTGTGTGGGTAGGTGAACTGTAGGGGTCCAGTGTGGGTGGTAGCAAGCTGCAGATGTAATCCCTGACCAGCCTCTCAAAGCATTTGCTTATTATTGAGGTGAGTGCAACAGGACGCCGATCGTTCAGGCATGTGACCTTGGTCTTTTAAGGTTCAGGAACAATGGTGGATGTTTTGAAGTAGGAGGGCACTCTACACTGGGAGAGGGAGAGGCTAAAAATGTCTGTAAACACACCTGCCAGTTGTGCTGCGCACACTCCGAGTACCTGCCCTGGGATGCCGTCCGATCCCGCTGCCTTGCGACTGTCCACTCGCTGGAAACACCTGCGTACTTCTTCCCCAGAGATGACCAAGCTGCTGGTCGCATCATCTGCAGGTCTCCTCACGGGCTCAGTACTGGTGACATCGAATCGAGTGTGTAAAAGATTTAGCTCATCTGGGAGAGAGGCATCGATGTTGGAAACTCCATTGCGTTTATCTTTGAAGTCTGCCATGGTGTGCAGACCTTGCCATAGACTGCGTGTGTTGTTGGTGGAGAGTCGAGTCTGAGTTTTGTCACTGTATTGTTGTTTTGAACAATCTATAAGATTTTGGGAGTTGGCTTCCAGCAAAATGGCGGCATGACTGGTTGCAGCAGCTTCTATGGGGTCAACAAAAGGTGCTATTGTTTTACCTAAATGTACATCTAATGAGCGCAAGGTCCTGCTACACGTTAAGAACTCAAAGCCCTGTAGAGTTGCTCACTGGTGGAGGTAACGAAGGAGCTGTGCAGTGTACTGCTGCCTGAGCTGATGGAGGCTTACAGTCCAATAGGAGTGGCTGTCGTGGTCGCTTGTCTTGGTGATTGCAGGACCCCTTTGGACATTGGTCATCTAGTACGGTGCAAGTTTGATTCGCTGATTAATAGGATGTGAGCGGGGTGGATGGAGGGGTCCTGGTCCTCGATCGCAGAGATGATTGGGTCTGAAGCTATAGTGTCGCAAGTTTGCAGTCACCTGGAGTGAGGGGACAAAGCCATGAGACATTAAGACATAACAGCAGAATTTGGCTATTTAGTCCATCGAGTCTGTTCCGCCATTCAATCATGGCTGATCCTTTTATCCTCTCCTCAGCCCCACTCCCCAGCCTTCTCCCCGAAACCTTTGCTGCTGTGTCCAATCAAGAACCTCTGCATTAAATGCACCCATCGACCTGGCCTCCACAGCTGCCTGTGGCAACAAATTCCACAAATTCACCACCATCTGGTGAAAGAAATTTCTCTGCATCTCTGTTTGAAATGGATACCCCTCTATCCTGAGGCTGTGCCCTCTTGTCCTAGACTTTCCCACCATGGGAAATATCTTTTCCACGTCTACTCTGTCTAAGCCATTCAACAATTGAAAGATTTCAATGAGATCCCCCCACCAAACCCATCCTTCCAAATTTCAGCTATCAAACGTTCCTCGTATGATAACCCTTTCATTCCAGAATCATCCTTGTGAACCTCCTGGACCGTCTCCAATGCCAGCTCATCTTTTCTCAGATGAGGAGCCCAAAATTGTTCACAATACTCAAGGTGAGGCCTCACCTGTGCCCTATAAAGCCTCAGCATCAAATCTCTGCTTTTGTGTTCTAGACCTCTAGAAATGATTGCTAACATTGCATTTGCCTTCCTCACCACCTGCAAGTTAACCTTTAGGGTGTTCTGCACAAGGACTCCCAAGACACTGTGCATCTCAGATTTTTGGATTTTCTCCCTATTTAGAAAATAGTCTGCACATTTATTTCTACCACCGAAGTGCATAACCATGCATTTTCCAATATTGTATTTCATTTACCACTCTCTTGCCCATTCTCCTAAACTGTCTGTCCTTCTGCAGCCTATCTGTTTCCTCAACACTACCTGTCCCTCCACCACTCTTCAAATTTGGCAACAAAGCCATCTATTCCAGGATTCTAATCATTGATATACAGCATAAAAAGTGGTCCCTACACCAACCCCTGCGGAGAACCACTAGTCACTGGCAGCCAACCAGAAACAGATCCTTTTATTCCCAATCTCTGCCTTCTACCAATCAGCCAATGCTCTAAATATGCCAGCAACTTTCCATGGGCTCTTAACTTGGTAAGTAGCCTCATGTGTGGCACCTTGTCAAAGTCCTTCTGAAAGTTCAAACTTACAACATCCACTGCATCCCCTTTATCTATCCTACATGTAATCTCCTCAAAGAATTCCAACAGGTTTGTCAGGCAAGATTTTCCTGAAAGAAACCATGCAGACTTTGTCCTATTTTGTCCTGTGTCACCAAGTACTCCATAACCTCGTCCTTAACTGGCATATGGTTATATGGTTATATACATCTTCTTAACATCTTCTCAACCACTGAGGTCAGGCTAACTGGTCTATAATTTCCTTTCTGTTGCCCTCTCCTTTCTTAAGGAGTGGAGTGACCTTTGTAATTTTCCAGTCCTCTGGCACCATGCCAGAGTCCAATGATTTTTGAAAGATAATTTCTAATGCCTCCACAATCTCTACCACTATCTCTTTCAGAACCCTACGGTGCAGTTCATCTAGTCCGGGTGACTTATACACTCTTGCCTTTCAGCTTTTTGAGAACCTTCTCCCTTGTGATAATCACTTCTCTTCCCCTCACACCCATCAACACCTGGCACACTACCACAACCTTCCACACTGAAGACTGATGCAAAATACTCAGTTAGTTCATCTGCCATCTCCTTGGCCACCGCTATTATTTCTGCAGCCTCTTTTTCTAATGATCCTATATCCACTCTCCTCTCTCTTTTATTTTTTACATACCGGTACTTGAAAAAGCTTTTACTATCCACTTTGATATTGTTTGCTAGCTTGCTTTCATATTTCATCTTTTCCCTCCCAATGATTCTTTTAGTTGTTCTCTGTAGATTTTTAAAAGCTTCCCAATCCTCTATCTTCCAACTATTTTTTGCTTTGTTGCATGCCCTCTCTTTCGCTTCTACATTAGCTTTGACTTCCCTTGTCAGCCACAGTTGTACTATTTTGCCATTTGAGTATTTCCTTGTTTTTGGAATACATCTATCCTGCACCTTCCTCATTTCCCCTAGAAACTCACCTCATTGCTGCTCTGTTGTCATCCTTGCCAGCATCTCCTTCCAATTTACTTTGCGCTTCACCGGGGGTGGTGTAGTACAGTGTCCAGAACAGAGTCTGAACCGCCCTCCAGGGTTTCGCACGGCAGAGGAGAAGTTCTCTCGTGCCTGACTGCAGATTTTTTAGCGGCACACAATGGACTCGGGCCTCAAGCTGTGGGGCCGCTTGCTTTTCAACCGCCAGAGGGGAGGCCTCTGAGCCATTGCGCTCTACCAAGGGCAGTGTCGCGCAGTTCTGATGCCTGAAGATTTCAAATGAACTGAGGGATCTGGACTATATGCATATACATTTGTCTGGCTGTGTTTTTACTAGTAGTCTATCTGCACTTGTATACAGGTTTCCCCCACCATCCGAAGGTAGAGCATTCCTGTGAAACGGTTCATAAGCCGAAATGTCGTAAAGCGAAGAAGCAATTACCATTTATTTATATGGGAAAATTTTGTGAGCGTTCACAGACCCAAAAATAACCTACCAAATCATGCCAAATAACACATAAAACCTAAAATAACAGTAACATATAGTAAAAGCAGGAATGATATGATAAATACACAGCCTATATAAAGTAAAAATATTTTTCCACAATCATTACTGCACTGTTCTCCGTAGTGAAAATCTCAGCAAGCGCTGTTGGCAAAAACACGGCGCAAGCGTTCTCCAGTAACCTTTAAGCTATAAAGCTGCCAAATCATACCAAATAACACGTAAAAATACACAGCCTATATAAAGTAGAAATACTTTTCCACAATCATTACTGCACTGTTCTCTGTAGTGAAAATCTCACACAAGCACCATCGGCAGAAAATCTCACAAAAGCGCTGTTGGCAGAAACACTCTCTCTAGTAACCTTTAGGCTATGAAACTGCCGCTGTGTACATACATCTATCGATGCTTCTGGACACATCTTCAGTGATGTTCCTGGGATCATCGGGTGTTTCGGGTCTTTCAACATCATACAACCTCCTCCAGGTGACCCAGCCGGGGCTGATCAGACCCCAGCTTGTGTCCAGATGGCTAGCTACTTATGACTCCATGGCTCCCCTCTTTTGAGCCACAGCCATCTTGAGGCCCTCTCTGCCGCATCGGTGGTACTGCGGATGGCTCTCCTCTTCCTCTCTCCCTCGATGCCCAAAGTGCTGAAGGCTCTAGCTAAAGAACGGGCTACGAATCCCCTACAACCAACCTCCACTGGGAGAGACTCGCTCTCCCATCCAGGCTGCTGACAGTTGCTGACCAGTCCTGTGTACTTGGAGAGCTTCCTTTCAAAGGCCTCCTCCAAGCTATCTTCCCATGGGACTGTCAGCTCCAGCAGCACCACTTGCTTAGTAGACTCAGACACTCGGACAATGTCTGGTCACAGGGTGGTGGCTGCGATATGCTTGGGGAACTTCAGCTGCCGTTCGAGGTCCACCAACAGCTGCCAGTCCCTTGCAGAGGTCAGAATGCCTGCAGATGTTCTTTTGGCAGGTATTGGCTGCTCCCCTGCCCTGACAAAGGCAATGGTCTGCTTGGAGGGTCGGGACCGCTTCGCCCACTCAACTCCTGCACTGACGGCTTCAGCGATGGTCTTCAGGACCTGATCATGCCTCCACCTGTACCGTCCCTCACCAAGTGCCCTTGCACAGCCGCTGAGGATGTGCTCCAGGGTTCCTCGCTTGCCAAATCATACCAAATAACATGTAAAAATACACAGCCAATATAAAGTAGAAATAATGTATGTACAGTGCAGTATCACTTACCGGAATTGGTTCAGCGCCGAGCACACTGATGATGGTGTGTTAGACTGAGTTGTCGCAGGTTGGGTGGTGCAGTGGCCCCCACCCTCCAGGCCGCCGACCGATACCGAACTGCGAAGCATGCAGGGGTACAGCGGTAGCCGGGAGGCATCCAGCACATCTTTAAGAAAAAAGCCGAAATAAACATGCTAATTAATTAGGTGCCGCCCGGCATGTAAATGTCGGCCCAGATCAGTGCCGATTTCCCATTGCGTCGCCTCTGATCTGCATTCTCCGCGAATTGGTATCTGTCCATGGCCCGGGGGTTGGGGTGGTGGGACACTGGGGTGTCATCTCGTCGTCTGTTTCCATTAGAGCATGCAGGTCATCTTCTTCCATCTCTGCCTGCCTCGATGTCGAAGGTCGAGGTTCGTCGTCTGCTGTGGCTGATGTGGAAGGCTTGCTTGACTGCTGAGCCTTGCGCATTTTTCTATCATACGGTTCTTTGTAAGGACTCAAACCATCTTGCAAATATCCCCTAAACCTATGTACCCTTTCAAAATTAAAGTCATACTTTATCATTGCAGTGAAAATCTCACGCAGTTGCTTCAGTTCGCTACTGCATTCGGTTTTGATTGTTATCCTTTCTTCTTCCAATTGCATCAGCTCTTCATCTATCAGTTCTTGGTCATGGGATGCAAAAACCTCTTCAACATCATGTTCGTCAGTTTCACAAGCCAAACTCACTTTGTCCTTACTTCGTTCACCACAATCAAAACGCTTAATTATGTCCAGTTTTACACTAAGTGTAACACCCTTACGAGCTCTTTCAGGCTTTTCCGATACCATAGAACTCATCTTGCTAATGGCTGCTCACAGGCACGTGTTTAAGCAATGCTGGCTAGAATGCCTTTCCTAATCCGGGAGAGAGCAGCTGCCTGGGGCGTGTGCTGCCTTTCTTCGTAACAGTGAAAACACCTTCTGAAAGAGAAAACAGGGAACGAATGTAGGTCTTTCAAAGCAGTGAGGTTTCATAAAGTGCACGTTCGAAAAGCGGTAGACACCTGTGTACGAGGACTGAGCCTCAAAACCATGGATTCAACGAACTGGAGTTGGGAATTGAGGCAATGATTGGGCCTCAAAGCCATGGTATCGCCTAGAGGGCCAGGCTGTCAGATGATATCGGGGGTCTGGACTGTGTACATGTGTGTGTAGGTATGAGACGTGAATTAGCTAAGATAGACTGGCAAATGACACTTAAAGGATTGACGGTGGATATGCAATGGCAAGCATTTAAAGGTTGCATGGATGAACTACAACAATTGTTCATCCCAGTTTGGCAAAAGAATAAATCAAGGAAGGTAGTGCACCCGTGGCTGACAAGAGAAATTAGGGATAGTATCAATTCCAAAGAAGAAGCATACAAATTAGCCAGAAAAAGTGGCTCACCTGAGGACTGGGAGAAATTCAGAGTTCAGCAGAGGAGGACAAAGGGCTTAATTAGGAAGGGGAAAAAAGATTATGAGAGAAAACTGGCAGGGAACATAAAAACTGACTGTAAAAGCTTTTATAGATATGTAAAAAGGAAAAGACTGGTAAAGACAAATGTAGGTCCCCAACAGACAGAAACAGGTGAATTGATTATGGGGAACAAGGACATGGCAGACCAATTGAATAATTACTTTGGTTCTGTCTTCACTAAGGAGGACATAACTAATCTTCCAGAAATAGTAGGGGACAGAGGGTCCAGTGAGATGGAGGAACTGAGCGAAATACATGTTAGTAGGGAAGTGGTTTTAGGTAAATTGAAGGGATTAAAGGCAGATAAATCCCCAGGGCCAGATGGTCTGCATCCCAAAGTGCTTAAGGAAGTAACCCAAGAAATAGTGGGTGCATTAGTGATAATTTTTCAAAACTTGTTAGATTCTGGACTAGTTCCTGAGGATTGGAGAGTGGCTAATGTAACCAATCTTTTTAAAAAAGGAGGGAGAGAGAAACTGGGGAATTACAGACCGGTTAGCCTAACGTCGGTGGTGGGGAAACTGCTGGAGTCAGTTATCAAAGATGTGATAACAGCACATTTGGAAAGCAGTGAAATCATCGGACAAAGTCAGCATGGATTTGTGAAAGGAAAATCATGTCTGACGAATCTCATAGAATTTTTTGAGGATGTAACTAGTAGAGTGGATAGGGGAGAACCAGTAGATGTGGTATATTTGGATTTTCAAAAGGTTTTTGACAAGGTCCCACACAGGAGATTAGTGTGCAAACTTAAAGCACACGGTATTGGGGGTGAGGTATTGATGTGAATAGAGAATTGGTTAGCAGACAGGAAGCAAAGAGTGGGAATAAATGGGACCTTTTCAGAATGGCAGGCAGTGACTAGTGGGGTACCGCAAGGCTCAGTGCTGGGACCCCAGTTGTTTACAATATATATTAATGACTTGGATGAGGGAATTAAATGCAGCATCTCCAAGTTTGCGGATGACACGAAGCTGGGTGGCAGTGTTAGCTGTGAGGAGGATGCTAAGAGGATGCAGGGTGACTTGGATAGGTTGGGTGAGTGGGCAAATTCATGGCAGATGCAATTTAACGTGGATAAATGTAAAGTTATACACTTTGGTGGCAAAAATAGGAAAACAGATTATTATCTGAATGGTGGCCGATTAGGAAAAGGGGAGGTGCAACGAGACCTGGGTGTCATTATACACCAGTCATTGAAAGTAGGCAAGCAGGTACAGCAGGCGGTGAAAAAGGCGAATGGTATGCTGGCATTTATAGCGAGAGGATTCGAGTACAGGAGCAGGGAGGTACTACTGCAGTTGTACAAGGCCTTGGTGAGACCACACCTGGAGTATTGTGTGCAGTTTTGGTCCCCTAATCTGAGGAAAGACAACCTTGCCATAGAGGGAGTACAAAGAAGGTTCACCAGATTGATTCCTGGGATGGCCGGACTTTCATATGAAGAAAGACTGGATGAACTAGGCTTGTACTCGTTGGAATTTAGAAGATTGAGGGGGGATCTGATTGAAACGTATAAAATCCTAAAGGGATTGGACAGGCTAGATGCAGGAAGATTGTTCCCGGTGTTGGGGAAGTCCAGAACGAGGGGTCACAGTTTGAGGATAAGGGGGAAGCCTTTTAGGACTGAGATGAGGAAAAACTTCTTCACACAGAGAGTGGTGAATCTATGGAATTCTCTGCCACAGGAAACAGTTGAGGCCAGTTCATTGGCTATATTTAAGAGGGAGTTAGATATGGCCCTTGTGGCTACGGGGATCAGGGGGAATGGAGGGAAGGCTGGGGCAGGGTTCTGAGTTAGATGATCAGTCATGATCATAATAAATGGCGGTGCAGGCTCGAAGGGCCGAATGGCCTACTCCTGCACCTATTTTCTATGTTTCTATGTTTCTATGTTTCTATATGTATATTCTACCTCCTTGTATTTTTACTGATATTCTAGATGGGATTGTTGACTTGTATGCATCGAGCCATGGCATCACAGGGGTGGGGGGAGTTGGGTCTCTTGGCTCATGTTATGTGATTGTGATCTTGTGTGTGATTGTTGGTAATGTGTCTTTGCACCTTGACCCCATACTAAGGCTGTCTTGTTTGGCTGTAGGCAGGAGTATTCATATCTGGTTCAATGACAATTCAGCTTGAATTGAATTGAATGAGATTTTCTTCCTCAATATCATGTTCCCACTTCCTACTCATACAGTATACTCCATCTCCTTCTTAAGTATATGCAGTGATTTTGCCTTTACCATCTTCTATAGTAGAGAGACTTGCAGAATTTATCATCCTCTGAATGAAGACATTTCTCCTAATTTCAGTTCTGAATACCTTACTCCTTTTCTTTGAATTGTTACTACTGATTCTAGAGATTTCCAGCCAGAGCAAACATCCTCTCCACATCCCAGACTGTTGAGCCCTGTCAGAATTTTGTATGTTTTAGTGAGATGCTTTGAAGTAGGTATAGAGGAGATGTCAGGGGTAAGTTTTTTATGCAGAGAGTAGTGAGTGCATGGAATGGATTGCCGGCAGCGGTGGTGGAGGCGGAAATGATAGAGTCTTTTAAGAGACTCCTGGATGGCTACATGGAGCTTAGAAAAATAGAAAGCTATGGTAATGCCTAGGTAGTTCTAAGGTAGGGACATGTTCGGCACAGCTTTGTGGGCCGAAGGGCCTGTATTGTGCTGTATGTTTTCTATGTTTCTATAGTTGACACAATCTCTTCCTATACTCAGTCCCCCATCCTAAGGTACTCAACAGGGGCGCTAGCAATCAGGGTTCAACACTCAGTCTTGAGACTTGGTTTTCACACTGTTCACTCTGCTGACCCACGACTGTACAGCAACACACAGCTCGAACCACATCATCAAGTTTGCTGATGACACAATCTTGGTGGGTCTCATCAGCAAGAACGACGAGTCAGCATACAGAGAGGAGGTGCAGCGGCTAACGGACTGGTGCAGAGCCAACAACCTGTCTCTGAATATGAACAAAACAAAAAAGATGGTTGTTGACTTCAGGAGAGCACAGAGTGACCATTCTCCGCTGAACATTGACGACTCCTCCGTAGAGATTGTTAAGAGCACCAGATTTCTTGGTGTTCACCTGGCGGAGAGTCTCACCTGGTCCCTCAACACCAGCTCCATAGCAAAGAAAGCCCAGCAGCGTCTCTACTTTCTGTGAAGGCTGAGAAAAATCCATCTCCCACCCCCCCCCCATCCTCACCACATTCTACAGAGGATGTATTGAGAGCATCCTGAGCAGCTGCTTCACCGCCTGGTTCAGGAGTTGCACCGTCTCGGATCGCCAGATCCTGCAGAGGATAGTGAGGTCAGCAGAGATCATCGGGGTCTCTCTTCCCGCCATTACAGACATTTACACCACAAGCTGCACCCATAAAGCCAAAAGCATTGTGAAGGACCCCACGCACCCCTCATACAAACTCTTCTCCCTCCTGCCATCTGGCAAAAGGCATCGAAGTATTCGGGCTCTCACGACCAGACTGTGTAACAGTTTCTTCTCCCAAGCCACCAGACTCCTCAATACTCAGAGTCTAGACTGACATCTACATCATTTATTATTACATTGTAATTTGTCCTCTATTGTGCCTATTGTCTTGTTGATTATTTATTGTACTGCCCTGCACTGTTTTGTGCACTTTATCTAGTCCTGTGTAGGTCTGTAGTCTAGTGTAGTTTTCGTGTTGTCTTCCATAGTCTGGTGTAGCCTTGTGTTGTCTCACTTAATCTAGTGTAGTTTTGTGTTGTTTCATGTAGCACCATGGTCCTGGAGGAACGTTGTTTCATTTTTACTGTGTACTGTACCAGCAGTTTATGGTTGAAATGACAATAAAAAGCGACTTGACTTGACTTGACTTGAAGGGCACAAGTCTAGAGGAACAAATCGAAGGACGATGGAGAGGTAGAAAGGTGGGTTAAGGTCCAGAGTTTGGGGTCCGAACTATTGATGGCAGAGCTGTCTAAGGTGGAGCTATTCAATATGAGAATGATCAAACCGTAAGAATTAGCACAATGTCAAAATTTCAGGAAATACAGAACCAAAGAATCAGCATCAGAATCAGATTTATTATCACCGGCATGTGACGTGAAATTTGTTAACTTAGCAGCAGCAGTTCAATGCAATACATAATCTAGCAGAGAAAAAGATAAATAAATAAATAACAGTATATGTATATTGAATAGGTTAAAAATTGTGCAAATACCAGAAATAATACATATTTTAAAAAGTGAGGTAGTGTTCACAGGTTCAATGTCCATTTAGGAATCGATGGCAGAGGGGAAGAAGCTGTTCCTGAATCGCTGAGTGTGTGCCTTCAGGCTTCTGTATCTCCTACCTGATGGTAACAGTGAGAAAAGGGCATGCCCTGGGTGCTGGAGGTCCTTAATGATGGATGTTGCCTTTCAGAGACACCACTCCTTGAAGATGTCCTGGGTACTTTGTAGTCTAGTACCCAAGACGGAGCTGATTAAATTTATGACCCTCTGCAGCTTCTATTGTGACATACCTCCTGGTTCATCCATGGCTTTTTGTTTGGGAATGTACAGCAAGTCTTTGTAGGCACACACTCATCCGAGCAGCTTTTACTGAAGTTGGTAACAACTGCAGCATACTCATCCAGATTCGAAGGATGAATCCCTGAATATGGTCCAGACCACCGATTCAAAGTCCTCCTATGCTTCCCTCGACCTCACCTTCTTGGTGTTGCAGTCTCCAGTCTCCGCTCGGGGAGCAGAAGTACATCCAGGTGATCAGACTTCCCGAAGTGAGGGCGTGGAATAGCACGGTAGGCATTCTTGATGGTGGTGTAACAATGGTTCAGTGTGTTGTTTCCTCTGGTATTGCAAGTGATCCGTTGATGGTAATTGTTTAATGATTTTTTATCAGACTGGCCTGGTTAAAATCCCCCAAAACGATGGTGAAGGTGTTAGGGTGCGCTGTTTCGAGCATGTTGATTACAGCTAAGAGAAACTGCTGAGAAAGGAAGGGAAAAGTCAGTAAACCATTTAAAAACAAGAAAACAGGGATGAGAATGTTAAAACTGTGGAACTGCTGGAACAACCAGTGATTATAGAGGCAACATGTACCGTAACTAAAACATGAAGCAAGTTATCAAATGGGTTGCAAAATTTTAGACAACCTCAGAAGTGAGATATAGAATAGTCTGCAATGACGTTTTCCCATTTAGGTGCAGAATTATGTTTTCCATCTCTGGAAGAGAGGAGGGATATAGCCATCACTATTCAATGGGTTGGGTGCTATAACTATGATCTTTGCTTCGTATCCTCAGATCTGGCATATAATGCCTCCTTTATGCAAAGTTAAATATGCCTTGTTGGTCTTATTTGCCTTTTGTATGGCAAAGTTAAAATGAAAGTTGAGTTTGTCATAGACACAAGTACATGAAAGTCTCACTTGCAACAACATCACAGCATATAGTGTTATAGACAATGCACAGAGAAGAAAAACACAAACAAAACATAAATCACACAAAATTATATAAGCAAGAACAGAATTTGGGTCCAGTATGTTGAAAAATGGTTATGGTCTTGCTATACTGATGTAGTGATTAGGGTTATGCCAGTTGGTTCAGGATCCAGATGGCTGAAGGGAATAATTGTTTTGGGTCCTGGTGGTGTGGAACTTCGGGCTTCTATGCCTCCTACCCAATGGTAGCTGTGAGAATATGGGATGGCCTGGATAGTGGGGAATCTTTGTTGATAGATGTTGACTTTTTAGGGTAGAGCATGGCGTAGATACCACTGATAGTGGGAGGGATGTGCCCGTGATATATTGGACTTAGTCCACTACTCTCTGCAGCATATTATCTTCCTGTGCATTCGAATTACCATGCAGTTTCTTATAGTTTATTCCATAGCAGAGAGTGGGTATCAAGATCTCCTTGTCCAACAAGATGGGGGTGGTGGGGGAGGGGGAGGGATGAAAATTGGATTAAAGTTCAATCCTTTTCTCTGAGGCAGACCAAGGAATAGAAAAATATTGTGGTAGAGACTTTTATTTTTAGTTTATTGTATTGAGATACAGAGTGGGATAATCCCTTCTGGCCCCTCGAGTCACGCCACCCAGCAGTATCCTGATTTAATCCTGGCCTAATCACGGGACAATTTACAATGACCAATTAACCTCACAACTGTTACGTCTTTGGACTTTGGGAGGAAACCCATACAGTCTTGGGGAGAACATACAGGCAGCAGTGAGAATTGAACCCTGGTCTCCTGTGCTATAAAGTGTGGTGCTAACCACTATACTGTTGTGCTCGAAGGGTCTCGTCCCGAAACGTCGACTGCACCTCTTCCTATAGATGCTGCCTGGCCTGCTGCGTTCACCAGCAACTTGATGTGTACTGCTGTGCTGCCCCTTTTGATTCAAGGTGCAGGAATGCCTTTGTTTGATGTCTAATGTAAACATTGGGAATAGTTTGTTTCTCTGATAACATTTAGCATCAGCAGTCTGAGATATAAATCCCAATTCAAATATTTGTAGGTGTTTGAAGAATGAAGACTCTCTGATGTCTCTACCAAAGGTCTCAAAAAAACCTTGAACTGTATTAATTCCCTGCAAGATTTTCAATGAGTTCTAATGAGGTTGGTGATTAAAAGTGTAAATTTGAAAATCAGTGTAATTTGGGCAATTTACTCACCCTTTGAGAAGATATGTTAGTGCGAAGATGCCAGACTGCGCAAACACATTGCAAATTAGACAGAGGCTTAGAAGTGGAGAAAGGAATTACCACTCCCACCCCGCCACACCATGATCTCTCACCACTCCCAAAACTCCCAACAGAGTGAGTGATAACTGGATATCCAATTGTGGGAAGAGCAGAGAGATTCTTGTTATTGGTGAGCATGTTGCCAGACATCAGAAAAAAAAGTTGCAACAACTCTTGAATAGAGAAGTGAACCAGTTGTGAGTTATGAGTTATTCCAGAACAAGTAATTCAGGAAAACACCACTCAGATTCTAGGAAGAGACTTCCAGTGCACAGTTTAAAAGAGGGCCATCTCATAATCACTCCCAGCCTTGTACGCTAAATGGACCAACAAAAGCCAGATCAGGGATTTAAACATGTGCAATATGCAGGAGGGAATGGTTCAGGTTCCTGGACCAGGTTGGATTAATAATGATGGGATAAAGTCAAAAATTTGTCAGTATGAAATTAATTATTACTGTACTTGTAATAATGAGCAAATAATATCAAAGGAATTGAAACAACCATTTTAGCCCTAAAAGTCTTTTTCTATTACAGACAGTTCAGCTCTGGAGTATCTAATGATATGCACCTTCATTTGAACAGAGCAGCTCCTTTTATAGAATTTTGAGTGACTTACTGGTAACATCCGAATCTCAGAATTAAATTATAGGTTTAAAGGGCTCTGGTTGTTTGCACCAAAAAGAAATGCATTTCTAGTAAATAAAACATTGCAATTGACAGTTAAAAAGGAGTAGAAATTTGCTGGGAGCATTTGGCAAATGAGCAGAATGTTAAAAAGGAGCATAAGTCGGTGCTTGGGATAGAAATTGCATCAAAGGTCTGCATTCGGTACACTGGGTTGAAGCTTGCCGACGGAGCGCTCATAGTGTCTGATTTTAGCTTGACTGGCTTGTACCTTCTCTGGTAAGTTAACTGACTATGTGATGTGATAACAATGTGAGCAGGGTTGCAGAACAGCTGGGACGTGAATACTGGAGAGCAGGGTGTCTCTGTAATCAATCAGAGTTGAGGAAATGGTGATGCAATTGAGTAAGTTGGTGAACTAATAATTAGAGTTTTGGAGCAATAACTTTTTTTAAGTCCAGACACAGCAGCTGTCGGATTTAAATCCAGTTAATTTAATAATCCGGATCTAAGTTTTTAATAAAATCATCTGATTCCTGCTTATAGAGGAAACCATCTGTTCTGCAGGGAGGAAATACGTTAGGCTGAGATTCTAGGGTAGCTCCAGGTGCTCCCTCATTGTCACCAGAAGACGATGCAAACTGATGAGTGCACATTGGACAGTTGCAATGAAGTTCACTCATAAACCTTCTGAGCCTTTGTTTCTGGCAGTGATTTCTGGTACTTTTGCTCTATAAAAACAATCTGACCTGCTGAGATTTTACAGTTTTTCTTGCATTTGTTTCAGCTTTCCAGGACCTCAAAGGCATTCTTTATTTACCTCATTCTTTGACACTACGCTGTACATAATGTAATCAGCATAATGTAGGAGACAATTCTAGACTGAAATGCTCTGTTTAGTCAACAGACCATGAAACCATTAGACTAGAGTAAATACTGATCATATTCCTTGGTGTTAGCAGTTAAAAGAACTTGCTATCCGTGTCTGGTTGGCCCAGAGATGTGTGGTATGAAATCAGCATGATCAAAATGGAATTTCCTGTTCAATCAGTTGACTGAAGCATCAGTGTTTTGACTTTGGGAGGGGCCACACCCCTCAAGCTGCAACCCTTTAAGAAGGGGTAACTACGAAGGGCACCTGCTAATGTCTGAAGTATGTAGTGTAGTGGTCAACTGTATGTAGCATAGTGGTTAGCAGGATTCAATTCCCTTCACTGCCTAAAAGGAGTTTGTATGTTCTCCTCGTGACGATGTGGGTTTCCCCCAGGTGCTCTAGTTTCCTCCCACAGTCCAAAGATGCACTGTTAATTGGTCCTTGTAAATTGTCCTATGATTAGGCTGGGATTAATTCGGGGGATTGATGGGGGACAGACAGGCCTGTGTCACACTGTATCTCAATAAATAAATAAATACATAGTTTACTGAAGTTCCAAACTTCCTTTGGAAATTCCTCCCAGCTGAAAGCTGTGACTACCAGCCGACTCCCTCTCTACATGACTACAAGGGTGCGGGTTGGAAGGGCTTGTGTGAAGCCAAAACAAAAAGGAGAAAAAACTTTCATAGCAGGCTAAGAAAGTCAAAGCTGCCAAATTCTTTAAGTGCTCAGAATGACTCTTTCAAATGTTAAAAATGTTAAAATATTTTGCAATTTATTTATTTTGTAATTTATAGTAATTATATGTTTTTGCACTGTGCTGCAAAACTAAAACAATGATAATAACCTGATTCTGATTCTGAAATATTGTCAAAGCTACATTATAACGTGATTTAAATTGTTTCAAAATATTTTAAAACACCCTTAAAAGCTTTAAGATATCCAAAGTAAAAATCCATTAGAGATACTTCTGTTAAAATTTAGAAAGTGCATTATTGCTCAAAAAATCTTGCTAAAAGTCGGAACATTATTGGATATTTACCTGAGGTTCTGGCTGCCATTCTCATCCAGTAAATCCATGGGGAAAATGTGAGTTGCTCTTGCCGAGAAAGGGAAGCTTCAGAGTTTGCAATGTGATCAATTTTGCTGAGGTTCCCTTTTCCATTCTGTAGTCCATGTGGAGCCTAACACTGGAGGAAGGACTGGGCCCCTCTACTGCCATAATGAGCCCAAACAGAGGTTGGAGGAGCAACAACTTATTTTTCATTTGGGTAGCCTGCAACCTGGCAGTATGAACATTGATTTCTCTGTCTTCCAGAACCATTTCCCTCTGTTTCTCGGCTCTGATCCATTTTTGATTTTTCCTCCATTCTTGTGGTCTTCTCATTCCTTCTCTTTCTTCCATGATCCACCACTCTCTTCTACCAGATGCCTCCTCCAGACCTTTAGTTCTGCCACCTGTCACTTCCCAGCTTCTGATATTCCCGTCCCTCTCCCGCTCCTCATCTTCCCCCCTCACCTAGTCTCACCTATCAGTTGCCAGATTGTATTCCTCCCCCTCCTCCTACCTTCTTATTCTGGCTTCTGCCCCCTTCCTTCCCAGACCTGATGAAGGATCATGGCCCAAGACGTCAACTATATATTCCCCTCTGTCAATGCCCCCTGACTTGCTGAGTTCCTTCAGCATTCTGTGTGTGTGGCTCAAGATTTCTAGCATCTGCAGAACCTCTTGTGTGCCAAGTGCAAGTTGTTGACAATAATGTCAAGATTTTGGAATCAGCTGTGTTTGCATGGACATGGGGGAGGAGCTGACCACAACATTTGGTGTTTTCTTATTCAGTTGCAGCATCTGATGTCATTGATAAGACAGCACGTTGCTCATCTGTAATTGCTCTGGCAGATAATGGAATTGATTTGAAGTGTCAACAGGTGAGCCACTCTCCACAGTCTCTTGTTCTTGTAGCTACCGTGTTTACTGTTTGTCACAGGCCCTGCTGAACTTGTGGTCAGTGGGGACATCCTCGTTTACCCCCTCACCCCAGGATATTCATGGGGGACTGGGCAGTGGTAATGTCATAGGTCATAGGTCATTTGTTGGAATCTAAGTTGTTTTATTAATGTAATCCCACACTATTTAGGCCAGTGCAAAAGAGGAGGCTATGATTAGAAGTTGACATCGGTGTCACTGAAGGTTAAGGCCAATGTTCAATCAAGTATTGGGAAGTTACACACGATATATTGATACAACTTAGTTCTCATTCACTGGTGCAGACTGACACTGTCTGACCTGAACTATGGTTAATATCTAATAAAACAGGTGTAGCCAAAATATTTGTGTCTCATTTTTGACTTTTGAAGAACCTTCTAGACAACATCATCTCCAGATCTAGCAATATATTCAGGCGAGTAATTTGACTTTGTGAATCCACCATCACTGAACCTTGGCCAGATTTGTTTTCAACAAATTGTTACAGTCCAATCCCTTATTGTTCTGACTTTGCACTGAAGTGCCCTCTCACTTTATTAAGTGACACTCAGCTGAATCCTGGAAATGGCCATGTTGATGTAAAAGGGATTATTGAACTGGACTGCTGCAGTAAGGATCTCTCCAAGCTCCACTAGCACTAGCCATTGCCAAATTACCGAAGCATCTTTTGGAAGCTGGGGACACAGAGCTGAATTTGGGCTGGAGTTGGGAGAACGGGTACAAGCTCAGTTGGGAAATGACTGTGAAGAAGAGGAGAAAGTGGTAGGAGTATAAGCTGGCAGTTGATAGGAGAAACCAGGTGAGGGGAAGGTAGTTGGCACCTTTGCTTTGTCCCTGCTAAGGCAGAATCTCCTTTTCAATTTGACCTCCCATTCCCATTCTGACATGTCTGTCCATGGTTGGGGAAGCAACAGGCCATATTCCATCTGAGTATCCTTCCACACAATGGCATGAACATCAATTTCTCTAACTTCCAGGAATTTCTTCCCTTCCACCCCCTTCTCTTTCCATTCCACGTTATGATTCCTCTCTCATGTCTTCTTCTCTGCTCACCTGCCCATCACCACCTTTTGGTTCCCCTCCTCCTTGCCTTTCTTCCATGGTTCATTGTCCTCTGCCATCGGATTACTTCTTCAGCCCTTTGGCTTTTCCATCTATCCCCTCCTAGCTTATTGCTGCTTCTCCCCTCTCCCACCCACTTACCCCTCACCTGGTCTCACCTGTCACCTGCCAGCTTGTGCTCCTCCCCCTTTCCCCACCTTCTTGTTCTGGCTTCCGCCCCCTTCCTGGCCCTCATGAAGAACCTCAGCCTGGAACGCCCCTCTATTTATGCTGCCTGATTTGTGTGTGTTGCTCAGGATTTCCAGCATTTGCAGAAACTCCTGTGGTTAAAAGTTAGTGGAGGTGAGCATATCATCCAGTGTTAATGAATGACCCTATCTCTCAAGGAAATCTGCGGTTGAAGTTCAGTGATGTCAAAAAGGACTAAAGTATCACATCTTTTGTAATCACTGCATGAACTTGGCCTCAAACAGTTCTTAATTGGCCTGGCAACTCCATAAAAAGATGCCTTTGGAGTTCTTCAAACCTTGGCAATTCTCCCTCTTTTCAATTACAGGTGAAAAGAGTGCGAAGCTTAAGGTACCTGTTATATTTCATTTTAGTTTCCATCATTTCCATACGGGAGACATTCGTTTAAATCACAGCTCCATTGAATTAGCCTTGATCCTGACCTCTGGCACTGTCTACGGGGAACTTACACATTCTTTCTGTAAAAAGCATCCATCAGACAGTTTCCTGCCGTGTACCGAAGTGTGCTGGTTGGTTGGTTGATCAACCCCTGTTACATTACCCTCAATGCAGCTCAGTGGCAGGAAAGCATCAAATGGGCAGATGTGAGAGAGGGTAAGTCACAGGAATATGGGGAGAAAGGAGAGGGTGGCATGGGACTGATGGGATTATTCTCCTGGGAGTTGTATCGAACTAATGAGTTGAATGGCCTCCTTCTATATCATTATTAGAATTTTTTTCAAAATTATTTTATTTTGCAATGAGATTCCAGCAACAGATTTAATTGCTTAAGTACCTTGGTGTGTCACCTGATCCATACTAAGCTGCAGAGAGAATCAAAGGCACAATATTGAAAAAAAAACAAGCTGAGATTACTTTGTATGTGGCACTTTCCTTGAGAGTTGCTGCTACAACAGCCTAGCTTGTTAGGCTGCTTGCATGTGTCACCCACCATGGGAAAACTGTCAAAGTCTGCCAGCCACATACATCAAAGTTGCTGGTGAACGCAGCAGGCCAAGCAGCATCCTGACGAAGGGTCTCGGCCTGAAACGTCGACTGCGCCTCTTCCTATAGATGCTGCTTGGCCTGCTGCGTTCACCAGCAACTTTGATGTATGTTGCTTGAATTTCCAGCATCTGCAGAATTCCTGTTGTTTACGTTTAAAAGTCTGCCAGCCGTAGGGTCACTGTCAATGTTTACAGCTGCATGAATCAACCATTGCTCTGAGCAGGAAAATTTTAAATGGTCTGAAAACTACATAGCACGGCACTTTCAGTGACACAAGCAAAATGCTGGAGGAACTCAGCAGTCCAGGCAGCATCTATGGAAAAAAGTACAGTCGGCGTTTCGGGCCCAGACCCTTCGGCAGGACTGGAGAGAAAAAGGTGAGGAGTAGATGTATCTTTTTTTCTTCAGCCCTGCTGAAATGTCTCACCACGAAATGCCGACAATACTCTTTTCTATAGATGCCGCCAGCCTGCTGAGTTCCTTCAGCATATTGTGTGTGTTGCTTGGCTTTCCAGCATCTGCAGAATTTCTCTTGTTTTTGGCTCTTTTAATTGATTCTTTTTGGAATACGCATACCATAAATATTTAGATTGAAAATTGAAAAATTGTATACTTTTGATTTTATCTGTTAATTGGAGGGTATAACTGAAGGGAAGTCAGTGGCAAGGAAGGTAAATGCAATGTTAGCATTCATTTCAAGAGGACTAAAATATAAAAGCAAGGATGTAATGTTAAGGCTTTATAAAGCAATGGCGAAGCCTCATTTGGAGTACTGTGAACAGTTTTAGGACTCTTATCAAAGAAAGGATGTGCTAAAACTGGAGAGGGTTCAAAGGATATTCATGAAAATGATTCCAGAATTGAAATGCTTGTCATATGAAGAGCATATGGTTCTGGGCCTGTACTCACTGGAATTCAGAGGAATGAGATGTTCAAATGTTGAAGAGCCTCGATAGAGTTGATGTGGAGCAGATATTTCCTATGTTGGAGGAGTCTAGGACCAGAGGGGACAGCCTCAGAATAGAGGGGTATCCTTTTACAATGGAGATGAGGAGGAATTTCTTTAGCCAGAGAACGGTGAAGCCATGGAAATTATTGCCACAGGCGGCTGTGGAGGTCAAGTCAGTGGATATATTTAAGGCAGAGATTAATAGGTTCTTGATTACTCAGGGCATGAAGGTTACGGTGAGAAGGCAGTGTGAAAAAGGATCAGCCATGATGAAATGGCGGAACAGACTCAATGGGCCAAATGGCCTGATTCTGCTCCTATATCTTGTAATGAAATACAACAATGAAAATCTTACAAGTCTCATAAACGTTTTCTCACCTGTCTTTATTCCAGCTGTGCAGCAGCAAAGGCTATGTGCTCAGGAGCATTTCATTAACTGTGCAGTCGTGCGCCCTAACTGTTTAGAGGCAACAGTGGTACCATTTGGTTGAAGGAGGAAGGGCAGTCTTGCCTCTGATTTAGAATGCTACAAAGACTATAGCAACTATATTGAGATGCGAGTTCCACAAGAGCAACCCTGTTGCGAAGTGTTGTGGTAATGATCCACATATCGTGCTGTAGTTGAGTTGGATGGTGTTGATGAGACAGGGCTATGTGTGTGACTGAGCTGTGTTAGGAACCATACCACTTCAAGGAATTGACTAGTGAACTTACTAAAGCCCAAGTTGAGTTTATTGACCTACATGCAAGGACATGTATAGACAGGTAGAATGGAAAACTTACTAACAGCAGCATCACAGGCACATGGAATCATGCAAGCAGCTCTCACAAGACAAACAGAAACTACACAGCTTTTCCAAGAAGGCCCCAACAAGAACAAAAAAAATCAAAGTCTATTTTAGTGCAAAGTGATGGAAGAGGTCATAGTGTCGGTAAACTGTAGTGACTAGGATTGTGCTGGTTAGTTGAATGGTTGAAGGGAAGCAGCAGTTCTTGAAGCTGGTGGTGTGGGACCTCCGGTTTCTGCACCTCCTGCTCGATGGTAGCTGCAAGGAGATAGCCTGGCCCAGATGGTGGGGATCTCTGATGTTGAATGTTGCATTGTGACACACTGCCTCCTCATGAAACCATGACACTGGGGTTGCAGAGGGGTTGTGGAATGTGCCTGTGATATACTACAGCAATAAACTTGGATTATATAGGATATATGTCTGTTTATCCTTTCCAGCTTTATAATAACAGCATCATCCTTCTAAATCTTTTCTTCCCTCTCTATTCAATTATTTTTGTTTTAATAGGGTGACAAGAAATGTATAGCATTCCCAAGTACAGTCTAAACAATGTTCAAGGCAGGATTGTTACGATTCCACTACAATTCTGTCCCTGATAATTGGTGTACTATCTTTATAGCCTTAGCAGAGGCCGTTCAAAAATGAAATAATGAGGGTTCATGGAAAACATATTTCTATATTTGTGGGAGGTAAGGTCAAACAAGTTCAAAGAGCCCTGAATGCCAAGGGCAATCACAGAAACCAGCTTCTCCTCCACAGACTCTGACAGAATCAGAATCAGAATCAGGTTTATTATCACCGGCATGTGACCTGGAATTTGTTAACTTAACAGCAGCAGTTCAATGCAATACATAATCTATCAGAGAGAAAAAAATAAATAAAATAAAACATAATAGTAAATAAACAAGTAAATCAATTATGTATATTGAATAGATTTTAAAAATGTGCAAAAACAGAAATACTGTATATTAAAAAATAGTGAGGTCGTGTCCAAAGATTCAATGTCATTTAGGAATCGGATGGCAGAGGGGAAGAAGCTGTTCCTGAATTGCTGAGTGTGTGCCTTCAGGCTTCTGTACCTCCTACCTGATGGTAACAGTGAGAAAAGGGCATGCCCTTGGTGCTGGAGGTCCTTAATAATGGACGCTGCCTTTCTGAGACACCGCTCCCTGAAGATGTCCTGGATGCTTTGTAGGCTAGTGCCCAAGATGGAGCTGACTAGATTTACAACCTTCTGCAGCTTCTTTCGGTCCTGTGCAGTAGCCCCTCCATACCAGACAGTGATGCAGCCTGTCAGAATGCTCTCCACAGTACAACTATAGAAGGTTTTGAGTGTATTTGTTGGCATGCCAAATCTCCAACTCCTAATAAAGTATAGGAACTGTCTTGCCTCCTTTATGACTACATCAATATGTTGGGACCAGTTTAGATCTTCAGAGATCTTGACACCCAGGATATTGAAGCTGCTCACTCTCTCCACTTCTGATCCCTCTATGAGGATTGGTATGTGTTCCTTCGTCTAACCCTTCCTGAAGTTCACAATCAGCTCTTTCATCTTACTGACGTTGAGTGCCAGGTTGTTGCTGTGGCACCACTCCACTAGTTGGTATATCTCACTTCAGTACATAGAAATATAGAAACGTAGAAAACCTACAGCACAATACAGGCCCTTCAGCCCACAAAGCTGTGCCAAACATGTCCTTACCTTAGAACTACCTAGGCTTACCCATAACCCTCTATTTTTCTAAGCTCCATGTACCTATCAAGGAGTCTCTTAAAAGACCCTATAGTTTCCGCCTCCACCACCGCTGCCAGCAGCCCATTCTACACACTTACCACTCTCTGCGTAAAAAAACTTACCCCTGACATCTTCTCTGTACCTACTTCCAAGCACCTTAAAACTATGCCCTCTCGTGCTAGCCATTTCAGCCATGGGAAAAAGCCTCTGACTGTCCACATGATCAATGCCTTTCATTATCTTGTACACCCCTATCAGGTCACCTCTCACCCTCCGTCACTCCAAGGAGAAAAGGCCAGGTTCACTCAACCCATTCTCATAAGGTATGCTCCCCAATCCAGGCAACATCCTTGTAAATCTCCTCTGCACCCGTTTCCACGTCCTTCCTGTAGTGAGGCGACTAGAATTGGGCACAGTACTCTAAGTGAGGTCTGACCAGGGTCCTATATAGCTGAAACATTACCTCTTGGCTCTTAAACTCAATCCCATGGTTGATGAAGGCCAATGCACCATATGCCATCTTAACCACAGAGTCAACCTGCGTAACAGCTTTGAGTGTCCTATGGGCTCGGACCCCAAGATCCCTCTGGTCCTCCACACTGCCATTAATGCTATATTCTGCCATCATATTTGACCGGCCAAAATGAACCCCCTACATTTATCTGGGTTGTACTCCATCTGCCACTTCTCAGCCCAGTTTTGCATCCTATCAATGTCCCACTGTAACCCTGCATGCCCTGTATGTCCTGGGTACTTTGTAGGCTAGTGCCCAAGATGGAGCTGACTAGATTTACAACCCTCAAACAACAGGAATTCTGCAGATGCTGGAAATTCAAGCAACACACATCAAAGTTGCTGGTGAACACAGCAGGCCAAGCAGCATCTATAGGAAGAGGCGCAGTCGACGTTTCAGGCCGAGACCCTTCGTCAGGACGGTTACAACCCTCTGCAGCTTCTTTCAGTCCTGTACAGTAGCCCCTCCATACCAGACAGTGATGCAGTGATGTCTACACTTCTCTTTCTTTTAAATCTTTTTATTGAATTAGTAACAAAAGGTAAACCATATAGGCACTAATACACTGTTGCAATATAACTTTACAAGAGGTATTAATACACAAAAAAAAGTTAGTACAAACAGTGCAGTTTAGATATAAAATAACAAGGTAATATAATAGTATACTAATTATCATACATATCAATAAGGAAAAGAAAAAAAAACCCAAAAAAGCCCACTGTGCAACTAATTTAAAAAGCAAAGCAAAGCAAAGCAAAGCAAAGCAATGGGCTAACTAGGTATCAAGTAGAGTTAAACAACTTAAAACAATCACGTCCTCAAACCCGACCTCCATTAAAAACAGTTAAAAAGCAAGAAGAGAATGTAAATATGGACAGAGAGAGAAAAAAAGTTACATTAAATGAAAATATTGAATAAAAGATCTCCAGGTCTGTTCAAATTTAGCTGAAGAATCATAGAGATTACTTCTAATTTTCTCCAAATTTAAACATAGTATCATCTGGGAAAACCAAAAGAACGTAGTTGGAGCATTAGTCTCCTTCCACTGTTGTAAAATACATCTTCTCATTGCCTCAGGAAAGCAGCCAGTGTAATCAAAGACCTCACCCCAGCCTGGATATTCTCCTTTCTCCTTTCTTCCCTCTCCCATTGGGCAAACGATAGAAAAACCTGAAAGCTTCGACAGTCAGGCTCAGAGTTAGCTCCTACCCTGCTGTTATAAACGAGTGACAGGGCATGGAAAGCCATCCCATGGACTAAACTTGAATCATTGAAGGATACTCGACAGTTGTGGCAGGACTTGAATGCAACAGTAAATTAAGCAACATAGGTGACAGCTGGGCTTCACTTACAGAAGGTCCAATGCCTTCTGTGCTTGCTTGACTGGAAAACATGGAGGAACCATCACGAGCTCCCACAGTCCCGATGATCCTTTGTTTTCAGTCTCTGAGGACAATGTGTGATCAACCTTCAGGAGGGTGAACCCACGAAAAGTATCCAGCCCAGAGAGGGTACCTGACCAAGTACTGAGAGTCTGTGCTGATCAACTGGCTGGAATGTTCACTGAAATTTTTAACCTCTCACTTTGGCAGTCTGAGGTACCCACCTGCTTCAAGGTTTCGATTACACCAGTGCCCATGAAGATTGTCTCAATGACTATCATCCAGTAGCACATACATCTAGAATGATGAAGTGTTTTGACAGGGGGTGTTGAAATATATCAATTTCTGCCTGTGAGGCGACTTGGATCCACTCCAACTTGCCTACTGGAGCAACAGGTCCACAGCAGATGCCTTCTCATCGGCTCTTCACTCAAACCTGGAATATCTGGACAACACGATGCATACATCAAGATGCTCTTTGTTGGCTACAGCTTGGAATTTAATACTATTATCCCCTCAAGACTAATCAATAAGCTTCAAGAGATTGGCCTCAATACCTCCTTGTTCAATTGGATCATCGATTTCCTCACTTGTAGACCCCAGTCAGTGCAGATTGGCAACAGCATCTCCTCCATGATCTCCATCAGCACAGGTGCACCACAAGGCTGTGTGCTTAGCCCCCTGCTCAATTCACTTTACATGTGACTGTGTGACTAAGCACAGCTCCAGTGCCATGTTCAAGTATACCCCACTGTTGTCGGCCAAATCAAAGTGGTGAATCAGCATATAGGAGGGAGATTGAAAATCTGGCTGAGTGATGCCACAACAACAACCTCTCACTCAATGTCAACAAGACCAAGAAGCTAATTATCAACTTCAACAGGAGGAAACTGGAGGACCATGAGCCAGTCCTCATCGAAGGATCAGAGGTGGAGAAGGTCAACAACTTTAAATTTCTTGGTGTTATTATTTTGGAGGACCTGCCCTGGGCCCAGCATGTAAGTGCAATGATGAAGAAAGCACAGAAGCTCCTCTGCTTCCTTAGAAGTTTGCAAAGGTTCAGCATGATATCTAAAACTTTGAAAAACCATGACAGATGTTCAGTGGAGAGTATATTGACTGGTTATATCATGGTCTGGTATGGAAACATCAATTCCCTTGAACATAAAATTCTACAAAAATGAGTAGATACGGCCCTGTCCATCACAGGTAAAGCCCTTCCCACCACTGAACACGTCTACACAAAGCATTCAAGGATTCCTTCTCTCATGTTCTCGGTATTTATTGCTTATTTATTTATTA
Organism: Mobula hypostoma; assembly: GCF_963921235.1. Classification (NCBI taxonomy): domain Eukaryota; kingdom Metazoa; phylum Chordata; class Chondrichthyes; order Myliobatiformes; family Myliobatidae; genus Mobula; species Mobula hypostoma. The sequence continues at coordinate 71,711,339 of NC_086107.1, read as the reverse complement.
TTATTATGTTTGTTGTCTTTTTTCCAACTGGTTGAATGCCCAAGTTGGTGCGGTCTTTCCTTGATTTTATTATAGTTATTATTCTTTTCTGGATTTATTGCGTATGCCTGCAAGAAAATGAATCTCAGGGTTGTATACATTGGCATATATGCACTTTGATAATTTACTTGGAACTTTCAACTTTGGTTCTTAGTACCAAAAGCTGGACTCTTGATCTCATGATCTACCTTGTTATGATCTTGCACCTTGCACTGCACTTTCTCTGTGGCTGTTAAACATTTTTCTGCATTGGCTCTTGTTTTGCCTTGTTCTACCTCAATGCACTAGGCAATGCTCTGATCTGTGTGAACATCATGCAAGAAAAGCTTTACATAGTGCGTCAGTATCTGTGACAATAATAAAGCAGTTCCATTCCAGTGTTGAGGGTTGGATGATGGTGTAAAAAAGGTCACTGTGCATGTTTAGAGAAATGAATGCAGGTGAGTCCCAAGCAGAGCTTGGAAATTGCAAAAAAAGTGGAACTAAAAGGGTGAAATGAAATATTACTAGTAGGCAATATTAAGGAAAATTCCAAAGCATGTTACGTACAGTACCTTAATGCAATAGGGCCTGTGATTTGTGAGTGGAACTGGAGGAGAAGAGGTGTATTAAATTAATACTCCTCACCTGTAGACGCTATGGTAGAGGCACATATGGAGAATCACTATGGAAAATTCAGGGACGTTGATAGTATAGTTTGTGAACCAATTCTGGAACCTGAAACAGAAATTAAAATGACAGAGGAACTCAGACAGTATCAGTGGAGAGAGAAACCAGGCTGATGATCCTTCATCAGAACCATTAAAGGACTATGTATTGGATATACGGTGGATACTGGTTAACTGGGACACGTCGGGACCAGTACATTTTAGCTCAATGAAGTAGCTGTACCAATTAACCAAAGTGTCATGGAAACAATTAAAAATGATATTAAACAAGATAAGATGCTGTTTAACTGAATAACAAATTATGTATTCAAATAAAATACAGAAGAAATTGTACCAATACTACTACAGGTCCATGAAACTGTGTACTAGTTCCTAATAGTTATTAACAGAGGAATTTATCCAGTATACACTGCCATGTTCTTAAGACTGATTGTAAATGAATAAAATCAGCTATTGCAGTAGTGAAATCATTTCATTTTCACTCCTGGCCACTTCTGGCATTTCCAAGCTTGAATGCTTGAAACTGCAGTGAGCAGGATAGTCACTGCTTATTTCTCGCCAACGATCAGTGACAAAATCACTGCCTTTTGAACTTAAACACATGCAAATAATGCTATTTAAAAACCGTTCGCTTTAAGTACAGTGTATTGTCTAACACCCACACAAGTGTTTGCGACTGACGTTAGTTAGAAGCTGTTAATCAACAATGCCCTGTCCCAATTAAGTGGCATATTGATCCAAATAAAAGAAGAGAACCCTGGCTCTTTTCTTCATTGTTTTTTGTTCTTTAGAGTTGTCCCAAATAAGTGGCTGACCTGATTAAGTGATGGCCCAGTTAACCTCAATCCATTGTATATAAAAATTAATAAACCCCAGAGGCTAACGAGACCTATCCTACGCTGCTGTGCTAGGCAAGAGAGGAAATCACTAAGGATCCAACAATAATTTTCAGATTTACTCCAGTTATAGAAGTCATCTCTGATGACTGGAGAACAATAAATGTGGTACTTGTATTCAAGAAGGGCGGCAGGGTCATACAAAGTAATTACAATCTGGTGAGTCTAATGTCAGTGGCAAGGTAATTACTGGAAAAGCTTTCAGAGATAGGATTAATCTACATTTGGAGAGGCAATGATTGATCAAGAGTCATCAGCATGGCTTTGATCCTGTCTGACACTGAATTACTCTGACTGCTTTAACTCCATCTGCAAGTTTGCAGATGACACTGTGGGCTGTGTAACAATGAGTCGGAGTACAGGTAGGAGATAGAGAGCTAAGTGACTTGGTGTCATGACAACAACCTTTCACTTCATGTCAACAAAACTAAGGAACTGGTCATTGACTTCAGGAAAGGGAGCAGTGTACATGCTCCTGTCCACGTTAATGGTATTGATGTTGAGATTCAGGTTCCTGGGAATGGGCATCACTAATAGCCTGCCCTGGTTAAGGCCAAGAAAGGTCACCAATGCCTCTGCTTTCTCAGGAGGCTAAAGCAACTGCTATGTTTTTTAAATCCCGTTATGGCATTTTTTGGGGTTAGCACCTATAGCAAATAACTTCAGCCACCAATCTTATAGATAGATAGATACCTTATTGATCCCAAAGGAAATTACAGTGTCACAGTAGCATTACAAGTGCACAGATATACAAACATTAGAAGAGAAGTAAGAAAGAATTAAAAAAAAGTTACTTCAAACAGTCTAACAGAAGGCGGTCATCACTTCCCTAACTATAGGCTGACTCATTATAGAGCCAAATGACCTCATTATAGAACCACATCTATGGAGCAGTTGTTTTAGCCTATTACCAAAAGTGCTCCTCTGTTCAGCCAAGGTGGCATACAGAGGGTGAGAAACACTGTCCAGAATTGCCAGGATTTTCCATAGGGTCCTTTGTTCTACCACAGCCTCCAGTGTGTCTTGTTTGACTCCTATAATGGAGCCAGCCTTTCTAATCAGTTTATTGATCCTGTTGCTATCACCAGTGTTGATGCCATTGCCCCAGCATGACACTGCATAGAAGATTGTACTGGTTACGACAGACTGTTACAATATATGAAGGAGGGGCCCGCATACTCCAAAGGGTCACAGACTCCTCAGGAAGTAGAGGTGACTCTGGCTCTTCTTGTAGACAGCCTCTGTGTTGGTGCTCCACTCAAGTCTCTAATCCAGGTGCGCCCTCAGGTACTTGTAGGTCCTCACCACATCCACATATTCACCATCAGTAGTAACAGGGAGCAATGCAGGTTTAGTCTTCCTAAAGTCCATCACCATCTCCTTTGTCTTACTGATGCTGAGCCGCAGATGATCCAGCTTGTACCATTAAGTTGTTATGGTAATGGTACTCTGTAATGAAGGCTGGTTGTTGAAGGTAGATGATTAGTTGTATAACATAGAATAGAGAAAGTATTGGGTGAAATAGATGGAAGGGATCCAAGTTACAGCACGGACATCAGTCCCTGTCGACCCTTACCAAACTTTTATTGATGCACCAGGGAAAGCACCCGAACTGGAATCAGTTCAACATTCAACACCATCATTCCCTCCAGGCTCGACAAGAAGCTCAGGCACCTCGGCCTTCACCTTGCCTTGTGTAGCTGGATCCTGGACTTCCTGTCAGATCGCTGGCAGGTGGTACAAGTGGGCTCCCTCACCTCTGCTCCTCTGACCCTTAACACAGGTGCCCCTCAGGGCTGTGTCCTAAGCCCCCTCCTTTACTCTCTGTATACCCATGACTCTGTCGTCACCCACAGCTCCAATCTGCTAATTAAATTTGCCAACAACACTATACTGATTGGCCTAATCTCAAATAATAATGAGTTGGAGGAATGGAGACAGGCTAGCCCCTATTAACATCAATGGATCTGGGATTGAGAGGGTGATCAGCTTTAAGTTCCTCGGCATAAACATCACCAAGGATCTCACGTGGTCTGTACATACTGGCTGTGTGGTGAAAAAGCCACAACAGCGCCTCTTTCACCTCAGATGGTTGAAGAAGTTTGGCATGGGCCCCAAAATCCCAAGAACTTTCTATAGGGGCACAATTGAGAGCATCCTGACTGGCTGCATCTCTGCCTGGTATGGGAACTGTACTTCCCTCAATCACAGGGCTCTGCAGAGATTGGTGAGGACAGCCAGCGCGTCTGTAAATGTGAACTTCCCACTGTTCAGGACATTTACAAAGAAAGGTGCATAAAAAGGGCCTGAAGGATCATTGGGGACCCGAGTCACCCCAACCACAAACTGTTCCAGCTGCTCCCATCTGGGAAATAGAACCACAACATAAAAACCAGGACCAACAGGCTCCGGGACAGCTTCTTCCACCAGGCCATCGGACTGATTAATTCATGATAACACAACTGTATTTCTATGTTATATTGACTATCCTGTTGTACATAATATCTATTATAAATTACTATAATTGCACATTGCACATTTAGATGGAGATGTAATGTAAAGATTTTTATTCATGTATATGAAGAATGTAAGTACAGGTTTCCCCCACCATCCGAAGGTAGAGCGTTCCTATGAAACGGTTTGTAAGCCGAAATGTCGTAAAGCGAAGAAGCAATTACCATTTATTTATATGGGAAAATTTTGTGAGTGTTCGCAGACCCAAAAATAACCTACCAAATCATGCCAAATAACACATAAAACCTAAAATAACAGTAACATATAGCTAAAGCAGGAATGATATGATAAATACACAGCCTATATAAAGTAGAAATACTTTTGCACAATCATTACTGCAGTGTTCTCCATAGCGAAAATCTCATGCAAACGCTGTTGGCAGAAACACGGCGCAAGCGCTCTCCAGTAACCTTTAAGCTATGAAGCTGCCAAATCATACCAAATAACACGTAAAAATACACAGCCGATATAAAGTAGAAATAATGTATCTACAGTGTAGTATCACTTACCAGAATCGGGAAGACAGCGCCGGGCACACTGATGATGGTGTGTTAGACTGAGTCGTCGCAGGCTGGGTGGTGCAGTGGCCCCCACCCTCCAGGCCGCTGAGCGATACATTGCCGCGAAGAACGCAGGGGTCCAGCGGTAGCCGGGAGGTACATAGCACATCTTTAAGAAAAAAGCCAAAACAAACATGCTAATTGATTAGGTGCCGCCCGTAATTGTCGGCCCAGATCAGTGCCGATTTCCGATTGTGTTGTCTCTGATCTGGGCCAACAAATACATGTTGGCAGCACCTAATTAATTAGCATGTTTATTTCAGCTTTTATCTTAAAGATGTGCTGTGTGCCTCCTGGCTACCTTTGCATTCTCCGCGAGTTGGTATCTGTCTGGGGGTTGGGGTGGGGGGACACTGGGGTGTCATCTCGTCGTCTGTTTCCATTAGAGCAGGCAGGTCATCTTCTTCTATCTCTGCCTGCCTCGATGTCGAAGGTCGAGGTTCGTCGTCTGCTGTGGCTGATGTGGAAGGCTTGCTTGACTGCTGAGCCTCGCGCATTTTTCTATCACACAGTTCTTTGTAAGGACTCAAACCATCCTGCAAATATCCACTAAACCGATGTACCCTTTCAAAATTAAAGTCGTACTTTATCATTACACATTCGGTTTCGATTGTTATCCTTTTTTCTTCCAATTGCATCAGCTCTTCATCTGTCAGTTCTTGGTGATGGGATGCCAAAACCTCTTCAACATCATGTTCGTCAGCTTCCACAAGCCAAACTCACGTTGTCCTTACTTCGTTCACCACGATCAAAACGCTTACATATGTCTAGTTTTACCATAAGTGTAACACCCTTATGAGCTCTTTCAGGCTTTTCTGATACCATAGAACTCATCTTGCAAACAGCTACTCACAGGCTCATGTTTAAGCAAAGCAGTTCCGAATCCGGGGGAGAGCGGCTGCTCGGGGCGCGCTGCCTTTTATCGCGCACTGATTTTTTCGTGTGCTGAATTTCTTTTTCGTAACAGTGAAAACACCTTCTGAAAGCGAAAACAGGGTGCTAATGTAGGTCTTTCGTAACAGTGAGGTTTCGTAAAGCGAACGTTTGAAAAGCGGGGGACACCTGTAATAAAGTCAATTCAATTCATTTCAATTCATGGCTTGGTATGACAGCTGGTGTGCAAAACAAGCCTTTCACTGTACATATGACAATAGTAAACCAGTAACAGTACCAGTTTTTGAGGTGGTGTCTAACTGTGTCAATTAAAGTGATGGCAGATTTTCTGTTATGTGGACCTCATTCAGTGCTTTGGAAAGGTTGGAACCCATGAAATCCGAGCAATTTATCAGACTCCATCATCAACTGGCTTGGTAATAAGAGGGAGAGATGTTCTTCCGAGAAGAGCTATCTACAGTTGGAGGGCACGGGACTAAGGGGGTAGGAGTTCGGAGGGAATTTGAGGTGGAAGATTTTTTACCCAGAGGATGGTTCCAATCTGATGCTACATGTAGAGGTGATGGAGGCTGGTACTCCTAATACTTCAAAAAGCACTTTAAATAGTAAGTAGTCTATGAGTTGTTTATTGGAAAATGAGTTTAATGTAGATGGATACCTGGAGTTCAGAAAGGATGATGGTTAGAATGGTCTGTTTCACCTCCCCCCGCCCCCCCCCCACCACCATTTAGGGCTCCAAGCAGCCTTTCCAGGGGAGATATCACTTCACTTGCAAGCCTGTTGGCATCATCTACTGCTCCTGGGTGGCGTCCTCTATACTGATGAGACCGGACGTAGATTAGGGGACCCATTCGTCAAGCACCTGCACTCCATCCACCACAACAGCCAGGATTTCCTGGAGGCGACCCATTTTAATTTCATTTTCCATTCCCGTTCCGATATGTTGGCCCACGTTCCCCTATGCTGCTCTGGTGACACCACATCAGGTTGGTGGAACAACACCTCATTATCTGTCTGAGAAGCCTCCAAGCTGATGGCATTAAGATTGAGTTCTCTAACTTATGATAATTTCTCACTCCTCTCCTTTCTTTCTTTATCAATTCCCCATTCTGATGCCCCTCTAAGTCTTTCTCTTCTTCTCACCTGCATATCAGCTCCCTCTGGTGCTCTTCCTCCTTCCCTTACGCCCATGGTCCAATCTCTGCTCCTATCAAATCCCTTCTTCTTCAACCCTTTACCTCTGTCACCTATCACCTACCAGCCTTTTCTGTCATCCCCCGCCCCCTCATCTTTCCCCCTCACCTGGCTCCTTCACCTCTGACCTACCAACTTGTACTCTCTCCTCCCACCTTCTTGTTCTGGTTTCCTCCCCCTTCCTCTGCAGTCCCGACGAAAGGTCTTGGTCTGAAATGTAGACTGTATATTTCTCTGCATTGATGCTGCTTGGCCCACTGAGTTCCTCCTGCTTTTTCTGCAGAATCGTTTGTGTTTAGCACCTGTTTCAATACTGTGCAGCTACATAAATCAAAATGAATCAGCTGTCTGCTTTGTACTTCATGTGTTTCTTCGGGAGTTATCTGAATATAGCAGATATTAATTCAAGCAAGAACCAGAATTCAGTTCTTATTGTAAAATGCAAGCAGTAAATTGAAATTAAATGCACTGGCTGGCCCACAGATATGGTTTGTAAGATGGTGACCATGAGACTTTTGCATGGGTATGAGTCAAACGTTAGAAGAACGGGGTTGTGTTAATTGGCCCACATTAAACCAGGCAATATGTCACTTGAGATCAGGCTGATAGACCAGACAGATGTTATCAATTAACACATCAAATATGGTCATAGGTATCAGCAATCAATAGTTTTTGTGTACTCAGAGACAGTCCTGACAACATTAATTTTGGTGTCTGGCTCTCTGTCATCAGAAGTTTCAGAATATTTTTCTTCCAATAAAGGTGTCTGAACCTTCGGAGATGTCTTATCAATTACAATGTGCTTTCACTGGAAATATGTCCCTCAAAGGAACCATTTGACAACGCAAAGTATGGAAGTAAACAATGTCATTGTAACTATTGAAATTGTATTGATTCACCTACCTTTCATCTTAAAGTATAAATATGTGATGTACCTTTAGGTCTATGAGCCTCTACAAAGAGTGTCTTCAGGATGATGCCTGCTTGTGGTTGTAGCCCCCCCTGGCCACCCTCAGGGTCACTCGGCTCGCTGTCGTGTAGGGAAACAGCCTCGGCCCCGGCAAACTGGGTAATTCGTTTGTGTGGATGCTGTGTGAGGTACCCCACCCCGCCCAAATAACAGACAATACACCAGATGCAATTAAATGATATACAATTTATACATATTACTGGAACTATATAATTAAAAGAGAATAAAATATAAACGGAAAATAAAAGGCGCCACACTTATCAAAGTTCAATCTCTTTGTGCACAAAAACTGTTGGAGCTCAAGGACCTCCTTCTTCACCCTGCGACCCCCTCGGACCACCTCAACCAGCCGCCTGGGACCAACAACGGTGGTCGACCAGACGCTCCACACGAGTCCGTCTCCGTCTCCTCGCCGAACGTCCCGCTCGGGGTCCGACCCCGTTAGCGGACTCACAGCACCTCGTCCATCCTCTGTCTCGCTCTTCCACCTTCTGCCCCAAAACCCCGCGCATACAGTATCTTCAAATACACCAAAACCATAACAACTATCCCAATTGGTTATTAACGTATTTCTTATCACCCTCTAACCCACAACAAGCTGCTAGCGCAAACTTTCTCAGTGTTTAACACAACAAAGCCGCATTCCCCAGATTAACATAACAAAGACGCCATTTTAATTAGCCTCCGCAGTAACATAAAAATCGAAACCCCCTTACATGGCGATGAATAAAGAGTTCTACATCTCCAGCTTCAGTGTCTCTCTGGTGACTTTGATCACAGTCCAACAGTGCTAATTATTTGCCTAGTCAGCAATGGATGACAGCAATGGTCTGGGTGTGGGTTGGTACTGCAACATAAACTCGTAAAGGTACTGTACAGTAGAGGTTAGAGAGTGTGAGACTGTCCTTCTCGCAATAATCTACACTCCAGTGGATATGGTAATGTACCCAGCTGGTGTGGGGTTCTACCACAGTAATTTGTTGGGCACTATGCTGTGATGTTTTTTTAAATTTTATATCGAGATACAGTGCCGACAAGCCCTTCCAGCCCAATAAGCTGTGCTGCCCAGCAAACCACCTGTTTAACACAAGCCTAGTCACAGGGTAAATTACAATTAGCCTACTAACCGATACATGTGTTGTGGGGGGAGCCCGAGCACCCGGAGGAAACCCATGTGGTAGTGGGGAGAACACACAAACTCCTTACAGATGGCGCTGGAATTGAACTCCAAACTTCGAAGCCCCAAGCTGTAATAGTGTCATGCCAGCCGCTACACTACTACTGAGCTGTGAGCTTTGGTCGTGGTATTGTACTACCGTGCTGAACTGGCTGAGTATTACAGTGGTAAGCCGGAGGTAGGAAGCTACCGAAGCAGACTGCTGTGCTTGGAATTGCATTGCCATAACAATCTATATGTGGGACTAAATTGATGCAGGGCATCTTTTGTTGAGTATAAAATGAATTGAAAATGGGTTTGTCTTTTAAAAGAAGAATGATTTTTTGTATTTTTCTGCGGAATGTATCAGCCCAATATTACAGAAGCCAAGTAGCTACCAAACTGTGGCCACCCGTGAGAACTGGCTCCTCTGGGAGTGTACAGAATGGCTGTTGTGAAAGGAGAAGAGAAAGGGCCCCACTGAGAGAAATAATCAGCACACATTGGATTAACTTATTCAACCTGCGATGTTACCAAAATGGTTCCCATGCATCAGAGACTTTTGTATATCAAGCAGCTTGTTTTTGCTGTTCAATTTTTTTCCATAATACACTCAAGATATTTAACAATAATCGTTTGCAGACACGGTGAAAGGTTGTCTCCAGTAACCAACCAATGAGACTGTCAGTCCCCACTAATAATTGAATAAAGCACTAAATGCAATAATTGAATAAAGCAGTTGTATCTTCAATGAGTCTGCCAGATCTAAACTGTTCACTTATCCCTATTGATTAATATGTTTTGTCTCCACTCTGGTGCCTGACCTTGGCTCTGTTTTACAGATGTAAGCATTGATGTTTAAATGGACTTTAACTGAGGTTGTGGCATTCAGTTGCTTCAGCAGATGCATGCGGTGATATGCTTTCTCGATCACTGTATTAGTGTGAAGGGATTGCGTGAGGTTGCTGCTGATGTGGATGTAAAGGAAGTTGAAGCTGGTAACTATCATTACCACAGCTCCATTGATGACAGAGTTGTGTTCACCATCCCCTACCCATTCCCCTCCCCCCCACCCACTCCCTTAGGCCTTAGGTCAACAACCAGCCCTTTGGCCTTGCTGATGTTTTTGTCTTGACACCACGACACAAGGGTCAGGTAGCCATTGTGTGGGCCACACAGTAAAGATGCGCAAAGTGCAGAACAGGGGACTAACCACACAACCGCTGGGAGCACCTGCACTGTGGGTGAGGGTGGGTGGAGGGACTGACTGAGGCCAGCTGTTCAGGATGTCTAGAAGCCAGTTACAGATTGAAGCCCTGAGGCTCAGTGGCTGAATTTGGAGATCAGTTTATTTGGTATTATGGTGTTGAAGGCTGACTTGCGATCAATAAATACTAACCTAACATTTGTATTTTTATTGTTGAGTTAAGGGAGATGCTGTCCTCCGTAGACCTATTTTCCATGTGTTCAGTTTGCAAGGAGTCCAGCTATCTGGGAGATTCGCGCAGATGTAGGCCATTACTCATCCTTTGAAGCACTTTACTCTAATCATTATTGCAGGCACTGGTCATTAGTAGTTGAAACAAGACACTTTACTGTTCTTAGGGCTGTTTCTTTGTGGTCTTTGTTTCTGACTGCAGCTTTCCAAACTTGCCCCTCTCCCAACTGCCCTATCCATCCCCCCTTCTTCATCCCCTCTCCCTGTCACTCACCTCTCCCCTCCCCTCCCTTCTTCACACTTTCAGAGCCCGGTATAATGTTTCTCCAAAGAACCTGATGTGAGATTCTTTCAAGAACATTGTCCTAATGCAGAATATGCCCACAGGCCAAATGCTGAGGAGATTCTAAATTTAAAGTTCAAAGTTCAAAGTAAATATACGTTACCATATATAACCCTGTGATTCATTTCCTTACAGGCATACCAAATAAATCCATAACAGAATAATAACGTTCAGAGAGTCAATGAAAGACCTCACCAACGTGGGCATTCAACCAGTGTGCAAATACAAAAAATAGAAATAATAATAATAATAACTAAATAAGTTATAAATATTGAGAACGTGAGACGAAGAGTCCTTGAAAGTGAGTCCATTGGTTTTGGGAACAGTTCAGTAATGGGGTCAATGAAGTTATCCCCTTTGGTTCAAAAGCCTGATGGTTGAGGGGTGAGAACTGTTCCCGACTGAACCTGGTGCTGTGAATCCTGGGGCTTCTGTACCTCCTTTCTGGTGGCAGCAGTGCGAAGAGAGCGGGTCCCTGTTGATGGGTGCTGCTTTCCTGTGACAGTGTTTTGTGTAGATGTGCTCAGTGGTGGGAGAGCTTTATCCACGATGGACTGGGCCGTATCCACTACTTTTGGTAGAAATTTCCATTCAAGGGCATTGGTGTTTCCATACCAGCCTGTGATGCAACCAGTCAATATACTCTCCACCACACGGCTATAGACATCTGTTAAAGTTTTAGATATCATGCCGAATCTTAGCAAATTCCTAAGCCGCCATGCTTTCTTCGTTAATGCACTTATGTGCTGGGTCCAGGACAAGTTCTCTGAAACAATAGCACCGGGTGCTGACCCTCTCCACCTCTGATCCTCCGATGAGGAGGGGTTCATGGACCTCTGGCTTCCTTCTCCTGAAGCCAATAATTAGCTCCTTGGTCTGTCTAACATTGAGTAACAGCTTGTGGTTATGTCTCCACTCAGCCAGATTTCCATCCCCCTCCAATACGCTGATTCATCACCACCTCCAATTCGACCTACGCTGGCGGTGTCGTCAGCAAACTTGAAAATGGCTGGAGGAGCCGAGTGGCAAACACCTGCTCCTCATTTGTATCACCAGCTTTCAAAGTCTGTCTATCAACTCTTATTTAATTGCTAACCTGGGCTTGCCTCTTCCTGCCAGTTTGCCTTGCCATTTGTAACACCTACCGGGCAGCATTGTAGTGACCATAGTTACTGCATGGAGTCTATGGAGGTCTGCGACGGGCTGAGGTGTGTGCAGAGCTCTCTGAGGTTTTTCGTGTACATCCTATACTGCCCACCGTTGCACTGATGATGCTTTCCATTTCCCACATATGTAGCTGATTAGAGAGCGAGGCTGGAACCACACCAGCACCACCTCACAAAGCCTGCCCAAGCACATACCAAAGGCTGAAAATGTCAACTGTCAGCCCGAATAAATGGGCCTAGTTTATTTGAAGTACTCTGAATTGGATTTGCTTCAGGAAAATGAATTCCAAGGTTAAATTGGCATTGTCTCATATCTGAAATGACCAGAGGCAGAAGTCAGATTGCACAACCTGTGATTTCATTGCCATCTGTTTTTTCTTTCATTAAATTTTAACTTCAGTATGCATTGCAACATTAATGGGAAATTACAGCTAAAGTAATTGTAAATTTTACACTGATATATTGACATCATTGCATCAACCACTTCTTAAGGTGATTCTGGGCTGATCTCTCATCGTCAGCCCTTTTCAAAGCTACTTGACATTGGGTAGACTCACTGGATCTCTCACCATCATCCTGCTGATCCAGTCCTTTTCCTGTCCCGCCTGTCACAGCCAATGCTTTCTGTGCCTACTCCTGCCTTGATCTAACATTGTCCCCTCTTATTCCCCATCTGTATAAGCTGTTCCTAGGTGACATCTGTTACAAGACGCACCCAAGTGCACCAGCTTCTGGGATTCAGATGCTCTAACTCTCCGGAGTATGGACAGCTGGCGTGGCCCCTTTAAAGGTTCAGGATGGTCCCACTGATGGGCAAACATGTTTTGGGCATCAAGAATTGAATATTTAAAGAGCACCTGAACTGAGGTTCAGTGCTCAATCGTAAGTCTAACTAGAGATATCGCATCGTACTTGTCTTTGCTCAGTTCTCCATCCAGTTTTATTCCGATTATAGCCTCGGATGCTCCAGCATTTGGGTCCAAGCCATCCTCGTCAAGGACTCTTGTCACAACATCCCATTTAGTTTCTGATGTGTACTCCTGGTACCAGCTCTATTTCAGATCCTGAGAAGGCTCAGGAAACTTGGCATGTCCACAATCACCCTCAACAACTTTTGCAGATGCACCATTGAAAGCATTCTTTCTGAATGCATCACATATGCTGCTCATCCCAAGACTGCAGAAACTGCAGAGAGTTGTGGATGCAACTCATTATGTCACAGGAATCAGCCTCCCCTCCATGGACTCTGCCTACACTTCACAACCGTTCAGGAAAGCAGCCAGCATAATCTAACACTCTACTTACCCCTATCATTTTCTCTTCTCCACCCGCTACCCCACCTACCATTGGGCAGAAGGTAAAAAAGCCTGAGAACATGTGCTTCCAGCCTCAAGGGCAGCTTCTATCCCACCGTTAATAAGACTCCTATACAACAAAGCTGCATTCTTGATCTCTTAATTGAACTTTATTTGTGTACCCGCACTGCAGTTTTGGTGGAACTGTAATACTATATTCTGCATTCCTTGTTGTTTCCCTTCTGTACTATCTCAGTACACTTCTTGATGGAATGATATGTCTGGATAGCTCACAAACAAAGCTTCTCACAATATCTTGGTACATGCGACAATAGTAAACTATTTACCCATTATCAACTCTCCCATGGTCTCTGAGCTGCCACATTGTCAGCCAACGATGGGTAAGCTGCATTTCCCCCCAAGCAAAGCAATTGTTTCCAGATCCCATCACAAATTCTACGTCTAGCAATGACATCCTTTTCCTTGGCACTTGACTGAGGCTACACCTCAACGTTCACAGTCTTTTAACACAAGCACAAGAAAATCTGCAGATGTTGGAAATCTAAGCAATGCACCAAAATGCTGGAGGAACTCAACAAGCCAGGCAGCATCTACGGAAAAGAGTAAACAGTCGACATTTCATCAGGACTCAAGACAGAGGTGTATTTCTGACCATAAACCTCCTCCACAAACAATACTATCTCCTTCCATTTCCATAACATCACCTGATTTGTTCATACCTTATCTAATCCACCACTAAAACCTATATCCATGACATCCTGAATGTCTCCCATCTTTACCATGGAGAAACAAATTCAAAACTTCAGCACCCAGATCCTAACTCTCAGCCAGTTTTCCTCAGTCAACACTTATGGACCCATAGCTGGTTCCAGAGCACCTATGCATTGATCTTAAAACTCGAATCACCTTGTTCAGTCTTTCTGGTTCAATAGCTCAATGGTTCCATTTAGTATCAGGGAATATCAGTACACAAGCTGAAATTCCTACTCTCTACAGACATCCACAAAACAGAAGAACAACTCCAAAGAATGAATGACAGGAAAAAAAATGTAAAAATCCCATACACAGGCAGCAGCATAAGCATGAGTCCTACTCCTCCATCTCCCCGCACCGACTCCAGCAGAAATCATCAGAGTCCAGCACCCATCATCCCTCTTAACTTCCTCCAGCTCATCATCGTTGAAAAATCTGTGAACCTCCAATTCACAATTGTGGCATATTCCAATCTTACTTGTGTTTGCATTGTGAGATGCCTTGAGCTGGCACAGCTAAGGTTCAAGGAGATAGAATGCAGGAAATGGCTACCTAGTTAATTTAGCAACTGTCATTAGGAAATTGTTTGAAGTACAGGTGTCCCCCGCTTTTCGAGCGTTCGCTTTACGGAACCTCATTGTTACGAAAGACCTACATTAGTTCCCTGTTTTCGCTAACAGAAGGTGTTTTCACTGTAACAAAAAAAGGCAGCGCACAGGAAAAGCAGACGCGAAAAAAAAACCCAGCACACCCTGAGCAGCAGCTCTCCCCGAGAACGCATTCTCGCCGGCATTGCTTAAACACTTGCCTGTGAGCAGCTATTAGCAAGATGGTATCGGAAAAGCCTAAAAGAGCTCGTAAGGGTGTTACGTAAAACTAGACATAATTAAGAGTTTTGATCGTGGTGAACGAAGTAAGGACAAAGTGAGTTTGGCTTGTGGAAGATGATGAAGATGATGTTGAAGAGGTTTTGGCATCCCATGACCAAGAACTGATAGATGAAGAGCTGATGCAATTGGAAGAGGAAAGGATAACAATCAAAACCAAATGCAGTAGTGAACGGGCTGCAGACAGATAACGATTTGCGGAGAATGCAGCGGTAACTGGGAGGCACACAGTACATCTTTAAGAGGCGACGCAATTGGCAATCACCTCTGATCTGGGCCGACATTTATGTGCCGAGCAGCACCTAATTAATTAGCTTGTTTATTTCGGCTTTTTTCTTAAAGATGTGCCGGGTGCGTCCCGGCTACCACTGGACCTCTGCATTCTTCGCGGATCGGTATCGGTTCACTGCCCAGAGGGTGGAGGCCACTGCACCATCCAAACTCCGACTCAGCCTAACATACCACCATCAGTGTGCTCAGCGCTGTCCTAATTCCGGTAAGTGATACTACACTGTACATACATTATTTCTACTTTATATAGGCTGTGTATTTTTACGTGTTATTTGGTATGATTTGGCAGCTTCATAGGTTAAAGGTTACTGAAGAGAGTGGTTTTGCCAAGAGCGCTTGCATGAGATTTTCGCTACGGTGGGCAGTGCAGTAATGATTGTGGAAAAGTATTTCTACTTTATATAGGCTGTGTATTTATCATATCATTCCTGCTTTTACTATATGTTACTGTTATTTTAGGTTTTATGTGTTACTTGGCATGATTTGGTAGGTTATTTTTGGGTCTGCAAATGCTCACGTATTTTTCCCATATAAATAAATGGTAATAGCTTCTTCACTTTACGACATTCCGGCTTACGAACCGTTTCATAGGAACGCGTTACCTTCAGATGGTGGGGGAAACCTGTAATTGTCATCATAGGACACATAGAAAAATTAGAAGCTATCAAACAAAATTGGCATGTTTTGTGGAAGGAACTCCCTTCTGCAATACTACAAGGTCACTCTTCTCCATTGAATCACCTCTTCGCAGGTTGGTCAACAACTTCAATAGTTCAATATTTCTATAGTTCCATTTAATATCAGGATGTATACAATATACAACCTGAAATTCTTGTTCTTCACAGACATCCATAAAAATGAAGAGAGCCCCAAAGAATGGGTGACAGTGAAAACGTTAGCATCCCAAAGACTCCCAAATCCCCCCTCCGCTGCACAAGTAGAAGCAAAACAATGACCCTCCCCCTCTCCTACTTACTTCAGCACAAAAAGCATCAGTACCTTCCACCCACCAAGCAAGCAACAGCCAAGCCCCCAAGAAAGACCATGATCTGCAGTACAACAAAAACTAACCGTTCACCTGACAATTTGACATACCACAGGCTCTCTCTCTCCCTAATAAAGGGACAGAGAGGTGTCACACAGAGAGGGGGAGACATAAACAAAGCAACTTGCTGATTTGCAGTGTTAAACTTTGTTGCATCGGTTTTTTTCCCCAAGTTCTCCGACTCGAGAATCAGCAAGAAACTCTCCCTCACCAATGACAGAAGGAGAGGGAGTGTGTGCTTCACTGAGTACTGAGCCCCCGACAGCCGATCTGCTTTTCTCAATGCTCCGTTTTCTCCTGTGACCCTTCAGCCGGTGGCACCAGCATAGAATCGTTTTGTCCCCAGGGCTGCAAAGACGTGGAAACCCGAAGGCACACTCAACTTCTAGGCCACGTCCTTGGGATTTTGAAAAATGGCTGGCTGTTGAGTCCCAGGAGTGGGTCCCATCACCACAAAGAACCAACGTTTTGACTGTAGCTCCAGGTCAGGGTCTTCGACAGAACCCCATCCACCTCAAAAAGGAAAAAGAGAAGCATTAAAGATAGAAATTAAGCTGTTTCCACAGATGAACTTGAAGAAGTGGCTGTCAAGCATCATTGTAGCTCTGCCTACATCTTCTCAGTAAGGCGATTGATAAGATAATTTATAAGGCTTTTTATTGAATTCATTTAGGGGTTCAATATGAACATTCCTCAGAAGCTAGTAAGTAAACTATCCCCATTCATTCTCAACACCTCCCTCTGTAACTAGATCTTGAACTTGTTGACAGAGAGACCTCAGACAGTCTGTCTGTGTTGGCAGCAACAGGCCACTGCTGTTCACACTGCTCTTCACACTGCTGTTCACACTACTGTTCACACTGCTGTTCACACTGATGCTCACACTGATGGTCACACTGCTGTTCACACTGATGCTCACACTACTGTTCACACTGATGTTCACACTGCTGTTCACACTGCTGTTCACACTACTGTTCACACTGCTGTTCACACTGATGCTCACACTGATGGTCACACTGCTGTTCACACTGATGCTCACACTACTGTTCACACTGCTGTTCACACTGATGTTCACACTGCTGTTCACACTGCTGTTCACGCTACTGTTCACACTGCTGTTCACACTGATGTTCACACTACTGTTCACACTGATGCTCACACTGCTGTTCACACTACTGTTCACACTGATGTTCACACTACTGTTCACACTGCTGTTCACACTGATGCTCACACTGCTGTTCACACCGATGTTCACACTACTGATGCACACTCTAATGGTAGATCCACTTCTAACTACATCATTGCGTATGCTGACGAAATGACAGTCGTTGGCCTCATCAGCAACAGTGATGGGTCAGCATGAAGAGAAGAGGTAGTGCGGCTTGTGGACTGGTGTGAACAGAGCAACTTGAGTCTCAACGTGGACAAGACTAAAGACATGATTGAGGACTTTAGGAAGGTGCAGGCGGAACACACCCTACTCTACATCAACAGTTCATCCATGGAGAGGGTCTGGAGCACGACGTTTCGTGGAGTAAACATCGTGGATGATCTTACCTGGTCCCTCAATGCCACTTACTTATTCAAGAAAGCATAGCAATGCCTCCACTTTCTGAGAAGGTTGAGGCGACAGAAGCTCCCACCCCAATTCTAACCACATTCTACCAGAGCATCAGTGTCCTGACCAGTGTATCACTTTCTGGTATGGGAATTGCAAGGCATCTGACTGTTAGAGCCTGCAAAGGATTGTGAAGACTGCTGTGAGAGTCCCTCTCCCTCCCCATCCAGGGCAGAAGCACTGCATCTGCAGAGCCCTCAGCCCTCCCATCCATCTCACAATCTCTTTGATCTACCATCAGGCAGAAGGTACTGCAGTACAAGAACAGGACTTTTAGGCTGGATTACAGCTGCTTCGCCCAGGCTGTGAGACATGAAACCCTACTCTCACCCAGTGTACAATTTTATCACACCACCATTAGCCGTAATACTGCTGTATATTTAACTTTATGTTGCAAATACACTTTATGCCTACTTCTACATCCGCAGAATACCTTTTCTTTATCTGCTCATACATTATTTTATGTGTTATATGTGATGCATACTCTGCGTTTTGCACCTTGGTCTCAGAGAAAAGTTATTTTGTTTAACTATTGGGGAGGCTTTAAACTAGATTTGCAGGGGGATGGGAACCAGAGTGCCAGAGCTGACAGTGTGGCTGGGGTGAAAATAAATGATGTTAAAAGTTCAAGCAAATCCGCTAATAGAAAGGTTGTGAGTGGTGGTAAAAATCTTCTGAGGTGTATATATTTCAATGCTAGGAGTATTGCGGGGAAGGCGGATGAGTTGAGGGCGTGGATTGACACGTGGAATTATGACATTATAGCAATTAGTGAAACTGGGCTACAGGAGGGGTAGGACTGGCAGCTTAATATTCCAGGTTTCCAATGTTTCAGATGTGATCGAGGCAGAGGAATGAAAGGTGGGGGAGTAGCATTGCTTGTTAGGGAAAATATTACAGCAGTGCTCAGGCAGGACAGATTAGAGGGCTTGTCTACTGAGTCCTTATGGGTGGAGCTGAGAAACTGGAAAGGTATGGCCACATTAGTGGGATTGTATTACAGGCCACCCAATAGTCAATGAGAATTGGAAGAGCAAATCTGCAGAGAGATAGCAGGCAACTGCAGGAAACATAAAGTTGTGGTGATAGGGGATTTTAATTTTCCATATATTGATTGGGACTCCCATACTGTTAGGGGTCTAGATGGTTTAGAGTTTGTA
This sequence comes from Mobula hypostoma, assembly GCF_963921235.1. Lineage (NCBI taxonomy): Eukaryota > Metazoa > Chordata > Chondrichthyes > Myliobatiformes > Myliobatidae > Mobula > Mobula hypostoma. The sequence continues at coordinate 71,692,431 of NC_086107.1, read as the reverse complement.
AAATATGTTCAGGAAAGTTTTCTAAATCAATATATAGAGGGACCAACTCGAGGGGATGCAATATTGGATCTCCTGTTAGGAAACGAGTTAGGACAAGTGACGGAAGTCTGTGTAGGGGAGCACTTTGGTTCCAGTGATCATAACGCCATTAGTTTCAACTTGATCATGGACAAGGATAGATCTGGCCCTAGGGTTGAGGTTCTGAACTGGACAAAGGCCAAATTTGAAGAAATGAGAAAAGATCTAAAAAGCGTGGATTGGGACAGGTTGTTCTCTGGCAAAGATGTGATTGGTAGGTGGGAAGCCTTCAAAGGAGAAATTTTGAGAGTGCAGAGTTTGTATGTTCCTGTCAGGATTAAAGGCAAAGTGAATAGGAATAAGGAACTTTGGTTCTCAAGGGATATTGCAACTCTGATAAAGAAGAAGAGGGAGTTGTATGACATGTATAGGAAACAGGGAGTAAATCAGGTGCTTGAGGAGTATAAGAAGTGCAAGAAAATACTTAAGAAAGAAATCAGGAGGGCTAAAAGAAGACATGAGGTTGCCTTGGCAGTCAAAGTGAAAAATAATCCAAAGAGCCTTTACAGGTATATTAAGAGCAAAAGGATTGTAAGGGATAAAATTGGTCCTCTTGAAGATCAGAGTGGTCAGCTATGTGTGGAACCAAAGGAAATGGGGGGAGATCTTAAATAGGTTTTTTGCGTCTGTATTTACTAAGGAAACTGGCATGAAGTCTATGGAATTAAGGGAATCAAGTAGTGAGATCATGGAAACTGTACAGATTGAAAAGGAGGAGGTGCTTGCTGTCTTGAGGAAAATTAAGTGGATAAATCCCCGGGACCTGACAGGGTGTTCCATCGGATCTTGAAGGAGACTAGTGTTGAAATTGCGGGGGCCCTGGCAGAAATATTTAAAATGTCGCTGTCTACGGGTGAGGTGCCGGAGGATTGGAGAGTGGCTTATATTGTTCTGTTGCTTAAAAAAGGATCGAAAAGTAATCCGGGAAATTATAGGCCGGTAAGTTTAACGTCGGTAGTAGGTAAGTTATTGGAGGGAGTACTAAGAGACAGAATCTACAAGCATTTGGATAGACAGGGACTTATTAGGGAGAGTCAACATGGCTTTGGGCGTGGTAGGTCATGTTTGACCATTCTATTGGAGTTTTTCGAGGAGGTTACCAGGAAAGTGGATGAAAGGAAGGCAGTGGATATTGTCTACATGGATTTCAGTAAGGCCTTTGACAAGGTCCTGCATGGGAGGTTAGTTAGGAAAATTCAGTCGCTAGGTATACTTGGAGAGGTGGTAAATTGGATTAGACATTGCCTCAATGGAAGAAGCCAAAGAGTGGTAGTAGAGAATTGCTTCTCTGAGTGGAGGCCTGTGACTAGTGGTGTGCCACAGGGATCAGTGCTGGGTCCATTGTTATTTGTCATCTATATCAATGATCTGGATGATAACGTGGTAAATTGGATCAGCAAATTTGCTGATGATACAAAGATTGGAGGTGTGGTAGACAGCGAGGAAGGTTTTCAGAGCCTGCAGAGGGACTTGGACCAGCTGGAAAAATGGGCTGAAAAATGGCAGATGGAGTTTAATACAGACAAGTGTGAGGTATTTCACGTTGGAAGGACAAACCAAGGTAGAACATACAGGGTTAATGGTAAGGCTCTGAGGAGTGCAGTAGAACAGAAGGATCTGGGAATACAGATACAAAATTCCCTAAAAGTGGTGTCACAGGTAGATAGGGTCGTAAAGAGAGCTTTTGGTACATTGGCCTTTATTAATCAAAGTATTGAGTATAAGAGCTGGAATGTTATGATGAGGTTGTATAAGGCATTGGTGAGGCCGAATCTGGAGTATTGTGTGCAGTTTTGGTCACCAAATTACAGGAAGGATATAAATAAGGTTGAAAGAGTGCAGAGAAGGTTTACAAGGATGTTGCCGGGACTTGAAAAACTCAGTTACAGAGAAAGGTTGAATAGGTTAGGACCTAATTCCCTGGAGCATAGAAGAATGAGGGGAGATTTGATAGAGGTATATAAAATTATGATGGGTATAGATAGAGTGAATACAAGCAGGCTTTTTCCACTGAGGCAAGGAGAGAAAAAAAGCCAGAGGACATGGGTTAAGGGTGAGGGGGGAAAAGTTTAAAGGAAACATTGTGGGGGGCTTCTTCACACAGAGAGTGGTGGGAGTATGGAATGAGCTGCCAGATGAGGTGGTAAATGCGGGCTCTTTTTTAACATTTAAGAATAAATTGGACAGATACATGGATGGGAGGTGTATGGAGGGATATGGTCCGTGTGCAGGTCAGTGGGACTAGGCAGAAAATGGTTCGGCACAGCCAAGAAGGGCCAAAAGGCCTGTTTCTGTGCTGTAGTTTCTATGGATCTATGTATACATACATGTGTATGGTTGAATGGCTTTAAACTTGAACTTAAAGATTCACATGGAAGGCTGGTCTGAAAGCCTTGAGCCTATTGGATCAAAGGCAAGTTGACAAATTGGACCAAAAGTTGGCTTGCTAATAGAAACAAAGGGTGCGCGATTGGTGGAGCACTGCTTTTGTGATTGAGGTCCGTGACTAGACACGCCCACAGGGTTCAGTGCTGGGACCCTAGCGGATTGTTATATGTACTATATATAATAATGATTTAGGTATGAACATAGGAGGTAAGTTTAGTAGCTGACACAAAAACTGGTCGTGCTTTTGATAGTGCAGAGGATAGTCTCCAGTTACAGAATGATGTTGATACAGTGCATGGCAGATGGAATTTTATTTATTTATTTATTTATTTATTTATTTTTTTTTTTCTTTAGTAAGTATACAAAAAAGGTAAGCCATATAAACATTAATACAATGTTAAAGTATAATAAAATTCCAAAAGATAACAATACCAAAAAGAAAATACTACAAACAATGTAATTTAAGCATAAGAAACCAAGATAACATAATAGTATACTAGATTTTATATATATCAATGGAAAAAAAAAGAAAAAAAAAAAACCCCAAAAAAAAACCCACCGTGCAACTAACTAAAAGCAAAGCAAAGCAATGGGCTAACTTGAAACCAAACAGAGTTAAACTTAAAATCACGTCCTCAATCCCGACCTCCATTAAAACAGTGAAGAAAAAACAAGAAGGGTAAATATTACATTAAATGAAAATATCGAATAAAAGGTCCCCAAATCTGTTCAAATTTAAATGAAGAATCATAAAGGTTACTTCTAATTTTCTCCAGATTCAAACATAAAATCGTCTGAGAAAACCAAAAAAAGGTAGTTGGAGCATTAAGCTCTTTCCAATGTTGTAAAATACATCTTTTCGCCATTAAAGTAAGAAATGCAATCATTCTACGGGCTGAAGGGGAAAGATTACTAGAAATTTTAGGTAGTCCAAAGATAGCAGTAATAGGGTGAGGAGAGATATCTATATTTAATACCTTAGAAATAATATTGAAAATATCTCTCCAAAAAGTTTCCAAAGTAGGGCAAGACCAAAACATATGAGTTAAAGAGGCTATCTGCCCCGAACATCTATCACAGAAAGGATTAATATGCGAGTAAAAACGCGCTAACTTATCTTTGGACATATGTGCTCTATGAACCACTTTAAATTGAATTAGGGAATGTTTAGCACAAATAGAGGAAGTATTAACTAATTGTAAAATCTGCCCCCAATCATCCACAGAAATGGTAAGCCCCAATTCCTGTTCCCAATCTACCCTAATCTTATCAAATGGAGCTTTCCTAAGTTTCATAATAATATTATAAATCATAGCCGATGCACCTTTCTGACATGGATTAAGGTTAATTATCGAATCTAAAATATATATAGGAGGAAGCATTGGAAAGGAAGAAAGTATAGTACTTAGGAAATTTCTAACTTGTAAATATCTAAAAAAATGTATTCTTGATAAGTTATATTTATTAGATAATTGTTCAAAAGACATAAGGGAACCATCTAAAAATAAATCCAAAAACCGTAAAATACCCTTAGTCTTCCAAGTTTGAAAAGCGCGATCCGTAAAAGAGGGAGGAAAAAATATGTTACCTAAAATAGGAATCGCTAACCCGAATTGATTAAGATCAAAAAATTTTCTGAATTGAAACCAAATGCGCAAAGCATATTTAACTATCGGGTTAGAGACCTGCTTAAGACGTTTCGAATCAAAAGGAAGAGAGGAACCTAAAATAGAACCAAGTGTATAACCCTGAACAGATTGTAATTCCAATGCTACCCATTTAGGAATAGATAGTATGTCCCGGTCAAGTAACCAAAATTTCATATGTCGAATATTAATAGCCCAATAATAAAATCTAAAGTTAGGTAATGCTAAACCTCCATCTCTCTTAGCTTTCTGTAAATGTATTTTACCCAGTCTCGGATTCTTATTCTGCCAAATAAATGAAGAAATTTTAGAGTCAACTTTATCAAAAAAAGATTTAGGAACGAAAATTGGTAATGCCTGAAACACATATAAAAATTTTGGCAAAAAAAACATCTTAACTGCATTAATACGACCAATCAAAGTTAAATATAAGGGAAACCATTTAGATGAAAGTTGAGTAATATGGTCTATTAATGGTAAAAAGTTAGTCTTAAATAAATCTTTATGTTTACAAGTAATTTTAATCCCAAGATATGAAAAGTAATTATTAATCAATTTAAATGGAAATTTATAATATAAGGGAAGATGTTTATTAATCGGAAAAAGTTCACTCTTACTAAGATTTAATTTATAACCTGAGAAAAGACCAAATTGTGCTAATAACTCTAAAACAGCAGGAATGGATCTCTCAGGATTAGAAATATATAAAAGTAAATCATCAGCATAGAGTGATAATTTATGGGACTTTAATCCCCGAGTTATCCCAGTAATATTTGAAGATTCTCGAATAGCAATTGCAAGAGGTTCTAATGCAATATCAAATAATAGGGGACTAAGAGGACAGCCTTGTCGAGTACCACGAAAGAGAGGAAAAAAAGGTGAGTTTAAGGAGTTAGTACGAACCGAGGCTACAGGGGAGTGATATAACAGTTTAATCCAGGATATAAATTTCAAGCTAAAATTAAACATTTCAAGCACCTTAAATAAATAAGGCCATTCTACTCTATCAAAAGCTTTCTCGGCATCTAAAGAAATAACACACTCAGGAACATTTTGTGAGGGAGTATAAACGATATTTAACAATGTACGAATATTATAAAAAGAGTAACGACCTTTAATAAAACCCGTTTGGTCTTCCGAAATAATAGAAGGAAGTACTTTTTCTAGTCTATTTGCTAATAACTTAGAAAAAACTTTAGAATCAACATTTAATAAAGATATTGGTCTATAAGATGCACATTGAGCAGGGTCTTTATCCTTCTTTAGTATTAAAGAAATTGATGCTCTATTAAAAGATTCCGGAAGTTTACCACCGCTACTGGATCGTGTTCACAGAATCCCATCATACTCGTCTAGGTCAGATAGACCTAGGCATGTTATCTTACGTTTTCATTACTTTCAAGACAAGGAGAGACTGTTTCGATTCGCTCGATCTAAAGGTTTCATTGATTTTTCGGATCTTAAGTTCCGATTCGTGGAAGATTTCAGTAAACCAATCTGGGACCAACGGGTCCGTTACAGATCCGTGATGTCGGAATTCTATAAGATGGATTTAAGACCAGCGCTGCTCTACCCTGCACGTCTAAGGATTCGCATGTTAGATGGAGCTCTTCGTTTTTTTGATTCTCCATCGGATGCCCAGAGTTATCTGGATCAACTTTCATCTTCAACATCTTAATTGCCTTTTTTTAATTTTCTCCGTTGATCGGAGGCTGTGAATTGGTTGGTTTTAACTTTTCTGTGCCCTATTTGGGCAGAAAAGTTTACTTTCGATTTCTTAATATGGCTGCTAAACTTTCTTTTTAACTGCGTCATTTCTTTCTTTTCCCAGGGGATTCTGGGTGGTTACTTCCCTTTTGTCATCTTACGTATTTCCTGTGCGGCCTTAAATTTTGTAGTTTTTTTTAAATTTTATTCTGTTTTGCTTTTTATAATCATTTTATGTTAATAATCCTATTTTTTTTGTTGCTGTGTCTATTCATGAGTTTGAGGTTTATTGTGGTTTTTTTTTAATATATACTTTCCGGCTTTTGTTCTGTTCTGTGTGTATTTTAATTGAGCTAACTTTTTTTTACTTATTTTTTTTACTGTTTTACAATTAGCTGATCCTTTTCATATTTATACCTTTTTTTTAGGGAGCGTATACCGGAAGTCATGGGGGTAGTTTTAGCGCTTGCTTCTTTCTGGCGGGTCTGCTTTAGATTTCGCCTTGGGGTCCTGGGGTGGGGGGCGGTGGGAGGGGCTTCACGTTTTAGTTTGTTTCTCTTTGGGCTATATACATTATTGAAGTATTGGTTGCGTCCTTTTCCCCGGTATCTTTTGTATGTTCTGTTTCCTCTCCGGGTTTGTGGGTCGCGCCTATTGTCAATCCTCCTTGTTATGGGTTGACTTTAGGATTTATGGAGTCTATTATTAATTTTGTCTCCTGGAATACTAATGGTCTTAATCATCCTATTAAAAGGAAAAAAGTTTTTAAAGTGTTCCGGAGACTTAAAGCACAAATTTTATTTTTACAAGAGACCCATGTACGGAGGGGGGACAGACTACGTTTTTTCAAATTTTGGAAGGGACAACAATTTCATTCGAACTCCAATGCTAAGATTCGAGGCGTCTCTATTTTTATAGACTCCTCAGTTACTTTTATACAACAGGATATTATCTCTGATCCGAATGGTAGATTTTTATTGGTTAGTGGTTTATTATTTAATAAAAAAGTAGTCTTGGTTAATGTTTATGCTCCTAATATGGATTGTCCGGAATTTTATAAATCATTGTTTGATCAGTTTCCGAATTTGAACGAGTTTTCATTGATTTGGGGCGGAGATCTTAATACCTGTTTATCTCCAGCTTTGGACCGTTCGGCTCCTTTACGGACTTTACCTAATAAATCTGCAAATTTGATTAATTTTTTCCTTTCTGATTCTGGGTCGACGGACATTTGGCGTTTTCTGCATCCTCAGGAAAAAGATTTTTCCTTCTTTTCACATGTTCATCATTCCTATTCAAGAATTGATTATTTTTTCATTGATTCTCGTCTCATTCCTTCAGTGATTAAATGTGATTATGATTCTATAACCATTTCGGATCATGCTCCACTTAAGCTTTCTATTAAAATTATGGCCAATATACCAAACAATAGACAATGGCGTTTTAATTCGCTGTTGCTTCAGGACTCGGACTTTGTTAATTTTATGAATGAACAGATTGAGCTTTTTTTCACAATTAACCATACAGAAGATATTTCGGTTAACACTCTTTGGGACACTTTTAAAGCCTATATTCGGGGTCAGATTATTTCGTATTCCGTTGCTTTGAGGAAGAAACAGAAGCAGGAGGAGATGGTAATTGTGGACAAGATTAAAGAAATTGATAAGAAATATGTTATGGCTCCTTCTGAGGAGCTATACAAACAAAGAACTGAACTTCAAATGGAACACAGTTTACTACTCTCGTCCTCGATTGTAAACCAATTAAAGAAAACAAGAAGTGATTTTTATGTTCACAGTGATAAAATTGGCAAGCTGCTGGCTAATCAATTGAAATCTAATTATGTTAAATCTCAAATCAATCAGATTTATAACCAAAATGATCGATTGATATTGGATCATGTGGGGATTAATCAAACCTTTTGTGATTTTTATTCTTCTTTATATCAATCAGAGTCTCCTCGAGATTCTAAATATATGAATGATTTTTTAGATAAGTTAGACTTCCCTCTGATTTCACAGGATATGTCTTCTTTATTAGATACTTCCATTACAATGGATGAGATTAAGAATGTTATTTTTTCTATGAATCTGGGGAAAGCTCCTGGCCCTGATGGGTTTACCGTTGAATTTTATAAATGTTTTGCTTCTTTATTGATTCCTTGGCTCTATAAGGTTTTTGAGGCTTCTTTATTTTTTAATATATATTTTGTTGAGATACAGTGCAAAACATGCCCTTCTGTCCCTTCGAGCCACGCTGCCCACCAATCCCCTGATACAATGCCCAACTAATCTACCAGCCTGTATGTCTTTGGACTTTGGGAGGAAACCAGAGCACCTGGAGGAAACCCACACAGTCATGGGGAGATCGTACAAACTCCACACAGACAATGGCGTGACATGAACCCCTGTTGCTGATACTGTAAAGTGTTGTGTTAAATACTACACTACTGTGATGCCCAATGACTGTGAGATGATGCACTTTGGGAAGTCTATTAATGGTAGGACATATAGAATGAATTATAGAGACATAGGAAGTACTGAGAGATGGGATAGCTTGGTCTATAGGTCCCTAATGGTGGCAACAGATGTTCTGTAGATAACATGATGAAAAATGTAAATATGATGCTTGATTCATTAGCCAAGACATAGAATAATTCTATGACTATATAAAATGAAATGTAGGCTCCAGCAGAGGTATTATTTACCATTCTGGTCAGCACACTGTAAAGAGAATGTACAAGCGCCAGACTGGATGCTGTGAAGATTTACCAGAGCATTGTCTGCGATGGAACATTACAGTTGTGAGGAAAGATTGGATAAGTTGGGTTTTTTTGTATGGTGCAGAGGAGGTTTTGAGAACCTGAGAGGGGAATGAAAACTGATGCAAGACATAGATGCACGGTACAGTGGATAGAAAACATAGAAAATAAGTGCAGGAGTAGGCTATTCGACCCTTTGAGCCTGCACCACCATTCAGTATGATCATGGCTGATCATCCAACTCAGAACCCTGTATCTGCCATCTCTCCATACCCCCTGATCCCTTTAGCCACAAGGGCCAAAGGGGTGCATGGGTGCCAAGGTAGCGAAGCAGTTAGTGCAATCACTTTGCAGCGTCTGCAATCGCCAGTCAGGTTCTTTACCCACTGCTGCCTTTAAGGAGTTTGTATGTTCTCCCTGAGACCATATAGATTTCCTCCGGGTGCTCCGGTTTCATCCCACATTCCAAAGATGTATGGTTACGGTTAGTGAGTTGTGGGAGTGCTGGAAGCGTGGTGACACTTGCAGGCCGTCCCCAGTACAATCCTCGGACTGTATTGGTTATTGACGCAAAGCAATGCATTCCATTGTATAGTTGACATACATGTGACAAATAAGGCTAATCTTTAGATAGAATGAATGGTGAGAAACTACTCTGCATAAAGGAATCTAGAATCAGAAAATATTATTTTAAGGTGAGGAGTTCTGAAGCATTTTCCACCTGAGACATTATCTGTTTCTCTTTCCACAGATACTGCTGGACCTGCTGAGTGTTTCCAGCATTTTGTTTGAATGTATTGTTCCTTTATATACAACATAACTGCAGTACTTAACTCAAGGAAGAATGTAAATGTGTTGGCAGCAGTTTTGTGATGGTTACCAGACTAATACTTGGACTGGGCAGGGTGCCTTTTGACGAACGGTTGAATAGGCCTTTATTATCAACTTAATACTGAGACAAGCTGTAAGCTTTTCTTACAGAAGGTCTTGAGTATTTGGAATTCTCTCTCTCAAGGAGTGGAGGAACTTGACTCTGAATATTTTTAAGGCAGAAATAAATTCTGCCTTATTGATAAGAGCAGTGGGAATAGGCAGGCAACAGGAATTCTGCAGATGTGGAAATTCAAGCAACACACATCAAAATTGCTGGTAAATGCAGCAGGCCAGGCAGCATCTCTAGGAGGAGGTACAGTCGACGTTTCAGGCCAAGACCCTTCGTCAGGACTAACTGAAGGAAGAGTTAGTAAGAGATTTGAAAGTGAGAGGGGGAGGGGGAGATCCAAAATGATAGGAGAAGACAGGAGGCGGAGGGATGGAGCCAAAAGCTGGACAGGTGATTGGCAAAAGTGATATGGGAAGATCATGGGACAGGAGGTCCGGGAAGAAAGACACGGCGGGGGGGGGGAACCAGAGGATGGGCAAGGGGTATAGTCAGAGGGACAGAGGGAGAAAAAGGAGAGTGAAAGAAAGGATGTGTGTATAAAAATAAATAACGGATGGGGAACGAGGGGGAGGTGGGGCATTAGCGGAAGTTAGAGTAGTCGATGTTCCTGCCATCAGATTGGAGGCTACCCAGACGGAATATAAGGTGTTGTTCCTCCAACCTGAGTGTGGCTTCATCTTTACAGTGGAGGAGGCCGTGGATAGACATGTCAAAATGGGAATGGGATGTGGAAATAAAATGTGTGGCCACTAGGGGATCCTGCTTTCTCTGGCGGACAGAGCGTAGGTGTTCAACAAAGCGGTCTCCCAGTCTGCGTCGGGTCTCGCCAATATATAGAAGGCCACATCGGGAGCACCGGATGCAGTATATCACCCCAGCCGACTCACAGGTGAAGTTTCGCCTCACCTGGAAGGACTGTTTGGGGCCCTGAATGGTGGTAAGGGAGGAAGTGTAAGGGCATGTGTAGCACTTGTTCTGCTTACAAGGATAAGTGCCAGGAGGGAGATCAGTGGGGAGGGATGGGGGGGACAAATGGACAAGGGAGTCGCGTAGCGAGCGATCCCTGCGGAAAGCAGAGGGGGGGGGGAGGGAAAGATGTGCTTAGTGGTGGGATCCCGTTGGAGGTGGCGGAAGTTACGGAGAATAATATGTTGGACCCGGAGGCTGGTGGGGTGGTAGGTGAGGACCAGGGGAACCCTATTCCTAGTGGTGTGGCGGGAGGATGGAGTGAGAGCAGATGTGCGTGAAATGGGGGAGATGTGTTTGAGAGCAGAGTTGATAGTGGAGGAAGGGAAGCCCCTTTCTTTAAAAAAGGAAGACATCTCCCTTGTCCTGGAATGAAAAGCCTCATCCTGAGAGCAGATGCGGCGGAGATGGAGGAATTGCGAGAAGGGGATAGCATTTTTGCAAGAGACAGGGTGAGAAGACGAATAGTCCAGATAGCTGTGAGAGTCAATAGGCTTATAGTAGACATCAGTGGATAAGCTGTCTCCAGAGACAGAGACAGAAAGATCTAGAAAGGAGAGGGAGGTGTCAGAAATGGACCAGGTAAACTTGAGGGCAGGGTGAAAGTTGGAGGCAAAGTTAATAAAGTCAACGAGCTTAGCATGCGTGCAGGAAGCAGTGCCAATGCAGTCGTCGATGTAGCAAAGGAAAAGTGGGGGACAGGTACCAGAATAGGCACGGAACATAGATTGTTCCAGAAAGCCAACAAAAAGACAGGCATAGCTAGGACCCATATGGGTGCCCATAGCTACACCTTTGGTTTGGAGGAAATGGGAGGAGCCAAAGGAGAAATTATTAAGAGTAAGGACTAATTCCGCTAGACGGAGCAGAGTGGTGGTAGAGGGGAACTGATTAGGTATGGAATCCAAAAAGAAGCGGAGAGCTTTGAGACCTTCCTGATGGGGGATGGAAGTATATAGGGACTGGACATCCATGGTGAAAATAAAGCGGTGGGGGCCAGGGAACTTAAAATCATTGAAAAGTTTAAAAGCGTGAGAAGTGTCACGAACATAGGTAGGAAGGGATTGAACAAGGGGGGAACAGGCAGGAACGCAGTGCTGAGGTTACAATCAGATCAGCTGTGATCTTATTAACAGGTATAGTAGGCTCGAGGGGTCAAATGGCCCACTCCTGCTCCTGATTCATATGTGTACTTGAGTCGCTGCTGGCTTTCTGAATCACTGATCCAGTGACATAAGTTCAAATCTCACCATAGCAGCTGAGTGAGTTTAAGATCAAGTAATTTGAATACAATTTGGGATTTTCACAAACAGAAATAGGTTGGTCTTAGTAATTGGAACAAAAAGCCTGCAGATACTGGAAATTGAAAAGAAAACAGTAGTACGTGCTGCTTGCGTTCAGCAGGTCGGGCGGTATCAAGCAGGAAGAGGAACAGAGTCTTGTTTTGAAGCTACCAGAAGGTGTCAAAGCCCATCTGCTTCGCTAGTTGTCCTTCAGGCAAAAAGTCTGCCATTATTACTGCTTAAGCTGCAGATGTCTCCAGACCCACCAAATGTGTTTGCCTCTAAACTGCTCCCTCAGTTCAGGGGCAATTGGAGCTGGGCAATAAATACAGCCGTTGCCCACGACAAACACAGCCAAGTAAAAAGAAATAAACTGTGCTTGTGGGGATATAAAACAAGGGAGATGGATATTCAGGATCCCTGGGACGCCGGGAATGCTTTTGGAAAAAGTATGTATGTGTTATTTTATGTTTTTGTTTGGTTGTTTTGAGGATTTCAAACTACAGGTGTGATGTAATGGCTGGCTGCTCACTCACATGATTCACACTACAGAACAAAATCAGCCGATTTCCTTCATTTATTTGTTTTTTTTCATATTTCCAGTGTATTAGTTATTTAAAATTTTATTTACTTATGATCACACAGATTCTCAAGTGACTTTTAACCTCATCTGGCAGTAGTGAGTCTCACTCTCTACTACGTGTCTTGGTAACTCCTCACATCTACAGTAAATATATTCAAGGCACGGAGCAATGTGATTCAAGAGGGCTGCTGTGTGATGTTTGTGTGTTTATCACAGCTGAACATTTGGAGATTTTTCTTTAACGCGAGGGTGGGAAACCAAACTATTCTTGCCCTATTTTACAACACAATCCTCCTTGCTTGGGAAGTCAATCAGAATTTAGAATCGTAAAGTGTAAGTGCTTTATATGAGGTTGTTCTGTGTTGATAGATGATTTCCTTATTCTGTTAAAGTATTTAATTTATCATAAGATTTTGATATTTCACTTCACCAGAGAAAGTCACACTCAGTCAATCAAATCAGACATCAAAATTCACACAAAGAAATGTCAGTCTGCTGTATTTAAGGGGAAACCACAATTAATATCCTATTCAAGGTTGCTAGGCAACTAAAATACATGAAAAGAGACAGCATAAATATTCACACGTTACAATTTGATACACAGCGTGTCTCCTGCCTGAGTAGACTACCAAACAGAGGCAGCTGCCCACTGGGATTGACTGAAAGTGGGAGAAAGAAACCAGTCCACATATGTCAAAATGTCTGATAGTCTCTCAGCATGAGGAGATGGAGTAGAGACCATATGGGGCTGTGTGCTCTGAGAAACAGTGAAGAGTAGGAAAAAGTTTTTGAATCAAACAATGATGCTGTAGTGATATCAATGACCAGCCTCTGGGAAATTAATCCCAGCTCCTTACCCCACCCTCCATCTCCCATTGATTGGTAACTGAATGGAGCTGGGGAGAACCTCTTCATGTCTAGGATCTAGTATTCACATAGACTGACATTTTGGGAAGACACAGTCAGTGTATAATTTCAAAAGGAGGACATGGGGGGAAGGTAGTTCAGCATTACCACAGGCAGCAGTTCAGCAGAGGAGATGGATTACTGGAGTTCGTTGCAAAACAAGTCACCGTATTAGTACCGCAGTTATTAATCAAAGTAAAAAGGCAGAAAGAGGCAATAAGTATATCAAATCTCCAAGCCATCAAAATATTATAGGACAGAAGGTAGACTTGCAGCACATTGGGTTCCTAATTAAAGCAATGTCAGGCCCATTTCTCAGCTCTTTTCCTATGTGTCTGTTTATTATTCTTCCCCAAGTGCTGGTCACACATTCTTACGAAAGCACTGTATGGCTGTGTTCCCACCATTCCTCCATCCCTGGAATTCCAGATCAAAATGGCTTTTGGAAAGAAGTCTTTCTCACTTGTGGCTTTTGCCAAAAATTTTAAACCTGTGGCTTATCATTGGTGAATGGGAACCGCTTTCCTTTATCTATACTGCATGGCACACCTCTCTCAAATCTCCCCTAAACTTTCTTTGCTTCCTAGAAAACAACCCCAGCTTTTGCAGTCTGACCTTACAGCTGAAATCTCCCACCCTTAGAACCTCTCTGGTAAACCTGTTCAGTGCCCTCTCTACAACTTTCCTGATGAGTGGTGAGCCTGTTGTAGCGTGGATGAAATCACTGGAGAGACAGAGTCACTGGTAGATACAAAGCAGCTTCTTTATTCGACACAACAAGGTACAGCAGGTATCATATGGATGGAGATGCTTTCGGTAGAAAGGTCTGCTAGCCCAATGTGGGCTTGATATTTTACATGCTAAACACAAAGGGCAATCGCTATTTAAAAAGTTATAGACAATGCAAAGACAATGCTTCCTTTTGAAGCTACATAAAAAAAAATCACACCTTCTGACTTCATCCTTTCCTTCCGACACCAACATGTCTGGGTTGGAACTCACAGCCTTTAGGAATGCAAAGCAAATCCACAATACTGTCCCATGATCCTCTCGTATCCCCTTTTGCCAATCACCTGTCCAGCTCTCGGCTCTATCCCTCCCCCTTCTCCTATCATTTTGGATCTCCCCCTCCCCCTCCAGCTTTCAAATCCCTTACTCACTCTTCCTTCAGTTAGTCCTGACGAAGGGTCTCGGCCTGAAACGTCGACTGCGCCTCTTCCTATAGATGCTGCTTGGCCTGCTGCGTTCACCAGCAACTTTGATGTATGTTGCTTGAATTTCCAGCATCTGCAGAATTCCTGTTGTTTGCGCCACAATACATTTATTTGGTATTTTACGTGCTAACATAGAGGACAATTAATATTATAAAGTATAGATAATACTGTCTTCGAAACTACGTGTAAACTTCTGGTATTCACAGCTTTTGGGAAATGCATTGTTGTGAACTCAGTCCACAGCACTTTGTCAAACAGAAGACTGGTGGCCAAATTCACTTAAGTGTAAATGAATCATCTACCCAAAAACTCACTCTAACAGAGCCCACTCTAATTGTGGCTTGACCAGCCCTTTATACAACCTCAGCACCTCCATCTTTCCTTTGGACAAGACGCTTTGATCTTTGAATCCCAAGATCCCCTGCTTTATTGAATTGAATTGAATTGACTTTATTTCTTAGATCCTTCAGGTACATGAGGAGTAAAAATCTTTACGTTACGTCTCCGTCTCCCCCCTGTTTTACCAACAGCTCTCAACATGTGATGCCTCTTTCAAGGATTTACGCAATGCTCTCCTTTACAATGGTATTATTTGGTCAATATTGCCTCCCTAATTCTTTGCCCAAAATGTATCACTTCATATTCCTGTATTAAATATCACCTGATGCACCTCTGCCTATTCAGCCCAGTCAACATTTTCTTGCAACGCACACAAAATGCTGGAGCAACTCAGCAGGTCGGGCAGCATCAATGGAAATGAATAAACTGTCGACATTTTGGGCTTCTTCAGGACTGAGAACAAAGGGGGAAGCTGCCAGTATAGAAGGTGGGGTGGAGGGGAAAGGGGCTAGCTAGAAGGTGATGGGTGGGTGGGAAAGGTCAAGGCCTGGATAAGAAGGAATCTGATAGGAAAGAAGAGTGGACCAGAGGAGAAAGGGAAGCAGGAGGTGACCCAAGGAAAAGTGATAGGCAGGTGAGAAGTAAATGATCAGAGTGGGAAATAGAGAATGGGAGGGAGAATTTGTTTACCAGAAGGAGAAATCAATATTCATGCTATCAGGTTGCAGAGTACCCAGATGGAATATATGGTGTGACTCATCCACCTTGAGGGTGCCCTCGTCTTGGCATAAAAGGAGACCATGGACTGACACATTGGAATTGGAATTAAAATGTTTGACCACTGGGAAGTCCCATTTGTGGAGGAAGGTGTAGAGGTGCTCGACAAAGCAGTGCCCCAGATTATGACGGGTCTCTCCAATTGGGAGCACCGGACACAAAGGAACATCTTCTTGCAATTCTATTACTATGAAGCGTATACTATATCTCTATATATTGTGTTGCCCATTTACTTGAAGTTGTTACTTTACACACCCATACCTAACTCATTTTATTTATAGATATAAAGTCTAAAAGCATTCTGCTACTTCCGTGGCCTCCCTTCTCCATGAATGATTTCCATTCCACTCCTCTTTGCATTCTGCTGAGAATGACCCTTTGACTCCATGTTATTGAGAATTAGTGTGGGGCTTCATCAGGCTTTTTCTGAAAATCAGGTAGGTGACATTACTGTTGCTTCATCAAACAATCCATTGAAGCAGTTCATGTAGTCTTTGGAAAATTGGTTAAGTTAGTAAATTGGTTTCTTATTATCACAGGAACGGAGGTACAGCAAAATAAACCTGGTTTTGCATGCCGGTCATTTCGTTACAACAGTGCACTAGTAGTACAAAGGGAAAGCAAGAACAGAAAGCAGAATAAGGTGTAACGGTAACAGAGAAAGTGCAGTGCCAGCAGACCAGCCCGTAATGGACCAACTTTAATCAGCTTGTAGCTCCTCTCCGATGATGGGTTCTGAAAGGCACAACAGAGATTACATTTACTGGGCTGGGCAACGCACACAAAATGCTGGAGGAACTCAGCAGGTCAGGCAGCATCCATGGAAATGAATAAACGGTCGACATTTCGAGCGGAGACCCTTCTTCAGAACTGAAAAGGAAGGGGGAAGATGCCAGAATAAAATATGTGGTGGGGGGGAGGGGAAGGAGAACTGGCTAGAAGGTGATAAGTGAAGCCAGGAGGGTGGGAAAGGTAAAGGGCTGAAGAAGAAGGTATCTGATAGGAGAAAGGGAAGGAGGATCTTAATAGAAACATACAAAATTTTGAAAGGGATAGATAAGATAGAAGTAGGAAAGTTGTTTGCATTGGTAGGTGAGACTAGAACTAGGGGACATTGCCACAAGATTCAGGGGAGAAGATTTAGGACGGAGATGAGGAGAAACTGTTTTTCCCAGAGAGTGGTGAATCTGTGGAATTCTCTGGCCAGGGAAGCAGTTGAGGCTTCTTCACTAAATATGTTTAAGATACAGTTAGATAGGTTTTTACATAGTAAGGGAATTAAGGGTTATGGGGAAAAGGCAGGTAGATAGAGCTGAGTTTATGGTCAGATCAGCCACGATCTTATTGAATGGCGGGGCAGGCCTCGATGGGCCGGATGGCCTACTCCTGCTCTTATTTCTTATGTTCTTATGAGGAGGTGCACCGGGGTAAGTGATGTGAAAAGATTAGAGGCAAGAGTGGGGAATGGAAGAGGGGAAAGGGGGAGGGAAATAAAAATTACCTGAAGGAGAAATTGATGTTCATATCATCAGGTTGGAGGCTACCTGATCAGAATATAAGGTGCTGCTCCTCAGGACAAAAGAAGAGGCCATGTCAAAACAGGAATGGGAATAGGAATGGAAATGGTTGCCCAACAGGAAGTTCTACTTTTGGTGAATGGAGTGGCAGTGCTTGACAGAGCACTCCTCCAGATTACATCAGGTCTCATCAACGTAGAGGAGGCTGTATCGGGATTTGCTGGTGAAGTGTTGCCTCACTTGGAAGGACTGTTTAGGGCTCTGAATGGAGGTGAGGGAGGAAATGAATAGGTAGGTGTAGCATTACTGTTGCTTTAGGGATATATGCCGGGAGGGATATTACTGGCCAAGGGAATCATGGAGGGAGTAATCTCTGAAAAATGGAGAGTGGAGAAGGTAAGGATGTGTTTGGTGGTAGGATCCTGTTGAAAATGACAGAACTTGTGGAGAATGATGTGTTGAATGTGGAAGCTCATGGTGATAACATGAGGAACCCTGTCCCTGTTAAGGTGGCAGGAAGATGGGGTGAACGTGGATGTCCAGGAAATGGAGGAGATGCGGGTGAGGGCAGCATCAATGGTGGAGGAAGGGAAACCCTCTTCTTTGAAGGAGGACATCTCTGATGTCCTGGAAAGGGAAGTCTTATCCTGGGAATAGATGCGGCAAAAACAAAGGAATTGAGAAAAACAAATAGCATTTTTACAGGAGATAGGGAGGGTAGAGGTATAGTCAAGATAGCCGTGGGAATTGGTAGGTTTATAAAAGATGTCAGTTGACAGTTTCAAACAACAGAAATTCTGCAGATGCTGGAAATTCAAGCAACACACATCAAAGTTGCTGGTGAATGCAGCAGGCCAGGCAGCATCTCTAGGAAGGGGTACAGTCGACGTTTCAGGCTGAGACCCTTCGTCACAAAGGGTCTCAGCCTGAAACGTCGACCGTACCCCTTCCTAGAGATGCTGCCTGGCCTGCTGCGTTCACCAGCAACTTTGATGTGTGTCAGTTGACAGTTTATCTCCAGAGATAGAGACAGAGATTGAGAAAAGGGAGAGAGGTGTCAGAGATGGGTCAAGTGAACTTAGGGGCAGTGCGGAAGTTGGAGGCAAGTTGATGAAATGGACAAGTGCGGCAAGCAGCATGGAGCAGCACCAAGGCAGTCATCAATGTCACAGAGGAAGAGTTAGGGAGTGTTACCAGGGAAGGCTTGGAACATGGACTGTTCCACATATTCAGTGAAAAGGCAGGCATAGCTGGGGGCTATACAGGTGAACATGGCTCACTCCTGAGTCTGAAAGAAGTGCAAAGAGCCAAAGGAGAAATTGTTGAGGGTAAGGACCAGTTCTGCCAGATGGAGGAGAGTGATGGTGGAGGAGAACTGCTTGGGGCTTTTGTTGAGGAAGAAGCAGAGAGCTTTAAAGCCTTCTTGATGGGGATAGAAGTGTATAGGGACTGGACATCCATAGGGAAAATAAAGTGGTCGGGCCAGGGAGTTGGTCATTAGTGAGGAGATCGAGAGCATGAGAAGTGTTGCTGATGTAGGTGGGAAGGGACTGAACCGAGGGGGATAGAATGGAGTTGAGGTATGTGGATACAAATTCAGTAGTGCTGGAGCAGGCAGAGTCAAGGGGACTTCCCAGGCAGTCAATTTGTGGTTCTTTGATAGGAAGCTGAAATAAAAAGATCTAGAGCAGCTGGCAAACCAGAGTGATGTGTCCACGAAGGGTAGGAGGGTTGGAGCTGGGATAAGGAGTCATCAGTGTGGGCTTCGGAATTCGTGCCAAAGAAGAGGGCTTGGAGACGGAGGTGATGGAAGAAGAGCTTAGCATCATAGTGGGTATGGAACTCACTGAGGTGCAGGCAAAGGGTGACTAAGATAAGGTCCTTGCTGAGGATAGAATGCTCCGCCTCAGAGAGGGGAAGGTCAGAAGGAATGGTGAAGATACGGCAAGGATTAGAACAGGGTTCAGAGGTGGGGCAGAGAGTTGGAGGGGTGAGGATTGGGGTGTTCAGCGAAGGCAGGGTGGCAGGAAGGTGGCAACTCAGAGGACCTCCATCTATTGTGCTGAAGTTCAGTAGAGGAGATGGATTACTAGAGAATAAGTAGACAGATTGTGTCACCTTAACAAGAAAACCTGTCTGTGTACCCCTTTGTTGATCAATAGTGTCACATTTCCAATCCCGTGCATCCTCCCTTGCACCTGGGGAGGACTGAAAGAGGATTGCAAGCCCTCACGCACCCTCCCCACCCACATCCCTTAGTAATCTTGGCTGCACCCCAACTGGAATAGATCTTTTGTTTACTTTTAACACAATGAGCTTTTCTAGCATGCCTTCCTCATCAGTTTTGACCCATTGTCTTGACTACCTTTCCCTTGGCTGAGGTTTTGGCAGCAGCTTTTTCTCTGGAGCAATACACAGCTCTTGACCAGCTTTCTGTTGTGCATTCCACCTCCAGGTATGGATTTGATCTGGCACCACTTCTTCTTTTTACTTGCCATCCAAGACTTCTAGATTCCCTGCTATGTTAATTGCCATTTCTTACTCGTTTGCCCATTTTCTCTTTCCTTTCCCCTCTTTTACATCATTGCCCTCAGCCTCTCTCACTCAATATTTATCATCCGTCTGCTTTTTCCTATTTTCATTTTCTTGCCTCCTTTCCTCATCCAAGGAACTCTGGCCCATGTCCATCTGCCTTTCCTTGTGGGAATGTACTAGGCTTGTGCCTGAAACGTCTGCACCTTACAAGTCACCCACTATTCCACTCATGAGAGAGATTGTAGATGTCGGAAAGTTGGCTCAACCCACCAAAAATACTGGAGAAACTCAGCAGGTCGGGCAGCATCAATGGAGGTATTTCTTGATCTGCTAAGTTCCTGCAGCATTTGCTGTGTGTTGACCCATTCATTCATTACTTCATTACTCTTCTTTTACCTTCCAATGTCTGGTTCTAATGGTTTACTCCTTTCTCATCCTTTTGATGGTATTTCTCCTCTAACCTGAAGGGTCTACATTAGCTCTCTACATAAATTAACCTGATCTTATGATCAAA
The DNA here is from genome assembly GCF_963921235.1 of Mobula hypostoma. Classification (NCBI taxonomy): domain Eukaryota; kingdom Metazoa; phylum Chordata; class Chondrichthyes; order Myliobatiformes; family Myliobatidae; genus Mobula; species Mobula hypostoma. The sequence goes on along the minus strand of NC_086107.1, from coordinate 71,672,274 downwards.
TAATTCCAATAAATGACCCAAGTGTTCTTCCAGTGGAACTTCATTCCTGGAACCAGATGCCTTCCGTCCACCTATGGAGCAAAACGGATAGTCAATGTTTTTGGTCAAGACTTCATGTCCTGTTGCCTTTATGCCTCAATCCATTTCCCTGTGTAGATGCTGCATGACCTGCTTCTTGTGTTTTGCTCCAGATTCCAGCACCTGCAGTCTTCCCTGTGACCCATTTTCCTTCTTTGATAGTTTACCATCTTGTATGATTGAATTTATTGTTCTCAGCAGATCTGTTGACAGTCTTGCATCATGTCCCTGCATTTGGTTGAAACGTAGATGTCCATATGCAAATGTTTCTTAAACTACACTCCTATAGAGTAATTTTAATAATTTCCAATCTTATTATAGATTGGAATATTCTTATTAAAAGTTAAAAAGGGAAATTGTTATTAGTAAGGAGTCATGGATTAGGAAGTGAATATCAGAGCAATGAAGGCAGGCCATTTGCCTCCCCTCCCCCACCTTGATTCATGAGCCTATTCTGGTTGTAATGTGTCATAGGCAATCTGTACCGAAAATCCAGTTACTCCTCTTCCTGTTGCACCACTTTTCAGTTCACAGTTGAAAATATGAACTAACTTACCACAACACAATACACTTGGAGGCCACTTGTCCTGTGCCATGCTAGCTCACAGCAGAGCAATCCCATCAATTCCTTCCCTCCTCATCATTTCTCTGTACTTCTGTAATCCGTTCTCTCCCATGCACTCATCGTTCGATTTCATCTTTGCCACTTACCTACACTAAGGCTAATGTGCATGGTCAGATAACCTACCAGCAATTCTTTAGGTTGCACTAGGAGACTGGAAGAAGCCCACACAATCATAGGCAGGAAGCCCACATAATCTTGGGGAGAATATATAGATTCTACATGGACAGCACTCAAGATCAGGATTGAACTGGGGTTCTTGGATTTCTGAGACAGCGGCCCTATCTGCTGCACCACTGTGGCACTCCATAACTGGCCCATCATCTATCTCCTTTTAGGGAACCATGTTGCTGATTTCAGACACCTAGAATTAGAATCAGGTTTAATATGTTGTGAAATGTGTTAACTTTGTGGGAGCAGTACAATGCAATACATAATAATACAAACAAAACTGTGAATTACAGGAAGTATAATATATATAATTGTTAAATTAAATGAATAGTGCAAAAGATAGAACAAGATGTAGTGAGGTAGTGTTCATGGATTCAATGTTCATTCACAAATCAGATGGAAGAGAAGAAGCTGTTCCTGAACTGTTGAGTGTGTACCTTCAGGCTTCTGTACCTCCTCCCTGCTGGTAGCAGTGAGAGGGGCATGACCTGGGTGCTGGGGGTCTTTAAAGATGGATGCCACTTTTTGAGGCATAGCTCCTTGAAAATGTCAAAGTTAAAGATGTCACCACATACAACCCTGAGATTCTTTTTCTGTGGACATACTTAGCAAATCTATAGAACAGTAACTGTAAACTGTAAACAAACTGTGCAAGTGCAGATATAAATAAATAGGAATAAATAATGAGCATGAAATAACAAGATAACAGAGTCCTTAAATGAGTGTAGCACCCCTTTTGTTCAAGAGCCTGATGGTTGAGGGGTAGTAACTGTTCTTGAACCTGGTGGTGAGTCCTGTGGCTCTTGTACTTTCTACCTGATGGCAGCAGTGAGAAAAAAGAATGGCCTGGGTGGTGAGGATCTTTGATGCTGCTTTTCTACGGCAACGTTTCATGTAGATGCGCTCAGTGGTTGAGAGGGCTTTACCTGTGATGTACTGGGCCAAATCCACTACTTTTTGTAGGATTTTCCGCTCCAAGGCCGTAATGCGGCCAGTCAGCACACTTTCCACCACACATCTATAGAAGTTTGCCAAGGTTTTCGACGACATGCCAAATCTCCACAGACTCCCGAGGAAGTAGAGACAATGTTGTGCTTTCTTTGCACATATTTATATGATGAGTCCAGGACAGGTCCTCTGAGATAGTGACAACTGACCCTCTCCATCTCTGGTCCTCTGATGATTACTGGTTCAATGACCTCTGGTTTCCCTCTCCTGAAGTCCAATGTCCATGATGGAGCTGACTAAGTTTACAACGCGCTGCAGCTTACTTCGATCCTGTGCAGTAGCATCCCCCCAATACCAGACGGTGAGGCAGCCTGTCAGAATGTTCTCCATGGTACATCTGTAGAAATTTGTGAGTCTTTTAGGTGACATACCAAATCTCCTCAAACTCCTAATGAAATGTAGTTGCTGTAGCTGCATCAATATGTATTTGAGAGCCTCCATGGGTCAAGGCAGACTCTATGATCTTGCTCTGCTGAGTGTAGAAAGAGAAGAAACTGAAAAAACTGACTTTGGTCACATCATAGACCAATTTGCATCAGTGAAAGCAAGGAAGGTGCAGTTATAATTTTCATGTAGTGCCATAATTTGTGAATTAAAAGATTAATGAGCTTCACTTGTATTTTTGAGCTGATATTATGATAAAGTTATCTAAAAGATGGGTGTCAGATGTTTGGACAGGGGCGCAATTTCAGTGCTTGCCATGGGCGCTATTTCCCGGGATGAATCCCAGAATACAGTCCAGTCCACCGATTCAAAGCAGTCTTGTAAGCACTCCTGTGCCTCCATTGTCCATATCTTCTTGGTCCTCACTACTGGTGCTGCAGTTCCTGCCTACACTCAAGAAGTAGAAGTATTGCCAGGTGTTCCAAAATTTCCAAAGTGTGGGCATAGGATAGCATGGTAAGTGCTTATAGAGGGAAAGCAAAATATTCCATCCTGGATCTTGTCAATGCTCCAATGTACTTTAAAGTCTGCTCCTCCTGCTTCATCTACTCCTCTTTCTCTGCCTTGCAAAATTCCTTTGTCATTTTAAAGATATCATTTAGATCTTTCTCATATTCAATCTCTGCTGTCACAGTCTGTGAATCCAGGGGATCCCAGCCAGACGCAGGCAAATGGGACTGTCAACAAGGAGTTCAGTGAAGAGGGTGCTGAGTCACTGGGTGACTCACAGCAGGTTTCTGCCAAGTTGTTGTCACCTATTTTACACCATCACAGAAAGTTAGCTTTCGCTTCTCTTCCAGTAAACTGTCCCGAGTTCATTCTCAAAATGGCAAAAATCTACAATGCTAGTATAACCACGACAGCCCAGGACAGTCAGGACTGTTGATTTACAAGCTGCAAACAGTAGGAAATTGTCCCCATTCCTTTGTCCGATCAATTTTGCTGTCTCAGCTGGTCAGTTTAATCAGCACATTTCCTTCCCTTCCCTTTGTTAGGATCTGAATCTTTTCCAAACTGGTTAATAATTGCAGAACTGCAATGTCAGCACCCAGGAGACACATTAATTCAGCGAGTACCAAGTGGCCAATGACATGTAAATAATTATGAGATCAGCGCATAGCATGCCTGCTTCCCGTACAGTGAGCCCTCTGCCAGCATATTTGTGAAACCGTGAAGGGCCGAAATGGGGCCTGAGGCCCACCACATCCGTGCGGACTATCGTGCCTATCTGCACGAATCCCATTTGCCTACTCTGAGACCATATCCTTCTATGTCTTGTCTATTCATGGTCATCTAAATGTATTGATTGTACCTGCTTTTAAGAGTTCCCTCTGACAGCACGTTTCAGATATCAATCACTCTCTGTGTGAGACATTTCATCACTGATCTCTTCTAAACCTCGTCCCTCTCATGTTAAAACAACAGCCCTTTGTTTTAGACAACCCCTACTGTGGAAAATAAATTCTGTCCGTCTATCCCATCTGTCCCTGTCATAATTTTATATTCTTCTCTCGGGTCACCTCCCAGCCTCCTTCTCTCCAGGGGAGACTAACCAGCCTGATCTATTCCTGCTTATAATTAAAGCCCTTCAATCGAGTCAACGGGCTGGTGATTTTCATTTATACCCTCTCCAGAGCCATAACTATTTTCATGTCCTTTGCAAAAGAGTTTGAGTCCAGAATCAGAGACACTGAAAATCTAAAATTAAAAAGCAAGCGGATGCTGGGAATACTCAGTGGGTTAGGCTGCATCTGTAAGAAGGAAATCAGGGTTAACGTTTCAGGTCAGTGTCCGTACCACCAACTCAACCTACAAGTTAACCTTTAGGGAATCCTGCACAAGAACTCACAAATCCCTATGCATCTCTGATTTTTCAATTTTCTCCCCATTTAGAAAATAGTCTGCACCTTATTCCTTCTGCCAAAGTGCATGACCGTATACTTCCCTACATTTTATTCCATCTGCCAGTTTTTTGCCCATTCTAAGTCCTTCTGCAGACACCCTGCTTCCTCAACACTACCTGCCCTTTCACTTATCTTCGTATCATCCTCAGACCTGGCCACAAAGCCAGCAAATCTTTCACCCACATCATTGATATATATAATCACTGAAAAGAAGCAGTCCTAACACAAACCCTTGTGGAACACCACTCGTCCCTGGTAGCCAACCAGAATTTAATTTATTCCCACAGCTGGTCTCCTGCCAGTCAGACGATGCCCTACCCATGCTAGTATCTTTCCTGTAAGACCACAGGCTCTTATCTTGCTAAGCAGCTTCATGTACAGCACCTACTGTCAAAGGTCTTCTGAAAATCCAGATAAACAACATCCACTGATTCTCCTTTGTCTACCCGACTGTTATTTCTTCAAGGAATTCCAACAGATTTGTCAGGCAAGAATTACTTTTAGGAAACCATGCTGGCTTTGATCTAGCTTGTCATGTTTCCAAGTACCCTGAAACCTCATCCTTAATATTAAACTCCAACATCTTCCCAACCATTGAGGTCAGGCTAACTGCCCTCTAATCTCCTTTCTTCTGTCTCCCTCCCTTCTTGAAGAGTGGAGAGACATTTGCAATTTTCCAGTCCTCCAGAACCATGTTGAAAGATTATTACTAATGTCTCCACAATCTCTTCAGCTGCCCCTTTCAAAACCCTGGGTATAGTCCATCTAGTCCAGGTGACTTATCTACCTTCAGACTTTTCAACTTCCTAAACATCTTCTTAGTAATAGCAGCACCACTCACTTTTGCCCCAACACCCTCACATTTCTGGCATACTGCTATTGTCTTCTTCAGCGACGACTGATGCAAAACAGGTTTTTCTTCTATTTCTTTGTCCCACATTATTCCTTTCCAGTGTCATTTTCCAGCGGTCCACTCTCGCCTCTCTTCTACTCTATTGCAGTATATGTGATATCCTCTTTTATATTATTGGCTAGCTTACCTTCATATTTCATCTTTTCTCTCTCTATGACATTTTTAGTTGCCTTCTTTTTGTTTTTAAAGGTTTTCAAAATCCTCTACCTTCCCACTAATATTTGCTTTATTATATGCCCTTTCTTTTGCATTTATGATGTCCTTGACCTTCCCTGTCAGCAGCGGTTGCCCCATCCTCCCTCTAGAATACTTCTTCATCTTTCCTTCGTTCTACTGAGAAGTTGGACAAGCTCTGAAGGGTCAGAGGTCAAGGATGCAACCTGCTGGAAGTATATAACATCACGAGGGGCACAGACAGGGTAAACAGTCAGTCTTTTTCCCAGGGTGGAAATGATGAACACTAAGTGATAAATCTTTAAGATGAGGGGCAACGTTTAAAGGGGATTTACAAGCAAAGTTTTACAAAGGGTGTTAACCAGAGAGTGACAGGTATCTGGATTGTACTTCCAGGGGAAGTGGTGGAAGAAGATTTCATTGGTGTGTTTAAGAGCTATTCAGACAGGAACATCAATGGGCAGGGAACAGAGAGATAAAGACAATGTACAATTAGATTAAATACGTATCACAGCCAACAAAGTTATTATGGGCTTAGGGGTTTGCTGTTTGTGTTGTACTGTTCTGTGTTCCCCGTTCTAAGCTTCATTTTCAACTCATGATGATGATGGTCAAAAATCTTCATGCAGGTTTTCACTAAATCTCATGTGCCTGCTGTATTATGGAAGAAAGACAGGCACTTCAAATACTAAACAGGTCCGGCAGCATCTGTGGAGCAAGGAGCAGGCACGGGACCTTCATTGGAACTCCTTATATTCAACAGGGCTTCCTTACAAGTTTCATTTTGTTGACATAGGAGGTTTTATAACTGCCTTTGATACTCCTTGTAAGATGTTTTTCATATTTCTCTTTTGCCGACCTTAATATGGTCTTTGCATCATTTGATTTTTATTGTTCTCCCACAGTCCTGGATTTAGATTAGATTAACATTGGGTGGTGCGTATTACAAGACCTGGTTATGTGGCCACTGACGCCAGGCAGACAATCTTTGAAGAATATTGATAATAGCTGGGGTCACTGTCTTATAAAGACACTACCCAGAAGAAGGCAATGCAAACTACCTCTGAAGAAAAAATTGCCAAGAAAAATCATGGTCATGAGACCATGATTGCCTACATCATACGACATGGCACAAAATGATGATAATGATGATGAACCCTCATTTTGTTTGTTAATCTAATCTAGTGTGGCTTGCAGCATTTTGTTTGTTGCTGCTGATTCCAGCATCTGCAGCCTCCTGTGTCTCCTTCAGACTTGATTAGATTAGTTTATTGTCATATTCACTGGAGTGCAATGAAATTTGTTGTTTGCATGAAGCTGACTGACAGAGGAAGTACTATGCAGGGTAATAATAATAAATGCAATGGGTAGGAAAGCTGAATGGTGCAAAGGTTGCAGTGCAGTTTGAAGTCATGAAAAGCAAAAATAAAGAGATACTTTATGATGTAATTTACTTAGTTATTGACCAGAAGTGGACCCTTCATCTATTTGGGATAAATACCGACCTATATCATCCCATCAAGATATCAGCACCCATTTCTGAAGAAGGATCCAGGACCCGAAACATGATCATTGTTTTCTCTCCCCACAGATGCTACCTGACTAGCATTTTCTCTTCAAATTCCAGATTTTCAGCATCTGCAATCCTTTTTGATATACTTACTGCTGCTTACTTGACCAGATGCCCTGGCATCTGGCACTTGCATTAGGGACAGGGTGATTGTTAGCGGACAGCAGAAGGCGTCCGGATTCAGACACTGGGAAGGCACTGAGTGTAAAAATTTCATGACTCCTGCTTTCTCTGGGATCCTGCTGAAGCTTACCATGGGAGCTGACCCTCAGGTGTAGCCCCCAGGATTAAAGCCGACTGCCTCACCAGTTTTCACTGTGCTGTTTGCGGGATCTTGCTGTCTAAAGACTGATTGCTGCACTTGCTGGTTCTACACACATTTGTTGGCTGTGGAGTCTTTGAGTAATACTCATAAAATTGCAGAGTGATACAACATGGAAACAGGTCCTTCCCCCCACCACCTACCCAGTCTGTGCTGACCACCCTGCACCTGTTTTCACCGTGATCCATCACTAATCCACCCAGATTCTACACTTAACTACACATGGGAGGCCAGCTAACCTTCCAGCCCACACCTCTTTGGGACGTGGGAGGGACCCGAAGCCCTCGGAGGATCAGGGAATGGAGCTGTCGGAGAGAGAACGTGCAAACTCCACAGACGGTACCCAAGGTCAGGATTGAAACTGAGTCTCCAGAGCTGTGAGTCAGCTGATCTTCCAGCTTCTCCACTCTGCGGCCCAGCCTGCCCTCACTCTACCAGGATCAGTATAGCTGAGCCATTAACCAGTGCTCCAAGCAGCAACTAGTATCCTGCTCTGCGTAACCTTCGGGAGATCTGTACAGTGGAAACCCATTGATGGTTCTGCAGCCCTGTTCTGAGAACCCATAACATTAAACCTCCACTCACGTTCTTGGGAAATGATCTGACTTCTACATAAAGATATTGAGTTACATTGATCAGATTGCTGAAGGCTGTTTGGTATAGTTATCTTGAGGAAAATATATTTTCTAATTAGCAAACCATTTAGCAGGGACAAAAGGAATTTAAATATGTATTATTACATTAGTTTATCTTCTGCAATATTCCTCATGGGAACTCTGGACCAAAGCAGCTTGATTGTAATCTCAGTGAAACATGCAGGATTCATACACTGTCTAATGGGGTTGGGAGGGTTGAGTTATAACTAGAGGCTAGGTAGGCATGGTCTGTTTTCCCTGGAGTGAGTGAAGCTGAGAAGTGACATAATTGAAGTATAGAGAACTAGGAGAAGTGTGGATCAGGGCAAATGGACAGAGTCTGTTTCTTATGGTAGGGTTTCCTATCTAATACTAGACAGCATAGACTTTAGGTGAGAAGGAGGATGTGTAATGGACACTTGAGGGGTAATTTTTTCTTAGAAAGAATAGTTGGTATCTGGAATGAGCTGTCAGAGGAGACAGGAACTGTAACAACATTTAAGAGGTATCTTTTGTTTAAGATTTGCACTAAAATGGATTGGCATTTTACTTTGTTCTAAATGTGTTTTCTTTACGTTCAAATAGTTTTTCTTGTAAAAGCTGCTTATCTGAAGTGATGTGCCTGTGACTCTGCTGCAAGTGAACTTTTCATTGTGCTTGCGTATACACATGCTTGCGCATTTGACAATAAGCTCCACTTTGGCTTTGACTTGAGAGGTCCCTGGATGGTCAAAGCATAGAGAGATATGGAATTAGTGGAAGCGAGAGAGATTAATGTAGATAGGAATGATAGTCGGAGTAGATGCAATAGGCTGAAGGAACTGGCTCTGTGCTATGCAGCTAAACAACTCTCTAACCCCAGGGATGATGTTTCCCTTGGCTGCATGTTCTGGAGTTAGAGGTCACACCCTCAAAATAAAGGGACACAGAAGACACCAGATGCTGGAATCTGGAGCAACAATTGAGATGCTGGAGGAACTCAGTAAGTCAGTTAGCATCTGTGGAAGCAAATGGACAAGTTCCTGGTGAAGACAAGGCCCTGATCTCATTTTGAAGTTTTCACTGATTAACATGAATATTAATCTATTGTCTGCCCCTTTTAGAATCAAAATGTCCCACACCAAATTTAAAATCAGATTGGTTTCGCTAGCCACTAAGTGTCAGTTGGAAGTTAAATTGTATATCGGTTTTATTTCCTGAAGACCAGTTCTCATTTCTGTTAACCCATTGTTATGCTCTCCCTAATTTCATATATCAAGAGGACTTCCTAACAGTGTAAGCAAAACTGAAGCACTGAAGGAACCAATAGATACCCATAGTAGTGAAATGTAGGGGAAGTTAATATACCCATCCCAATCAGCGCATTGTAGCCATTCCTCTCAGCAACATGTGTACCACTTTGGATACTGCTGAAGAGGATGATCTATCAGGGCACATCAGCAACAGCCAGTCCACAGGCATTGTGGCTGGCTTTGAGGGTCAGCAGGGAAGGGTAAGGTCAGGCAGAGGTCAGAAAGTGATAGGAGACTCAGTCATGGGGGAACAAACCAGAGATTCCGTGGTTGGGAAAAAGAAGCCAGGATAGTGTGTTACCTCCCAGGTGCTAGGTCCAGGATGTTTCAGAGTGACTGCAGAGTATTCTCAAGGGCTCATAGTGTCATAGTGGTCATAGTATACTTTAGCACCAATGACATCTGTAGGTAGGAAGGGGGAAGAGGTCCTGCACAGTGAGTATAGGGAGTTCAGAAAGATGTTGAAGAGCAGGACCTCCAAGGTAGTAATCTCTGGATTACCCCGCTGCCGTGTGCAAGTCAGGACAGGAATATGATGACAGTATAGATGAATGAGTGGCTGAGGAACTGGTGTAGGGGGCACGGTTTCAGCTTCTTGGCTCGTTAGAACCGTTTCTGGGCCATGGGGTGAGCTGTACAAGAGGGACAGGTTGTATCTTAATGGAGGAGAAACAATATCCCGGAGGGGTCGGTGGGGGGGGGGGGGTATTCACTAGTGCTACTCAGGAGGGTTTAAACTAGTTTGGCAGCAGGTTTGGGAACAGAACACCAGGTCAGAAAGTGGAGGGATGGAGAGGAAGATAGATGGCAGGGCTGGTAAAACCAGGTAGGAGCAAAGTAATAGATATGATGGGGCAGATACTGAATGTGTGTACAGGGTATTTTATTGCTAGGAGTATTATGGGTAAAGACAATGAACTTAGAGCAGGGATGGGTACATGGAACTGCAATGTTGTGGCCATTACAGAGACTTAGAACCATAGAAACCATAGAAAAAACTACAGCACAGAAACAGGCCTTTTGGCCCTTCTTGGCTGTGCCGAACCATTTTCTGCCTAGTCCCACTGACCTGCACATGGACCATATCCCTCCATACACCTCCCATCCATGTATCTGTCCAATTTATTCTTAAATGTTAAAAAAGAACCCGCATTTACCACCTCATCTGGCAGCTCATTCCATACTCCCACCACTCTCTGTGTGAAGAAGCCCCCGCTAATGTTCCCTTTAAACTTTTCCCCCCTCACCCTTAACCCATGTCCTCTGGCTTTTTTTCTCTCCTTGCCTCAGTGGAAAAAGCCTGCTTGCATTCACTCTATCTATACCCATCATAATTTTATATACCTCTATCAAATCTCCCCTCATTCTTCTACGCTCCAGGGAATAAAGTCCTAACCTATTCAACCTCTCTCTGTAACTGTGTTTCTCAAGTCCTGGCAACATCCTTGTAAACCTTCTCTGCACTCTTTCAACCTTATTTATATCCTTCCTGTAATTTGTTGACCAGAACTGAACACAATACTCCAGATTCGGCCTCACCAATGCCTTATACAACCTCATCATAACATTCCAGCTCTTATACTCAATACTTTGATTAATAAAGGCCAATGTACCAAAAGCTCTCTTTACGACCCTATCTACCTGTGACGCCACTTTTAGGGAATTTTGTATCTGTATTCCCAGATCCCTCTGTTCTACTGCACTCTTCAGTGCCTTACCATTAACCCTGTATGTTCTACCTTGGTTTGTCCTTCCAACTTGGTAGAGAGGGGAACAGGAACGGGTGTTTAATGTCCCAGGGTTTTGATGTTTTAGAAAAGACAGAGAGAGAGACAAGAGAGGAGGGGGGGAGTTGCACTGCTAATCAGAAACAAGATCGCAGCAGCACCCAGAGGGAAGATGATGGAGAGCTCATCCACTGAGTGTACGGGTGGAACTCAAAAATAGGGAGGGTGCAGTCACTCATTGTATAAACGTACCTACCAATAGCCACCGGGACACTGAGGAACAGATTTGCAAGCAGATTAAAGAAAGATGTAAAAGCAATACAGTTGTTGTTATAGGGATTTCAACCTACTTGATATAAGCTACAACCTTCTTCGAGCAAGTGTTTTAGATGGGACAGAATTCGTTAGGTGAATCCAGGAAGGGTTCTTAAATCCATATGTAGATAGTCTAACAAGAGGACCTGGTCTTGGGTAATGAGCCTGGCCAGGTGATCAACATCACAGTAGGTGAGCAGTTAGCAAACAGTGACAACAACTCTTGAAGTTTTTAGATAAGGATAAGTATTGACCTCTTGGGAGAATAATAGATTGAAGCGGAGCAAATTGCAAGAGCGTTAGGCAAGAACTAAGGATATTCAATAGGGAACAGTTGTTTTTGGGCAAGTCCACATCTGGCATATAAAGGATGTTTAAAGACCGACTGCGCAGGGTACAGGACAGGTATGAGCCAGTAAGAAGAAAGGACAAGGATGACAAGATAAGAGAATTTGGATGTTGAGAGAGGTAATGAATTTAATCAAGAAGAGAAAGTCTAGTCAAGTAAATGTTATTGTAATTTAAATATATGCATGTATATAACATATATAACCATATAATGTATATAGAAGTGGTACAACATTTCTTCAAACCAGGGTGTAAAGCATATTCGCACACATGACACACAATAACTTATGAAGGTATGAAGGTAAGGTTAAAAAAAGAAAAGCATGTAAAGTTTTGGAACCTGGAATAAAGTGGAGTCTGTGAGGGTTAAAAAGAAGCCAGAATAGAACTCAGGAAGGGAATGTGAAAAGCCAGGAGGGACCGTAACGAGTCCTTGGCAAGTAGGATTTAAAAGAATCCCAAGGCATTCTATACATAAAGAACAAGAGCATATCTCTAGCACTCACATGGCAGATGGAGTTTAACCCAGCCAAATGTGAAGTCTTGGTAGGTCAAATGCAAAGAGACAGTGCACTGTTAAGGGCAAGACCCTTCACGGTGTTGATGAGCAGAGGGATCTTGAGGCCCAAGTTCATAGCTCCCTGAAAGTGGCTACGAAGGTTGATAGGGTGGCTGAGAGGGCACATGACATGCTTGCCTTTACTAGTCAAGACATTGAGTTCAAAAGTTGGGAAGTTATGTTGCATCTTTATAAAGCTTTAGAAACATAGAAACATAGAAAACCTACAGCAAAATACAGGGTCTTCAGCCCACAAAGCTGTGCCGAACATGTCCTTACTTTTGAAATTACCTAGGCTTTACCCATAGCCCTCTATTTTTCTAAGCTCCACATACCTATCCAGGAGTCCCTTAAAAGACCCTATCGTTTCCGCCTCCATCGCCGCCGCCAGCAGCCCATTTCACGCACTCACCAATCTCTGCGTAAAAAATTTACCCTGACATCTCCTCTGTACCTACTTCCAAGCACCTTAAAACTGTGCCCTCTCGTGTTAACCATTTCAGTCCTGGGGAAAAGCCTCTGACTATCCACATGATCAATGCCTCTCATCATCTTATACATCACAATCAGGTCACCTCTCATCTTCCATCGCTCCAAGGAGAAAAGGCCAAGTTCATTCAACCTATTCTCGTAAGACATGCTCCCCAATCTAGGCAACATCCTTGTAAATCTCCTCTGCACCATTTCTATAGTTTCCACATCCGTCCTGTAGTGAGGTGACCAGAACTGAGCACAGTCCTCCAAGTAGGGTCTGACCAGGGTCCTATATGGCTGCAACATTACCCCTCAGCTCTTAAACTCAATCCCACGGTTGATGAAGGCCAATACACCGTGTGCCTTCTTAACGACAGAGTCAACCTGCGCAGCAGCTTTGAGTGTCCTATGGACTCGGACTGCAAGATCCCTCTGATCCTCTACACTGCCAAGAGTCTTACCATTAATACTATATTCTGCCATCATATTTGACCTACCAAAATGAATCACCTCACACTTATCTAGGTTGAACTCCATCTGCCACTTCTCAGCCCAGTTTTGCATCCTATCGATGTCCCACTGTAACCTCTGACAGTCCTCCACGCTATCCACAACACCCCCAACCTTTGTGTCATCAGCAAATTTACTAACCCATCCCTCTACCCCCTCATCCACGTCATTTATAAAAATCATGAACAGAAGGAGTCTGAGAACAGATCCCTGAGGCACACCACTGGTCACTGACCCCCATGCAGAATATGACCCATCTACAACCACTCTTTGCCTTCTGTGTGCAAACCCATTCTGGATCCACAAAGCAATGTCCTCTTGAATCCCATGGCTTCTTATTTTCTCAATAAGCCTTGCATGGGGTATGTTATCAAATGCCTTGCCGAAATCCATATACACTACATCTCTACCCTCATCAATCTGTTTAGTCACATCCTCAAAAAATTCAATCAGGCTTGTAAGACACGACCTGCCTTTGACAAAGCCATGCTGACTATTCCTAACCATATTATGCCTCTCAAAATGTTCAAAAATCCTGCCTCTCAGGATCTTCTCCATCAACCTCCCAACCACTGAAGTATGACTCACAGGTCTATAATTTCCTGGGCTATCTCTACTCCTTTTCTTGAATAAGGGAACAACATTTGCAACCCTCCAATCCTCCGGAACCTCTCCCGTCCCCATTGATGACTCAAAGATCATTGCCAGAGCCTCAGCAATTTCCTCCCTTGTCTCCCACAGTAGCCTGGAGTATATCTCGTCCGGTCCCAGTGACTTATCCAACTTGATGCTTTGCAAAAGTTCCAGCACATCCTCTTTCTCAAGCTTTTCAGGTCCACTGTAAATCATCCCTACAATCACCAAGGTCCTTTCCCGTAGTGAATACTGAAGCAAAGTATTCATTAAGTACCTCCGCCATCTCCTCCGATTACATACACACTTTCCCAGTGTCACACTTGATAGGTCCTATTCTCTCACACCTTATCCCCTTGCTCTTCACATACTTGTAGAATGCCTTGGGATTTTCCTTGATCTTGCTCGCCAAGGCCTTCTCATGGCCCCTTCTGGCTCTCATAATTTCTTTCTTAAGCTCCTTCCTGCTTATAATCTTCTAGATCTCTATCATAACCTAGTTTTTTGAACCTTTTGTAAGCTTTTTTTTCTTTTTGACTATATTTTCAATAGCCTTTGTACACCATGGTTCCTACACCCTATCATCCTTTCCCTGTCCCATTGGAACGTACCTATGCAGAATGCCATGCAAATATCCCCCTTGAAAATTTGCCACATTTCCATCATACATTTCCCTGAGAACATATGTTCCCAATTTATGCTTCCAAGTTCCTGCCTGATAGCTTTATATTTCCCCTTACTCCAATTAAATGCTTTCCTAACTTGTCCGCTCCTTTCCCTCTGACATTGAGCACATCTACATGGAGCGCTGTTGCAGAAAAGCAGCAGCCATCATCAAGGATCCCCACTGCCTGGGTCATGCTCTCTTCTCACTGCTGCCATCAGGAAGGTGGTACAGGAGCCTCAGGACTCTCAGCACCAGGTTCAGGAACAGTTATTACCCCTCAACCATCTTGCTGTTGAACCAGTAGGGATAATTTCACTTGCCCTATCACTGGAATGTTCCTTCCCTCTCACCATATCTCTTAATGCCCTGACCAAACAGGAATCTATCAACTTCTGCTTTGAATATACTCACAGACTTGGCCTCCACCACAGTTTGTGGCAGAGCATTGCACTGATTCACCACTCTTTGGCTAAAAAGATTCCCTCTAAATGATTACCCTTCACTTCTGAGGCTGTGCCCTCTAGTTCTGGATACCACCATCAGAGGAAAATATCCTCTCCACAACCACCTTATCTACTCTTTTCAACATTCAGTAGGTTTCAATGAGATCCCCATGCATTCTTCTAAATTCCAGTGAGTACAGGCCCAGAGCTGCCAAATGCTCCTCATATGTAATCCCTTCATCTCCGGAATCATCCTCGTAAGCTTCCTCTGGACTCTCCAATGACAATGCATTATTTCAAGTGTGGCCTGACTACTGTCTTATAAAGCTTTAGTATTATCTCCTTGTTTTTTTTTATATTCTATTCCCCTTAAAATAAATGCCAACATTGCATTTGCCTTCTTTACCACAGACTCAACCTGTGAATTAACCTTCTGGGAGTCTTGGACAAGGACTCCTAAGTCCCTCTGCACCTCTGATGTTTGAACCTTCTCCTCATTTAGATAATAGTCTGCACTATTGATCCTTTTACCAAAATGCATTTCCCAACACTGTACTCCATCTGCCACTTTTTTGCACATTCTTCCAATTTGTTTAAGTGCTGCTGCAATCGCATTGCTTCCTCAGCACTCCCTACCACTCCACCTACCTTTGTATCATCCACAAATGTTACCACAAAGCCATTGATTCCACTGTCTAAATCACTGACAAACAATGAGAAGTAGCGGTCCCAATACTGATCCCTGAAGAACACCACTTGTCACCAGCAGCGAACCAGAAAAGGCCCCCTTTATTCCCACTCGCAGCCTCCTGCCTGTCAGCCATTCCTCTATTCATGCCAGTATCTTTCTTGTAACACCACAGGATTTTATCTTGTTAAGCAGCCTCATGTGAGGCATCTTATCAAATGCTTCCCACTCAATTTTGCCACCTTACATGCCCTTTCCCTGGCTTTTATGCAGTCCTTAACTTCAGCCACGGTTGCCTACTCCTGCCATTTGAGAACAGCTTCTACTGTGGGACATATCTATCCTGCATTTTGTGAATTATTCCCAGAAACTTCAGCCACCTCTGCTCTGCTGTCATCCCCACCAGTATCCTCCTCCAATCCACCTGGACAAGCTCCTCTCTCATGTCTCTGTAATTCCCTTTATTCCATTGCGATACTGATACATCTGACTTATGCTTCTCCCTCTCAAATTGCAGTGTGAATACAATCATATTATGATCACTGCCTCCTAAGGGCTCTTTTACATTATTACACAACACCCAATCTAAGATCGCCTTTCTCCCAGTAGGCTCAAGCACAAGCTGTTCTATAGAGCCATCTTGTTGTCTTATCAACCATGGTTGGAAGTTCATCAAAGAGAAGAAAATCTTTGATCTCAAACCTCCACTGCCTTGTGGCTATACCCACTTACAAACAAGAGAACATCTGCAGATGCTGGAGATCCAAGCAACACACACAAAATGGTAAAGGAACTCAGCAGGCCAGGCAGCATCTATGGAAAAGAGTACAGTCGACGTTTTGGGCCAGGATCTTTCATCTTGAAAGAAGAAGAAAAGATGAGGAGTAGATTTAAAAGGTGGGGGATGGGAGGAAGAAACACATGGTAATAGGCAATAGGTGATAAACCGGGGCGGGGGGGGCGCGGTGGAGGGGTGGAATAAAGAGCTGGGAAGCTGATTGGTGAAAGATATAAAGGGCTGGAGAAGGGGGTATCTGATAGGAGAGGACAGAAGGCCATGGAAGAAAGAAAAGGGGGAGGAGCACCAGAGGGAGGGGTGATGAGCAGGTAAGGAGGTAAGGTGAGCGAGGGAGAGGGGGCAGGTTGTATTACCAGAAGTTTGAGAAATCGATGTTCATGCCATTAGGTTGGAGACTACCCAGATGGAATATAAGGAGTTGCTCCTCTAACCTGAGTGTGGTCTCATTGGGACAGTAGAGGAGGCCATGGACGGACATTTCAGAATGGGAATGGGAAATGGAATTAAAATGGGTGATCCCACTTTTTCTGGCAGACGGAGTGTAGGTGCTCAGCAAGGTAATCTGCCAATCTATGTTGGGTCTCACTGATATACAGGAGGCCACACAGGGAGCACACCCTGTACAGTAGATGACCCCAGGTGAAGTGGCGCCTCACCTGGAAGGGCTTTTTGGGGCCCTGAATGGTAGTTAAGGAGAAGGTGTAGCACTTGTTCCACATGCAAGTATAAGTGTCAGGAAGGAGACCTGTGGAGAGGGACAAATGGACAAAGGAGTTGTGTAGGGAGTGATCCCTGCAGAAAGCAGAAAGTTGGGGGAGAGAGAAAAATGTGCTTGGTAGTGGGATCCCCTTGGAGATGACGGAAGCTATGGAAGAATCATGTGCTGGAAGTAGAGATGGTGGGGTGGTAGGTGCGGCGGCAGGAGGATGGGGTGTGGGTAGAAGTACTTGAAATAGAAGAGATGCAGTTGAGGGCAGCATTGATATGATGCAGGAAGCAATGCCCCTTTCTTCGAGGAAGGAGGACAGCTCCTTAGTTCTGGAATGAAAAGTCTCATCCTGAGAGCAGGTGTGACAGAGGTGGAGGCATTGAGAGGAAGGGAAGGCATTTTGACGGAGGAATTGAAAGAAAGGGATGGCATTTTGATGGAGGGACAGAGGAATTGAGAGGTGGGAATGGCACTCATTGTGAAGGCTTCAGGCATAAACCCTGAAGGAAAAATTCAGAGCTGCAGTCCCTAAGGCAGTCCTGCATTGAGTTGAATGCTGACTGCAACGCTGCAGATGCCAAACCGTACCAGTCTCTGACGTTCCTTTGGGTTCATCAGCTGTGTGGAGAGGGGGAGCTTGTGGGCAACAGCTTGCTCTCCGCATTGTACTACCCCAGCTTGCATATCACGTTGACAGCTAGGGCGCAGCATCCATGGTCGACCTGATCAGTGGATAGAATCTGCAATAGATTGTTTGAAAGGCTGATGGATGCAGGTATATTTATGAAGCACTGGGATCACCAAGGTACAGCAGGCAACAGAACAAGTGCTTATCAATGGGGTTAGTTTAGATTGGCACTTGAGAGTCAGCGTGGAGATGATGGGCTGAAGGGTCTGATGCAGTGCACTTTCACCCTGACTCTGTGACACTCAACATAGAGTCATAGAAGCGTACAGCATGGAAGCATGGGACTCTTCCATTGTGGCCAAGGTGCCTTCCTCTGAACCTTTGTAAACCTTGTAATTGTACCGACCTCTTCCATTTCCTCTTTATACCCACCACCATCTGTAAGGACGTCTTGTCTCTCAGGCCCCTTTTTAGATCTTTCCTTTCTCACCTTTAATCCATGTCCTCTCATTCTGGGCACCCCGTCTTGGGAAAAAGACTATTACCATTTTACAGCGTGGCAAAGCCATCAGTGTGTGTGTGTGTGTGGACTATGTAAATTGCACTCTGGAACTCTGATTTTGAAGCTGGTCTGCTTGTTCCCTATTTCTGAAATCTTGGCGGTTTAATACCGCCTAAGGCTTCCCGGTGTTTTACCATTGCTACATGGAGTGTTTAGTTTCTTGGAGCTGAAAGTCCAGTTTGTATCTGCACATTGTGGGCAGAACAAATCAAAGAGGAAAGAAAAGTCATTGTGCTCCTTGCCTCATTGTGAAAATCCTACATCTGCTGTGCTTGCGGACCGGTTCCACATAACCAGCTTTATCTGTGGTTCTGAGCTTTGGGTGTCTGTCACTGAGTGCTCAGGCACTGGCTTTTGGCAGCTGGTTTGTCAGCCTGCTCCGATAATCCTTTGCGAGGTGCTTGCATAAAGCCTGGTTGAAAAGCGAACCTCCTGAGCCCCAGCCTTTCCTCTGGTATCTCACTGTCTTACAAGAGTAGGCTGCAGTGCTGTCCTTGCGCCAGATCATGATGGACTGCTCCTGTCGGAGCTGGCCATTGTCTCTACAAGAGGTTGTGGCTGCTTCGCCATGTGTTTGCTGTTAGCGGAGAGGTAGACTGACTCGGAACAATGTTGTGATTAATCTTCGCTGTTTCCTGCAGGCCTTTTTGCTAACGCTAACACACTCCATTAGGCAAGTCCACTAGTTTTCCCTGCCAGCTTTCATTTCCCTCTCTGGCTGACCGAAAATTAAATTCTACTGGATACCCCTGTGCAAAATTGCCTTTTTCCTCCATTAAAGTCATTTTGTATCCCTTGCGTAATGGCTGCACTTGGAGTACTACATACAGTTTTGGTCACCCTGTTAATACAAAGGATACCATTCTAATTGGCTGCATCACCACCTGCTACTGCACAGGATTGAAATAAACTCAAGAACTGTAAACTCAGTCACTTCCATCATGGGACCCCCACGCCCACCCAGGACATGCCTTCTTCTCATTGCTACCATCAGGAAGGAGGTACAGGAACCTGAAGGCACACACTCAATGATTCAGGAACAGCTTCTTCCCCTCTGCCATCCAACTTCTAATGAACCCATGAACACTACCTCACTAATTTTTAAAATTTTTATTTTTGCATTATTTTTTAATTTAACTATTTAATATATTATTATTCTTATAGGCATCCGTTAGTCTCATGAGACCATGGATTTGCGCCTTGAAAGGTTTCCAGGGCGCAGGCCTGGGCAAGGTTGTATGGAAGACTGGCAGTTGTCCATGCTGCAAATCTCCCCTCTCCACGCCACCGATGTTGTCCAAGGGAAGGGCATTAGTGCCTTGCTCAAGGACACAACACGCTGCCTCAGCTGAGGCTCAAACTAGCAACCTTCAGATCACTAGACCAATGCCTTAACCACTTGGCCAAGCGTCAAAACTTTAATATATACTGTACATATATTAATATATAATATATATACACTGTAATTCACATTTTTTGACTTTTATTATGTATTGCATCATACTGTTGCTGCAAAGACAACAAATTTCATGATATATATTTCAATGGTTCCATTTAATATCAGAGAATGTATACAATATACAACCTGAATATTTTGTTTTTCGCAGACATCCAAGAAAATAGAAGACAGCCCTAAAGAATGAGTGACAGTAAAGACGTTAGAACCCCAAAGCCCCCAAGACTCCCCCTCTCCCGCACAAGCAACAACAAAGCAAAGACCCTCTCCCACCCCCACTTACTTCAGCAAAAACTAATCGTTCACCTGACAATTCGACATACCACAGGCTCTCTCTCTCTCCCTAATAAAGGGACAGAGTGGTGTCACACAGGTGTCACGCTGCAAGAAGGGAGACTAACAAGACAAAAAAATACACTCGCTGATTTATGGTGTTAAAGTCTGCTACGTCGCTTTTTTTCCCCAAGTTCTCCCACTAGAGGATCGGCAACAAACCCTCCCCCACCAATGAATGAGAGGGAGCACACGATTTGCCAAGAAAAGAGCCCCCAGCAGCTGATCTGCTGTTTTGTTTTCTCCTGTGAGGCTTCAATCAGTGGCACTGGCTTAGAATCAGTTCGTACCCAGGGCCGTAAAGCTTCAGAACCCCAAATGTACGCTCGTCTCTCAACCAAATTTTAGTAATGGCCACAACATCATAGTTTCATGTACTGATCCTTGCTCTAAATTCATCACCCTTTCCCATAATACCCCAAGCTTTAAAATATAATGCAAACTACCCAACCCATCATACCTGCTAATTTGATTTTGCCTTTCACTATTTTCCCTAACATTTACCTTCTGGTCCAATCCTTCCCTTATTGACCTGGGGCTCCAGTACCCAGCCCTCTGCAAAACGAGTTTAAACTGTCGTGAGTAGCATGAGGAAACGTCCCGTTCAGGATATTGGTTCCCCCCACCCCCCAGTTCAGGTGCCCCCCCAGTTCTCTTCTACAGGCCACCCCTTCCCCAGAAAATGTTCCAATGATCCAAGAACTTGAAACCCTGTCCCTGCACCATCTCCACAGCTACTCATTCACGTGTGCTATCACCCCATTCCTACCCGCACTAGCCCACGGCACCAGGAGTAATCCAGAGATTATTACCTTGGAGGTTCTTCTCCTCAGCCTCTTTCCTAACTCCCTATACTCACTGTGTAGGACCTCTTCCTCTTTTCTGCCGATGTCATTGGTGCTAATATGCACCAAGACCTCTGGCTGTTCACCCTCTCCTTGGAGAATATCCTGTAGCCGCTCCAATACATCCTGGACCCTAGCACCGAGGAGGCAACACACCATCCTAGTGTCTCTCTTGTGGCCAGAGAATCTCCTTTCTGTCCCTTTAATTTTCGAGTTCTCTATAACTGCTGCACTGCCTGACTTTACCCTTCCCTGTCGAGCCACGGTGCCACCAGCCTGGCTGCTGCTGCCGTGCTCGGATAGGTCATCACCCCAGCAGCATGGAAAATGGTATACTGAGGGGATGACCCACATGGGAACCCTGTACTGACTACTTATCCCTTGATCACTCCTGGTGTTCACCTATCTGCTGCCCGAAGCCTGTAGTCTGGGTGTGACCATCTCATCTTCACCCTCCTGAATGACCCTGAGCACATCCGTCTCCAGCTCCTGCTTCTTCACTCGGTCAGTCAGGTGATGAAGTTGGGTTTACTTTCTACAGACGCAGTCATCGGGCTTACCTCTCCTGAGCTGTGGCTCTGCCTCATCTCGCTGAAGCCTGTTCAGCCAAAGTCTTCCCACTTTATCAATGGCACACTCTGACAATGGCCGCTCCACTTGAGCCAACCTTCCTTTTATTTGCAGCTGAGTTTAGGCCTCTGACACTGACACTTCTGGCGCCTGTGCAGAGCACTAAGACTGGCCTTAACCGAACCTACTCCTTTTATACTCTCTCTCCCGACTTCTATACAGCACTGGCAATGACACTCACACTGCACATGAGTCGCTGAAAAAAGTATTGTGAAGACTGACTCTGAGTACACAAATATCCCAACTATTGATAGTATCAGCTATGCCTGTGGCCATGTTTGATGTGTGAAGTGAAAATTTCAGTCTGATCTGCAAGCTTTCTTGAACATTGTTGCAATGGTACAAATAAAGTAAACTGTAGTTGCCAGGTTGGATGCAGGCTGTTTAACATGACCCCATTGTCTAATGTCTGGCTGATGCATAAGAGCATCTCATGGTCACTTCACATTGCAAACCATAACTTGAAGCAGCCAGCCCCCGTTGAGGGCCAGCAGCCTGTGCTCTGTGTAATCTAACTGACTACTGTTCGCAACTTACATTAAGAAGCGAAGACAGGTTCTTGTTTGAAGTAATATATGATATCTTAACATAATTCCATATCTCCAGAATGATACCTAGTACTTGAATTATTTTCTCTGGAGTGGCTGAAGCTGAAGGGGAACGTGGTGAAGGTTTGTACAATTACAAGGGTTTAATTAGAATGGAGAGTTAGTATCTTTTAACCAGGGTTGAAACGACTAACACCAGAATGTGTGCCGTTAAAGTGAGAGGGGGGTAACTTCAAAGAAAGTGTGTGGGGCAATTTATTTCTGCAGGGAATGGTGAGTGCCTGGAATGCACTGCCCGGGTTGACTGGTGCATTATGTAGGCAGGTGAATATGAAGCAAATGGGGTTGGGGGTTGAAGTGAATATTGTGCACACAGAAGGGACTGGTTCAATTAGGCATTTAATTACTAATTTAATTAGTTTGGCATAACATTGTCTGCTGAAGAGCCTGTTTCTGTGCTATACTGGGCTACGTTTTATGTTCAGTGCTCTAGACTCTATGGTGCTGTTGCACACTGATTAGTGAAGGAGCTGGTAAGGGACCCCTTTCTGAAAGGCGGCTCACTTTTCCACTCAGTTCCTTCGCCGGATGGTTGCCACAAGGACACACAGTCCGGGAATATGCCACATCTGCATCACGTGGTGTTTCCTAGCTACTGTTGGAGTTGGAGAGCCAATTGGATTAGTGAGTGAGAGACTGCACTGATAGTCATAGTCATACTTTATTGATCCCGGGGGAAATTGGTTTTCATTACAGTTGCACCATAAATAATAAATAGTAATAAAACCATAAATAGTTAAATAGTAATATGTAAGTTATGCCAGTAAGTTATGAAATAAGTCCAGGACCAGCCTATTGGCTCAGGGTGTCTGACCCTCCAAGGGAGGAGTTGTAAAGTTTGATGGCCACAGGCAGGAATGACTTCCTATGACGCTCTGTGTTGCATCTCAGTGGAATGAGTCTCTGTCTGAATGTACTCCTCTGCCCACCCAGTACATTATGTAGTGGATGGGAGACATTGTCCAAGATGGCATGCAACTTAGACAGCATACTCTTTTCAGATACCACCATCAGAGAGTCTAGTTCCATCCCCACAACATCACTGGCCTTACGAATGAGTTTGTTGATTCTGTTGGTGTCTGCTACCCTCAGCCTGCTGCCCCAGCACACAACAGCAAACATGATAGCACTGACCACCACAGACTCGTAAAACATCCTTAGCATTGTCCGGCAGATGTTAAAGGACCTCAGTCTCCTCAGGAAATAGAGACGGCTCTGACCCTTCTTGTAGACAGCCTCAGTGTTCTTTGACCAGACCAGTTTATTGTCAATTCGTATCCCCAGGTATTTGTAATTCTCCACCATGTCCACACTGACCCCCTGGATGGAAACAGGGGTCACCGGTACCTTAGCTCTCCTCAGGTCTACCACCAGCTCCTTAGTCCTTTTCACATTAAGTTGCAGATAATTCTGCTCACACCATGTGACAAAGTTTCCTACCGTAGCCCTGTACTCAGCCTCAGCTCCCCTGCTGATGCATCTAACTATGGCAGAGCCATCCGAAAACTTCTGAAGATGACAAGACTCTGTGCAGTAGTTGAAGTCCGAGGTGTAAATGGTGAAAAGAAAGGGAGACGAGACAGTCCCCTGTGGAGCCCCAGTGCTCTGATCACTCTGTCGGACACACAGTGTTGCAAGCACACGTACTGTGGTCTGCCAGTCAGGTAATCAAGAGTCCATGACACCAGGGAAGCATCCATCTGCATCGCCGTCAGCTTCTCCCCCAGCAGAGCAGGGCGGGTGGTGTTGAACGCACTGGAGAAGGAAAAAAAAATGACCCTCACAGTGCTCGCTGGCTTGTCCAGGTGGGCGTAGACACGGTTCAGCAGGTAGACGATGGCATCCTCAACTCCTAGTCGGGGCTGGTAGGCATACTGGAGGGGATCTAAGTGTGGCCTGACCATAGGCCGGAGCAGCTCCAGAACAAGTCTCTCCAGGGTCTTCATGATGTGGGAGGTGAATGCCACCGGTCTGTAGTCATTGAGGCCGCTGGGACACGGCGTCTTCGGCACAGGGATGAATCAGGACGTCTTCCACAGCACAGGAACCCTCCAGAGCCTCAGGCTCAGGTTGAATACATGGCGAAGTACTCCACATAGCTGAGGGACACAGGCTTTGAGCACCCTGGTACTGACACCATCCGGTCCTGCAGCCTTGCTTGGGTTGAGACGTTTCAGCTGTATTCTCACCTGTAGAGCTGTGAAGCCCACTGTGATGGTTTCGTGTGGGGAAGGGGTATAGTCATGAGAGCAGGGTGGGGGACTGTGAGGAGGGGTAGGAGGGGAGAGTGGAATATGTGTTGGTTGGGGGCCGACAACAGATGGCTCATGTGGGGGATGGGCAGGGGCCACACTGTCAAATCTGTTACAGAACAAGTTAAGTTTATTGGCCCTGTCCATACTGCCTTTAGCTCTTCTGTTGCTAGTTTGCCGGAACCCAGTGATGGTCCTCATCCCCCTCCAGACCTCTCTCATGTTGTTCTGCTGGAGTTTCCACTCAAGCTTCCTCCTGTACCTGTCTTTAGCCTCCCTGATCCTGGCTTTCAGGTCCCTCTGTATTGCCCTCAGCTCCTCCCTATTTCCATCTCTAAACGCCCGCTTTTTAGCGTTCAGGATGTCCTTAATGTCCTTTGTCACCCATGGCTTGTTATTTGAATAACAAAGGACAGTTCTTGTCGGAACATTGCAGTCCACACAGAAGTTGATGTAATCAGTGATGCACTCCGTGAGCCCATCATTATCCTCTCCATGTGGCTCACAGAGTGCCTGCCAGCTGAGAGAGAGATGGTTGCAGCTGGGGAGTGAGGGACACAGCTGAGGGAGTGAGGGTCACAGCTGAGGGAGACATAGGCAGAGGGAGGAGAGTAAGGGGCACAGCTGGGGAGTGAGGGACACAGCTGAGGTGTGAGGGACACAACTGAGGGAGAGATGGACGCAGCTGGGGAGTGAAGGACGCAGCTGGAGAGTGAGGGACACAGCTGGGGAATGAGGGACACAGCTGAAGGAGTGAAGGACGCAGCGCTGGGGAGTGAGGGACACAACTGAAGGACACAGCTGAGGAGTGAAGGACACAGCTGGGGTGTGATGGACACAGCTGGGGAGTGAGGGACACAACTGGCGAGTGAAGGACACAGCTGAGGAGTGAAGGACACAGCTGGGGAGTGAGGGCACAGCTGGGGAGTGAGGGACACAGCTGGGGAGTGAGGGACACAGCTGGGAGAATGAAGGACACAGCTGGAGAGTGAGGGACACAGCTGGGGTGTGAGGGACACAACTGGCGAGTGAAGGACGCAGCTGGAGAGTGAGGGACACAGCTGGGGAATGAGGGACACAGCTGAAGGAGTGAAGGACGCAGCGCTGGGGAGTGAGGGACACAACTGAAGGACACAGCTGAGGAGTGAAGGACACAGCTGGGGTGTGATGGACACAGCTGGGGAGTGAGGGACACAACTGGCGAGTGAAGGACACAGCTGAGGAGTGAAGGACACAGCTGGGGTGTGATGGACACAGCTGGGGTGTGATGGACACAGCTGGGGAGTGAAGGACACAGCTGAGGAGTGAAGGACACAGCTGGGGAGTGAGGGCACAGCTGGGGAGTGAGGGACACAGCTGGGGAGTGAGGGACACAGCTGGGAGAATGAAGGACACAGCTGGAGAGTGAGGGACACAGCTGGGGTGTGAGGGACACAACTGGCGAGTGAAGGACACAGCTGGAGAGTGAGGGACACAGCTGGGGTGTGAGGGACACAACTGGCGAGTGAAGGACACAGCTGAGGAGTGAAGGACACAGCTGGGGAGTGAGGGACACAGCTGGGGGAATGAAGACACAGCTGAGGAGTGAGGGACACAGCTGGGGAGTGAGGGACACAGCTGGGGAGTGAGGGCACAGCTGAGGGAGAGATGGACACAGCTGAGGGGGTGAGGGACACAGCTGGGGGAATGAAGACACAGCTGAGGAGTGAAGGACACAGCTGGGAGAATGAAGGACACAGCTGGAGAGTGAGGGACACAGCTGGGGTGTGAGGGACACAACTGGCGAGTGAAGGACACAGCTGAGGAGTGAAGGACACAGCTGGGGAGTGAGGGACACAGCTGGGGGAATGAAGACACAGCTGAGGAGTGAGGGACACAGCTGGGGAGTGAAGGACACAGCTGAGGAGTGAAGGACACAGCTGGGGAGTGAGGGCACAGCTGGGGAGTGAGGGACACAGCTGGGGAGTGAGGGACACAGCTGGGAGAATGAAGGACACAGCTGGAGAGTGAGGGACACAGCTGGGGTGTGAGGGACACAACTGGCGAGTGAAGGACACAGCTGGAGAGTGAGGGACACAGCTGGGGTGTGAGGGACACAACTGGCGAGTGAAGGACACAGCTGAGGAGTGAAGGACACAGCTGGGGAGTGAGGGACACAGCTGGGGGAATGAAGACACAGCTGAGGAGTGAGGGACACAGCTGGGGAGTGAGGGACACAGCTGGGGAGTGAGGGCACAGCTGAGGGAGAGATGGACACAGCTGGGGGAATGAAGACACAGCTGAGGGAGAGATGGACACAGCTGAGGGGGTGAGGGACACAGCTGGGGGAATGACGGAACCAACCTGGGGAAGGGAGAGTAATAGACAGAAGTGAGTGTTACTGACATGATTGGAGAGTGTCACTAGTAATGACAGGGGAAGGTGTTGTGATAAAGAGAACTTGCTGAATGAGACTGAAATAGAAATGGAAAATTGTAGTAGGTTTATGAGAACAGAAGCAATAGTTTGGAGAATGATGCTTCTGGAAGGATTGGGGACATTTGGAGAGATGTACATAAGAAATACAAGCAAGGGGAGACAATTCACTCTATTTCGCCTCTTCTCCCATTCAATTGCTGATCTTTTACCTCAGTGATTCTTTGCTGCAATAACCCCATATCCCTTGGTTCCTTAAATATACAGAAATCTATTGCTCCCTGTCTTAAATATAGTCAGCAACAAAGTCTCCACAGTTAATTTTTGTGTACAATTCCGAAGTTTCACCATAATTCTGGTTAATGTCTCTTCCTAATTGTGTGCTCTATCTGCACATTGACATTAAACAATTTATGCACACAAATAGCCAGGCCCCTCTATGCTCTTCAATCTCACACCATTGAAAAGGATTGTTAGGTTAACACCCAATGCTGATCCTGCTGTCACACCACTAGTTACAGCATCATAAAAGAACAAGTAATTCTCATCCTGTTTCTGTCCCTTATGTTCCTACATTCTTAATCACCTCGTGTCGTATCGTATCAAAGACCTTCTGAGGATCTACTGTGCCCACATTAGCCAGTTTAATTCAAAAGGCACAATGATATTTGGGAAGTAACTCAGACAAATTCAAAAGCCATTAATTTGTGACACTGATTTAATTGGCGTGTTTATGACTGAAGAAAGAATAGGATATGAGGGCTTTTGCAGAGGAGACCAGGATGTTGTCCGAATTAGAATGTGCAATTCAGAGGGATAGATTTTACAAATTTTGATTGTTTTGTCTGGAGCACTGGAGGCTGAGGGAAGCTGCTGAAATTATGAAAGGCAGAGACATGACAGATAATACTATTCTTTTCCTCAGCGTGGAAATGTCAAAAACAAGAGCCCATAGCTTTAAAGTGAAAAGGGGAATATTTAAAGGAGATTTATGAAGTAAATAATTAATACCTGGCAGATACATTTAAAACGTTTAATATATTCTTGGATAGGCACATGGGTGATAGAAAAATGGAGGGCTATGTGGGAGGGAAGGGATAGATTGAGCTTAGAGTGTAGAAGGTTGGCACAATATTGTGGGCTGAAGGGCCTGTACTATGCTGTGGTGTTCTAGGGAAATGCTGCCAGGGTAGGTAATGGAGAAAGATGTGATAGTACTGTTTGCAGCATGTGAACAGGAAGAGAATTGAAGGAAAAGACCACATGCAGGCAGATAAGTGAGCTAAATTAGCATCATGGTCAGCAGAGACATTGTGGACCGAATAGCTTTTTGCTGTGCTGTACTGTTCTGTGTTCTCTGTACTGTCCTGTGTTCTCTGTACTGTTCTGTATTCTCTGTACTGTTCTGTGTTCTCTGTAGTGTCCTGTGTTCTCTGTACTGTTCTGTGTTCTCTGTACTGTCCTGTGCTCTCTGTAGTGTCCTGTGTTCTCTGTACTGTTCTGTGTTCTCTGTACTGTTCTGTATTCTCTGTACTGTTCTGTGTTCTCTGTACTGTCCTGTGCTCTCTGTAGTGTCCTGTGTTCTCTGTACTGTTCTGTGTTCTCTGTACTGTTCTGTATTCTCTGTACTGTTCTGTGTTCTCTGTACTGTTCTGTATTCTCTGTACTGTTCTGTGTTCTCTGTACTGTCCTGTGCTCTCCATACCATTCTGTGTTCTCTGTACTGTCCTGTGCTCTCTGTGCTGTTCTGTGTTCTCTGTACTGTCCTGTGCTCTCTGTACCGTTCTGTGTTCTCTATACCGTTCCGTGTTCTCTGTACTGTCCTGTGTTCTCTATACCGTTCTGTGTTCTCTGTACTGTTGTGTGTTCTCTGTACTGTCCTGTGTTCTCTGTACTGTCCTGTGCTCTCTGTAGTGTCCTGTGTTCTCTGTACTGTTCTGTGTTCTCTGTACTGTTCTGTATTCTCTGTACTGTTCTGTGTTCTCTGTACTGTTCTGTATTCTCTGTACTGTTCTGTGTTCTCTGTACTGTCCTGTGCTCTCCATACCATTCTGTGTTCTCTGTACTGTCCTGTGCTCTCTGTGCTGTTCTGTGTTCTCTGTACTGTCCTGTGCTCTCTGTACCGTTCTGTGTTCTCTATACCGTTCCGTGTTCTCTGTACTGTCCTGTGTTCTCTATACCGTTCTGTGTTCTCTGTACTGTTGTGTGTTCTCTGTACTGTCCTGTGTTCTCTATACTGTCCTGTGTTCTCTGTACTGTTGTGTGTTCTATGCATCTACAGACCAGCCATTGATTCCCACTTATCTACTCTGGTAGTGACAATCTCAAACTGTTTCTCTGTCATCTTCAGTTGTAGATTCTACCTGCAACCAAGCTACTGATATCAGACCCACTTTCAGAATGTTCTTGTTTTCTCTCCTGAAATTCAGTTGTTTGTTACATAGAAACATAGAAACATAGAAAATAGGTGCAGGAGTAGGCATTTCAGGATATTTTTTAAAGATGTTAAATTTTGTAAGTTTACAGCCGTTTGCTGGTTATGCACACCTTTCAAAAGCTTGGAAGTAAATTACCTGACCACAAGGTAGTTATTGGCCTTCAGTTCTATTAACACCACTAATATTATTTTCTCAACTCGGTTAAACTCATTACTTATTCCAGGAATCTAAAATCTCTGCATCTTCTTCCATGACGACAGACACAAAGTACTTGTTTAAGTTCCCTGAAATTTCCTTGCAGCCCAATATATTTTCTCCTGTTGTTGTCTCTGAGAAATTTGGATGAACATTACTGACATTTTCCTATCTCGCTTTCACATTTTCTCACCAGATTACTGTCCCGTTCCTTGCTGTAACTGGAAATATTTCCAGTCCTCAGGATTACTGTTTTTCCTGTCTTCCATAATCATCTTCAACAATCCACAATTGAAACAAATTCCACATCTTTGCAAGTGAGACGGACAGACATATCTAGCAATGGGACTGACACACAGCTGGGACAGGAAGCCTGACAGACAAATCAGGAGTGAGACATTAATTTAAACAGCTGGAAGAGTGAGACTGACAAAAGTGGAATAGTGTGGTTGACAAATACACTTAGTGTGAACCAAACAGGAACAGCAGGGCAGAGGGAGATGGAAGTATACACTGAGGTGAAGGAGTCTGCTAGGCAGCTGAGTTAGAGATAGGCAGATACATCCAGGAGAGATAGACTGACAAAAACATCTGGAAAGATTAAAGGTTCAAAGCTTCAAAGGTACAATTTAATGTCAGGGAAATGTATACAATATACACCCTGAAATGCTTTTTCTTCGCAAACAGAGGAATGTTCTAAAGAATGAACAATAGTTAAATGTTAGCTCCCCAAAGTCGCCCCCAGCTCCCCCCTTCCATACGTAAGCGACAGTGAGCAACAGTCCCTCCCTCCACTGGCAAAAAGCAGGCATCGGCACTGCCACTGAGCACTCAGTGTGAGCAAAGCAACGGCAAAGACACAGACTTGCAGTACCCCAAAGACTTTGTGTTCCACCCGGTATTCGACATACCACAGGCTCTCTCTCTCCCTAATAAGGGAGAAGAGGTGTCTCCATTTTCCCAGCGAGCGGGGAGACATAACAAACAACTCACTGGTTCACAATGTTAGAAGTCCATTACGTCGCTTTATTAGAATGGCAGCCTTCTGTGAGAGTAGACTGAGAGACACGTCTGGGAGAGTTAGACTGACAGACAAGTCTGGGAGAGTAGACTGACAGAAAAGTCTGGGAGAGTTAGACTGACAGACAAGTCTGGGAGAGTTAGACCGAGAGACACGTCTGGGAGAGTTAGACTGAGAGACAAGTCTGGGAGAGTTAGACTGAGAGACACGTCTGTGAGAGTTGGACTGACAGACACGTCTTTGAGAGTTAGACTGACAGACAAGTCTGTGAGAGACAAGTCTGGGAGAGTTAGACTGACAAACAAGTCTGGGAGAGTTAGACTGAGAGACACGTCTGGGAGAGTTAGACTGAGAGACAAATCTGGGAGAGTTAGACTGAGAGACACGTCTGGGAGAGTTAGACTGAGAGACATGTCTGGGAGAGTTAGACTGACAGACAAGTCTGGGAGAGTTAGACTGAGAGACATGTCTGGTAGAGTTAGACTGACAGACAAGTCTGGGAGAGATAGACTGACAGACAACTGGGAGAGTTAGACTGAGAGACTCATCTGGGAGAGTTAGACTGAGAGACGCGTCTGTGAGAGTTAGACTGACAGACACACCTGGGAGAGTTAGACTGAGAGACAAGTCTGGGAGAGTTAGACTGAGAGACACGTCTGGGAGAGTTAGACTGACAGACAAGTCTGGGAGAGTTAGACTGAGAGACACGTCTGGGAGAGTTAGACTTGACAGACAAGTCTGGGAGAGTTAGACTGAGAGACACGTCTGTGAGAGTTAGACTGACAGACACGTCTTTGAGAGTTAGACTGAGAGACACGTCTGGGAGAGTTAGACTGACAGACAAGTCTGGGAGAGTTAGACTAAGAGACACGTCTGGGAGAGTTAGACTGAGAGACACGTCTGGGAGAGTTAGACTGACAGACAAGTCTGGGAGAGTTAGACTGAGAGACACGTCTGTGAGAGTTAGACTGACAGACACATCTTTGAGAGTTAGACTGAGAGACACGTCTGGGAGAGTTAGACTGACAGACACGTCTGGGAGAGTTAGACTGAGAGACACGTCTGGGAGAGTTAGACTGAGAGACAAGTCTGGGAGAGTTAGACTGACAGACAAGTCTGTGAGAGTTAGACTGACAGACACGTCTGGGAGAGTTAGACTGAGAGACACGTCTGGGAGAGTTAAACTGAGAGACAAGTCTGGGAGAGTTAGACTGAGAGACACGTTTGTGAGAGTTAGACTGACAGACTCGTCTTTGAGAGTTAGACTGACAGACACGTCGGGGAGAGTTAGACTGACAGACAAGTCTGGGAGAGATAGACTGACGGACAACTGGGAGAGTTAGACTGAGAGACACATCTGGGAGAGTTAGACTGAGAGACACGTCTGTGAGAGTTAGACTGACAGACACATCTGGGAGAGTTAGACTGAGAGACACGTCTGGGAGAGTTAGACTGAGAGACACGTCTGGGAGAGTTAGACTGAGAGACACGTCTTTGAGAGTTAGACTGAGAGACACGTCTGGGAGAGTTAGACTGACAGACAAGTCTGGGAGAGTTAGACTGAGAGAAACATCTGAGAGAGTTAGACTGACAAACAAGTCTGGGAGAATTAGACTGAGAGACAAGTCTGGGAGAGTTAGACTGAGAGACATGTCTGGGAGAGTTAGACTGAGAGACACGTCTGGGAGAGTTAGACTGAGAGACAAGTCTGGGAGAGTTAGACTGAGAGACACGTCTGGGAGAGTTAGACTGACAAACAAGTCTGGGAGAGTTAGACTGAGAGACACGTCTGTGAGAGTTAGACTGACAGACACGTCTTTGAGAGTTAGACTGAGAGACACGTCTGGGAGAGTTAGACTGACAGACAAGTCTGGGAGAGTTAGACTGAGAGACACGTCTGGGAGAGTTAGACTGAGAGACACGTCTGGGAGAGTTAGACTGAGAGACACGTCTGGGAGAGTTAGACTGAGAGACAAGTCTGGGAGAGTTAGACTGACAGACAAGTCTGTGAGAGTTAGACTGACAGACACGTCTGGGAGAGTTAGACTGAGAGACACGTCTGGGAGAGTTAGACTGAGAGACAAGTATGAGAGAGTTACACTGAGAGACACGTCTGTGAGAGTTAGACTGAGAGACACGTCTGGGAGAGTTAGACTGACAGACAAGTCTGGGAGAGTTAGACTGAGAGACACGTCTGGGAGAGTTAGACTGACAGACAAGTCTGGGAGAGTTAGACTGAGAGACACGTCTGTGAGAATTAGACTGACAGACACATCTTTGAGAGTTAGACTGAGAGACACGTCTGGGAGAGTTAGACTGACAGACAAGTCTGGGAGAGTTAGACTGAGAGACACGTCTGGGAGAGTTAGACTGACAGACACGTCTGGGAGAGTTAGACTGAGAGACACGTCTGGGAGAGTTAGACTGAGAGACAAGTCTGGGAGAGTTAGACTGACAGACAAGTCTGTGAGAGTTAGACTGACAGACACGTCTGGGAGAGTTAGACTGAGAGACACGTCTGGGAGAGTTAAACTGAGAGACAAGTCTGGGAGAGTTAGACTGAGAGACACGTTTGTGAGAGTTAGACTGACAGACTCGTCTTTGAGAGTTAGACTGACAGACACGTCGGGGAGAGTTAGACTGACAGACAAGTCTGGGAGAGATAGACTGACGGACAACTGGGAGAGTTAGACTGAGAGACACATCTGGGAGAGTTAGACTGAGAGACACGTCTGTGAGAGTTAGACTGACAGACACATCTGGGAGAGTTAGACTGAGAGACACGTCTGGGAGAGTTAGACTGAGAGACACGTCTGGGAGAGTTAGACTGAGAGACACGTCTTTGAGAGTTAGACTGAGAGACACGTCTGGGAGAGTTAGACTGACAGACAAGTCTGGGAGAGTTAGACTGAGAGAAACATCTGAGAGAGTTAGACTGACAAACAAGTCTGGGAGAATTAGACTGAGAGACAAGTCTGGGAGAGTTAGACTGAGAGACATGTCTGGGAGAGTTAGACTGAGAGACACGTCTGGGAGAGTTAGACTGACAAACAAGTCTGGGAGAGTTAGACTGAGAGCCACGTCTGTGAGAGTTAGACTGACAGACACGTCTTTGAGAGTTAGACTGAGAGACACGTCTGGGAGAGTTAGACTGACAGACAAGTCTGGGAGAGTTAGACTGAGAGACACGTCTGGGAGAGTTAGACTGAGAGACACGTCTGGGAGAGTTAGACTGAGAGACACGTCTGGGAGAGTTAGACTGAGAGACAAGTCTGGGAGAGTTAGACTGACAGACAAGTCTGTGAGAGTTAGACTGACAGACACGTCTGGGAGAGTTAGACTGAGAGACACGTCTGGGAGAGTTAGACTGAGAGACAAGTATGAGAGAGTTACACTGAGAGACACGTCTGTGAGAGTTAGACTGAGAGACACGTCTGGGAGAGTTAGACTGACAGACAAGTCTGGGAGAGTTAGACTGAGAGACACGTCTGGGAGAGTTAGACTGACAGACAAGTCTGGGAGAGTTAGACTGAGAGACACGTCTGTGAGAGTTAGACTGACAGACACATCTTTGAGAGTTAGACTGAGAGACACGTCTGGGAGAGTTAGACTGACAGACAAGTCTGGGAGAGTTAGACTGAGAGACACGTCTGGGAGAGTTAGACTGACAGACACGTCTGGGAGAGTTAGACTGAGAGACACGTCTGGGAGAGTTAGACTGAGAGACAAGTCTGGGAGAGTTAGACTGACAGACAAGTCTGTGAGAGTTAGACTGACAGACACGTCTGGGAGAGTTAGACTGAGAGACACGTCTGGGAGAGTTAAACTGAGAGACAAGTCTGGGAGAGTTAGACTGAGAGACACGTTTGTGAGAGTTAGACTGACAGACTCGTCTTTGAGAGTTAGACTGACAGACACGTCGGGGAGAGTTAGACTGACAGACAAGTCTGGGAGAGATAGACTGACGGACAACTGGGAGAGTTAGACTGAGAGACACATCTGGGAGAGTTAGACTGAGAGACACGTCTGTGAGAGTTAGACTGACAGACACATCTGGGAGAGTTAGACTGAGAGACACGTCTGGGAGAGTTAGACTGAGAGACACGTCTGGGAGAGTTAGACTGAGAGACACGTCTTTGAGAGTTAGACTGAGAGACACGTCTGGGAGAGTTAGACTGACAGACAAGTCTGGGAGAGTTAGACTGAGAGAAACATCTGAGAGAGTTAGACTGACAAACAAGTCTGGGAGAATTAGACTGAGAGACAAGTCTGGGAGAGTTAGACTGAGAGACATGTCTGGGAGAGTTAGACTGAGAGACACGTCTGGGAGAGTTAGACTGAGAGACAAGTCTGGGAGAGTTAGACTGAGAGACACGTCTGGGAGAGTTAGACTGACAAACAAGTCTGGGAGAGTTAGACTGAGAGCCACGTCTGGGAGAGTTAGACTGAGAGACAAGTCTGGGAGAGTTAGACTGAGAGACACGTCTGTGAGAGTTGGACTGACAGACACGTGTTTGAGAGTTAGACTGAGGCTGAGGGAAGCTGCTGAAATTATGAAAGGCAGAGACATGACAGATAATACTATTCTTTTCCTCAGCGTGGAAATGTCAAAAACAAGAGCCCATAGCTTTAAAGTGAAAAGGGGAATATTTAAAGGAGATTTATGAAGTAAATAATTAATACCTGGCAGATACATTTAAAACGTTTAATATATTCTTGGATAGGCACATGGGTGATAGAAAAATGGAGGGCTATGTGGGAGGGAAGGGATAGATTGAGCTTAGAGTGTAGAAGGTTGGCACAATATTGTGGGCTGAAGGGCCTGTACTATGCTGTGGTGTTCTAGGGAAATGCTGCCAGGGTAGGTAATGGAGAAAGATGTGATAGTACTGTTTGCAGCATGTGAACAGGAAGAGAATTGAAGGAAAAGACCACATGCAGGCAGATAAGTGAGCTAAATTAGCATCATGGTCAGCAGAGACATTGTGGACCGAATAGCTTTTTGCTGTGCTGTACTGTTCTGTGTTCTCTGTACTGTCCTGTGTTCTCTGTACTGTTCTGTATTCTCTGTACTGTTCTGTGTTCTCTGTAGTGTCCTGTGTTCTCTGTACTGTTCTGTGTTCTCTGTACTGTCCTGTGCTCTCTGTAGTGTCCTGTGTTCTCTGTACTGTTCTGTGTTCTCTGTACTGTTCTGTATTCTCTGTACTGTTCTGTGTTCTCTGTACTGTCCTGTGCTCTCTGTAGTGTCCTGTGTTCTCTGTACTGTTCTGTGTTCTCTGTACTGTTCTGTATTCTCTGTACTGTTCTGTGTTCTCTGTACTGTTCTGTATTCTCTGTACTGTTCTGTGTTCTCTGTACTGTCCTGTGCTCTCCATACCATTCTGTGTTCTCTGTACTGTCCTGTGCTCTCTGTGCTGTTCTGTGTTCTCTGTACTGTCCTGTGCTCTCTGTACCGTTCTGTGTTCTCTATACCGTTCCGTGTTCTCTGTACTGTCCTGTGTTCTCTATACCGTTCTGTGTTCTCTGTACTGTTGTGTGTTCTCTGTACTGTCCTGTGTTCTCTGTACTGTCCTGTGCTCTCTGTAGTGTCCTGTGTTCTCTGTACTGTTCTGTGTTCTCTGTACTGTTCTGTATTCTCTGTACTGTTCTGTGTTCTCTGTACTGTTCTGTATTCTCTGTACTGTTCTGTGTTCTCTGTACTGTCCTGTGCTCTCCATACCATTCTGTGTTCTCTGTACTGTCCTGTGCTCTCTGTGCTGTTCTGTGTTCTCTGTACTGTCCTGTGCTCTCTGTACCGTTCTGTGTTCTCTATACCGTTCCGTGTTCTCTGTACTGTCCTGTGTTCTCTATACCGTTCTGTGTTCTCTGTACTGTTGTGTGTTCTCTGTACTGTCCTGTGTTCTCTATACTGTCCTGTGTTCTCTGTACTGTTGTGTGTTCTATGCATCTACAGACCAGCCATTGATTCCCACTTATCTACTCTGGTAGTGACAATCTCAAACTGTTTCTCTGTCATCTTCAGTTGTAGATTCTACCTGCAACCAAGCTACTGATATCAGACCCACTTTCAGAATGTTCTTGTTTTCTCTCCTGAAATTCAGTTGTTTGTTACATAGAAACATAGAAACATAGAAAATAGGTGCAGGAGTAGGCATTTCAGGATATTTTTTAAAGATGTTAAATTTTGTAAGTTTACAGCCGTTTGCTGGTTATGCACACCTTTCAAAAGCTTGGAAGTAAATTACCTGACCACAAGGTAGTTATTGGCCTTCAGTTCTATTAACACCACTAATATTATTTTCTCAACTCGGTTAAACTCATTACTTATTCCAGGAATCTAAAATCTCTGCATCTTCTTCCATGACGACAGACACAAAGTACTTGTTTAAGTTCCCTGAAATTTCCTTGCAGCCCAATATATTTTCTCCTGTTGTTGTCTCTGAGAAATTTGGATGAACATTACTGACATTTTCCTATCTCGCTTTCACATTTTCTCACCAGATTACTGTCCCGTTCCTTGCTGTAACTGGAAATATTTCCAGTCCTCAGGATTACTGTTTTTCCTGTCTTCCATAATCATCTTCAACAATCCACAATTGAAACAAATTCCACATCTTTGCAAGTGAGACGGACAGACATATCTAGCAATGGGACTGACACACAGCTGGGACAGGAAGCCTGACAGACAAATCAGGAGTGAGACATTAATTTAAACAGCTGGAAGAGTGAGACTGACAAAAGTGGAATAGTGTGGTTGACAAATACACTTAGTGTGAACCAAACAGGAACAGCAGGGCAGAGGGAGATGGAAGTATACACTGAGGTGAAGGAGTCTGCTAGGCAGCTGAGTTAGAGATAGGCAGATACATCCAGGAGAGATAGACTGACAAAAACATCTGGAAAGATTAAAGGTTCAAAGCTTCAAAGGTACAATTTAATGTCAGGGAAATGTATACAATATACACCCTGAAATGCTTTTTCTTCGCAAACAGAGGAATGTTCTAAAGAATGAACAATAGTTAAATGTTAGCTCCCCAAAGTCGCCCCCAGCTCCCCCCTTCCATACGTAAGCGACAGTGAGCAACAGTCCCTCCCTCCACTGGCAAAAAGCAGGCATCGGCACTGCCACTGAGCACTCAGTGTGAGCAAAGCAACGGCAAAGACACAGACTTGCAGTACCCCAAAGACTTTGTGTTCCACCCGGTATTCGACATACCACAGGCTCTCTCTCTCCCTAATAAGGGAGAAGAGGTGTCTCCATTTTCCCAGCGAGCGGGGAGACATAACAAACAACTCACTGGTTCACAATGTTAGAAGTCCATTACGTCGCTTTATTAGAATGGCAGCCTTCTGTGAGAGTAGACTGAGAGACACGTCTGGGAGAGTTAGACTGACAGACAAGTCTGGGAGAGTAGACTGACAGAAAAGTCTGGGAGAGTTAGACTGACAGACAAGTCTGGGAGAGTTAGACCGAGAGACACGTCTGGGAGAGTTAGACTGAGAGACAAGTCTGGGAGAGTTAGACTGAGAGACACGTCTGTGAGAGTTGGACTGACAGACACGTCTTTGAGAGTTAGACTGACAGACAAGTCTGTGAGAGACAAGTCTGGGAGAGTTAGACTGACAAACAAGTCTGGGAGAGTTAGACTGAGAGACACGTCTGGGAGAGTTAGACTGAGAGACAAATCTGGGAGAGTTAGACTGAGAGACACGTCTGGGAGAGTTAGACTGAGAGACATGTCTGGGAGAGTTAGACTGACAGACAAGTCTGGGAGAGTTAGACTGAGAGACATGTCTGGTAGAGTTAGACTGACAGACAAGTCTGGGAGAGATAGACTGACAGACAACTGGGAGAGTTAGACTGAGAGACTCATCTGGGAGAGTTAGACTGAGAGACGCATCTGTGAGAGTTAGACTGACAGACACACCTGGGAGAGTTAGACTGAGAGACAAGTCTGGGAGAGTTAGACTGAGAGACACGTCTGGGAGAGTTAGACTGACAGACAAGTCTGGGAGAGTTAGACTGAGAGACACGTCTGGGAGAGTTAGACTTGACAGACAAGTCTGGGAGAGTTAGACTGAGAGACACGTCTGTGAGAGTTAGACTGACAGACACGTCTTTGAGAGTTAGACTGAGAGACACGTCTGGGAGAGTTAGACTGACAGACAAGTCTGGGAGAGTTAGACTAAGAGACACGTCTGGGAGAGTTAGACTGAGAGACACGTCTGGGAGAGTTAGACTGACAGACAAGTCTGGGAGAGTTAGACTGAGAGACACGTCTGTGAGAGTTAGACTGACAGACACATCTTTGAGAGTTAGACTGAGAGACACGTCTGGGAGAGTTAGACTGACAGACACGTCTGGGAGAGTTAGACTGAGAGACACGTCTGGGAGAGTTAGACTGAGAGACAAGTCTGGGAGAGTTAGACTGACAGACAAGTCTGTGAGAGTTAGACTGACAGACACGTCTGGGAGAGTTAGACTGAGAGACACGTCTGGGAGAGTTAAACTGAGAGACAAGTCTGGGAGAGTTAGACTGAGAGACACGTTTGTGAGAGTTAGACTGACAGACTCGTCTTTGAGAGTTAGACTGACAGACACGTCGGGGAGAGTTAGACTGACAGACAAGTCTGGGAGAGATAGACTGACGGACAACTGGGAGAGTTAGACTGAGAGACACATCTGGGAGAGTTAGACTGAGAGACACGTCTGTGAGAGTTAGACTGACAGACACATCTGGGAGAGTTAGACTGAGAGACACGTCTGGGAGAGTTAGACTGAGAGACACGTCTGGGAGAGTTAGACTGAGAGACACGTCTTTGAGAGTTAGACTGAGAGACACGTCTGGGAGAGTTAGACTGACAGACAAGTCTGGGAGAGTTAGACTGAGAGAAACATCTGAGAGAGTTAGACTGACAAACAAGTCTGGGAGAATTAGACTGAGAGACAAGTCTGGGAGAGTTAGACTGAGAGACATGTCTGGGAGAGTTAGACTGAGAGACACGTCTGGGAGAGTTAGACTGAGAGACAAGTCTGGGAGAGTTAGACTGAGAGACACGTCTGGGAGAGTTAGACTGACAAACAAGTCTGGGAGAGTTAGACTGAGAGACACGTCTGTGAGAGTTAGACTGACAGACACGTCTTTGAGAGTTAGACTGAGAGACACGTCTGGGAGAGTTAGACTGACAGACAAGTCTGGGAGAGTTAGACTGAGAGACACGTCTGGGAGAGTTAGACTGAGAGACACGTCTGGGAGAGTTAGACTGAGAGACACGTCTGGGAGAGTTAGACTGAGAGACAAGTCTGGGAGAGTTAGACTGACAGACAAGTCTGTGAGAGTTAGACTGACAGACACGTCTGGGAGAGTTAGACTGAGAGACACGTCTGGGAGAGTTAGACTGAGAGACAAGTATGAGAGAGTTACACTGAGAGACACGTCTGTGAGAGTTAGACTGAGAGACACGTCTGGGAGAGTTAGACTGACAGACAAGTCTGGGAGAGTTAGACTGAGAGACACGTCTGGGAGAGTTAGACTGACAGACAAGTCTGGGAGAGTTAGACTGAGAGACACGTCTGTGAGAATTAGACTGACAGACACATCTTTGAGAGTTAGACTGAGAGACACGTCTGGGAGAGTTAGACTGACAGACAAGTCTGGGAGAGTTAGACTGAGAGACACGTCTGGGAGAGTTAGACTGACAGACACGTCTGGGAGAGTTAGACTGAGAGACACGTCTGGGAGAGTTAGACTGAGAGACAAGTCTGGGAGAGTTAGACTGACAGACAAGTCTGTGAGAGTTAGACTGACAGACACGTCTGGGAGAGTTAGACTGAGAGACACGTCTGGGAGAGTTAAACTGAGAGACAAGTCTGGGAGAGTTAGACTGAGAGACACGTTTGTGAGAGTTAGACTGACAGACTCGTCTTTGAGAGTTAGACTGACAGACACGTCGGGGAGAGTTAGACTGACAGACAAGTCTGGGAGAGATAGACTGACGGACAACTGGGAGAGTTAGACTGAGAGACACATCTGGGAGAGTTAGACTGAGAGACACGTCTGTGAGAGTTAGACTGACAGACACATCTGGGAGAGTTAGACTGAGAGACACGTCTGGGAGAGTTAGACTGAGAGACACGTCTGGGAGAGTTAGACTGAGAGACACGTCTTTGAGAGTTAGACTGAGAGACACGTCTGGGAGAGTTAGACTGACAGACAAGTCTGGGAGAGTTAGACTGAGAGAAACATCTGAGAGAGTTAGACTGACAAACAAGTCTGGGAGAATTAGACTGAGAGACAAGTCTGGGAGAGTTAGACTGAGAGACATGTCTGGGAGAGTTAGACTGAGAGACACGTCTGGGAGAGTTAGACTGACAAACAAGTCTGGGAGAGTTAGACTGAGAGCCACGTCTGTGAGAGTTAGACTGACAGACACGTCTTTGAGAGTTAGACTGAGAGACACGTCTGGGAGAGTTAGACTGACAGACAAGTCTGGGAGAGTTAGACTGAGAGACACGTCTGGGAGAGTTAGACTGAGAGACACGTCTGGGAGAGTTAGACTGAGAGACACGTCTGGGAGAGTTAGACTGAGAGACAAGTCTGGGAGAGTTAGACTGACAGACAAGTCTGTGAGAGTTAGACTGACAGACACGTCTGGGAGAGTTAGACTGAGAGACACGTCTGGGAGAGTTAGACTGAGAGACAAGTATGAGAGAGTTACACTGAGAGACACGTCTGTGAGAGTTAGACTGAGAGACA
Organism: Mobula hypostoma; assembly: GCF_963921235.1. Lineage (NCBI taxonomy): Eukaryota > Metazoa > Chordata > Chondrichthyes > Myliobatiformes > Myliobatidae > Mobula > Mobula hypostoma. Next base: position 71,631,129 of record NC_086107.1, on the reverse strand, counting down.
CGTCTGGGAGAGTTAGACTGACAGACAAGTCTGGGAGAGTTAGACTGAGAGACACGTCTGGGAGAGTTAGACTGACAGACAAGTCTGGGAGAGTTAGACTGAGAGACACGTCTGTGAGAGTTAGACTGACAGACACATCTTTGAGAGTTAGACTGAGAGACACGTCTGGGAGAGTTAGACTGACAGACAAGTCTGGGAGAGTTAGACTGAGAGACACGTCTGGGAGAGTTAGACTGACAGACACGTCTGGGAGAGTTAGACTGAGAGACACGTCTGGGAGAGTTAGACTGAGAGACAAGTCTGGGAGAGTTAGACTGACAGACAAGTCTGTGAGAGTTAGACTGACAGACACGTCTGGGAGAGTTAGACTGAGAGACACGTCTGGGAGAGTTAAACTGAGAGACAAGTCTGGGAGAGTTAGACTGAGAGACACGTTTGTGAGAGTTAGACTGACAGACTCGTCTTTGAGAGTTAGACTGACAGACACGTCGGGGAGAGTTAGACTGACAGACAAGTCTGGGAGAGATAGACTGACGGACAACTGGGAGAGTTAGACTGAGAGACACATCTGGGAGAGTTAGACTGAGAGACACGTCTGTGAGAGTTAGACTGACAGACACATCTGGGAGAGTTAGACTGAGAGACACGTCTGGGAGAGTTAGACTGAGAGACACGTCTGGGAGAGTTAGACTGAGAGACACGTCTTTGAGAGTTAGACTGAGAGACACGTCTGGGAGAGTTAGACTGACAGACAAGTCTGGGAGAGTTAGACTGAGAGAAACATCTGAGAGAGTTAGACTGACAAACAAGTCTGGGAGAATTAGACTGAGAGACAAGTCTGGGAGAGTTAGACTGAGAGACATGTCTGGGAGAGTTAGACTGAGAGACACGTCTGGGAGAGTTAGACTGAGAGACAAGTCTGGGAGAGTTAGACTGAGAGACACGTCTGGGAGAGTTAGACTGACAAACAAGTCTGGGAGAGTTAGACTGAGAGCCACGTCTGGGAGAGTTAGACTGAGAGACAAGTCTGGGAGAGTTAGACTGAGAGACACGTCTGTGAGAGTTGGACTGACAGACACGTGTTTGAGAGTTAGACTGACAGACAAGTCTGGGAGAATTAGACTGAGAGACAAGTCTGGGAGAGTTAGACTGAGAGACATGCCTGGGAGAGTTAGACTGAGAGACACGTCTGGGAGAGTTAGACTGACAGACACGTCTGGGAGATGGACCAATCAATGTAGGTGTAGGACTAATTGTCACAACTGGGGATTTGAGTTTGACTCACAACCAGGACAGTGGGACTGACCACATTTGGGAGACTGATTTTGACACACATGGAGTCTGAGACTAGCACACAGCTGGAAGAGTGAGACAATTCACAGCTGTAGGTGTGAGACTGACACAGAGCTGGGGATGTGAGACTGACACAAACAGTGATGGGGAGGGTGGGCCTGACAAATTGCTGGGTGTCTAAGACTGACACAGAGAAGGGATGTGAGACTGACATGCAGCTGGGTGAGTGATGTTGTTTTCACAGTGAGACTAACTGTCTTGGCTGCGTGAATGAGACTGACACCAATGGCTATAGGAGAGAAAGTGACAGAGGCAGCTGAAGATCAAAGACGTTAACAGCTAAAGCTGAGAATTTGATTTATATAGAGCAGTGACATATCTGAGGGGGAGGCTGGAGAAACCGATGAAGATGAGATCAGTGATGCACAGAGCCTACCGAAGGTTGAGAGACGAATATTGTGTGAAGCGAGAAAGTGACAGCAAAGAGGGACAGTGTGACAGACTGTTAAAAGTGTATGAGTTGATAGATCGAACAGACAGCCAGAAATGGCAAAAATGAGAGGGCATACACTGATGGTGACTGGAGGAAAATAGAGGGGGGTGTCAGGGGTAGTTTTTCTACAGAGAGTTTGCGGGATGTGTTACCAGGGGTGGTGATGGAGGCAGATACATAAGGGACATTTAAAAGACTCTTGGGTAGGCACAAGGATGAAAAAAAAATGGACTACTATATGAAAGGGAACGATTGGATTGATCTTAGAGCATTTTAAAAGCTCGACACATAGCTAAAGGGCCTGTACAGTGCTGTACTGTTCCATATTTATGTTCTAAGTGTAGAGGTGCCTGTGAGGATGCTTCCTAACAGAGTGTAGATGTGCAAGTGTGGTGGCCAATAGAACAGAAATTCAAATGGGCAAGGAAGAATGCAACTGCAATAAAAATGTGTGCAGGGATTGACATTGCAATAGTGATGAGGATGAAGGAGATGTATTTGCCAGAATATAGATTTACTATATATAAATGTATAAGAAAATTGATGTTGGAATAAAAATATATTTTGTGACTGATATGGGAATAGAAATGTTTTTGCAAGAAGCATTGGTACTGGAAGAGTGAGAAGGATTGATTTTTGTGAGGGAGACTTGTAGTAAAGAATGTGGTTGGATCTGACTGAACTTAGACTGTTGTGAGGGGAACTGCTACTTGGGTAGCCTTTTGTCTGACAAGGAAATTAATAATCTGATAGAAATATGAATGAGAAGGAGAGACAATGGAATTGACATTCAGGTATGAGGGAGAATGGTAAAGTTGTGCTGGATCATGACAATGAAATGAAGATATGTGTGACAGACAGTGACGCAAACATTGTTTGGATGAGGAAGACTGATATTGGAGTAGAGATACTGTGTGTGCAAGAGAATACTGACATAGGTATGTGGAGAGATGTGTGTGCATGTGTGTGTGTGTGATGGACATAGACACCGAGACAGAGATAGACTCACAATCAAGAGAAAATCTGCAGATTCTGGAAATCTGAGCAACACACACAAAATGTTGGAGGAACTCAGCAGGACAGGCAGCATCTAGGAAAAGAGTACAGGCAATGATTCAGGCCGAGACTCTTTGGCAGGACTGGAGAAAAAAAGCTGAGGAGTAGATTTAAAAGGTGGGGGAGTGGGAGAGAGATACACAAGGTGATAGGTGAAACTTGAAGGGGGAGGGGATGAAGTAAAGAGCTGGGAAGTTAAAATAATAATAGAACTGTGGGTATCAGGGAGACTGGCGTTTGATATGATTTGGATATAAGATTTGGAATGTATTATTGGAATAGTGATATATGTGAGGTCTACTGAAAAATAGTGCATCAGGGAGACATGTCGGAAGAGATCTGAGGCTAGTCTCGGCTGGACTTTGAATGCTTTGGGCTGTTGTTCCAATGTAGTGTTGCGTGGTGCTCAGGGCTATCCTGACGATGGTACAGCCTTTGAAATGAGATGCTGCCGAGGCACAAGGGAATTTGTGACACTGTTATGATGACAGCTGCAAGGGTTACTGAAGGGAATTGGTGACCATCTACTCAACGCTGAACGCCGCTGGAAAAGCTAGGAGACCCATGAAAGAAATGTGGAATCAATTCTCAGTTTAGAAAGGGGCAAAGCCCCTTCGTCCTTTTCTCTTTCCCTGTCACTTCCTTCTTCAACCTCCGACTTGCCCGGGGTTGCCAGTGAGTGGCACCGGACTGATGCTCTCACCGGAGGCTCTGCCATCAGCAGAGTGGCTGCTGTGGGAGAAAGGGAAAGCTTCTATCGCTCCCTGAGATGAACTTGTGCTGTGAACAATGAAGATTAGGCATTTCTGTTATCTGTCAGATACCTGCACGACGCCTGGCCTTTATCTAATAACCTCTACTCCATCCCACTGGGACCTGTTGCAGTGATCCAAAGTGTTATGGCAACCAGCCGTCTGGGGATGCGGTTGCTATGGGAACCTCTCTGATAAACAGATGAGGCTGGGAGTGCTGGAGCAGGGAGATGAGAAAGTGCCCACGACTGCGTGTGTGAGGGAAAGCCAATGCACTATCAATAAATTCATTTCCATTTTGAAATGAAATGTCTGCCACTCCAGGCTTACACCTCTGCAGCTGTAAATTGGAACATCAGTGAGGAGTTGATTAAAGGAGTTGAAAAGTCCGTACTTTGTTCAATAGCAAGTTGATTGTGAAAAGACCAATGCTGAGAGCTTGCTAGTGTTAAGGACAGGAATTAGTTGTTGCATGCCTGGGTGAAACAGAGCAGGACCGAGTTGGAATATATTTTCCTCGGATTGTGAATTGCCTTTCACTGAGCATGAACATTAGTTGGACCAATAATATGTTTCCATTTTCAAAAATACCAAAAGAAAATTAACAAAAGAAAAAGATTAGCTGCATGCCAAAGACTTGCAAAATTACGTGGGAGTAAAAAATACAATGCTTCTGCATCCTTCCCATTACAGGTGCCTTGTGAAACCAGCTCAGAAAGGAGACATCTTACTACAGCTGGGCATTGCTGTTGAAAAATAATCAGTGACTGGCCACAGCACCTACAGTAATCAAACTGCTTTTGACCTGAGTCTCACATACTCAACAGAATGAACATATAATTAACAAGTCACAGTGGTGGTGGGGGGGGGGGTGCAGATTAAAGAAAGAGGTTAATCAGAATTGCTCCGTATTGCATTCTAAAAATTTCAATACCACCGTGCTTTTCTCAGAAGTTATGGTCGCACCACTTCCTTTGTTGAAGTTACTTAGGTTATTTCCATATTTTGGAAGGTATTTCCACCACTTCACAATTCTCTCTATAGCAATAAAGGACCACATCCAGTCCCCTTCTGGTCCTACACATGTAACATAGAACAGTGCAGAACAGGGACTGGCCCTTCAGTGCACAATATCCTGCTGAACCAATTAAATTAGTGATCAAGTGGCTAACTAAATTAATCACTTCTGCCTGCAAAGTGACCATATATTTCCATTTGCCTCACATTCATGTGCCTATCTAAATGTATCTTAAAAGTCCCTAATATCTCTGCCTCTACCATCACCCCAGCGAGTGTATTCCAGACACCCACTACTCTCCATGTAAAAAACTTGCCCCTCACATCTCCTTTGAACTTACTTCCTCTCACATCCGGCAGTAGACAATTCAGCCCTGGGAAAACGATACTCTCTCTCTGACTCTGCAACTCTGTCTATGCCTCTCATAATCTTGTAAATCTCTATCAGATCTCCCCTCTGCCACTCCAGAGAAAACAAGCCAAGTTTGTCCAAATTCTCACTATATATAGCATGCACCCTCTAATCCAGGCAGCATCCTGGTAAACCTCTTCTGCACCTTCTCTAAAACCTCAACACCCTTCTGATAATAGGGAAACCAGAACTGTTTGCAATACCCCAGATGCAGCCTAACCAGAGTTATATAAAACCGCAACGTAATTTTCTGACTTCTGAATCGATGCCTCATTTAATAAAAATAAGCAGGATTTCTTAACCATCCTATCAAACTGTGTGGTCATTTTCAGGGAGCTATGAACTTGGAACTCAAGATCCTCCTACTCATCAACACTGTTAAGGGGCTTGCTAACCCACCTATCTACATTTTCATCCAGGTCATTTACATACATCACAAACAGCAGATCTCTGAGAAACACCGCTAATCACAGACCTCCAGCCAGAACAAATCCCATTGACCTCTGACCACTGACTTCTATGAGCAAGCCATTTCTGAATCCAAATGACCAAGTCACCATGGATCCCATGCATAACCTTCTGGGTGCATCTCCTCTGAGGGACCTAGTCAAACACCTTACTAAAATCTATGTAAACGATATCCATAGCTCTACCATCGTCAATCACCCTTGTCACCTTGTCAAATCTCTATCCAGTTAGTAAGACACAACTTGCCCTGCAAAAAGCCATGCTGGTTCTTCCTAATTAGGCTGTGGTTTTGCTCATAAAAGTTATCTCTATGAATTCTTTCCAGTAACTTCTCTATCACTGATGTGAGACTCACCAATCTATAGGTTATAGGATTATCCTTGCTTCACTTCATGACTAATTGAACAACAGTAGTACTTGACAGTCCACTGAGACCTCACCTGTGGCTAGAAAGAACACAGTAATGGTCAAGGCCCAATAATCTCATCTCTTGCCTCTCTGAATAACCTGGTGTATATCCCATCAGGACATCTGTGTATCTCTGAGTTTAACCCCACTATCTTTGCCTATAGAATCCATTGACATGTAGTAATTTTCCCTGAGACCTCACCATAGTACTCAGCGTTAGAGTTTGCTAGTTGCCTCTTATGTAACGTCACTTGGGACACTTTAACATCAAACACATCATAGACATATGTTGATGTTGTTGTGGTTGCAGTCTCTGTGTTTGTTCTTGCTGTTCATTCTTAAGGCTGATATGTACTTCTGCGTCAACTCAACGCTGTAGGTACGGCATAGCCGCGAACCCTACACAGTGCCTACGCGGATCCCTACTCCGTAGCCTGTCACGCACCTCTCCCAAAATATAACTACGCGTTGCAGCAACACAACAACTGTGATTGGTCCGCTTGGTAGCATCGTATTTCCTCCTACGCTGCAATAGCTTCCCATTGGCCGACCGAAGGGCAGGGAAGGAACTCTGGCTGCAATGCTTTCCATAAAGCTTTACAGACCTCCGAAATTATGGAGGAAACATTTCGCTTTTACGAAAAAAGATGCTCACCTCTTGTTTACCCTGAGAAAGACTACCATGACAATGAAGCCTTGCACGGGCAGGTGTGTGCACATGCGTGACACACCAGCGCACAAGTATAAATGCTCACAACACGCGTAGGTCACTTGTGTAGGTTACGGCGTCCAGTTGACGCAGAAGTATAAATCAGCCTTTAAAATATACAAAGGAAGAAGCAAGAACCTCTGCGCCATTCAGTAAGATCATGGCTGATCTTTTACCTCCATGCCTCCATCCAGCACTAAGCCCACACAACATACATAAGAATGTGAGAACGAAGATAAGGTGTTGGCCATTCAGCTCTTCAAGCCTTCTCTGCCCATTAAGTAAGATTATAGTCAATCCAGTCTTGAAATTCAAATCACTTCGCCACACTCTCTCTACTCCTTTGACTCTCTCATAATACAAGTTCTGTGGATCTCTTCAATGAATATACACAACGACTCCAGCTCTACAGATCCTTGGGCAGAGAAGAACATCCTCCCCATCTGTGTTTGAAATCAGCAATGGGTTATTATGAAGTGTACCCAGCTGTGACTGTGGTCGAAGTTAATGGCAGATACTCTTAGTAAAGGCTCCTGATCCAACATTACAGAAGGGCCAAAAGGCATGTTTCTGTGCTGTAGTTTCTATGGTTCTATGTATGGTACGTGACATTGTTATATGCTAGAGATCAAAGGTAACAGTAGGACAAATCTATAGATACAACGTATCTACAACACTTCCTTTGAATTACATACAGTTTTCATCACACCAACACTCCAGACACCTTAAATAAATGCTAATCACTGTTGTCTCTGAGCTGCATGAGTATCTCTTGGTTTGAATCGATCCCAGGCTGCAGACCAGGAAACAGTTGGATGTTTCCTGGTCTTCAAATTCCTCTAAACTGCAGCTCAATCTACAATCCATACTCAGATCTGAAGACTGTTTGCTGTTGAATTTAATATTTGGTAAATTCCATAACTCCAAAATATACCTGAACATACCCAAGTTTCAGATACCACACACCAAAGGAAACATTTCTCAGCACCCATCCTCTCAGTCTTGTCACCCGTCCTGCAAAATGTTACGTGTTTCATAATACCTCCTCTCATTCTTCTAACCTCACGGTAAGGATTTACAGACCTTCTTCATGCTGACAGTCCTGAGGCAGGATCTTAACACTCCATCTACCTCCAAAGATGCTGTCTGACCTGCTGTCTGTTTATTCCCTAAATCTGTTCAGCCATATCTTCATCCATAAGACACTTCCTCCTCTGGACAGACTCATTGTGAACATTATCTGCACCGCTTGCACTCGGAATGCATCCTTTCTTCAAAATAGAGACTAAAACTGGATATAGTCACAATCTGTACACAGTATTACAGGTGTGAACATCTCACAGTCAGTGCACAGTGTTACAGGTGTGAACATCCACAGTCTGTACACAGTATTACAGGTGTGAACATTCCACAGTCAGTACACAGTATTACAGGTGTGAACATCCACAGTCTGTACACAGTATTGCAGGTGTGACTGTCCCACAGTCTGTACACAGTATTACAGATGTGAACATCCACAGTCACTACACAGCGTTACAGGTGTGAACATCCACAGTCACTACACAGTATTACAGGTGTGAACATCCCACAGTCTGTACACAGTATTACAGGTGTGAACATCCCACAGTCTGTACACAGTATTACAGGTGTGACTGCCCCACAGTCTGTACACAGTATTACAGGTGTGAACATCCCACAGTCTGTACACAGTATTACAGGTGTGAACAATCCACAGTCAGTACACAGTATTACAGGTGTGAACATCCACAGTCTGTACACAGTATTACAGGTGTGAACATCCCACAGTCTGTACACAGTATTACAGGTATGAACATCCCACAGTCTGTACACAGTATTACAGGTGTGAACATCCACAGTCTGCACACAGTATTACAGGTGTGACTGCCCACAATCTGTACACAGTATTACATGTGTGTCACACCCACAGTGAGTACACAGTATTACAGGTGTGAACATCCCACAGTCTGTACACAGTATTACAGGTGTGAACATCCCACAGTCTGTACACAGTATTACAGGTATGAACATCCCACAGTCTGAACACAGTATTACAGGTGTGACTGTCCCACAGTCTGTACACAGTATTACAGGTGTGAACATCTACAGTCAGTACACAGTGTTACAGGTGTGAACAGCCACAGTCACTACACAGTATTACAGGTGTGAACATCCTACAGTCTGTACACAGTATTACAGGTGTGACTGCCCCACAGTCTGTACACAGTATTACAGGTGTGAACATCCCACAGTCTGTACACAGTATTACAGGTGTGAACATCCACAGTCTGTGCACAGTATTACAGGTGTGAACATCCCACAGTCTGTACACAGTATTACAGGTGTGAACATCCCACAGTCTGTACACAGTATTACAGGTGTGACTGTCCCACAGTCTGTACACAGTATTACAGGTGTGAACATCCACAGTCACTACACAGTGTTACAGGTGTGAACATCCACAGTCACTACACAGTATTACAGGTGTGAACATCCCACAGTCTGTACACAGTATTATAGGTGTGAACATCCCACAGTCAGTACACAGTATTACAGGTGTGAACATCCCACAGTCTGTACACAGTATTACAGGTGTGAACATCCACAGTCTGTACACAGTATTGCAGGTGTGAACATCCCACAGTCTGTACACAGTATTAGAGGTGTGAACATCCACAGACTGTACACAGTATTACAGGTGTGATTGCCCCACAGTCTGCACACAGTATTATAGGCGTGACTGCCCACAGTCTGTACACAGTATTACATGTGTGTCACACTCACCGTCAGTACACAGTATTACAGGTGTGAACATCCCACAGTCTGTACACAGTATTACAGGTGTGAACATCCCACAGTCTGCACACAGTATTACAGGTGTGATCATCCCACAGTCTGAACACAGTATTACAGGTATGTACATCTCACAGTCTGTGCACAGTATTACAGGTGTGAACATTCCACAGTCAGTACACAGTATTACAGGTGTGAACATCCCACAGTCTGTACACAGTATTACAGGTGTGAACATGCCACAGTCTGTACACAGTATTACAGGTGTGAACATCCCACAGTCAGTTCACAGTATTACAGGTGTGAACATCCCACAGTCTGTACACAGTATTACAGGTGTGAACGTCCCACAGTCTGTACACAGTATTACAGGTGTGAACATCCACAGTCAGTACACAGTATTACAGGTGTGAACATCCCACAGTCAGTACACAGTCTTACAGGTGTGAACATCCACAGTCAGTGCACAGTATTACAGGTGTGAACATCCCACAGTTAGTACACAGTATTACAGGTGTGAACATCCCACAGTCAGTACACAGTATTACAGGTGTGAACATCCCACAGTCTGTACACAGTATTACAGGTGTGAACATTCCACATTCTGTACACAGTGTTACAGGTGTGAACATCCCACAGTTAGTACACAGTATTACAGGTGTGAACATCCCACAGTCAGTACACAGTATTACAGGTGTGAACATCCCACAGTCTGTATACAGTATTACAGGTGTGATTGTCCCACAGTCTGCACACAGTATCACAGGTGTGAACATCCCACAGTCTGTACACAGTGTTACAGGTGTGAACATGCCACAGTCTGTACACAGTATTACAGGTGTGAACATCCCACAGTCAGTTCACAGTATTACAGGTGTGAACATCCCACAGTCTGTACACAGTATTACAGGTGTGAACGTCCCACAGTCTGTACACAGTATTACATGTGTGTCACACTCACCGTCAGTACACAGTATTACAGGTGTGAACATGCCACAGTCTGTACACAGTATTACAGGTGTGAACATCCCACAGTCAGTTCACAGTATTACAGGTGTGAACATCCCACAGTCTGTACACAGTATTACAGGTGTGAACGTCCCACAGTCTGTACACAGTTTACAGGTGTGAACATCCACAGTCAGTACACAGTATTACAGGTGTGAACATCCCACAGTCAGTACACAGTCTTACAGGTGTGAACATCCACAGTCAGTGCACAGTATTACAGGTGTAAACATCCCACAGTTAGTACACAGTATTACAGGTGTGAACATTCCACAGTCAGTACACAGTATTACAGGTGTGAACATCCCACAGTCAGTACACAGTATTACAGGTGTGAACATCCCACATTCTGTACACAGTGTTACAGGTGTGAACATCCCACAGTTAGTACACAGTATTACAGGTGTGAACATCCCACAGTCAGTACACAGTATTACAGGTGTGAACATCCCACAGTCTGTACACAGTATTACAGGTGTGAACATCCCACATTCTGTACACAGTGTTACAGGTGTGAACATCCCACAGTTGGTACACAGTATTACAGGTGTGAACATCCCACAGTCAGTACACAGTATTACAGGTGTGAACATCCCACAGTCTGTACACAGTATTACAGGTGTGAACATCCCACATTCTGTACACAGTGTTACAGGTGTGAACATCCCACAGTTAGTACACAGTATTACAGGTGTGAACATCCCACAGTCAGTACACAGTATTACAGGTGTGAACATCCCACAGTCTGTACACAGTATTACAGGTGTGAACATCCCACAGTTAGTACACAGTATTACAGGTGTGAACATCCCACAGTCTGTACACAGTATTATAGGTGTGAACATCCCACATTCTGTACACAGTGTTACAGGTGTGAACATCCCACAGTTAGTACACAGTATTGCAGGTGTGAACATCCCACAGTCAGTACACAGTATTACAGGTGTGAACATCCCACAGTCTGTACACAGTATTACAGGGGTGAACATTCCACATTCTGTACACAGTGTTACAGGTGTGAACATTCCACAGTTAGTACACAGTATTACAGGTGTGAACATCCCACAGTCAGTACACAGTATTACAGGTGTGAACATCCCACAGTCTGTATACAGTATTACAGGTGTGATTGTCCCACAGTCTGCACACAGTATCACAGGTGTGAACATCCCACAGTCTGTACACAGTGTTACAGGTGTGAACATCCACAGTCTGTACACAGTATTGCAGGTGTGAACATCCCACAGTCTGTACACAGTATTAGAGGTGTGAACATCCACAGACTGTACACAGTATTACAGGTGTGATTGCCCCACAGTCTGCACACAGTATTATAGGTGTGACTGCCCACAGTCTGTACACAGTATTACATGTGTGTCACACTCACCGTCAGTACACAGTATTACAGGTGTGAACATCCCACAGTCTGTACACAGTATTACAGGTGTGAACATCCCACAGTCTGCACACAGTATTACAGGTGTGAACATCCCACAGTCTGTACACAGTATTACAGGTATGTACATCTCACAGTCTGTGCACAGTATTACAGGTGTGAACATTCCACAGTCAGTACACAGTATTACAGGTGTGAACATCCCACAGTCTGTACACAGTATTACAGGTGTGAACATGCCAGAGTCTGTACACAGTATTACAGGTGTGAACATCCCACAGTCAGTTCACAGTATTACAGGTGTGAACATCCCACAGTCTGTACACAGTATTACAGGTGTGAACGTCCCACAGTCTGTACACAGTATTACAGGTGTGAACATCCACAGTCAGTACACAGTATTACAGGTGTGAACATCCCACAGTCAGTACACAGTCTTACAGGTGTGAACATCCACAGTCAGTGCACAGTATTACAGGTGTGAACATCCCACAGTTAGTACACAGTATTACAGGTGTGAACATTCCACAGTCAGTACACAGTATTACAGGTGTGAACATCCCACAGTCAGTACACAGTATTACAGGTGTGAACATCCCACATTCTGTACACAGTGTTACAGGTGTGAACATCCCACAGTTAGTACACAGTATTACAGGTGTGAACATCCCACAGTCAGTACACAGTATTACAGGTGTGAACATCCCACAGTCTGTACACAGTATTACAGGTGTGAACATCCCACATTCTGTACACAGTGTTACAGGTGTGAACATCCCACAGTTAGTACACAGTATTACAGGTGTGAACATCCCACAGTCAGTACACAGTATTACAGGTGTGAACATCCCACAGTCTGTACACAGTATTACAGGTGTGAACATCCCACATTCTGTACACAGTGTTACAGGTGTGAACATCCCACAGTTTGTACACAGTATTACAGGTGTGAACATCCCACAGTCAGTTCACAGTATTACAGGTGTGAACATCCGACAGTCTGTACACAGTATTACAGGTGTGAACATCCCACAGTTAGTACACAGTATTACAGGTGTGAACATCCCACAGTCTGTACACAGTATTATAGGTGTGAACATCCCACATTCTGTACACAGTGTTACAGGTGTGAACATCCCACAGTTAGTACACAGTATTACAGGTGTGAACATCCCACATTCTGTACACAGTGTTACAGGTGTGAACATCCCACAGTTAGTACACAGTATTACAGGTGTGAACATCCCACAGTCAGTACACAGTATTACAGGTGTGAACATCCCACAGTCTGTACACAGTATTACAGGTGTGAACATCCCACATTCTGTACACAGTGTTACAGGTGTGAACATCCCACAGTTTGTACACAGTATTACAGGTGTGAACATCCCACAGTCAGTTCACAGTATTACAGGTGTGAACATCCGACAGTCTGTACACAGTATTACAGGTGTGAACATCCCACAGTTAGTACACAGTATTACAGGTGTGAACATCCCACAGTCTGTACACAGTATTATAGGTGTGAACATCCCACATTCTGTACACAGTGTTACAGGTGTGAACATCCACAGTTAGTACACAGTATTACAGGTGTGAACATCCCACAGTCAGTACACAGTATTACAGGTGTGAACATCCCACATTCTGTACACAGTGTTACACGTGTGAACATCCCACAGTTAGTACACAGTATTACAGGTGTGAACATCCCACAGTCTGTACACAGTATTACAGGTGTGAACATCCCACATTCTGTACACAGTATTACAGGTGTGAACATCCCACAGTTGTACACAGTATTACAGGTGTGAACATCCCACAGTTGTACACAGTATTGGGGTTGTGATTTCCCACAGTCTGTATACAGTACTACAAATGTGGAGTCACTACTGCTTGTGCACAATCTCATAGGTAATGACTGACCTCTGCCTGTACACAATATACAGGTATTGACTCACTACTCTTTGTACGCAATACTACTGGTATTGACTTGTCACTGCCTGTACACAGTACTACAGGTATGGCCTCACCAGTGATTTTTCAGTTCCAGTCGTAGTCTTACCACCACCTGTATATTGTTCTCTAGGTGTTGTCACACCACTATCTGTGCCCAGTTTGGCAGGTGTTGTCTCACTGCCATCTGTACAGATTTTTACAGGTGTCATCTCACCACTGTGTACACGGTTCCACAGCTATAGTCTCATCAACACCACAGTTGTATACGTATGCTCTCACCACTTCCTGTATAAAGTCCTATGGCTGTAGCATCACCATTACCTGTACCCTGCACTCAATACTCTAGACATAAGATTCACCAAGTCAGTACTGAAAAGCAGATATTATTTCAGGTCTGGGACTCTCATGGATTCATGTTCAAGGTGAAGTTTATTGTCATCTGACTGTATATATATACAACCAAACAAAACACCATTCCCCAGCCTATGGTGCACGCACAATACATACAGTATTTCACACACAGCACATAAAACTAAATATTACTGCAAATATGCTAATAAAATATAATTCGAAATGCATGTGAAATGTGCAGCACTGATAAGCAGTAAGCAGTAGTCAGCGTGCGGACTGTTTGTGAGACCTTGGTGCTGTTAGGGTATTCAATAGTCTCACAGCCTGAGGGGAGTCTGGCAGTCCTTGTCCTGATGCTCCTGGGCAACACACACAAAATGCTGGAGGAACTCAGCAGGTCAGGCAGCATCCATGGAAATGAATAAACCATCAATGATTTGGGCTGAGACCCCTCTTCAAGACTGGAAAGGAAAAGGGAAGATGCCAGAATAAAAAAGTTGGGGAGAGGGAAGGAGGACTAGCTGGAAGGTGATAGCTGAAACCAGGTGAGTAGGAAAGTTGAAGGACTGATGTAGAAGAAGGAGAGGAGAGCGGACTATGGGAGAGAGTGAAGAGGGAGGGGCACCAGGGGTAGTTGATAGACATGTGAGGAGAAGTGGTAAGGGGACAGGGTGGGGAACAGAAGAAAATGAAAGAGGGTGGGAAATAAAAGTGACTGGAAGAAGAAATTGATATTTAAATCATCACGTTGGAGGATACCAAAGCGAAATATGAGATGTTGCTCCTCCACCCTGAGAGCGGTCTCATGGTGGCGAAAGAGGAGCTACAGACTGGCATGCCAGAACTGAAATGGCTAGCCACCAGGAAATTCTACTCTTGACATTTGGAGTGGAGGTGCTTGACAAAGTGGCCCCCAATTTACGTTGGGTTTCACCACTGTAAAGGAGGCCACATCAGGGGTAATGGATAGATGGCACTGAACAGATTCGCAGGTGAAGTGTTGCCTCATCAGGAAGGACTCATTAGGCCCCTGAATGGAGGTGAGGGAGGAGGTGAATGGGTAGGTGTAGCACTTAGGTTTCTTGGAGGGATAAGTGCCAGGAGGGAGATCAGTGGGTAGTGACAAATGGACAAGGGAATCATGGAGGGAGCGATCCCTGTGGAAAGCGGAGAGTGGGGAGAGATAAAGATGTAGGGGGAGGTAACGATCCCATTGAAGATGGCAGAAGTTGTGGAGAATGATGTGTTGAATGCGGAAGCTCGTGGTGTGGTAGGTGAGGACAAGAGGAACTCGATCCCTGTTAAGGTGGTGGGAAGATGGGGAGAGTGCAGATGTCCAGGAAATGGAGGAGATGTGGGTGAGGGCTGCATCAATGGTGGAGGAAGGGGAAACCCCGTCCTTTGAAGAAAGCTTTTTGATATTCCGGAAAGGAAATCCTTGTACTGGAAACAGATGGTGTGGAAAAGAAGGAACTGAGAAAAGGGAACAGCATTTTTACCGGAGACAGAGTGGGAAGAGGTATAATCAAGTTAGCCATGAGAATTAGTCAATTTATAGAAGTTGTTGGTAGATAGCTTGTCCCTTTGCTGGACAGATCAAGGGAGGGGAGAGAGGTGTCAGAAATGGACCAAGCGAATTTAAGGCAGGGTGGAAGTTGGAGGCAAAGCTGACTAAATTGATGAGCTCAGCATGAAGCAGCACCACTGCATATGTCATGCAGCACAGGAAGAGCTGGAGAGCATTACCGTGGAATCTTGGACCATGGACAGCTCTACATACCCAGCGAAAAGGGAGGCATATCTAGGGCCCATGGCCATCTCCAGAGTCCAGAGAAAGTGGCAGGAGCTGCAGGAGAAACTGCTGAGTGACAGTGAGCACCAGTTCTGTCAGATGGCGGAGGGTGGTGGTGGAGGGGAACTTATTTTCTGCCTGTTACGTCATTGGTGTGTCGGGTAACAGTGAAGGTCCTCCATCTCTGGCAATGTTCAGGGCTTCTCCTCCTAGTTTTCACTACTGTCACTCATGCAGGTCCTGGGTGGAGACTCAGGAATACCATCATACTCTGATGTAGAAGGATTCCTCATTGCTGTTTCAGTTTTGTTTTACCAGTCAGGATTATTAGCCCTGAGCTGAACCCCCGAATCTGTTGACCTGTTTGCCAAGTGACCCTACCATGAGCTCAAGCATTTAATTCCTGATTCCAGCCAACGTAGCTCTCTGGGTCATTAAGGCATGCAAGCCTCCAAGCCATGACAAGATGTGGTCCTTTTGGAAAGGAGGGAAACTGGCTGGATAGTTTGTTGAGGAAGAAGTGGAGAGCTTTAAAGCCTTCTGATGGAGGAATAGAAGTGCATAGGGACTGAACATTCATGATGAAAATGAGGCAGTCAGGGCCAGGGAATTGGAAGTTAGTGAGAAGATTGAGAGCATGTCAAAGGTCTTGGAAGTAGGCAGGAAGGGACTGAACCAAGGGGATAGAATGGAGTTGAGATATGCAGAGCCGAGTTGAGTGGGGCAGGAGCACGCAGAGACAGTCATGTTTGTGTGTCTTGGGTAGGAGGTAGAAATGATCAGAGCAGGGTAAGGGAACTCTGGGTTTGGTGGCACTGGATGGGAATTCTCCAGAGTTTGCGTCGCAGACAATTTTCTGATTGTCCGGAGTGAGGCTGTTTTCATGGGGAATAAGAGGAGTTGTTTGAGAGTTGCTGTCTGGGCTCAGCAAGGTAGAGGTCATTCCACTACAACAGCACCACCTTTGTTCTGATGATTTGGAGTAGGGCTGTTGTGTTTTGTGTGTGTGTTGCTCTGGATTTCCAGCACCTGGAGAATCTCTTGTGTTCCTGATTGTCCTGTGCCCCCTTCCTGATGGCAGTGGGTCAAAGAGATAGTGGAATAGATGGTAGTGATCCTCCACAATGCTTCAGGTCCTTTGTTTACAACGCACCAGGTAAATGTCACAAAACGGGAGAGAGAACCCCCCCCCCCGCAGTGTTTGCCATCCACCCTAGTGACTAATAATCCAATGCCTTGCAGTTTCCGTACCACACAATGAAGAAACCAGGCAGGACACTCTCAAAGATGCTTCTTTAGAGAATTTTTACAATTCAGGTGAGGAGCCTTTCATGTCTCAATCTCTCCTGCAATTGCAGACGCTGCTGTGCCTCCTTGACTAGTAAAGAGGTGTTGTGAGTCCAGGTTAGACCGTCTGTTATGTGCACACCAAGGAACTTCGTGCTCTTCACTCTTTCCACGGCAGAGACTTCGATTTTGAATGGAGAATGGTTGACCTGTACCCTCCTGAAGTCCTCAAGCATCTCTTTCGTCGAGTCCACGTTGAGTCTCAGTTGTTGTTCACACACCATTTGTCAGGCCTCTCTGCCTCCTCTCTGTATGCCCACTGTGGTAAACCATGTATATATGTTGTAACTCGGTTGCCTGTCTGGACACACCCCTCTGCTGACTGCCCCTGTGGCTCCTCCCACAGAGTCCTGTATAAAGGTGTTCGCCTTGCCCCTCCCCCTCAGTCCGGGAGCAGACACTCACTGTGGAGGTCGTATTGTACAGCGAATAAAAGCCTTTCAGTATTTTACCAAACCTCAGTCTTTTGGAGTAGTTAAAGGTGCTTCACCCACTCATCAATTTTTGCCAACGAAGCCAACCACTGTTATGCCATTGGCAAACTTGATGATGTGGTGTGAGCTGGAAATAGCAGTGCAGAATTGAGAAAGTGAATAATTAGCCCTGCAGCAGCAAAGGTGGGGGAGGCGAGGGGTGGAACAGGAGGAACTCCTCTGTCAGGGTGAAACAGTGTGGCCTTTGAGGGCATTTAAGCTCCTTTGTCTGCGTACTGTATTGTCAATGCTGTGAATCTGTGTAAAGTCTGTGTAATGTTGATTGTTGAGTAATGAGCTGTTGGGACATGTTCAGCTGGCTTAATGATACAAATGAAAAGAAAAGGCAGGAAGGATACTACCAGAAAGAAAGTAGTGGGTTGAAGGAAATGGCATAATTGTTACTCTGAAGTGAATCTGCTCCATATCCAGGGCTCCTACAGAACTGCACTCCCAGCAACTGTACATATTTGGCACTTTTTTTGCTTTTATTTAGCACTTTACTGCAGAGTGTTACCTTTGAATCCACTACACCACAAATTATAGTGGCACTATTTGCATATTGCACTTGACTGACAAATTCCTTTATGAATTTCAGTGGCTTTGCATTCAGATACTGTGAAATAGCAGTAAATCCTTCTCAACTCTATTAGACTGTCGAAATTTCCATCTCGTCTATGACAGAATCATTAATTCTACGTGAATTATCACTCTAAGGGAAGGAAAGACCTGCATTTACACGTCACCTTTTGCACTCTCAGGTCAGTTCCAAAACACTTTACATGTATTTACTGATGTGCAATTACTGTTGCAGAGTGCAGTGGCCAATGCACAGCAAGACTCCACAAACAGTAAAGAAGTAACCATTTGATCATTTACTTTAGCTTCTTCCTTCGACTGATAACTATTAGCCAGGATTTGAGGAGTTCTTTTGCCTCAACTGTAAAGGGGTAAATTATCTTGATAATGTGTGTAAACTGAGAGACAGTAACTGACTTATTATGCCTCAGAAAAAAGTCACACAGGCAATCAAGTCCCAACAGAGCATTATTAGACTGTCAAAATTGTTTTTCTTAGGTATAGCAGAATTATTAAATCTCATTCTCCTTATCAAAGACAACATCCGGTGTATTGTCATCTGCACAAGTACATGAATGTGCAGGTGCCTGGACTGTTTTGATCAAACTTTCTTGCAGGTGCACCACAAGCACAAAGTAAAGTGATTCTCAGAGTCTGTGTACATCACCATATACTACTCTGAAACACACTTCCGTGCGGACGTTCACAGGAAATTAGAGAAACACATTACAATTTATGAAGAACTATACTTAAGCAAAGACTGACAAACAACCAAAGTACCAAAGAAAACAAATTGTGCAAATAATAAAGAGATAATAAGAGTGAACAAGTAAGTAAACAATAAGACCGTAAGACCATGAGACATAGGAGCAGAATTAGGCCATCTGGCCCATCGAGTCTGCTCTGCCATTCAACCATGGTCGATCCTTTTTTTTAACTCCTCCTCAACCCGAGTTCCCGGCTTTCTTCCTGGAACCTTTGATGCCGTGTCCAATCAAGAACCTGTCAATCTCTGCCTTAAATACACCCAGCAACCTGGCCTCCACAGATGCACGTGGCAGCAAGTTCCACCAATTCCACACCCTCTGTCTAAAGAAATTTCTCTGCATCTCTGTTTTAAAAGGGCTGTGCCCTCTTGTCCCAGACTCTCCCACCATGGGAAACATCCTTTCGCATCCACTCTGTCTAGACCTTTCAACATTCAAAAGGATTCAGTGAGATCCCCCCTCATCCTTCTGAAATCCAGCGATTACAGACCCAGAACTATCAAACGTTCCTTGTATGAGAACCCTTTCATTCCCAGAATCATCCTTGTGAATCTATACTGGGTACTGAGAATCCTGAGAATATGAATTGAAGAGTTCTTGAAAGCCAGCTGAATGGAACAAGCCTGGACCGTTTCAATGATTTGTGGCTTGGTATTTTATATTCTGTGTCTTTTGCTCTTCTTTGCCATTTGTGTGACTTGTTCTTTTTTTGCGCATTGGGGATTTGGTGCTTTTCTTTGAACCAGGTTCTATGGTTTTCTTTCTTTGTTTTGTGGCTGTCTGTAGGAAAGAAATTCCCAGGTGGTATACTGCATACACAAGTTGATAATAAATGTACTTTGAATCTTTTAATCTTTGAAGTGAGTCTACAGGCTGTGGAGCCAGTTCAGTGTTGAGGTGAGTGAAGCAATCCAGACTGGATCAGGAGCCTGATGGCTGTAGAGCATTAACTGTTCCTATACTTCAATGACAGGCCCCTGCACCTCCTGTTTGATGGTAGAAGCAAGAAGAGAACATGGCCTGGATAACTGCAGTCCTCGATGATGATCCTTGTGGCAGCGCTCCCTGTAAATGTGCTCAATGCCGGCGAGGGTTTTGCCTGTGATGGACTGGGCTGTATTGATCACTTTGTTTAGACTTTTCCATTCCTGGGCATTGGTGTTTCCATACCAGGCTGCGATGCTCCAGCCAGGATATTCCTCTGTGCACCTATAGAAGATTATTAAAGTTTTAGATGACATACCAAACCCACACAAACTTCTAAGAAAGTAGAGCCACCATCGTTTCTTCTTTGTGAAGGCACTTAGGTGCTGATCCCCGGACTGACCCTCTGATATGATAAAGGTGAGGAAATGAAGGTTACTTACCCACTCCACCTCTGATCCCCTAACGAGAGCTGACTAATAGACCTCCGGATTCTTCCTTCTCCAGTCAATAACCAGCTCTTGGTTTTGCTAACATTGAGTGAGAAGTTGTTGTGGCATCATAGCATCATAGAAGCAGCATTCAAAAGAAAAAAAACATAAATGTAAATTACATACATTGTTTTACAATAAATAACACAATTAAAACAAAAGAAGCCCGTGATCCATTTGAGTGCAAAGTGATCGTAGTGTTGCCAACTATAATGATTAGGGTTGTGCCAGTTTGTTCAAGGCAAGAACAGTTGAAGGGTTATAGCTGTTCTTGAACCTGGTGGTGTGGGTCTTCAGGGTTCTGTACCTCCTGCTCAATGGCAGATGGGAGAAGAGGACATGGCCCGACTGGCCTAATTCTGCTCCTATATTCTTCAGTCTTATGTGGCAGCTTGTGGAGATGGAAAAACACAAGGTTAATCACAATCCTCACCTTAAACCCATTAAAGCCAGCCAGCCGTTTGTGCCACCCTTCCAATACTTCCCAAGACAAGGAACCCTGTGCATTGCAGAGAACTTCAATCAACCAATTTAAAAAGGGCATCAGATTTCCTTTGGGAGATTTTCAGTGCCACATACTTTTGTTTTCTGTTAGTGTGGAGAACATAAACCAGATGTAAAATGGACTCATACAAGTCAACAGAACTTGATAAGAGAGAGGATTGTAATGTAAATAGAAGTGGTGAAGGTTTTAACATCCGCAGAAAATTTATCGCTATTAGCAGTAAGTATGTGTAATGATATCTTTTGAAATTAGTTGTATGAAACCAGAAAGAACTCTTATGGGATCTGTAGGTTAAAGACCGAATTAAGTCTAATGATCAGGCACGTAATTAACGGTAAGTGTTCAGTGAAAGAGGGCTTTAAACTATGCAATAGGGAGGGGGCTGGGGAAATAGGATTGCTTTCATGTTGTGAAAATGCTACTAGAGGTCAGATTTGCCTCTGTTTAATAAACTGTACTTTCAGTAATCTTGCTTGAAAGTTAGAAGTAACTTCGTTGTTTTTTTCTATAGACAGCATATAAAACATGATCTCTGCTTCACTGTTCATTCAGAAACTGATTCCAAATTAGTTTCTGATCATCTAGATGAGAAGCTTTAAGTTCCTCAGGGTCAATATCACAAATGATCTGACTTGGTCCAACCAAGCAGAGTTCACTGCCAAGAAGGCCCAGCAGCGCCTTTACTTCCTGAGAAAACTAAAGAAATTTGGCCTGTCCCCTAAAACCCTCGCTAATTTTTATAGATGCACCGTAGAAAGCATTCTTCTAGGGTGCATCACAACCTGGAATGGAAGTTGTCCTGTCCAAGACCGGAAGAAACTGCAGAAGATCGTGAACACAGCCCAGCACATTATACAAACCAATCTTCCATCCCTGGACTCACTTTACACTGCACGCTGTTGGATCAGTGCTGCCAGGATAATCAAGGACACACTTTTCGTCCCTCTTCCCTCCGGGAGAAGGCTCAGGAGCTTGAAGACTCGTACGGCCAGATTTGGGGACAGCTTCTTTCCAACTGTGATAAGACTGCTGAACGGATCCTGACCCGGATCTGGGCCGTACCCTCCAAATATCCAGACCTGCCTCTCGGTTTTTTTGCACTACCTTACTTTCCATTTTTCTATTTTCTATTTATGATTTATAATTTAAATTTTTACTATTTACTATCAATTTGTACTCCAGAGAGCGCGAAGCGCAGAATCAAATATCATTGTGATGATTGTACGCTCTAGTATCAATTGTTTGGTGACAATAAAGTACAGTAGATGTTTCTATTTTGTAGAATTGCAGACCCCTTCTTGATTCCCTGACTATTTCATGAAGCTCCCTGGTTTGCGGATGGGATTGTGAAGGGCAGGGACAGTGGATGGCAAAATGCTTTGGGTCAGTGTGTTTGGATCTAATAGTTCCAGCTCTACAAACATCCCTCAGTCCTGGGTCTGATATATGATAGGGTATAGTATATCCCCTTCGAAAAATGCAAGATGAGCAGAAGTCAAAGGAAATTGGAGAAATCTGCAAACACGAGGAAATCTGCAGAGGCTGGAATTTCAAGCAACACAGATAAAAATTGCTTGTGAACGCAGCAGGCCAGGCAGTATCTATAGGAAGAGGTACAGTTGACGTTTCGGGCCGAGACCCTTCGTCGGGACTAACTGAGAGAAGAGATAGTAAGAAATTTGAAAGTGGGAGGGGTAGGGGAGATCCAAAATGATAGGAGAAGACAGGAGGGGGAGGGATAGAGCCGAGAGCTGGACAGTTGATTGGCAAAAGGGATATGAGAGGATCATGGGACGGGAGGCCAGGGAGAAAGAAGGGGGGAGGGGGGAAACCCAGAGGATGGGCAAGGAGTATAGTGAGAGGGACAGAGGGAGAAAAAGTAAAGAGAGAAAAAAAATTAATAACAAATAATAAATAAATAAATAAACAAATAACGGCTGGGGTTCGAGGGAGAGGTGGGGCATTAACGGAAGTTAGAGAAGTCAATGTTCATGCCATCAGGTTGGAGGC
Organism: Mobula hypostoma; assembly: GCF_963921235.1. NCBI lineage: Eukaryota > Metazoa > Chordata > Chondrichthyes > Myliobatiformes > Myliobatidae > Mobula > Mobula hypostoma. The sequence goes on along the minus strand of NC_086107.1, from coordinate 71,608,108 downwards.
TACCCAGACGGAATATAAGGTGTTGTTCCTCCAACCTGAGTGTGGCTTCATCTTTACAGTAGAGGAGGCCGTGGATAGACATGTCAGAATGGGAATGGGACGTGGAATTAAAATGTGTAGCCACTGGGAGATCCAGCTTTCTCTGGCGGACAGAGCGTAGATGTTCAGCAAAGCGGTCTCCCAGTCTGCGTCGGGTCTCGCCAATATATAGAAGGGCACATCGGGAGCACCGGACGCAGTATATCACTCCAGCCAACTCACAGGTGAAGTGTCACCTCACCTGGAAGGACTGTCTGGGGCCCTGAATGGTGGTAAGGGAGGAAGTGTAAGGGCATGTGTAGCACTTGTTCTGCTTACAAAGATAAGTGCCAGGAGGGAGATCGGTGGGAATGGATTCGGAGGGGACGAATGGACAAGGGAGTCATGTAGGAAGCGATCCCTACAGAAATCGGGGGGGGGGGGGAGGGAAAGATGTGCTTAGTGGTGGGATCCCGTTGGAGGTGGCAGAAGTTACGGAGAATTATATGTTGGACCCAGAGGCTGGTAGGGTGGTAGGTGAGGACAAGGGGAACCCTATTCTTAGTGGGGTGGCGGGAGGTTGGAGTGAGAGCAGATGTGCGTGAAATGGGAGAGATGCATTTGAGAGCAGAGTTGATGGTGGAGGAAGGGAAGCCCCTTTCTTTAAAAAAGGAGGACATCTCCTTCGTCCTGGAATGAAAAGCCTCATCCTGAGAGCAGATGCGGCGGAGACGGAGGAATTGCGAGAAGAGGATGGCATTTTTGCAAGAGACAGGGTGAGAAGAGGAATAGTCCAGATAGCTGTGAGAATCTGTAGGCTTATAGTAGACATCAGTAGATGAGCTGTCGCCAGAGATAGAGACAGAAAGATTAAGAAAGGGGAGGGAGGTGTTAGAAATGGACGAGGTAAACTTGAGGGCAGGGTGAAAGTTGGAGGCAAAGTTAATGAAGTCAACGAGCTCAGCATGTGTGCAGGAAGCAGCGCCAATGCAGTCATCGATGTAGTGAAGGAAAAGTGGGTGACAGACACCAGTTTAGGCTTGGAACATGGATTGTTCCACAAAGCCAACAAAAAGGCAGGCATAGCTGGGACCCATACGGGTGCCCATAGCTACACCTTTAGTTTGGAGGAAGTGGGAGGAGCCAACGGAGAAATTATTAAGAGCGTATCATCCTAAAATTCCTATTGGTTAACTGTAATCAACTCTGTGCAGGGGTTTCCAGGAGACCGCTTTCATGTCCCCGCTTCATAGAAAATGAGGGATACAAGTTTTCCTTGATAGATAAAGCCATAGTCAGAGAGCATGGAAGCTAACCCATCAAGTTTTCACACTCAGTCATAGAGAGAACACCCGGGACCAGGACTGAACCCTGGTGCTCTTAAAGCAGTGTTAGGTGTTTAGATCTGGTGTAAAGATTCTCTAACTTCAGTGGGCATCGGTCACCTGATAGCTTACCCACTGCACAGTTACTTGAATATAACAAAATGACTGTGTGCTTCATAGGAGTATGATCAAACCAAGGCGAACACAAGAACATTGAGCAGGTAACCAGAAATTAGGTCAAAAAGGGCAAGTTTAAAGAGCATTTTCAGGAGGACAGGCAGGTTTAGAGAGGGGACTCCTAAACTTGGCAGCTAAAGGCCCCTATTGAAGGGAGATCAATAAAATTAAAAAATGATTTTGAGCCCAGATATCTCAGAGGATTGCAACGTGGGGGTAATTGTACCCAGCTTTTCCCCTTCTGTATTGTGCTCTGTTCTAGTCTTTGATGTCCAAAGAAGAAGACTCAACTGACATTCATTGAGTTTGGGCATTTGTTTAATCTCTGAATATCTATGGATGGTGTGCTTCCATCCACACCTACACTGCCAGCAGCAACAAACCTGGACAATTCTGCTTCCCTGCCGTCAGACAAATAACAGCGGCAAGCAGTTGTATACATTATCCCAACTTTCTGACTCCTACAGCACAACCATTTTCCTAACAAGGTCACCAATTTGCCTACAATTCGATGAGCGTTCACTGAACTGCAAGCCGTTTCTTTCGGGCATTCTGACAGCCTGTTTGAAAAATGGAACACCATTGCTTATTGTTTTCTGTGACCTGGTTACGGTGTTTTTCACTGACGATCAGTGAACCGGGCGCTGTGTGTTTTTCCTGATCATCAATACATGGTTGCCTTTATTGATGGTCTTTGCGGTTCTTTAGTGCAATCATTATCTGCTCTTTCAGTCAGAGACATGGCTATGTGAAAGTCAAATATATGAACTTTTGACAGTGAAGGTTATAATTACTGACTAGTATATACATTATTACTTATTAATGTGTTCCTAAATGGCCTCTTCAGCGTTTTCCTGGGACTACTGGATAATTGGAGCCTTTATGAATTATGTCAGGCTGTACCAGGGTTTCACAATAACTAATTGGACAGGAGACAGTGCCCTGCTAGACAGCAGCAAGGTAGAGCATTTAGGAACATTTCAACATGCTGTGACAAGTTGTTATTGTACGTATACATCTGGGACAGAGTCTCAATCTGTTCAGTAGATATCCCGGTTGCCATAGAAATAGAAATTCTGCAACAATGTACAATATGCTCCATAAACCAAAGTGTTCAATGTGGGAATACACAAATACCTGCACTATAAATGTTCAAAACAAACTAATCCTACGCAGGCTCTACAATAGGCAGTCAAAAATGCCCAGTGCTGGATCAGCACCAGCCTACCTGCCATCAAGGACATATATACAGAAAGGTGCCGGAAGAGGGCCTGAGATATCATGAAGGATCTCACACACCCTGCTCATGGACTGTTTGTCCCACTCCCATCAGGGAGGAGGCTACGTAGCATCCATGTCAGGACCACCAGACTCAAAAGCTGTTAGATTCCCCAAGCTGTAAGGCTGATACACACTAACCCCCCACCACCACTACTTTATTATTTACTGTCAGTCACCTTATTTACAGACACTCCTATACAGTGTGTCAATTTATGGACATACAATCAACCTGTGTTTATAAACTAGCTTATGTTATCTTTTTTATTATTATTATTGTGGTCTTTACCTTATTGTGTTTTCTTGTACTGAATCCACTCCGGAGTAACAATTATTTTGTTTTCCTTTACACTTGTATACTGGACATGAAATTAAATAATCCTGAACAAATACAGCTATTGATTTAAATCCAACTGTAACAATACACAGCCATCGGTTTGTATGGAGTTAGGTGCATCTCAGGCCTAATCTGAATGCTCAAACTGATTTTATTGCTTTACAATACTTCTATTGCATTAAATGTGATTGTTTATCTTAACTATGGCCTTTTACCCCTAAAAATAGATTAGCTTCAATAGAAAATTGAAATATTCTTTAGATATATTTATTCAAAGATCAATGAGTGATCGAGAATTAGTAAATGCATCTTGTGAAGTCAGTAAATTAAAAACAATGGCGAGGCTCTGCACATGGACAATTCTCTCACTGTCGGTGGCTAGCTCAAACCTTTTAATTGTGAGTCAGAGCCTGGTGGCTGGTGTGTCAAATTCAAACAAGGTAAAACCTGGTGTTTATGGGGTCACTCAGAGTTTGCACTCCCCCCTCCATTCTATCTGAAACATAAGTTGCACAGTGCACCGGTGGTGGCAGAGTGTTAGAATGACAAAGCTTGCAAGCGGCCCATAACTTGTGCTAAAGCAGGCTTCCCAACCTGCGGTCCACAGAGCCCTTGTTTGATTGTATTAGCCCACAGCATACAAAAGGATGGGAACCCCTGAGCTAAGGAAAGGCCACTTTTCATGAAATATAGGGCAAATGATATTGTCAGATTCCATTGTGAGAAGAATATCCTTTTTTTTCATTATGTGAGTGCCTTAAACCTTGAAATGTCTTTATGGGGATGGTTCTCCAAAGGCATGCACTAACCCAAAGCCAAAATCTGAAATTAAACAGACAGCAGTTGGCTGTATTCAACAGGCCAGGCAGCATTTGTGGAAAGAGAAACAGCTCATGGCTCAAGTCCATTATTCTCATGCTCTCATTTCTGTAATATCGTCCTTTAGAAGGTTTGCTCACAGATAAAGGAAAATAGGGATCAGTGAGAGGCCACATGAGGGAGGTGGTTAGTGAGAGCAACTTGTTGGAAGGGCAAAGTATAGAAACTGGAAAAAGACAATCAGAAGAACACGTTCATCATGTTCAATCCAAGGGAGATATAGCAGGAAAATTAATATTTATGGAGCTATGAATGCAGCATAAATTACAAATTCATCCTTAGGGAAAACTTATCATATTATCCTGCATAAACCTTCATGTCTTCATTATGAGTACCACTTCTCAGAGATTTCTCAGCAAAGTATGTAATGAACTGTTGTTAGCTAGTGGTCCAGCACTGACAGGTTTGATCTAATTACGGCAGTGACTGTGAGATGGGTGTGGCTTAGAACTATGACTATCCCGGTTGTGTTCTATGCAAATCCCCTCATGATGCATTATGATGGAGTAAAATTAATGACAACTCACATTTGCACAGATAAGCATCCACAGGGTTTTGCAGAGATAGAAAGGGAGATATATGTTAGAGTGGTGACCAAAAACTTGACCAGAACATGGGCCGTAAGGAGGGTAATGTACAACAAAATTTAGTGGGAAGTTAGAGGATTGGGAAGCTTTGAAAACACAAAAAAAAGCCGTTAAGGAGAGAAAAGATGGAACATGAATTATGCTAGCCAATAATATTAAAGAGAAAAGCTTTTTCAAATGTATGAAGAGTAAAAGAGAGGCAAGAGTGGATATAAGGCCATTGAAAATGACACTGGAGACAAGGTAATGGGAGGACAAAGAAATGGCAGATGGACTTTAAAAATATTTTGTGTTAGTCTTCACTGTGGAAGACGATAACAGTAGGCCAGAAATTCGAGAGTGTCTGGGGACAGAAGTCAGAACCACAATCAGCTTTAACATCACTGAAATATGTCATGAAATTTGCTGTTTTGCAGCAGAAGTACATTGCAATACATAATAATGCAAACTTTAAATTACATTAAGAATACGAAGAAGAAAATTAAATTACATAAATAGTGTAAAAAAAGAGGAAAAAATAGTGAGGTAGTATTTATGGGTTCATTGTCTATTCAGAAACCTGATGGTGGAGGGGCAGAACATTGAGTGTGTGACTTCAGGCTCCTGTACCTCTTCCTTGATGGCATGTCCTATGTGATGGGGGTCCTTAGTGACAGATGCCATCTTTTTGAGAAATCACTGTTTGAAGGCATCCTGGATGCTGGTGAGGCTAATGTCCATGATGGAGCTGTCTGAGTGTACAACTTTCTGCAGCTTTTTCCAGTCCTGTGCAGTGGCCTCCCCTTACCAAACGGTGATGCAGCCAGATAGAATGTCCTTCCTGGTACACCTGTAGAAATTTGTGAGTGTTTATGGTGGCATACCAAATCTCCCTACGCTCCTAATGAAATGTAGCCACTGTTGTGCCTTCTTTGTGATTGCATCAGTATGTCGGGCCCGGGATAGGTCCTCAGAGATGTTGCAACCAGGAGCCTGAGAGTGCTCACCTTTCCACTGCTGATCCCTCGAAGCCTGTGTTCCCTCAATTTCCCCTTCCTGAAGCCCACAATCAATTCCTTCATCTTACTGACGTTGGGTGCAAGGCTGCTGCAACAACACTCAACTAGCTGATCTATCTCACTCCCGTGTGCCCCCGATCACCATCTGAAATTCTGCCAGTGATAGCTGGCGTTTGAGCTGTGCCGAGGTTTTGCTATTGTCCACCTGACCCAGGGCCGAGTGGAAAGCAAGTGAGATTGCACCTGTGGTAGACCTCTTGTGGCGACAGGCAAATTGCTGCAGGTCCAATCCTTGCTGAGGTAAGAGTAAATCCTAGTCATGACAAACCTTTCAAAACACTTCATCACAGTAGATGAGTGTGGCATTGGGCGATAGTCGTTGTGGCAGCTCTTCTTGGGCACCAATATGATTGTTGCCCTTTTGAAGCAGGTGGAACATCTGACTGTAGCAGTGAGAGATTGGAGACGCCCTTGAACACTCTCACCAGTTAGTTGGCACAGGTTTTCGGAGCCCTACCTTGCCATCCCGACATTGGCCTCTGAGACAGAAATCTCAGGGTCACTAGTTGATGCAGGGATTCACACAGGTGCAATTTTATTCTCCCTTTCAAAGTGTGCACCAAAGGCATTGAGCTCATCAGGGAGTGAGGCTTTACTGCCATTTATGATGTTAGGTTCACTTTGTGGAAAGTAGTGGCCTACAGACCCTGCCAGAGTTGGTGTGCATCCAGTTCTGTCTCTATCCTCAATCGGAATTAATTGTTCTTGCCATTAAAAAAGCCTTACATAGGTCGCACCTGGACTCACAGTATAGTTCTTGATCAGTGGGATTGAATGCCACGGATTTCACCTTCAGCAGACTATGGATCTCCTAATTCATCCACGGCATTTGTTTTGGATATGTCTGAAGGCACACAATCATCCAAATAGATCTTGCTTAAGTTGATGACAACTGTGTTGTATTCATTAAGTCTCAAAGATGAGTCCCAGAGTATTGTCCAGACCACCAAGTCAAGGCAGTTCTGCAAGTACTCTTCTGTATCTTCTTGGTCCTCAGCACTCATGCTATAGTCTTTAGTCTCTGCCTGTACACTGGGAGTAGAAGTACAGCCAGGCAATCGGACTTTCCAAAGTGTTGGTGTGGGCCTGGGATGGTATGGTCAGCATTCTTGATGTTGGTAGAACAGTCACCGAGCATGTTGGGCCCTCTAGTTCCAAAGCTGATATGTTGGTGATAATTGTCCAGAGACTCCTTCAAGCTGGCCTGGTTGAAATCTCCCGCAATAACAGGGAAGGCATCAGGAGGCACAGTTCATGCCTACTGACTATGTTGCTGTTACGTAAACGGCAACAATGAAAGAGGCTTCATAAGGAATTGGTTAGACTGCACTTGGAGTATTGTGAGCAGTTTTGGGCCCCTTATCTATGAAAGATATGCTGGCATTGGAGAGGGTGCAGAGAAGGTTCATGAGGATGATTCCAGGAATGAAAGGGTTAACGTTTGCTGGTTCTGGGCCTGTACTCGCTGGAGTTTAGAAGAGTGAGGGTGGTGGGTGGAATCTCATTGAAACCTATCAGATATTGAAAGGTCTGCACAGAGTGGTTGTGAAGAGAATGTTTCATATAGTGATGGAATCTAGGGCCTGAGAACACAGCCTCAGAATAAAGGAACGTCCATTTCAAACAGAAATGAGGAGGAATTTCTTTAGCCAGAGAGCAGTGAATCTGTGGAATTCATTGTCAGGGACTCCTGTGGAGGCTAAGCCATTGGGTATATGTAAAGCAGAGGTTGAATGGTTCTTGACTAGTCAGAGTATCAAAGGTTACAGGGAGAAGGCAAGAGAATGGGATTGAGAGGGATAGTAAATCAGCCATGATGGAATGGCAACACATATCAAAGTTGCTGGTGAACGCAGGGTCTCGGCCTGAAACGTCGACTGTACCTCTTCCTAGAGATGCTGCCTGGCCTGCTGCGTTCACCAGCAACTTTGATGTGTGTTGCTTGAATTTCCAGCATCTGCAGATTTCCTGTTGTTTGGAGGCTACCCAGATGGAATATAAGGTGTTGTTCCTCCAACCTGAGTGTGGCTTCATCTTTACAGTAGAGGAGGCCGTGGATAGACATGTCAGAATGGGAATGGGATGTGGAATTAAAATGTATGGCCACTGGGGGATCCTGCTTTCTCTGGCGGACAGAACGTAGGTGTTCAGCAAAGCGGTCTCCCAGTCTGCGTCGGGTCTCGCCAATATATAGAAGGCCACATCGGGAGCACCGGATGCAGTATATCACCCCAGCCGACTCACAGGTGAAGTGTCGCCTTACCTGGAAGGACTGTCTGGGGCCCTGAATGGTGGTAAGGGAGGAAGTGTAAGGGCATGTGTAGCACTTGTTCCGCTTACAAGGATAAGTGCCAGGAGGGAGATCAGTAGGGAGGGATGGGGGGGACGAATGGACAAGGGAGTTGTGTAGGGAGCGATCCCTGGGGAATGCAGAGAGAGGAGGGGAGGGAAAGATGTGCTTAGTGGTGGGATCCCGTTGAAGGTGGCGGAAGTTACGGAGAATAATATGTTGGACCCGGAGGCTGGTGGGGTAGTAGGTGAGGACAAGGGGAACCCTATTCCTAGTGGGGTGGCGGGAGGATGGAGCGAGAGCAGAAGTGCGTGAAATGGGGAAGATGCGTTTGAGAGCAGAGTTGATGGTGGAGGAAGGGAAGCCTCTTTCTTTAAAAAAGGAGGACATCTCCTTCGTCCTGGAATGAAAAGCCTCATCCTGAGAGCAGATGCGGCGGAGACAGAGGAATTGCAAGAAGGGGATGGCATTTTCGCAAGAGACAGGCTTCTCCCTGGGCCTCCTGTCCCATGATCCTCTCATATCCCCTTTGCCAATCTCCTGTCCAGCTCTTGGCTCCATCCCTCCCCCTCCTGTCTTCTCCTATCATTTCGGATCTCCCCCTCCTCCTCCCACTTTCAAATCTCTTACTCACTCTTCCTTCAGTTAGTCCTGACGAAGGGTCTCGGCCTGAAACGTCGATTGTACCTCTTCCTAGAGATGCTGGCTGGCCTGCTGCGTTCACCAGCAACTTTGATGTGTGTTGCTTGAAATTCCAGCGTCTGCAGAATTCCGGTTGTTCATGATGGAATGGTAGAACAGACTCGAAGGCCGAATGGCCCAATTCCGTTCCGATGTCTTATAATCTATGGTCTCATGATTTGAAAAGAGAGATAGAGTAGAACATCTCTGAATCTCTCCAAGATTAATCTAACCTTCCCCTCCTACACAGCCCATAACCTTAGATCCTTTCATCCATGTGTCTATCTAAATAACCCTAATGTATCAGCTTCTGGCAATATGTTCATAAATCAGACATGATGAAATGGTAGAGCAGACACAATGGGCTGGACGGCTTAATTCTGCTTCTATGTCTTATGGTTTTACTGTTTTATGGTCTTATGTGAGGGGTGATTGATAAGTTTATGGCCTAAGATAGAAGGAGTCAATTTCACAAAACCTAGCACATTTATTTTTCAACATAGTCCCCTCCTACATTTACACACTTAGTCCAGCGGTCGTGGAGCATACGGATCTTGGATCTCCAGAAAGTGCCCACTGACGGGTGATTGATAAGTTTGTGGCCTGGGGTAGAAGGAGATGAGTTATACAGCTCTCGTTACATGCACATGCAGGTCAACATTTTTAGTGATTATGCAGAAAGTTTGAAGTTAACTTATCTCCTTCTGCCTTAGGCCATGAACTTATCAATCACCCCTGATGAGTTATTAACTTCAAACTGAATGTTTCTGCCAGTTACATTACCCTGCACAGGCCCAAGCAGAATTCACTAAAACCGGCATTGTGAGCCTGTCCGGAGCAAACGAGCTATGCGGCTCAGGTCCGATGTTCCATGGACGCAGGAACAGCTGGTGTCTCTGGCTTTATCAGAGGTGCTCATAGTCACGCCGTGATGCCAGGAGAGTGATTGCAAAATCCTCCTAATCTTGGTAGGCCACTTTAAGGCAATTTACCCAAATATGTTTACCCCTCTTATCTGTTTCAAAATGTAAGGGCGCCGAAAGGGATGTTGGTGCGCATCATGGCGATGAAAACAAACAGGGCGGAATGAAGATCAAAAGAGTACACCATGATGGGAGGTAGGAATAGAGGAAAGAGAATTGAATTTACTGATGAGGGTGGAACGCACATGAGAGACTGGCAAGGTGGTCTTGGCATCAGGAATAAGATCACCTGGCACTCGTAATGCCTGCCTGTATATCAACTCAGCTGGGCATGACTGCAGGTCCTCGTTAGGAGCAGGACCATCCTCTCCTGTGTTTCTACACAGTCTCGTGTATTGGCAATTGGTGTGAGAGAAATGCTAGCAGTAACTCAGTTCTCTTCTCTCTGTCCTCTCTGCTGGGAGTCAGAATCAGGATCAGATTTAATATCTTCAGCATAACGTTGTGAAATTTGTTAACTTTGCAGCAGCAATGCAATGCAATACATGATAATAGAGAAAATAACTGTGAATTACTCTAAGTATATATGTTGTTACGTACCCCGTAACTGGGTTGCCAAAACCAGCAGAAATGGATCACTCAGTTGGAGTCTGGAGTACTAGAACTAAGAAAGTTTTATTAAAGAAACAAGCAACACAGTAATCGAATAACATTCTTCCCCCTGGGCAGCCGGTAAATCTCTTTCATGATTCCACCAACTGTTTCCTCCAGCACCGCAAAATGTCCACCGGGGGGTACCTCGTGGGCCATGTTAAAAACCTCATCCCCATAACTCTTTTGCACCACCCCCCACTCCTCATCTGCGGATGCTGTACTTGATTTCCCTTTCTTCCTTAGCACTTCCTCATCCGCACAATAGCTTGTCAAGGCTGTGTCAGAGAGAGCGGTCTCGGCAAAAACCATCAGCCCCTCGTCTCGCTCCTGCGTCTGCACAAATTCTTTCCTGGCTACTGCTACGTCCGTCCCAGCTCCCTCACTACCTCTTATCTCACTACACCCTGTCTCATACAAGGTTGGCAGAAATGTTTCAGCCAAATTCACCATCGCAGGCGGGGCCTCCATGCTGGCAGGCTGACCCGTCAATCTCACGACTGGGAACACGATTCCTCCGGCGATGTCATTACCGAGCAAGACTTCCACGTCTTTCATCGGTAATTCGGACCTCACCCCGATCGTGACTAGTCCAGAGACCAGGTTGCTCTGTAAATGTATCTGGTGCAAAGGGACTGACTCTGTCCCTTCCCCAACACCTTTGACCTCTACCTCCCCAGTCTGGGTCTCTGAGCTAAACTCTAATACACTCTTCAGTATTAGTGACTGACACGCTCCCGTGTCTCTCCAGATCCGCACTGGAACTGGTTTTAACCTCTTTTTCACTGACACCAGTCCGGCCGAGATAAACCTCTCGCGCCCTTCCTGGACTTTTTCAGACTTGTCCTTCCCTAGCGGTTCGCTTAACAGCTCGATACAGCCATTCAAAATTTCCGCTTTTCCTTTCCCCGTCTCCTTCCTTGGGGCAAAGCACCTGGACGCAAAGTGTCCGACTTTCCCACAATTATAACAGACGACCCCAGGAGACTTCCTACCAGGCTGCTCCCGGTCTACCTTATCCTTTTCACTAGTCCCCGGCTTACTTTCTGACTTTTCCGGCGGACTCTCCCCTCCGTCCTGACTACCCTTCTGGTAGCCTTTACTCGGGGCAAACTTCATTTTATGCGTCAACGCATACTCATCCGCTAACTTAGCAGTTGCGGCTAACGTGGCTGCCTCTTTCTCATCGAGGTAGGGTCTCATACCCTCAGGGACACAACCTTTAAACTGCTCAATCAGAATCAGTTGCAGCAGTCTGTCATAATCCCCCTCTACCCCTTTCGAGGCGCACCAACGCTTACAATATGTTTGCATCTCACGAGCAAACTCCAAATACGTGCGGTCCCACCGCTTCCTCGCATTCCGGAACCTCTGCCGGTATGCCTCCGGGACCAACTCATAAATCCTGAGGATGGCCTCCTTCACCACCTCATACTTCTGGGCATCTTCCGCGGATAAAGCGGAGTAAGCTTGTTGGGCCTTCCCTTTCAGTACACTCTGAAGTAAGACAACCCACTTATCCCTCGGCCATTCCTGACTTATAGCCACCTTTTCGAAGTGGAGAAAGTACCGATCCACATCGGTATCGTCAAATGGGGGAACCAGCCTAACCTCCTGGGTCGCCCGGAACCCTCCACCTTGGTTCGGCACGAGCCCCTGCTCGGCCCTTATCTTTAACTTCTCCAGCTCAAATTCCCTTTCCCTCTGTTTCTCCTCTCTCTCCAATTGTCTGTCCCTCTCTCTCTCTTCTCTCTCCAACTGTCTTTCTCTCTCTTGCCTTTCTACCTCTTTCTCTCTCTCCCGCCTTTCTAACTCTCTCTCTTTCTCCCGCCTTTCTAACTCTCTCTCTTTCTCCTGCCTTTCTAATTCTCTCTCTTTCTCCTGCCTTTCTAACTGCTTCTCTTCGTGTTCTAACTGCCGTACCCGGAACTCGTGCTCGAGTCTCAGTTTTTCAAGCTGTACCTGTACCGCGTCTCCAGCAGGTTTTTCAATAGACACCACCCCCAGCTCACCTTGGGGAAACACACCTTTAGATACATAGTGCTCTACAATAGCTCTGTGTATCTCCTCTCTCCTCATTGTCGACTTCACCTTAGCAAGATTCACCCGTTTGGCCACAGCTATCAATTCCGATTTCCTGGCATCCTCTAATGCCTCCAAGGTCGGCACCTTTATAAATTCCTCAACCTCCATTTCTGCTGTTTGTCTTTTCTTTCTTTCGGGAATTTTAACCCAATCAATTTACTCCGTCCCAAATTTAGCGTTCAAAATCCCGGACGAGCCCCCACTTATGTTACGTACCCCGTAACTGGGTTGCCAAAACCAGCAGAAATGGATCACTCAGTTGGAGTCTGGAGTACTAGAACTAAGAAAGTTTTATTAAAGAAACAAGCAACACAGTAATCGAAAGGATAATAAATGCATCAATTCAACAATGATAACCACACATGTACACAGAATTAAGATAACAGCCTCAATCAAGCTCTATCGTTGTCTAGGGGTAAATGACCAATTTCAAAATTACTCAAAGTTCAGTCCAGTTAGTAGTTCAGTTCGCAGTAATCATTGCCATGGCGGTGGACAACGTGGGGGAAGAGAGACATAGAACAGGAACAACTGATCATTCAGAACGGCTTCACTCACAGACCAGCGAGATGGCTCACAAGCAGCTTTTGGGCAGGTCCTTGGTGATGTCACCTGAGGTCACCGACTGTGACCCCTCCTCCAGATGCGGTCGATCCTCTGCAGTGAACCCGGCACCCAGGCAAGGGCGGACACACACCGGGTTCCCGCTGATCGTACCTTTCCACCCTGTGCGTTGTCCGGTACTTCTCACCACTCGTGAGAAGCGCACCGCTTCCAGGGTCTCGTTACCTCGGGTGGCGTGTGTGTCTGTCTTAGCGAACCTGTCCCTTTTTATCCCCCTGCTGGGGTATCGCCTGTCCATCACTTCAAACAGTTCAGGGTTCAAAGGGGGGAGCCGCTCCAGACAGCTCTTCCTCCCACATCCCTTCATTACACATCTCCAGACGCTGCTCCATTGTTCCTTATCTCTCCTTCCCCTGAGGGCAGGTGGCAGACCAACTGCTGATGCCACTGATGCTAGCCCAGGCCAGCAAACATCTTAATTTTATGTGTATTCTCGTAACAATGTATATTACATAGTTAAATTACATAAATAGTGCAAAATAAAAATTAAACAACTAATGAGGTGGTGTTCATGGGTTCAAAGTCCATTCAGAAAAAGGATAGCAGAGGGGAAGAAGCTGTTCCTGGATTATTGAGTGTGTGCCTTCAGGCTCCTGTACTCTACTGATGGAAGCAGTAAGAAGAGGGCATGTCCTGGGTGATGGGGTTTCTTGATGATGGACGCCATCTTTTTGAGGCAGTGCTCCTTGACGATATCCTGGATGCTGGGGAGGCTGGCGTCCATGATGGAGCTGGCTGGGTTTACAACTCTCTGCAGCTTATTTCAATCCTGTGCAGTAGCATCCCCCCAAACCAGACGGTGATGTAGCCAGTTAGAATACTCCCCATGGTATGTGTCTTTGGTGACATACCAAATCTCCTCAAGCTCCTGAAAGAATGTAGCTGCTTTACAGCCAATGAGACCCATGTAATGCTGGGCACACTGCAAGGCCTTGCAATTCTGTGTGAATGACATTGACAGAGTGGCATTGATTCTCTGTTCCCAGAACTCTGAATATTGCTGCTACTCTGTTTCAGATGTGGGATTCTATGCATCCAATCAGTGAACTGAAAACTCCTCAGCTTAACATCGGTTAAATTATGACATCTGTATCAAAGCAACTCCCTCTCTGCCCTGCACCAGCCCAGAGTGGCATTTGACTCCTCGATGTTCCAATGCAGTGACAGGTGTGCTCCAAGTAAACCACAACTGAAATATTTTATACTTCATGCTTTATTGTCGCCAAACAAATTGATACTAGAACGTACAATCATCACGGTGATATTTGATTCTGCGCTTCCTGCTCCCTGGTGTACAAATTGATAGTAAATATTATAAATTTAAATTATAAAATCATAAATAGAAAATAGAAAATGGAAAGTAAGGTAGTGCAAAAAAACCGAGAGGCAAGTCCGGGTATCTGGAGGGTACAGCCCAGATCCAGGTCACCTTTAACATTTAACCCACTTAATTTCATCTAATTTCATCTAATTTCAATCTCCAGCTCCTTCTCTGAAGCATCTATGCCAATGCTTTAACATTGCTCCTGCATTTCATTTACTGCTCCTTCCCTTGCCGGATTGATTAACGTGTGAGAATAATTCAAAAGAAGTCATTGGCGAATCTTGACGTAACAGTGGTGCTGTTAACCTAGAGCTGGAGGATCAGAATCAGCTTTGTTATCACTGACCTGTGTTTTGGAATCTGTTATTTTGTGCCAGCAGTGCAGTGCAATACCTATTGAATTACGATAGGTTTCAAAGGTACATTTAGAAACATAGAAACATAGAAAATAGGTGCAGGAGTAGGCCATTCAGCCCTTCGAGCCTGCACCGCCATTTATTATGATCATGGCTGATCATCCAACTCAGAACCCCGCCCCAGCCTTCCCTCCGTACCCCCGACCCCCGTAGCCACAAGGGCCATATCTAACTCCCTCTTAAATATAGCCAATGAACTGGCCTCAACTGTTTCCTGTGGCAGAGAATTCCACAGATTCACCACTCTCTGTGTGAAGAAGTTTTTCCTAATCTCGGTCCTAAAAGGCTTCCCCTCTATCCTCAAACTGTGGCCCCTTGTTTTGGACTTCCCCAACATCGGGAACAATCTTCCTGCATCTAGCCTGTCCAATCCCTTTAGGATCTTATATGTTTCAATCAGATTCTCCCTCTATCTTCTAAATTCCAACGAGTACAAGCCCAGTTCATCCAGTCTTTCTTCATATGAAAGTCCTGCCATCCCAGGAATCAATCTGGTGAACCTCCTTTGTACTCCCTCTAAGGCAAGGATGTCTTTCCTCAGATTAGGGGACCAAAACTGCACACAATACTCCAGGTGTGGTCTCACCAAGGCCTTGTACAACTGCAGTAGTACCTCCCTGCTCCTGTACTCGAATCCTCTCGCTATAAATGCCAGCATACCATTTGCCTTTTTCACCGCCTGCTGTAGCTGCATGCCCACTTTCAATGACTGGTGTATAATGACACCCAGGTCTCGTTGCACTTCCCCTTTTCCTAATCGGTCACCATTCAGATAATAATCAGTTTTCCTATTTTTGCCCCCAAAGTGGATAACTTCACATTTATCCACATTAAATTGCATCTGCCATGAATTTGCCCACTCACCCAACCTATCCAAGTCACCCTGCATCCTCTTAGCATCCTCCTCACTGCTAACACTGCCACCCAGCTTCGTGTCATCCGCAAACTTGGAGATGCTACATTTAATTCCCTCATCCAAGTCATTAATATATATTGTAAACAACTGGGGTCCCAGCACTGAGCCTTGCGGTACCCCACTAGTCACCGCCTGCCATTCTGAAAAGGTCCCGTTTATTCCCACTCTTTGCTTCCTGTCTGCTAACCAATTCTCCACCCACACCAATACCTTACCCCCAATAGCGTGTGCTTTAAGTTTGCACACTAATCTCCTGTGTGGGACCTTGTCAAAAGCCTTTTGAAAATCCAAATATACCACATCCACTGGTTCTCCCCTATCCACTCTACTAGTTACATCCTCAAAAAATTCTATGAGATTCGTCAGACATGATTTTCCTTTCACAAATCCATGCTGACTTTGTCCGATCATTTCACTGCTTTCCAAATGTGCTGTTATCACATCCTTGATAACTGACTCCAGCAGTTTCCCCACCACCGACGTTAGGCTAACCGGTCTATAATTCCCCGGTTTCTCTCTCCCTCCTTTTTTAAAAAGTGGAGTTACATTAGCCACCCTCCAATCCTCAGGAACTAGTCCAGAATCTAACGAGTTTTGAAAAATTATCACTAATGCATCCACTATTTCTTGGGCTACTTCCTTAAGCACTCTAGGATGCAGACCATCTGGCCCTGGGGATTTATCCGCCTTCAATCCCTTCAATTTACCTAACACCACTTCCCTACTAACATGTATTTCGCTCAGTTCCTCCATCTCACTGGACCCTCTGTCCCCTACTATTTCTGGAAGATTATTTATGTCCTCCTTAGTGAAGACAGAACCAAAGCAATTATTCACTTGGTCTGCCATGTCCTTGCTCCCCATAATCAATTCACCTGTTTCTGTCTGCAGGGGACCTACGTTTGTCTTTACCAGTCTTTTCCTTTTCACATATCTATAAAAGCTTTTACAGTCCGTTTTTATGTTCCCTGCCAGTTTTCTCTCATAATCTTTTTTCCCCTTCCTAATTAAGCCCTTTGTCCTCCTCTGCTGAACTCTGAATTTCTCCCAGTCCTCAGGTGAGCCACTTTCTCTGGCTAATTTGTATGCTTCTTCTTTGGAATTGATACTATCCCTAATTTCTCTTGTCAGCCACGGGTGCACTACCTTCCTTGATTTATTCTTTTGCCAAACTGGGATGAACAATTGTTGTAGTTCATCCATGCAACCTTTAAATGCTTGCCATTGCATATCCACTGTCAATCCTTTAAGTGTCATTTGCCAGTCTATCTTAGCTAATTCACGTCTCATACCTTCAAAGTTACCCCTCTTTAAGTTCAGAACCTTTGTTTCCGAATTAACTATGTCACTCTCCATCTCAATGAAGAATTCCACCATATTATGGTCACTCTTACCCAAGGTTCCTCTCACGACAAGATTGCTAATTAACCCTTCCTCATTGCTCAAAACCCAGTCCAGAATAGCCTGCTCTCTAATTGGTTCCTTGACATGTTGGTTCAAAAAACCATCCCGCATACATTCCAAGAAATCCTCTTCCTCAGCACCTTTACCAATTTGGTTCACCCAATCTACATGTAGATTGAAGTCACCCATTGTAACTGCTGTTCCTTTATTGCACACATTTCTAATTTCCTGTTTAATACCATCTCCGACCTCACTACTACTGTTAGGTGGCCTGTACACAACTCCCACCAGCGTCTTCTGCCCCTTAGTGTTACGCAGCTCTACCCATATCGATTCCACATCTTCCCGGCTTATGTCCTTCCTTTCTATTGCGTTGATCTCTTCTTTAACCAGCAACGCCACCCCACCTCCCCTTCCTTCATGTCTATCCCTCCTGAATATTGAATATCCCTGAACGCTGAGCTCCCATCCCTGGTCACCCTGGAGCCATGTCTCTGTGATCCCAACTATATCATAATCATTAATAACAATCTGCACTTTCAATTTATCCACCTTATTACGAATGCTCCTTGCATTGACACACAAAGCCTTCAGGCACTCTTTTACAACTCTCTTAGCCCTTATACAATTATGTTGAAAAGTGGTCCTTTTTAATGCTTGCCCTGGATTTGTCGGCCTGCCACTTTTACTTTTCTCCTTAGTACTTTTTGCTTCTACACTCACTTTACACCCCTCTGTCTCTCTGCACTGTCAGTGAAATGTATACAATATTCATCCTGAAATGTTTTTTCTTCGCAACTATCCACGAAAACAGAGGAGTGCCCCAAAGAATGAATGACAGTTAAATGTTAGAAGCCCAAAGCCCCCCCAGCTCCCCCCTCCCATGTGCAAGCAACGATCCCCCCTCCCCCCTCACCCCACTGGCAAAAAAAAAGCATCTGCACTCGCCACCGAGCACTCAGTGTGAGCAAAGCAACAGCAAAGTCACAGACTTGCAGTTACCCCAAAGACTTTGCATTTCACCCAGTATTCGACATACCACTGGCGCTCTCTCTCCCTAATAAGGGAGAAAGAGGTGTCTCTGTTTTCACAGTAAGCGGGGAGACATAACAAACAACTTGCTAGTTTACAACGTTAAAAGTCCATAACTTCTCTTTTTTCGAGCTCTGTGCCCAAAGATCTTGGCACACAGCCGTAGATATTCCAACTCCCCCGACGACACACGGGTCTCCTGCCGTGTCACCGACCTTCAATCCACCCGTCTCCAGAGGCCTGAAATCCTAGGTCTCCAAAGCCGAGCCGGACTCTTAGGCCGAGCCCTTGGTGTGTTGAACAACAACGGCCAGTTACGAAACCCCGAAACGGGTCCCATTCCCGCAAAGAACCGTAGTCAGCGTGTAACTCCAAGTCAGGGTCTTCAAAAGAATCCTAAAACGGAAAAATAAAGATATTAAAGGTGGAAATAGAGCTGTTTCCAAAGATGCAAGCAAACGAGTCGCTGTGTAGTTCCATCATTACTCCGCTCTGCCTCTTAGTTGCAATGTATCAAAATAAAATAATACAGGTGTCGCCTTCTTTTCAAACGTTCGCTTTACGAAACCTCGCTGTTACGAAAGACCTACATTAGTTACCTGTTTTCGCTAACAGAAGGTGTTTTCACTATTACCAAAAAAGGCAGCACGCACCCCGAGCAGCCAACCTCCTCCCCGGAACTGCATTCTAGCTGGCATTGCTTAAACACCTGCCTGTGAGCATCTGTGCATTATGTAGCTTTATTTTGAGCATCCGTCAGCAAGCTGAGTTCTAAGGTATCGGAAAAGCCTAAAAGAGCTCATAAGGGTGTTACACTTTGTGTAAAACTAGACATAATTAACCATTTGGATCTTGGTGAACGAAGTAACGACAAAGTGAGTTTGGCTTGTGGAAGTTGACGAAGATGATGTTGAAGAGGTTTTGGCATCTCATGACCAAGAACTGATAGATGAAGAGCTGATGCAATTGGAAGAGGAAAGGATAACAATCAAAACCAAATGCAGTAGCGAACGGACCGAAAGTGAAGTCGTCCAGGAACTGAACGTGAAGCAACTGCGTGAGATTTTCGCTGCAATTATTGCAGAAAAGTACGACTTTAATTTTGAAAGGGTATGTAGGTTTAGGGCATAGTTGCAAGATGGTTTGAGTGCTTACAAAGAACTGTATGATAGAAAAGTGCGTGAGACTAGCAGTCAAGTATACTGTCGTTTTTCAAAACTTCCACATCAGCCACAGCAGAGGGCAAACCTTGACCTTCGACATCGAGGCAGGCAGACATAAAAGAAGATGACCTGCCTGCCCTGATTGATGAGATGACACCCCAGTGTCCCACCACCCCAACCCCCGGGCCGCCGACCAATGCATTGCCGCAGAGAATGCAGCGGTAGCCGGGATGCACCCAGCACATCTTTAAGAAAAAAGCCAAAATAAACAAGCTAATTAATGCGGCACCTAATTAATTAGCTTGTTTGTTTCGGTTTTTTTCTTAAAGATGTGCTGGGTGCGTTCCGGACACCACTGCATGCTTCGCGGATCGGTATCGGTCGGCGGCCTGGAGGTTGGGGACCACTGCACCACCCCAAACTCCGACGACTCAGCCTAACACACCATCATCAGTGTGCTTGGCACTGTCTTCCCGATTCCCGTAAGTGATACTACACTGTAGATACATTATTTCTACTTTATATTGGCTGTGTATATTTATGTGTTATTTGGTATGATTTGGCAGCTTCATAGCTTAAAGGTTACTGGAGAGAGTGTTTCTGCCGAGAGCGCTTGCGTGAGATTTTCGCTACAGAGAACAGTGTGGCAATGATTGTGGAAAAGTATTTCTACTTTATATAGGCTGTGTATTTATCATATTCCTGCTCTTACTATACGTTACTGTTATTTTATGTTTTATGTATCATTTGGCATGATTTGGTAGGTTTTTTTTGGGTCTGCAAATGCTCACAAATTTTTCCCATATTAATAAATGGTAATTGCTTCTTCACTTTACGACATTCCGGCTTACGAACCATTTCAGAGGAATGCTCTACCTTCGGATGGTGGTGGAAACCTGTATATTTAAAACATATTATTATAAATATATTAATATATTTAAAATATTGCAAACGAGGAAAAGTGCGGTGCGGTTTGTGGGTTCATGAACTATCCAGAAATCTTATAGCAGAGATCAACCCACTCCAGAGACTTGTGCAGATGATGTCAGGTGACTGATGATGTGTCATCCTTGAGATGAAATGTTAAGACCAAGAAACAAAGAGTTGTTCAAACACAGATATCTTGTCTGTCATTTAGCTCACAGTTTGTGTATGATTTTACACCAGTCTTAATGTGCACTTCACAATATTTCACTGTTCACCGTTTGCTTAGCACAGCCCGTGACTTGTGAGAGTTGGCATCGTAAAGCAGTCCTCTATGCATGCTTGGGCCAGGACACTGAATTGCTTCCGATGCCTCGCAACAATTTAGTGCACTGTATTTCTGCCGCAAAATAACAAATTTCATGGCGGATGTCAGTGATAACAAACCCGATTCTGATTCTCTGACGCACATCAGGTCCCCACTTCGAGGCGATCAACTCACACTCGTGTGGCCTGAGGATTTTATGAGGAATTCGCGCAGCAGCAATCTACATGAATGATACTGCTCTTGCTTCAGCCATTCTTAAAGGGACCACTCTCTGGGCAGGTCCAAGGCTGCAGAGTCCACCATCTGGAACCACCTTCAAGCAGGTGCCCTTTAAATCACGAGCACACAAGGCTCTGCACCAATAACATGGCTTGATTGCCTTGCTAGTTAAAAATACAAACCTTTACTTTGTCTAACTAAGAGTAGCTGTTGGAAAAGGCATAAAAATCAGGTGCGGCTTGTTCACATCATGCACATATTTGCTGGTCCCGACGTGGGGCAGCATGGGAGGGTGGGGGTGAGCCCATTGTTTTACAGAACCAGCCATCACTGATCAGGGTTCAATTCCCACTACTGCTTGTAAGGAGTTTGTACAGTACTTGTCCTAATGCCATGGTACTACCTGTATGATAGTAGGGGGTCAAAGAGATTGTTGGATGGATGGCATGGATCAGTGACAATGCTAAGGGTCCCCCCGCATGTGTAGTGCTCCTCATCGATATCTGGGATGGGTGGAAGAGAGACTGCGATGAACCTGTCAGCAGTCCTCATGATCCTTTGTAGGGTCTTGCAGTGAGATGCTTTGCAGTTCTCATACCAGACAGTAAAGGAATTGGTCAGTGTACTCTCAATGGCACTCTTGTAAAAATCTGTTAGACTGGGAGGATGGGGGGGGGGCCTTGCTTGCCTCAGTCTCCTCAGGAAGGGGAGACACTGCTGTGCTTTCTTGCTGAATAGGTGGCATTGATGGATCAGGTGAGATTGTCCATTATGTGCACTCCCAGAAACTTGGTGCTCCTAACTCTCTCCAGGGAGGAGCCATTTATGTGCAGTGAGGAGTGGTTAGCCTGCACCTTCCTGATGTCCACGATCTATGTTCCCTAGTTCTGGATTCCTGCAACCCAGGAAAAAGAATGTTATTGTCTAGCTTATCCATGACTCTCATAATATAAACAAAATGTATAGAGTGACACCTCATTCTCCTACATACCAAGGAATAAATACTTAGCCTAACCAACCTTTCCCTCTGAGTAAGGCTTTAAAGATTCTCTTTGGTTAGATATGGTTCCAGAGTAAGCACAAACTAACACTAGGGAGGAATCTGGACAAAAGAATAGGAAATGTAAAACTGGCGCTACTTAACTGACAGTGTTGCTCAGAAAACACAGCAGTGATGAGGAATGGCAAGTGTTGTGCCCAGAGTTTAATATTTCTTGGTCAAAGAAATTATAAAGTTGTGCTTTTACTTTTCTTGTTTATTTATCTTGGACATCAGGGCTTTACAGGCAAACCCAACATTGCCCACTAAATTGTTATGGGGTCATAGGGTCATACAATTCAGGAAAAGACCCTTTGGCACAACTCATTCAGGCCGATGAAGATGCCCGTCTGAGCAAGTCCCACTATCAACAGTTGGCCCATATGCCTCTAAACCTTTGCTAGCCGTGTCCAGGTGCCTCCCGGCTGCCACTCATTGAGAAGGTTATGGTGAACTGCCTTCTTCAACTGCCGCAGTTACGCTGATGGAGTATTTCCATAGTGCTGATTTAGACCTGTTGATGATGCTGCACCAATTAAACCTTTCCAGGTCCGGATGGTGGATGATTTGGAGTGGAACCTCCAGGTGGAGGTGTCCTCATTCTCCAGCTGTCTTTATGGCAAAAGCTAAGGGTTCGGAAAGTGCTGCTGGAATAGGCTGAAATCCATTAGACTGTGTGCATTCCCAAGGACGTACACACTGTGATCTCTCTGAGGCAGTAGTGAAGAGAAAGGGGGTTTAGGGTGCTGGATGGGTGCTAATCAAGCAGTCTGCTTTGTTCAGTATGGTGTTGAACTCGAGTTGTTGGCATAATATTCATCAAAGAAAGCAAAGAGCATTTCATCACTCTCCTGATCTGTGGCTTGTGAGCGATGCTGTGAGGCGTCTGGAGATGAGTCACCTGGTGGAGAATACCCAGCCTTTGATCTGCTCTGTAACCGTAGAATATATAAAGTTGGTGCACCTGGGTTTCTGGCCTCTGTGTCGGCTGATTTCTGATGGAAGCTCATAGAGTCACAGAACATAGAAACGGGTCCATTGGCTCAACTGCTCCATGCTGACTAAGAGTTCTGTCTAAACTAGCCCCATTTGCTTGTGTTTCATCCATAACCTTCTGACCATTTACCTTTTAAATATTCTAATGTACCTGCCTCAACACTCCCTCTGGCAGCTCATTCCATATTCTGACCACCCTCTGGGTGAAAAGTTGCCCCTCAGGATCCAATTGAAGTCTCTCCCCTCTCACCTTAAACCTGTGCCCTCTAGTTCTTGGTTCTCCAACTCAGGGAGACAGACGGTGTGCATTCACTCTATATGCCTCTCATAATTTTACACACCTCTGTAAAATAACCCCTCATTTTTCTTGTGCTCTATTGATAAATAGTTCTAACCTGCTCAATTCAGTCCCTCACCTTTGGGCAACATCCTCCTAATTCTCCTTTGTGCTCATCTGTGCTTTTCAGTGTGCAATGTTCTGTATTGTTTGGTATTTGGAAGGTGTTTACTTGTAAATCCTTTCGAAAAGTTGTTAGCAACTTCAATTTCGCCAATGTGTGCAATGTATCTATCCATATACTACTTAATCTCTCTTGCTCTGTCTGTCTGTTTGTCTGTTTGTGACCTCCAATTAGCGCAAACAATGCATTACAGCGGAATTTTATTTTGGCTAAATCAAATTAAAATGCGCTAACTTACAGAGTGCAGGCAGAGCTTAGGGTTATATATTCGTATAAAATTGCTCATTCGCCAAGAATCAACAGGCTGGCTTTCACCTGAGACCTGATCGGCCATCATGGAACTCGGGATGGCACAGCCCGACGCATGCGCAGGGCCAGCCTCAGCAGCGACACCTACCAGAGCAAAAAGGCAGGGCAACTTTATTTTGAGGAGTCACACCTTGCTTATCACCATCAGCATGTGCAGAATTGGGACAGATCTAACTGCCACCCATCAATAAGAGATAATTAAATCTTATTGTAATGATGTACTTCGAGACAACCATAAAACCCTTTGCTGCAGTCGAAGGACAGCGGTGACTATATCACGTCCATTTAGGACAGCGCCAACCACATCATCAAGAATAATCAGCATCCTTTGGTGTTACTGCTTCCTATCTTCTATCCAGCATTAAGGTAAAAAAAAATGGTCAGCCTAACTATGCCGCATGGAAATGGAAGAGGGACATTATGGTCAAGAGATGTCGCCAAACGTCGTCAGGAATCGGCAAGGAGAGGGAGAGAACAAGAATCGGATGAGGCCAGGGCCGCATGACTCCAGGATCAAAGAGTCAGGACAAAAAAAGATCAGAGGAGGAGATGCATGCACGTCTCCAGGATCAGAGGCAAACAACAAACAGCAGAAGAGATGAAGAGACAGGGGATGAAAGGACTGCACGTCTCCAGAATGTCAACGAGAGGCACAAGGGTGGCAGATAAACCAGAAATGATGCCATCAAAAGTGTCCTTCATTAAATGAGGAGCAGCTATATTTGCTTTGCTGCGCGTCGTTCTTCTTTAATAAACTGAGGTTTTCTACTTCAGTTTCCAAAGCAAAGCGAAACCAAGAGCATTCAGAAAAATTCCATGTTCATTCTGGTCACATCAGACTGCATTACCCTTCTGTCAAATGGTGCCCCAACGGGTCACCCCATTGTCTGTTATACTACAAAAACTCTCAAGCTCTGTTTGTGACCTCCAATTAGCGCAAATGCTGCATTACAGTGGCATTATTTTTGGCTAAATTAACTTAAAATGCGCAAACTTACAGAATGCATGCAAAATTCAGGGTTATATATTCATATAAAATTGCTCACTCACCAAAATCAACAGCCCCGCGTTCATCCGAGAGCCGATGTCAGCTATGATAGAAACCGCGATGTGACACCACGACGCATGCGCACGGCCAGCCTCAGAAGTGACTCACGATGCTCACAGCAGTGACGCTAACCGGAGCAAAAGGGCAGGGCAGCTGTATTTCGAGCGGTCACATTCTGCTAATTACCATCAGCATGTGCAGGATTGGGACAGATCTAACTGGGACCCATCAATAAGAGATAATTAAATCTTATTGTAATGACGTACTTCGAGACACCCATCAAACCCTTTACTGCAGTCAAAAGACACGGTGACTATACCACGTCCATTTAGGAGAGCGCCAACCACTTCATCAAGAATAATCAGCATCCTGGAGGCTTTGGTGTTACTGCTTCGTATCTTCTATCCAGTGTTAGGGTAAAAAAGATATGGTCAGCTTAATTATGCCGCGTGGAAAGAGAAAGGGGATAATATGGGTCAAGAGATGACGCCAAGCATTGTCGAGAAGCGGTAAGGAGAGGGAGAGAACAAGAATCAGATGAGGCCAGGGCCGCACGACTCCAGGATGAAAGAGTCAGGACAAAAAAAAATGAGAGAAGAAGAGACAGAGGAGGAGAGGCATGCACATCTCCAAAATGACAACAACTGGCATAGAAGGAGGAGAGATGAAGAGAGAAAGGAGCTGAGAAATGCACCTCTCCGGGATCAGAGACAAAGAACAAACAACAGAAGAGATGAAGAGACAGGGGATGAAAGGTCTGCACGTCTCCAGAATGACAACAAGAGGCACAAGGGTGGCAGATCAACCAGAAATGATACCATCAAAAGTGTCCTTCGTTAAACGAGGAGGAGCTATATTTGCCTTGCTATGCATCGTTCTTCTTTAATAAACTGAGGTTTTCTACTTCAGTTTCCAAAGCAAGGTGATACCAATAGCATTCAGGAAAATTTAATGTTCATTCCGGTCACATCAGACTGCACTACCCTTCTCTCAAAGGGTGCCCCAACGGGTCACCCCGTTGTCTAGTTATTCTGTTGGAATCAAGCAGTGCAGGAAAGTAGCATCCATCATCAGGGACTTCCACCACCCATGACACGATCTCTTCTCATTGCTGCCATCAGGAAGAAGGTCCGAGACCCTCAGGACCCACACCACCAGGTTCAGGAACTGTTACTACCCCTCAACCATCAGGATCTTGAATGAGAGATGATAACGTCATTCAACTTCACTCACCCCAGCACTGAAATATTTCTATAACATAGACACACTTTCCAGGACTCTTCACCTCATGTTCTGGATAGTTATTGTTTCTTTCTTTATTATTATTACTTTGTTTGTTTCATTTTGTTTCTTTGTATTTACTATGAATGCCCACAAGGAAATGACCCTCAGGGATGAATATGGAGACATCACTGTACTTTGGTAATAGATTTACTTTGAACTTTGTAATACATAAATAGAGCAAGAAGAAGCAAAATAATGAGGAAGTGTTCATGGTTTTGTGGACCGTTCAGAAATCAGAAGGCAGAGGGTACGAAGCTGTCCCTAAAACGTTGAGTGTGTGCCTTCAGGCTTCTGTGCCTCTTCCCCGATTATAGCAATGGGGAGAGGGCACATCCTGGGTGGTGAGGGGCTTAGCGATGGTGACACTGCCTTTTGAAGATGTTCTTGTAGTGCCCCGATGGAGCTGGATGATTCCACAATGCTCTGCAGCTTTTTTTATCCTGTGCATTGGAGTATAATCTGTATACACTTGCCGGTGTCTTTGTTGACATACCAAATTTCCTCAAACTCCTAATGAAGTATATCCTCTGGCATGCTTCTTTGTAATTGCATCTGGGATAGATCCTCAGAGATGTTGGCACCCAGGGACTTAAACCTGCTCACCCTTTCCACTGCTGACCCCTCGGTGAGGAAAGGTGCATGTTCTCCCGACTTCCCTTTCCCTTGGCCTTACTGCTGTTGAGAGCACGTTAGTTGTTGTGACACCACTCAACAAGCTGATCTATCTCACTCCCGTATGCCTCCTCGTCACCGTCTGAGATTCTGCAACTAACAGTTGTGTCATCAGTTAATTTGCAATGCATTTATTTTTGCTATCGCTGGACTGGAATTAGCAGTTTCAATGTATTCTGCTCAGTGAATGCTGACTGTGACATCTGACTGGCACATTATGCATGCTGATGGTGACAGCCAGGCCCTCCCCACAGGTTTGCCAAGTAATTCCTGCGCTTGTTATGGAATGTCACAGTACACCAAGCCCACGGCAACTACACACTAGTCCCATTTTATTCTCCATCAACACCCCCCCATATTCTAATGCACACCTACACAATGGGGGTAATTTACAGCTGCCAATTAACCTACTGACCCACATCTCTTTGGGATGTGGGAGAAGACCAAAACGCCCAAAGGAAAGTCATAAAATCACACATGCAAATTCTGCACTGGCAGCTCCTGAGTTCAAGATTGTACCCAGGTCTCTGGAGCTTTGAGTTAATTCAGCTTGTGTATCTCCACTTCAGAGAAAATGTGTTCTTAGGACTCTTGTAATTTCTCTTAAAATTAACTTTTGCCAATAGCTATGACCTCAACTAGATCAACCGCATTTGTGTCAACAGCGAAGCATCCTCTGATAATGTAACAGAGCTGATGGGATACTTTGGGAGGGCTCTGGAAGGACTGTATATGTCTACAAAGTATTATCAGGTTCTGAGTAAATACGGGAGCAGGGGAAAACAGTTAATCAACACCGAGAAAGGAATCAGACCTTTTATTCCAATAATGCAATTAAGAAGGAGGAAGCCAAAGAAAGAAGACAAGGCAAGGTAAGTTAGTTGTACAACGCACACGATGCTGGAGGAATTCAGTGGGTCGGGCAGCACCTGTGGGGGGAAATGGACAGTTGATACGTCAGGTTGAGACCCTTCATCTGGACTAAGGTATCAGAATTCCTCCAGCATTTTGCTTGTTGCTCCAGATTCCAGCATCTGAATTCCCCTGTGTCTCAGGCTGTCAAACGATAGACTGATTAGATTAAATGGAGAATTCTGAGTACCATACCAAACACATGGTGTTGTTGATCTGGAAAAGCTTCAGAGAAGTGCCCTCCTATTGACTTTCAATGGAAGATGAAAGCATTGTAGCAAAACCATAGATATCTGAGAACTTAGAGCAGAGTAACACAGGAACAGGCCTTTCAAACCACGATGTGATGCCCTGCACAAGGACTGCCAAGTCCCTTTGCAAATATAATCCACATGGTTACCACACCGGGCTTTCTTTCATCAATAATGTGATGGAAGGTGTTCGTGGCAGTGCCTTCAAACCGTGCTTCCAGCACCACTTGGCTCCTGACCTCTTCCCATTTTAAAGAAAGATCTACACTCCGGAGGTGAGATGACAGAGACTGTCTTTGATCCCAAGGCAGCCCTTAAACCAGTAATTTCACTTAGTAGGTTTGAAGCAGTTGAGAAATAAAGGGGAAACCTTTCCACTTGCTGTCGATATACCCACCACAAAGCATGCTTTGTTGTAGGGGTTTCATCTCAACCCCAGTGGCATTACTGGCATAGTCGCAGTCTTCTCTCCTCAGGTGCTTCTTCAATAATTTTCCTTCTTACCTAGAGATGTTTGGTGATGGTTATACAATTCCGTTCCATTAGCAACTCCAGAGCAGAATAGTACCCAGCTGTTTGCCAGTTGCATCACAGAGGGTACAAACAAACAAACAATCTGCTGGAGGTATTCAGCAGGTCGAGCAGCATCTGTAGAACTGTTGATGTTCTGGGTTGAAACCCTGAATCAGAACTGAGACCAGAGAAGGGAGATGGCAGTATAAAGTGGAGATGGCAAGTGGTGAGACAGGAGTCCGAGACGACTGGTGAACTGAGGAGGGATGTACGAGGACAGGTGGGTAGAGGAGGTGAGGGGGCAGGAGTTGTAACAAACGAATGCGAGATGGAGACAAAGAGAGAAATATGAAAGGCAAATGGGGCGAGGAGGGGAGAGGAGAGAGGAAGGTGAAGGTGGCTACATCGTAATAGCTTTCTCCATGGTAACACTCATGCTATTCAATCAGAAAGTTGTGGATTCTGTCTCCATCCAACTGATAATTTAAGCCAATAGTTCAGTCAAGTATTTTGTTTCATTTCAGATGTGTCAGTTAAGTATTATACTCTACCCACCCTGATCAGGAGTCACCAGATGTGAGGAAACTAAGGAATTGCTGGGATGCAGGATAATTTATTTCCGTGAGCCATTGAGTTTTATCTTGGCAGCAAGTAGATATGGATGTGGGTGCAAAAGAGAGCAGGAGATCTCACTGATAACAATAGCATGGGTGAGTTCTTCAGTATAGTCAAAATCACATGACCCAAACACCCAAGTCCAATACTTTGAAAGCCAAGAATGGAAGAGAGCTTACCAGGGACAGAGAGGTAACCTGTACCTGTGAGAAGAACTCCTTGACTGAGTCACAACTCTTGATTCCACCCCTCTGTACCTTAAAGGCGGCAGTGAGACTGCACCAGATATTGCATAGTGAAGCGGAGCTGAAGGTTGTAAAGGCAGTTTGCCCTTAATATTAAATCCTCTGGAGTATGGGGCTGAAGTTCTAAAGCTTGGTGGACAGGAACTTAGACAACATCTTCCCTCTCATATGAGAAAAAGGGAGACAAGCCGGGTAACCTGTGATCGTGGCCAGCTTCAAACATGGACTCAGATCCATTTGTGGTTATTACAGATGGATTTCCATGAGGAAGGGTGTTACCATGGACCACACCATCCAGGACACGCTCCCTTTTCATTGCTGCCTTCGGGCAGGAGGTACAGTGGCCTGAGGACCCACAAATGAAGGCTGAATAGTATCTTCGCTCTCTCTCTCTCTCTCTCTCTCTGCATTACTTACATTACTGCATTATATAGTGTTTATAGTGTTGTTTAAGTTATGTATAATTTATGGTGATTTAAGATTATGTTAATTTGTGTTTGTCATGTACTAAGCTGCTGCAAGAAGCTAATTTTCATGACATTTACCCATTGTGTATGTCTTTCTACAATAAACTTGAACCTGATCAACCATTACACGTGATCTTTCCAACTTTACCAAAGCCCGTAATTCAATCAACCATGAGTGCTTCTGCAGAATCTTCCTTTTATTGCCAGCCACATTCTCGACACTTGCAAGCCATAGCTGTGAGCAGCAGCACACCGCTGAGCTGATCCTGCTGCAGACTGGGGTCAGGCAGGGATGTGACATTATGCTAACCCTCCTCACACCCTTCCTTATGCCAATATTCCACCCCACCTCAAGCAGCCTTCCCTCAGGAACGGAGCTGATCCATAGACTGTTCACTCTCCATTTGTTCCAGTCCAAAACAAAGAACATGCCAACCGCAGTCACTGAGGTGCTCGGCAAGAAAAACTTGTTTACAGACACGTAGATACATACAACATATAGAATATAAATCATATTATATTTGTCAGAGAGAAAAAGACTGTGTAAAGAAAGACATCAATGCAAATAAAAACAGAATCGATCCCACGATCTCACCTAACTTCGCTCTCTCCTTTTTAATTCTACACAGAAATATATATGTTTGAAGAAAACAAGCTGTGACGTAGTTAATTCAGAAACAAAGGTTCTGAACTTAAAGAGGGGTAACTTTGAAGGTATGAGACGTGAATTAGCTAAGATAGACTGGCAAATGACACTTCAAGGATTGACGGTGGATATGCAATGGCAGGCATTTAAAGGTTGCATGGATGAACTACAACAATTGTTCATCCCAGTTTGGCAAAAGAATAAATCAAGGAAGGTAGTGCACCCGTGGCTGACAAGAGAAATTAGGGATAGTATCAATTCCAAAGAAGTAGCATACAAATTAGCCAGAGAAAGTGGCTCACCTGAGGACTGGGAGAAATTCAGAGTTCAGCAGAGGAGGACAAAGGGCTTAATTAGGAAGGGGAAAAAAGATTATGAGAGAAAACTGGCAGAGAACATAAAAACGGACTGTAAAAGCTTTTATAGATATGTAAAAAGGAAAAGACTGATAAAGACAAATGTAGGTCCCCTGCAAACAGAAACAGGTGAATTGATTATGGGGAGCAAGGACATGGCAGACCAATTGAATAATTACTTTGGTTCTGTCTTCACTAAGGAGGACATAAATAATCTTCCAGAAATAGTAAGGGACAGAGGGTCCAGTGAGATGGAGGAACTGAGCGAAATACATGTTAGTAGGGAAGTGGTGTTAGGTAAATTGAAGGGATTGAAGGCAGATAAATCCCCAGGGCCAGATGGTCTGCATCCCAGAGTGCTTAAGGAAGTGGCCCAAGAAATAGTGGATGCATTAGTGATAATTTTTCAAAACTCGTTAGATTCTGGACTAGTTCCTGAGGATTGGAGGGTGGCTAATGTAACCCCACTTTTTAAAAAAGGAGGGAGAGAGAAACCGGGGAATTATAGGCCGGTTAGCCTAACGTCGGTGGTGGGGAAACTGCTGGAGTCAGTTATCAAGGATGTGATAACAGCACATTTGGAAAGCAGTGAAATGATCGGACAAAGTCAGCATGGATTTGTGAAAGGAAAATCATGTCTGACGAATCTCATAGAATTTTTTGAGGATGTAACTAGTAGAGTGGATAGGGGAGAACCAGTGGATGTGGTATATTTGGATTTTCAAAAGGCTTTTGACAAGGTCCCACATAGGAGATTAGTGTGCAAACTTAAAGCACACGGTATTGGGGGTAAGGTATTGGTGTGGGTGGAGAATTGGTTAGCAGACAGGAAGCAAAGAGTGGGAATAAACGGGACCTTTTCAGAATGGCAGGCGGTGACTAGTGGGGTACCGCAAGGCTCAGTGCTGGGACCCCAGTTGTTTACAATATATATTAATGACTTGGATGAGGGAATTAAATGCAGCATCTCCAAGTTTGCGGATGACACGAAGCTGGGTGGCAGTGTTAGCAGTGAGGAGGATGCTAAGAGGATGCAGGGTGACTTGGATAGGTTGGGTGAGTGGGCAAACTCATGGCAGATGCAATTTAATGTGGATAAATGTGAAGTTATCCACTTTGGTGGCAAAAATAGGAAAACAGATTATTATCTGAATGGTGGCCGATTAGGAAAAGGGGAGGTGCAACGAGACCTGGGTGTCATTATACACCAGTCATTGAAAGTGGGCATGCAGGTACAGCAGGCGGTGAAAAAGGCGAACGGTATGCTGGCATTTATAGCGAGAGGATTCGAGTACAGGAGCAGGGAGGTACTACTGCAGTTGTACAAGGCCTTGGTGAGACCACACCTGGAGTATTGTGTGCAGTTTTGGTCCCCTAATCTGAGGAAAGACATCTTTGCCATAGAGGGAGTACAAAGAAGGTTCACCAGATTGATTCCTGGGATGGCAGGTCTTTCATATGAAGAAAGACTGGATGAACTGGGCTTGTACTCGTTGGAATTTAGAAGATTGAGGGGGGATCTGATTGAAACGTATAAGATCCTAAAGGGATTGGACAGGCTAGATGCAGGAAGATTGTTCCCGATGTTGGGGAGGTCTAGAACGAGGGGTCACAGTTTGAGGATAGAGGGGAAGCCTTTTAGGACCGAGGTTAGGAAAAACTTCTTCACACAGAGAGTGGTGAATCTGTGGAATTCTCTGCCACAGCAAACTGTTGAGGCCAGTTCATTAGCTATGTTTAAAAGGAAGTTAGATATGGCCCTTGTGGCTACAGGGGTCAGGGGGTATGGAGGGAAGGCTGGGTTCTGAGTTGGATGATCAGCCATGATCATAATAAATGGCGGTGCAGGCTCGAAGGGCCGAATGGCCTACTCCTGCACCTATTTTCTATGTTTCTATGTTTCTAAGCTGTAAATCATAAAGAACCCACAAAACTAACATAAGAAGAAATTGGAGGCATGAAACACCTCTCCCTTGCTCCCTGCCCAGTGACTGGTTTCAGGTAGCAGTAAATCTCATTCTAAGTTACCCATAAATTGTCTCATGTAAGAAACTTCATAAATGCAGCAGTGAAAATCTCCAAGGTCTCACATAAGCCTCAAAGGTCCACTTTATTACCAATGGTAGTTTAACCTGTGAACCCTGTGTGAATTTACCACTGAAAGCTCTTTGAGGATTGATGGAATTTAGCTGTGCTGACATTGCCCATGTGTTACGAAGCCTCTGCGGTGTGCTAAAGGATCTGTGCTGTGATGTAACGTGATTTGTAGAAGCCATATGGCAGACACATGGCTTTCCCCCAGGGGGCATCAGCAAGAACTACCTCACTATTGACAACATCAGCTGCTTTAACACTTCAAATGTGCCCACAGACTGCCCGTCTGTCATCTTACAGCTGTCACTTCTGCAGAATTCAACTCAGCCACATAGAGCATATTGATCTCAGTTAAATGGGACATTAACTAAGGAGGGAGCTTATGCTCCATGTAAAGTTCACATCATCAGTTTTTACTTAATGCATCTATTAAAACCCACTCCTAATTGCTAGGGGAAGTCTGTTTTGGATTTTCTGTTCCACTGCTTTGAGGAGATCTAACATTTAGCATCTGCATGGCTGTGAGACCTCATTGTTTGCTGTGAATCCTGACTCAACTGGTGAGCAGGGATCGGCGCTATTTCAGTCCTAGAAGGTGATTTGAAGGCTTCAGTGATTTTAAAATTAATTACCTGATTTTCAATAAACAGAAAGTAGTGAAAACAAAGGACAATTCAAGTATACATTTGGGGTTTATAGTAATCTCTTTGTTCAGTTGATAGGTAGTTCTGATTTATAAATGGTGGATTTATGAATTTTTGCTATAATGTATTGTGGAAGTCATAGTAAGATAAGGATAGCCTGGGGCAGTTGTACTCAGGCGAGACCTCTGAAGTGGAACTGCTGGGGACACCTTTGATTACAAGATGAGATAGGTTGGCAGTGTGTACTCAAGCCAGCTGAGTGAGGTGAGGTGAGGTCTTCCTAAAATGTGGCATCCCGTTACACAACAGGGGGTGCCAGACACAGATGAGATAACAGAGTGATGCAAAACATACCCAAAAACCCAGTCTCTATTATCTTTACTCTCTTCAAACTATCATTGGCTGTCTGCTGGAAGTTTTGATTGACTTTATTTAACATCTCTATTGTGAATGGCAATTGATCTTGCGAGTATGGAATTCAAACATGTACAATTAATAATGATCAATATCCATAACTCATAAGCCAATGCTGTATAAGGATACACATCAAAGTTGCTGGTGAACGCAGCAGGCCAGGCAACATCTCTAGGCAGAGGTACAATCGACTGTACCTCTTCCTGGAGATGCTGCCTGACCTGCTGCGTTCACCAGCAACTTTGATGTGCGTTGCTTGAATTTCCAGCATCTGCAGATTTCCTCGTGTTTGCTGTATAAAGATAGCAGTTTTCTGTTTGGGCTTCAGAACAGTGTGGGTGACAGGGCCCATGTGGTTCTGCTTGTGCACAAGTGAAATAAGAAGGAATCCTTGAGCCATATGTGTGCGTGTGCTCTGGACCCAGTTGTTTTAGTTATTTTATTATCTGTGACATCACTTACTTCGATAATATTGATGACATTATACAAACCAATCTTTTGCTGTAATGTTTAGCTTGCCACTCTTGATCCATTGGAATACATAGTATCAAATCACCTTCACACATTTTACCCAGCCTTAATGATTTTACACAACATTTACTCAGAATGTGCCCATTTTCGCATTGAGGAATGGCTGTCGTAGGGTATAAACCCATCACAAACAGTGACACAGGATAAACTGTATTTTTGAATAGCAAAAACTTCTTCAGTCAAGTGCAGATGCAAAGCTCCTTTCCATCCGTTGTTTTAGTCAAGACTATAAAATATGAGCAATAATATAACCCCTCTATACTGAGGTATGAACAGACTATTGACTACGTGGTTACTGTAATATGTAACCTTATGTGACTCCAAAAGTTAGTGTAATTGTAAAACTGACCATTAAAGCTCAAAGTAAATTTATTATCAAAGTACATATACAGTATGTCACCCTGTATATACAACCCTGAGATTCGCTTTCTTGCAGGCATTCACAGTAAGTACAAGAAACACAGTAGACTCCTTGAAAGACCGCACCTAACAGGCTGGGCAAAGAGCCAGTGCGCAAAAGACAACAAACTGCAAATAAAATATGAAAAAGAGGGTAAAACCCATCTCTTACTTAAAATCACAATTGATCCATCAACACATCATCTTATTACTTATTTACAAAATATATATAAAATTATAACATGAAACATCTTGCAACTAATCTCCACTCACTTAGGTAACCACAATATACTTACCGCAGAGCAGAAAGGATGCTGTTAGCATACGAAAGGATGTAAAGAACAACTGATATTAGACTCTGTAATTCTAAATCAAGTTCAGCAATAAAGCAGAAATCTTTCATATTGTTCTATTGACTACCAAAAAGCATTTGATTCTGCCCTAAGCTCATGGTCAATAGAAGTTTTTAATATATATAAACTATACCCAATACTTGTGAAATCGCTACAAATTCTGATGAAGTATTGGCATAC
The DNA here is from genome assembly GCF_963921235.1 of Mobula hypostoma. Taxonomy (NCBI): domain Eukaryota; kingdom Metazoa; phylum Chordata; class Chondrichthyes; order Myliobatiformes; family Myliobatidae; genus Mobula; species Mobula hypostoma. The sequence continues at coordinate 71,573,040 of NC_086107.1, read as the reverse complement.
TATAATCACCCTATTTATTAAGAAACTAAAAAGAAGAACCAACATTATCAAAATAAACTGAGGCATTTTTCAGGGTGGCTCTTTAAGTCCACCATGGTTTTGTCTAGTTTTAAACCCACTCTCTAATTTACTGATTCAGAGAAAAATTGGGTATCAACCAGAAACAATCAAACAAATTAGCCAGGATAGACAGGGGCTATAGGCAGGTAGTCACCCAGGGGCCACCGGAGACAGATAAGTGGGTGACCGTCAGGAGAGGGAAGGGAGAGCACCCCTGTGGCTGTCCCCCTGAACAATAAGTACTCATTTTTGAGTGCTGTTGAGGGGGACGACCTACCTGAGGGAAGCAACAGCAGCCGTGCCTCTGACACTGAGTCTGGCCCTGTGGCTCAGAATGGTAGGGAAGAGAAGAGGGCAGCAGCAGTGATATGGGTCTCAAAGGATAGGGGGACAGAGAGGTGATTCTGTGGGTGTGAAAAAGAAACAAGGATGGTAGTTTGCCTCCCAGGTGCCAGGGTTCGTGATGTGTCTCAATGCTTCCATGATATCCTGAAATGGGAAGGAGAATAGCTAGAGGTTGTGGTACATAGGTAGAAAAAGAGAGGAGGTCCTGAAAGCAGATTACAGGGAGTTAGGAAGGAAGCTGAGAAGCAAGACCTCAAAGGTAGTCATCTCGGGATTGTTGCCTGTGCCATGTGACTGTGAGTAAAGGAATAGAATGAGGTGGCAGATAAATGCGAGAAAGGGACAGGGATTCAGATTTTTGAATCATTGGGACCTCTTCTGGGGCAGGTGTGACCTGTATAAAAAGGATGGATTGCACTTGAAACCAAGGGGGACCAATATCCTGGTGAGGAGGTTTGCTAATGCTGTTGGGGAGAGTTTAAACTAGATTTGCATGGGTGGTGGGAACCGAAGTGAAGAGGCAGAAGATGGGGAGGTTGGAGCACGGGTAGAGACAGATTGTAGGGAGTTTGTGAGGAAGGATAGGCAGATTTTAGGGCAATGATGCACTCAGCTTGATGGTTTGATATGTGTCTATTTGAACGTAAGGAGTATCTTAAACAAGGCATATGGATCAATATGTGGAACTGTGACGTTGTGGCCATTACAGGTGTTACGGAAACGGCACAATGAATATCAATCGAGACAGGTTATATGAAAATAACCAAACATTTATTAATTACCGATAAACGATATGGAAAAAAAGAAAACAAATGAAAAATTTAGCCGGAAGTTAACAGATATGCAGTCATTCACCAACTCTCCACTCGGCTCTGGTTCTTAAAGCGTTAAATGCGAAAACAGTTCTTAAAGTGATACAGTCAGATATAGTTCTTAAAGCAATAACTTCGAAAGTCCAACAGTTTTACACATTCAATTGGGAAAGACTTCTCTGGAGAAGGATTTCTTCACAGACGCACCTTTACTGCTGGTTTTGTCCACAGGATTCATGATGCCAAAAATAAACAGTTTAAATCAACTGACCTTAAATTCCATTAGAGAGAGAGAGAGAGAGAGAGAGAGAGAGAGAGAGAGCACCTTTTTGCATGAACCCTTTGCTCTTTCTGGCAAGAGTTATCTCGATGCAGGTACTCCTCCAGCGAAGACTCAATAAGGTCGATTCTTTATTAAGCTGCCAAACGATGCCAACTTCTCTCGATCCTTCGATAAATTCTTCACTCTCCCTTCAACTGCTGAAATTGAGTAAATAGGCACATCCAGCCACAAATTTCCAGTCCAAGTAATATAGAATCTTTCAACAGAACGCACAACCATTTTAAAAATGAAACTGCGTCACAAAAACAAACGCAACAGAAACGGAGGCACAACACGTTCTACCTGGAAATCTACAAACTTAAAAACCAACTGTGTCACCTGGGTCGACCCTTATATAGTCACGGGGCACATGTCATCACGTGACCTCACATCAGTGGGAAAATCTCATCAGGTGACCTCCAAAAGACCATTGCATCATTCTCACAAAAAACAACAGGTCCCCTTGAGCATGTAACACAGGCCCTTGGATGTCTCAGGAGCAGGAATGGCTGCTGAGTGCGCCAGGCTTCAGATGTTTCAAAAAGAACAGAGACGGAGGCAAAAGAGGACGGGGTGTGACGTTGCTGATCAGGGATAGTGTCACAGCTGCAGGAAAGGAGGAAGTCATGGAGCGATGGTCTACTGAGTCAGTGTAGGTGGAAGTCAGAAACAGGAAAGGGGCAATAACTCTACTGGGTATTTTTTATAGACCTCCCCCCGCCAATAGTAACAGGGATGTCGAGGAGCAGATAGTGAGGCAGATTCTGGAATGGCGCAATTATTATAGGATTGCTGTGGTGGGAGATTTTAACTTTCCTAAGATTGCTTGGCATCTCCTTAGAGCAAGGAATTTAGATGGGATGGAGTTTGTTAGGTGTGTTCAGGAAGGTTTCCTGACACAATATGTAGATAAGCCAACTAGAGGAGAGGCTGTACTTGATCTGGTATTGGGAAATGAATCTGGTCGGGTGTCAGATCTCTCGGTGGGAGAGCATTTTGGAGGTAGTGATCACAACTCTATTTCCTTTACCATAGCGCTGGAGAGGGAAATGCTATTTGCTTGTGGTTACTGTTTGCATGATGTTTTTTTCATTGCACATTGGGTGTTCAATAGTCTTTTTTATGGATTATTTTATTTTTTTATGGGTTCTTTTTTTGTGGGCACGATGAGGTTTTTATTCTCTGCACAGTGGGTGTTAGACAGTCTTCTTTTCTTTGAATACATATATTTTTTGTATGTGGGTGCCTTTGTTTTGTGGTTGGCTGTTAGGAGACTGTTAAAGCATCTGGGCCGGATGCTTACTGCGGGTTCACCCTCCTGAAGGATGGTCTACCAACAGATTCGGAGACTGAAATCGCAGGGTCAATGGGGGCTGTGGGAGCTTGTGAAAGTGCCTGCAGGTTTTGAACAGAGAGAGCATAAGAGACACTGTGCTTATCAGGGAGTGGAACCTTGTTCTCACCTACGTCGCTTGGTTTCACTTTACAGGAGCTGATAGTATTGAAGCCCAGCCACAGTGTCGAGCATCCTTCAGTGACTCAAGTTTCTTCCAGAATTGCTACTTTTAATGTGAGATTGTATCTGGACCCCCTGTATCTTAAACACAAAATACTCTGCAGATGCTGGGGTCAAAGCAACACTCACAACACGCTGGAGAAACTCAGCAGGCCGGGTAGCATCCATGGAAAAGAACAGTCGACGTTTCGGGCCGGAACCCTTCGTCAGGACTGAAGAGGGAGGGGGCAGAGGCCCTATAAAGAAGGTGGGGGGAGGGTGGGAAGGAGAGGGCTGGTAGGTTCCAGGTGAAAAATCAGTAAGGGGAAAGATAAAGGGGTGGTGGAGGGGAAGCAGGAAGGTGATAGGCAGGAAAGGTGAAGAAAGAATAGGGGAAAACACAATGGGTAGTAGAAGGAGGCAGAACCATGAGGGAGGTGATAGGCAGCTGGGGGAGGGGCAGAGTGAAATAGGGATAGGGGAAGGGAGGGGGAGGGAATTACCAGAAGTTGGAGAATTCTATGTTCATACCAAGGGGCTGGAGACTACCTAGACGGTGTATGAGGTGTTGCTTCTCCAACCTGAGTTGAGCCTCCTGTATTTTTGGTTGTCAGATCTGAATGCCACTAATGTGGCTCAGCAGACTGTGGATCTCAGGGTTCATCCAGGGCTTCCGGTCAGGGAAGACTCTGAATAATCTTGTGTGAACAAACTCGCCTATGACTGTTTTTATAAATTCATGTCAACCGTCGTGTATTCATTGGGGTCCTCTGGTGAGTTCTTGAACATGGCCCAGTCCAACGACTTGAAGCAACCCCAATGCTGTTCCTCTGCCTCCCATCTAGCTCTTCGTTGTCCTTACCTCTGGAGCCTTGTTCTTCAGCCGCTGCCTGTGTGCAGGCAGGAGGGGGACAGCCGAATGATCAGATTTCACAAAATGCAATCTAGGGTAGGCAGTCCTTATGGTGGTATCGCAGTGGTCAAGTATGTTGGGACCCCTGGTGCTGCATATGATATGTTGATGATAATTAAGCAGAGACTTCTTCAAACAAGCCAAACTGAAGGCCCCAGCAAAGATTTAAAAGGCATCAAAGTAGGCTGGTTCAAAGTGCATTACTTAAAGGAAAATTGCAGGGTGCAGACTTCAGAGAGAGTAGATCAGAAGAAGTATATTTAGAAGTTTTGTCAGCTGCCTGCAAAGCATGCTGGGTTTCACCGGCACGATCTTGCATATACTGAGTATGTATTGGTATTGGTTTGGTTTGGTTTATGCCTGTCACATGTACCAAGATACTGTGAAAAGCTGCTCTTATATACTGTTTCTACATATCAAATGCACACGCAGCATTGAGCTAGAACAAGATAAAATAATAATTAGATTAGATTAGATTATGAGGACACTCAGTCCTCTTTTATTGTCGTTTAAGAATGCAAGTATTAAGAAATGATACAATGTTTTTCCAGTATGATATCACAGAAACACATGACAAACCGACTTAAAAACTGACAAAAACCACATAATTATAACATATGGTTACAACAGTGCAAAGCAATACCGTAATTTGATAAGAACAGACCATGGTCACGGTAAAAAGTCTCAAAGTCTCTGGAAAGTCCCATCATCTCACGCAGACAGTGAACCTCCAGCGCCGCAAACTTGCCAATGCAGCATCCTGGAAGCATCCGACCACAGGCCTACTCCGAGTCCTTCTGAAAACTCCGAGCCTCCGACCAGCTCTCCGACAACGAGCACCGAGCACCATCTCTGCCGAACGCTTCGATCCCGGGCCCCGGCAACAGGCAATAGGCAAAGCTAAGGATTTGGGGCCTTCCCCTCTGGAGATTCTCGATCGCACAGTAGCAACGGCAGCAAAGCAGTCATTCCAGAAGTTTCTCCAGGTGTTCCTCTGTGCTTCTCACAGCTGTCTCCATCAAATCAGGATTGTGTTAACACATATCGATACCATTTGGAACGGCCGCGTGCGCTGCGTCGCGTCGCCATCTTCTCCTCCCTCCTACTCCTAAAATAGAATAAAGTGTAAAAACTACCAAAAGAGTGCAGTGCAAGTAATGATAAAATGCAAGGTCATATTTCTTAGGGACAGAAACATTGAATTTCAAGGAGCAGAACAACTATAATAGAGGTACTGTGTATCCACAGGGAGCAGCTTGCAATGAGTTGTCAATTCTGGCACATTTTGGAATAAATGTATAACACCAGCATTGCCTGTAAGCATTACCCCACTTCATCTGTCCCTGCATTGCTTATATATGCAGTCATAACATCGTCTGTGATAACACTGGTACAAGCTCTTTCCCATTTTACGACACAATGCCCAGCACTGGATTTGGGGGTAGGGGAATGGTAGGTGGCGGTGTGTGGCGTAGAGCCACATGGGAAAGGCACTTAATTCTTCATTCATAAATTAAGCAGTGAGGGACTGTGTAGGGAGGGTCGATGTGCACTACTCTCACTAATTAGTGAAAGTTCAGAAACAGAATCCGGTTTATTATCACCAGCATGTGACATGAGATTTGTTAACTTAGCAGCAGCAGTTCAATGCAATACAAAATCTAGAAAAGAAAAAGATAAATATGATAATAAATAAACAAGTAAATCAATTATGTATATTGAACAGATTTTTAAAAAACAGAAATACTGTATATTAAAAAAAAATCTGAGGTGGAGTCCAAGGATTCAATGTCCATTTAGGATTCGGATGGCAGAGGGGAAGAAGCTGTTCCTGAATCGCCGATTATGTGCCTTCACTGGAGGCACTGGAGGTCCTTAATAATGGATGCTGCCTTTCTGAGACACCGCTCCCTGATGATGTCCTGGGTACTTTGTAGGCTAGTTCCCAAGATGGAGCTGACTAGATTTACAACCCCCTGCAGCTTCTTTCAGTCCTGTGCAGTAGCCCCTCCATACCAGACAATGATGCAGCCTGTCAGAATCCTCTCCACGATATAACTATAGAAGCTTTTGAGTGAATTTGTTGACATGCCAACTCTCGTCAAACTCCTAATGAAGTATAGCCACTGTCTTGCTTTCTTCATAACTACATCAATATGTTGGAACCAGGTTAGATCCTCAAAGATCTTGACAACCAGGAACTTGAAATGGCTCACTCTCTCCACCTCTGATCCCTCTGTGAGGATTGGTATGTGTTCCTTCGTCTTACACACTTCCTGAAGTCCACAATCAGCTCTTTTGTCTTACTGACGTTGAGTGCCAGGTTGTTGCTGCAGCACCACTCCACTAGTTGGTATATCTCACTCCTGTACGCCCTCTCGTCACCACCTGAGATTCTACCAACAGTGGTTGTATCATCAGCAAATTTATAGATGGTATTTGAGCTATGCCTGGCCACACAGTCATGGGTATAGAGAGAGTAGAGCAGTGGGCTAAGCACACACCCCTGAGGTGCACCAGTGTTGATCATCAACGAGGAGGATATGTTATCACCAATCCACACAGATTGTGTCTTCTGGTTAGGAAATCGAGGATCCAATTACAGAGGGAGGTACAGAGGCCCAGGTTCTGCAACTTCTCAATCAGGATTGCAGGAATGATGGTATTAATGCTGAGTTAAAGTCGCTGAACAGCATCCTGACATAAGTGTTTGTATTGTCCAGGTGGTCTAAAACCGTGTGGACAGCCATTGAGATTGTGTCTGCCGTTGAGCTATTGTGGCGATAGGCAAATTGCAATGGGTCCAGATCCTTGCTGAGGCAGGAGTTCAGTCTAGTCATGACCAACCTCTCAAAGCATTTCATCACCGTCGATGTGAGTGCTACCGGGTGATAATCATTCAGGCAGTTCACGTTATTCTTCTTAGGCACTGGTATAATTGTTGCCTTTTTGAAGCAAGTGGGAACTTCCACCTGTAGCAGTGAGAGGCTGGAAATGTCCTTGAATACTCCCGCTAGTTGGTTGGCACAGGTTTTCAGAGCCTTACCAGGTACTCCATCCGGACCTTCCACCTTGCGAAGGTTCACTCTCTTTAAGGACAGCCTAATATCGGTCTCTGAGACAGAGATCTCAGGGATCTTCACAGCTGTAGTTATGTTCTCCCTTTCAAAGTGGGCATACAGAGCGTTGAGTTCACCTGGTAGTGAAGCATCACTGCCATTGGGTTTCACTTTGTAGGAAGTAATGTCTTGCAGACCCCACCAGAGTTGCCGTGCATCCGACGTCACCTCAAAAACATCATTCAAAATCAACTTTGATGTGTGTTGCTTGAATTTCCAGCATCTGCAGAATTCCTCGTCTCCACAAATCCTACCTGGTTTTGTGGTACAGGCCTGTGTAGCCAGACCTGAATGCCACAGATCTAGCCGTCAGTTGATGACGTGCCTCCTGGTTCATCCACAGCTTTTGTTTGGGAATGCACGGTAAATCTCTGTAGGCACACACTCATCCACACAGGTTTTAATGAAGTTGGTAACAACTGCAGCATACTCATCCAGGTTCGAAGACGTCCAGTCCACAGATTGAAAGCAATCCTGTAGGCGCTCCTGTGCTTCCCTGTTCGTACCTTCTTGGTCCTCACTACTGGTGCTGCAGTCTTCAGTCGCTGCCTAGACTCCCCCTTTCTTTCTCCCTAGGCCTCCCGTCCCATGATCCTCTCCCCTCTCCAGCTTCATATCCCTTTTGCCAATCAACTTTCCAGCTCTTAGCTCCATCCTCTCCCTCCTGTCTTCTCCTATCATTTCAGATCTCCCCCTCCCCCTCCCACTTTCAAATCTCTTACTAACTCTTCCTTCAGTTAGTCCTGACGAAGGGTCTCGGCCTGAAGTGTCGACTGTACCTCTTCCTGAAGATGCTGCCTGGCCTGCTGCGTTCACTAGCATTTTTTGTGTGTGTTACCAAGTAAATTAATTACAGTAAGCAATATGTATATTGACTAGGTTATTTAAAAAATGGCAAAGGCAACTCCTTTTGAGTGGGAGCAACAATCTCTGTACAGCAGACATTGATCAAATGGAAATTCAACTGAAACGATGAATGAATGATTAATAAATGGACTGAAAAATAATATAGTGCTGACAGATGAGAAAGAACAGGCAGTGAATGAGGGAGTGGATGATCGTGGGTGATTCGTACACGACTGGAAGGACAGAGAGCTATCAGATAGAGACTGTGTGGGCGACACTTGACAACATTATAAAGATTAATAAACTCTGACAAATATTGCATGAATGGCCAGATAACAGGGTTCTACTAGCAAGGAATGTTGGCTAGATGACAAGTGGAGCTCAGCACTGTTGTTGGGATACAGCAGCTAAAATGTTTCACACCCATCTGTCTGGGATTGATTTGTTTCATCTGAAGGACAGCACCCTTCAGCATCAATAGGACGCTTTAACATTTATGCATAGCAAATTGCCTCAGTCAGCAATAAACTTCATGGACATAAGAACATAATACAAGAACTAAGAGAATGAGTATGCTTTCCACAAATCTAACTATATCATTTGTGCTACATCCTCCCTCATCTACTCCACCAGATGCACCCTTGAAGAATGCAATAGATTTAGTCAAGTGTTATCTCTCTTTCATAAGTTGACCCTGTTCAGTGGAGCAGCTGATAGAGCTGATGCCTCAACGGGCCGGAAACCCGGGTTCAATCCTCATCTTGGGAGCGGTCTGCATGTTCTTCCTGTGACCACCCATATTTCCCCGGGTGCTTTGGGTTCCTCCAGTATCCCAAAGGTGTGCAAATAGGTGGCTGCCGTAAATTATCCTTCATGTGTAGATGAGGGGCAGAATGTGATGGGAACCTGAGGAGAATAAAATGGAATATTAATATTTCATGCAGGTTGTGTCGAAATAGTTGCCTGCTGGTCAACGTAGACTCAGTAGCCAAAGGGTCTGTATCTGTGCTATATGTCTCTCTATATGTCTCCAGTCATCTGTGCTATATGTCTCAGTGGCCAAGGGGTCTGTATCTGTGCTATATGTCTCTCTATCACGTTACTATTTGAAGTGTGTGGAAATCACTTCTTTTATTCCAGATTCCAGCATCGACCCAGCTGCCAATAGTAGGCTAACATGGTGGTGGTTCCACTCCCCCTCCCTCCTTTCCTAAAGAGGGTTTTTCTTTCCCTCACCAACCTGCAGAAGCCATTCTGGAATCAATACAACCAGTGCATAGCCACCTCTTTCAAAACTGTAGCAGTACAGCAACACAGTTGGAAAGAGTATGGGAAGTAAAAAGTTTAAAAGTTATGGCCAAGTGGGGCTAGCTTGAATGGCTATCTTGATTTATCAGTTGTCTAGTCCATAAATCTTTTCTGCACAATTTGTTTCCTGGTGTCGATTCCTTCTAATTCCCTGTTTAGATTGGAACTTTGTTCCTCTAATATTTCTGGGAGTTTTGCTGTGCTGTCTACAGACACAAATTAAATTAGTACGGGGTAAGTTGGTTTATTTTTGTCACCGATACGGTGGTACAGTGGAAAAGTTTCTTGTGCCATCCGTACAGATCATCTCATCACATCAGGTAGCATAGGGGAAAACGAGAACAGAAAGCAGAATACAGTGTTCCACTTACAGAGAAAATGCAGCGCAGTCAGCTTCTTTTGCATTCATTTCACTTTTTTATCATGAAGTACACCCCGTCCCCAAAAACTGAGTTGAGTTGAGCTGTGAATGGGCAAAAACTAAAGCTATCCAATAACTGTGGAGCGTCAATAAGCTGTGGATTTCCTCCAGGTGCTCCGGTTTCCGCCAATAGAAACATAGAAAACAGACAGCACAATACAGGCCCTTCGGCCCACAAAGCTGTGCCAAACATCTCCCTACCTTAGAACTACCTAGGCTTTACCTATAGCCGTCTCTTTTTCTAAGCTCCATGTACCTATCCAGGAGTCTCTTGAAAGACCGTATCGTTTCCACCTCCAGCAGCCTATTCCATGCACTCACCACTCTCTGCATAAAAAACTTACCCCTGACATCTCCTCTGTACCTGCTTCCAAGCACCTTAAAACTGTGCCCTCTCGTCCCTGGGAAAAAGCCTCTGACTATCCACACGATCAATGCCTCTCACCATCTTACACACCTGCATCAGGTCACCTCTCATCCTCCGTCACTCCAAAGAGAGAAGGCCGAGTTCACTCACCCTATCCTCATAAGGCATACTCCCCAATCCTGGCAATGTCCTTGTAAATCTCCTCTGCATCCTTTCTGTGGTTTCCACATCCTTCCTGTAGTGAGGCGACCAGAACTGAGCACAGTACTCCAAGTGGGGTCTGACCAGTGTTCTATATAGCTGTAACATTAGCTCTCGGCTCTTAAACTCAATCCCATGATTGATGAAGGCTAATGCACTATATGCCTTCTTAACCACAGTCCAAAGATGTAGCAGTTAGTAGGTTAATTGGTGTTTGTAAATTGTCCCGTGATTAGGCTAGGGTTAAATAATTAAGTTGCTCATTGGGTCAGAAAGGCCTGATCCATGCTGTATCTTGAAAGAAAGTAACCCGGGGAGGGAGCAGAGGGGGGCCAGGCAACATGCAGGCTATGTTTTAGATAACAGCGAAATGGGGTTAGATAGCATGTGGTGGTTTCAGGGAAGAGTTAGTGGGTAGTAGAGGGGAAAATACTTGACTTAAATCTTTAATAGTGCATGCATTGAGTTAACTGTGGAAGAGAAAAATCAAGAGGGATTTGATTTATTTTTTCAGTGTCAGATTTTCATGCTGTCCTGTGAATATGAGGGCTTAGCCTATTAGTTTACTGACAAAAAGAAAAGACAGAATATTAAAGCTTCAGAGAGCCAGGCAGATGGATAGATTTAACTGTTATAGTCAGATAGCGACTTCAATGTTAGCATCTGGGAAATGTTCAGAGGGAGATTTATGATCAAAGGGAATGCTATCTAGTGCAGTATGTACATGGGGCTATGCTTGTTTTCAAAGTGATATATATCAAAGCAGCTTATTGTTTTAAACTACATAAAAACATAAGCGAGAGAGAGAGAAGAGAGATTCTTACAGCATTTTGTGTGTGTTGCTAAGAGTCTCTAAGATTTTGTTTGGGATGATTGTCAAGCAGCTGTGACTGGCAGTGCGACAGGAAGACAACAAAGAAGGATTAAGACAGATACTTGAAGCAGAGAATTACTGAAGGAAGGGCAGGACAGCAAAATTTGACCAAACAGCAGTATTGTGAGGCAGGTAAGGATGAGAGAAATGGCCTTTCTTTCTGTTTGAAGGCTAATTCCATAACTTTAATGAATTCTGCAAATTCATGTTCAAAGAAAGGACCATGTTTACAGGAAAGTGAATGCGTGATTCTTACTGCACTCCTTGCAAGAATAATTTTGTCATTGGAAATGTAAACGGTGCTCAAGGTGAATTCAAACCAACACACGAACATTGCACGGTCCATCCAATCCAACCTTGCAACATTTGGTGTCATGTCAGGACAGACTTTGCATTTTTAAAAGCATTAAAGCTCATACTGTTGCTTACTATAATAAAAGTGTGACACGGCCTGCATTCTGGGCAATTTCAATGTCCACACTCAGCAATGGCATTCTGTGGTTCAAGTGGGAAATCCTGAAAGACAGGACTGCCAGAATGTGGCAGGTGGAGATGAATCAACCTGAGAGATAAACTTAGTTGACCCTCATCCTCAGCTGTTTACCGTTTGTTCACTAATACTAGAGTAAATGGATTCCTTCGAAGTTCTGCAGGCCTGCCAACATCCAGCCATGAATGGTGGTGGTCAGTTAGCCATGTAGCTGGTTTCACTACGTCTACACTGACCAATGGACACCTGTCAGTATTAATCCATACAGTCACCTGCCTGAGGTACTGAAGAAAGAACTGCCGAACTAGCCGTGTGTCCAGACACTCCGTTCCAGTAGTTTTTGTTTTTGTTTTTGTTTGATTCTGGTCATTTTTATTGAGATACAATGAAAAACTTGTCTTGCATTCTGTTCATACAGATCAAATCATTAAACAGAGCGTTGATTTAGGACAAGGCAAAGTAATAACAATGTGGTATTGAAGTGTAACAGCTACAGAGAGGGGGCACTGCAGTTAAACAGTGAGCTCAGCATTACAACAAGGTAGATTGTGAAGACCAGTCAAATTTATCTCACTAGGGAAGCATTTTGTAGTCTTATAACAGTGGGATAGAAGCTGTCCTTGAACTTTGCAGTATGCATGTTCAGGTTTTTCTACTTTCTCGCCAATGGAAGAGGGGAGAAGAGAGAATATTCAGGGAGGGAGGGGTGCTTGATGACACCGACTGCTTTACTGAGGCAGTAAGAAGTATATTTATCTGACACCATGGAAAACTGCCAGGATGCACCTCATGCATAGTGAACAGGACAAGTCGTGTCCTGCTGACTATAACCCAATCAATTCACTCTCAATCATTAGCATGGCGCTGGAAGCACAGACCAGCAGTGTTCAGTTGGAGGCAGTGGTCAGCAGTGTTCTCAGTGGTCAGCAGTATTCTCAGTGAGAAGCAGTGGTCAGCAGTGTTCTCAGTTGGAAGCAGTGGTCAGCAGTGTTCTCAGTTGGAAGCAGTGGTCAGCAGTGTTCTCAGTGAGAAGCAGTGGTCAGCAGTGTTCTCAGTGAGAAGCAGTGGTCAGCAGTGTTCTCAGTGGAAGCAGTGGTCAGCAGTGTTCTCAGTTGGAGGCAGTGGTCAGCAGTGTTCTCAGTTGGAAGCAGTGGTCAGCAGTGTTCTCAGTGAGAAGCAGTAGTCAGCAGTGTTCTCAGTTGGAAGCAGTGCTCAGCAGTGTTCTCAGTGAGAAGCAGTGGTCAGCAGTGTTCTCAGTTGGAAGCAGTGGTCAGCAGTGTTCTCAGTTAGAGGCAGTGGTCAGCAGTGTTCTCAGTGGAAGCAGTGGTCAGCAGTGTTCTCAGTTAGAGGCAGTGGTCAGCAGTGTTCTCAGAAGGAGGCAGTGGTCAGCAGTGTTCTCAGTGGAAGCAGTGGTAAGCAGTGTTCTCAGTTGGAAGCAGTGGTCAGCAGTGTTCTCAGTGAGAAGCAGTGATCAGCAGTGTTCTCAGTGGAAGCAGTGGTCAGCAGTGTTCTCAGTGAGAAGCAGTGGTCAGCAGTGTTCTCAGTTGGAAGCAGTGGTCAGCAGTGTTCACAGTTGGAAGCAGTGGTCAGCAGTGTTCTCAGTGAGAAGCAGTGGTCAGCAGTGTTCTCAGTGAGAAGCAGTGGTCAGCAGTGTTCTCAGTGGAAGCAGTGGTCAGCAGTGTTCTCAGTTGGAAGCAGTGGTCAGCAGTGTTCTCAGTGAGAAGCAGTAGTCAGCGGTGTTCTCAGTTGGAAGCAGTGCTCAGCAGTGTTCTCAGTGAGAAGCAGTGGTCAGCAGTGTTCTCAGTTGGAAGCAGTGGTCAGCAGTGTTCTCAGTTAGAGGCAGTGGTCAGCAGTGTTCTCAGAAGGAGGCAGTGGTCAGCAGTGTTCTCAGTGGAAGCAGTGGTCAGCAGTGTTCTCAGTTGGAAGCAGTGGTCAGCACTGTTCTCTGTGGAAGCAGTGGTCAGCAGTGTTCTCAGTTAGAGGTAGTGGTCAGCAGTGTTCTCAGTTGGAGGCAATGGTCAGCAGTGTTCTCAGTTAAAGACAGTGCTCAGCAGTGTTGTCAGTGGAAGCAGTGGTCAGCAGTGTTCTCAGTGGAAGCAGTAGTCAGCAGTGTTCTCAGTTGGAGGCAGTGGTCAGCAGTGTTCTCAGTGGAAGCAGTGGTCAGCAGTGTTTTCAGTTGGAGGCAGTGGTCAGCAGTGTTCTCAGTTGGAAGCAGTGGTCAGCAGTGTTCTCAGTTGGAGGCAGTGGTCAGCAGTGTTCTCAGTTGGAAGCAGTGGTCAGCAGTGTTCTCAGTTGGAGGCAGTGGTCAGCAGTGTTCTCAGTGATAAGCAGTGGTCAGCAGTGTTCTCAGTTGGAGGCAGTGGTCAACAGTGTTCTCAGTTGGAAGCAGTGTTCTCAGTGGTCAGCAGTGTTCTCAGTTGGAGGCAGTGGTCAGCAGTGTTCTCAGTTGGAAGCAGTGGTCAGCAGTGTTCTCAGTGAGAAGCAGTAGTCAGCAGTGTTCTCAGTTGGAAGCAGTGCTCAGCAGTGTTCTCAGTGAGAAGCAGTGGTCAGCAGTGTTCTCAGTTGGAAGCAGTGGTCAGCAGTGTTCTCAGTTAGAGGCAGTGGTCAGCAGTGTTCTCAGTGGAAGCAGTGGTCAGCAGTGTTCTCAGTTAGAGGCAGTGGTCAGCAGTGTTCTCAGAAGGAGGCAGTGGTCAGCAGTGTTCTCAGTGGAAGCAGTGGTCAGCAGTGTTCTCAGTTGGAAGCAGTGGTCAGCAGTGTTCTCAGTGAGAAGCAGTGGTCAGCAGTGTTCTCAGTGGAAGCAGTGGTCAGCAGTGTTCTCAGTGAGAAGCAGTGGTCAGCAGTGTTCTCAGTTGGAAGCAGTGGTCAGCAGTGTTCTCAGTGAGAAGCAGTGGTCAGCAGTGTTCTCAGTGAGAAGCAGTGGTCAGCAGTGTTCTCAGTGGAAGCAGTGGTCAGCAGTGTTCTCAGTTGGAGGCAGTGGTCAGCAGTGTTCTCAGTTGGAAGCAGTGGTCAGCAGTGTTCTCAGTGAGAAGCAGTAGTCAGCGGTGTTCTCAGTTGGAAGCAGTGGTCAGCAGTGTTCTCAGTTGGAAGCAGTGGTCAGCAGTGTTCTCAGTGAGAAGCAGTGGTCAGCAGTGTTCTCAGTGGAAGCAGTGGTCAGCAGTGTTCTCAGTGAGAAGCAGTGGTCAGCAGTGTTCTCAGTTGGAAGCAGTGGTCAGCAGTGTTCACAGTTGGAAGCAGTGGTCAGCAGTGTTCTCAGTGAGAAGCAGTGGTCACCAGTGTTCTCAGTGAGAAGCAGTGGTCAGCAGTGTTCTCAGTGGAAGCAGTGGTCAGCAGTGTTCTCAGTTGGAGGCAGTGGTCAGCAGTGTTCTCAGTTGGAAGCAGTGGTCAGCAGTGTTCTCAGTGAGAAGCAGTAGTCAGCGGTGTTCTCAGTTGGAAGCAGTGCTCAGCAGTGTTCTCAGTGAGAAGCAGTGGTCAGCAGTGTTCTCAGTTGGAAGCAGTGGTCAGCAGTGTTCTCAGTTAGAGGCAGTGGTCAGCAGTGTTCTCAGAAGGAGGCAGTGGTCAGCAGTGTTCTCAGTAGAAGCAGTGGTCAGCAGTGTTCTCAGTTGGAAGCAGTGGTCAGCACTGTTCTCTGTGGAAGCAGTGGTCAGCAGTGTTCTCAGTTAGAGGTAGTGGTCAGCAGTGTTCTCAGTTGGAGGCAATGGTCAGCAGTGTTCTCAGTTAAAGACAGTGCTCAGCAGTGTTGTCAGTGGAAGCAGTGGTCAGCAGTGTTCTCAGTGGAAGCAGTAGTCAGCAGTGTTCTCAGTTGGAGGCAGTGGTCAGCAGTGTTCTCAGTGGAAGCAGTGTTTTCAGTTGGAGGCAGTGGTCAGCAGTGTTCTCAGTTGGAAGCAGTGGTCAGCAGTGTTCTCAGTTGGAGGCAGTGGTCAGCAGTGTTCTCAGTTGGAAGCAGTGGTCAGCAGTGTTCTCAGTTGGAGGCAGTGGTCAGCAGTGTTCTCAGTGATAAGCAGTGGTCAGCAGTGTTCTCAGTTGGAGGCAGTGGTCAACAGTGTTCTCAGTTGGAAGCAGTGTTCTCAGTGGTCAGCAGTGTTCTCAGTTGGAGGCAGTGGTCAGCAGTGTTCTCAGTTGGAAGCAGTGGTCAGCAGTATTCTCAGTGAGAAGCAGTAGTCAGCAGTGTTCTCAGTTGGAAGCAGTGCTCAGCAGTGTTCTCAGTGAGAAGCAGTGGTCAGCAGTGTTCTCAGTTGGAAGCAGTGGTCAGCAGTGTTCTCAGTTAGAGGCAGTGGTCAGCAGTGTTCTCAGTGGAAGCAGTGGTCAGCAGTGTTCTCAGTTAGAGGCAGTGGTCAGCAGTGTTCTCAGAAGGAGGCAGTGGTCAGCAGTGTTCTCAGTTGGAAGCAGTGGTCAGCAGTGTTCTCAGTTGGAAGCAGTGGTCAGCAGTGTTCTCAGTGAGAAGCAGTGGTCAGCAGTGTTCTCAGTGGAAGCAGTGGTCAGCAGTGTTCTCAGTGAGAAGCAGTGGTCAGCAGTGTTCTCAGTTGGAAGCAGTGGTCAGCAGTGTTCTCAGTTGGAAGCAGTGGTCAGCAGTGTTCTCAGTGAGAAGCAGTGGTCAGCAGTGTTCTCAGTGAGAAGCAGTGGTCAGCAGTGTTCTCAGTGGAAGCAGTGGTCAGCAGTGTTCTCAGTTGGAGGCAGTGGTCAGCAGTGTTCTCAGTTGGAAGCAGTGGTCAGCAGTGTTCTCAGTGAGAAGCAGTAGTCAGCGGTGTTCTCAGTTGGAAGCAGTGCTCAGCAGTGTTCTCAGTGAGAAGCAGTGGTCAGCAGTGTTCTCAGTTAGAAGCAGTGGTCAGCAGTGTTCTCAGTTAGAGCCAGTGGTCAGCAGTGTTCTCAGAAGGAGGCAGTGGTCAGCAGTCTCAGTGGAAGCAGTGGTCAGCAGTGTTCTCAGTTGGAAGCAGTGGTCAGCACTGTTCTCTGTGGAAGCAGTGGTCAGCAGTGTTCTCAGTTAGAGGTAGTGGTCAGCAGTGTTCTCAGTTGGAGGCAATGGTCAGCAGTGTTCTCAGTTAAAGACAGTGCTCAGCAGTGTTGTCAGTGGAAGCAGTGGTCAGCAGTGTTTTCAGTTGGAGGCAGTGGTCAGCAGTGTTCTCAGTTGGAAGCAGTGGTCAGCAGTGTTCTCAGTTGGAGGCAGTGGTCAGCAGTGTTCTCAGTTGGAAGCAGTGGTCAGCAGTGTTCTCAGTTGGAGGCAGTGGTCAGCAGTGTTCTCAGTGATAAGCAGTGGTCAGCAGTGTTCTCAGTTGGAGGCAGTGGTCAACAGTGTTCTCAGTTGGAAGCAGTGTTCTCAGTGGTCAGCAGTGTTCTCAGTTGGAGGCAGTGGTCAGCAGTGTTTTCAGTGGAAGCAGTGGTCAGCAGTGTTCTCAGTTGGAAGCAGTGGCCAGCAGTGTTCTCAGTTGGAGGCAGTGGTCAGCAGTGTTCTCAGTTGGAAGCAGTGGTCAGCAGTGTTCTCAGTGAGAAGCAGTGGTCAGCAGTGTTCTCTATGGAAGCAGTGGTCAGCAGTGTTCTCAGTTGGAGGCACTGGTCAGCAGTGTTCTCAGTGGAAGCAGTGTTCTCAGTTGGAGGCAGTGGTCAGCAGTGTTCTCAGTGAGAAGCAGTGGTCAGCAGTGTTCTCAGTTGGAAGCAGTGGTCAGCAGTGTTCTCAGTGGGAGTCAGTGGTCAGCAGTGTTCTCAGTTGGAAGCAGTGGTCAGCAGTGTTCTCAGTGGTCAGCAGTGTTCTCAGTGAGAAGCAGTGGTCAGCAGTGTTCTCAGTGGAAGCAGTAGTCAGCAGTGTTCTCAGTTGGAGGCAGTGGTCAGCAGTGTTCTCAGTGGAAGCAGTGGTCAGCAGTGTTTTCAGTTGGAGGCAGTGGTCAGCAGTGTTCTCAGTTGGAAGCAGTGGTCAGCAGTGTTCTTAGTTGGAGGCAGTGGTCAGCAGTGTTCTCAGTTGGAAGCAGTGGTCAGCAGTGTTCTCAGTTGGAGGCAGTGGTCAGCAGTGTTCTCAGTGATAAGCAGTGGTCAGCAGTGTTCTCAGTTGGAGGCAGTGGTCAACAGTGTTCTCAGTTGGAAGCAGTGTTCTCAGTGGTCAGCAGTGTTCTCAGTTGGAGGCAGTGGTCAGCAGTGTTCTCAGTGGAAGCAGTGGTCAGCAGTGTTCTCAGTTGGAAGCAGTGGCCAGCAGTGTTCTCAGTTGGAGGCAGTGGTCAGCAGTGTTCTCAGTTGGAAGCAGTGGTCAGCAGTGTTCTCAGTGAGAAGCAGTGGTCAGCAGTGTTCTCTATGGAAGCAGTGGTCAGCAGTGTTCTCAGTTGGAGGCACTGGTCAGCAGTGTTCTCAGTGGAAGCAGTGTTCTCAGTTGGAGGCAGTGGTCAGCAGTGTTCTCAGTGAGAAGCAGTGGTCAGCAGTGTTCTCAGTTGGAAGCAGTGGTCAGCAGTGTTCTCAGTGGGAGGCAGTGGTCAGCAGTGTTCTCAGTTGAAAGCAGTGGTCAGCAGTGTTCTCAGTGGTCAGCAGTGTTCTCAGTGAGAAGCAGTGGTCAGCAGTGTTCTCAGTTGGAAGCAGTGGTCTGCAGTGTTCTCAGTTAGAGGCAGTGGTCAGCAGTGTTCTCAGTGGAAGCAGTGGTCAGCAGTGTTCTCAGTTAGAGGCAGTGGACAGCAGTGTTCTCAGTTGGAGGCAGTGGTCAGTAGTGCTCTCAGTTGGAGGCAGTGGTCAGCAGTGTTCTCAGCTGGAGGCAGTAGTCAGCAGTGTTCTCAGTGGAAGCAGTGGTCAGCAGTGTTCTCAGTGGTCAGCAGTGTTCTCAGTGAGAAGCAGTAGTCAGCAGTGTTCTCAGTTGGAAGCAGTGCTCAGCAGTGTTCTCAGTGAGAAGCAGTGGTCAGCAGTGTTCTCAGTTGGAAGCAGTGGTCAGCAGTGTTCTCAGTTAGAGGCAGTGGTCAGCAGTGTTCTCAGTGGAAGCAGTGGTCAGCAGTGTTCTCAGTTAGAGGCAGTGGTCAGCAGTGTTCTCAGAAGGAGGCAGTGGTCAGCAGTGTTCTCAGTGGAAGCAGTGGTCAGCAGTGTTCTCAGTTGGAAGCAGTGGTCAGCAGTGTTATCAGTGAGAAGCAGTGGTCAGCAGTGTTCTCAGTGGAAGCAGTGGTCAGCAGTGTTCTCAGTGAGAAGCAGTGGTCAGCAGTGTTCTCAGTTGGAAGCAGTGGTCAGCAGTGTTCACAGTTGGAAGCAGTGGTCAGCAGTGTTCTCAGTGAGAAGCAGTGGTCAGCAGTGTTCTCAGTGAGAAGCAGTGGTTAGCAGTGTTCTCAGTGGAAGCAGTGGGCAGCAGTGTTCTCAGTTGGAGGCAGTGGTCAGCAGTGTTCTCAGTTGGAAGCAGTGGTCAGCAGTGTTCTCAGTGAGAAGCAGTAGTCAGCGGTGTTCTCAGTTGGAAGCAGTGCTCAGCAGTGTTCTCAGTGAGAAGCAGTGGTCAGCAGTGTTCTCAGTTGGAAGCAGTGGTCAGCAGTGTTCTCAGTTAGAGGCAGTGGTCAGCAGTGTTCTCAGAAGGAGGCAGTGGTCAGCAGTGTTCTCAGTGGAAGCAGTGGTCAGCAGTGTTCTCAGTTGGAAGCAGTGGTCAGCACTGTTCTCTGTGGAAGCAGTGGTCAGCAGTGTTCTCAGTTAGAGGTAGTGGTCAGCAGTGTTCTCAGTTGGAGGCAATGGTCAGCAGTGTTCTCAGTTAAAGACAGTGCTCAGCAGTGTTGTCAGTGGAAGCAGTGGTCAGCAGTGTTCTCAGTGGAAGCAGTAGTCAGCAGTGTTCTCAGTTGGAGGCAGTGGTCAGCAGTGTTCTCAGTGGAAGCAGTGGTCAGCAGTGTTTTCAGTTGGAGGCAGTGGTCAGCAGTGTTCTCAGTTGGAAGCAGTGGTCAGCAGTGTTCTCAGTTGGAGGCAGTGGTCAGCAGTGTTCTCAGTTGGAAGCAGTGGTCAGCAGTGTTCTCAGTTGGAGGCAGTGGTCAGCAGTGTTCTCAGTGATAAGCAGTGGTCAGCAGTGTTCTCAGTTGGAGGAAGTGGTCAACAGTGTTCTCAGTTGGAAGCAGTGTTCTCAGTGGTCAGCAGTGTTCTCAGTTGGAGGCAGTGGTCAGCAGTGTTCTCAGTTGGAAGCAGTGGTCAGCAGTGTTCTCAGTGAGAAGCAGTAGTCAGCAGTGTTCTCAGTTGGAAGCAGTGCTCAGCAGTGTTCTCAGTGAGAAGCAGTGGTCAGCAGTGTTCTCAGTTGGAAGCAGTGGTCAGCAGTGTTCTCAGTTAGAGGCAGTGGTCAGCAGTGTTCTCAGTTGGAAGCAGTGGTCAGCAGTGTTCTCAGTTAGAGGCAGTGGTCAGCAGTGTTCTCAGAAGGAGGCAGTGGTCAGCAGTGTTCTCAGTGGAAGCAGTGGTCAGCAGTGTTCTCAGTTGGAAGCAGTGGTCAGCAGTGTTCTCAGTGAGAAGCAGTGGTCAGCAGTGTTCTCAGTGAAAGCAGTGGTCAGCAGTGTTCTCAGTGAGAAGCAGTGGTCAGCAGTGTTCTCAGTTGGAAGCAGTGCTCAGCAGTGTTCTCAGTGAGAAGCAGTGGTCAGCAGTGTTCTCAGTTGGAAGCAGTGGTCAGCAGTGTTCTCAGTTAGAGGCAGTGGTCAGCAGTGTTCTCAGTTGGAAGCAGTGGTCAGCAGTGTTCTCAGTTAGAGGCAGTGGTCAGCAGTGTTCTCAGAAGGAGGCAGTGGTCAGCAGTGTTCTCAGTTGGAAGCAGTGGTCAGCAGTGTTCTCAGTTGGAAGCAGTGGTCAGCAGTGTTCTCAGTGAGAAGCAGTGGTCAGCAGTGTTCTCAGTGGAAGCAGTGGTCAGCAGTGTTCTCAGTGAGAAGCAGTGGTCAGCAGTGTTCTCAGTTGGAAGCAGTGGTCAGCAGTGTTCTCAGTTGGAAGCAGTGGTCAGCAGTGTTCTCAGTGAGAAGCAGTGGTCAGCAGTGTTCTCAGTGAGAAGCAGTGGTCAGCAGTGTTCTCAGTTGGAAGCAGTGGTCAGCAGTGTTCTCAGTTGGAGGCAGTGGTCAGCAGTGTTCTCAGTTGGAAGCAGTGGTCAGCAGTGTTCTCAGTGAGAAGCAGTTGTCAGCAGTGTTCTCAGTTGGAAGCAGTGGTCAGCAGTGTTCTCAGTGAGAAGCAGTGGTCAGCAGTGTTCTCAGTTGGAAGCAGTGGTCAGCAGTGTTCTCAGTTAGAGGCAGTGGTCAGCAGTGTTCTCAGAAGGAGGCAGTGGTCAGCAGTCTCAGTGGAAGCAGTGGTCAGCAGTGTTCTCAGTTGGAAGCAGTGGTCAGCAGTGTTCTCTGTGGAAGCAGTGGTCAGCAGTGTTCTCAGTTAGAGGTAGTGGTCAGCAGTGTTCTCAGTTGGAGGCAGTGGTCAGCAGTGTTCTCAGTTAGAGGCAGTGGTCAGCAGTGTTCTCAGTGGAAGCAGTGGTCAGCAGTGTTCTCAGTTGGAAGCAGTGGTCAGCAGTGTTCTCAGTTGGAGGCAGTGGTCAGCAGTGTTCTCAGTGGAAGCAGTGGTCAGCAGTGTTTTCAGTTGGAGGCAGTGGTCAGCAGTGTTCTCAGTTGGAAGCAGTGGTCAGCAGTGTTCTCAGTTGGAGGCAGTGGTCAGCAGTGTTCTCAGTTGGAAGCAGTGGTCAGCAGTGTTCTCAGTTGGAGGCAATGGTCAGCAGTGTTCTCAGTTAAAGACAGTGCTCAGCAGTGTTGTCAGTGGAAGCAGTGGTCAGCAGTGTTCTCAGTGGAAGCAGTAGTCAGCAGTGTTCTCAGTTGGAGGCAGTGGTCAGCAGTGTTCTCAGTGGAAGCAGTGGTCAGCAGTGTTTTCAGTTGGAGGCAGTGGTCAGCAGTGTTCTCAGTTGGAAGCAGTGGTCAGCAGTGTTCTCAGTTGGAGGCAGTGGTCAGCAGTGTTCTCAGTTGGAAGCAGTGGTCAGCAGTGTTCTCAGTTGGAGGCAGTGGTCAGCAGTGTTCTCAGTGATAAGCAGTGGTCAGCAGTGTTCTCAGTTGGAGGCAGTGGTCAACAGTGTTCTCAGTTGGAAGCAGTGTTCTCAGTGGTCAGCAGTGTTCTCAGTTGGAGGCAGTGGTCAGCAGTGTTCTCAGTGGAAGCAGTGGTCAGCAGTGTTCTCAGTTGGAAGCAGTGGCCAGCAGTGTTCTCAGTTGGAGGCAGTGGTCAGCAGTGTTCTCAGTTGGAAGCAGTGGTCAGCAGTGTTCTCAGTGATAAGCAGTGGTCAGCAGTGTTCTCAGTTGGAGGAAGTGGTCAACAGTGTTCTCAGTTGGAAGCAGTGTTCTCAGTGGTCAGCAGTGTTCTCAGTTGGAGGCAGTGGTCAGCAGTGTTCTCAGTTGGAAGCAGTGGTCAGCAGTGTTCTCAGTGAGAAGCAGTAGTCAGCAGTGTTCTCAGTTGGAAGCAGTGCTCAGCAGTGTTCTCAGTGAGAAGCAGTGGTCAGCAGTGTTCTCAGTTGGAAGCAGTGGTCAGCAGTGTTCTCAGTTAGAGGCAGTGGTCAGCAGTGTTCTCAGTGGAAGCAGTGGTCAGCAGTGTTCTCAGTTAGAGGCAGTGGTCAGCAGTGTTCTCAGAAGGAGGCAGTGGTCAGCAGTGTTCTCAGTTGGAAGCAGTGGTCAGCAGTGTTCTCAGTTGGAAGCAGTGGTCAGCAGTGTTCTCTGTGGAAGCAGTGGTCAGCAGTGTTCTCAGTTAGAGGTAGTGGTCAGCAGTGTTCTCAGTTGGAGGCAATGGTCAGCAGTGTTCTCAGTTAAAGACAGTGCTCAGCAGTGTTGTCAGTGGAAGCAGTGGTCAGCAGTGTTCTCAGTGGAAGCAGTGGTCAGCAGTGTTCTCAGTTGGAAGCAGTGGTCAGCACTGTTCTCTGTGGAAGCAGTGGTCAGCAGTGTTCTCAGTTAGAGGTAGTGGTCAGCAGTGTTCTCAGTTGGAAGCAGTGGTCAGCAGTGTTCTCAGTTGGAGGCAGTGGTCAGCAGTGTTCTCAGTTGGAAGCAGTGGTCAGCAGTGTTCTCAGTTGGAGGCAGTGGTCAGCAGTGTTCTCAGTGAGAAGCAGTGGTCAGCAGTGTTCTCAGTTGGAGGCAGTGGTCAACAGTATTCTCAGTTGGAAGCAGTGTTCTCAGTGGTCAGCAGTGCTCTCAGTTGGAGGCAGTGGTCAGCAGTGTTCTCAGTTGGAGGCAGTGGTCAGCAGTGTTCTCAGTGGAAGCAGTGGTCAGCAGTGTTCTCAGTTGGAAGCAGTGGCCAGCAGTGTTCTCAGTTGGAGGCAGTGGTCAGCAGTGTTCTCAGTTGGAAGCAGTGGTCAGCAGTGTTCTCAGTGATAAGCAGTGGTCAGCAGTGTTCTCAGTTGGAGGAAGTGGTCAACAGTGTTCTCAGTTGGAAGCAGTGTTCTCAGTGGTCAGCAGTGTTCTCAGTTGGAGGCAGTGGTCAGCAGTGTTCTCAGTTGGAAGCAGTGGTCAGCAGTGTTCTCAGTGAGAAGCAGTAGTCAGCAGTGTTCTCAGTTGGAAGCAGTGCTCAGCAGTGTTCTCAGTGAGAAGCAGTGGTCAGCAGTGTTCTCAGTTGTAAGCAGTGGTCAGCAGTGTTCTCAGATAGAGGCAGTGGTCAGCAGTGTTCTCAGTGGAAGCAGTGGTCAGCAGTGTTCTCAGTTAGAGGCAGTGGTCAGCAGTGTTCTCAGTTGGAGGCAGTGGTCAGCAGTGTTCTCAGTGGAAGCAGTGGTCAGCAGTGTTCTCAGTTGGAAGCAGTGGTCAGCACTGTTCTCTGTGGAAGCAGTGGTCAGCAGTGTTCTCAGTTAGAGGTAGTGGTCAGCAGTGTTCTCAGTTGGAGGCAGTGGTCAGCAGTGTTCTCAGTTAAAGGCAGTGGTCAGCAGTGTTCTCAGTGGAAGCAGTGGTCAGCAGTGTTCTCAGTGGAAGCAGTAGTCAGCAGTGTTCTCAGTTGGAGGCAGTGGTCAGCAGTGTTCTCAGTGGAAGCAGTGGTCAGCAGTGTTTTCAGTTGGAGGCAGTGGTCAGCAGTGTTCTCAGTTGGAAGCAGTGGTCAGCAGTGTTCTCAGTTGGAGGCAGTGGTCAGCAGTGTTCTCAGTTGGAAGCAGTGGTCAGCAGTGTTCTCAGTTGGAGGCAGTGGTCAGCAGTGTTCTCAGTGATAAGCAGTGGTCAGCAGTGTTCTCAGTTGGAGGCAGTGGTCAACAGTGTTCTCAGTTGGAAGCAGTGTTCTCAGTGGTCAGCAGTGTTCTCAGTTGGAGGCAGTGGTCAGCAGTGTTCTCAGTGGAAGTAGTGGTCAGCAGTGTTCTCAGTTGGAAGCAGTGGTCAGCAGTGTTCTCAGTTGGAGGCAGTGGTCAGCAGTGTTCTCAGTTGGAAGCAGTGGTCAGCAGTGTTCTCAGTGATAAGCAGTGGTCAGCAGTGTTCTCAGTTGGAGGAAGTGGTCAACAGTGTTCTCAGTTGGAAGCAGTGTTCTCAGTGGTCAGCAGTGTTCTCAGTTGGAGGCAGTGGTCAGCAGTGTTCTCAGTTGGAAGCAGTGGTCAGCAGTGTTCTCAGTGAGAAGCAGTAGTCAGCAGTGTTCTCAGTTGGAAGCAGTGCTCAGCAGTGTTCTCAGTGAGAAGCAGTGGTCAGCAGTGTTCTCAGTTGGAAGCAGTGGTCAGCAGTGTTCTCAGTTAGAGGCAGTGGTCAGCAGTGTTCTCAGTGGAAGCAGTGGTCAGCAGTGTTCTCAGTTAGAGGCAGTGGTCAGCAGTGTTCTCAGAAGGAGGCAGTGGTCAGCAGTGTTCTCAGTTGGAAGCAGTGGTCAGCAGTGTTCTCAGTTAGAGGCAGTGGTCAGCAGTGTTCTCAGAAGGAGGCAGTGGTCAGCAGTGTTCTCAGTTGGAAGCAGTGGTCAGCACTGTTCTCTGTGGAAGCAGTGGTCAGCAGTGTTCTCAGTTAGAGGTAGTGGTCAGCAGTGTTCTCAGTTGGAGGCAATGGTCAGCAGTGTTCTCAGTTAAAGACAGTGCTCAGCAGTGTTGTCAGTGGAAGCAGTGGTCAGCAGTGTTCTCAGTGGAAGCAGTGGTCAGCAGTGTTCTCAGTTGGAAGCAGTGGTCAGCACTGTTCTCTGTGGAAGCAGTGGTCAGCAGTGTTCTCAGTTAGAGGTAGTGGTCAGCAGTGTTCTCAGTTGGAGGCAATGGTCAGCAGTGTTCTCAGTTAGAGGCAGTGGTCAGCAGTGTTCTCAGTGGAAGCAGTGGTCAGCAGTGTTCTCAGTGGAAGCAGTGGTCAGCAGTGTTCTCAGTTGGAGGAAGTGGTCAACAGTGTTCTCAGTTGGAAGCAGTGTTCTCAGTGGTCAGCAGTGTTCTCAGTTGGAGGCAGTGGTCAGCAGTGTTCTCAGTTGGAAGCAGTGGTCAGCAGTGTTCTCAGTGAGAAGCAGTAGTCAGCAGTGTTCTCAGTTGGAAGCAGTGCTCAGCAGTGTTCTCAGTGAGAAGCAGTGGTCAGCAGTGTTCTCAGTTGGAAGCAGTGGTCAGCAGTGTTCTCAGAAGGAGGCAGTGGTCAGCAGTGTTCTCAGTTGGAAGCAGTGGTCAGCAGTGTTCTCAGTTAGAGGCAGTGGTCAGCAGTGTTCTCAGAAGGAGGCAGTGGTCAGCAGTGTTCTCAGTGGAAGCAGTGGTCAGCAGTGTTCTCAGTTGGAAGCAGTGGTCAGCACTGTTCTCTGTGGAAGCAGTGGTCAGCAGTGTTCTCAGTTAGAGGTAGTGGTCAGCAGTGTTCTCAGTTGGAGGCAATGGTCAGCAGTGTTCTCAGTTAAAGACAGTGCTCAGCAGTGTTGTCAGTGGAAGCAGTGGTCAGCAGTGTTCTCAGTGGAAGCAGTGGTCAGCAGTGTTCTCAGTTGGAGGCAGTGGTCAGCAGTGTTCTCAGTTGGAAGCAGTGGTCAGCAGTGTTCTCAGTTGGAGGCAGTGGTCAGCAGTGTTCTCAGTTGGAAGCAGTGGTCAGCAGTGTTCTCAGTTGGAGGCAGTGGTCAGCAGTGTTCTCAGTTGGAAGCAGTGGTCAGCAGTGTTCTCAGTTGGAGGCAGTGGTCAGCAGTGTTCTCAGTGATAAGCAGTGGTCAGCAGTGTTCTCAGTTGGAGGCAGTGGTCAACAGTGTTCTCAGTTGGAAGCAGTGTTCTCAGTGGTCAGCAGTGTTCTCAGTTGGAGGCAGTGGTCAGCAGTGTTCTCAGTGGAAGCAGTGGTCAGCAGTGTTCTCAGTTGGAAGCAGTGGCCAGCAGTGTTCTCAGTTGGAGGCAGTGGTCAGCAGTGTTCTCAGTTGGAAGCAGTAGTCAGCAGTGTTCTCAGTGAGAAGCAGTGGTCAGCAGTGTTCTCAGTTGGAGGCAGAGGTCAACAGTATTCTCAGTTGGAAGCAGTGTTCTCAGTGGTCAGCAGTGCTCTCAGTTGGAGGCAGTGGTCAGCAGTGTTCTCAGTTGGAGGCAGTGGTCAGCAGTGTTCTCAGTGGAAGCAGTGGTCAGCAGTGTTCTCAGTTGGAAGCAGTGGTCAGCAGTGTTCTCAGTGAGAAGCAGTGGTCAGCAGTGTACTCAGTTGGAGGCAGTGGTCAGCAGTGTTCTCAGTTAGAGGCAGTGGTCAGCAGTGTTCTCAGTTGGAAGCAGTGGTCAGCAGTGTTCTCAGTTAGAGGCAGTGGTCAGCAGTGTTCTCAGTTGGAGGCAGTGGTCAGCAGTGTTCTCAGTTGGAAGCAGTGGTCAGCAGTGTTCTCAGTTGGAGGCAGTGGTCAGCAGTGTTCTCAGTTGGAGGCAGTGGTCAGCAGTGTTCTCAGTTGGAAGCAGTGGTCAGCAGTGTTCTCAGTTGGAAGCAGTGGTCAGCAGTGTTTTCAGTTAGAGGTAGTGGTCAGCAGTGTTCTCAGTTGGAGGCAATGGTCAGCAGTGTTCTCAGTTAAAGACAGTGCTCAGCAGTGTTGTCAGTGGAAGCAGTGGTCAGCAGTGTTCTCAGTGGAAGCAGTGGTCAGCAGTGTTCTCAGTTGGAAGCAGTGGTCAGCACTGTTCTCTGTGGAAGCAGTGGTCAGCAGTGTTCTCAGTTAGAGGTAGTGGTCAGCAGTGTTCTCAGTTGGAGGCAATGGTCAGCAGTGTTCTCAGTTAAAGACAGTGCTCAGCAGTGTTGTCAGTGGAAGCAGTGGTCAGCAGTGTTCTCAGTGGAAGCAGTGGTCAGCAGTGTTCTCAGTTGGAGGCAGTGGTCAGCAGTGTTCTCAGTGGAAGCAGTGGTCAGCAGTGTTTTCAGTTGGAGGCAGTGGTCAGCAGTGTTCTCAGTTGGAAGCAGTGGTCAGCAGTGTTCTCAGTTGGAGGCAGTGGTCAGCAGTGTTCTCAGTTGGAAGCAGTGGTCAGCAGTGTTCTCAGTTGGAGGCAGTGGTCAGCAGTGTTCTCAGTGATAAGCAGTGGTCAGCAGTGTTCTCAGTTGGAGGCAGTGGTCAACAGTGTTCTCAGTTGTAAGCAGTGGTCAGCAGTGTTCTCAGTTGGAAGCAGTGGTCAGCAGTGTTCTCAGTTGGAGGCAGTGGTCAGCAGTGTTCTCAGTTGGAAGCAGTGGTCAGCAGTGTTCTCAGTTGGAAGCAGTGGTCAGCAGTGTTCTCAGTTGGAGGCAGTGGTCAGCAGTGTTCTCAGTGGAAGCAGTGGTCAGCAGTGTTCTCAGTGATAAGCAGTGGTCAGCAGTGTTCTCAGTTGGAGGAAGTGGTCAACAGTGTTCTCAGTTGGAAGCAGTGTTCTCAGTGGTCAGCAGTGTTCTCAGTTGGAGGCAGTGGTCAGCAGTGTTCTCAGTGAGAAGCAGTAGTCAGCAGTGTTCTCAGTTGGAAGCAGTGCTCAGCAGTGTTCTCAGTGAGAAGCAGTGGTCAGCAGTGTTCTCAGTTGGAAGCAGTGGTCAGCAGTGTTCTCAGTTAGAGGCAGTGGTCAGCAGTGTTCTCAGTGGAAGCAGTGGTCAGCAGTGTTCTCAGTTAGAGGCAGTGGTCAGCAGTGTTCTCAGAAGGAGGCAGTGGTCAGCAGTGTTCTCAGTTGGAAGCAGTGGTCAGCAGTGTTCTCAGTTGGAAGCAGTGGTCAGCAGTGTTCTCAGTGAGAAGCAGTGGTCAGCAGTGTTCTCAGTGGAAGCAGTGGTCAGCAGTGTTCTCAGTGAGAAGCAGTTTTCAGCAGTGTTCTCAGTTGGAAGCAGTGCTCAGCAGTGTTCTCAGTGAGAAGCAGTGGTCAGCAGTGTTCTCAGTTGGAAGCAGTGGTCAGCAGTGTTCTCAGTTGGAGGCAGTGGTCAGCAGTGTTCTCAGTTGGAAGCAGTGGTCAGCAGTGTTCTCAGTTAGAGGCAGTGGTCAGCAGTGTTCTCAGTTGGAGGCAGTGGTCAGCAGTGTTCTCAGTTGGAAGCAGTGGTCAGCAGTGTTCTCAGTTGGAAGCAGTGGTCAGCAGTGTTCTCAGTTGGAAGCAGTGGTCAGCAGTGTTCTCAGTTGGAAGCAGTGGTCAGCAGTGTTCTCAGTGAGAAGCAGTGGTTAGCAGTGTTCTCAGTGGAAGCAGTGGGCAGCAGTGTTCTCAGTTGGAGGCAGTGGTCAGCAGTGTTCTCAGTTGGAAGCAGTGGTCAGCAGTGTTCTCAGTGAGAAGCAGTAGTCAGCGGTGTTCTCAGTTGGAAGCAGTGCTCAGCAGTGTTCTCAGTGAGAAGCAGTGGTCAGCAGTGTTCTCAGTTGGAAGCAGTGGTCAGCAGTGTTCTCAGTTAGAGGCAGTGGTCAGCAGTGTTCTCAGAAGGAGGCAGTGGTCAGCAGTGTTCTCAGTTGGAAGCAGTGGTCAACACTGTTCTCTGTGGAAGCAGTGGTCAGCAGTGTTCTCAGTTAGAGAGGTAGTGGTCAGCAGTGTTCTCAGTTGGAGGCAGTGGTCAGCAGTGTTCTCAGTTAGAGGCAGTGGTCAGCAGTGTTCTCAGTGGAAGCAGTGGTCAGCAGTGTTCTCAGTTGGAGGCAGTGGTCAGCAGTGTTCTCAGTTGGAAGCAGTGGTCAGCAGTGTTCTCAGTGGAAGCAGTGGTCAGCAGTGTTCTCAGTTAGAGGCAGTGGTCAGCAGTGTTCTCAGTTGGAGGCAGTGGTCAGCAGTGTTCTCAGTTGGAGACAGTGGTCAGCAGTGTTGTCAGTGGAAGCAGTGGTCAGCAGTGTTCTCAGTGGAAGCAGTGGTCAGCAGTGTTCTCAGTTGGAGGCAGTGGTCAGCAGTGTTCTCAGTTGGAAGCAGTGGTCAGCAGTGTTCTCAGTTGGAGGCAGTGGTCAGCAGTGTTCTCAGTTGGAAGCAGTGGTCAGCAGTGTTCTCAGTTGGAAGCAGTGGTCAGCAGTGTTCTCAGTGATAAGCAGTGGTCAGCAGTGTTCTCAGTTGGAGGCAGTGGTCAGCAGTGTTCTCAGTTGGAAGCAGTGTTCTCAGTGGTCAGCAGTGTTCTCAGTTGGAGGCAGTGGTCAGCAGTGTTCTCAGTTGGAAGCAGTGGTCAGCAGTGTTCTCAGTGAGAAGCAGTAGTCAGCAGTGTTCTCAGTTGGAAGCAGTGGTCAGCAGTGTTCTCAGTGAGAAGCAGTGGTCAGCAGTGTTCTCAGTTGGAAGCAGTGGTCAGCAGTGTTCTCAGTTAGAGGCAGTGGTCAGCAGTGTTCTCAGTGGAAGCAGTGGTCAGCAGTGTTCTCAGTTGGAGGCAGTGGTCAGCAGTGTTCTCAGTTGGAGGCAGTGGTCAGCAGTGTTCTCAGTTGGAAGCAGTGGTCAGCAGTGTTCTCAGTTGGAGGCAGTGG